>NC_140477.1:29760091-32160091 GCF_051167445.1 Perissodus microlepis
ATAAATGTAAATGCAGAAAAAGAGAGAGAGAAAATTTTCCCTCTTTTTTTCTCTGCCCATTTTTTTAAAGCTGTGAGCTAGGGGTTGGCGGTATAAACGGTATACGGTAGAAACGATATAAATTTGGCCAACGGTAGAGATTTTTACTATACGCTACCACAATAGCGCATGTTGATGGTGTCATCATCAAGCTGCGCCTGTTTTGGTCGAAAGCATTGCAGCGGCTGCAAACAACATCATCTGCAAATTATGCTGGGCGACAGTAATAGCAAAGAGACTAAGCACTTTTGGAATAAGAGGAAAGCCAAAAACTTCCGTACCATTGATTCATTAATGCCGAATTCTCTAGCACCCGCTCTATTCCCGTGTTGTTGCAGTATATCAATGACTAACCTCGTATTGTGGATGGATCTCAGTTGTTCTCCTGACTGAAGTTTGGTCCGTGTATAGCATCCTGCTATGCAATTGCATTTGTCCCTAACCAGGAGAAACCCTCACGTTAACTTTTATAGAGTGGAAAAAAGCGTTCATCCTTCAGCTTCAGTGTGCTAATGTTATGCTAACGTAGCTGTTTTGCTAGCGATTACGTAGGACATCATTATATACCAGCTAGTCCATCTTTAGTAACCCTACAAACGTCACTGCTTAGTTTTCTGTCTTCATTTATGTTGGAAGTGATAGCAGAGCTGTACGTTTTAATTTTTTCAGATATCTCTCAGTCAGAACATGGCATATCATGTTTAGGTGGAAGCTAGCGAGCTAACTTCCTGCTAACTTCTAACTCCGTTGAATTTAATAAATTCTGTTTTCATGGATGCCTGAATGTTAAACTTAATTGTTACACCTGGTAAAGCAGCAATGCTGATCATTTTAATAAAGATGAAAAAATTTAGACAGTTTTTAACTCTCAGTGATGCCGCAGTGTTCGTTTGACTTTGGGACCTGAAGAAGACGGAGTTTTGGACCCAGATTACTCCACGAGGCTCCTGACTACGGTAGCCGTAATGCTCCGACAATCTATCAGGCGGTGCGGCTTCGTAGCTTACCAAAGTCGTACTAAAACATTTTTGAGTGCCGTGTACTACATAAAATCTGTTTGAGGTCAGTAAGCACAACCAGAATTCATACATAAGGCACACTGTCGATTTTTGAGAAAATTAAAGGATTTTAAGTGTGCCTTATAGTGTGTAAAATACGTTTTTTACCGTAAATTATACCGTGATATAGATTTTAGGCCATATCGCCCAGCCCTAATATTTTCAGTATTGGCTCAATAAATGAAGAATACTGAAAATATTGTTTCCACAAGTGGATAACTGATTTTATGCCATCACCTGCATTGCCCATTGGCTGAGTTACTGTATGACAAAGTCATATGAGCTAAAGGCTAACAGGTGTTCTGTTATTCAGTCATTGAACTGCATGTGCTGCATTCATTTTCACGACGGTCAGATGGGAGAAAGATGAAGAGACTGAGAACATTACAAAGATGGGTGCTAATGGTTTACATGTGTCCCTGAAAAGAGGTTGATCTTTCTGGGAGTGTAGTGACGTGACCCAGATACATTCCTTTTTGTGTGGTCGGGTGTGCGTATTGCGTCACTTACATTTGTGAATAACAGGAAACGCCTCCTTTAGTCGTCTGTGTACAGCAGTTGGGTGGGGTTTGTCAGACCAGTCAGCGCCAGAAAATCTTAGAAATGTCACTCGTTGAAAAGTTCACCTTGTTTGTCATTGGTGTTATTTTTCTTACATGTTGAGGGTGTAGTGACTATCAAAGACCTACCAGAATATGCTGGAGATTTGAATTGCTCAATCTGAATGTAAATATGTTAGAGGTTTGTTTTAAGTAGCATGTTTATGAAATATTTGCAAGTGACTTTAAACAACAAGTGCTGCTTTAAAAAGAAATGGAATGCTTTAAATGTGAAATTTTAATATGCAAGTAAAACATGAAAGGTTGTTATGTAATTACATACAGTTCAACCAGAGTATTTAAGTATGGAAGTTAGCTTTGGACAGATTTATGTTAGGGTTAGGGTTAGGGTTAGTTATTCATGCCTTACCACATTGTTTGCAATAAGGCTTGTCTGCATCCAAGTTGATGGCATTGCTTGTAAAGTTGTTTTGCTTTCATAAATGTGTTATGTTTTCTAACTGTCTGAAAAAGTGAAAATGATTTGACTCTAGGGCTGTGCGATATGACCAAAATCTCATATCCCGATATAAGACATCTATCGTCCCGATAATGATATAAATCACAAGAATGTAACATTTTCTGTAAATTCTGTGAATCTCGGGCAGCTCAACTTGCGTGAAGTGTTTCCAGCTGGGCGTCATGTACGTGGAGTTGAGTGTTTTAACCGATGCATGAAATGATACATTTTTAGACATAAGTTGTAACGGATGCCTTTTTTTTTTTTTTTTTTTTTTTTTTTTTTTTTTTTTGGAAGTATTTATTACACGGCGTGCTGCGGGGAAAAGCCTGTTCTAACGTTTGAGTCTAAGGTATATTTTTAGCACCTGATGGCTCTCTTTTGCTTCTCATCCGTAAATACTCTGCTCTTTCACGTGATTCTGTTTATTTTGAAAAGTCTCAACAGGATCTTGAGCTTTATTGTGAAAGAATAAAATATTGTGGAAAATAAACAAGCGGACACACGGTGGTTTTACCGTCGTGCATAAAAACAGGCACTTGTCCGTCTGTAGTGTGGTTATCTTAAATATAAGAGAAAGAGAGAACTTTAAGAAATTAATATAGCCACTACAGTGACCATCAAAACGATGAAAAAATATTGCCGTAAACAGTTTATTTTGCGACACCACGAAACAAACGATAGCGTAAAATGAAATGATAGACGTTTTTATATCGTCATCCGATATATATCGTTATATCGAACAGCCCTATTTGACTCCATACTAAAACTGCAGAAATTTTTACCAAGTTTGTTGCATTTGGCTGGCTTTTCAGACATCTGCTTTTTAATGGAAACATACAGTCATCATAAAACAAGGAATGCCACATTGCCATATTCTCACTCTTGATATGTGTATTTACATTCTGTAACAATAGCATCGTGTCTGGTATTGCTTCTCTTTCTGTCTCTTACTGTAAAATCTATCAAGCCCCAAACTAAGCTGTGCTGCACTCGACAAAATAACAGCCCACAGAGAAATCACTTTACACTCCCAACTATACAGCAGCTGAAACCACAATGAATAGAAGCACAAAACGTTGCTCCAGGTGGACTTTAGTGCGGTGTAGACTTGCAGTGGTTTATCACACCACCAACAGTATTAAATAACTTGGTTTAAAATAAGATCATAATATTGCAATGACATCATTAACTGCAATTTTATAGTTAGTGTGGTGTTGAAGTGATGATGTTTTAAATCTGGGTAGCTATACAGTTTTGTTTTTTTAACCTTTCCTTACACTTGTCTGGTGTTTCTGCCTCACCCTTTTCTCCCTCAGGGCTTTGACCCCCCTCATCAGAGTGATACCAGGACAGTGTATGTAGCTAACCGTTTCCCCCAGAATGGCCACTACATACCACAACGCTTTGCTGACAACAGAATCATCTCATCCAAGGTATGTTACAATTATGATCTTAAAATTTGTGTCTAAAGTGCAAGAGAAAAAAAAAACCCCTCTTGATATGAACGCTAACATTTTGCAGTCACAGCAACTATGGCTACAGAAAAATTGTCATTCAGAGAAACTCTAAACTCAGTCTGGTTTCGGACACCAGTGTTGACCAGTGCTAAATACATTAGTGTGTATCTCTGGTGTGGTAGGAGAGAGATAAGCTTAAAGTGTGATTTGTTGATAACAGGATTAGCACAGACAGAAAACTTGTGTGTTGGTGAGAGGCTAAGTAGGTTAGCTAGAGCACTGGCAAGACAAAAGGATAACAAAGAAAAGGAGCTAGGGCCTGCCTCCAGCAATCATGACTGTCATTGATTAGCCGGTAGATTAAATGATTGACGGGAGGGTTAAAGCACCTGCTTTAGTCAGGCATTGATTTCAAACTGATTTTGGATAAGGTTAATTCTGCCATTCGTGTGTACTCATACAGTTAAGTCCATATGTGTTTTATATTTTTCCTCTTTGCACAGCAATAGATTTTTTTTTCAATTAAGATTAGCTTGAAATGCAGAGCTTTGATTCAAAGGGTTTAACAAAAACATTGCATTAACTGCTTAGTAATCACATTTTAATATATGGTCCCCATTTTCAGCTGCTCAAAAGTTATTGGACAAGCAACTGACAACCAGTTTCAGGCAAGGCTTCATTATTTTATGTTAAATGGGGGTGACATATATTGGCTGTTGATTCCAAATATTCAACTTGTATATTATAGCTTGTCAATGGAACTCCTAAAATGAGCTTGTGATGTATGCGACACACACACACACACACACACACACACACACACACACACCGTTTTTGCTCACGATCACGTTTTTATTTATAATAACAATGCGCCGTGACAGCTCGTCCCGGTCCAGCCCTTTCAGGAGATGAGAAGAACTTCAGGAGGGGCCACATCTACAATCTAGTACAATAACCCAGGCATGTATGGGTGATAGTGGAACTGGGCTGCTAGTGTTTACTGATGATGTGACTGCTGATAGAAGCAGCAGGATGAATTGTGAAGTGTACAGGGCTATACTCTCTGAGCAGAGAGTATCTCAACACAGCATTGATGATGTCCATAGGATCCAGAAGTCATTGACAGCAAAGGATTTTCATTCAAGTATTAAAAATTCCTGTAATTTAAAATGATGCTTCTTTACTTCTGAGCCTATGGAAATTTGGGACTTGATTCAAGTCTTGATTGTTGGATTTTAAAATCCATTGTGGTGGTGCACAGAGGTAAAACTACCAAAACTTTCATTCTTCAGAAACTTATGGACCTAACTGTCTGTAGTATTTTATCTTAATAAAGTAAGACAAAGACTTAAACGGCACATTTATTGAGTAAATTACGCAGAGCAACCAGTAATCAGTTTATCTGAAGCACACTTTAGCTCAGCACAGCTGCTGTACTCCTTTATCTCAAGCTCCAATTTGGAAATGCCAGTGAACACTATAGCCATAGACAAGATCTTTTACAGGGGTAATCAGAATATCATTTAACTATATTATTGTATTCATGTAGGGTCTTAAATATGGCCAGTATAAATATGACACAGTAAAAGTGTTTTTTTTCTGCTCTAATTAACAGTTGCTACAGTAGTTTGAATACCTCCAATACACCATCTATGTATTTGCAATTCAATTCCTCTGTTTTACTTAGTAAAAAAGAACCTTTAGTAGCAATTATTCTGTCTCAGTAAACCCTGAAAGATGTTTTCTTTTTTTTTTTTTTATTTCAGTATACAGTTTGGAATTTTGTCCCCAAGAATCTGTTTGAGCAGTTCAGAAGGATAGCAAACTTCTACTTCCTCATTATCTTCCTTGTACAGGTAACGACACACAAATGCATGTGAACACTCCTTGACGTATTTCCTCCTCTTAATACAAATGCCTGTGCTCGTTCTTGTGCTTGTGCTTCCGAGCATTGAGTGACTCATCGACTTCTAGGTACCAGAGCAGAGACTGGTCTGCCTCTGTATGAAAGCGACACACTTACTCACTTAGTAATATGTGTGTCTTTGCAGCCAGCCCTAAGCATTAGGCCTTCACTGTGCATCAGTCATTTTATGCTGAAGTAGGATTTGGCTTTCAAATTTTTAGCCTTCTGATTTATTCTGCACTGTGTAGTGAAGCCAAAGCAATCGCCTTGACTCTGTCTACTTCACCCACTCAACTTGTCAGTGAGGCTGAAGTCAGCTTAGCCTCAAATCACTGAGAGAGGGGCCTCTTTTCATCTAAGATGGCCAATTTGACCATTTAAAGATTGCTTTAGATGGGTTTCTAGATGACTGGTGAATTCTTCTGTTAGTGTAGCCATTTACAGAAAGTGTTAAAGTGTTAAGATATCTTTGATCTTTTCCTTGAGGCGTCTTCCTTTTAAGCAAAGTTTCACTTTACATTCAGTGTTGCTTGCCTAAAGCCTTTGTGGTTACGCTTGAAGCCTAACAAATGTTGCACATTTTCCTCACATGAAAAGTTTGCAGTGCATTTGTTTTTTTATGAACATGCATTGTTTACATTCATGTTGCTTTCTTTCTCATTTGTCTGCTCAAGGATTTTTTTTAGAGTAATTATTTATTTTGTTTGTTTTTTTTTATTGGATGACTACTTCCACCTGTAGATTAGTGCAACAGTGTGAAAGAGTTGCCAGAAACCTGCTTATGAAACCCCCCCAATCAAAACTAATATCCACTAATAAAAGCACTGCTCAATGGCACTAAACCATTTTAGCTTGGTCTTCAGTTTCACACACTTAGCTCAGCATTTCGTTGTGATTATTAAGACCAGGATATGGGGTGAGGAAATATAATATCCCAGTGACCCTGCTTACAAAGACAGTAATTCAAAAGTGTGTGTGAGACTTGTTCTCATCTGATCGTTGACCTTTAAGGGAAGTTATACGGGTTTCCTGTTTATGCACATTGGCCACTACTTCTGTCGTATTTTTCAAGTTGCTTGTTGTTGCAAAAACCACTACCACTTTTACAGTCCCTTTTTTAGTTTGGCAGCATCTCTAAACTCTGTTTTGTATTTTTCTTTGAAGTTAATGATAGATACGCCAACTTCCCCAGTAACCAGCGGCCTGCCTCTGTTCTTTGTGATCACAGTAACTGCCATAAAACAGGTGAGAACATAACCACATAGCCGCTTCCTCTTCCTCATGAAAATGTGGAACAAACATGCATGCGTCATCAATGATTATTGTCTATTTGTAGGCAAAGCTCAAAGCTTTTGTTGTTGTACAGAGCACATTTGAAATTATAAAGTATTGATTGAGAACATTTGAAGCATTCCTGTTTCTGACATTAAACAAGTTTGTTTAGAATAACTTGTTAAATTTGGTGGCCACTTCTGTTGATCAGTTTCTAGTAGTGCCACACACACAACCATAGTCAGTAAATAAGATTATTTTAACCAGCTGCCATCTGCAGTTTGTAACTGGTTGTGTTTCACAGGGCTATGAGGATTGGCTGAGACACAAGGCTGACAATGAGGTAAATGGGGCTCCAGTGTTTGTGGTTCGCAGTGGAAGTCTGGTCCAGACGAGATCCAAGAATATCAGGGTAAGATCATCAAAGTTGTAAAGGACCTTAATTATGCCAGTTATTCCAATTTAGAAAGAATTTCTTTGGTCCAAGAAAATTAAGGTATCAAGAAAAGCTTTTTGCAACTCTTTACGAATCGATGTAACTAACTTTAGCTTGGATGTTAAAGTGTCATTTCTTTAAATTTGTTCCCATCTAAAGCTTATAAATTCACTCTAATACCTAATTTCCCATGGTACAGTATGTGAACACTCAGAGACCTGTTCAAATAAACCCTGAAACGGTGATGTGATTCTGTTCTATGTATAATTGTATTTGTATAACTAGCTGCAGCATTTGCCCTTCAAACACTGTGTCATTTTATACCTTGGCTTGTCTGGTAATGGTGGTTGTGTGATGATATAGGTTTTTCCTGATCTTATCTGACACTATGGAAACACTGTGGGGTTGCATGTCTGGGGTCATCACTAAAGACATCTCTAAATGTGTACTTTAGTAAAAGAATAAATGAATCACTTGAGGGGTTTTTTCCTCACAGGAAACTAGGTGCCAACAGGAGTGAAATTGTTTAATCTAATACAAAGGATGACTAGTTGCTTTGTGTTTGGTGACCTTTCAGAGTTAATTGTCCTCAGTCTATGGAGAACTACATCGCTTCTAACCTGCTACTCACAAACAACATCTAACTGCATAGCTTCTATTAAATAAGTAACATATGTAGTGTTGTATTACTCTGAAAAGACAAAAAGCTAAAAATTACAAACTGTAATATAACAATTAAACATATTGTCTAGAGTGTGAACAATACAGAGTTTTTGTTTGATTTCTGTTCCCACACAGAACATTTGAAACACTCCCAGCGAACTAAAATGTTTCACAACACTGCACTAACCAGTGAGAATGCTCAGTACATTTCTTGGCCAGGCTCTGGAGTAGTAGATAACATGGAGAATGTACCTCTAACATTTCCATTTACCTAGGCAAATTTTCAGGCAAAACGGTATTCTTTATGTCTTTATGTGGTACCACATCCTCAAAGCACACCTGACTACAGGACGGCGTGTAGCTCTTGCAGCGTGGGCCTAGTACCTGGGTCACATTGACATCAGAACACATTGTCACAATACAAAAACGGCTCTGGAGCTTGTTTAGAAGCAGAGTGAGCCAACGTCCTCCAAAGGGTCCAACTGTGTTTTCATGTACGCTAAAGACCACAGAGGTCAAAAACAACCAAAAATGAACACATTTGCAAATTTCGATAATAGTTGCACCCCAATCATTTTTAACTTGCCTACAATATATTTCTTAACAAAGTCATTTAGCTATTTAGTTTTAAACATTTTTAGATTTCTAAAATATTTGTGTGTGTGTGTGTGTGTGTGTGTGTGTGTACTTAGTTTTTCTCCTATCTGTCTGAAAACGTGTGATAATATTGCCTAAGTGATGCTAAACGTATTTTAACTCAATTAAACATCACCGTAAATGTGTGAATACAATTATTTGACAATCCAACTGAAATATAGTGAAAAACTGAACAGACTTTACCCCGTGCCTGCTTCTGTCTATCCATCTAGGTGGGAGACATCGTCCGTGTGGCTAAAGATGAAACGTTCCCAGCAGACCTGGTGTTACTGTCGTCAGATCGTCCAGATGGCACCTGTCACATCACCACAGCCAGTCTTGACGGAGAGACCAATCTCAAGGTCTGACAATAATATGAGTGGTGCTGTTAAACATACTTGGAGGTGTTTAAATCTCTTTAGCTTTGTCACTGTGAGTTTTCAGAAGCTATTTTCACCCTCTTTTCTTTGTCGCAGCTCAAGCAAATACTAGATTTTTGCTTTGTTGAAGTGACACTTTGTGTATATTTCTGTTTGGGTCATTTAAAGTATTATTTACATAAAAAACAATATTGAATTTCAGTTGTTGCAAACGTGCTGACATGAATGCATGGCTAATAACCTAGTCAGGAAAATGTGAAACCAATTTTATAAATCGTCTGTGATCTGAGTCACTGCAGTGAGTAATTGCTCGTACTAGTGATGGTGTTGATATACAGGAAGGAAAGTTGACGATATTGCTGAGAGTCAGACATCATAAGGCTAATGGCCTGCATATTAAAGCCCTATGGATGGAGAGCTCCTCACTGAGCCTCATTCATTAGCAGCTTATGGAAACAGTTTACATAGAATAGGAGTTCTTTTCCTATTCTATGTAGTTTGTGTCTGGCATATTAATGATCCCAACTTTGAGAGTGTGCTGAGTTTTCGTTTTCTTTTTTTTTTTTTTTTTTTTTTTTTTTTTTGCTTTTCCTCTCATTTTATCTGTGAGTTTTCACTGTTTTTTCTGTTATAATTTTCCCATTGCTCACTCAGAAAACCACATTTGTCCCACTTGAAGCAATGCTTCCCAGCCATCACTAATTAAACTGTTGTGTGTGTGTGTGTTTTTTCTAGACCCATTACTCTGTGGCTGAGACATCAGTGTGCCAGTCAGTCTCCCAGCTGGAGGCATTGCAGGCTGTGGTGGAGTGTCAGCAACCAGAACCTGACCTGTACAGGTAATCGTCAATTAAGTGTACAGATCCTTCAAGATAAATCTAATCTATTGTGTGGATTCAGACAACAGATGTTTAAAAAAGGTACTTAGTCCCATTAAACCACATAAGAAAAAAAAGCAACAGCAACTTATTCTGGGTAACTAAAGCAGTCAGAGGGTTATGTAACAATTTGAAAAAGCTGCTCAGAAAAAAACATGTTTACCAAACGTCTGAAGAAAATCTCGTAATACATGAACAAGGCATCTCTCCATATGTGCAGGTGCAAAAGTAAAAAATATAAATGGTTGCAAGTGCAGGTGGATACTTAAATCTGAGGAAGAATTGCCAAAAATCCGGAGGTAAGAGGGCAGATGCACCAGCTTGGGTTGTGTTTGGGTGGAAAACCCTGATTGAGTATACAGTCTTAAAAATTCCACTATGATAGCAACCTTTCCTGTCTGTTTGAGAAACTAAAATCTGAACTGTTACCATTTTTTTTTTTTTTTACTATTAGAGAGGAATGCACATTGTGTCTGAAAACCTTTTCAATGTGGGATCCTATTTGATAAAGTAGCTCAAGAATTGCCTGCGAGTTAATGTTCAACTTGAGGTTGGTGGATGAAAAAAACCCAAAACAAAATCTAGCCAGGAAATTATTGTCACAAGACCACAGCTGAACTTTAAATGTAGGATGAAGATTACAATAGACATTTAGACTATTCAGTATTTATCAATCATAAGATGTAAAATGTTTCGTCATGCTTGGACAAATGGCTTCATTATGTAACTCTCCATAGGCCTAATTTATATTCACAAAGCACTGATTTATGTTGACTGTCCATTAGGGTGGGGTTTTTTTTGGGGTTTTTTTAGGTCTTTATTGTAACTTGTCTTTTTTTTGTGGCATCTTGACTGTAGAATATATAGATGCAGTATTAGAGGTCCATTACATTACATTTGCTGCTCATTATCACAAAATGCATAATAATAAAAAAAAGAGCTTTTGTGTTGTCTTTTTGGGAAAATGCATTTGTTTCTTTATTATTTTATTGTTATTATATATTATTAAAATTGCATCTGCCACACATTGGATCGATATAGTCTGACCAAAATTCAATCTCTGAATGTCAGCTTTCTCTGGCTTTTCTGTTTGTCATTTCTTCTAAGTGCTCTATGAGTCACAAAGCTTCCTTAAGCTGCAGAGGCATTAAATCAATTACTTAAATATGTCAGAGAATGGTGGATGAATAAAAATATAAACATAGGCTTTAAAGTAATTTGGTCATCACAGTGCATGTAAGTCTCAGGTTTTCTGTTCTTTCCTGAATTTTTCCTTTTACTTTGTGCATGCGAACAGAGTATCCTGTTTGGTTTATCAATCCACTTAACTCTGTTTTTTCTTTCTTCCTTCTTTTTCCCAGATTTGTTGGTCGTATGACGGTGACTCAGCATGGGGAGGAGATAGTTAGGTGAGATGAGTTTTCTGTCTATTATAGTACCAGCTATAAGCACTAGAGCTAAGGATACAGCACCATTAAAAGAGAGTGAATGTAAAAAATAAATGAAAATTGTTACTTAAATATGGAGACTGTGCATTCATTGTAAGATGCATAATGTCATTGGATACAGATACAGATGTATTTTTCTCTTGTTTGTATTTGTCAGACCGCTGGGTCCAGAGAATTTGCTGCTGCGAGGGGCCAGGTTGAAAAATACTAAAGAAATCTTTGGTGAGTCAAAATAAAAGGAACAAAAATAAATGGTTCAGCAAAGCACAAACTTCACGTAAGAATGAGGCCGATTAAGAATTCACATTTTTCGCTACATTTGGAAGTATGATTTACCTTTTTGTGCTATTGCAGGTGTGGCTGTTTATACAGGCATGGAGTCCAAGATGGCACTCAACTATAAATGCAAGTCCCAGAAACGCTCTGCCGTAGAGAAGTAAGCTATTTTATTATTGCTTTTTAAGATGTGCTTAATGAAGTCTCCAACTTAATATTTCCCAATGTTCACGATGTCAGGTCCATGAATACCTTCCTCATCATCTACCTGATCATCTTGCTGTCCGAGGCCATTCTCAGCACCATCCTAAAGTACGCCTGGCAGGCTGAGATCAAATGGGACGAACCTTTCTACAACCAAAAGACAGAAGCGGAGAGAAACAGCAGTCCGGTTAGTCTGCTTTGTTTTCACGACCAGAGGAATGCATTCTTATTGATCTGTTTTTGTGAAGACTGCAGGCTATCGACTCCAGAGATTAGATGAGTTGAGATTTTAGTTGACATTCCACTTCTTCTCTCTGTTTACATTTGCACCCTGCGCTGTCCTTCACTTTCTGATCCCCGTAAAAATTATAAGGGGCCTATAATATAATGTAGATGTAAGTTAATTAATGGTAAAGATTCTTTGAATTGACATGCACAGTACGTCTACAAAACTACTTGTGTTAGTGTTTCTAGATTTTGTGACAAGACACTAGAAAGGAAATGCCTGTCACTGGGCCAGCCTGCCAGCCTATCAGCCAACCTGCCAGCAGTAATCAGTCACGGGGAACAATAGCCCTTATGTATTGAGACAGCAAGAGATTAAAAAAAAAAAAATCATAGTTGTGCACAAGCCGTCCTGCTTCCTGGACACACAGGAAAAAACCCAGGAAATAATAAAGCTCTTGTAAAGTCTGAACTCTTTCTAATATCCCGGTCCAAGGATAGCTAAACTTATATTTGTAATATTAAATCACACATTTCTGAGAGTCCTTCTCGTGTCTATAATGCAGACAAACGTATATCTAAGTCATTAATTATAATTTCTTTATTTTAATTAGCATGTTAGTCAGGCTCACATAAAGGCTTATACAGTGCAAACATGGCTTTTAATAGCTGCTCATATGTTCAGTCTGTGCTCCTTATCCTTTCTTGTCAGTTAAATAATCAGTCCCTTAATGTCAGTGAATTACCTCGCCTACTTCGGTTTCATTATTCTGTATATGGCTGAGATATATGTAAGCGAATTTATTGAAAGACAGTCTTAATATTCTCCTGCATTTTTTTGTAATGCTTCTCTCATACAGTTTATATAATTTCTCTTTCTTGCAGCAGTGCAAACGACTTGCATGTATATAAATTTACTTTATACTTTTCATTGTACTGCTCTCTTGTCCTCTCTTTAAATAAAAAAGAATCTGTCATGTTCTTTCAGATCTTAAAGTTCATCTCAGACTTTTTGGCTTTTCTGGTGCTCTATAACTTCATCATCCCTATCTCGCTCTATGTTACTGTGGAGATGCAAAAGTTCCTTGGCTCTTTTTTCATTGGCTGGGATTTGGACCTTTACCATGAGGAAAGTGACCAGAAAGCTCAGGTCAATACCTCTGACCTCAATGAAGAGTTGGGACAGGTATGAAAGAGGAATGAAGATGCCTATGTATGCATATTACAAAGCACACCCTGAACATGGATATGCATGGATATCCTGCTGTATCATCTGAATTTTATATGAAATATCATGAATTTTTAGTAATTTAGAAATATGAACCGGTTTGAATCGGTGAATTACGTTTATGTACATATTCAGTATACAGCATACAACTATGCCGACTTTAATGGTTAGTGTACTTCAGTGAGCATCTGTGTGTTTCTGTTTTTCAGGTGGAATATGTGTTTACTGATAAGACGGGCACACTAACAGAAAATGAAATGCAGTTCCGCGAGTGTTCGATTAATGGAACCAAGTACCGGGAAGTTAATGGCAAACTTTTACCAGAGGGAATGACAGACGACTCACCAGATGGTTCTATGCCTCCCCTGGTATTGCATATATATATTGCAGGCCTGGTTCTTTTCTTTTTCTGTTTTTTTTTAAATAACATGCTGTGTTTGTATCCATCAAGAAAAGAGAGAGAGAGAAAATAAAAATTTATGTCTCATCTTTCCTTCCAGATGGGTGACGAATTGTTATTTCTCAAGGCAGTGTCACTGTGTCACACAGTTCAGATCAGCTATGACCAGTCAGACTGCCTGGCTGTGGGAGGAGACCCATTCTCCCATGCCAACGGGTTCTCTTCCAGTCCCATGGAGTACTACGCCTCTTCACCGGATGAGAAAGCTTTAGTAGAGGCAACAAAAAGGTAAGGTGACACTTGAGCTTCCTCTTCTGCAAGTTTCAGGTTCACAGGTTAAAATTTATGCACAAAAAACAGACTGACGAAGTTGTTGCTGTGCGTTGTGATGTTAGACATTAAGAGCTGGTGGTTGCACCGGACTGCAGAGGTTGCAACACAGGAAATGTGTAAATTGTAGTCTGCATCCCAGTAATGCCACAACAAAACGTCTTAAAGGTCTTTATTAATTTAACCCCGGAGAACCCATGGTGTCAAATTTGACCCCATGGTTTCCCTAGTAAACCAATGGGGTCGGATCTGACCCCATGGGTTCTCCAGGGTTAAGGATTCCTCAAATCTTTCTTAGTCTTCTTTAAACTTTAAATATGAGTTCGGTTTTGTCTGTGCCTTTCTAGATGGGTCAGTGATTGGCACTGGCACCTCACAGCAAGGTACCTAGTTCAAACCCCAGCTGGGGTCCTTTTGTGTGGAGTAAACACGTTTTCCCTGTGGCAGTGTCACTTTCCTCCAGATACCAGTGACATGCATGTTAGGTTAATTGGTGATATCCTAAATTTGCTGTGGATGTGATGTAGAATAGGTGCAGTCTAAAGTGCTGAGAACTGGAAATGTGCTATATAAATGAAAGTGTATAAGAATCCTTGCTTTGACATGATTCATGCTGTACTGATTGTGTTAGCTGCAAAGGGAAATTTGGTGGGGGGGGGGACACTGAGGTTGGGCTGCTGACCACTTGTTCCTTTCAGTGTTGCAATAATACTATATGGGCAGCAATTCAATATCCAGGAAGCGATTCAAAAACCCAAGCTGACCACTGTGGGAATATGTCCTGAAAGGGCAAACGCGGTATTGTGAGCGCATTCTGCTTTGCTGCTTAAACATTAGGCAGCTAAAGAAACTGGAATCAAAACACCACCTCTAGATCTACAAGAAAACCTTGATAAATTGATAATTTCTGCATGTAGCTCTTTAGGACCAAGCTATGGTTTGCTTGTCCACGAGTGTTTTAAGGTCTACTTGGGTCAGACTGACGTTAAGTTCATCGTTGGACGTTTAGCATAAGGCTCTGTTTGGATGTGTGTGTGTCTGCCCATTTTTATGAGAGCTATGTGAGTTCGTCTAAAGAGAACTGCAGTGCATCAATTGCACATGCGCCGGTCAGGCAGACTTCAAGTGGGCTTAAAGGAAGCATAACCGGAATGACTGCCTGTCTGTGCTGTCTGTGTCGTCATCCATTGTAAATTATAATTTGTACCTTAAAGTAAATCCACCCATTGATTCAGGATCCTGTTTTGCAGGAACACCCTATGAAACTGGAAGTCCAGACAGTAGAGTTCAGTGCTTAGAGTGTTTTGTTTTTTCTGCTGCAAAACAGTTTAAAAAAAGTTTCTAATGCTGTGTAAATTTCAAATAAAGACAGAAAGCAGTCATTTAGACTTAAATTCCATTTATTCAAAGTACAGAGAGAATGGATGGATTACTGAGTGAATTATGTATTGATTCGGTGTCCTGAGAAAAATGCTACAGCTTGCAGTTAAAGGTAGTTGTTGTAAGATGTTAATATAAGTGCTGGGGTTTGTTTTATTTTTTATTTTTTCTCTCTCAGGATTGGAGTGGCCTTCACTTGCAGCAATGGAGATACCATGGAAATCAAAACTTTTGGCAAGTTTGAAAAGTATGTCACCTTGTTCATTTTTAAAATCGCAAATAAGATTACAGTGGATTGTTGTTTTTCTTAATCTCACTCAGATGTTCCATGCTCTCATAGTTTTTAAACTAAAATAATAAATAATAAAAACCTGCTGCCAAAAAATAAATCGTCCCTGTTCAAAACGAGTAACTATGTCTGACGGGTCTTTGTTTGGACACTCAGGTATAAACTGCTCCATGTACTCGAGTTTGATCCTAACCGCAGGAGGATGAGTGTCATACTGCAAACTCCCTCAGGTAATACCACGTTCTTCAGCTGAACTTGTACGTTTGTTGCAAGTGAAAAAAATGAATTTAACCATTAACAATAAAAACGCTTATGTTTACAAGTATAATATAGTAAGTTTTTTTTGTATTTTATTTTATATTTTTATTGAAAATTGACATTTTAATGCATATTTAGCGTATATGTTCTTGCTGTGTTGCTTTTCAAGGAGGCAAAGTGTTGTTCACCAAGGGGGCGGAGTCTGCCATTTTGCCTTTCGCGACTAGTGGTGAGATCGAAAAGACAAGGCTGCACGTTGATGAGTTTGCCATGGTAAGATTTTTGTTATTTATTTATGTGTTTGTTTGTTTTCCTCTCTAAATATTAACCAGATGCTCATATTTTCACAATCATGATACAGATTCATCACCCCTTAAGCACAATATTTTTGGGGGGGATTTTTCATCTGTTGCAGAAACACATTTTTTTTTTACCATTGAAGTCACACAGATCAGCTGCACATGTATTATTTAATAGGATACAAATGACTTACCTGTCTAGAGGTAATATGATTATCAATATGAAACTTCCCGATATCCCTGTGGTCAGATGTCTGAGACAAATTGGATGAAGTTGATACATCTGTCTTCAAAAGAAACCTTTAAATATATATATTTTGATTTATGTCCTCAGATTTGTGTCTGTATGTGTAGGCCTGACATTTTTCAGTGTTACAGTGATTACTTTTGGCTCTGTGGCTCTCTGTTCCCATTACATTGTAAATTCCTCGCCACAACAGACACACACACACACACGCACTGCCCTCACATCATGTCATCATACGTTAGTACCCAGGAGTCGGTGGGTTGATTTGTGGTCATCTACCCCTCAGGCTCGCTCTGTGATTTAGAGTCAAGCTTTAATAATTTGTTTTTCTCGTCTTTCTTTCTCTTTGCTTTTTTGTTTCCTGGATTCATTTCTTCCCATCATTCTCTTATGATTTTTTTTTTTCCAACCTTGCCGACATTTGACCTTACCATCTGCCCAAACGTGGTGTCTCATTTTATCCTTCATCATTTTATTAACCTTTCTTTTGATTTTTCTTCTTTTTCTTCCCTGTTTTGAATCATTTTTCTGAACTCCATTCTCCTAATTTAATTATAGAAAGGTTTGCGAACCCTGGTCGTAGCATGCCGCCACTTCAGTCCAGAGGAGTACATCGATGTGGACAAGAAACTAAACAGTGCCCGCACCGCGCTGCAGCAGAGGGAGGAGAGACTGCAGGAAGCCTTCAGCTACATTGAAAAAGACTTGCAGCTCCTGGGAGCAACAGGAGTGGAGGACAAGTATGGAGACTCAAAACATAAAATAAAATATCTTGACATTCTCATCACATTCATAATCCGTGCTAATCAATACAGAAAGGATTTTGCATTGATTATCCACACCTAAACCAGTATTAACCCTTTAAAGCCGATTGGAGCGGGCACGCTCTGTTTTGCTTAACTATTTTTAAATCCCTGTAGAACCGGAACCGCGTAAGCTAGCGCAATAATTTTTTTTGCGTATGAAACCGGAGGAGTTGTACTTACATCTTATGCCATCAGCTTGTCCTAAGTCACGGTTTCCTTCCACACATAGCTTTGCAAAAGCTGCATAAAAAGCGCTTGCAGGAACAAAAACGTAATATTCCAGAAACATACTTTGCCGATCCGATCAGTTGTTCATAACACTTCCCACATTGAAACAGACGTCAGCGCGAACGATCGCATGTCCGCCATTACCTGCCCGAAACCGGAAGTGACGTCATTTTTTTGCAGAAAATGTAGTTTTTTTACTTGTAGGCCTTAGAAGCCTATACTGGTGTTTTTATAAGTCATGTTTGACTTTATGCTTTTCTGAATAGTTTCTGGGATGCTTAGAACTCAAATTGCACTGCTTAAAATAGTTTATTTTGATGCACATGCTGTTTGCAAATTTGCATCATAAGACTGTTTTTCGTTTTTTCTGCAGTATATAAAAATTGGTGTATCTCAAAAATAAAACTATGAAGACACTCAAAATAAATTTCCTGTTGTTGTAAACTATTTTTTGCAACTTTTTTGTATTTAAAGTTTTGAGGGATAAACCTCTTAAATTTCTCCAAGTAGAAATATATGTAATTTATTGCACTTTTTTGCAATTTATGTCGTTACTATGGACTTAATGCATACATATTATTAAAATGTGGGCTATAACAGTTGTGTTGATGTATAGCAACTTGAAATGCTCCCAAAAATGGCACTACAGCATGTAAAAATATAAAGTAAGCTCTGGCGGCCTTGGTTCTATGGTAGGTCTTAAAGGGTTAAGGACAAACACAGTCTCGCTAAACTAATAATACACAAAGCAGGCTTTTGATGTGTGCTTTGAACACAAAGTAATAATCTACAGTCTAGGCTTAAGTAGAGTCAAGTGAACTAGGTAGACTCAGGTCTTACTTTTTTTTTTTTTTTTTTTTTTAACACAATTTTTGCTATAAATTAAAGCATCAATTCTTTTAAATCAAGAAGAAATTGTTTAATTTGGTCAGTACAGTCAGTACACTGAAGTACTGGTTGTGGTTTGCTTGCTTTTCCAAACACTTGTGTGACAGAATTTCCCAGAGGAACCCACCCGAGGGATTAATAAAGTTTTATCTTATCTTAATCTGAGTAAATTTTTAGGAATGTGGGGTTAAGATAATGTTAATTGTAAGTGTTGCTCACTTTTGGAAAATGCTACATGGTTCTGGGCATTAAATTAGATCAATTTAAACAACTGACTACTGCACTATTTGAAGATGGTTAACTTTAAAAACAGGATGCCATTGTACAGGAGTAGATGATTTATGTGCCACACAGGCTTCTGGATTTTTTGTTTACGCTGGCCAATTTCGGTTGACAATTTGTCTGTCCACTTTGGTGATCGAGATCTGGATATCTGAGCAGCTATTGGATAAAATCAAGAACTTGAAGGACCAGTAGGCTTATGCCATGGCAAAACATCTGTCACCCATCCATCTGTAATTTATCGTGGTTGAAGACACTTTTAAGTTTGTGAAGATGTTTCACCTCTCATCCAGGGGTCCTGGTTATTTAAAGTGTAGTTGGGTTACGTTAAGGGTGAAACCACTCTAAAGGTGCCAATATACCCTCCGTCGTGGCAGGAAGCCGCTACAGTATTCTCATAAACGCCAGGTTTCACCACTCAGACAATATCGCGTCATGCGCGCTAATAAGGAGGCGAAGTTGTGAAAACCATCTCCCACACAACAAGCAACGCGGTGAGCATAAAAACTGTGAGACCTTGCCCCGTAATGAGCTGAGGTGTGAGTTGACCCATGCCATTTTTCACACCTTGGCTCATGTGATAACTCGCAACCTCAAAATGGGACAACCCCCTCCGGGGATTAAATACATTGCACACGCCACCTTTTGGTTTTAGAACTGAAGCTCCTTTGAGAGATGAAGTGTCTTCTCAAATTGAAAAAAGTACAGTTGCCTTCTTTTTAAAAAATCTTTTATTCCAGCTCTTAAGACTACCATGACTAGGATGAGACCTTACACAGACAGGTATTCACCTAATTTGGTCTCAAGGTGTAATGGTTAAGTCCTATTGGTAGCTTTACCGGCACTTTAGACATTTTTGCAAGAATCACGTGACCCTGTAGAGTTTTGGTCAGAGATTCATTTGTCATGTTTATCACTATTTGTGAGCCTTCTTGAGTTCTCAATGGATTTGAAATCTCAACAGTTTGTGCAGTACAGTGGTCCCTCGTTTATCTCAGAAGTTACATTCCAAAAATAACACGCGATACGTAAAATCTGCGAAGTAGCCAACTTTATTTTTTACAATTATTTTAGATGTTTTAAGGCTGTAAAACCCCTCACTACACACTTTATACACTTTTCAAAGACTGGCATGGACGTTTTCACACTTTTCTCTCTTGTTTAAACACTCTTAAAGCTCAAACCTTTGTAAAAGAAAATGACCAGTATTATAGAATGAAACCAAAGGCACCCGCAGTTGCCTTTGACGGTGCAAAGCTTTTCGTCGACATTGTTGTGTTTGTTGGGGAGAAAGCTTACAAACATACAGTACAGCGCTTCAGAGTCACACTGCTAGCGATCAAAGATTTATGTAAATTTGACAAGCTGAACGCATTCTGTACTGTACAGAGACACTGCACGAGATTGATCGACAATGGTGTACAGCCAATCAGGACGCAGAACACAATGCGCTGTTTAAAAAAAAAAAACAACAAAAAAAAACAAAACAAAAAAAAAAAACCATGGAAAATTGCACACAAAAAAATCTGCGAAACTCCAAGGCCACGAAAGGTGAACCGCGTTATAGCGAGGGACCACTGTACGCCCAACTACTGACAACAAAACTCGGAACCTTATTTCTGTAATTCACACATTGCAAAAAAAAAAAAGTACGTTTTGAGAAATGGACATCATCCACAGTGGATCAAATCTGCTTGTGTTTTGTTGTTGC
This sequence comes from Perissodus microlepis, assembly GCF_051167445.1. Lineage (NCBI taxonomy): Eukaryota > Metazoa > Chordata > Actinopteri > Cichliformes > Cichlidae > Perissodus > Perissodus microlepis. The sequence continues at coordinate 29,780,378 of NC_140477.1, forward strand.
TGTCGTTGTTTTAGGCTTTTTTTGTCTTGGGCTTCCAGCCATGTAACACCCCCCCCCCCCCCCCCAAAAGAAAAAAAAAAATTCAAAACTGAAGAAACACACAGGCAAAACGGACAGATAAACACAGTGGGAAGATTTTTAACAGACAATAAATAGTCAGCAGGGAGAAGAAGACGTCACCTCACTGAGCCTCTCTGGAAATGAATGTTGATGTGTGTTTGCAGCCGCTCGCCATCTGCTCCTCACATAAGCCTCTTGCGTCTCCCACTTTGTTTATCTTTTTGCTCGCTCTCCCTTTTTCCCACTTCTCTGCTTCTGTATCTGAAATGAGATCCTCCCGGGGATCCTCTGGTATGGAAGATGAGACGAAGGGTTCCCTCCAACATCTGTGTAACATGAAAAATGTAATGCCGATTGGCATGAAAATATTAGATCAGATCAAACTGTCTTTGAATCTTTCGAAAAATAACTGCAGCGAAAAACACAAAGTAGTCAGTCACCCTCTGCTCACCAGTTCTTGCTAACCCTTCAGTAGATGTGTTAAATTATGAAGCTTAGTTTGATCAGTTCCATCAAGTTACCCACACTTTGTCTGCGTTACCTTGAAGACCAAAGTGTTTATTTTCTCTCTTTCTTGTATCCCTAGACTTCAGGACAAGGTCCAGGAGACCATTGAGGCTTTGCGACTCGCAGGAATCAAAGTATGGGTGCTGACAGGGGACAAACATGAGACGGCAGTCAGTGTAAGCCTGTCCTGTGGCCACTTCCACAGAACCATGAACATCCTGGAGCTCCTGCAGCAGCACTCTGATAACGAGTGTGCTGAGCAGCTCCGCAGACTGTCCAGGAGGTAGGTGTGATTCTGCTGAAAGTAATGATGTTATCTGACAGCATACATGTTGTTTAATTTTGTGTGTATATATATATATCCCCCTGACCTCATATTGTGTTCTTTTTTTAACTTTTTCTCTGTCTGTTCACAGGTTAAGGGAGGACCATGTCATACAGCATGGATTGGTTGTAGATGGAGCTAGTCTGTCTTTAGCATTGAGGGAACACGAGAAGCTCTTTATGGAAGTGTGTAAAAACTGTTCAGCTGTGCTGTGCTGTCGCATGGCCCCACTGCAGAAAGCTAAGGTATTATTGTCTTGTAAGCATTTTTAATTGTTTGTGGGTGGATGGAGTTCCTTTGTTTTTTTTTATGTTTGTTTGTTTTTTGTCTCTGCAAATTTTCTGAAGCTCACCTGTGATGCCATTGTTACTTTGTTATGTCTAGGTTGTGCGTCTTTTAAAGACATCTCCAGAAAAACCCATCACCTTAGCTATTGGGGATGGAGCCAATGATGTCAGTATGATACAGGAAGCCCATGTGGGCATAGGTAAACACCTAGCTCACGTACATACAGACTGTATTGTCTCACACGACATGGTATTAGTGTTCTGCAGTGTGATCTCCAGTATGTCTGTCTCTCCAGGTATCATGGGGAAGGAGGGTCGTCAGGCCGTGAGAAACAGCGACTATGCAATTGCCAGGTTCAAGTTCCTGGCCAAACTCCTGCTGGTCCACGGGCACTTCTACTACATTCGAATAGCTACTCTTGTACAGTACTTTTTCTACAAGGTAAGATCTAGAAAGAGACTTTCTACTTCCGCTGTAATCGTTCAGTCCCACTAGAATGAAAATACAAGACACATTCCCTGTGGCTAAGAGAAATCAGTGTGTTTTTATTTGTTTTGTTTTGTTTTTGTTTTTTTTAATTTAGCAACAAATTGCATGTATTTGCAGTAACTCTTTTAAGTCAAAAAGGAATTGCACAGGTTGCCTGGTGGGAGTCAACCCAGCTCCAAACAGTGGTGCTCTGCAATCATTCTCAGATTGGTGAAGGTTTACAAAATATTGCTGTGTAATTTATAAATGCTCACAAATTCAGTCTCAGTCTGAGTGCAGCTGGTCTGTGATGCATCTCTTTGCAAAAGAAGACTTTGCCTAATTGGTTGCCAAATGGTTGTATTCTGGTTATTTTCCTATCTAAAACAAGTTTGCACAGGGCCTGTTTTTACATTTTCAAATAACAAATCACTTATCTGTTGCTGTGTAATTGCCAACTTAACCCCATTCAGATAGCAGACTGACTCTTTTATTGTCATTTTATCATTGTCGTGATACAATTACTCACTGACTTGGTTCCCATCTTCAAAGACACCATTTCAAAGGCAACGGGACTACAGGTTCACTGCACACAGTCACAATAATTTAGCTTGTGCCGTGGCCTCCGACCACTGTTTTCCCTAGTGTGACCGTAGCATAACTAAGAGCGTGTTCAGTGGTGTCTCCTGTCACTGCAATATTTTTAATGTTTCTTTCCTTCACTCTGTCTTTTCTAGAATGTGTGTTTTATCACGCCGCAGTTTTTATACCAGTTCTTCTGTTTGTTTTCACAACAAGTAAGTCTCACACTCTCTGTATCTTTGTCTTTTTAATGTCAGTGGTGTTTTGGTCCTGGTCCTTATTAGGTATCGGATTGAGTGCATTTTTATAGATTTTTTCTTTTTCGATGTCTCTTGTAGTGAATCTGTGTTAAATAAAAACGAAAATGGATCTTATTATTTATAGGCTTTAAAATTAAGAATCAGAAGTCTATTGAATTTCTGTCTTTTCAATTATTTATGTAGCATGGTTTTGGAAGCTAGTCCCAAAATATTATTAACCATGTAAGACTATAGTTTTTACTGGGAGGCCATATTATAATCCTCTTGCCTCATCTTCTAGTACTGTGTGTATGTTCCTACTCATTTGTTTTTCCGCTTTGCTCCAACTCTGCTCAGCCTCTCTCCCTGATATCTTTAAGGTCTGTTGAACGAGTTGTGGATATCAGTTCTTGTTAATGGGTCATTGATGAGTGAAATGCTGTCTCTGTCCAACCTAGACTCTGTACGACAGTGTTTATCTGACACTGTACAACATCTGCTTCACCTCGCTGCCAATCCTTGTGTACAGTCTGTTTGAACAGCTGGTCCATCCGCATGTATTGCAGAACAAACCTGGCCTGTACAGGTGAGCTTATGTCATCTCCAGGTGAACACTACTTTGTATATTGTTTTCTGTTATGTCATCATCTACGTACACAGTTGGCCTACTGGTTCTTTTTTTGTGTGTGTTAATTGGAATTTTATGTAATGTTTTTAAATTGGCTGTTAGCATCTAGATGCTGCTTGTTACATAAATCATTTTATTTTTCAGAACCGCTAAATTGTAATGTACTTATTTATTCATCACAGTGAAACATGCAACTTTGCTTGGATCCTATGAATGCTCTTAAGGATTATATTAAAAAAAAAAAAACTTTTTATTTATTTATTTTCTGCAGGGATATTAGCAAGAACTCTCTGCTCTCTTTCCGGACCTTCTTGTACTGGACTGTGTTGGGTTTCTGTCACGCCTTTGTCTTCTTCTTTGGGTCCTACATACTAATGGGAGAGGACACCACACTTATGGGCAATGGACAGGTATGTGTTTTCATGCTCTATGATGCTGATATCAGTCAAATGTTAGTTCAGAGCAAAAACGAGAAAAGTAGCAAACAGATACTATAGAGTAACCGTTTGTGATTGCATCTTGTTGTGTTGCGGACATTAACGGGACTGTTTACCCGCTGGTATTTTTGCACTCGCGTCTTCCCTTCATCTTGCACTTTTCTTATCTGTCTCTTTGTCATTCTTTTTGTTTAAGAGCATAACAAATCTTCCCTTTTCTGTCCCGCTGCATATCTCATCATCTTTCTTTCTTTCTGAAGTTTGGTATTTCCGAAAGCACTCACTTTTACTGCACTCTCTTGGTTGTCTTTTTCTTCTGTCCTTTGTTGATTACGCCTTTTCCCTTTTGCCTTCATGCTGTGCATGTCTTCAGATCTTGCGAGCTAACAGGCAGCTGGTAAGAGTCTGCTCTACAGATGAATGCATGTCTTCTTAGGGAGCTAATGAGAGAACTCCCAGAAAGATTTTCTTTTAAGTGAAATATTAAATTAGTAGTAATGATGCTATTCAAGAGCATGAATTTAAATGACTAGTCCATAGCATTTACATTAGTGGTGTCTTGAAATATGCTGAATCAACTCATAGTAGAGTTACATGGCTTGGTTTAATAATTTCCTACCTCTCCTGTACCCTTAATGGCGATTTTTGAGTATATACAGTATTTTACAATATATTATATTTTGAGTTTGATGACCATTAGAATAGAATAGAATTTCTGCCTTTTTCAAAGCGTAGCTGCATAGGCAGAAACCATCGTCACTAACATCTAGTCAGATTTTTCTATAAGTAGGTAGATATCAGTTAGGGGGCCGAGTTTGTAAAAGATTTTAGTTTAAATCATAATTCTGAAAGTAACGAGCACAAACTTGAACTGTATTCCTATCACAGGACCAGAAATGGTGTTTACTCCCCTGTGTGTCACTATTAGCCCTCAATGTTCAGACTCCAGCAGGGTCCTGAATTGGCTGGCAACAAAATAATGTCTCCCACAGCTCTCAACCTATAAGTAGAACAGTGGAGCTACTGATGGTACTCACACAGTTGGAGGCCGAGGTCTTATTTTGGGCACCGTGATGCCGAAAGAACTTGTTAACCAAGGCTACAGTCATAGTGAACTTGTCTCTCTTTGCACCACATGTGTAGACTAAAGCTTGTCAGTGATCCAAGGGAACAAGAGCAGTAGGGTAACAACGTCCCTTATACAGATGCGAACACACAGTCTGTACATTTATGCAAAGCTTCTGTTTTCCTCTCCTCATGAAATCATTTTCAGGAAGTGCCAAACTACATTGTAATGCTGTTTATTATTATTAACTGAAGTACTGTATGTCTGTTTTTGTAGATGTTTGGGAACTGGACATTTGGAACACTGGTCTTTACTGTCATGGTCATCACTGTCACGTTAAAGGTAAATGATATCAAATATTATACCCTATCAACAAACCACTGTACTCTTTCTAAAGAAGCAGTTGTGTTTGGAACATTTTGTAATGTTTACGACACTCATGGTTACATTTGAAGCTTTCAGAGTAATGAGTGGTGGGTTCATATAATAGCAGGCACTCTCCCAGTCAGATTTGTATGTATGCCACCTGCTGAGAACAAAGCAGCAGGAAGCCAAGTTATTCAGTGAGTGTAAACAAGGGCTGGGAAAGAAGTATCCAGTGACATATCTTCAGCTTAGCTGGAGTTTTGCTTACATGTAGGAATTTATAATAAGTTGACAAGCTGACACTGAAGTACATCAGCAATTTATTTTTGAGTGTTTGAGTCTTTTCTCATGTAATGCCCTCTAAGGATGATGGCTGCTGTTTGCATAGCAGAAAGCTGAGAAACACATGCAGTTTCAAAAGGAGACATTTGTATTGTCAAAGTCCCGTTAATGAAATATGTTGAAAGATGTTGTGATGAGGATGATGTCAGTGGCCATTAATTGGAGAAGATAATTTATCAGTGTCACCTCAAGGTCTCTCTTTATAGCACGGAGGAAGATTGCTGTAGTTTATTGATGCACTGCCTGTCCCTGGATCCATGTTTTACACCCATCTTTCTTTTCCTCCCCCTCCTGTATGTGTGTAACGTCAGCTTGCATTAGAGACTCATTTTTGGACGTGGATGAACCATTTTGTGACATGGGGCTCAATTGCCTTCTATTTCATCTTCTCTCTCTTCTATGGAGGCATCATCTGGTAAGAACACCTTCTTGGCAAGTTCTGTTTGCTTCTGGAAAGTGATGCTTTTAAACTCAGTTACTTCCTGTGTGCTGTATGTTTATGTCAAATAGGTCTGGGCAACATGAACAAAAAAATGCTCTTACCACTTTTTTTTTTCAGGTTTTTTTCTCATATATATTAAACATTTAAATATTATTTTCTGTTAGAAGCTGAGCATGACAAATGTACAATACACAGAAAAATAGAACAATATACAGATCTGTAATTCTGTGTGTCTACAGTCATCTAAAATATTAATTCTGACCAATAAGATGATTTATATAGATTCAAACAGTTTTTGGGGGGAACAACACCAAAAATAAACAAAGCTTTCTGTATATATCATCAGTAAAAATTCAGGAATCTTTCAAATATAAAAAAGAGAACATAAACTAAAGTGATATATTCACACAATTGTGGTGTGCTAATGCTTCAAGACAACAATCCGTCCATCCTTTCACTTATCCAATTCAGGGTTGCGGGGGCGGGACTGGGAGCTATTCTAGCTCCCATAGTGCGACAGATGGGGTTCACCACGTATAGGTCGCCAGTCTGTCGCAGGCCTAACTGTCAAGTTTTTCTAAAATATAAATAAAAACGGTTTGAGAAAGCACAAGAAGTACAGGACTGGCTCATTGAAATGCATTGTATTTGACCACAAATCCGATCAGGTGGTGAAGTATGATAGCTTTTCAGATCTCTCTACACTCCTGTGTAGCTGGGACAGTGCTGTCTGAGAGAAATGTTTACAACTAGTTGAACCAGCAGCTTCAATCAACATTTTCAACTGTGCTTACTTGCATCATACAGATTACAGTAAGGTATTGCATTGTGCAGGTAAACAGTTAGCTGTGCATGGTGTAAGGATGTCCTTGCTTCAGGTGCTTATGTGGCATTTATGTGGAAACGTGCTTTCAACTCATTTTGCAATGTATGTTGCTCTGCTTCTTTATCAGGCTTTAGCAAAGTCCTCAGACTCTTCTTTTGAATAATAAGCTCGTCCTTTTATGGCTGTCATGTTCAGTAACGCTGTCCCTCGAGTTTTCGTTACAACCCTAACGCTGCAGTAGCACAAACATTAGCACATGTGCTGCTGCCAGCGGCTCCTCCTACACTAATGTCAGTGTTCCAACCATGTCCGTCCCCATGATTGGTTCGACAGGGTGCTATTCTCACTGTGATTGGCCTCTCGTATTGTCTGTGAAAACATGGATGTAGTGAGTTCTATCGGCTTTATATTGAGCATTGTCTCATATTTCTATTGAGGGAAAAATTACTTCATAATAACTATTTTAGTGGGTTTTTTTTTTTTTTTGTTTTGTTTTTTTTTATTTATTATTATCTCTTTTATTGGGACAGCTGTTGAACATAACAGTAGTTTACCTTTTTAGTGTTTTATTGCTCAGCCCTGATGTCAAACTATACCTCACACTAGAGCAGGGCGATATGACCAAAAATATTTATCACGATATAGATTTGAAAATTTGCGATAATGATATAATTGACACTAGACAAAATACTTTACAACTCCACAATTTTATTAGTGCAAAAAAAAATCAATGTATTTTCACTTAAACAAGCAGCTGTTTTTTATGTGCATTAAAGTTATATAAAAATGTAACAGTGCAAATGCAAATTCCTTGCTGACAGTTTAACCAAAAGGCATTTCCAGTGGAAATTGGCTGACATATCCTGAGCATAACCAAGTATAATATCCACAAAACTTAAAAAGAGGTTATACACACACAATACGGTAATATTATGTTGAAGCACCGTACGTATCACTCCGCGAGGCGCCTGCCTACGATAGCCGTAATGCTCCGACAATCCATCAAGCGGTGTGGGTTCGTAGCTTAGCAAAGTCGTACTAAAACATTTGACAGATTTTCGAGCGCCGTGTACCACATAAAATCATTTCAAGGTCAGTAAACACAACCAGAATTCAAACATAAGGCACACGGGATTATAAGGGGCACTGTCGATTTTCAGAAAAATCAAAGGATTGATTTTAAGTGTGCCGTATTTTCCAAACAACATGGTAATAACGACGGCCCGCTAGCACGCTCTACCAAAAATAGTGCTTTGTTGTGTATCTGACGGACGAAAGCTAAACCAGTTCCACACCACTGAAGTTGCAGCATTTTTACAAACCAGTTCTGGTTCATCCGTTTCATTCAACGATCCGCTTTCGCCCTTGTCATTCTCTGTCGTCGCCGTGCCTTTTTCGCCATGTGCGTATGAAAACAAAGGCACTGCGCATGCGCGTTTTACCCATATTCTATCGCGATATTTCATTTTCTTGTCGTTGCCCAACATTATACCGGTATTACCGTGAACGGTATGATATGGCTCAGCCCTACCTCACACGACTGCTTTGTTTTTGTTTTTTCTGGTAGTCTGCTGAGTTGAACAGATCAGTCTCGACCACGTTACACAGGCCAGTGAACTCAGACTTGCAGGAGCCATGCTGATAATATTGGACCATAATGGATATTTGTAGTCTGACATCTGCACCAGTCATTAAACTCTGGTGTCAGGAAATAATGAAATTACTCTAAGAGCATGACTTCCAACTGCCAGTAAAACCTGAATTTATGGTGAACAGGGCAGAGTGGAGGCTGGCTGCCCATCTCTGCTGCTGTTTTGTTTTGTATGATTCTCTTTTTTTTTTTTTTTTTTTTTTTTTTTTTTTTTTTAAGGCTAACCAAATGTTACTGTTGCTTTTGGACAAACTGGCTTGTAGATGTTTTCTAAGCATAAAATAGACATTGTTTCCTCTCCCCTTGCCCCCTCAGGCCATTCCTGCACACCCAGGACATGTACTTCGTCTTTGTGCAGCTGCTGTCCAGCGGTTCAGCCTGGTTCGCCATTATCATCATCGTCATAACTTGCCTCTTTCCTGATGTGTTGAAGAAGGTCTTGTACAGACACCTGCAGCCCACCAGCACTCAGAAGAGTCAGGTAATGAGGGGAGGAGGTGCAGGAGCAGTATTATAAAAAAGAAAAAAAAAAGTGGAAAGTATGAATGTGTGATGGTAAGACATTTATAGGTTGTTGCCTGTGAGCCAGTGCTGGCTTAACTCTGTACTTTCTCTGGTTCACAGCAGCTGCCTAAGTGCTCTTTTGTTCTACTTGCTGTTTGGACTCTACTGTAGTTACTGAGAATACTTCACCCACTTCTCTGTTTTCACTTGCATTGAAATCGTTTTAAAAAGGGTGAAAGCCAATGAAAGATGACAGTATTCTTAAGTAGTTAACAGACTTTGAGAATAAGTCAGATATTGTTAGTTTATTACCAGATCTATGTAAACAAGTCTAAAAAAAGTTTCTGTGGGTTTGGGGTTTCCTGCAGGCTCAGAATGAAAAAATTGGCAAAAGGGCCAAATGCTTTCCAGTAGTTAAACTTGTGTGTCAAGCGTTAGATTTAATACATAATCCTACTTGTTTCACACAAAGGGAAATTATATTTCCTGCTATTTGAAAAGAGCCTGGAGGGAAGAAATAAACTAAAATGCCACTGAAAGTTAAAATGTGACAGAGGCAGGGAGGAGAAAAGGTTCTGCCCATCGTGTTGTTTAAATGAGCCTATGTGGTCACAAGTAATCAACTTGGCAGCACAAGAAGGACTTGGTGTTTATACACACATTGCATGACTCTCCTTTGATCACAGACACGCAGACCAGCTCCACACTGTGCATGGTCACCTTTCAGAGGACCCACACTGTTGCTGTATTGATTTGTCCAGCTGGAGATTGCTTATGTTTTAGTTTAGACCCTTCTCTTTCGAAATTTGTCCAGTCCTACATGGAGTTTGTATTTTCTGCTCTAACCTTTGTCCTGTTTTGTCTGTGTGTGCGATTCTGCGAGTGGGTTTGTGGTAGTGTGTGTGTCTGTGGTAGTGTGTGTGTCTGTGAGAGAGAGAGAGAGACTTTGATTTTTAACCTCTCTGTGTGTCTTCATCCTATCCTCTGTGTGCACTCTCCTGGTGTAGATGTATTCCAACCGTGTGGCGATAGGTGATGACTTCATCGCTCTGCAGCCTTTGTCCAGAGCCAAGAGCCAGCTGGGCAAAATTAGGTAGAGGAATTGAGTGATTCAGCCGTGGACTTAAAATACACCCAAAACAAAATTCAAAATATTATAAGGAGTGCCTTATTCAAATGCAATATTCTTGTACTGTGTGTGTACTTGTATTGTGATCCAGCTGTACTTATAAATCTATATTTCTATGATTTTTCAGCTATTAACACAGAGTTGCTGCCCTGCTTTTGTAATTGAAAACGTATCAATTCTTACCCTTTTTAGGAAGCTGTTCTTTGATAATGTGGCGTGACCTGACAGTGACATCAAAGCATGCTGTGCACCTCTCTTCACATTAATTCTGTTTGGCCAAAAATACACAGTGTAGTAGTTAAAATCCTGTACACAGCACACTGCAAAAAGTCCGTAGAAAGTAGAAGTATTGCTTTATGGAATAAGCACTCCTATGTAAGATCATTCATACAAAACTCAAATGTTCTTTTTCCCAGGTCTCAACTTTATTTGGTCATTTTTCTAACACTGGCAGTACCACAACTGCAGCGTTGTGTACTGTCAGTTTTAGAGTAGGAGCCTTTGTTTCATGCCTGTAACTGCGTGCTCTGCACAAGCCAATCAGCATTCTCTGTGACTGGGATGTAGAGAATATATAAATGTGTGGTTGGAGATCATGTCGAAGAATCGGGTTCAAGCACTTCAGCCGCTGCATGTGTTGCATTTTCAGTGAGAGACTGATGTAGAGAATGTGTTCTGAGACCGCTTTCCACTCCTGCCTGTCACAGCATGCCGCTGTCATTACCCCACCACCCACTGCATGTACAAATGGATAAATGAATGGGGGAGAGAATGAATGAATGCCGAATCACCTGTGAGGGCTCATAGACTCTTGACTCTTTCCCTCAGCGCTCATAACGTAAGGGGAAATGTGTTGGGGAGGCGGCTCTGATCGTCATTCAGTCAAACCTACCTCTTGACCATCAGCAAGTGGTCTTGTCACATGAGCACAATCTGGAATGCCCCTCACATGTTAAAGTGACACATGAATCAGATGCATGGTGCAGCCCATCAATCCACTACTTTTATCTATATGGCATGGTCACCTATCTTGATGTATGCCCAACTAAAACAACTCAATCTAGGACACGGAAACGCCCTCCTTAGCTCAGCGTTATCCACCTGCATGGTTTTAGGCAGATCCTCAGGGCAAGACTGCCACTCCCACAGCTGCATGACAGACTCTTGAACTGGTTTGGACTGTTTTGTACAGCAGCATGTTGCTATGAATGAAACCCTGTGTTGTCTCACGTATTTTTCATTGATTGAATTGAAGATCTTGCTCTTTCGTAGTTGATGTCAGGATAAAAACCTGTAAGGAAAATGCTAACAATAGCATAAGCTCTATTTGATAACACAAAGGCCAAAGAGCCAAATTTAGGGTGGTTCTCTCTTAATGAGTGAACATGAGCAAATGGGGAGTTTTTTTATTCTTTTTAACTGTCCAAGGTGAGCAAATCTTTGGTTGATACAGAGGTCATATTTAGTTTTGCTATTATTACTTTTGTTATGAGCAAGGATCATTGAATTTTTATTGCTTCTGCATGTTTTTATAGCTTGCTAATTTGTATGGTTCAAAAAACAGTGGGCTGGATTTACTGTTCATGCTAGTTTATAGCACACTTAGTCGCTGGTTTATACACTATCAAAGTAAACTGAATCTGCAGGCTGTAGTTAGTGGGGCAGATAGATTGGGTTGTGAGTTGCTTTTTGTCCTCACTGACAAACAGCCTGTAAGTTACAGTCAAGTTGAATCAGTTATCTGAAACTGTTGTAACAGCAACTAAATGTGCCATCTATGACAGTAGGGTTTATTGCCTCTCTCGTTAAAAGTTTTAGCTAGGCGTACCTAATAAACTACCGTCTGAATGTGTTTCGGGCTGCTTGTATAAAGATAAAGCTGGTCTCATCTCAGAAACTAAATGAGCAGAAACCAGCTATTGATTTGGAGAGCACAGGTGAGGGTACAGAGCACATTATGCTAAACAGATTCACTCAGTCTGAGCGATTTGTTGAATTTCTGCGTTCAAAATCTTAATGGTATATTCATGTTAATGTGCTGCATAATGCAGTATGTTCAGCTCTGCTGAGATAATTCCGGAACTATTCAGTTTCCTTTTGTTTTTTCTTAATTAGATTAGATAGAGGTAATCGTAAAAGAACCCAGAGGGCTCTCTAGGGTTTACTGTTGTTTGCCTACTCTGCAGCTCTGATAGATTCAGCAGCAGGTTAATTGCTTTGGATTCTAATAGATGTGCTTCTATCTCTGTTTCCCTCAAGATGCTTGTCATATGAATGAAGCTTCTTTCTGCTCATTTGTTGCCTAGTTTCACGGCCGTTTTTGAGCGCACTGGCCGTCTAGCCACTGTGCTTAGTTGTCTTTAACTTTTGTAGGAAATGAAGCCCTCCACTAGTGCCCTCATCAAAGCCCTTTACATTTTCTAAAAGACTTATTTCACTTATTCTCAACTAGTGATTTCTGATTATCTCGCAGTCCTAATTAAATTGTGATTTAAATGTGCAGCAGGGGACTTTGAGCAAAAAGCAGGAAGCAGCTGGACTTGTCAGCTCTTCTGCTTTGTCGAGAAGGTCACTTGTGAAGGGCTTTAAGAAGGAGCGGCATTGATTTGGCCTCTCTGTATGAAGTAATGTATTCAAGTACACTGTAGAGTGAAGGTCAGAAATTCCCCCAATTAACTGGCCCCCTATAGTGCAGCCTGGACTGGCTCTTGACCGAATGATCGCTTGCTTGCTGACTAATGAATCCTCCAGTTAGTGAATAAGCAGCACTGGAAAACATATCCACTGTACCTCAAATTGTTTTCCAGCTGTACGAGACAAAAGCTGATCTGCATGTAAATCAAAATAAGAACAAATATTTGATACCTTTAGACAAATTGCACAATTAATGAAATGTAGCAATTATTTGATCCAATCATCCAAATCGTTTTGTTTCAGTAAACACCTAAAGATTGAACATGAGATGAAACTGCTAAGAAGGATGTGTTTTGCAGTGCACCTGGTTTGTTTTTTTAGTGTTCAGCCAACCGTCCGCAAGGTTGACTGTATGACTAGCTAGTGGGGCTCACTGTAAGCATCTTGTGTCCTTCAGATGGAAGAGGGTGAGGGTTCAGTCGGCCCAGAATATGACCCTGTTAAAGCCCAGCGGAGCCCAGGGGAGGACAATTGGCACCTGCTAGCTGCTTATCCTCCCCCTGCTGCCCCCGGCCCAGACTCATGCTCCCTTAGGTAGTACCGTACATGTACTTCACTTCCATCTGCCCCCCTCCTTGTACAATCACTGCCTGGGCATCGTCTTCACCTGAGGACCAACCAACCCTGTGCACCCTTTCATAGCTGCACTCAGTTGCACAACCTGCAGCCCTTGATCATTAACCCATAACTGTTTGTCACAGCTGCTCCCACACAGCCTTTTAACTCGTTACTCAAATAAGATTCCTGTTTGTCTTTGTGTCTGTCCCACGTTGTATATGAGTGACCCCATGCTTTCCCAGCCAGTCACAATTAACTTCATCCTTCCCTTACCTGTCAGTGAATAACACCGTCCTTCCCTGCCCAGATGTGACTGACCCTGTCCTCCCCTTACCCAACCATGATTTTTTTTTACTCATCCTTTTCCCAACCCGGTCTCAATTCACCCCTCACTGGTTTCTGATCAGGTATGGGTTCAGAGTTTAGACACAGAGAGAATGCTGTTGGCATGCTGACTTTGTCCTTGCCATGTTTTCATCTCATACGCAGTGATATATCTTTGCTTGCTTGTAAGGGTTTTACATCACCTTTAATTCCTTTTCAATTATGACTTTAAATATCTTTTTTTCCCATTAGTTCCATAATTTAATAGTTTTTGTTTCCGTGAGTTATTTTTGTGAGTGCTAGAAACCAAGATTATTCTATCACGCAGATCGACGTGCACTTTCTTGTTTCTCTTTAAAGCAGCAAAATGCTGTGCTCAGTAACAGGACAGAAAGCAAGAACTTAGTTGAAAGCTGTAATTAATATTGTGGTAAGTCAGCCAGAGGATGACGTCAACCATACAGCTGTCACTGAGGCCTTGGCTATTTTAATGGCAAAGCCTTCAGCTCTAGCATTCATTTTTCAAAAGGTTTACATGAGAATTATTAATCTTACAGTCTGGTCTTGTTTTAATCTCTGAATTATGTGACTGCCTCTTTTTTTAGAGGTTAAAAAATAAATAATAAAACCCAAGAGTTGGTTGAAAACACTGCAGTGCTGAATTTGGCTCTGTATTTACAGGCTCTGTGATGACTCATTGGTTCTCCACAGGTTGATGCAGGGGTTCATTTCAAAATCATTATTGTTAGTTAATCTAAAGACAGACTCATATGGTGCTGTCTACTTAGAAAGGATATTTCTCCAACAGATAATCAGTAGAATAAGGTGCGTAATGTTCATAGCTACAGCTGTGGTTGTGCTTCTTTTCCTGTTTTCAACAGCCCCAGCTTTTCTTTTCTTTTTTTCAATAGAGAAAACGCTGTACAATAGAACCTGAGTCTAAAAACCAGACATTTATAGTATAACCTTGGAGCACCTGACAGTGTCAGAGTAATTCATATTCACCGTGACCTGTCTTTGTTTTGCTGTCTCCAGCGAGGAAGCAGAAGTTTGGATTCATGCCTAGCATGTCTCCAGTTTCAGCTGCAGAAAAGCACAACATCCATAAGTGAAAGCACACTGGAATCCACGGGTCACTTACCCAGACACAAATGACTGTCAGCATTACCACATTAGAGGGGACATCGTGAAATGATCGAGTTTAGAAACCGTTTTGTACAAAAGCCAACTTTGGCGATATCTCAACTTTCTGATTCTGTACTATGACACAGTATCGAACTGTACCTGTGTGTTACTGGACCTTCAAAACAATCAAAACCTTTTTCCTCAATACTATTAGCATAGTAGATTTATGAATTATGTTCATGTAATACACAGTAATAAATGGGACCTACACTTGAGAGGTAGTAGTAGGGAACACAATGCCAGCTGAATAAGTGTAACTCTACACCACTGTCACTTTTTCCTCGTTGTCTCTACTGCATCACCTACTGTCAGGTGCTTCCTTAGGTCAGCAGACAGGTTTCTCATTTAATTTAGCTTTATCTACGAGTGCACCACTGGCTCACTAAGCAATCTAGTTTTAAAAAAAGTTTGTTTGTTTGTTTTTAAATAATCCCAAAACATGTAGTCTTGCGAAAAAAGTCAACTTAATAGCGAGCCAGCCTGAGCATAAGGAAGTAGAGAAAAATGGGCTTATGGTTAGTTTATGTTAAATGTTTATGTTGATGCTAAGTGATCCATCACAGATGCGACAGCCTAGCAGAAAGACCTGCGTTGAGTTTTCGAGGCTCTGGAACAAAAAGTCATCTTTCCTTGAAGGTTTGTTTTGTAGTCGTAGTCTAATGCCACAGCTTCTGCTCTGTGAACAAAAATCCTCTGCTGAGGTGCACAAGGAGGAAAAGAATAGCTTTGGGTGGTCTTCATTTGCTGCAGATGCTACACAGCCTATCTTGTGTAATGCCCAGCTACTATCAGGAACCTAGAATAGAACCACTGCAGGAACTTTATGTATTTAGCAATTGATATTTGGTTTTGGCACAAGGCCGAAGACACTTGATCTGGTTTAATGTTGCCCAAAAATTATACAGCAGATCATTTTTAAGTTTAACTACAAACATATGTTTTTTCTCATAGGATTTTGTTTTGTTTTTAAGTATTTATTTACCACATTTCAATCCCTGATGTAGCATGTTTTGAATGTTTTCCCTTGTACATCACTGTTGCTGTGACAGCATGCAAAACATCATCCTCCAGTCACTCTTTTCATACCAGTCATCCTGAATTGTTTTGGTTTTGATCTTTCTTTGTTTTCTTCTCTTTCTCCACTCAAATCTTGTTTTTTTTTCTCCTTAATTTTCTGTGATTTCATTCTGTGCCACCTTTTTCATTTTTGTTTTATTCACTTTCTCTCCCTCTGTTTCTGCGCTTCTTCCACTTTTTGCCTTCCCTCCAGTCTCTACCAGCCTCCCAGGTGCAGAACCTCAGCTGCATGGAATCCCTGTGCTGCTACCAACAGGGGCAGAGCGGCTGTACCCGCCTGGCCCGCCTCCTGGAGCAAATGACTGGACGCTGCAAGGCCAGCGCCAACAATTGCCACACATCCAGCCGCAACAACAGGTGGGGAAGACTACGACATCGAGAAAGCGTGATTTTGAATGACGAACCCTCGGCACCTCTTGGTGTCAGAAATCTGGGCTTCAGTCCCGACCGTTGTAGCCCATAATGTGACTGCAGGTCAACTGTAAGTCTTGTTCAGATTTATAGTAATTTGAACTTAGTGGTGGGGAAGCTGGGCTCCAGGTGTTCCTAGAGGCTGGTTTTAGGCTGAATCTTAGCAGGACTTTGGGACAGCAGCCAAAAGAAGGAGTTAGAGGCTGAACATATGTGGATCAAGCCATCATGGACTGCACTACTATGAGTTTCTCATTTCCATCAAAGTCCGTGTTGGGAGTCTGGAGTCTGAACATTCTGATTAACCAGACAGAAGGGTGTGCTTAATGTCATATCCACAGAAATGCATCAGTACTCCATAGAACCAAAACCACAGGGCGATTCTGATGGCTGTGCTGTCTTACAAAGCATGCAGGTGTGAATGTTTGGCAGACTAACAAGGAGAATCTGGGTTACAGTATTATTTATTAATACACGATATACCGGTGTCCAGCGGGTCTGTCTTGTGTAACCCATATTTAAGGGTTTGTCTGTATGTTAACCCATGTGTCTGTGTCCTAACAACATGCTGTGATCTGTTTGTCTTGTCTGTTACCCTTTCCAAAATATTCTCCAAAAATCACATGGCAGTGAGTCTGATTAATAACCAAGGAATAACTAAGGTTTCAAGGAATTTTGCAATGCGCTTTAACAGATAACCCAAGCACTGCATTAAAGTCGGTTTGTTAGCCTTGTATTCACTAACAGGCCCTATTTTTCATTGAAAAGCTACTTCACATGAGATGAGACCAGACAATGGTTAACTTGTCCAAATAATAATGTGGATTTAGATATTTCTGGGACTGATGAGCTGTCAAAAACATTTAAGTGGTAAGCCGAAGCAATGAGATTGAACAGTAACTGCAATGCGAGGTCTTTGCTGCAGAGAGAAAATGAAATATTCCAGTTTACAGCAGAAAATGAGCATTTGATTATGCAGATTTCTTCAAAGCTGCAAGTCCACTTTGTGACAAAAGGATGATGAAACGGAAACAGTTTGATTATCTCTTTGTTTGTTTGTTTGTTTTTTTTGGGAGGGGGGGGAGGTGCAGCTTTAACAACTTCAGTTTATCGGTCTGACCAATCTGCAGTGAAATCTGCAATCTGCAATCTGTGTCTTTTCACCCGAACCCCGGCGACTCTGTGGGGTCATCGATTTATCGACTGATCAGCCCTCTCTGCTGAGCAGTCATTATTTGTTTAAACAGCTTGGGACCCTCAGTATTGATCGCACTGAGTTAGATGGTGTGAGCATGTGTATTTGTTTGTTTCTAACTGTTTGTGTGTGTGTGTAAAGGTCATGACAGCATGCAGGGCAAATAAGGGATTCAGGGGTCTCCCCGTAGCCCGCATGGGGACTAATAAATGACAACGTCTTATGTGAAGAAGTTGTTTTTAATCTTTTTGAACATTCTCATAGTAGAGACATTGTTCCTGGCTGCAGTTACATCTTTCAATCAATAACCTCTGGTTTGGCATCAGATGATCACGTTAGACTTTGCTTCAGCTGGTGAGATGATAAATTGGGTCCCATGCTTTAATATTTATACCCTTCATTATTCCCTCAGCTGTGGGGGGGTTATCTACCATGAAATGTTTTAGCAGATCTGATGTCAGGGTCATTTTGCTGAAGCCCCTTTGCTTCAGGGAGAAACTGCCACTAAATGCATGATTCAATTTAGATGAATTTCTTCCTGTGGGAATGATTGATTTTTGTTTTCTGACCTTGGCACAAACCAATCAGTCGTATTCTTCCAAGTAAGGACATGGCTGCCAGTTTGTTCTCGCCAAAGAATAAATAATGAACATCTAGAAAATGCTTTGCCTAGCTGTGCTTCATACTGTAAATACAAAAAAACAAAGTGGAGTAACAAACTCGTAGCTGATTCTGCAAGTTTATTTTCCTCCCTCCCCTATGCGTTCCTCTTCTCGCTCTTCTTCACCTTTTGGGTGTGATGGCAAAAAGCAGGAAACTGCAAAGAACGCCTAAACAGGTAGTGAGAGCCAGCTAATATTTGGCCTTAATGCTAGGATACTGCCATAGAGGAAATGGAATATATCCACCCATTCCTATATTCTATGCTTAATGACTGGAAGGGACATATAGCAAGCATATGTAGTACTTATATAATACATGACGCATTTATCTCATATTTATTGGAAGCCCAGTTACAGTTGGCTGCTGTACTTGGCCTGTTGCTGGCCAAGGTTAAATATTTTCGTGACAAAGCAGAAATTTTTTGTTTTTGGATTTGAATGTTTTTTCTGGAAGTTTTAGGGGAAAAATGCAGGTTTTATAACAAAAAGACTTCCTAAACAGAAGAAGACTGCTTAGGACACCAGAGGGGCTGCTGGGATGTGTAGTCTCAGTCTCAGTTTTGAGGTGGGTTTTTTTTTTTCTCCCTGCTACTTCCTCCAATCTTTTTCTATCGGATCCTGAAGCCTTATTATGCTTCTGGGAAGAGGCCATGATTGAAGGCGTGCTCGTTTTAAATCCCATGGTGTTCCAGTTGGGTGGAGTTATCGTCCCTACAGGTTCAAATTACAGGAACAAAAACATGAATGCCCAGAGTGTGTCTTGTTGCATGGGGGCTGCTGTTGCCTTTGGTATTTTGTAAACAATATAATCATGTATGTATCTATCTGTGCCTACACACACACACACACACACACACACACACACACACACACACACACACACACACACACACACACACACACACACACACACACACACACACACAGAGTTTTTCTGTCCTCACTGTGTGCGTCTTTGTCCTTCCGTGTCTGAAATCTGCATAATGTTGTTCGACCTTCCAGATTAATTATTCATGTACTGTTACCGTCCCCTGTGAGCCGTCTTGTCAGAAATCTGCTTGTTCTTTTCCTCTTCTTGGGTTCACGCTGCCACCGTCTTATAACCCCCCAAAAAACAGTTTTAGGTGTTAACATAGTTCATCGTAACCCAGGGAGCAACGATGGTTTTTAGTACTGAGATGCTTCACTATAACCCCCCACCCCCACCCCCCGCCTGTGAGTAGACAGCTGAGCATGTGACAGCATGTGAGAGCGCCCCCAGTCAAACCATTTGAGTCATGAGTCTATTTAAAGTCCCTGGGTGCCCCTGTAGTTTCTTTTCTTCTGTTTAGCAGGTATTAAAACAGTTGTCTTCATGTTGGTGTTAGACTAAAGGTTGAGAGATATACTTTGAGTAGACCTACTGACATCTTTTGGGGGGGTGTTAGGTGAGAGATGCAGCAACTCTGAAGTTGGACAACACAAAACAGTTGATTTTTGTAAAAGCTGTCAGTTGTGATGTCAGTTCAGATGTGGTAGCCAGGCTTGGAGGTGCTGTTTGACGTCAGTGGATGCTGAGCTGTGGTCTCTCTGTTACTCCTCGCTCGAGCTTTGAGGCGGAAGCTCTGATCGTGAACTCTGGTTCAGCTTTGATGTGAGTCAGCACATTGGAGGCTGGTGTGTTGTGACTTTTAAAGCCGTTTCAAACAGTGTTTGCTGTGTTCATGTTTTTCTGGTCCCACATAAACCAAATGGATGAGACTGTATGGACGATTTGTTTGTTAGATATTTCCAAAGGAGTCTCAGCTCACCAAGCTAATAATAGGGAATTGGCTGTAACTCAGTCATGTCATATAACGTTATGCACTGTATGTGTTTGTGTTCAGTACTAAAGAATAGCAAATCAACCCTGCTGTTGTATATTTAATAGGCAGGATATCAGATGCTAATGATTATTTTGAAGCTGATAAATGATGAAAGAATGTTTCTGATGCTTGTTCATCTTAATTTTATTTCTCTTTATGATTCTACTCATGAGTTGAGTAGCTCAAGTCTCTCCCCAGCTCCTCAAAGGGAAAACACAGGTGGAGAAAACAGCTAAACCTGTCTTAAACACATTTCTGGAGGCAATTGTTAGAAGAAGCACATCTACTGTATGAACCTGTATGTAGAACCCTTGTTGTAATGTTGAGTGTCAGGCTTTGCATTTTATTCTGGTATCTAATTCAGTTCCAGCCAGGATCGTGCCATCTTTAAAACTGACTGATGGTGCGTGTCCACATGGGTGTTATTCTTTGTGAGTGATCACCCCAATTCCCAGCACTGGAATCTCGATGGGAGAGCCACGATATGATTGGCAAATACTCCAGTAAGGGTGCAAACACTGACGTGTAGCTGATTGGCCGTTTGCTCCCACCACAAACATCCTAAAGTAAATATCGCTCTAAATGGCACAAGTAATGGGTGACATCACCTTGTTTTCCATGAGCCCCGCCTCTTCATAGTGTAAAAAGCTACAGCCACAAAAAGATGAATGAAAACGTCCCATTATTAGGGACCCCAACAGGTCAGAAACACCAGCAACTAGAAAAACACTGCAAAGCACACAAAATGCAAACGAAGTGGAAAAAAATACAATGGAAGTAGGAAAGAAAATCTCAAAAAACACAGAAGTGTTTTGGGGAACAGCTGTGGAAGTGACAGAAACCAACACATGCGACACACCGAGACACGCTTAAAAGAAGCAGAGGATTCCTATGAGGGACAAAATAGATGCTGTAGATACATGTTTGTCTCCCAACAACACTTCTGTTTTGCTTTGTCAGGGTGTGTGGGGTTTGTTTTCTTGCAATGTGTTTGACCTCTCGGGGCCACCGTACAGCTTTGGTAAACAGTTGTGCCTTCTTTGGTTCAGTCACTGAGTGCAGGACTTTTAAATTGTGGGCCGTTGCCGATAAAGATTAGTGCGAGTTACTGAGGAGAGACTTGTGATACTCACTAACACCATCACACCATTACTAACCTCACTCATCACTCACTCACTCTTCTCTGCTTCTTCCAGCCTGGTTGTGTAGATTGTAATCACCAACCTGTGGACAGCAGTGTAAGCTAGTGATAGCTCAGCCCCACTCTTACACCCACACGCAGAAACCCACTTAGGCCAGCCTTCTAACCGTCACTCACCCTGCTGCCTGTTTTCAGGTCTTGGAGCGACACGGAGAACTTGTACTCCAACGATCGCAGCATCCTGACGCTGTCGCCCATCGAGGCCACCCACTGCTGACTCCCGGGGCCGCTGACTGTAGCACAGGGGGCCGGGGGGAGAGCCACCACTCCATTATGAGTCATAATCACACCCCCCGCAACCTCAGCCACCATTTTCAAAACAATTTCATTTTAAACTCGGTTAATTCCCAGCAGGATGCAGCACTGCTACAAATGGGATAAGGATCCAAAGAACTCGTTTGAGTCTATGCTGAGAGGAACGTCAGATGGGAGCGAAAACTCTGAAGGAAATGGAACATGTGGTGCGAGCTATTTGTGCAGCTACGTTTACGCTTGAAGATCCGGTCTGTGTCTGAGCTGTAAAATGCCTGGATTCCTGCAAGCGGATCTGCAAGTCCATCAAACTGGAAAACATCCTCCATAAAATCAGTTTTTAGTCACGTGAACTCCT
Source organism: Perissodus microlepis (assembly GCF_051167445.1). Lineage (NCBI taxonomy): Eukaryota > Metazoa > Chordata > Actinopteri > Cichliformes > Cichlidae > Perissodus > Perissodus microlepis. The sequence continues at coordinate 29,801,999 of NC_140477.1, forward strand.
CTGGAGCCCTTTCATTGTCAAAACAGCGATTTCTGACTGAGTACACTTTTTGCTGCGAGTGTCAAAGTGAGCATCCAGAGGATTTGTCAGGTCGACAGCAAGCCAGGATCATATACGTAGCAAAACATCCTGTTGCTTCCATAAACTGCTACAAAAACTCTTCATTCAGACCTCCCACCACAGCCCTGCAGCATCCAGAACATGAAGCCTCATCTCTACCGCGGTACCAAAGACCAAAAAGGATTCCGACTGGAGTTTAAAAGGAAAAGTGTTTATTTTTTTGTGCCTGATTGTACAGAAGCTTATATTGTTAAAGGAGACTTGTTGTTGTTCATGCTGCTTTTGTCGTCTGTTCTGGCCTCTTTGTCCCCCCCCACCCCTCCCAGTGCACCACTGTGAAAGAGGCCCAATGTTTTAAAAAGCCATACGTTTTTGAAGAGGTCAGATTATTGGAGGTACTGCAGATGGACGCTTGTGGGAGCTTGTTGTTAAATTTGTTCTCCTCGAATGCCTTTTGTCACCCAGCCCGGCGACCAGAAGCATCTCAGCATTAAAGCCCACGAGGTCTGGCAGAGTCATCCATGTCAGCTGCCTAAAAATACGTCCGATTTGACACCATTATTTTATTTATGCTTTTTCCGGTGAGGCTGTAACAGTGAGATGCTTTTCCAAACCGTGGCTGATGCACGTCGACCCAAGACAGCAGAATGTGTTAAAGTTCAGAGGGGAAAGGAAAAGCAGAGCATTTGCACAAATCACATATCAAAATTATTTTGTTGGGTTTCTTTCTTTCTTTTTCTTTCTTTCTTTTTTTTTTTCATTGGGAAAAGTCATTGTCACCGTTCACATCTGAAACCATTTGAATCACATTTTTTGCTGTTACATTGTTATTTTATTACCCCCCCCCCCCCCCCCATGTGTGTTTGTCTCCACCTGCTGTTGGAGGTGTGTGTGTGTGTGTTTTGTTTTTTCTCTGTTGGTTGAAGGAGGTACGGTCCATCATAGCCGTTTGTACGTATTTGAATGATCTCAGCGACCACCCGGCACTACCACTTTTACTCATATCAGCGTATGTGCAAGCAGGATGTTGGTGTGATATTAAATACTTAACAGGGCCAAAAAGGATGTTTCACTAAGATCACTACCACACTGTTGCTCCACATTTTACACAGTTGACGAGTTGACCTCATATCTGCTAATAAAATATCTACCTTGATGCACCGCTGGGCTCACAGTGGATAAAGGAAACTATAACTTAATGCAGTTTTATAAAAGTATTCAATAGATTACAAAGTTTCTGTGAACACAGTTGTGTTATTCCACCGTGTGTGCGTGTTGTGTTAAACTTGATCTTGATTTAACAGAAAGTCTTAGTCATGATTTCTGAGCGTGGAGCTGGAAAGACCAGGATGTAACCAGCAGAGCAAGTTGCATTATGGGAGCTGTAGGAACCACTTTAAGCCAGGATATCCATGCCTCTGCAGTGTTTTACTGGGACTCCTTGTCTGGCTGCTTTTTGAACTCAATGTGGATGTTTGATTCACCATCATCCCTTTAATACCTTTTTAAAAAAGGGACTAAAATACGCTGATTTCTTTTAGTTTCCTTTTTTTTAAACTAGAAGATGGCTTTAAAAACACTTGGCGCCTCGCACAGCGGCATCTTTTCCCTGACCCTCCACGTCTTTCCAGCTCCACGACCCTCCTCCTGTAACACGCATTCAGTTGATCTCATGTCAAAACATTCCCTCTGTGTGAGATCTTGTAAGAGCCAGTGCACATCACAACTTGAAACATTGTTTGCTACACACACTAGCACATGACTGATGTTTTAAAATAGAGGTAAAAAAGTCCTCTAATGCTGGGGAAACAGCCCACATCACAGCGAGCTGAGGTAGCCGCGTGGGTGACGTTACGACATTCGTTTTTGTTCAGGTTGAACCCGTACACTCGTGTGAAGCAATAATCATCATTGTCACGATATGAGTCTGCTAAAAGGTCAGGTGATGTCATCACTGACCCCACCTCCCGACACCACATCAACCCAGATAACAGAGCGACCACTGAGCTCGGTGTTTGGGGGCATCAGCACTGCACACTGCAGAGTTTCTGCATGATATTTTGGAGCAGATGGCAGGAGGAGGAAATGCGAGTCCTTCCTGACCAAAGGCAAGTGACACAAAGCCCAAAACACCTGCAGTGTCAGTGCGGTTCTGATGCCCCCTTGTGCTCAATGTGGACACCAGTAGTGTCCAAAATAATGGTGTCACATGTTGGAGGTGGTGGTTACGTGGCTCCAAAACAGCCTCCCTTTTCAAAGTAGCAGACTTGATTACATAACAGTCTCTGTTAGACTGAAACAAAAGTAATAACAGCTCGAAATTTATTCTCCACACTCCACCACAGCCGTGACGGCTGGAAATGTTTTTAATTAATGTAATCCACTACTAAGTGGCACCAAAGTGATCTTTTCACGGCTGTTTTCTCTGCCCCGGGTTCCAAACAGCCGTGAAAAGAGCTTGTGTGAAAACACGGACCAGATCCTATAAAGCGCTGCAGCACTGACGTCATCCGGAGGCCTTGTATCTGAGTTCAGATACAAGGCCTGGAGGGGTTTTGTAGAAGCAGATGATTACTCAGTCACATAACTCAGAGTGGTGACTTAATATTTCATCACGCCTCAAGCCCCCGTGATCGTCATGTCCATCCACTGAGGCATGAGCATGAGTGGAAATTGGTACTAAAGATCAAACCACTTGTTTAAGTTGAAAAGTAAGATCAGAGCTGGAGGCTGATGACTTCAGTGCCAAGGTGCTCTTTCAAAATAAAAGTTTGCAGACTTGCATGAAGTTACAAAACCCCTGATCGTAAATAGAGGGAGTTCAGATTGAAATGTCAGCTGCCAGTGTCGTGCAGCCTGTCACTCGGAGCCCATCAGAAAGATGCGGGGATGCATGTCAGCGCTCAGTCTGACTTCGTTTGTTCCCTCCTCATCAGTAAGTCGTGCTGCACCTGAGCATTACTACATAATTTCTTCTGTTATCTGATGCTGTTTGTCTGTCCTCTACTGTCTGTAAACCTGTCTTATAGCTGAAGATGCTGTTCGATTTACGAAATAAAAACATTTTTAAAGTAACAGGTCTGTGGCCTCCACTCATTTAAAAACAGTCGTGGGAAGTTGGACCCTCACCAAAGGCAAGTGGAGCAGCTTACCACTGATAACGCTCCATGGAGTTAATGAGGGAGAGATGGCACAATTAAGACGTGCAGCACATAGCTGAGAGGAATGAACACAGACTCCACCCACATGAAGATCCATGAACATGCTGGGATACTGTCCATTTTTACTGCTTTCATCAATAATGTGAAGTGCTGCAGTCGTAAAAAGAAATTCCCTCAGTGTGAGAATTTTTAGGCAGAAAACCAGAGTTTAGTGCAACCTTTCAGTTAGTGTTCATGTCCTCATGTCACATCCTTGTAAGCTACACTCTATGCCCTACTATTGTGTTGGTCCCCCTTTTGTTCTCAAAACATCCCCAACCCTTTAAGGCATGGACTCCACTAGACCCTTGAAGCCGTACTGTGGTATCTACAAGGTTGACAGTAACGCTTGTGCAGGTGGTATGTGTGAAGAGTAATATCCACATGGCTAGCAGGACCAGATGTTTCCCAGCAGAACATTGTTTTTTAAAAAACGTTCCTGTGCTTCCTGATATCCCACTCACTAACAGGTGCCATGATGAAGAGATGATCAGTGTTGTCAGTGGCCATAATGTTATTCCTGATCTGTTTATACTGCTCTTTAATGTATAATTTTATTTTATTTTTTTTAATTCTGCATCGAGAATTAGAAAAAGAACTTTAAAGTAATGCATCTCTCAAATCAACTTTCTTGTGCCATTAGCATTTTTAGCATGCTGAAGAACTGAACTAGTCTGAAATGATCCTTTTAATTTCACAGTAAATTCAAACAGGGCAGTTCAAGCCATTCAGCCACGGAGTGATGCACCTTGTAGGCTGAGATCAAGGCTAAAGCCAGGAGCAGAGGGTGACGACCTGAGCTCAAAAATAAAGCCAGTGTATATTTACAGTCTGGCCTCTATGGATAGATCTCCCCCTCCTAAAGACTCATAGTGGGATGTGGGGGGGTTTTCCACCAGGAAAAACCCTAACCCTTACTGACAGGGGTGTGGTCCTACTGACTGACAGTTTGTCCCAAATAATGCCTGCTAGACCTGGTCTGCTATGAATCACTAGACTGGACCTCTTATATGTGTGCATCCATGCTGTTGGAGTGTATTAGTAGTACAGATCATTTCAGAAGTGCTCTGGTTCATTGCTTAACACCAATTGGTTCTTAGTTTATAAATACCAGTCTTCTAACCAAGCTAAGTAGGTTAGCTGAGAATGTAGCAAACCATCCTACCATCCGTGTAAGTCAACTGCTAGCATCAAAAACAAGCGCCAGCACTGAAGCTTCAAAATGCAGGGGCCCAGACCACTGAGTGAGATCACCATGATTTAAACAAGGTATGAACAGGAACTGGCACGAGGTAATCACCAACCCATTTCCTTTATTGTGAGCACAAACACACGCCTTTAAGTTTCCGGCTGTTCTGTGTTTAACAGGCTTAACAAGCTTAACGGAGTGTGTTGAACAAACAGTTTCAGCGAGTGAGAAGTGCTGCAGTGGCTGCACCTGTAAAAGCAGGTGCACGTGGACCGTCTCAGCTGTTTCCAGCGTGAGGCAGCGATGCTCACGTAGCGTGAAGCCCGAGTCACAGTCGCGTGGATGAAGTTAAGATCCTCGGTGAAGCAGGCATTTTCACATCCCGTCACACAGCATTTAGGGCTCGGCACAGGCGCGCAGCTGTTCCCATTAGTCACACTGAGCTCTGAGGGAGGCGACGCCAGGACACGACAGCCACAAACACTCAAAACACAGGCGTATCAGTGACGACACGGGACAGTTTATACTTTAAAAAAAATTTATTACAGAATTTGACTAGTTTATTATTTTACACCTACAAACAATCCAGGAAATGTGTTCATACTGACAGTTTTAGTCTACAAGATCTCAAAGCACACCGGTTAGTGAGAAGAGAGCGATCCACTTCACCGCCGTGTCTGTGGCAGATCACTCCCTCACTGGATTTACGCGGATGCAAACCATCTGTCCGCCAAAATCTCTCCGTGACCGACATTTCATCCTTCAGGAGCTACTCTGAACCGAGAGACAAGTGCGTGCAGAAATGCTGCACATGAGACTGATTCGTCGCAGCAGCAGAGTGGAGGGTTAAAGGAGACCTGTGGTTTTTTGTTTTAACTGTGACAGAGGTATTGTGAGTGTGAATAATGGAGTTTGGAGTCAGTCTGGAAGCACAGAGTGGCCAGATTTTAATTAATAAAAACAACTTGTGCTCACGTTGTCAACTTGACGCAACCTTTCCTGTACAGCGATGCTCTTTCACCCCTCCCTGAAAAGCCCAGACTAAAGCAAAGAGCCTCTGATCAAAGAGTAATCTGGCTCGAGGAGTGGTAGCTTTTGGTGCCAATTCAGGGAACCGACACATGTTTGATGACTCAGCAGCAACTGTATAAGTCGGCGCTTGTAACAAGCCTCCTCAGAGGAGTTTAAGCCATTAATGAGAAAGCTGTTAATGTGCCCTGACATGAGCTGAACTTGTCAAAGTTAGGAGGGTTTAATCTGCGGAGATGGCGAGAATACGAGAGCAGAAATTCAAGAGAAAAGCTCCCCACTCTCTTGTTGCTACAGTAAGGCGTTTCTTTCCTAAACGTGACCAAAATGCCACAGAGCTGTGGACGTAGAGGGAAGAACAACCTGTGAGATCAACAGCACTCACCTGCCACCGCTGCTGTCTCCATGTTTGTGATATGGAGACACAGACAGGGATATCTCACCTGATCTGCCTGATGTTCGAAGGTTATTCCCTTCAGGTCTCTGTGGCGTTGCAATCAACCCCCTAGCCTGTGTCTAATGTTCAAACTGCCTTTTTTCCTTCCTCATTCATTAGTTTTCATCTTAATTACAATTGAAGATCAATAGAAATCCCCAGCAAAGATATTTTTGTGGTAAATAATCAGATACATTTTGAAAATCAACATTTTTTAGAATTACTGATGATTATTCTGTTGTAACTGAGTAGCCCTACTTTCTTCAAGAATCCTTCAGACAGTACTTGATAGAAAAAAAGTCTAATTTCTCATCTAGAAATTGTTTAAATACACAAACAGTAAAGAAACTAAAGGCAGGACTCAGTCTAACAGAAATACAGGATTTCGCCAGGTTTAACCATCACTGCACCTCCAACAAGCCTGATGCCGACCAAAACTGAAAGGAGAGATTATTCACTGACAGCAGCAAGAGAATATGGATCTGCCGATGAAGACGAATCCAGATCAGCTTCTAGTGGAATAAAACACTCGTTTGTTCTCTCTGCGTAAATCACACTCGCTGCACTGCAGACTGTATATTTCCCCGATGGTCATCCACACCCCACTGCGGTGGTTTCATGCCCCCCGAAACTTTGAGAAATGCTGACATGTAGGCAAGAATTGCTGAGTAAAAAGAGCCGCTGTACATGATAGAAGTTTTAGCAGGAAGACATCCAGCAAACACGCGGCTGCCACATCGGTCTCAGACTGACCCAAACTCTTTGTCGAACAGATGATTTAAATCCTGCGGGAGGCCAAAACTCGCTCACACTGAGTAGCTTTCCCTCCAGCTCTTACACGTGCTAGCCCTCTTCTACCTTATAGTGTAACTGTGGCTTTGATGCGTTTACTGGCTGCTCCCCTCCGCCTGCTCTTCCTCCTCCACCAGCTCAACCAGAGGAGCGTGGCGGTTGGCCTGAGAGCCCTCGCTGAAGAGAACCTTCTTGATCACACCTGACTTTGGCGCCCGGATCGTATGCTGCAGAGGCAAATACAAGAGGTGACATCATTAGAAACTCAGCAGTGTGTGTCTGTGTGTGTACACCGGCTAAAAGGGAAGAATCATCAGTGCCTCACCTCCATCTTCATGGCTATCATGACCATCAGTGGGTCTCCCACAGTCACCTTATCTCCGGCCTTCACCAGCACCTGGACACAGGAAAAGCGGCTCGTTCACGAGGGACGTTCATCTCAAACCAATACAATAAAACCAAACCAATAATGTCACTCAGAAATAAAAAAGAAGTAACACAGTATTATGACTTCTTCCTTCATGCCTCCTCCACAGTCTCATTGCTCCAGCTGCTAGTGGATTTGAGGGAAGCAGTAATACACCCAGACATGTCCCTATAACTGTAATAAACAAGGCAGAGGGATTTACTATCACTCTCCAGTCATCACCAGTTGCTTAACTTGTTGTTAAGCAGCATTTGCATCTGTCTGAGCAGTGAGTTAACTGGAGGCATGAAGCAGAGACATTTTATTGTCTGCTGATTTACAGCAGGTGTTAAAAGAAGCTGACAACATTAAGCAAAGTTTATTTGTTACCTTGTTGTGAGTTGAAGAAAAACTGGGGCACCAACTATGATTGTCCTTATTTTCTGCTGTACATGATTACATGCTGATGCTGTTCATGCTGTTCAAGCAGCAGCCAATCAAAAGAAGCTAAAGCTACTTTTTCAAACAGTGGATGAACTAAAGAGCTATACCAAGGCCCAGAAAGATATATAAGAGCTCCAAACTATGGATCATGCAAAGATATTCTAGATAAAAACATACCAAAATATAAATGTGATTATTTTCCTATCAAAATTAAGCTAAACAGACTGATACTATTCTAACCTTTGTATAACAAAGGTTAGAGGTGGGATAACTTACCATCAAGACTAGGAAATATTCACCCTCTGAAGCATGTAAAGCTAATAATAAACAGACTGGACCTTTATGTCTTACAGCTGTCTAATTATAGTAATAAGCCTAGAAGGCACCCGTACAGTAGATGTGGGTCTGTTTTTTAAATACCAGAAAGTACTAAGGTCTAAACTACTTACTGGCTCAACATTTATCCTCACAGCCATGACAGTGGCATCGATCTTTTAGCTAATTATCAGCAAAAAAAAACAGAAAAAGGTCAGCATATTTCCTAAAATGCCAAACTTTTGTACCCTGACTGGATGGAGTTCGTGGCCTTAGGCTCCATTAATCAATCAAAATCCTTTATTTATCCCTAAGGAAATTATGTCATGGACTTTGGGTTCCTGATGTCAGAATAGTGGCTGTGATTGATGTATTTTTATGTGTCCAGATACAAAATAAAGCTGAAGAACAAAATAAGAGTATGGAATTTTTCATCTGCACTGTGTGTGTCATTTCCACATATTAGGACATCTCGTGTCATACTGGTTCAGCACTGAGACATTCAGAGTGGATTGTCTGACTGTAACGTCTAAAATTATATACATAAGCTCTTCAGCTTGAGATTGACTAAGACTGCATTTTAACTGGTAAAGAAACTTTACTGGACAGCTTTTTACCCCCACAAAAAACTATTAAAACACGAATATCCTTTACGCAAAAGAAAAAGTCACCTTCTCTATAGTTCCAGTCATGGGGGCCACGGCTCCACCCTGAGCTCCTGAACCGCCAACACCAGCCCGATACTTTGGCACGGGAACAGACACCTGAGAGCTTCCCTCCTGCAGCGCAGAGGTAAAGACGTCAGAAAGTGCAGTGACAGTTCGCTGACAGCTGAGGTGAGAGGACTGAAACAGGTTTTTAATTCCCCCTGATGTCAGACTGTCAGAGTGATGTCAGAGTGGAAACAGAGACAGTTTGTGCGGCGACAGGTGAGACGAAAACATCTTTAAACCTCCAGAAGGAGCTTTTGCATAGGCAAAAAAAAAATCAGCTGTAAAAAAAAAACTGCTGAGGTTAAAAAGGCCACTTTTTCCTCCACTTCTGCTTAAGTCACTTTTCTATGTTTGGGAAACATTTAAGCCTTGTTTGGGCCATCAGTCACCAAACATCAAAGAGTTTTGCATAGAAGACACTGCAAGCAACATGATAGATGATAACTTGGATTTCAGTGGTTTTGAGGAATATGTAAAATAGAAATCTGTATACTGTGCATGTCAGATACATACAGTGGAGAACAGGTGCACCGTGTTGTCCAGGATCACAAGTTTAGGGCGGGACTCGACGCCATTGACGGTACAGTGCAGGAACGATGCCCCGCCTTCCATCTCCACCTCCCCTGTGACGTGATTCACCTCGTCACCAATCTAAAAAGAAAGCAGAAGTGATGCATTTGTGGGAAGTAACCTGGGTTTGTTTAAGCACCGACATCCCACATTGTACTACTGTTATTTACAAATTTGGAGAACTTTACTTTTATTGTAAAAAGAAAACTTTTAATAAATACCCAAAATATACAGATTATAAAACAGAATTGGGTATTTGTAGCAAAAAAGAGTTAACTTTCTCAGCTCACCTGCATACTGTAGCTCCCATCCTGGTTGTACATGATGACCACATCAACTTCTAGTTGGTAAAAACAAACAAACAAAAAAAAAAAGTGTTAAAAACAGTATTGAGATAGAGACGGGAGAGACTGACACAGTCTTTATTAAAATACGTCCCTCAGCTGCTGCTGTCTGCTTTATTTTTAGCTTTTCGGTGACATTTTTTAATAGGAACACTGAATAATGAATACAAGTTCCTTAATAATGTGTCACAGACCAGACAGGCTTTTATTTAATTTTTTACACAATCATTAAATCGGATTATGAGTCAGTCCCAACTGTACTCGACTACAAATTAACACATTTCTACAATTTCATTCATTCCTGTTGTTCTTTAGATTTAAAACCTCCAAAAACAGTCCAGTGACTAAAATCCATAGCCTGAAGTCACCACACGCACATGCTTATACACGTGTATCTGTATCAACTGCATAAAGACGAATCAGAAGCAAAAAGCAAAAAGAAAGCCACTAGCGTCACTAATAAAAATCACTCTTTTTATATCAGTTTTGTTGATTAGATTTCCATTTACTTGCACACACATTTAAACACAGATCTTTGTTTAATCTAATGATCATAAATAATTGAAAAGCTTAAAATTTCTGTTAAATAAGGGAAACTGGACAAAGATGTTCATGCTTACATGCCCCCAGTCTGAACCAGTGTGTATCCATGCCCACATGTGGAGCACATATATGCATTTCTGCAAATATAAAATCCAGATCTCTGTTGAGCCAAGAACTAATTAATAACTGTTGTCGATCTTTCCGAGTTGACTTTTAATAACTACTTCTTGACTTTCAGGCCCCATTCCTACAAGACTCAAAGAAATTTCACTATTAATTAAATGTGACTAATTTACATTCACCTTTTATGTACCACAGGCCTTTAGGCTGGTAGTAGTTAAACCATTACTTAAAAAGTCATTACGTGATCCAGCTGTGTTAGCTAATTATAGGCCAATGTCCAACCTTCCCTTTATCTCAAAAATCCTTGAAAGAGTAGTTGTCAAGCAGCTAACAGACCATCTGCAGAGGAACGGCTTATTTGAAGAGTTTCAGTCAGGTTTCAGAGCTCATCACAGCACAGAAGCAGCTTCTTCCTGTGGCCTCTGACAGCAGAAACACCTCAGTGCAGCACTTGACACCTCTGATGACAACATTTTACTACACTAGTCTAGACTATGCTGTTAGTGTTAAAGGAAACATGCTGCACTGCTTTGAATTGCATCTACAGTAACTACAGTTAGGTTCATAAATATTTGGACAGAGATAACGTTTACTAATTTTGGTTCTGTACATTGCAACTAATTGCCAATAATTCAATGGGTTAAACAAAAAGATTGCATAAAAAAATCGGAGGAACTAAAGCAATTTTTTAACATAATTTCTTTCTTTTAAGGGGCTCAAAAGTAACTGAACAAATTAAATAACTGAAAATAAGTCCTGAACTCATGGACTTCACCAGATGCTTAGTTTCCTCCTTTTTAATACTCTGTCAAGTCTTTACTGCAGCGGCTTTCATTGCAGCTTAATTGATGATGACATAAGGAAGGAATTGCCCACACCTGCCCATGAAATAGCCTTGTGACCCCATTGTTCAATTACTTTAAAAAGAGGCTTGCACATATTAAGGAGCTGAAACTCCTAAACACTTCATCCAGTTTGAATGTGGATACCCCCAAATGAAAACGGAGAGTCTACATATTATGTCCATGTCTACTGTATAACTATAATTAGAATATGTTTCAGTAAAAGGGGGAAAAAAAAACCTAAACTTGTCAGTGAGTATATGGACCTAAGTGTGCATCATGTCATGTACACAAGGAGTCCTCCTGACACACAGAAGTCAGTGAGAAAACACTGCACACATTTGCATTGCTACACAGATGATACCCAGCTTTATCTGTGAAACCTTATTAAAAGAATAATTAAATTACAAGCGTATGTTAAAGACATAAAACCCTGGCTCACCTGTATTTTCTTCTCCTAAATTCAGATAAAATTGAGGATACTGTATTTGGCCCCAAATATTTTAGAAACATGATATCCAACCAGAATTTTACTCTGGATGGCTTCTTCTAAAAGAACATAACAGGTAAGAGTACAAACGGGGATTAGAAAGAGATCAGGTTTCCCCCATATTACCTTTTCTTCATTGGCTCCAAGAAAAATCCACAATTACATTTAAAATCATGTCAATAATCAGGCCCCACCATATCTTAACAACCTAAGTCCAAGTACCATAGTGTCCAAACAGAGCACTTTGCTCTCAGACTGCAAGCTCACTTGCGGTTCCTAGAGTTTCTAAAAGTACAAAGGGAAGCAGGCACCTGTCCTGTGGACCCAGTCTCTGGAAGACACCCTTTATTTTTAAAATTAGACTCAATCCATTCATTTTCTAATAAAGCGTACAGTTAGGGCTAGATCAGGTGACCCTGAAGGCTTGCCTTAGTTATGCTGCTACAGGCTCAGACTGCTGGGGGCTAGCTATCAGTCTAGACTCATAATAAATGTAGTGAGACCTTTGAAGGAATCCATTAGGTGGGCTATCACAGATTACTGTCACCAGTTTCACACCGAATAAAAAGTAAAATCACAACCTTCTCCTGACTTACGATGTTAAATAATGTTTAGAAAAGAATTTCTGCAGAACCGACACACACGGTAAGGTTGACCTTTTCCATATAAAATCTCAGAAATTCATAATCTGACCCTATCAGTCATTTGTATTAACCTGCCAGTCATTGCAATTTAATATCTGGCAACAGAGTCACAGTATGGCTGTCACTTACTTTTATCTCCCACCTGTAGTGTCACATTTCTATTAAACAGGATGTTGTTTCTCCAACCACAGCTAGAGCCAAATGGGGAGAAAGGATCTGGAAAACACAGATGCACAGACTTAGTTTTTCAGCTGTAATTTGTCCTGATCCAAACAATATCATCTCTGTCTCCTCACCAGTGGAGCTCTGGGTGAATCCCAGTGTGTGGTTCCTCTCCTGTAGTATCAGGCCGAGGGCTGCCTGACAGATTGTTTCCCCAGAAGGTGCTTTCGGAGTGGGGAAGAGCTCAGCGTAGTGCTGGGGGATGAAGCTGGTGCTCACATTTCCAGCCTCGAACTCTGGGTGGCCCGAAAGATTCAGCAGGAAATCTATGTTGGTGTTTAGTCCAACTATCTGAGGGCACAGACGAACAGACAGGACGCAAAAACATCATTTTCAAGTGTTCGGCACTGATTGTTGAAGCTCGCACATACAGTGGCTATAGTAAAAAAAAAAAAAATTAAAATCCTGTGCTCATTGAAAAAAAATAATTAAAAAAATTCAGCAGCACGACATGCAAAGCATCATTTAAGAGTGTGCATTTGTATCTTACATTGTACTGTCGTAAACAATACCGCAGCTTTTTTAAGGCAGCAGATCGGTCCTCTCCCCACACCACCAACTTGGCAATCATTGGGTCATAATGTGCCGAGACCTCGTCCCCTGAAACCAAACACAGATAAAAAGCTCCCACCATTTAACTTTATTAGTGCCTTACTGCAACAGATTCCCATTTCTGATGTTGTGGGCCAGTAATATGTGGGGCTCAGCAGTGAGGAGCTCCAGGACAGAGCAAAAGCTTTGGCACCACACTTGAGAGAACTGAGCAATCCACCATCGTTAGGACAACATCTACCCTTAGCATAGAAACGAATACCCTAAAAAAGAAAAATAAATTTATTTTTTACCCTATTTATATATATAGTTGACTCCTACCTTCTCTGACGCCAGTCTCTATACGTGTATGTTGGTCTGGTGGGGGAGTGGAGAGATGCAGCAGAGGCCCTGCCCCAGGAAGGAAGTCATTATTTGGGTCTTCAGCATAGATACGAGCCTCAAATGAGTGTCCCCTTAGCATTATGTCTTCCTGAAGGAGAGGCAAGCGCTCCCCTGCTGCCACCTGGAAAAGAATTTCACAAATCAGTTTTTTGTCACCTCAAAAACATTCTGCTCTCCCCTTCCTCCCTCCTTCCTCACCCTGAGCTGCCACTCCACCAGGTCAGTTCCAGTGATCATCTCAGAGACAGGATGCTCCACCTGCAACCTGGTGTTCATCTCCATGAAATAAAAGTTGTGCTGGGCATCCATAATGAACTCCACCGTACCTGCACAGAGAGACAAACAGAACGATGGCCCTTTTTCTCCCTGCTTGTGCAAAAGCTGTTTTACTGTGAGTCTGGATCACTCTGGTGCGATGAATGCAGGAGAGTGAGTGTTTTACCTGCTCCAACATAGTTGACAGCCTTGGCTGCTCTAACCGCTGCTTCTCCGAGTTTTCTCCTCACTTCAGGGCTTATACCAGGCTGAAAAAAAATGCCACAAAACACAGAAACATGTTCATTTAAGTGGGAAACAAGCTATTATTTACTTCACTAAATGGAAAAACAAGAATTATTTTTCCAGAAATAGCCGATCGACCTATCACGAGGTTAACCTCTGGCCAAGATCATTTCAGTTAGATGTGTTGATCCAAATGTATTCTTTCTCCTTAACTTTGTTCAAACTTTATCACTCACTCACCCCTGGTGCTTCCTCTATGATCTTCTGATGTCTCCTTTGAACGCTGCAGTCCCTCTCAAACAGATAGACGGCATTGCCATGCATGTCCCCAAACACCTGGACCTCCACATGTCTTCAGGACACAGGAATATGATAACTATAAAAACTTGTCAACATGGAATTTTACTGTTGACACATCATATTCTATAACCACGTAATTTGTTTTTAAAACTGCAATACTAGGGATGGGTATCGAAATCGGTTCTTGTTGAGAACCGGTTCCCACTGTTTCAATTCCTTGGAATTGTTTGCCATTTTTGCAAACGATTCCCTTATCGATTCCAGTCGCCCCGAATGACGTCACCACGTTGCGGAGCGTCATTTACCTGGCAGGAAACATGGCGGCTCAAACGCTCAAAAGTTTGGTTACACTTTACGAGAACGGATGACAACAGGGCAACTTGCAATACTTGAAAAGTAGATATTTCATTAAGGGACTTAAACACTACGAATATGCAAAAGCATTTGCTCACAAAACACGCGATGACCTTAAATGAATGTCGTGTTTTTAATTCCGATCCGGACTCGTGAATCTCAACCCAGCAGCAGCGGTAACGTTTGCACGTCCTCTCCCGTTAATGCGGCAGGTAAATAATCAACTAACAGTGCATATTATGTTAGCGCGATCTGCCTTATTACAAAACCTGCCATTACTGTGCATTTAGGTCACCATGATGAGACAGACAGAGTCTGGCTGGCTCAGATGCTGGCAGTTCTTGCTGCAGTCTACCGGTAGCATCTCCTTTCAGGCCAGGATAGACGAATGTCACCGAGCAGTGACTAAGTTTGTGGTCAAAGGCTTGCACCCATTTGCCACAGCAGATGCCCCCGATTTTCGGTAAGTGAATGTGTTTAATTGTAGGCAGGGACATTACTGGATATTCTTGTGTAATTGCTACAGAATAATTGATGTTATACTTTGTTATTGCTACAGAAGAATATTTATTTTATTATTTTACATTTACATTTTTTTTTTATTTATGTAAATGTAAAATATTTATTTTATTATTTTACATTTACATTTTTTTTTCCTGGGGACCCTGTGACACCCCATTGAAGAGCTGTAGGCTGGATCTCTTAAAATCTCACTGTTGGTTTGTAAGGCCATGTTACTCCTAAATTTCTATCTTGTTCAAAGAGAAGATATAAAACAAAGTTCTAAGCTGATCGACCTTAGTGTTCTCCTTTTTTAAAAATAAGAATCGATAAAGAATCGAATCGTTAAACAGAATCAAAAATGGAATCGGAATCGTGAAAATCGTATCAATACCCATCCCTATGCAATACACTACAGAAATCTATGAGAACAGTATATAGCCTCTGCCGACGGCACTCAATACTAACGAAGAAGAACATAGCAGGAAGACAAAACAGGAGGACGGAAGAAAACGTTTTTTTAAAATGCTTTCACAGTTTAAAAAAATGTGAAAGCATTCCACAGAAAACAAAGTTGAATGCAGACTGCGCAGCTGAGCACGACAGCACTACTGCAGAGCATCAGCATTTACAACGATGGCACCCTGGAGCTGTGACGTCAACTCTGAATGGGTCAGTTTTGGGGAGTTACATTAGTGCATCTTGTTGACACCTTGTTTATGTTAATGATTGTCCAGTAATCTTTATGTTATCGTGAATATCCCCAATGAAGGACAACAAAAGGATATTTCTATTCTATGATATTCTATTCTATAATAGCTTATCTGTCGGAAACTCACTGTCTGCTACTTTTTTTTTCCTCTTCCGCCTAATGTTAGGTAGTTAATCTGTGGGTCAATATCAATAATTAATTATGTCTATAAACAGTTGAACAGTGCATCAACCAAGAAACTATGATATACAACCACATTTTTGATTAGTAACTGTCTTTTCTAATTCTGTTTTACTAGTATTAAGCACATGTGCATAGATGAGTTGGTCCTGTGAAGAGGCTCATGCACAGTCATGACAGTCATTTTAGCCTGGTTATCATCTGCAGCTGGGAACAACATATCAAACATGAGAGCATGTCCAATCATAAATTCATAAACTGAATCATCTCTAAACTCTGAAAACTTCTGATTTCAGACTGGGTAAAAAAATAATTTTGATTTAATTTGAAGCTTTATTCGAACTTATGGACAGAAGACATTTGTTAAATACTACTAGCAATTTAATTTGCATTCCCAAATATTTTTACTTATTTCATTTTTATTCTGACGGTCCTTTTGAGTAATGTTAAAAACACATTTGATTATTTTCAAATTCATGTTTCCTGGGTCATTATTCTAATTTGCTGTGGTAGGACGAGACAACAGAGTGATATTTACAGGTGGGTAGACGTGAGCAGGCGGAGCCTAGAACAGGAGGTTTGCCCACAGGAAGTGGAGTTCAGAGTTATTAAAACTGTTGTTGACTAATCGAAGAAGAACTGGCAAATTAGTCGACTACCAAAATCATCTTTAGTTACAGCCCTACCTCTCTGTCACAAAAACAAGACAACATTTTGGCCACACGGTGGTGCTGAAAACTGCCTGGTTAACAGTTAAATGTGTTACCTGGGGTCCTCCACGAACTTCTCAATCAGCATGACATCATCATTGAAGGATTTTCTGGCTTCCCGCCGTGCTGACTCCAACTGCTCCAAGAAGTCAGAGTCTGAGCGTGCAATACGCATGCCCTGCAAAATTTTAAAGACAGATGAGTTAGGGTGGCAAGAGTTTAGAGACCACTGACTAACTCATAGCATAACTCTGTTCTGGGCCCAACTTAATGTCAATCTGTCACGGTGTTGACGTGTATCAGCTGATAAAGGCTGGCACTGAGATCAGCTGATCTGCCAGGATTGGACAAAAGCTTGACTTGATGCATCCTCTCACCTTCCCCCCTCCTCCACGAACTGCTTTGATCATCACAGGGTATCCAATCTGGACAGCCTCTGCCTGCAACTTCTCATTAGATTGGTCCTCTCCATGGTAGCCACCTATAATTGGCACGCCAGCAGCTGACATGATATGCTTCGATGTGCTGAAAAACAAAGTAAAATAAAACACACATGGTTATTATTTCTCTTTCCTATAAATTTGGGTTACAGCAAAGAGACCAAACCTTTTAATGCCCATGTCTCTGATGGCAGATGAGGGAGGCCCAATAAAGATGATTCCTTCCCGTTTACATGCTTCAGCAAACTCTGTGTTTTCTGACAAAAAACCATAGCCAGGATGGACCGCCTGCAGATACAAAATGTCAGCAGCAAATAAGTCGATTTAAAAAGAAAACACAAAAAACAGTTACAACACAGAAATCAGACATAAGTGATTAAAGAATGCTAAATCCTATAATGAAAAGAATTCCTTACGTGTGATCCAGATTTTTTGGCCACTTCCAAAACTTTGTCCATAGAGAGGTAACTCTGCTGGGAGGGTGCAGGGCCAATATTGTAGGCTTCATCTGCCTTGAATAATAACAAAGCAAATACAGGTTTAAAAAACAAAAACAATGTCATATTTTATCAATTAAGGTCAAGGTCAAATTTATTTATATAGCACATTTCAAACAGCTGATGCTGCACAAAGTGCTTAACGATATAAAAATGGCATTAAAAAGCAATAATGTAATACAATAATAACAATAAAAAACAATAATAGGACAATAAAAGAATTAAAACAATAACTAAAACTAATTCAAATAAGACCAAAATGCTTGGGTCATAGTGTGTTAAAAGCCAGGGCATAGAAATGTGTCTTTAGTAATGATTTAAATTGCTCAAGTGTTTGTGCAGATCTAATATTTAAGGGAAGACTATTCCAAAGTCTGGGACCTGCCACAGAGAAGGATCTATCACCACGGGATTTGAGATAAGTCCGTGGGATGGACAGCATTAGTTTTGAGCTAGACCTCATGGTTTTTCCTGGAGCATAGGCAGAGAGGAGCTCAGACAGGTAAGGAGGGGCTCAGGCATTAAGTGACTTAAAAACAAAAAGTAAAAGTTTAAACTGGATCCTGTAGGAGACAGGAAGCCAGTGTAAAGAAGCTAAAACTGGGGTTATATGCTCTCTCCGTTTGGTACCAGTTAGCAGGCAAGCAGCTGAATTTTGAACCATCTGAAGACGATGGATGGTGGCCTGATCTAGACCATAATACAATGAACTGCAGTAGTCTAATCTGCAAGTAAGGAAAAGGTGAATAACACGCTCAAAGACGTTAGCTGGGAGGTATGGCTTTACCTTGGCTAGCTGTCTTAACTGAAAAAAGCAGGACTGAACTACTGCACTCACCTGCTTATTCAATTTAAAAGAACCATCAATGTAGACACCGAGGTTTTTTACATGTGTTTTACAATACGAGGAAAGGGCGCCCAGAGTGCTGTCGATATGATTAAAGTTGCCAAAAATGACAACCTCAGTTTTATTTTCATTTAGCTTTAAAAAAATTTAATGACAACCACTGTTTTGACATCGTCAAGGCAGCGCAATAAGAGCTGGGGATGGTCTGACCCTGCTTTTAAAGGTAGATAAATCTGCAAATCATCAGCAAAACAGTGAAATGAAATGCTGTACCGCGAGAAGATGGAGCCCAATGGCAACAAATAGAGGCAGCTTCAGGAAATTATACACAACTACTTCTTATAAAGTAAAAGGATCCAGTGTCTCACCATAGCTACATGCATGGAGTGTGTGTCTGCATCACTGTACACCGCCACTGAGCGTACACCCATCTTCTTGGCTGAACGCATCACACGGCATGCAATCTCTCCTCGATTGGCAATCAGCACCTTTTCTATCCTTCTCACCCCTGGAAAAGACAAACATCACTGCTCCAAACAACCTCAGCAAGGTGATGGAATTGGACGTACAGTGTGTGCAAGTCAGTATTTGTAAAATTTCAAAAGCGATCAGTTCAGAGATTAATCAAACAAACATGCTGAACACTATCAGCTCCTGAAATGGCTGCATGTTGCTTTTCTGTGTAGTGGATGTGATTTTTGGACTTTTTGCATCACTCTTTGTGGTTACTCAATCTTTTGGAAGTTTTGCATGTATATTTATGCATCCTCACCTCCTGAAACAAGCCTCACGCCTCTCGTGCTCCATGACAGCTTCCTGTGGAGAGACAGAAATAACAACTTCAGCACCACTCATTACTACACAGGCTGAGCTGCTGCTAGAGCAACACAGCAGTGGCACAGACAGTTTATCACAATAAGCATTCAAGAAACACGTTGCAGTCAGAAACAAACTCCAAGCTAATTTGAGCTAGTTAGACAGCATGCGAGGTTGCGCCCACAAATATGTACATATTGTGCTAGCACCATTAGCAACGCTAGCAGTCAATTTGCTAGCCGTTTAACCTTGGTCCATTCTCATATATATCAGGACAGCGTTTCGATGTTGAATGTAAATAATATTTTCTGCAGGTCATAAGTCGTGTCCACAGGCTTAATGCTAGCGCCGTGTGCTTAGCTCGGAGAATAACATTAGATAGCCTCCCAAATTGACACCTGTAAGCTATCGTTAAAAACGAGTGCGCTAATTGTCGAACCCTCTCTTAAGACATAACAGCCCTTCAGTGCTTTTAGGTACTCACTGCGTGAATATCCGCAGGCCCTGTAGAGTTGGGAAACTTAAAATAACTGCAGCCATAGCCAGCTGCTAAGGCTAGCTGTGCTAGCTAGCTGACAGGCTGAATGAGCGCCTGAAAAAAAAGGTCTCGGTGCTGGACTGGATAAGCCAACAAGAGAAATGTGAACGACTAAACTGTATATCTCAAAACCACAGCGACTCTCCGGTAAATTTCGTTATCATTATTTTTGACCTCTCCAAGGACTCGTAGGGGCGACAGCCAATTAGAAGGGAAGGATAAGGAGGCGGTGAATAAGCTGCAGTTACCAAAAGTCGTCAGCAGATAGCAGCATTTCTCTGTCGAAAAGCTTGAGAATTAAAAGTTAACAGGGACTCAAAGTACACATTTTACTGCATTCAGAACGTTGAATGCATTTATTTTGTTATGTATCCCTTAAATTATTTCAAGTATTTTTAATTTTGTGCAGTAAAATACAATGAGTATTAGTTTGCCCCCCCTTTCTTAAGGTTACAAAGCATGACGAATAGAGACTATTTAACAACGATGTTAGTCTGCACTCTCGCACCCATTTACTTTTATTGGCATTATTTATAGCTTTCTACTGCGATTAAAAGTATTCCACTCTTAAATTTTGAACAACATTTGTTTTGAACACAAATATTGAACATGCAGTGAAGACAAATATATAGAATTTAAAATTACACAAGATATTAATAAAAGCAACAACAACAAAAAAGTTTAAAACAAAAAAAAGACAACATTTTAAAAATGTTTTATTTATTAAAATTGTAAATACCAGACAAACTGTCTTTGCTGTTAACAGAAGAATGTGAAAAGCCCAATGAAGGTTTGGGGAAAGAACAAGTGTATGAACAAGTCAATAGCACCCCCCACCACCACCCCCAGTTCAGTTTTACAGTGAACTCGTCGCCATTCAAATCCGTTCGTATCCATCTCTGCGGCGATCTCTGACGACAAGGAAGCTCATCAAAATGATAAGAATGAGACACACCACGGCTGCCCCGATGATGATGGGAATGATTCTCTTGTTATAGTCAGCCCAGCACTCCACCTCTGAACCATGGAGAGAAACAGAGCAGCATTTATGTCTGGGATTTAAGTAAAATATGAGGACCATTTTTTAAAAATTCTTCTTTCCAATAAAAAATTTCATGTCTAATATTAAACTTTTAACATCTAATGGGATGTCTTTACACACAGTCAGATCATAACAGAGCTCTCATTCTCAAACATGGGAACCTATACTGACCACAAAAAAGGCTGTAAACCTGAAGGGTTGTAAGACTTTGTCCAATTTGTTCATTTTTTCTGCCTCAACTTCCTGTCTGAGAGATTCTCAGCCAACATGGGTTAAACAGTCTTAGAATGAAGCTGCGCTGAGGAGAAGGAGCTTAACAGACAGTAAGCAGCATTTTACGTTGGACTCCTTTGACCTGAGATTGTCTGTCTTGGCTACTCTGTTGAAGAAGTGCCACTTATTTACATTTGAGGATGTAAACTCTAAAAACCTAACTTTGGGCAGGAGATGTTTGGTTTCCATTCATTTGTTGCTGTGAAAGCTAGTCACCTTTTCCATATTGTCCTTGAGACAGGTTGAAGGCCTGCATCTGCACAGGAACCAGCTTGATCTTCAGCTCAGACGACATCAAAAGCAGATTCTCAGACTTGCACGTGAAGCTTTGACCGTTAGCAGTTTTGAACAGCTTTTCATGGGCCAACACACCTTTGTAAGTCTTGTCTGTTGGGAAGAGGATGAAGCACAAGAGTAGTTAAATTTTCAGTTTATGCTGGGCATCTGAATCACACACCAGCTGTTTGCTGCGTCTTTTCCTTTGGCTCTTACTGGAACAGTCTTTGCAGACAGGCATGGGAGACAAATGAGCATTCAGCTCGATGACATAGAAAACAGTCTTCTCCTGGGGACAAAAACAAATAAATTTGAGCTGATTCATAAACAACAGAACATTACAGCCTCGATGTGAACGTGGATAAGGCAGACCTAAACTGAGTAAAACTGACTATGATGTGAAGAAAGGTATCCACAGCAGGCATGAGGATGACATGGAGAGTTCACCCAGCAGTGAATGAGTGTTGTACCTTTTTGAATTTGAACTGCAGGCTGGCACCATTGTCTGGCAGTGTGAGAGAAAGAAGAGCCTCTTCTTTGCCACAGTAACCACTGACCCTAACTCTGGATGGGTCCAGGTCAAAATACCAGGTTTTCTGATTTCAAAAGGAGAAAAGTAAAGGCTCAGGATCAGCATTACAAGTCACCATCTCCTCTCACTTTCTGTTTGATTTCTGCGTTACATTGAAAAAAAAAAAAAAAAAGACAAGCAAATCTTTCCTTCTGTGCTGGGTCACATCTGGATCAGTCAGTGAAAAATAGAAGCGCCTCACAAATGACTTAGAATCAGATGATGTCTGTTAAATATTGTAGCCCAATCAATGTCACGCCCAGTGTCTCAATTTTAATCTGTATTATTATAGCATAGAAAGAAAAAAAAAAAAAAAAAAAAAAAAAAAAAAAAAAAAAAGATTACACTGAGGTCAGGTGGAAACGACTTTCAAACTGATTGACTCCCATGTGAAACAATCCAACTGTAACTGAAAAAAAAAAAAATAAGCTGACGGCAGTTGGAAATTTTTGCGGTGAGAAACCAGCTTGTGACACCTCACAAAGACATGCTGATACAAACACACACTTTTTGCAAAAACTGCTGAAAAGCAACAAAATAAAATTCATACTAATACACAAAACAAAGCATGCCATTGACCACACACACACACAGTGCTGAGACAGTCGCTGACCTTGTTTTCAGTGACCAAGAACTCTGCTCCCATGGTAATTCTGATGCAGGGTTTTCCTCTGTCTTTGTTCACATAGTTTCCTGCACCCATATATTCAAAAAAACAACATAGTTTTGAACTCAAGCATGCAAAATTATAATGCATACCACTTTCAAATATTTCAGTTAGTCACCTTTAAAGCCATCACATCCGCATCCTTCTCTGAATAGTAGTCAACAAATGAACATGTACTGTAGGCCATCTGTTTTGCACACACACGTTTCCCAAATTCTTCACGTATGCACAGTGAACTATGAATCAATATTGCTTGCAATTCTTAGCCTTCAAAATATGAAATGAATCAGCATGACAGATGATCATTTGTGTCAGGTTTAAAGGTTATTTTATCTTCCTTACGTCCCTCTACCTCTTGTCCCATTACACCAGCATCTCTTCGTCTGCTGTAAATGAACAGGGGATTTGGACCATGCATATACATGGAATAAAACAGATGTACCTGTTTGAGGAGTGGCCTCAGATGGCTGCAGGACTGGCCGGTAGATCTGACCCTTGGAGTGAAGCTCAGACTCCAAAGCAGGCTGGATGGAGCCGCTAGTGCTCTGAAAGTGGACACCTGGTAGAAGATCACACCTGTTATTTTCATTGTCTGGTCATACCCTGTTTTTTTTTTTCTTATCCCTTGCATAAAGTTGTATATCATTTAGAAATGAATAAATAACCAGTTGAAGTCTTCGCAAAATACAACACAGAACCCTCTTTCAGTAAGTACTTACCTGAAAAAGGGGGAAAAAAAGAAAGAAACTATGGTCAAATGCATTAAGGGGGGAGTGCAGTAGGTCCACTATCTTGAATGCCCTTCACCCATTAACTCTAGTCCAACACAGCTACTTCTTTATTAACCCAGAGAACCAGAAACAATTGAGCACCCCAGTTATTTGGAACAGTCTGAACCAGTATAGGAGCACAAGTTGGATGAGTCGGAGTTGGAATACTGTTAGTCATGATAATAAGTGGAGCAGTATGGCTCATTGCAAAGTGCTTTACTGTTCGGATAAAACTTACTTTAAAGAAGTCAACATACACTATACACACAAACATGCTTTTAAACATACAGTCATCCATTCATTTGTACTGTGCACATATGCTTCTATACAAAGGTGTGAACACATAATAAGGAAAAGCTAACTTATAAAAATAAGTTTTCAGCTGCCATTTAAAACTGACTAGCCGACAATGGCTGTTCCAAAGTTTTAGTAGCTACAACTGCAAAAGCATGGCCACCCGTGTATTTAAAAGAAATGATCGGAGAGGCCGACAAGGTCTGTGGCAGATGCAGGAGTAACAGATGCAGGAGCCTGTCCATGTAGGTCTTACACGGACAAAAAAAACAAAAACGTCAGCTGATGGGTTTTTTTTTTAATGTTACAGCTCTGTTAATGTTACAGCTCTAGAATTCTTGAGTCAGCAGAGCCTTTTACACACTGCATGCCTTAGCACTCAGCAGCTCTGTGGTTTGTCACTTTACAGCCAAGTTGCTTTGGCTCCCAAACATTAATATTATTATTTAGCATTTTTGGTCTTCATTAATTTCTGAAATGTTATGCAGGTAAGTGGGGGGAAAAGGCTGTCTTAATGAGTGTGGTCAACAGTAAAAAAAAAAAAAAAAAAAAAAAAAAAAAAGTCAAGTAATTTTAAATGAGTCAACAAAAACAGCATTTCAGAAGGTGCAGATTTTAATGACACAGATAATTGTGCATGCAGCATGAGTACTTCTGCTCAGGTCATACCACTCTTTTTTGCTAAAACCACAGAGTGACAAGCGCGACTTCTTAGGGACAGCTAAAGACCACTGTGTGGGAGAGGAAACCAGCGCAGTCTCATATATGACGTTTACCACACTACACTCTTGCAACGAAATATTACCATTTAAACAGAAGTGGAAACAGCAGTATCAAAAAGAGTGAGAGTAAAACTATTGAAAATGGAAGAACTTTGGTTTTGACATGTAAATAAAAAACAATCCTGTCAAGTGAGTTTAAGGTCAGCTGTCTGTGGATGGTTGAACTCAACTTGAATGCTATTAGACTTACCTGGAACGACAGCAGCCAGGAAGAAAAGATACCATCCACCTCGGTGGCCTTTTAGCATGGCAGTTAGAAGACAAAAGAGAATAGCCATGCCACTGGATCAGAAGTGCAGCAGCTGTGCCTTGATGTCTAATTGTGAAACTGTTGAACACCTAACACCTAAATGAAGGGTGCAAAGGAAGTGAAGTGACAAAGGGGGTGGGGCAGAGACCGCTGCCTCACTCAGCATTGACACATCTGAAACTTTTGTTTTAAAAAGACAAGTTTTGAAGCCTTACAGCTGTTAAATGCAAGTACCTTTGTATTTAGTGTTCAGAGAAATCAGGTTTTAAATTCTATGAAAGTGTTCTGTTCAATGAATTTCGTATTTTGTAGGGAAAATATTACTGGTCTACTGAAAAAGAAAGAAAGATTACAATTCCCAGTCACATATTAAAGGAAAAAAAATGAACCAAGAGAGCAGAAACTCTTTTAAATGTCATAATCATTCTGTTTCCCGCTATTAATTTACATGGCACAGGCTGGCACTAAAGTGTCAGTTACAGGAAAAGGGTCAGGCAACACATGAGCATGCTCACAGGGTAGAGCTGCTCCCCTTAATCACACTTGACATGTATAACTTTTCTTTCTAACAATGACTGCTTCAACAGCGCCACCAATATTTATATCATTAGGCTCTGTACCTTATAGCTCAATTTACTTTAAGGAGATAGGATTCAGCTATAGGCGATTGGGGTTGAAAGACTATTTAAACAAGAACACAGAACGACAAAAAAAATTCATCAGACATTAGTTATGTAACCAGGTTTTTGCATATATTTTGTCTTAGAGCATTGTCCAGCATGTCTATGTACATGGCATCACAAAGATGCAATAGGATCTGGATATACTGGGTCCTAGTTCAAGCCAATTCAATAAGTCAAGACAAATTCTTAAAGATTTGAAAGTCGATCAAATAAATAAATCATCTTGATGTCTCTGGTAAAGCAGAAAAAATAAATGTCCTCTGGAATATTCAGAAGCTTAGCCTGGGAGTCAGATGATGTTTCACTTCTCATCCAGAAAGTTTCTTCAGTTCTAAAACTAAAAAGTGAAGAGCCCCAGGTATTTAATCCCTAGTGGGGATTGTCCCCTAAAAGGGCTGTTAACCCATTATTAATCGTGTGCCTCGTTACATGAGCCAAGGTGTGAAAAAAGGTCGTTACCAGTAGAGGTTTCAGGTGAAAACACTATGAGACCTTGTTGCGCCCTATCATGTGACCTACTCACTGGATAAACAATGTCACTTGGGGTTTTGGGGCCTGGCAAGGGACTGCATTGTAGATGGCTGACAGTTGGTATTGTATGCCACTGTCTCTGTTCAGTGATGGCTTCTTTTACTTCTCTATCAAACCATCTGCCTTCTTGTTCCAAAATCGGAACCGTGGCATCCTTGAAAGAGTGACCTTTATCCTTTAGATGCAGATGTAAAGCAGAGTCTTGTCCTGTCGAGGTCTTTCTCCAGTGTAGAGGTCTGAGCACGCCTCACTGTACTGCACAGTGGTTGGCTGAAATTGTTTTTAACGTGAAAACAGAACAACACTGCCCACAAGCAGTAAGACTGGTGACTGCATTAAAATACGAAATAGGCACTAGACTTTTGAAAATGTCAAAGCACACAAATCACAGCTCATCTCTGAAAGTATCCCAAACATCAACACATCTATGGCATCATGTTTCCCTTCAAACTTCAGAGCCTTAGCTCACATAATACCTCTTATCAATCATAAACTTAATGTGTTGTCATTTTGCGCCAGCTCAGGTTTCTCAAAACCTGAGATGTCCTTCTCTGAGCTTTCACCTTCCTTTTTAATCAAAATGCTCGACTGTGGGAAGTTAATTTTTAAAATGATGTTCAGAAAATAGAAATTTTACAAGAAATCCACAATAAAATAAAAAATATCATTGCATTACGTCACTTTCTGTTATTTAGCAAGATCTGATGTCCAGAAGCAACAGAGGATAAAAGGAGGAAAAATGTATGTAGCATGTTTCTTTCATCCATAGCACTTAAATAACCTAAGGTTATTATTAAAGGAACCATTTTTGAGCAATTTATTACTTAAAACATCTCTAGAGCAGCAAAGTGATTAAACTGGAGCCGGAAGCACAAACTAGGAGATAATCAGGAATTAAACAATGGTGCTTAAGCAGGCAGAGTAAACATATTGCACCACAAAGGCAAAAAAATGAAAGAGATACAGACCACTAACTACGGGAGTGGAAACAGAAGGGTAACAAGAAGCAGGTGTTGATAGTCAAGACAATGAATTAGGGGAGGGAGTGAAAATTAAACACAATGCACAAGTTACAAATAAGTATCAAAATAAAAGAGGAAATGAACAACATCATGGCTGAAACAGAAATGCAGGAACACGAAATAAAGTCAACATGGAGGAATACAGAGGATTAAAAGATGAGGATTAAAAAACAATGATATCTACAAACCAAAACACAGTAGTCAAGTAAACAACTAAAACATGAAAACAAGTAAAACTTAAATCAACATGAAAAAATAATCTGGGAAAACACAGAGAACCAAATAAGACCAGAAAAGCACTGATAATAAGGAACAATAATAAACACCTTTCTTTTGTTTTCTGTATACTCCTGTTTGTCTATAATCCCCCTTGAATGAATACTGTTTTTATTTATTCCTGCTGTCTTACTCTTTATATATTGTAAAGGAGTAAAATACTCCTGCACCACACAAAGGAAAGCAAATCACAGTGCGCAGTAGCGGTTTAAGATACGGGCGACACGGGCGGTTGCCCGGGGCGGCATCACGGGCATCAGCAAAAAAAAAAAAAAAAAAAAAAAAAATGCTCGTACTCATGCTGACCCGACGTCATGCCAGCGCATATTGGGAATGGCATAGGCACCGATCGGTTTTCTATCGCCCATTTGCTGGGAGTAATGGCGGCCTCCGTTAGCGACGTGCGCCTGCTGCTTGCGGCACAGGGAGGAGAGGCTAGGACGGCGGGGGATTCACTGGCTGGCTGGAGCAGCATCTAATAACCAACAATAATATGATACAGACTTATAATTTGCACCGATGTTTTTTCGAAATTCTATACGCGAAAAGTGAGCGCGAGAGCCCTCGGTGCGCCTGCTCGCTGCTGAAGTCAAAGTAAAACTTTATTGTCATCTCTGTTACATACAGTCCAGTATATAGAGAGACGAGATGACGAGGCTCCAGTTACAGCAGTGCAAGTAAACAAACAATAAATATAAGAAGAGTAAGAAAATAAATATACACTTTAGGACTCGGGGTAAAGGGATCAATAACAATTTAAAATTTATAATTTACAGTTTGATGATTTAAAGTCTCACACACAACCCGTCGAAAGGGGAGGGGGCCGGCTGCTTCCAAATAGAGCACATTTCATTCATAATGATGTAAATCCAAGCCCATCATGTATTCATGATTTGAATCCTGGGTTGTGCGAAATCCTAGAAATACACCTTAGACAAAGTGAATCTGTGAACTAAGGTGTAGGTCTATTAGATTATGTTGTGGTGATCCTCAATATGGGGGATTTGTGTTCATACTGCAGTGCAAAATTAAAAGCAATGGAAGATGGACAAGAAAAGTTCAAAGCCATCAGGTGCTCAGTTTAGAAAAAAGAGAAAAGAAGAGGAGGAGAAACGAGCAAAAGATGCAGGTAAGCAGAGGTGTCATTGGATAATGGCAGGTCATCCTGAAACAATCAGAATCAGAATACTTTATTAATTCCTAAGGAAATAATGTGGGTTACAGTTGCTCCAAAAAAGAAATTGTAAAAATAGTAACAGTAACAGACTAAACTCCAAACAATACATTATGTTACAGATTTTAGTCATTGTCAATTGTTGATTTGTCCTGTTCTCATTGTATGACGAATTATGATGGCTGTTTGGTAGCCGTTTGCATACAATGCATACTCTCTCTCTCTTCATGTGTGTGTGTGTGTGTGTGTGTTCCTCTGGTGAAATTCAGTATGGTTTCAACAACAGTTTTATGTTAATGTACAATCCTTAATATGTTTGTGTGTGTGTGTGTGTGTGTGTGTGTGTGTGTGTGTGTGTGTGTGTGTGTGTGTGTGTGTGTGTGTGTGCGGGGGGGGGGGTATTTTCAACTTTTTGCCTCGGAGAGCCTCGGCCGCGGGCTTGGACCTCAGAGGGTTAACCCAACAAATCATTAAAAATTAAGTTATACATTTTCCTTCATGACAGTGGAGATTTCTAACATTTTGTGTAAATTCAAGCATGTAACAATTTGATCTTTTTTTCTACCAAAAAAGTGTGAAACACAAGTTAGACTTGAGTTTGTAAATGAACCGTTCCATGTTGTTTACCTTTCTGGATTTTTTGGTCTACATATTTATTTATTATACAAGCTGTACAGTACATAAAATCAAAATTCACATGTTTTCTGTAACCAAAATGTTAATTAGATGGGCTACGGAAAATAATTAAGTTTTAGACTATACTTATATGAAACATGTATACTTACTGCACTTGAATCCTTTTAACCATATGTAACACCTGCATATGTGGGTTTACCGCCCCTGGTAAACAAAGATAATAATATTGTCCACATTGTAACCAAAAATTAAAAGTGTATTGATTCATAAGAATAAATTTATTTATTTACGTATTTATTTGCTTTATTTTTACATAAGTACAACCAAGCAGAGCAAATGTTTTTGTTTTCCTTCTTTCTTGCGCATGCG
This sequence comes from Perissodus microlepis, assembly GCF_051167445.1. Lineage (NCBI taxonomy): Eukaryota > Metazoa > Chordata > Actinopteri > Cichliformes > Cichlidae > Perissodus > Perissodus microlepis. The sequence goes on from NC_140477.1 coordinate 29,831,309, forward strand.
TGAGATTGAGAAACCCACTTCTCCACCTGCGCGAGCTCTGCTGTTGTCATGACAACCAGTTGCTTGCTGCAAAGTTAAAACACAAATCTGACTTGTGAGACCTGAAGTTGTCGCTTCCAAACAAACACTGTAGTTAGTCGCTAAAGTGAATTGTCGCTGCCCTCAACCGGACTCGGGAGAAAACGCCCCGGGTAAAATGCTGTCGACGACCTTCACAGGTGTGGCACCGGCTGCGGGGCGAGGAGGTGCGGAGCTGGTTACGACACCGGGGTCAGTTAGACAAAGCAACGACCGCGGAGGTGCTCGGGTCGGGAGGGAGATATCAGAAGGAATCGGTGCGCAGGAGTGGCCCGACGGCTCCAAATATGAGGGAGAGTCTATAAACGGCCTCAAACACGGCAAAGGAAGGTACAGCTGGACAAATGGAGAGGTAGTGTGTGACATATTAAAGAATTAAACAATTTCACTAGAGCATTTACTACCCCTTGGCTTTTAGGGTGTGAACACCTTAAAGCCAAGCTAAATGTAATTTAGATACAAATACATGCGTGGGTTGTTTTCTTTGGTGTAGTACTATGAGGGCTCTTTCTACAAAGACTACAAGCATGGAGATGGACTGTATTGCTGGCCCACGGGCCAAAAGTTCATTGGCAAGTTCTACCTCAACAGAAGGGAGGGATATGGTCAGCAAGTGTTCTCCGATGGAGCTGTCTTTCAGGTAAGCTGAACCGTTATTTAGATTATAGATACATCATAAAACAACGCACCTCTCCCCTCCTCTCAGGGCTTGTACCACATGGATCAGAGGTTTGGTCCAGGTGTGCTCAAATATCCAGATGGGCGAGAGGATGTGGGTCTGTGGCTCAAGGACCACCTGCTAAGGCTGTGTACCCCTTTGGAAGAGGGATTTAGCCTGAAGAGTTTTCCTGAATATTCTGCCTACATGGATCTATCAGTCACTGAAAAATCCCTTACTCAGGTACATGCTGTGTCACCTACAGTAATAATAATGAATAAGAAATAAGAGCCTAGAAATAAGAGCAGTGCTTAATGCTGTGTCATGCCCTTTCACAGCTGTAACACAGATGGTGTTTACAGCAGAAAATCTGATGATTAATATTTTACTGCGTACATCTAAACTTACCATAAATGTACCCTTCTCACACCTCAGTCTACCTCTGGTAGTCTACAGCAACAAAAAAGGACACACTCTGAGGTAAGTCACAGCTTTTAATGAATAACTGGATGAGCTCTCTGAGTTAATATGACGCAGATCAGTTAACGCCTCATCACCTTCAGGGGGATGAAGACAGAGATGTGCTGTTAGATGAGATTTTCATCTATCCACCTGGCATGGAGAGTTACTCAACAGATGGGGACCACTTGCCACTCCCCCCTGGTCGAAGGACAGAGCTGGATCGACATTTTTATGGCGAGCTGTGGGAGCCGGACGCTCATCCTTACCAAGGCTATGCAAGAGACCCACTGTCCACAATGCCATTACAGGCCCGCCTTCAAGCTCACATACACAACCACAGGTCAGACTGGGTCCAAACACTGACAATTAGGTCTGTGAGTCTGCAACATTCGTGGAACTTTATGTGTTTGTCTCTCAGGCTGCAGGCTGAAAATGTGGGCTGGGACACGGCAGCCGTTCTCTCTATGAACAGGGACAGTTTTGGTCCTAAAGGGCCTTTGGAAGTCAGTTCAGAATTGCTTATCCAGCACTCCTCCAAAGGAGACCTGCACGCTGTATCACAGATCCTCAGGACTGGTTTAGTCTACCCTGATGTAGCAGATTCGCACGGACACACAGCTCTGATCGCTGCCACCGTAACACATTACTAATTTTTGAACACAGCAAAATAAAAGGTTTTAACATTTTGCCCGTGGTTAAAATCTGAAGTAGTCTCATGTCTCATATTCTGTTTCTGTCAGGTAAACTGCCATAATGATGTGATCCACCTGTTGTTGGACATGGGTGTTGATATTGACAAGATGAACTGTGAAGGCATGTCTGCCCTGGCTGTGTGTCATGTCCTCTACTATCCTTTTCAATCTCTGCACATCACTGGAGCTGAACCACCTGCTAGAAACCAAGTAAGATCCAGCACGAGGCACCGTGACTTTGGGTTTTATCAAAAGTTCAACTCGTCTCAGATACCTATGGTTTTCTCACAGATATTCTCCCTTTTTCTTGACATTTATTTTCCCAGATCAGCCAAGTCGACCTCAATATGGACACATCGTTAATTAACAACCTCTCTGACCAGTAGGATTGTAGCTAATGTCCCTTCACTCACACATTGTTCACTATTAACGATTTATATTCACACACATTGCTAAATGAAGCCAAACAACATAACTGATTATGAATTTATTGATAAAATACTGCTGTATTTATTTCTTGTGTTTTCAGATCAATAGAAGAACCAACTGAACACATTTCACTTCTCAACCGTAAAGCATCCAGTGACAGTGAACTCCTCTCTGAGCGCAGGGTCGGACTGAATGATTGTGTCGCACACGCTGAACACACACAGGGGGAGCCGAGGACAGAGGAAAGAGAGGACAGACACTGTGAGGAGACAGAAAGTATGAGGAGCAAAGGGAAGCAAAGAAAGACAGAGAGCAGATATGATCAGAGAAGGGAACGAGGAGTAAGTGAGGTTGAAGATACAGAAAGAGAATTTAAAAGGGGGGACAAGAAAGACAAACAGGGTGAGTCTGCTGAGACCAACGAGTTAAGCACAGATTACCTGGAAGCGGAGAGTTGCGAGGAGGATGAGAAAGATGTGGAGGATATAGAGGGTAGTGATGAGAGTGGAAAAGAGGACGTGTCTTTTGTAGAACGCTCCATTCAAGTGCTGGATGGTCACATTAAACTGGGCACCGTGCAGTGGAAGGGAGCTCAAGCTAAGGTAGCAAGCAAGGGTTCATGAGTAATGCGGAGTGATGCTTCTCTGTGATTGGTTTGATGAGTTGGTTTAGTTCACTCACAACTGTTAATGTGTTTGTCTCTGCAGCACGGCAAAGATCTGACCTCAAAACAGAGCTTTGACTCCACCTGTTGTCTCAGAAGCTACGAGATTCAAGTCACAGACAAAATGATCCAGCTCGCTGCTGAAGCTCTGAGTCGCACAGGGGTTTCCATGCACTGCAGCACGCAGGAGACAGTACGCAAAATGGCTGCTATGAAAATAGAGTCAGTCCTTTTTCTTTCTGCCTCATTTTACTTTTTATTTTGTATTTAATTTGCTGCTGGCTCTAGTGATCACTCTGATGTTCTGTTTCACCCTGCATATACATCCATCAGGCATAACATTATGATTACTGAAAGGTGCACTGAATAACACTGATTATCTTTTAATTATACCTGTTAGTTGGTGGGATATTTTAGGAAGAAAGAGAGCATTTTGTCCTCAAAGTTAATCTGTTAGCAGCAGAAAAATGGACAAGCGTAAGGAGAAGTGAGCAAATTTGACAAACGTTTATTGGCTAGAGGATGGGGTCAGATGTGGCTCTTGTGGGGTGTTCCCAGTCTGCAGTGGTCAGTATCTACCAAAAGTGGGCTAAGGAAGGAACCATGGTGAACCAGCATCAGGATCATGGGTCGCCAAAGTTCAGTGATGCATGTGGGGAGCAAATGCTGGCCCGTCTGTACTGATCCAACAGACCAGGTACTCAAAAAAGTTATTGCTAGTAAGTTGCAGATAAGTCAGAGTGCTCATGCTCACCCTTGGTGAAAATACCAAAAATGGACACGTGAGCATGAGAAGAACATTTATTCTGTGTGTGCGTCGCTTACCTGGAAAACTCCTGGCTGCACTATGTGAAGAAGGCAAGCTGGCATAGACAGTATGATGCTTTGAGTAGTGTTCTGCTGGGAAGTCTTGGGTTCTGCCATTTATGTGGATGTTACTTTGACATGTACCACCTACCTAAGCACTGTTGCAGATCATTTACACCCTTTCATGGAAACGGTACGCCCTGATGGCTACACCCTGCCACAAAGCAAAAATGGTCCAGGAAAGGTTTAAGGAGCACAACAAGTTGGAGGTCAGATCTCAATTCAGTCGAGCATCTTTGGGGTGTGCTATACAAACAAGTCAGATCTATAGGAACCTCACCTAGCAACACAGAGGAGGTAAAGGATCTGTTGCTAACATCTTGGTACAGATCGCACACCTTAAGGGGTCTAGTGGAGTCCATGCCTCGATGTGTCAGAGCTGTTTTGCCTGTAAAAGGGGGACCGGGACAATATTAGGCAGGTGGCCATAATGTTATGTTTGATCAGTGTAAGTAACCTGTGTGTGTTCTGTCTGAGCAGGCACCGCATTCGTTTGGGCACCATGAAACTGTTGTTGGACCGTGGAGCTGATCCCAACGCAGCCAGGATCCCCATGCCCGTGCTCTTTTTAGCCATTATGGCAGCTGACACCGAGAATGTGAGGAAACTGCTGCTGTGTGGAGCTCGCACTGACATCCCTCTTCCACCAGAGGCAGGAGCTCAACTTTTAAACAAATTTAAATAATATTTTGTACAGGCACAAAAGAAAAAAAAAATCCACAAACACAGAAAGAAAAAAAAAAGCACCTACATTAAACTCACCTGAAAATCTGCTTGTTTGTATAGAGGAAAGGCTTGTATCCCCTGCATGTAGCTGCAGCACTGCCAGGTCCAGCAGGTCCCAGAATCACACAGCTGCTGCTGCACGCCATCACCGACCCAGACGTACAGGCGTGTGACCAGGACGAGATCTACGAACCAGACAAGGTGTGTAGGTTTTAGTGTCCTGGGTTTTAGAGGTAAATGTGTTTGTGTTAGTTAACCTTTTTTTTTCTTTTTCTTTTTTATGTACCTATATATGTTATAGATTTCCACAAAGGCCACAGAAACACTAACTACCAGCCCACATCTCAAAGAAGGAGGCCGCACCGCTCTACATTTTGCCTGCCAGAGAGAAAGTGACTACAGGGTCGGAATGCATACAGTCACAGCTAAACACAGCACCACTATTTAATGATTACGTTACTGCTGCATCAAAGCAAAATGCGGAGAACTGATGAATATTTAAGGTAAAAAAAACCACCTTTATTTTCCTTCCCAGAATGCCAGTGAAGTGGTTGCCATTTTGCTCTCCCACAGAGCCAGTACAGACCTTCTCTGGAGCGGCCACTCACCTCTCTCCTTGGCTATAGCAAGTGGCAATGATATGGTACGACCTCGCTGTGCATGCACACTCACACATGCACGTGAGAGCCAAACCTCTCTTTGTCCCACACTATTCGTTGTTCCTCGTTTAGGTGGTAGATGAGCTGTTGAATGCAGGTGCAGATCCCAACTTACCCCTGGGCTGGAGGGTGGGCAGCGCGGTTTGTGCCCTCACCAACATCAACTACCACTTAGTTGGGCACAGAATTAAGCTGGTAACCAAACAAACACATAATGACGACGAAACGTTTTTAAAAATTAATTTATTAACATTTGTACTTTTTTTGTGCAGCAATCAAAGATAAATGTGTTCTTAATGACTTCAAATGAGTCACTTTTGTTCAGCTTTCAGAGAAAATAAGTTTTCCTAACATCAGTACGGCTTTTGTTTGGTTTAGTTGGACATGTTAACTAAGGCTGGAGCTGATATTTTGATGCCAGTTACAGTGTGTGGCATTGTTGGAACTGCAGTCGATTATGCACGCTACTCCTTCAAACAGGTAACACTCCAGCCATACTACATTGAATGCATTTAATGTGAATTGCTGAAGAATGTCCAGTGACTATCAGCTGTAGGTACTGGCAGTGCTGCACCTTACTGGTTCATCCAGTATTTTATGTTAATCATGGAGGGCCATGCTGGTGTACACGGGGGCTGAGTGAGAAGGCTTTTTAGAGTTTTATTTTTATATATATTTTTATACTCCTGTCTGCCTTTATGTTCCTATTTAGGACTCACATATTGCTTATACTCCTTTCCACGCTCTGAACATTCGGGAGAGAAAAATATTCGAAGCACGGCAAAAGCTGCTGAGCAAGATGGAAGACTTGATGAGGCAGGTTGCTGCTGAGAGGGAAACTGGTAATATAGAGAGAATAGCTTCCACTGGATACTTGGTGTAATGCACTTGTCCTTTTATTATTGAATATGCCTCTAAATCATAGAGTGTGTGTCCGTGCATGTGCGTGTGTGCGTGCGTGCATGTGTACTGCATGATTGGCAGGAGACCTTTCCTCCAACAAGGCTCTTGCCAGCAATAAAAGCCTACCAGAGGAAACACAAGAGCACAGGTACACATACACTCACATTCATCTACAGTAAGGTGCTGCTCTAGTTCCTTTTTCCTGTTGTCTGTCATTTAAACTTTTACTTCAACTAATGTCAGTTTCTAGTAACTTATTTGTGACTCTTTTCGTGTAAACCTGTTCTCAGGAAACCAGTGTTAAAGTTCTGCTTTCACTGCGGTCGCTCAGTGTCTGTGAATCTGACCCTGGGCAGGCGCTGCAACAAGGTCTCCTACTGCTCCAGGGCCTGCAAGCTCAACTCCTGGGAAGAAAGACACAAGAAAGAGAGCGTCCAGGTATCAGGTGGGAGTCAGAGGCCCTCCTTCCAACAGTTAGAGCCAAACTTCAGCAGCCTTAAAATATTTGATGACAGTTTTTCACAAGTGCTTTGAATATATGAATCACTTATCTGAATAATAAAATGATGTTTAGAGAACAATTGATGATACAGAGAATTTGTGAAATGCTGATTTAGTTTTGGAAGAATAGAGCATGTAAATACTGTATTTCCTTCTTTCCAGCATCTGTTGACAGTGCCCAGAAAAGTGCTGTGTCAAAAACCCAACGAAGTCCCAGGGCTTTGTCTGCCATCTTGAAATCCAAAACAGCCCCCAGGCCACTGAGTGTCCAGTTCAAATCCCAAACAGAACTAAAGCTGTTGAGCAAGGCAGAGAAAAAGTTGGAGAGCCAAAATCCACTCAATCTGAGGGAAAACTACAGCCACAACTGATGGATATTAACATTTCTGTTTCATTATGTCTAATATTGACTACCTAATTTAACAAAGCACTTAGATCACATCACTGTATGTGGTTGAATGGTGGTGGCAGCATTTGTGCCATAATATTTCTCATATTTGTAGCTGTCAGATTACAATATAAAATAGCATTAACTGTAAATTGTGTTATTATTAACTTGTGCTGTTGAATCAGATTACCTTTGTCATTGTCAAGTGTAGTCCCTGCGGCTCAAGATAAAAAGTTTAAATAAAATTTAAAAAATATATATATAAAAAATGAGGTCACTGTCTTGTCAAAATAAATGTTTTTGCTCATGTTCTTCATTCCCATGATAATATCTCGCTGAGTGTTTCATGAGAAAGGTAAAGCATGACAGTTATGCCACATGTGGTCTATCAAAGTTCAGTCTATGATGAGGAACAAGGGTATAGATGACAGTTTAAAAAACAGCAAATGGACCTTAGATTAAATTTTTATAGTTAACGTCATTCTAATGAATATGATGATAGCTTCTGTTTTTCACTTAGCCAGTCTGCGCAGTTCTTGTTACTTATACATTCATGAAGTATTAAAGGCTCGCCTTACTGTCAGTGAAAGTAGCATCACAAATAATTCGTGTCTCATTAGATTTGTGTCTTCCTGGTTTCAAACTGGGGATCTTTCACGCATTAGCCTGAATTGTGAACCGCAACACTAATGGAGCAACTTTCTATAGGAAAAAATCAAACCCTGAATATTTCATTATAAGTAACTTTTCTTTAGCCACCACCCTTAGGTTGTAATATATGCCTACTGACTGGGGAGATAAGTGTTATGTCTTCCTCACTTTAGAGCCTGACTAGATTTTATTTAGGTGTTGCTATCACAAATCATCATGATCCCGAGGGTTAAAAACAAAACAAAAGCTGGAGCAGCTCTTTTTTCCCCACTCTCAAGACCATCCATTGTGTCATGAATAGGACAGAAACTCCACTGTTATCCCTAAATCTGAGATCCAACTAATGGATGGACTCTTCTCTTCAGCATCTGAATATAGACCTTTACAGAGAGGCTGAAGAGTGTGACCCTCCTCTTTTTTTTATAAAGGGAAACCACCACCCCATCTACCAGTCCAGAAGCACTGTCACCAACTTACATGCAGTGATGGTGCTGAGCATAATTCCACTTTCAATGCTGTTGGAGTTTTGTTTGAGGTGAAGGTTAAAGGTCTTGGCTGGACAGTCCCAGTGCAGCCTCACTGTATATTATACTACATGACTATTCAGCATCCTCCACCACCACCCTGATCCAACTGAACCGCAGGTGCTAATCAGTTGACAGCTCAGCTCCTCTTATTGTGATGATTCAGCTGTGACCTGTGGTTTCCTGATATCAAGTGCAGGTTTGGGCAAACATAGTGTTTGTTATGGACAAACTGATTAGCAGAAATATCCAAAATGAGGACACTACCCCGGCCTTTCCTCGTAAACACATCCCTCAGGTCTCAGTGTCATTGCCCACTTGAACAATTAAGTCACAAAGGAAGACAATGGAGCCACTGGATGTTTCCAACAGCCCACCCACCCCGTGGCTACTCTGAAATACATGGCCAGTGTTTCTGTATGATTTTCTGCCTGTGTGTGTGTGTCTGGGGGGGGGGGTGTAATTTTATGTCACATCTTAATCACAAAATAACTCTCCCTGTCGGTTATTTTGCATTTGATACATCAAATAGACTCAAAAAATCATTTTGTAAAATTCCTGTTTGGATGCATCATTCAGACATTCCCAGTAACATCATAACACAGACTATTTGTGCAAAGAAAGGCTCATTAAAGGCTCGTAATGGTACATGCTGAATTGCCTGTTAGACTGGTTTTCATTAGCAGCAGGTTTACAGTAGGCTGAGGTTGCTGCCTGTACTTTGTTTCATACGTCATCATACGCTGATGAGTCAGAGGGACGGACAAACAAGGACCAGGAACAGGCTGGTGTGACCCAGAGTCACCTCAGCCTCAACAAGAAGCAGGAAAACGTATTCAGAGAAGGAAGGCTTCTTACAAAACCAGACCGAGGAGAAAGAGATGACTGAGGACTTGGAGGAGCAGGAAGACGAGCTGCTCGCTCTCCAGAGTATCTTTGATGCGGACGAGTTTGTTCGGGACGAGTCGAAGTCTGCCGGAGAAATCCGAGTATGTGTCGAGCTTCCTGTCGGCTTCAGCGTGGCTCTCAGAGAGGGTAAATCAGAGGGTTGTCAAACACGCGACTGCTGGACCGAAAAGGTCCGATCTGATGTTTTTGGAAAATGTTGGTTTGGAATATTAGGAAGCACCTTTACTGGTACAGCCCTAATCATCTACTTAAGATAAAAATGGGTTTTATGTAGCCAATGATGTAAAATGAGTTAAACACTTGTTCTGCATTAGGCGAGCCAGTAACAATGTAATGAGCATGTTTTTGTTGGCCTTAAATGGGAAGAATGATGTATGAATTAAATATATCTATATTAAATATACCTTTGAACAGCTTAATGTCATCAAGCATCATTTATAGCTTTTGCTATTTGAGTTCATGTGACAGAATATATCAAATATTTTCTACTGAATACACCCAAATTATTTAAAAACAAATAAACAAACATTACAGAAAGAGAATAGTTCATCTGATGAGCTCGTATTTTTCTTTCTAAGGTGAAAGTCTGCGTCGGTATGATATTTCTTTCCTTCCACCGCTGCTTTTGAACTTTGGGCTTCCTGACGACTACCCCTCCTCGTCCCCTCCCTCCTTCAGCCTCACCTGCAGCTGGCTGACTCGCACACAGGTAATCAGCAGTCAAGTCATTGTTGGTCACATGTTCATCCTGCCAGTGTGTGAGAGGTTCACAGGACATTGTAGAGGCTCAGTAAAGATGACAATCTATTCTCCCTCTCCCTCCACAGTTGGCTGCACTGCGTGCTCATCTCGCTGATCTCTATGAGGCCACTGGGGGAGCTGTGGTGCTCTTCTCCTGGGTGCAGTTTCTCAGAGAAGACGCTCTGAGGTTCCTGAACATCCACAGTAAGCTGGATCTTCCTCCTGATGAACGCAGCACCCTGCATTATAACCAGGACCAACACAATGCTGAACTCTCAGAACCAAAGAACAATTCAGAGCCAGAGTTCTCTGTACCATCCTCGGAAGTTCAGGAGAATCCTTCAGACGGGAGCAGCACAGACTCTCAGGGAGCTTCGGCTTTAGACTCCTGCAAGCATGACCAGAATGATCTGAACTCTCACCAGAGCCAGAGTGATCTAACCTCAGATTATCAAAGAGCTCTTTCTCCAGAGCCTGCACTCCAAAACCAAACCACACACACTCCAGATGTGACAATCCTCCAAGGCTCAGAGTTTAAGGTTGATCCCCAGGATGATCTTTCTTCATCTGCAGAGAAATCCAAGCATCATCAAAGTGTCCGGGAAGATTTCTTAAATGAAGGAGATGCTTCTCTCTCATCGCTGCTTCCCTCCACCTCCTCAGGCACGTTAGATCCAAGTGATCTTGGAGCTGCTTCTCTGCCGGTCCAGCCCACAGATTCTCCTCAGAGTGAAGAGCAAACCCTCTCTGGTCTCTTTTTATCTCCATCACAGACTCTGCTGTCCCACATTTTGATCTATGATGCGGCCCAGAAACACAAAGTGTTTGCCACCACCGTCTTTGACTGCGGGGTTTGTTTTATGGGCCGACTCGGGTCCGAGTGCGTGAAGCTGTCACCGTGTGGCCACGTCTTCTGCCGGGCCTGTCTCTGCGAGTTCTGTACGGTTCAGATCACAGAGGGGAACGTCCGGGGTGTCACCTGTCCTCAGGCAGACTGCGCTGGTGCCCCTACACCTGCACAGGTAGAAGCTACACGCAGCCTTCAACCTGCAGAATGGTTTCAACAACTGTAGTGTTTGGTCCTTTTATCTAATATCAAAACACATTTTAAAAGCTGTTAAAAAGAGCTACAGGTAGAAGGATCAAGGACAGAGGAATTTCGATCAGCTGACCTCGGCCTCACTTTGTGTCTCTGCTTTTTCGTCTCTGTTGTGTTTGTAGGTGCAGAGTCTGGTAGGGGAGAAGCTGTTCAGCCGCTATGACCGTCTCCTGCTGCAGAACACTCTGGACAGCATGTCTGGTCCGTTTCTGTTGCTGTTAAACTGAGTGTGTCGTAAAGGTTTTCATACACTGATTGGAATGTATTTATTACATTTCTGTATTAGACCAGGCAGAAAGAACATCTTTAGCTCTTTTTCAATAAATGTTTTTGTCTCGCAGATGTGACGTACTGTCCTCGAACATCCTGTGGCTCTGCTGTTATTTTGGAGAAGTCCAGCAATGCAGTGCTTTGCTCTGAGTGCGGCTTTGCCTTCTGCGTCACGTGCAAAATGACCTACCATGGATTAGAAGAGTGTGAAACCAAGAAAAAACATGCAAGAGATGCATTGCAAACCGTTTTAAAAAGCCTAGACTTGCCACAGTCACAAGGTACACAAAGGCACACTATTTCAATGACTATGTGGATATCTCTTATGTTTACCAAAAATCCAAGTATGTTTTTTAAACTGATAATTTTTTGGTGTACTGGTTATTAATGTTAAAGTGGCAATATTCAGTCACAGGACGAGTGGTGTGAATGTTGTCCTGTTTCAAAGAAAATCATAAAGTCAGTCATTTCAAAGCAGGAAGTACAAGAATCAACATAGAGATGTCCCAGTATTGTGTCTCGTGTCAGTGCAGGACTCAACAGCATCAATCCAAGTGCAGCAGCCTCTGTAGAGGTGTAAGATTACTTTACAGTACTTACAAGTCACAAATGCAACTGAAAAAAAAAATATTTATTTGATCCGATTCTAATAGTAGCACTTTGTTTGATTAATCTTTAACCCTACACTGAAGGCCTTTTGTGTGTTGATGCAAATGTTGTTTTGTGCTCTGTGCTATCTGTGTCTCTCAGAGGGGTTGAGTGCTCTCTTGAATGACTATAAACATGGCAGTAAGGAGAGGAAACGCCTGCTGGTGAACAGATATGGTAACATGCTGGTAACGCTGGAAAGTAATCTGAATGACACCTGGTTGGCCAACAACAGCAGATGCTGTCCTCACTGCTTCAGCAGAATTGAGGTATTTAGTCATGTGCGCACGGAGAGTTTCTGGCTGTTTTGAAGTCATGTGACTTTGCCTGCTCACATGTTGTGTTTCATGTTGCAGAAGAATGGAGGATGTGACCACATGTTATGCACTCAGTGTGGACAGGACTTCAGTTGGTGCTGTGCTCTCAGACTGACAACAAAAAATGGAAAAACGCACTTACAAGAATATGTCTGTGAGAACCACCGAAAATAGCCTCCCAGTGCTTCCGCTACTTTCACCAGCAGCCCATCATTTTGTCACATTAAAATCTGTTTTATTTAAAAAGATTAAAAGAGAAATGAGATCTGATTGAAACAAAAAACAGAAATTTACATCCTGTGAAGTGTTTTGACCCAGACATGTCATACTGTATCATGGTCAGCAGAGGGCGCTAAACAACAAGAATGACAAAGCAGTAACATGACAAGTTCCTTTTGGTAACTTTAGAAAAGCTAATATGTAAAACAATCTGTTTGTTTGTTATTTTCAATAAATTGATACATGAATTTAACAAATGATGATACTGATTTATTTAACCTGGATGCTATAAAAACACTTCAGGAAAATATCCTCTATAAAACTATACAATAGCAAACCTGTAATGTAGAATATCTTATACACATATTTCTATATGAGACGTTCTTGCAGCTGTTTCTTAGATTCTCTGAGATCTACAGTGTACATATTAATTATTAATCTTAGTCTACTCTTTTTTGACTTAACCTCATGTTTTATCACTGTTGCATATGTAAAATCACAGCATAATGTCCTCACTATGTGCCTGTAAAACATGTTCTCCCTAGTTATAATTGTAGCTCACTGTTGTCTTCACTGTCAGTAAACCCACTGTTTTTGTTTTTCAAGTAATGTATAAAGCGTGTGGTTGTAATTACTACCTATAGCCACAGTTCCAGCAGTCTGGAAAAAGCCTTTTTTACTCCAAAAGATTAAGTTAAGATTCATTAAATAATTAAATAAATGTGCAATTCATTCATTAAAATGATAAATGAAATAAATATATGAATACACAATTAAATGTCAATTCATTTCATTTAAAAGATAATTATTTATTTCAAATTTTAATAAATTAAAGACGCTACTTTCTTTACTTACTTTTTGATTCATGTATTTGTTTAATTCATTTTGGCACATGTGGGTCTCAAGACTCATGCACACATTTTCTTTTATTATTAAATCATCCAGTTCATACCAGACCATTAGAATATTGTGTCTGACACCTCCAATTTTTGTGTTCAGTAATATCAAGGCTACACTAATAGAGATTGGTTAATATGTGTTTACAATCATTACGGCGTGCCATGATGATCTGGTTTAATCTCTAATGGTGCCTTAGGACCAAACAGGTCGAGAACAGTATGAGTCTGTAAGCAGGTTAAAAGGCTCATAGCGGTCCTGTATACTTCATTTCTACAGAGGTCAGTCTGTGTAGCAGATAGTGGCGAAGAAGAGAAAAGCTTATAACCCTTGAACTGCATGTCTCATTTCCCTTGCAGCAGCAGGCTACAGGTAGATCCTGAACATTTGGCTTCTTCACACTCACCAACTTCCTGTTTTGAAACGTCCCCCTCCATTCTTGCACTGTTCTGTCACAACACTGGAACAAAGACCACTGCTGCACGTCCCCAGGTTGCCTGAGGCACAACTGGGAATCTACAGATGTCTCATATATCAGGCCAGCATGTTTGACTTTCTGTGTCTCTTCCAGGAAAATCCCGCTTCCACCCCAGGGGGAGGTCATCACTTCCTCATAAATGTCTAAACAACACTTTGCTTTTCTAAGGCAAACTGTTGCAGCAGGAGCCCTGGCCTGGAACTCCTGCTGCACTTGTACTTGACAAGCCTCTTGGTGGTTCTTCTGAGAGAAAAACAGCAAATGAAGAGGCACTCAGAAAATAATCATGTCAAGGACTATAAAATACAAGTTATATGTTTCTACTGAACTATGGAGAGCAGTCATTTAACAAAACAATCTCAAATAAAATGAGGAGAAGGACTGCATGGTGAGTAAATAACACAGAAATCTTCTTTCCTGGAACTGAACAGGTAAAAAAAAAATCAGGTGAGGACAATGGAGGCAACACAGACCTCAAAATGACACTCTGGACAGGTCACCAGATAACACAAAGAGACAGACTAACCGCATGTCTGCATGAAGCCAGAGTACCCAGGGAGAACCCACACAAGCACAGGAGAACATGCGAACTCCATACAAAAAGGCCCCGGTGAGATGGTGGAGTCTAACCCCTTCTTGCTGTGAGGCAACGGCTCATTTCATTTTTTAATCTTCTTCACATAGAACAATTAGCAGATGTTATAACTGACATGTATTACAACTCTGGGACAATGTGAGATCAAGGAAGAAGGTGCCAGTTGACTTTATGCATTTGCAAACAAAGAAGAAATTGTCACTGTGACAACTTTAACCCCTTGCATTGGGGATTTTATATATTATTTATTTATTTATAGTTTTATTATTACATAAAAATATAATATAAAGCATCATGAATTCATACCGACAATGACTCCTCTGTGTCTTTTGTAAACTTCATTAGTCCTGCCCGCATTCAGTTCCAGTAATTCTGCAGATACCTACCTTTAGTCGCACCAGATTTGTGTTACTTCCTTTATAATTACAGACCTTCTACTGTTATTCGTGCAGAAAAGGTAAAAAGAAATGCATATACAGTGCAGCACAAGTCTTGAGTCATGCCTCATTTCTTAATATTTTGCTAGAAATATGGGACACAGGTGCGCTGATTCCTTAAAACACCTGCAAATATGTTGTGTATTTTAATCATGCTTCAATAATATTGAGGTCTGTCAACTGGCGAGGCCAGTTCATTGAATTGAATTACTGATGAGGCTTTCATGGATCATCTGCAGCCCCAGATATATCTCTCAGGTCTTTGCTGGATTTATTTTATGTTGTGGACATGACTTTCAGGTAATGATCATCTGCTGTAGACAGTTTTTAGGCTTCCTGCATCTTCTTTTGTCCTCCATTAGCCCAGTTTCCTCAATTTCTTTGAGAACACACTGCACACCATGCTGTGATTAGTCAGGTTTTCAGTAGTAGTAGTTTCAAAGTTGTCCAAAGGATAGCTTTGAAAAAAAGCCTGGAGAACTGTTGCTGGAGACCACTTTAAAACTGACATGAAAGGCTGGCTCCTTGGAAGCAAAACATTAAAAAGAGGGGTTGCTAAAGACTTTTGCACAGTACTGCACGCACACATCAGAACCAAAGACCAATAACAGCCCTGAGAGATGGTTGTTGTTTCAGTCAGATTCATACTGATGTCTCACTGAGCTGACTGTCAGACGTGTGCTGAGCTGTCAGTTTGAAGCAAATCCCTCTTGAGTCTTCTAGGACCACTGATGCAATGATGTGAAGTAGAACTGCATAGCCTTGCATTTATCATAATGAATTGTAAATATCGCTGTTTTAATGCAGAGTAAAACTTTTTTTAAAAACGCCATTTTATAAATCATTATAACAGTTTTAAAAAAAAACCCAAAAACAAAAGAACGAACAGATGAAAGAGCCATCCCATCCTTGATGAAAGCTAACGACTTGTGCTAATGGCCTGTGCAACACATTTCCGGCAATCTGTTCATACTTTTTTTGTGATATCCCGCTGACAGATAAACAATACCAGGGGCACAGAAACAGCTTTCCTGGCAGAAGTAATATCAAGGATAGTGAGTAAGGCCTGGTTATCAGTGCAGTGGAAACTAGGCTATGGAGGAGCGTCTCCTCCCTGTGAGTCAATAACAGCATCAACATTTATTTCCCCAGGAGCGGTAGGAGATGGGTCGTGGAAGAGAAAGCTTGAGATACGAATTCACTGTAATAATTATTAGCTTAGATCCATTATAGTGATCGCCACATTTATTCAGAACTCCCCCCCCCCAATGCACACACACACACACAAGTTGTTCAGGCATCCATTTAGTCAGTCAGTCAGTCAGTCAGTGGTATATTGGCAACACTGTTCAGAGGCACTAAAAGTATGCTGAGGTTTTCAAGGAGATTACAGGAGCATTATGGGAGGTTTGGGGGACCCCACACTGTAAATGAAGGTGTGTGTGTGTGGGGGGGGGGGTCCTGAATTCTGCCAGTGCATGAGACTGAATCCGTCAGGATACATACACTTATGACTGAGGCAAGCCTAAACTATTTTAATTATTAAAAAACTAATATGGTAATGGAAGGGAACATACAAGACATCTGGGCAATGCTAGGATTTGGGGAAATATGATTGCTCGCTTTCTGGCTGAGAGTTTCATCAGAACATTTGAAAAACTCGCACATCTGGGTGACAGAATTGAAGCTGAGACCAGGAGCTTATCTTAAAGGGTTGAAAATACAGCCAAATGGTTTTCCTGTCTCTAAAACCTCTAACATCTACCTATCAGGAACTTTAAACTTTACTGGTTAACAGATGTCACCTTTTCTGGCAACTTCTAGAGTTTGGATATTGTCCCAGTGCTTAAATGTAAGTAAGCTGAGGTTTGTTCTGTGGTAACAGATTGCTTGTGAAAAATCTGTGAAAGATCTTCTTAAAAATAAGTTTTCCCCAAGGCTTACAACAGCTAAAGGTCAAGAAAGACCCTTAACTGTGTGTGGTTTCATTGGGAGTTATGAGCTGTAACCACAGTCTGGAACTGGTGTGTGCTCAGAGTGCTGTCAGCGTGAGCTGTTAGGAAGCCGTCAGAGCAGAGAGCTGCAGAAAACTGTGATTAAAAGTAGTTTGGCAAAAATGTAGTTCCACTACATAAGTCAGTCTAAAATCACAAAAAACATGAAGGAGACTGTGTGCACAGCAGCGTGTGTGTGTAGTAATTAGTGAGTTTTAGAGGTGTTGGGTTACAGAGCTTTGAACAGAGCCTGGGGAGCTGTTTGTATGTTGGGCTAATTTAATTACCTCTTGGATCTATAGCACAGACACAAGAGTTGAATCAAAGTCTCAGAATGAAAGTTAAAAAAAAAAAAAAAAAAAAAAGCACTCACAAAACTTACTTTCTCTGGAAATCCAGCTGTAAAAACAAGTAGAAATGTCTCTCATTTTTTGTGAAGAATCCTTATTATGTGTTTGTTGCCCTCATTTGAAAATCAATGGCGTAGTACCACTGGTGAGCATGGCCAACTAATCCCGACTGTGTGCCTATATGTGTAGCTAAACTGAAAAAGTGTTTCAGATCATGGTAAGCCATCCATTTGGATCTAGTTCTATCCAGACACCAGACCTGACCTGACCTGAGCAAACCTTTTAGTGTTTATGGTGATGTCCTTCACTTTTCTGTGCCCATTAACATGGTGTCTTTAAAATTAGACACTCCAGTTCACCTAATTCTGCAGTCGCATCAGTAAAACCAAAGAAAACACTATGGAAATAGAAAAAACGCAGCAAAGCCTTAACAAAAAAGGGGGAAGCAGTTTGAAGGGGTTTTGAGGAGACAATAACGTGATGGACCAACTGCAGAAGTGACGAGCTAACAATAAAAGCTAATAGCCAACATGCAGCTACAGTGTTATATGAGTCATTCAATTAAACACACATTACTTGGATCTTTTTCTCCCTCATAAGAATCCTTCACTTCTTGTAAACAGGTCTCAGTGCAGTCTTTCACATGTTTTTGATTTCTGTCACTTCTTCAGATCTTCGGTCATCTTCCCAAAAACACTTCCGTTGTGAATTGTTACTTTTTTTTTTCTATTGGTGTTTTATTCAACATTTGTGTGTTTTGTGTGCTTTTGTATCATTTTTTTTCTATTTGCTGGTGTTTTCCTAACTTGCAGGGCATTTGACCTTTCTGGCCCATATGGAAAAGGAATAGAAAAAACTTATAAAAGACTTGCATCAGATGGGGCCTACTTCATATAGTGAATCATATAAGGCTTATATGATTTACACATAAAAGTGGCCACTTTCATATATTGTTTTAGGAAGTATCCAAAACATACAAGTTTCATTTATATAATTTTTCTAGGGATCTTATATCTGTTTTCACTCTTGTATGCTTTTCATTTCAAGACAGATACAAACTTTATAAGATTATATATATATATATATATATATATATATATATATATATATATATATATATATATATATCTTTTCCATATAGGGGGGGCACCATATAATTCAGCATGAAAAGCAGAATTTGAGTCAAGGGTTTCTACCTAACCGCACAGTGTTGCCCATCTACCCTCATCTGCTCAGTCCAACAGTCCAGCGCATGGATAAAACACAGAAATGACAAATATCACACACATTTGCAACAGCTTCGGCTTCTCACCTCGTAAATTTTAGCATAGGAGTTCATTAGAGGCAAATAATGACAACAAAGACTAAACAACATATGGTAGAACACATTTTCTAAATAAACATCAGTGTATTTTTATATTCACTGCAAACGTGGGATTTTTTTTTCCAGTACCATTTTGCAGATTCCTCACAGCACACAGACATTTCCAAACAACCAGCTGTGTAAACTTCATTAAATACTCCTGAACAGCAGCCTTATAGTCTCAGCCTGTGGTAGAAAGATCTTAACAGTTATTAGGTATGACTGTACTCATGCACAAAATAAACCAGATACATTTTATACAGTGCGATACGTAACACACTCTGTCATTTACTGCGAAGCACTGAAGTTTAACTTATTAACCTGTGCTGCTGAAGTAGAGCCGCAAATAGATAAGTGAAACCAATAATTATTAAGTATATTGTACTCACATTCTCTATAGTTTCTAACAAGTAAACATAGAATAGAAATGGATACAGTGCCCCAGATATTTGAACTGTTTCAGCACATTAACATACTAAATAATAACTAAACAGTCCAATTTAAATCATTTGTACCGGTTAATGGAAATATGTTGATGTAAATACATTTATTTCCCACAGTGCTTTTATTTATTTACGTTTTATCCTTTGCCTGTGTGAAACATTTGTCCAATTAATAGAAATCCTCTGATGCAAAAACCCCAAAAGACAAACAACAAAAAAACAACATAAAAACGTTTCAGCGCTACAATATCCTTCCAAAAATAGTCTTGTGTAAAAGGAGCACTTAACTGGTGGGCTGCTGTGTTTCAGCTCATTAAGTGCAAATTGTGTTTGCCACGTTTTTTCAGGCTTAATCGTTTATTTTCAGCAAGACCCTTCTGCTTCTGAGATTTTCCTGCTACACAATAATTTTGTCATTTTTTAAGCTCTTGAAAAGAAAACAGACGTTTTAGAATCAAATGTTGATTACAAACTCTTTAAGTCCTTGTAAATCCTCTTGAGGCCCGACTCGTGTGACATATCGATCGGTGCGTGCACACTGACACAGATTGTTTCCTATTATTTCCTGTGCACGCTGCCCTTTGAACCTGGAGCTAACGCCAACCTTTCTACAATACTAGATAATTAGCCTGGCATCACCTACGACGTGCGCTTATGCAAATTAGTCTGTTTCAATGCTCCTGGATGCAATTAGACCTGTAAACACTCAGAGCAACGTGTGGCGTCATGTTGAGGGAAAAATGTAAAGTGATTACAGCGTTCAGAGGGGTGAGTCAGTGCATCAAACTCGCCCTGTAGTTGATAACCGGCTGTAATTGGACTGGCACAAACAAGATCAGGTGGAAATCTATTTGAAAGTTGGGGGATGGCAGACGCATTCTGCCAGAGCAAATTAAACATTAGCTCCAAGATTTAAATTCAATTCAGTTCAGTTTAAGTTTGTTTATATAGCGCCAAATCACAACTGTTGTGACATTTTATTTATCCCTTAGAAGCCTACCTGAAGCTCTTTCTGTCAAATTTCAGGACTGCTTATGGAACAAAATGACTGGGTGTGCATCAGAGGTTAGTGATGGTGGTCTCTGCCTGTGCAGCTACCTTTGGAAAAACCTGCAAACTGTTCTAATTGTCATCAACCACGTCTTTCCTGATGTACACTGAGGTGTCAAAACTCAACATGAAGGGAAGGGAAGGTCATCAAATGTCATCTTTGTGGGGGAAAAACGACAGAGATCTCGCACACGTTGGTGGGAATATGCAGTTTTCCACTAGTTCACCTGCCACTGACCCACGTGTGTCACGTATGCTGGTAGCCTACAGCCCACATGAAATTAACTTGATTGTGTGACCATGGGTTAATGTAAAGTTAATGAATAAGATGCAGAATAACAACAGTATGTGTAAGCGTAATAGCGCCATGATACCGATCCCTATCCGTCAAAGAATTCACCTCTACATCCCTGTGAGAGCCACATGATTCCCCCAGAAACAACCAGTACTTCACTTTGTGTTGGTTTTGACACAGACCAGGGATTTCTGGGGCATCTTGATGGCAGCTGATACTTTGCTGGTGTGTGGCACAAAGACTGGTTGCGTTTAATGTTTTTTAATGTCATCAATAGGTTGTGTGAGTTACAAATAATGCTGCCCATTTGCCATCTAAATTTATGGTAAATGGGCAGCATTTATACAGAAGTTACGCGACAAACTTACTATCAAACAAGGAAATATTAAATATCAGTGCCTCATGTTAAGTGGTAAAAAGCCACAAAACAGGTGGAATTATCACAGAAAGGGGTCCAAACACTCCACTATGAACATTTCTGTCTGGATCTTTAGGCTGTATTTGTAGGAGCCCACTAGCTTCCTGTGATCTCCTCGTTTTCTCCAGCTTATCATTTCCTGCACTTGCAGAAGGTGTTCAATAGCTGCACTGGAGTGTGACTCTCATTTTGAGTCCAAGAGCCTGTCAGCGTAATAAAAGGTAATGCTCCCAGCGCTTTCATGTAAGACAAAGCGTGTTATTTCTAGGAGGAGGAGAGCTATTAACAGACTGCAACTCTGCCTCAACATGCAAGACTAGCTCACCCACGGCTTTTTGTTCCTGTTTCATTAAACTGTGCGGCAAGGTGGGCTAATAAACAGGCGAGCACTTTATTTTGAATGCCTTCTGCTTGTACGTCCCTCTAGCTCTGCTTTGCTGTTGCGTTTTAATCCCCAAAAATGCCACAGCGCTTTGTTCTCACAGTGCTATTCTCCCGAGCATCCTAGTGTGTGGTCAAGTGTGTGTATTTGTGCTCTGGAGACAAATATAAGATGTGAGCAGCTGCCTCTCCCTGCAGCAAACAAAGCCGAGCAAAGAGAAGGCCAGGATGCTGCTTTCAGTTCCGCTTTCCAGCTCATCTAATTATATGAACTGATCAGACTGATTTAATTACTGAGGAATGGTTTTTTTCCGCAAAAGCAGATTTAAAGGGAAGGTTTTTCTTCTCTTTTCAATAACAAATTATTGATTTTTGAACACTGAGAAAAAAACACAGGTGTATGCTGATAATCTTTTTCTGTTACAATGGGGGAAAAGCACCGTTCTATTTTAAAGGATTAGTAAGAAAGGCTTTGAATGACAAGCTTTTCTGTTTGAATATGTACATTTTGTGACCCCTTTTTTTAGCAATTTTAAATGTGACTATAGACTTTGAATGCCTTGTGACAACTGTGTTCAGCTCAGGACCATTAAACTGGAACAGTTAATCCAATTTAACTTCAATTATATAACTTTTTTTTTTCCAGAACGGGCTAAACACAGGAACACAGCTGGATCTCCTCGTATGTGGAAAAAGCAACACAAAAAAAAAACATTGCGGCACAGTCCATGTTACTATTTAGCAGTCGTTGCACACACTGCAGTAAAACCTGCTTACGTCCCCTCTGGGAATCAAGACTGGGAGTATTAAATGACATGTCTCACAAGCAGAAACATCCAGGAACGCTGCAATTTGCGAGTCAATTTGAAGTTTAGAGTTAAGTGCGTTCGGTTTGAAAGCGTTTGGGCGTTTGAGCGTTTTTCGAGAGGAAAATTTTGTCTTGTTCTCGTCATCAAAGCATGTTTCACCCTTAGGGGCAGCCTCTGCTGGTACTCTGTTCTCCTTCCTTCCAAAGTAAAAACGATGAGACTAGCAGCTTTTTAACCAGAACTGACGGTACCAGAGTTACTTACAAAGGCGCCATCCAAAGTGGTACGGAGGGCCCACAGTGAAATCCACACACAAACATACAGTGCTCAAAAAAGAAGACATTCACTCAGTGCACACTTACAAGATTCCTGATAGTTGTTAAATAGATTATGAGAGTTTACAAGAGATGGTGAGCTAACACTGATCAAATAATCAATAGGATTCATGTCTACTATAGTCTATTTACATCTATAATGCAATATTAAGAATATTTACATAACATTTGTGAATACAGAAAAATCCAATCAATGTGACAGATTGGTTTTTTACTATATTGCCAAAATGGCTAGCCAAAGCTTACTCTTTAGCCTAACTTCCTCCAAAGGCACCAGCAAGGCTTGCAAGAGCCTTCAGCCTGATACACACCTCAGGACAAGTAAGAAGTCAGCTAAGGCTCACAGTTTCATATAACACTGTTTCATTAGGTGAAGTTCATTGTGCTTTTTTTAAAATTAGCAAGTAGTGCTTTGGATTTTATTACATCTGTTTGGTTGTAAAGATGCTGAATTTGTGTCCCGTGTGGCTCTGTGGTTGTAAGTTTTCCCCTGCAGTCCCTGCTGCAGGACCTATAAAAAATACCTGCAGGGCTAAATGACTCGTAAGAGTTTAAAAAAATCATCTCAAACTAAAACTTAGTAGTTGTTTTCCCAAGTTTTTGTAACATAAAGTAATTGCCCCCTCACTCAACCTTGTCTGCATTTTTGTACTTTTCAAGCTTTCTGCGTATCTTTGTCTTCGCTGAGGCTTCTTGAGCCTCCTCTCATGTCCACCTGACTTTCTGCCTAAAAAACAAAACCCTGATTTCCCCTCTTTCAGATTTCTTTGTATTTCTTTTGCATTTACCTGTGCCCTGAGTCAGAATGTAACCCACTTAAAGCTTTGGAGGAACTGGAGCAGAAAGTATAAGAAAGGATAATGGCTTAAAAATGTAGTCTGATTCTGTGGCTAGAAAACAGATTTTTTTTTTTTTGTTCAAAGTTTTAAGATTAAAAATCTACAATTTCCTCTGCATGTTATGAGCTGATTAAATACACACTTTCTAGAGCAATACAAGGATTAATGGAATCCAATTTTAGCCTCCTGTATCAGAGCAGATGTGACACGAAAAGCTGGGCTGTCTATCAGGAAATAGGGATCAAACTGTCAACCCTGCACTTTGTGGACAATCTGATCTACCACCTGAGCCACAACCAGCCACCTCTATTTATATATTTCCTATCAAATTGAAAGATTATGTGTTTAATCCATACACCAAATAAAGTGCAAAAAGATCTTGATGTAATCACTCCACTAAATATGCTCTTCAAAAGTATGGCAGTATTTTCAGTTTCCTGCCCTGCGTTCTTGTACTCTTTACATGTTCTCTTCCCTTCCCCTCTTGTGTCTCTTAGCTGTAGCCGAGGTTCTCCATCTCATGGCGGTATCTTAGCTCCGACACTTTTGCTTTGTGCTGCTTGCTCTCCAAATGCTGCCTGAAGTCCGTCTCCTGCTCGGCTCCGCAGTTGCACATGGAGCAGTAGAACTGTCCGCTGGGAGTCACGCACATGGCCAAGTCCCGGGGGATGCGCTGCCTCGGTCTGGGGTTGTAGTACGGCCCTGAGGGAGAGAAAGAGAGATTACAGAGATGAGATGGATGGCTGCTAACTGTTATTTTTAAGAGATGTTTTATTGCAGAGGAAAGTCACAATACAGTGCCAAGGGTCCAACTTTAGGTTTCAACTAGTGCCTTATACAGTGGCAAAATGAGATGAGAATCAACCTAGAACATATTTAATGAAATACTAAAGCTCCCAGAAGAAACCCATCCTAGCACTAGAATAACATGGACAAAGGTGGTTTACATCTCGCTGGCACGTACCAGCATGGTAACTATGCTTTCAGCCTAACCTGCTCCAGTGATGGTTACAGTATGTTTCATACTAGAGCTCACTGGGTAAGAAACCACTGCACACTTACAAATCAGTTCTCTGTAAGACAGCCTCATCATTCCTGGAACTAAAATGTTTTAATGTCTCTACATTACCCCGATGAGCAGTAATGAAAACACATTTTTAGATGCAACTTTTCCCATTGATGCAAACAATTTTGCGTTTTTATTTTATAAGCAGTAACATATGACCCTGAAACAGGGCACCTATTTGTACCTGCACATAGACTAAGCCTACATTTGAATTCTGTTGATTATTTCTTTAATCAGATCCTCCTGTTTCTTAATGACAGAGCTGTGATATTAAAAAGTACACAGTAAGCATTTGTGTTGGCTTTCCTACCAGACTTCAAATAAGCTAAACTTTATTAATACTGTAGCTTTTCCCAGAGTATAGTTTCTTTGTTTCTTTGTAAAATCACTCCCTCTGTTGACAGTACACTTGCCTATAATTGTGACTGGTTAGATGCACCACAATAAAGTTTACATTTTTGATTCAGGTTAAAGGATGGACTGAACATAGGACATCTCACAATTCCTTCACTTTTTTTTTCTTTTTTTTTTTTTTTTGCTCATTTCTAACCAAAAAACCCAGGAAAACTATTAGGATTCCCCTCCCTCATTATTAGGAAATGCTAGCATTTTTTGACTATGACTCTTATCTTTTTATAAAATACTACTGGTAAGAGTAGATGCTGCCAGAAGTACAAATACTTTGTTACTGTACTTATGTAGAATTTTCAGGTATCAATACTTTACTTGAGTATTTATTTATATGACTACTTTTGACTTTTATGCCCTTTTTAAACAAATATCTGTACTTTCTGCTGCTTACATTTTCAAAACAGGCTCATTGCTCATTGCTGACAGATTTGGGTGGAGTTATTATATCACACTGCGGACCTTCAAACATCAAACCGATTTGAGCCTAAACCGAAACACGTGAAAGCTAATCCTGTTCGTTCAACTTTTACTGGAGTATTTTTAACATTAATATCTGTACTTCTACTTAAGTGCAGAACATGTGTAGCTTTGCCACCTCTGGATGCTGCTATAATTGTACATTGAAAAAATGAAATGGGCATAGGAAAATGCCAGCATTTTACTGTCTTAAATTTATCTGTTAAATCTTCGACTTTTAACTTCATATAAAATGCTACTGATATTGTAGTTGAATGAATTCATCTGCAGTGTTTGTTTTTTTTCTGTGATAAAAATGCATCCCAGACCCATGTGTGTATGAGTGCTGTGTGTGTGACAAATGTACACAAATGTGTACAGAAAGAAAAGCTGAAAGGCGTCTGTGATTACATGATGGCAGAACACTGGAAACAGAGTGTTGCTTGTGTTTTAACAACACAGAAAAAGGAGAAGAAAATAGAGAGAGAGAGAGAGAGAGAGATAAAAAAGACAGAACGAGAGAGAGAGAAGCTATTTTAGGGATTGTCCATCAAGAAAACTGATTGAATCAGCAGATTTATTTATTTTTGCCTGTGGAAGAGCGTGTCAGCGGGAGACTAAGAGGGATTTGCTTTACTGTATGACTTGTGATTTATCTTGTTTTATCTCAAGCTGAAGTGCAGGTGCTTATGTGTGTGGAAAGACAGAATAGGAAACAGACACGTGCAGAAAGAGATGGTAGCTTGACGTCAGCAGAAAGTCTGACATTACCTTACTCTGTATCTGTTTTCACACATGTACACGATGGTGAAAGCAGACACTCACACAAACACAAAGAAACCACAGTTAAATAATAATTATAGAAGAACATTCAGCCTTAAAAAAGAAAGAAAACATGTGTGACCATGTAAGGGTCATGCACTGGACATATGTAGGTGGGTGCACGAAAAACGGTAGAAAATCCAATGACATGAGAGAGCTTTAGGAGAATAACTCCTATCTGTGACATCATTTAGTTTTTTTTGACAGTTTCCACACTGACTCAGCAAACAGACACTGCCCTCAAAGGCTGCTGAAAATGACTACGGGTCATGAAAGCTGCTGTAACATGAATTATCAGTATATGGAACAGGTCTAGACCTAAGAAAAGGATTTTACAGCATTCGCTATATCTCTTTAGAAAGACTGTTGGGGTGTTTGCAAGTACAAAATCAGCTTTTAGAAGATAAATTGGCATTTTGAACAGTGGCCTCTCGGGGTAGGTACCATACACAGACAAGATTATGTGTTTATCACATTTTATGCCGCATAAAAAGACCAATTTCAAAGGCTAGTGTGCATCAAATAGAGTTGTTTGAAGACACAACCAGTAACTCAAATAAAAGAATATAAGATCATTAAAGAAACAGCCAAGTTTACTGCTGATTGGTCCTCAAGCCGCTGTGTATGAACAGGTGACATCTATTCTAGGACTGCTGAATATAGCTTGTTTGTAGTGACGTATTTTCCAACCACCGCTTAAGATAACACAATAACAGACATGACCCTCAATAGCCAGACATATTATCGGTCAATTCATTAAATAACTTCAGAATTTGCTTTGCTAGTTTGCAGCCTTTGAATAGACGTGAAATAGGACAAACTCTCTTGCATTTCTTTGCATTTTACTGACCGAGATAGCTACAACAATGCCACTTAAATGAAGAGTTTATCAGATGACTTTTGATAGTTATCTTTAAATTATGCTGATGTCGCTTTTTAATTAGCATTTAATTTTCTTATCTTACCTGGCATGGAAGCGGGTACTTGTGGGCTGCGACGGTTTTTCACTAGCCGGTACTCACTGCCATCTTTCCTGTTCCTTCTTGGAGTTGTCTCATTGCTGCTTTCCCTGTAACAGGCAAAGCTAGAGTCAACAATTGTTGGTTCCATATCACATGTAATGTCAACATGGCTAGCTTGAAACGGGGCGTATTTTGCCAAAGCCCTGAGTCACCCCTCATCTCTCTAAGATGTTCATGTTATTTTCAAAGATGGTCTTGAGCAGTAGTTCTAGTTCTGTAGTTCTGTCAAACTCCAGTCCTCTAGGGCCAGCATCCTGCTTGTTTTTGAGATATCCCTGCCCTACTGCTGCTGAATACCTGGATCAGGTGTGCTTTGCCAATAAGAAGCTAAAAGGGCAGGTTAGTTGGAAAACAAGCAGGACAGCGGCCCTCGAGGCCTCAAGGTATGGAGTTCCATACCTGTGTTCTACAGGCTTGGTCTTGCAAAGCTTTGGACACAGGCTGCTTTTTCACTCATTATCAGGCCAATTCTTGTACCTGACCATTTCCAGAGGAATGTTTTTTGTTTGTTTGTTTTGTAAGCCACCTAACACTGACCTATGAATCATTCAAGCATAAAAAAGGGACCTAACTCTAGGGACAAGCCAGTGTTATGTCCATACATAACAGACAACTTACCAAATTTGTCTTTGGTAAGTTGTACCTTTAGGGACTTTGGTCTAGCTGCCTGTTGTAAAAACACATAATTTGTTCTTATCTCTTTAGTTGAATCTATTAAAACTGCCAAAGATAACACAGTTCGAAATAATAAAATAGCAATTTTGTAGCAACGCAGTGATTCCAAAAGTGCGATCAGCAGAAAACAGCTAAGGAAACTGAACAAGTGGAGGACTAAAAAAATGGGCAGGCATAAAAAAGAGCTATCAACAGCAGATGAACAGTATGTCCTGTCCACAACAGAAAAAATATCCAGCAAACACCTGGCAGAGAACCTGAGAGATGCATTTGGTCCTTCAGTTGATCCATTTAGGCCTAATCAGAAATGATCTCAGTGGAAGGGTGGCTGAAGTTGTTTTAAAGAAGGGAAACAGGGAGAAAAGACTGAGGTATACCAAATTACACAAGAACAGGACTTAAAGTAATTATCAACAGGCCTGTTGGAGTTATGATTCCAGATGTGAAATGTTTGGTTCAAATGTTGATAATATCTACAGCGAAGGTGAGGAAAGAGGTACAACAACAAGTGTCTACATCCATCTGTAAAACACAGTGGAGGTTCTGTCATGGTTTGGGGCTGAAATTCAGCCAGTGGTGCAGGATCTTGTCAAAATGGATGTTTTCATCCATCAGTGTGATGACCACAGAAAAGTTTGGTCAGACTTTGATCCACCACACAGCACCATCTGGAAAGCATCTGATTGGCAACGGCTTCATTTTTCAGCACGACAATGATCCCAAGCACACTGCTAATGCAGTAAAGGCACACCTTTGAAAAGAAACTCACAATGGAAGACTATCAATCATAGACTAGTTTACCCAGAGCCTCAACATTAGTGAACAGTGTGGGATGATGTTGACTAAAAGGCAGCCAACATCCAAAGAAGAGCTTTGAATGTCCTTTAAGAAGCCAAGAGAACTATTCCTGAAGTTTGAGAGAAACTGTGTTGCAAAATAAAGGTGGTCATACAAAATATTCAGCTGCATGCTTTTTTAAAATAATAGAAACTGCTTTTGCTTATATACTGTTTTATTATACTAATTTTCTAGCAAATTGTAAAGAAACGATGGATGGCTCAAGATATTTGCACAATGCAATGTATATCTGATTGCAATTGCTATATTTCTTTTTCAGCTAATGCTGAACAAGGTATTGTCTGTAGTGGGCCTCCACTCCATTATGCCTGCGTAAAACACAGTAAGGATGAAATCTCTGTCCAATAAAGCCAACATGTCTTCACCCAAACCTACATGGTACTCGCGTTCTGTTGGGCCTCAGCCAGCCGTAGTTTCTTGGCATGGTTCTTGCCCTGGTAGTGGGCCTGCGCAACTGCTGGTGAACTGAAGGAAGCGTCGCACAATTTACAATAGTCATTCTCTGTGGCCAAGATGACCCTGGGCGCCCCCTTATACAGCGCCTGCAGAGACAGGACAAAGCAGCACAGTGTTTGTGGTGAGAGGAGATTTGGAGTAAACACTGTGAAAACAAGGAAAGAAATGTTCCATTTCAGCAGGAGGAAGAACTCATTGCCTTTAAAATGAAAGTAAGGCCTAATGGAAGCTATGAGTTATGCTATTTTTTGTCAGAAAGATTGTTATTTTATTAGCAAACATAATAAAATAATTTCACTGGTTACTTAGAATAAATAGACTTTTAAAAAGCAGGGATTGAGGGTACAGTGGTGAGTGGATGCTTTGAGTGTCTGCTGTTTAAATGAAACAGAGTGACTATGCAGTTCTCTACCACCTCCTCAGAGCAAGTGACCGCTATCATCCGAGAGGCCACTTCAGCAACAGCACACCCACCTCCTAAGCTAACACTGTAGCATTAAGGTAGGCTGGTACTAGTTCTTAAATACGGGCCTTACCTGCCTGCCTGCGTCACTGTCGCTGGACCCTGAGCTCAGGGCCGTCTGGCCCGCAGTCTCAAAGGCTTCTGGGATCCTGATGGCCGGTGGCTGCTGACTGCCAGCATAGAAATTTCGTAGCTTTTTACTGTGGTTCTTTCCCTTCAAAGAAAGATACGAGATGTAGATTTTATTTGATTCTTCACATGTTTTTCTGTGCTATTCTGCATGTCTGAATTTGGCTTTCAGCTGACCTGGTAGTGAGCCTGTGCCTGCTGAGCAGAGTTGAGGGTAACGTTGCAGAGTTTACAGTACAGCGGTTTACACAGTTCTTCTAGTCCCAGAGAGTCCTCCTGCTCCTCTGTCCCCAGCGAGGAGCCCTCATCCTGGGGCTGCTCACTGATTGGGGCTGCCTGGCCTGGGAGTGGACCGCAGATGAGGCTGGACACTGTAGCTGGGATGAGGGCTGGTCCTAGGGGCCTTGGGGGCATCTGTGAAGGGTCAGGGCCGGGAGCAGGAGGTGAGGACAAGGGGCTGGGAGGGAGGGGAAATCGACCTGCTGTTGGTGCCACTACAGGTGGAGGCACCAGTGCTTGTGCAGGGTTCATATGTGGAGGCCCCAGCTGCTGTGTAAGGTCCATGGTTGGAGGCACTATTGCTTGTGTGTGATCTACTGGTGGGGGACCCAGGGTGTGTGCCATTGGTGGAGGCCCCAATGACTGACCTGGAGGCATTGGAGGGGGGCCTAAAGTGTGTGGCGGGGTAATGGGAGGAGGCCTTAATGTGTGAGGTGCATTTATGGGAGGCGGGCCTAGACTCTGGCCATGAGCCATAGTTGGAGGTCCAATAGACTGAGCGGGTGCAATGGGTGGTGGACCAAGAGGGTGTGCAGGTGCCATTGGCGGAGGTCCCAATTGATGTAAAGAATCCATGTGTTGGAAAGGCTGCTGGGGATGACTGAAGAGACTCAGGGGAGGCTTCAACATGGTTTCTGGACCTGGGTACATTAGAAGCAATACAATCAGGTCTGCATTACACACATAAACACAGATATTAGAAAACAAAGACACCTCCTATAAGCAAATCCTTGATAAGGATATCAGCAATGACGAAGGCAGACATTAATGAAAAAATACAGTCACTTACATGCACTCTATATTTTATGCAACTTCTTTCCATTAATGTTTAATAGCCTTATTGGCTTTTAGGCACTTGTCTGTTTTACTATATTGAAGCAGGAATTGTGTTTGAGACTGAATGGATGACTCGTGTCTCCATATGTGACAGACTGGTAAATTGTCTCCGCTGTGCTCCGTCTCCGTGGGATTGGCTCTAGCCCCGAGGCCCCAAGTTAGACAAGTTGTGATGGATGAATGGATCATCACAACTTTCTATTCAGTCATCAGCTAATGTATCCCACTGACTGACTAATGGTAATTTGCTCTCTTTTCTTTGAACAACACCATGACATTTTCTTGTGAGTAAAGCGTGTGAAAAAACTACAAAAAGGCCTTCCACAACACTAGGTTCAGATAATCATGTTCCTCTTTGTGTGAACTGTAAACCAGTTTATGATTCTATTCTTTTTACCATTATTATATTGAGCTTTCTGTTTGTCCAGTTCTTTAGTTTATGACCAAATGCAGCTATAAACAAACACTGTAAACGCAGGGAAAACTGTACTTGCTATACATCAGCATTTTAACAATTCCATTGTGAGCATGTTGGCCTGCTGATGGTATCATTTTGCTCAAAAGGCTGCTGTGCCTTAGTACAGCCTCAAAGAACTACTGTGATGGCTGTGATCTTGTTCTGCATCAAAATACACTCTGAAGAATGTTATGTTAATGCTTATATTTCAGAAAAGCATTTTGGGTTTTTTTTTCTTTCGCACGTGTTAATTTGCAGGAGCTGTGGTGGAAAGCTTTTACACCTGGTATGATTTTGAGCCAGTTGTTTAAAAAGAAAATTCTTTGTAAATGACAAAACATAAGCAAAATCATCGAAATGCCACTTATTTGGAAATATGATCTCCATTTTATTTAAGTAAATGAATGTGGAAGAGTCATGATGCAGATTTAAGGAGATACTGTTGACTGACCAGTCATCAAACATACACTGTGAGGGAACTCAGTGACTGCAGTACATACGTCTATAGCCCCAAGGCTGGAGAGAAATTACCAAACAGAAACACATTCTCGGACAGAGGAGCTTCACATTTCAGTGGGCACCAGAAAGAGTAGTCTGAGTTGCAGTGCCTGCGGTCATGCAAACAGGACATTACATACACATCTGTTTGCACACACACAAACAGAGGCAGCGACAGTAAAATACAGTCTGAAGTGTGACTACTTGGATAAGCTGATACAGTGTGAGTGTGTGTGTGAAGGCTGGGAACAACTATGTAAGTGCTACATGAAAAAATAGTAATAAAAAGGGATGATATTAGTAATGGTGCGGCACTAATTTCAGTTTGTTCTCTTTTGATGCGCCAGTATCATAATATTAGTAATATAATATATCCGTGTGTGTTTGCATGTGTGTGTGTCAGTGCATTTCCCTATATTGTCAGGTCAGTAATAGGCCAACAGCTGTGTCAAAATTCACTGTGCTGGAAGCTTTCATCATCCAATCGGACGCCCGATAGAAGTGAATCATGCACCCAAAATAACACCCCTGGCTGTTTGTGTTTCCGACTGCTGCTCACTGTCAGTCTGTCTGTCCAATATGTCTAGCTGCCCATCTGTCACCTGGCCTGGCTGACCTCAGGAGAAAGGTATGCTAGACAAGTCACTGACCTTACTATAGTGTCGTCAACTGCAAGATGAGACTCTGGAAGAGCGAGCAGAACTGGGTGTTGTGCCCCACACATTAAGATGGAAACCTAGACCATGCAGTTTCTGGAAAAAGTGCGGTGGGATTGTTGCTGGGATTGGCCAAAAGATTTGAAGGGAGATGGCTCATGAGCACATTGGCTGCTACTTTAATTATTCAATTCAATTCAAATTTATATATATAGCGCCAAATCACAACAACAGTCGCCTCAAGGCGCTTTATATTGTACAGTCGATCCTACAATAATAGATACAGAGAAAACCCCAACAATTATATGACCCCCTATGAGCAAGCACTTTGGCAACAGTGGGAAGGAAAAACTCCCTTTTAACAGTAAGAAACCTCCGGCAGAACCAGGCTCAGGGAGGGACGGCCATCTGCTGCAACCACCTGGCCACAAGTGTGTTGTACCTGTGATAGCACCTAGTTTGTAACAGGTTTTTATATTCAAAACGCAGTCAGCCTGTTCAGGGACATTTAACTTGTTGCAGTAATGCTGTCCCTCTGCAATGTGGAATAATTTTGTAAACAGGAAAATGTTTGCAGTTTTCCATCTGAGATTGTGAGGATTTGCTGTATTTGAACTCACCATCTTCACCATGCAAAGGAGAGGCGAGCAAGCTCGCAAGCAAAATGCCAGAGGACAGTAACATACAGTAAGTTCATGTTGCAGCTGTGTGTAATTAAGCTTTGTATACAGTCACAACATATTGACCTTACATGTTTTCACCTCATGAAAGGTTCACGGTGCTGTTTTTGGAGCACCCTGCAGAGGTATTCCCAGGCATCCATTGAGAGCATCAACACTAATTCATTTGTAGTAAACAGGAGTAGAGGTGGTTAACACAAATGTGAGTCAGTAAATAGACAGTTAACAGAACAATAATGCTTCATTGCCAGAAAAATCCAACTCATACTTAAAGTGCATTGCAAAGATCAGCACAGCAAATGGAGCCTTGAGAGCAAAGACGGAGAAATACAACAGGAAAATCTGTTATTAATGTTACAACGATAATAAAATTAATGTTTTACCAATTAAAAGATTAAAAGTGGTCCCAAAACCCTTCACATAGAAAAACAAAAACATTCTTGATAGTTTATGCTTCAGACGATCATATTTTCACTGGGGACGTTGGATGAGAGCAGTACAGTATATTAAACTACATGAAACACCAATGCCCGGCAATGTTCGTTAATCGCACCAATTGCATATGACAGCATCGGCCTTGTCGGCAGCAGCCTCGAGAGAACCCCGGATCGCCGAGTGAAACAGCAGCAACCCAGAAACCCCCACCACAGGACGGCTGACCTTTTTTCTTGGGTCATTAAACAATTCAGGGAACACAGCGTGCCACCACACAGTAGTTTGAGCATTTAACCACATGCTTTGCATTTACTGTATACCAGTTAAAAATATAAGATAAGCCCGAAGATGTTGCAGCTCTACCATCACTGCCTCCAAGAATGACACGTTAACTTGCAAAATAACTTTACAAGGAGGTCCGTTTTTTTGAGGAAAAACTGTTTTGGTGTCCTCTGTGGATCTCTGCAAATTATACATTACCCCCCCCCCCACACACACACGCACACACACACACACACACAGCGCAAAGAAACTATTTTTGGCACGACAGTTTTGTGTAAGATCTCATTATGCGGCATATTCTTCTAGATTAATGTAACTGGGCTATGTGCTTGTTGGTGAATCTCCATCTGTTTGCTACAGAGCAGTGTCTAAACAGTCTTTTTACACAATCACCATAATTGCAAGTCTTTTCTTCGTCTGCACTTCAGTCCCTCTGCTAGTCAGAGAGACCTTTAACACCTCTGTACATTTGTAACTTGAAGCCTCTCACTCCTCAGGCTCCATCATTAAAATCTTAAAACACGGTCACGTTTCGAAGCACTTACAGTCAATCTGTTCTTGAACTCGAGAAATAAAAACATCAAACAGCTTTATTTTTGTATTTTTTCCACACACTCCTTGCGCTTGTTGGCATTTTCAGCTCAATTAATGCGTCCTTCTCTGAAAGTACAGAGAACATAATGACCAACAGAGCCATCTACAACTGCTGTGTATGTCACACACTAACATTAAATCCATTTGTTCATATTTTGCCTTGATCTGTGTTGTTGTTGTTTTTTTCGTTTTTGTTTTTGCTTGATCTCTTGTTTTTGTTCCAAAGTGTGAAGCCAAAATCAGCATCTACTTAGTTTAATGTCCTATTATGATCCTATGGACTGTAGGCAATGATTGATTGGTTTGAAGGAAACTGAGCACAGTTATGATGCTCAAGCAAGGAAGATGATCACACAAAGATGGCATAAAAAACAACCTGCATTTCAAGTGTTGTTTTTTGCTCCTCATTTAGCACACATGAACAGAGTTATAAGGAAAAAAACCCAAAAACCCAAACATTGTCCAACTGTGCTTCTATTTTGGCTCTTTTGTCTTTCTGTAGTTTTCCTGTGAGCTACATAGGTCAAGGTGAGCTTGCTTCTTTCCTTAGACCCAGATCTGCACCCACGTAGTGCAGTCCTCAGAGCCGCGGACCATATTCAAACATCTACAGCAGTGGACCTTGCTGCAAAGTCAAAAAACATTTGTGGTTTTGCATTTGAGGCTTTTTAGATGACACATTCAAAACCAAGCTTATATAGCATTACTCTAAAGGCCAAAATACAAGATGAAAGTGTTGTAATCCTCACAATTTTCTAACAATGTTGTTCTCAAAGTCAGAAAAGTAATTTTCAAAAATTACTTAAAACTAAATCGGAAGTTACTCACTAATCAGTCACTTGTGATTTTTTTTGAGCTCGACTCAAAAGTTCTTGGTTTAGAAGCAAAAAACAAAAGAAATCTCCTGTCTTAGAGCCTGAGAATCTGATGGCCTCCACCGAGAATCTCTAAATAGGCCAAGTGTTCATTTTCTCTAGCGTTTCTCTTGTCGTTCTGTGATGTGTCACATCAATTATAGAGCAATGAGAAGCGCATGCCTCCTGCACTTATTCCATCTGCTTCACTGGGCACTGGACAAGCAAGAGTATATGCAGCAAAGACCAGATACGTCTTACTGTACTTTGCAATTTACCCACTGTACCATTACAATAAAGCCTCAGGTCCATTTTTATATATCAGCCGCAGTCACAATTTGAATATCATTCAGCTATCACTACTACTAGAGAAGACTTTATGTTAATAGAATGATCCAGTGGTCCAATATCTACCATGTCAGTGTTATTTGCCTTTAAAGACTCACAGTCACATGGCCAATCCATTAAGCTGCTACTACTACATTGATTAGTGTCCATTCTATCTCATAGAAGATAACTATCATAATTTCAAAACATCTTGCTGGGAATCATGTGCATATTTCTGGCTGCAAGTGTTATTATTGGCTTTGGTAACTGATAAAACTTTTAGTCAGTAACATAGAAACATTGACAATAATAACAGTACCAAAGTTAATAGTTAAAAGTAGCGGCATTATTAAACTGAAAAACCATTCACAGAGAAAGGCACACAAAAGGTCTATTTCTTTATTTCTTCTTATTTTTCATCACTTAGCGGGCTGATGCATGAAAATGGTACTTATTCCTTTTTTTTCTGTGGCTGTCCCATTGATGGGGTACTTTTACACCCCCAGATCCACCTACATTCATGCATTACTGCAACGTGAATTCACTGTGACATTTTCACCATGACTGAGAACCTTAACTGAATATGACAAGTCACTGTTTGATGACACGGATATTATCAAGTGGGTTGATCATTCTCATGCGGTAATCTTCATCATCTATGACAGACACTGACCTCGAGTCCCCTAAAACCAGCCAGCAAAGCCCGCTATTACAGCGACTTTGCAGGTCCAGGGAAGAAACACTTTCCGTATAATTGCCACATGTCACCATCAGCTGTGCAGCGACTCAAGTAAAGGAGACCACAACGATTATTTCGCTTGTTCTCACAGACAGCGGTGCTCGAGATAGAAAACTAAGCATTACATTAAGGTTTCGCATATTTCAAATCTGGAGTGTTCGTGGATGAAGCGATTCGGAGCTCTCCTGTAGTGCGAGAGGCTACAAGAGTATCGACAACCTCAGATTTTGCATCGCAGCATCCATGCTCTATAACCTGAACAGAATGGTGGCTCGTGAACCCCCTCCTCACACCCGCCGGTATGACATTAAGATGATGACAGCAGCATCAGGGCAACCGGCTTAAACATCCTCGCTATCATATGCAAATGTCTCCGATTAGATTTTTCTCCATCCTCGCACATATGCGCATGAGAACTGCTGACAGTCAGAGGGCAGGTCCTGTCTGGACCAGCCTCCCCTTACCTGGCAATCGTGCGAGATAATGGCTGCTGTCACCGTAGCTGACAGGCGGCGAAGTGTAGTTTCTGCAGTATTCTGCAC
This sequence comes from Perissodus microlepis, assembly GCF_051167445.1. Lineage (NCBI taxonomy): Eukaryota > Metazoa > Chordata > Actinopteri > Cichliformes > Cichlidae > Perissodus > Perissodus microlepis. The sequence goes on from NC_140477.1 coordinate 29,867,936, forward strand.
TCTGGTAGTACGCGGCATCCCCGCTCTTGAGCTGCAGCGCCATCATCGCAGGAACATCCCTCTGCCAACTTCTCCTCTCCAAAAAACCGGGCAGCCAGGCAGGATGACAGTCCCTACCAACGCTCAGACGCCGCGGCTCTCACCGGAGGGGTGCCCGAGAGAGGAGAGTGGAAATTCAGAAGGCGACACCAAGGGAGAAAAAGTGCTAATCCTCGACTTGCATGCCAGATGTGCGGGTGTTTTCACATTAAACATCAGCAACGATGTTCTTATTCTCTAAACTAGATTTTAATGACATAAACCCAGCCTGGATTCCCCTAACCTCCCCTCTCCTTCTTGGTACAGTCCATTTCCGATGCCACTGCTGCTTCTCTGCTCCTTAACATGGGTGGCAATCAAGACACATCGTATAACTATGTTACACCTCTGTCATACAATCAGATCACCCCTGCTGGCAGAGAAAACATCCGCACTAACTCTGGCATTAAAAATGCGAATAAGATGTACAAATAAAACATAAACAATTATTAGTTTTATTAATAATTATTATAATGGCAATAATAGTGTTTTGGTTGTTTGTTTTATGTCAACAATCATAGTATCATCGCTTTCTCTCTCTCTCCCTATATATATATATATATAATATATATATATATATATATATATATATATATATTAGTTTTGTTTTTAGATTTTTTCTTCTAGCTGTTTTTTTCTAGCTATTTTTCAGTGCTCTGACTTCCGCTCCCTGTAGATGAAAATTATGCCTATGGTCCACTTTGTAAAAACAAAACAAAAAAGTGTGAGGCACGCCCACAAACACACTAATTTGTCCTATTTTTGTAACTCACTGCGACAATGTAGTGCGATTCTCTAATAGGATCTGTTTTGCTGTTTGAAATGTAAGTGAGTCACACGCCTCATACCACAAATATATGACACCGATAAATCCCACGCAGTTTCACTCTCGGTGCGTGTTTGTGTGTGTGCGTGTTTGTGTGTGTTTTATGGGAAGGGAGGAGGGCCCTAGACAGACAGCGTGGCTGCATTGTCGCAGCAGCAAGACAACTTGTCCAGTCGACCAGCAGTTTAGCTGGTCATAACATCCTCAGGTGGAGTCCCCCTGACCGGACAGGCAGGTCTGTCTTTACTTACTGTGTGGCTTATAATTCAAAACAAAAGCGAGCTGGTTGTCAGTGCGGGGCTGCTGTCACGGATAGCTGGCGCAGAAGCTGACAGACGGATAACAGCCTGCTTTGACCGGCGCCGGGAGCCACCGTTGGGAACCGGAGGGGTTGGCTAGCAGGAAAGCTGGCTAACTGGCATTAGCCGGGGGAAGCCTTTTAGCTCACGAACACGTCGCCGTGTTGACGCCAAGCCATATGGGTAGGTTCTTCCATTAAATTAGCTATATCTGCACCCCTCATTAGACACACGACCCGTTCTTTACATTGGGAATATATTTTTCCCCAACACGGCTCACTATTAGCTATTAGCTAACGTTAGAAGAAGGGGGCTAACGTTAACAATTTCCAGTCTGGCGTACATTAGTCGAATGATAATGTTTGTAGTTCCTCAGAGGCGGAATGGTTATAAACGCTGTTGTCGAGACTGTGTAATTGTTTTATCTATAGCGTGAAACGTTGTAAAGTAGTTGTCATCTCTGAGCTGTCATTCCCAAACACAGTGTTAGCTAACCTGCTGCTAGGCAGTGTGAATCACTCGAATTGCTGCTGATGCAGGCTGTGTGTTGTTGTTTGTGTTATGATTTTCTCCTCAAACATTTCAGTGACAACGTGAAGATGGATTGAAACATGAAGGGTGGAACTGCCCCATCGTCCAAATAGGAGGGCGTTTTTCTAAGGTATGTTTCACATTCATCTCCCGGTGTCTCAGTCTTCTGTTCACTGTCCAGCAAAGACGCTTTATATGTAATATAGTCATGTCTCCGGTAACTGATAGTTGAATCGGTAAAGCTCACTCTGTAGACTGAGGAAACTAGATGTCAATCACTGTTTACCCATAGCTTCCTTTGTTTTGCAGTGTGGTGCAACTGGCCAAACCTAGTGTTAACCACAGGGCTATTGAGCTGATTGTTGTAAAGACCGAGCATATGTTTGATCTTGCCAGCCTGCTGTGGCTAGCCCACACATCTATTGTATAGTTGTGACAGTATTCAAAGCAAGCTTGTGTCTAGGCCAATGTTTCCCCTTGCCCCACATCCTGTGTTGTGAAGAAGCTTCCTCTTTTGTCCTGAAGTGCTTAGCTGCATCCTGATCAGGGTTACAGATCGCAGAACTGCTCAATGGGTGGGTTGTTCTTACTGAGGGTTTTCTATTTTAGCTTGTTTTTGTAAATATTCGTGGTGCAGTTCTTTGTAAACAGAGTTTGCCGTTTTCCTTTCTTGTAACTAGCAGGCATTTTTTTTCTCTCTGTCACAAACCTTAAGTTGGGCAGAGAACTTAGAGCAGCTGTAGCATTACTCCATTCAGGGGGTTTCCCCTGTTTCTACTCTTGCTCCTCTTATTTTATAACTTTGATCATTTTGTCCCAGGGCAAAAGGCGACTGGGTGTTTGCTGTTAGGGCTTCTCAAGTGTCAAATTGCCTGCCTGTGGAACTCCGGCTTGCTTCATCAGTATAGTGTTGTTATAAATTTACTTGTATGTTTTCAGTTTTTAAGTTAGTCTTAATTTGTTCTTAGTAATTTAATCACACTGGAACTTATTTATTATACTGCATTTGGGATATGCATGGCTCTATTTTAAATTGATATCAAAATTATCTTGTCTTCCTCCACTCACCAGTCATGGTAGATGCCTACCCCTTTCTTAGCCTGGTTCTTCTGGAGGTTTCTTCCTGTTATAAGGGAGTTTTTCCTTCCAACCATTGCCAATTGTCAATGTATTATTGTAGGATTCTTTATCTTACAAGACCCTGCTGTTTGAATTGAATTGAATTTATTCATAGAATTTGGATTTTTTTTTTTTTAATTTTATTGTGTGACTTATGTGTTTTGTTTTGTTTTTTACAGCAGTGCTGGTTTGCAATAGGTGCAAAAACATTAACCTGTCATTTAGCTCTCCAAATTTCTAATTGGTATCATACATTGAAAAAGACAAGGGGTAGGGGGTGAATGTGGTGATAAAGACCTCCACAATTAAACTCTACCTGCATATTATGGATATTTCCTGTGGTGTCCTCCCAACAAGTCAGACCCTCAGTACATTTCCAAAGTTGGGCACCAAAAGGCATCTTGCCAGATGCCTCACTCACTCACACCATGTGATCTAGACCCCAAAAGAAATGCTGCAGGCCCAGGCGCCTATTGTGTAGGGCAGTGGGATGTAATGGCAACATTGGTATTGTAAAATTAGAAGTATTGCCTGATAACTCCAGTCTGATGCTCTTTGTAGCTATCACAGGCTCTATTAGTGTTTAGTGCCATCACATTCCTTAACTAACTGTTCTTTTAGAATAAAATGAGCAGTAACAGCTGCTACCTGCTTGACCAATATATTATTTTTTTTTCTCAGTGAAAAAAGTTACTCTTACTACTTTTTCTAAACACTAACTAACTTAACGTTTTACTAAAAAAATTTCATTAAATATAATTTTTTTTCCATGTAGATAGGTTTTTTTTGTTTGGTTTTTTTTCCTCTCTTCTTCTACTTTCTTTCCTGGCTCAGAGTGGGTCTGTCTATGCCTGATGTAGTATTTGTGTTGGCTGACATAAGTAGTACTTGTCTACAGTTCACAATGGGTCTCATTCACTAATATGTGCATGGAAATGTTCTTACCCTGCACAAAAAATTAGGTGCATGCAAAATCACCATCAGATTCATGACACGTGTGCACCGCCAGCTTTGTTCTTACAACTCTGTTTGTGTTAGTGAATCAGATTCATTCCAAATCCACAGGCTTACGCTGCTGCCTGCAATTTGCATACTATCTACATGCTGCTGTGTTTCTCTGTTTATAAAGAAATACGTTTACATTTAAGTGAAGTGGAGAGCAGTGGCAGGGGCAGTGTTGTGCAGTAATAGAGAAACCAAGAAAGGAGATGAAAATCTACTGGATATATATATATGTATGTATATGTATGTATGTGTGTGTGTATATATATATATATATATATATATATATATATATATATATATATATATATATTATTTTTTTTTTTTTTTTTTTTTTTTTTTTAAATGCGACACCCAGGGTGAACTAATAGGGATGCTGAATATCTTTTCCCTTGAGACACTCCCTTAGCCATTGACTGAAGAAAACGAAGAGTTTTAAGCACAGATTGACCATTCAAACCTTAAGCTGACCATGGCGAATGTGTGTCTGAGTGGCTTGGGTACAGTTACTATGCGGTCATCAGATTTCCGATCTTATAGTAAGTATTGATGTGGATGTGTTGAAATGCAGGGTATAGGCATCTTGTTACAGGGTGCTACAATTTGATAATTTGTGAAAGTGGGATAGAAGACATAGGCATTGTTATTTTTAGGGTTGTGGAGAAAGTCTTTGGCTGGATTTGATCTCTGCCTTAGAGAATCAAATAGACGCTCAACCCTCCTGGATTCCCAAAAGGATATGGTTGACTTTTGCCTAAAACATTTCAAGTGTGCTCTGAATTTGGAATGTTTTCACAGATTAAACATGCTCTCACACAGCAGTTTCTCATGGTTCTTCATGTTTTAGAGGGTTAATTCAAATCTGAATAACTTTGTTAGAACAGGATAGTCAAACAAGAACTTAAAAAAACGAACTCATCAAGAAGGTTATATACCTTTTAAATACAATCTAAATAACTTTTTGTCAATGAAGTCTGATGGCTTTGAAGAAGCTGTTATATTGTAACAGATATCACAAAGGACTGGTAAGGTTATTGTTGCTGATCCCTTCCATAGTAGTACATTACTTGGTGTCTGTGCTTGTAGTTCTGTCTATTACGTACCCTTTATAGTCTTAATATACTGACTATAGGGGTATCTCATAACTCCACTTCAAAACATCTCTACTAATGGTTTCAGGATAGCAAATGGTAACCCAGGCAGAAGTTTGACTTGCTAACAAATGGACTGGAAATTTTACAAGGTGATGCTCTAAATATAGGAGAGTGCAAGACTAGAACAGTGATCAGGAAATGTGACTGAATCCAAACAAAGGTTGTCTTCATGACAATGCTAAACCAAACAGACAGTAATTGAGTAAAAATGTATTTTCTTGTGAGGGCAGGGTGGAAAACCAATGTGACAGGAATGTTACTCCAAATTAGCTTCATGTATAACAACAGATGTTTAAAGCTGAATAATTTAATATTTTAGATTACTCTTGCTTTGGGTAAAGGCTATATAGAAATTAATTTTTGATAATATGCTTTATGGGTCTTTGTGATCAACTAGTAAGCATTTGTCTATAGTAATGTTATCTGTAAGGTAAATCTCTTTTTAAAAAAACAAACAAACAGTTATGCCGGTAATATACTCTTGACTGACAAACTCTTCCAGTTTTTGCACATTGCTGTGTGTGCTGCGCTCACAGAACTAGTTTCAGCCCTGCTTTAATGTGGTTGATCGAACATGTTTGTTCTCTTTAACTCACTGAGCACAGCTGAGCCTAAACCACAGTGACTTGGAAGTAAAGCAGATTGAGCAAACAGTGCTGGCAACCATTCAAGCAGATGTAGCTCCTGTTGGGCCATAACTCATCAAATTTCATGCATTAAGGTGCTTAATGGAGTGTTTAAAGTCACAATGAACGTGCCATAGGTTACCTTGTGTTTGTTGCTCATACGCATTCGAACAATATTTGCCAGTCGGTCATGTTTTTGACTTGATATATTTCATGAACAAATACATCATATAAACTGTATTGAAGCACTCTAGTTGTTTTGATTGGTGTCACCATTGCAACTTGAGCTTAACAGAATTTCCTGTTATTTGCTCTAATGAGTGTTGCTCTTTTCCAGGTTGCACTCTGCAGCTTATCTGTGTAACTGAGCTGGGAGACAGAGAGAAAGATGCCTCCCAGGCCATCCTCAGGGGAGCTATGGGGCATCCACCTGATGCCCCCCAGGTATGACATGCTGGATTGTTCTGTGAAAAGAAATGAAGTTGCTATCACTGTTGTACACAGAAGGACTTTATTAGCTCTTTAATTTCCTTCATTGGAAATAAAAAAATAAATTGTATTAGTATGTATTTCTTTTGTAAATGCCATATCCAATTCCCAAATAAATCGTAATGTTGAAAATGAACATTTTGTAATGATGATGGGCTCTTCTGCAGGATTCTGGTGGACTGCCTGCTGCCCAATGGGATGATTCTGACCCTGGAGTGTCTCCGTGAGGCCACGCTCATCACCATCAAACATGAGCTGTTTAAGGAGGCCCGAAAATATCCTCTCCATCACCTCTTACAGGAAGAGACATCCTACATCTTCGTCAGCGTTACACAGGTGAGAACTCTCACTCAGTTGAATATCTAAACTCTCTAAATCTGTGTTCTAGTTTTGTGAAAATTACAGGGGTAACCCACTTTGTTTTAATTGGATGGTTTTACAAAAAAATAAATGTTCATCTTTATTCAAGACCTTTAAACACATTTGTGCTTTTCTGAACCATCCATTTTACACCTATAGAGAGACTGCTGGCTACCACAACAGTTCATTGTTAGCTTTCATGAAAAACAATAAACGAAAATGGAATATAGAACGCAACCTCTTGTTTTTTCCGTTCCTACAGGAAGCAGAGCGGGAGGAGTTCTATGATGAAACCCGGAGGCTGTGCGACCTCCGACTCTTTCAGCCTTTCCTCAAGGTCATTGAACCAGTTGGCAACAGAGAGGAAAAGATCCTCAACAGAGAGATTGGTGAGAGTTTCATTTCCAACATTGTTATTAAAAATAAATAAATGATAAGTCAATTATATTATATTATAATATAATATATCATATCATAGAATATCTTTATATGTGTCTGTTAAGTTAAAAGAAATCTAAGTGTAGCAAAACAGTCAATTTTAAGTGAGTATTTTTTTTCCCGTTTATTACTGATTGTTGATAAACCAAAGAGAGTGTGAAGATGCAACAATCTGTGAATTACTTAGAATTTTGTTAGGAGGCAAGCTAAAAGATTGTCTGATGACTTTTGCTAAAACTTTTAAGCCATTTCTTGTTTCTGTTCTGTTAGGTTTCGCGATTGGTATGCCTGTGTGTGAGTTTGACCTTGTGAAGGACTCTGAGGTTCAGGACTTCAGGAGAAACATCCTGAATGTTTGTAAAGACTCTGTGGAGCTGAGAGATGCCAGTGGGCCCCACAGCAGAGCGCTGTACGTTTACCCACCTAATGTAGAGTCAACACAGGAACTTCCCAAACACATCTATAGCAAACTGGACAAAGGTAGGCAAGAACTTTTGTCAATGATCCATATTTTTTTCTTTTATTTTCTCTAGGGAAAAACATTTTGAAAATGCAGGGCTCATATGTGTGTGTGGTTTTTTTGTTTTTGTTTTTTACGAACATTATATATAAAGAAAACTTTTACATGTGAAATACAAAAAAACAGGAATCTAGTGGGCATTTTAATTTTCTTCATGGTTAATGTAAACTATCCGGTCTAATGATTTATCTATAGCAGTTATTAGGTTTATGTAAGTGGTGTAATGCTATTATATTAGTCATAGTACTCAGATGAATATCCTAACCCTTACGATAGTTAATTTTGTTTTGTTTTTTCAGTGCAATGGAAAAGTGTTTTGATCTATTTTTGTGTCTCTTTTTTGGTAGGTCAAATTATTGTTGTAATATGGGTGATTGTTTCTCCAAATAATGACAAGCAAAAGTACACACTGAAGATCAACCACGACTGTGTGCCTGAACAGGTAAGATACCTGAGCAGTGTGAATACCAGCCATACAACAGTCCAGTAATAAATAATACTCACCACCTTTAATATCTGCATGTATGGTGCTCTGCAGGTGATTGCAGAGGCCATTCGTAAGAAGACACGAAGCATGCTGCTGTCCCCAGAGCAGCTAAAGATGTGTGTTCAGGAATATCAGGGTAAATACATCCTCAAAGTCTGCGGCTGTGACGAGTACCTGCTGGAAAAGTACCCCATCAGCCAGTACAAGGTAAAGAGGCATACCGCACAGATAAATTTGACACAACACTGAGGATCCCAGCTGTGCACACAAACAGCCATGTAATTACATAATCATGAACAGCTGGACTTTCCGATATGTCCAATATTTTTTTATCTTAACTCACTGTTTGCTGTGTCTCTCATAGCTATGTCCAAAAAATACAGTTTATTGAGCAGTTTCTGATGCAAAAACTGCACTTCTGTTTTTTTTCCTACCCAAATCCTCATTCAGCAAACTTCTATGGGGGAAAAATCCTGGCTGATTGCAGCCACACACACCTAGAGGTGCAACCTGGGCTTTCAGTCAGTGAAATTTGCCCCTATAGGGATGCTGGCAACTTTATCCTGCAGCGATAACACTGTGTGGACTGTGATCGTTCGACAGTTTCTTGTAAACCTAGAGGAGTTTTTATCAAAAGTTTAATCATTTACAAACATGGTACAAGTGAGTATTGATCTACTTGCATCGTAACTAAACCACAATAGAATACAGTGATTGACAGACCCATACTGAAACCCTAACACTGAATCAGCCCTGCTGCCTTAAAGGAATAAAAGTCATTTTAATTAAAGAAAAAAAGGTCACACAGTCTTTTGGGTCAATATTTATCAGTAAATCCATTAAAGATCTTTTTATTCTAAGTATTGTAGATATGTAAAATGTGTCCATTACTTGTAAGAATTCTATTTTATGTCATTTTGCGAGAACACTCTCATAAAAAACATGTTTCAGAAACATACCTTCAGAGAAAAGGTGAAAAATCCAGAAACGTGCCATTTTCTTTTTTCTTTTGCAGTTCCTGGAAAATGACCAGTTGACATCATAGCATCACACCTTGACACTGTGAAACTCTATCTGCTCAGTAGCTCTGTGTAGACTTTCTACTAACTGTCCTTCTCTGCGTCATTCCCCGTCTCTGTCTCTCCCTCTAGTATATCCGTAGTTGCATCATGCTGGGCAGGATGCCTAACCTGATGCTAATGGCTAAGGACAGCCTGTACACCCAATTGCCTACAGATAACTTTGTCATGCCATCATATTCCCGACGCATCTCCACGGCAACATCGTATATGAATGGGGAGGCAGCTGCCAAGTCTCTGTGGACCATCAACGGGACTCTACGAATACGAATCCTGTGTGCCACCTATGTTAACGTCAATATACGGGACATAGACAAGGTGGGGCCAGTTCAAGTGTGAGGGCTGACCTTTTTGTTACCAGTCAAGCCACCAAAGAACAGAAGTTACATTTTTACAGTTGACTTAGCAATTGTTACATAAGTACATGAACTGAAACTAAGAATTGCTTGTGAGTAGTTTCATATGACAGTTTGCAACATCTTACCATTACTTACATCCTGTTAGCAGTCATTGCTGAGATCTGGTGTGAACAGTGATTCTCAATAAGGGGGAAAGCAGCTCTCATGTGGATTTGTGGAATCCCATTTGTGAATCTATTTAAACTGCCAGATTATTTTTCTTCTTTAACTTTCCTCTTTGATGTATTTTGCTTTCCTTCTCTATTTATAGATATATGTGAGGACAGGCATTTACCATGGAGGTGAACAGATGTGTGACAATGTAAATACACAGAGGGTACCCTGCTCTAATCCCAGGTAATTGTCCAGCCTCTCAGTTCACTATATTGAACCTTAGATGGAAAACCTCAGCAGTCGATGGTGACAGTCAATTTTCGTGCCAGATAAAGAAAATGAATCCTGCTTTAATTCACTTTTGTGTTTTACTGAAGTTTCCCTGTAGACAGTCTACACTACTCATTTACATTAAACAGTTGGAGGCAGGAGGGTAAGTTAACAGTTTAGCTCAGGATAGTAACATTAAACTGCCAGATTATATTACTGTGAATGCTGTGTTGGTCTTCACTCGCTCTCAAAGTAAAGAAAATTGTTTAGATGAATGTATATTGGAGCCTTTGTGTGTTAAAACAGACATCTGACATTTGTTTGTGTAATTAAATTTTGTTGCTTAAAATATACTGTGACCTCAGTGAGAGGTGTGCCATTGTAATGTGTGTGAGCATTTATTTTTCTCTGAGATAGAACCTGGAAATAGTTTGGTAGATCTTAGAGATTTTTTTTAAGAACCTTTTTGGAATATAGCTTAAGATGCACCTGAGATTTTATTGTTCATATATATCTGGACTTTTCTAATTGCTTTCATTCTTGCTACAGGTGGAATGAGTGGCTTACGTATGATATGTACATCCCAGACATCCCCCGTGCTGCCAGACTCTGCCTTTCTATCTGCTCTGTCAAGGGCAGAAAGGGAGCCAAGGAGGTAGGAAAGAGCTCCGAAGCTCTGCTTAAGTTCATCATTGAAAGGAAATTGGCTTGCAAAAATAGAAAGTGTCAGTTGGTTGTCATTGTTACGCCTTTTAGTTGGTTTTGGTAAAATTGTAAAATTCCATTTTTAGTGAAACTTTAATAACCTGGGTAGTTTAAGGTATTTTTGATGATTACAAATGATTTAAAATAGACAGCGAATCTCTTGCAAGCCCCAAATAAAGGATATGTGTATTCATTTTTAAAATGGTAAATGTCAATAGGCACCTATGTAAATGTGTGTGTGTGTACGTGTGTGTGTGTGTGTGTGTGTGTGTGTGTGTTCATATCTTTGTGGGGACCAAAATCCCACAAGTTTGAAGGCATTTTTGAGACTCAAAATTTGGTTTTACTGTCAGGGTTACAATCTGTTTAGAGTAAGTGGCTAGAGAAAGCATTATCTCAATTAGATGTCCCCACAAGATATAAATACCCGACGTGTGTGTGTGTGCTTGTGCATTTGTGTGTGTGTGTGTGTGTGTGTGTGTGTGTGTGTGTGTGTGTGTGTGTGTGTGTGTGTGCTTGTGCATCATGAATGAACCTGCTGTGCCCTGTGTGTCAGTTTGTCTGAGTATATGTGTCCACAGTAAATGGATGCTGTGGTATCATTTTTGGCTCTGTTTAATTACTAATCAGCCGTGGGCACTGTGGTGGCAAAAAACATCAACAGAAACACAATCGGCTGGAGGGACTTTTCCATTCATATAATAGGTGTAGGCATGTGGTGAAGTGCTAGTTATTCTCACATCAGAGTAACATAATAACAGGAAGTGGTGGATTCCAAATTTGTTTTTTCAAATTTTTGATCAGAAAATCATTTGTGGTGTTTTTCCAAGCTGCAGAATGACCTCTTCTTGATACTTGCAAAGTGGCATTAAAAGTCTTTCTACATGTTGTTTACACCACATGGTGTCTGTGTTTACCGTGTGGTGTAAAACTGGCATGGGTCTGTTTTTGTGGATGTGGCCAATATACCATACTTGCTGATTTTTCTTTAATCTTTCCATCTCCTTCTGATGGAAAAATTGAGGGAAGAGCTAGATGTGTGTATGAGTGTGTTTGAAGTGTGTCCCAATGGTGGATAATGTAACACATGCCTGGGGCGAGTCCCGTCTCTTGTTGTGCCAAGTTAAGTTGAGGTCAGGTTAGTGGATGCTTTTTCATGCCCCACCTGAATTAAAGATAGACACTCCTTTTACAGCAGCCCATTGTTCCACAGCTTACTATAAATAGGTGCATTTTGACTGGCTGCTTGCATGTTGTAACTCTATCTGTCACTCTCTCTGTCATCTGGCTCAAATGCTGCCCTGTAGTGAAAATTCACTGTGAAGATCAAGATGTTATCAGAAACGTTTTACTAGCCTTTGTCAGCTCTTTAAAAGGCAGCTTTGATGGGAATGGCATGGTTAAATACTAGAGATGGCACGATACCACTTTTTTATGTCCGATACCGATATCATAAATTTGGATATCTGCCGATACCGATATGAATCCGATATAGTGTGTTTTTTAATCAATAAAACTGTTTTTTTAATATCTTGCTGCTTTTTGTATAAGTTCATACTCAAGTTAAAAAAAACAACAACAACACAAAAGCTATTCTGTTATACCTGTATGTAAAAAAAACAAACAAACAAAAAAAAACCATTGCACCCAAAATATTTCATAGATCAGCAACACTGATCAATCTAATAAAGTTAAACCTACTCCATCCTCCCTATTCTGGTATTTTAAAGAGTACTTAGCAGAAATATTAAGCAACCTAACTAATAGGGTTGCAAACTCCCAGCAAGAGAAAATAGGGAACCAACCTCTTCCTCATGATGCTTAATCAATGTAATCAACTTTAATTTGATGCAGGGTGAAAAAAATTCACAGAAATAAATTATTTTTCAAGAATAATTAAATAGATTCAACATCTTTCTTCAACAGAATTGCAGAATTCACAGATGGTACCTTCCCAAAGGAAAAAGTACTACAGCTTACTAGGGTATATTAGACTTAACAGTTACTATATACAGTAATGGACTTCTATACATTTTACATCAGATTAAAACTTTGGGTGTAAGATTCAGATAATTATTAAATAATTAAAAGCTAGATATTTTAAATGAGAATAAGAAAGAAAAGTATGTCTTTGTGCCCCCTTTTCCCTGTTAATACCCTATCGGCCCCCCTGGCTAAACTTTGCTAGATCCGCCCCTGCACAGTTACCAGCCGTCAGCTGCATAGAAAAAGATCCTGATCTAGAAAGTAATATTAAATAAATTCTAACAACAGCTTATCAAGCTTAAACGTGCTGCTGTTGTTCAGCCGCTGGTTTCCTCTTTCTGGTGCAAAGTGGGCCAAAAACAAAGAAGAGAGACAGACTCGCGACAGAAAAGCCGATCAGCTGATCATTAAGCAGTTTCACGAGGCAGCCGCTCCATATATCGGTTGTTAAGCTTAACGCGGGAATGCTTTACAAACATTCAGAGATGAACTTACACACTTGCTTTACTTCTCTCTGACATAACTTCCTCGGAGATGAAATGTTTGCTAGCAGGCTACAAATACACACAGCCGCTCTATCACGTGACCACACTGCTCCTACGTGCTACGGTTATGAGCCGAGTTACGCCGTGTCGCAAGTTTTGTGAGGTGCTTTTTTGATATTTAATGGATCGGATTACATTTTTTATTTCTCTCCGATATCCGATCCAGTAATTTAGGTCAGTATCGGACCGATACCGATACGTAATATCGGATCGGTCCATCTCTATTAAATACATTGTTACTGAATAACAAAGATAATTTAACCACAGTTCCATTAAAATAAATATCAACCACATTCACTTACATATACTTAACCTTTCAGAGTTAGCAACTGTGGCCATTATTTCATTATAGTTAAGAAGGCAATTTAACAGCATCCACCAAAGAGCATCACTTTTGTCTCTCTAACCAAGAATGAAACCTAACCTTTGGTCTGGGTGCCAAGGAGCCTGCCGAGCCCGTACAGAGTTTCGACAGCATGGATGATAAATTACCAGTTTTAAGGCTCACTGGACCAAGTGTCTTAGTATCCTGTCTCTTGTCTGAACCCCTTTTTGGGCCAAGTTCTCTTACTGTATCATAATTATATTTAGTTTTATGTGACGTAAACTTTAGTCAGAGTTGTCACGTGTTAAAAATCTCTGTGATTTGAAATAATATACATGGTATTTGTGTTTGTCTTGTTTCCCAGGAGCATTGTCCACTAGCATGGGGTAATGTCAACTTGTTTGATTATACACACACGCTGGTGGCCAACAAGATGGCTCTGAATCTCTGGCCTGTCCCCCATGGTCTTGAAGACCTCCTGAACCCCATCGGAGTCACTGGGTCGAACCCAAATAAGGTATTTGCGTATAACATCTTGTCAATAAATGTAACAAACGAAACAAATAACCAAGCTGTAACCACAAAATGAGGAATACGAATGTATTTCGTTGTTATAAAAAGTATTTTTTTTTATCTTTATTTTTCCAGGAAACACCATGTCTAGAGCTGGAGTTTGACCACTTTAGTAGTCCTGTCAAATACCCAGACATGAATGCAGTGGAAGATCACGCAAACTGGACCATCTCAAGGGAACTAGGGTTCAACTACAACCTCTCAGGGCAGGTAATATAAGACTGTAAAAAATGTGTTTAGCTAACTTTAAGCCAACATACTTGGTTGCAGATAGGGTCCCCACAGCCTTTATATAAGAAAATGTCTTCCAAACTTATCTCTGTGACCAGCATGAGTCTTGCAGGTGTGAACTCTGTAAAGCAGGTCAGGAATATAAGGACTATTAACCCCATTGTACTTGTTACAGGCAGTTGTGAATTTGCAAAACAGACATATACTTTAGATACATTAATATTAAATACAATAAAATATTCACTTTCAGATACACACTGGCAAAACATTTATTTTGCAGCTGGCAGAGTTCAAATATTTGCTTTCTTTTCACATGGCTTATACATAATACTTGTATGTAGATTGAGATATTGAGTCATTTGTTTAAAAGGTCAAAGGTGTGTGCTTTATTGTACTGAGATCCAATGTCTCAGGCCACATTTGGAGGTTGGCTGGGCCACAAATGACTGCAGTGTTGTAGCACAGTATGTCCAAATGTGCCTTAGGTTAAAATGGAGTGAAGCCTGCTCAACAGACCAGGAATGGAAAGACCACCACTGCCTCACACAGTAATCGGGCCTGACTTTAGCATGTGCCTTTAAATGTTCAAGTAAAATGTTGAAATGAGATCCAATAACATGGATGTGGACATTTTTTTTTTTCTAATACTGGGTGTGAATTGACACTCCAGGAGGTGTCTGTTTATGATTGGCTCTCCAAAGAACCCTGTTAATTCCAGGTATGAACAGAGCCTTTGTTATGATCACATGATCCTCACACCATGTAGTATGAGTTGAGCATTCCTCACATTTAATACACACATCATGAATAACTTAGCACATCACCTCACACTATTCACGTCCGCTCACATGCCACAGTGCAAGCACAGATATGTGCGTTGTGCAAGGTCAGCTCTAAATATAGTTGGGTGTTATTCATGTCTATGTTATGTTGGTGTGCAAAAATGCAGTTTGTCTCCACAAAATAGTGCAGCCTCTAGCAAAACATTTGCATGCATTTAACATTATTGGCAGCACAGACGCAATTAGCACAAATTATTTTGTTAGGGTTTTCCACTGTGTGAGGGGTTGGTCATGTCGAGCTGTGCTGTGAACAGCTGTAGTCACAAAGTGCTAATGAAGCCCCACCAAACTGTAAACCCACTGAACTCCAAACACACACAGAAACATGCGACAAAAAACCCACAGTCCACTCCCCCCCCTTCAGTTTATTTTGGACATTTATGGAAAAAAAAATATCACTGCTGACTAGATTAAACTTAATTAATTCAGTTATTTCCAGTACTTTGCAAGGCGCAGTGTAAGTTAATGTCTTTATTTATTATGACGGTGAACATGATGGCGTGTCTTATTTGATTTCTATGTGAGAGAAAACCGTGACTGATGTGTTAAAGTGACAGGTTATTGGAGTTACTGTGCCATGTGAGAGGATGTGAACAGTGTGAGCTCATGTTTTATTCATGATATGCGTGTCAAGTATAATAGCGCCCGTCTTGTGCTATGTGATGTGACGCTAATATCGCTCATCCAGAAAAAGAATGAGTTGTCTGCAGTATTTATTAAGGATGTTTGTTAATGACTGGACAAAGGGCAAAGCCAGTTTCCAACAGATTTTATGCTTGTCTTATGAATGTGATGAAGGAACGAAGGGAAAGCTTTAATTCAGGATTAGAGTTCATTGTTGGGGTCGTATAAAAGTCTGAGTCTCAAGATGAATTTACACTGTATGTGGTTGTGCTGTGTTCCAGCTGCACTCCAACTCTGTCTCAGTGTTTAGTAGAAACATTTCACAGCTAATCTGTCATTTTGCAGCTGTGCCTCTAAAATAGACTGTGACTTTTCAGACTACTTTTTGTTTTACAAGCATAAAAACACAATCATGGTTCATTTACACATGGAGCCCCAGTGAATGTGATACATTTTTGTTGCTTCCTAACTTTTATGTGATCAAAGCATTATCTTGTTTGCTGGTGTTGTTGTGAAGGTATTTTATAACCGCGTTAATAGCTTGTTAATTGCTGCTACCGTGTTGAGTCTAATGTAAAAATGTAGTGTTTGAATGTGTTTTATTTCTGGTATGTTTTAGAGCAATCGAGTGGCCAGAGATCACGCCCTCACAGAGAGTGACACCGAGCAGTTGAGACAGCTGAGTAACAGAGACCCTCTGTCAGAAATCACTGAGCAGGAGAAAGACTTTCTCTGGAGACACAGGTACCCTCTCAACCAGCAAACATGGCACTACGCTGTGTTACTGCATACTTTATTTAGGGCCAATGCTTCCATTGCTATATTTAAATGTAGAGTACTCTAAAGCCCCAACTGGGATCGACTCACCATGGTTTGCCACAATTTTTACAGATTTTCCATTAGGTCAGTTGGTACCAGGTACTAAAATGTGTTGTCGTCACACTGCGTGCAACCAATTAGCTGGTCAGTGGTGTCACTCAATGAGTCATGAGAGTGTCTCATTCATGAAAATCAAAACAGTCATTTTTGAAACCCAGCAACGAGGGAAATGGCTACAAAAAACAACACTGTGGTCCCCGAGTCTGAGAAAAAAACCACAGACCGAGCAGCAGGTATATTTTTGCCTCGATGTCCACCTTTGTTGTAGCATTCGTCACAGGACTCTCTTCAATGTTGCTATAACGACAACCACACACATTTGCTGGTACTCAATTGCATTGGAAAACAAGTTGATCCAAGGCGAGTTGTCGCAGCCATGGTGAGTCCTTCTGAGCAGGTACTAATGGAAAAGGGGCTTAAATGTAAAACAAAGCTGGTTATGAATGAAACTCCAGTCCAAAGCACAATGTCAATCCTTTTTTTAAACAGGCACTACTGCATGAACATCCCAGAGATCCTTCCCAAGATCCTTCTCGCGGTCAAGTGGAACTCCAGAGATGAAGTAGCACAGGTAATTTCCTGCCACATAATTGTCTATTCCATCTCAGACATAGAATATTCAAGGATGTTTAGTTTATGTACACAGTTAGATTGAAACTGCTTTTGAAACTTGTCAGTTACTTTGTACAAAGCATTTCTTTGCATAATCACCAACTTGTTAAAAAAAAAAAAAAAAGCTTTTCATTTAAGTAAGTGTGTTACTAATGAACACATCTTCATCATTCTTGGTTTGCCTGTTTCCAGATGTACTGTCTGTTGAAGGAGTGGCCGTCTATCCGTCCTGAGCAGGCCATGGAGTTGCTGGACTGTAACTATCCAGACCCCATGGTCAGGCACTTTGCTGTACGTTGCCTTGACAAATACCTGACTGATGACAAATTGTCCCAGTACTTGATCCAGCTTGTACAGGTAGGTCCAGTCAAGTGTTGGATCTGTTGAATTTTAAGAACTGATAAATGGAAAAACTGGGTTAAAAAGGAAGACACCAAGTATGTTTGGAATCTCATTACTGGAGTTCCTCCTTTCAGCCTGTGTGTTTTTGTTCGTCCTGTTCTTCTTTGCTAAAGACTTTCTGGTCTGTAATGCCTCGGGTTGTATTTGGTGTTCAGTGTACAGAGACCCCGTGGTGGGAAGGCATCAAGGACTGCTTCTTATTCTTTTCTTTCAATCTTTCCTCTCTTCTAGGTTTTAAAATACGAGCAGTATCTTGACAATCCCCTGGCCCGTTTTCTCCTCAAAAAGGCCCTGACCAATCAGAGAATAGGACATTTCTTCTTCTGGCATCTCAAGTGAGTCAGCATTCAGACTACTGTTTGTTTTTGTTACATGTACCTTCCTTTCACTGTATCCCTCCAGAAGGCTTAAACACTAATCTTTCCTCTCTGCTTCTCTCTCATTTTTCTCGATGTGGCTTTGTTGCAGGTCAGAAATGCACAATAAAACAGTGAGCCAGAGGTTTGGGCTGCTGTTAGAGGCTTACTGCCGTGCTTGTGGCATGTACCTAAAACACCTCAGCAGGCAAGTAGAGGCCATGGAGAAGCTCATAAACCTCACCGACATCCTCAAACAGGAGAAGAAGGATGAGACGCAGAAGGTACTGATTAGGACAACACATGTCAGAACTGCTGCTTACAGTATAAGGAACATGCTGTGGAACTGGTTCCTCATCTGTGTGCATTTTGGCTTTTTTGTGGTTGTGTACGTGTCTCTCATGCAGGTCCAGATGCGGTTTCTTGTGGAACAGATGAAGAGGCCAGACTACATGGATGCCCTGCAGAACTTTACGTCTCCTCTAAACCCTGCGCATCAACTTGGAAACTTGAGGTCAGAAGCAAGAGATTATTTTGTGTGTGTGTCTGTGTGTGTATCTGTTCAGTAACTGGAATCTTTTTGAATTTGTTTACAGGTTAGATGAATGCAGGATTATGTCGTCAGCAAAGAGGCCTTTGTGGCTGAACTGGGAAAATCCCGACATCATGTCTGAGATGCTCTTTCAGAACAATGAAATCATCTTCAAAAATGGAGATGGTAACGCTGACACACAGAAAAAGTCATTTACACTGACGACACTTTGAGCAACACTACCAAATTTCCATTAATATATTTTGAGAAAATTAGTGGAAAGCTTTTAATGACTGCCTACATTTTTAGCTGTCTCTCGGTCCTCCTCCTTTTGTGATAGCTTTCTGAGAACTGCTCACACTTTGTGGTTTGTTATATGAAGGCTGCAGCATGTTTGGACGACCCTGTCCTTAATGTTGCTGATTAGAGCATGCAGAGTTTCTTGGCGAGCTTTGTCTATTATAATTGGAATAATTGATCCTTATATTGTGTACTTGTTTCATTTGTAGGTATCCAAGGATGCAATTAACTGTCTCTATTGTGTGTGTGTGTGTGTGTGTGTGTGTGTGTGTGTGTGTGTGTGTGTGTGCGCGTGTGTGCGCATCTGTGTTGTAGACTTGCGCCAGGACATGCTGACATTGCAGATTATTAAGATCATGGAGAACATTTGGCAGAATCAGGGACTGGACCTACGGTACTACTTTCTTTCTCTCCTGTTATTGCTTTGTGTGTGTGTGTGTGTTATCCTTGTGACCGTGCATTTGGCTAAGAAGAAAATGTGTTTTGTCTTCAGGATGTTGCCCTATGGCTGCTTGTCATTAGGAGATTGCGTGGGTCTCATTGAGGTGGTTCGCAACTCCCACACCATCATGCAGATTCAGTGTAAAGGAGGCTTGAAAGGGGCACTGCAGTTCAACTCAAATACTCTGCATCAGTGGCTCAAGGACAAGAACAAGGGCGAGATGTGAGTTTTGTCCTGATACTTTGTGCAACGTCTCCGTTTGGCACTAGTGAGCAGTGTCCGATAGAGAACTTTTAGTTTGTGGATGGACATTATTTGATTTGATTTTAGCCATGTACTAATTTGTAATTTCTCTTTAAAAATCCAAGTTAATTGTGTGTTTGTGTGCTTTTGCAGGTATGACATGGCTGTAGATCTGTTCACAAGGTCTTGTGCTGGCTACTGTGTAGCTACATTTATCCTTGGGATAGGAGACAGGCACAACAGCAACATTATGGTCAAAGATGATGGACAGGTGACTTGAATTTGCACACATACGCAGCAGGGCTGGGCGAAATATTTTAACAATATATATGTCGAGAGAGACAAATATGTCAGGAAAGGCATCCTGGTATGTTTTAATATCCATATTAAGCGGGTCTTGTCTAGCATTCTTTGTCTGGAGGGGAAGAGAGACGTGGTTTTAATGTTATTTGAATCAGGTCTTTCTTTCCTTTTTGGGGACACAACACTTTAAGTCTGATTTCAGTAACTTGGCATCCGTTTTAACAGTGGCTGCAGCTTTGTGCAGCTGCTGTGTGGCTCTCTGGTAACTCTCACAAACTCAACAAAGAGTTCCTCATTTTCCAGAACAGGGGCTGGCATGGCCACTTTCCTTAATGCTAGAGTTACACTGGAGACAAACAGTTGTTGGAAACAGTGGAACAATCAGAGTTATTGGTCTGTGAGCAATGAACTTGCCACTGTCAGTCAAAGCGACTTTGGTGCATCAAGCTGGTCATAAACCAGCAATATGATGGTATCAGACCATTAACAGTTAATACAGCCTGTGATAAATCGTAAAAATCGCTAACTTGGTGCTGGATTTAACCTCAGAGGAAGTTTACTTGTTAGTTACTGACTTTCTCTGTTGGGTCTTTATTTGTTCTTCTTCAGTTATTTCATATAGATTTTGGCCATTTCCTGGATCATAAGAAAAAGAAGTTTGGCTACAAAAGAGAGCGAGTGCCCTTTGTTCTGACACAAGACTTTCTCATCGTCATCAGCAAAGGATCCCAGGAGTGCGCAAAGACCAAAGAGTTTGAAAGGTACTCCAGTAATGTGTTTGTGTGTATGTTGTCTGGTCACTTCCTCAGTACCACACGATTGTATAAGAAGATTCACTTTTGTTAATCAAAGTCTACAATCACTTTAGGTTTCAGGAGATGTGTTATAAAGCCTACCTAGCCATCAGGCAGCACGCCAACCTCTTCATCAACCTGTTCTCCATGATGCTCGGCTCTGGCATGCCTGAGCTGCAGTCATTTGACGACATTGCCTACATTAGAAAGACGCTGGCACTGGAGAAAACCGAGCAGGTAAACGTGGCCATTCTCTAACCGTGTTTTGTTCTTTTAAAATCTTTTCAGCCCCACATTTGGCTTTCTTAAACTTCTGAATATGTGTTTTGGATGGTTTGTTTTCTAATCTTTTATCTTGTATTGTTTTTCTTCACGCTGCAGGAGGCGCTGGACTATTTCATGAAGCAGATGAATGATGCTCACCATGGAGGGTGGACCACCAAGATGGACTGGATATTCCACACAATTAGACAGCATGCACTAAACTGATGCTGCAGACAAACCCAATCCACCAGTCCCAGCATGGAGTACTTCAAGCAGACGAGTCTTTCAAGGCTCTTCTCGTTTACAGCAGATATCACAAATGGCTCCCTGAGGATGGATGCTTGCTTGCTGTTTTTTCTTTACAGCATTTTTCTTTTTCTAAACGAGGTTCCTGTGTTTCTGTGTTTTTTGGGGGTTTTGGTTTTTGTTTGGTCTTGATGATGCCGTCCAAGTATCCGCTGCCTGTTTCAGGGTCTACATGGGAGCATTTTCCTGTTGCTATGGAGGGGTACCCACCATGGCTATTATGCTTCCTCTGTATTTTTTTTTAAACCACAACAGGAACAAACTGGGCAACCAAGGAAAATCTTATCCTTTTACTCCATTGCTCAGTGATAAAAACCAAAACCCGGAAAACTCAGTGTAAAGATGACATTTTTGCCAAGGTATAAATGTAGCCACACAGTTCAACCTGCTGCCCCCTCTGCTGTATTAGTGCTGCACACTTTCTCCACCTAGAATGGAGGTTGTTTTTTTTTAATCTTGTCACCCCTGAGGAGCTAGTTGGCACAAGAAATAGTCTAAATTAGCTGCGGTTTGTTGTACAGTACGGGATAACTGGTGCACGGGAGCCTTTATGATGTCTTCCCCCATCTTTGTGGTGAAGTCGCCCCTTCGCAGATGATTTGGAGTTGTCTCTCCTTCCTTTGAACTCCTTGTGTGGAAACGTCAAGGTTGCAAATCTGCAGGAGAGTCTTTGAGTTGTTTTGCACGGATCTGCGGGCCTCCACCCTCCACTCCAAACAGCCTCATTGAGTCAGCACTTCACCCCAGAGATGGTGGTGCAGCTTTAGACTCTTGCATAAACTTCAGGGTGATGATGCCTCTCCATCAAAAAAACAGCACTTAGAGAATAATATACAGATTTATTATGACTTTTTAAATTTATTTATGTATCTAGTTTCTTTCAGTTTCAGCAAAAGGCAAAACCTGAACTTGACTCTTCAGAAACACGGTATTTTTTTTTTCATTGTGCGTGTGCGTGTGTGTGCGTGTATCTGTAAATATAATTGAGGTTGAAGCATCTGTGTTACATGTTTGCAGCTTCACACTACCACCAGTGCTACTGCTTACCCCTGTTACTTTACCCCTCAATTTTTCAATTTTGTTATATTCACAAAGTAAGACTGTTGTTGTTGTTTTGGGGGGTTTTTAAGCTTTTTTTCCCTTATATTTAACATCTAATTTGGCCTTACCCGATTCGTTGTGGCTAGTTTACAGCCCTACTTGGGATAATTTGTTAAATGATGCAAAATGGAAAGCGTTAAAGTGCCAATCTCACATTTGAATAATGGGACCTATATTAAGCCTCTGGCTGTGTTTTTTTGTTTTGTTTTGTTTTGTTTTGTTTTTTGGCAAGCAGAGGCCCTGGGGAATGTCAAGTCTTCCTCTTGATTAAATGCCTTGGCATCACAGCACAACACTGCACACTGTTGAGCCCTACAAACTCTGCCTAAGCAAACCCTGACAGCACTAAGTCAAAAAGCATGGCAGGCTTAGAGAATGATTTGACCGCCTTAGCGGTCCTTTTGACCTTGTTAGACTGGCGGGTCTTGACACATCTCTCATTAGAAAGTTGCTAAAATGTTGAAGTATATTTTAAATTGTGTTTTTGAAACATTTGATTTGAGGCTTGCAGTCTTTTGCCAAGTGGAGACACTGAATTATGTTGGTCTTGTATTTTTGTTTTTGTTTTTTGGTTGTTTGGGGATTGTTTTGTTTTTTTACATTTGAAAATCACATTGAAATAGTAGCATGAGTGTCTCGAGGGGGAGGTTAGTTAGTTACGAGATGAAGTCCTCAGAAATTCAGCTGGAAGCCTCTGAAAGTGGGCGCTGGCTCAGCAGATATCGGATCGTTTATCCAGGTGGCAGAAAATGTATTGAAAGATGAAAAATTTAAACAGATTGTTTGCACTTTGGGGCAGCTTGGGGTCATGTGATTGGCACAATGAATATTCATATTAATGCTCAGTTTGTGTGTACAACCCAAGATGTGAAAAAAAGGTATAAAACCGTTTTGGGTTGGGGGGGTTTTGGGTGGGGGGCCTATGAGATACGAAGAAGAGTTAGCAGTGTTACATGAAGCAGCTTGGAAACTCTTGTTCCATAGTGTCTTTTGGGCAGGCCGTAGTTGGTGGAACTCACGGTGTGCTCTGCTAAGGAGAGAATGTAGTATTTTACAAGAAATGGAGCCTCTCACGGTGCATGTAGGAAAGACACTAGGACACTACAGTATGAGACCCGGTGTGTCTGTGGGGAAACAGTCTGCACTTTGCCGCTTCAACTGCTGATTGTATAGAAAAGCCAAAGTTGTGTTCTGTTGCGATGCGGCGCGCGCACGTGCGTCACATCATTGCAGCATTAATGGCTAGAATGTATTCAGTCGCTAACATTGATGACTCATCTTTTTGCATCAGTAACGTGTTTCTATCCCTACACAGCAGGTCATCAGCACAGAACGCATTCCTTTGTTTTCTCTATGTGCCAAATCGGACAGCATCGCTGATGTCTGCAAAAGCTAATGCTTGAACAGTGTCATGCAGTGAGGCATATTACAGACTTTTACAATTTAAAAAAAAACAAACAAAAAAACAAACAAAAATACAAAAAATATTGTGGTATGCACTTAAAGAAAAACTCTAGTTCTCAATGCCTTTTTGTCCAGAAGGACTCTATAAGAAGAAAGTTAGCCTAGTATGCATGCAGCATAACCAGTATGTATGTATGTATGTAAGATGTACATTTTGAAGCAGCATTAAGCAGTATGTATGTACAGTTACAGTCTAGCCTTTTTTCTATGGTAGGCTTCATGTGTAGTGTTCTCTTTAATATCCATGTACTCTCCAAACAAAGTGTGCGAGCGTGTGCGTGCTCCGTTCTGTACAGGTTGCAGAGCTTCATTGGCGGGCTCCAATGAAAACCCTACACACTGTGTGTATGTACATGTTCTGCGTCTGTGTGATGACACTAGCAGCAAAGGTGTCTTTAAATGTTTTATAAATCATTTTCTCTCCTGGCTGGTTTGTGCCAGAGAAGAACAACAAACGGACACACAAAAATGCTGTTTTTTGCATCATTTGCAAGGAAACATAAATGAGGGTAAACTTAGGAGCTTTTTTTTTTTTCTTTTTCATAAATCAGTCGTTTTACTTGAAGCACCATGAATCGAAACCACAGCTGTATTTTGTCAGTTTAGATTTGAGGTGTAAGGGGTCTGTGTGTGTTGTACCGATTGCTGAAGCATTGTGTACAGGTTGCCTGTTTGACACCCTCAGTAAATGTTAGTGATGCCGCAGAAATGCATTTTCAGCTAATGAAGAACTAAAGTTGCGCTTGAGTTCAAATTTTCTGAGATCAGGTGGCAGCTTTGACGTCACAGGGGAAAACGTAGGAGGAAATGTGGGCGTCTTCTTTAGACCATGCTCGTTTAAAACGTCTTCTAATCCCTCAGCTTTGGTGCTGAAGTGGTGCAGTACCTCTGCAGTAACTGTTGCACTACCATTTTCTCCCTGAACCGATTTTTTTTTTTCTATCCTTTTAACCATCACATGGCTCAGCACAGGTTCAGATTTACAAATCATGCGATCACAGGATCTGATTTCTCTCCATTTGTTGCAGTTTAACTGTATGATTGGGTTATGTGCAGGGGACAGCGTATCACAAAGATACGTCGCTGTTGTTTTGCAATCTTGCAGAGTCAGCTGACGTCAGAGATGACTGTTGGTTGTCTTTAAACCCCCTATGTGTCCAAAGAACCGAGAGCGGAGGGAAAATAGTTCACTGTGACCATAACAACACAAACACCAAGCAAATGTAAAAGTCTGCAGCCTCTGTGAAGACTATAGTGTACTGCTTCTAGTCTGAGGTGTCTCTGTTACTGTTCCTATTTGTTTACCTGGTGTTCATGTTATTGTGTCCACCATCTTTTTAATTGTATGGAACCCGATATTTAGAAATGAAGCAACGACGGTCCCTTTCTCTCTCAGTGAATTGAACAGATGTGGAAGGGTTTGAACCCTTAGACTTGCAGGGAATAAAAATATGGACAAAATATGTGAAATATTGATCATTTATATTCAATTTGGAGGTTCAGAAGTGTCTCAGACTCTCACACATGGCTACATGCTCTGTGGTTTCATGTTAATACTTTTTTCTTTGTTTTTGGTTTGCAGTACTAATATATTTCCATAACATACCATGTTGTCAGAACTCTAGCCTATACTATGAATGAATGTACGCCGGGCCAATGTATTGTTACTCACAGCCTACCTGCATGATATTGGGTGAAGCTGAATACTCTTCCTGCTGCATTTTGTTTTCCTTTTTTTTTTTTTTTTTTTTATATTGTAGTCTAATAGGCAGCCATACAGACATTTATAAATGAATGCCTTAAGTTTGCTAGTTTCTAGGACAAGTTTGCCCTCACAGTAACCTGCTTTTTTAATTTATAAATGTATGTTGTGTTTTGTTTTTGGGTCACTGGTCGAAGAGTAAAGGTTTGTACCCCGACTGACTGACTGACTCATCATCTGAGTGTTCTGTGAAGATGTACAAATAAATTTGTTAAAGATTGACCCAACTGTGTTTGCTCTGGCACTACAAACCTTGCAAAACATGAACATTTTCCACCAAATTTTAATTTTATTTTAAGCTTCAATGTGTAAGCATTTTACATTCACACATAGAGCAGTTTGTGTGCTGGTTTATCCTTTGATGAACTCAACTCTTTGATTCCAAACAGACATCACTTTCTTGAGAGCCATAAAATTAGAGTTCTGTCTTAATTTCAGTTTCTTTTCCTCAGTTTTCTTAAGACTTACAAGACCTTAAAAAAAATGTTATTAACTGAACCCATCTGTTGTATCATTTGAAACCTGGCATCTTACAAGATGATCATCATCTCCCAAAACTCCATGCAGCAACTAGAGAACTAGTCTGCAACAAAAACAAAAAACAATCTGCTGGAAGAGCGCAACAAGTGGAAATTTTCTGTTATGAATCTGGCTCCCTTGAGGAAAGAAATTATGACAACATGTCTGTATCGATGAAGGTTCCATCTGCTGGGGGCTGTGGAGAAGCCGCTTCTACGGTAGCCTTGGTAGGAGCTGCAGAGTGGTGAGGCTTCAAAGCTTTCCAGGGCTTGGATGGGCAGTGGAAGAGGTGGTCTTTCGCATCTGCGTCACGCGAAACTGACGGTGTGGCAGATGTGGTGTCCTCCTCAGATGATTCTTTAGTTTTAGCTGTGGTGGGGGGTTGTGAGGGTGAAGATGTAGCTGTGGCATGGGGTTTGACATCATACAGGAAGTGCCTGAGAGGAGACCAGCCAGGAGGACGACGCCTGGCGAACTTCTGAAGAAAAAGCAAAGGATTTATAAGAAGATGGACTCGCTAATGGACCTTCCTTATCGGTGACCTCTGTGCAAAAGTCTCAAGCCATACCTCATTTGTTTATCATTTAATTCCAAGTAGCCTGACTTTCTTGTAAATTGTTGAAATGCTCTTGAACTGCAAGTATTTCTCCAGGCTTTCTTAAGGTCAAATATTTACTTTGGACATTGGCTGCTTTTTCACTCATATTCAGTCCAGTCCTTCTACCTGATCATTTCAGAAGAATATTCTTTCATTTGTTAAGCCACTTCACACTAACCTAACATAAAAAGGAATGAGCGAGTGTTAACACATAACAAAGAACTTAGCAAAGAACCCATTTTAAATTCTATCCTGGCTTTAAAGGCTGAGTTCTCAAAGTAAGAACCATAAATCTTCACCATTTCCAGCCACAAAACCAAGATGATTTTCTTCATATATCCGTACTTTGCAATAATTTGGGATCAACTGTAATGTGACAAAAAATTCTGTTTTCTTTTTAAAAATTAATTATTTTCTGTACGTTGACAGTGATTTCTGCGGAGTGATTAAAACAGAGCGTCTAATACAACAACCGACTGAAACGAGAATTCAGAACCTAGTTAAACTTTTCCATTAAAGAAATGTGCTCACATTTCTTTTCATGCAAATTGGTGCGTTTCTTTTAGATGGATAACACTTAATTTTCATAATTATAAAATGAATTTCCGATAACTTAGATGAAAGACTAAGATGGAATAATTTGAGGTGCACAAATTGGAAGGTTGGTGGTTAGATTCCCAGCCCTTCCAGTTCAAAATATCCCAAAGCAACCCAGATGGTAAGCCCGCTGGTACATCCAGTGGAGTGGGAGAGTGAATATTAGCCAGTACAGTTACTATGTGAATGGTTTTCATTAATTTCCTGCATTCTTGTCTACTCGCTCATGTTTGATCATCCTGTGAAAAGAGGGACTTACAGAGGGTGGCAATTGACCCGGTGCACACTCTATGTGTGCCTGTGGTGGCTCAAGTCTCCAAGGTGCTACATCCACTGTAGAGTTGCAGTTGGCATATTCCTGCAGATGCACAGAACACACAGTGAGAAGCACATCTTGGCTGGGGTGATTTGTGCATTAGTTTTGGTTTACCAGATTCTTTTCGTCTGGGATGCATATCTCGTTCAGGTCTGTGTGTTCAGCCTTGGAACAGACGGTCTTCTTCATGTCAAAAATCAGCTTAAATCTGAAGCCGGCAACCACCTACACAAATACACGTGATACGTAAAGACAAAAAAGGAAAGAAAAAGAGATGCCTGTCCTCCCCATTTTCCCTTCACTTCCATGCCACCTGCTGTACCTGTCTGGTGGCGTGGTCAATATTGTGCAGACTGAACAGGTGGGTAGAGTCAGACATGGAGTTGTACTTGGAGATGGAGACAGAAAGGGGAACCTTAAGGTCCTCGGAGTCTACATCGATGAGCTCTGGGCAGCCCATGCAAGGTGCTTTCTCGGAAACGATGTGCCCTTCTACAGTGGAGAAAAATCTGAGTCATGGAAAAGCATAAACTCATATTCCAATAACTGCTCAAGGTTCAGGCAAACAGAGTTGGATAAAGCTTTTCAAAAAGTGTCTAATGTTATTTATTTATGATGTTTTTAATCTAGTTAATTATTTAAAGAATGCCCCGAATTCAGGCTCCCTCTGGATGTGTTTAGATCAACACGACATGATCTCAGTGTGCATGATGGAACACAAAACAGTCCCAAATAGTCTGTAATACAAACAGTCCAGTGAGAGAAAATATACTTTTTGTTTGTTTTTGGAATCTGGCGGTCAGGGTGCATTGGGAGGAAAGCAAAGCCTCTAGAAAGCAACCCAGCTGCCTAATGGTTAAGACACCAGTGGGTATCTCCTAAAACCCAGTCCTGAGATCCCTTCCCAGGTGCTTTATCCCCCATACTCACCTTGACACATGTGACCTTATACTTCACATAATGGTGGGTTGGGGCAGTGCCTCATAAAGGATCTGTGACAGAAATGACCGCATCCCTTGATTCACACCTCAGTTCATATGACCTTCATTGACTCACATCAGCACCAGGTGGGTCAAAAATGATCAGGACCACCTCCAAGGAGACACTCCCACCAGGGGTTAAATACCAGGGACTGTCCTTGGGTGATTAAACTGAAGAAGAACTGAATCAAAAAGTCCACCAGCCTTCATTTCAAGCCCTTTTCATTTATCATTAAAAACTAGTAAATGTGCTGATGCCACCTATTTATTTAACCTAGCTTACTTTATTTCTTTACAACCAAATCGCACATGAAACAATCAAATACTATTTTAATGTACAAATACAGTTTGCAAGCTGAGCCTTAAAAACCTGCAAAATATCCTGTGAGTGGGACAGAAAAACACAGGATCGATATACCGAACGCCTATATTTGACTGATTAAAGTCTAGACTGCGTCACTGCCTTTTATGGTGTTATAAGTTAATATTGTGCTTGCAGATAGTGTTGGCATGTTACCCAGTCAGCCCCCTTCTGTTTCCCCAGCAGCCCGCCAGTGCCCATTTCCCTCAGTGACTCACTGTTAGGTGGCTGTACTCTGGTAAACACATTCATGGTGTAAGAACTGTGGATATTTTTGGTTTTGATAATGATTTAAGTTCCTTATGTGGGAATTTTGTCTCTGAAAGCAACTGGTTCTGTGTTAAAATGAGGTCTCAGTCAGAATGGATTCAATAGACCATGTTCTGCAGCAAGACAATAAAAAAACCCAAAGAAAAAAACAAGCTTTGAAAGGACTGTTAAAAACTTTAATCTGATGCTGAGTTTATCCACCCTCACTCACCAATCTGGCAGTCCACCTGCTTTGTCTCAGCCTTTGTCTCTGACATGAGGACGGTGGCGTTGCAAGAAATCGGCCCCTGGAGGGACACGACAGACCGTGCGACGGCTTTGTTTTTACTAAGCATTTAACAAGAACTTTAATATTTTCATACCACGAGTTGTTAAATGGGAGGAGGAGCTGATTATTGTTACCTTGCTTCCAGACTGCAAATAGTCACAGTCTGTCCAGGGTTTGCTGCTGTCAGCTGTGCACTCGCTCTTCCAGGTAGTGAACTTCAGTGAGTACACTGAGTCTGAGCCATTCTCTGACTGGAGACACACACACACACACAAATATATGTAATCAGTGTGCACCAGAAGTCAAAGTGCCACAGCATGTTTTCTTTGAATTTCTTGGTAATCGTCCCAGAGCATTAAATCCTCTTGTTTTTTAGCTTTGTAAGGAAAAACAGCCACAAGCTCAGTTTTAGTTGAATCCAACAAGCTTGATTCCCACTTATGTAACTTACGTAACAAAAAAGCTCATAAATTCTCATAGTATTGTTCTTCATGGTAACACATGTGTCTGCAGTCACTGTACCTTGCTGGCTTTCAGTATCTGAAAGAGGGCCAGCTTATGGCCGGTGCTCAGCCTCTCGTTGAATTTGTCCACAGCGCTGTGGACAGCCTTCTCCACAGACGGGTCATCACAAAAGATCAGGACACCAGACTGGACCTCCGCTGCCTCCTGGATGAAAAGAAGGAAGATGATGCACAGAATGATTTTTTTAGAATAAAGCCAAAATGTTTTTGTAAATACCAATAGGCTCATTTCTTTTAAAATTGACAAAAATTTAGTGTTTTCCAAAAGTGTTGTGATTTGTCTGATTTATTTTTAGCTTCTTTTTTTCTGTTTCTACGTTTTTCTGCAATTTACTCAGAAGTAAATGAGGCTGTAAAACTTCATGTGTTCAGCTTTCAAAAACGTTGAGGTGACTTACTTTCCTTATTTGCGTATATTCGCAAGTTATCCTTTAACTAATACTCTGCATGCAGGACTTTTCAGGTCAATACCCCGATATCAGAAAACAGCAGAGCACTTAAAAAGGTGCTGCACCACATTTGAAAGGCTTCTAAATTGTGGCATTGCACTGCAGCTTGTGCTAAAGTAAAAGATGTAAATGTTTCTTCATCCTCAGATTATCTGCAAAATGAAATTGCGTCATTTCAAAGGGTCACAAGAACTGAAATAAAGTACAGTACAAACAAGGCAAAGTCAGTGACCCTGCAGGTTTGTACTGCAGTGGATTTGCACTCCAGGATCGGAATAAGGGAGTAAGAGTTGATCGTTATTTGCTTTTTGTGGTTTTAAGACATCCTACTTATGTACTGAGTGTCCAGATTACCAAACTAGTAAGGGAATCTACCAGAAAATATAAAAAGATGAAGCACATATCCTCCAATTCCCAAAGTAAGTGATGCTCTTGCTTTGACATGAGGCATCCGACAAACTTAGCAGTTCTGTTTTTAATACTTTTAGCTTATATTTATTAAAAGTATTTAAAGATTTTAATGCAAGATCTTTGCTGTGGTGTTTAAAAACATCCTCTTTTATTTGACAAAATGATCTGATCACCCCCAAGCAGCCTTATTCGTATATTCTAGGTTTCAAAGCAGGAAATCTGGTGTTTCCTCCTTACCTGCCCAAAAACTGAGCACAGCAGGCCCAGCAGGCCCAGCACACACAACCCCACTCCACTCCTCATCTTCAGATCCTGCTGGATGTTTGACTCTGTTCTGCTGTGAGACACAGAAGAGACAAATATCACACACCACCAAACACTGTAAGCCTCAGGTAACCACAGCGAGGCTGAAATGACCTCCAAATAACCTCCGAACACTGATAACTTTCACCGGATCAATCTAAAAATGCACTCCTATGCACAATTTGCTCACTTCAAATTATTTGCTATAAAAAATGTCCTCTTACAGTTTCTGAAGGTGTAGGCCTGCTGTCGATCCCGCTGAGCTCGTAGAGGAAAAATTCCACTCCTCTCCACACTGGGATGGACGGCTGAGTGAAGGTCTCCTGAAACTGTGGGTGGGAATCGTCAGAAAGACATTGACACACACATGGACACATGCACAGGGGACAGGAGGGCACAGCGGACAGGAGGGACACACACACACACACACACAGAATAATGCTCAGAAAGCTCAGTCAGTAAAAGGAAAGTAAATGTTTGCTCATTTGTTTGCCCTCCTACCTATCGACCAAATGTAACAGTCACTGTCTGAGAGATAAAGGCAGAGAGAAAACTGATGATATAACTCCTCACATTAGGCTTAGTGACTGTGACATTGCAACCATTAACACACATTAAGCCACATAAAGTAGAGCTGACTGGCACTGACTGTAGGGAGAAGGAAATTTTAGTGTTTAGGGACCCCTTTGTGTGCGGTCAGTACTTTGTGAGTGTGTGTGTGTTGTGTGTGTTTTTAACTGGTACTTTGCCCCCGTCGACCTTTATCCTGAGCCGCACCGATTTCCCCACTGCTCATCTGTGAAACAAGCTGAGATGTGTGCACTCTGTATCCTACAGTCAGTGTTTCATTTCTCTTTGGGAGGTTTGCAGGGGCACAATCAGTTCACCAAGTGCATTAAGAATCAGCTTACCTGACGACAGATGACAGCATCCGAGAGTTCATGTCCTCTCTCCGGCTGCTCATCTGCTCTGCATGAACCACTCACGTAAGGATAGCAAGTAACATATTATCGTGTCACAGATTTTAAAGACGGCTAAAACATGGAAATTAATTAATAGTGTAAAAGTGTACAGCAGATTTATAAGAGCGCAAACCTGCCCTCTTGTGGTTATGAGTCAAAATTACAGCTGCACTTGTGCTGGAGACAGATTATCAAAGTACTTAGAAAATAGCCTGACTACAGGGTATCTTAGCTTAGTAGCTACATGAAATCAGGGGGAAATACTACATAGACTGTACATTAAAGATGACACATGGTTGAGGCCCACTGTCTGTGGACTTTGCAAGACACACACACACACCTGCTAATTAGTTCTAAGCTATAACAGCTATTAGAACTGAAAATGATGCTTCTTGGATGGTCTGTGCCATCATGTGATGGATTTAGTAGACTAGCCTAATCACCATAAGCAAGGCCTACCAAATAATTGGCTACACATCCCTGTGTTTGTGCATCTGTCAATTAAAGTGACCACATCTTAGAAAATACATCAATTAAAAAAATGAAACAAACATTAACAGCTGAGTTAAATTAAGCAGATATCCAGCTGTCTTACAAATAAAAGACTGGCTGCAGAGACTAACATTTTTTGTAAATTTTAAGTTTGTTTGTTTTGCTTTGTTTGTTTGTTTTTTGTTTGTTTTTAAAGTTGGACATTTTTAATATCAGTGTCTGTGAGGACTGACTCGCTTTTGAGACCAGCCTCAAGTGATCATTAGAGGAACTGCAGTTTTGCCTTTTCATAGGTTACCACCTGGTCCACTGTGGCGATCTACTTTCTAAAAGTCACCCTGAAACACTTATGAAATTAAATATCTTGTTTGTTTAATTATACAATTGTGTTTGTGAAATACACAATCAAGTGATTGTGTATTTCAAATTTTAGGTACCAAGCAAAGCAAATCTGTGCAAGCCTTGAGAGCAAAGTAAAAAATCTGTGTTTTTGACTTGAGAACCAATATAAAGGAAAGTGTTTTGCCAACAAAACCGGCCAACACCTTTAGAAAATGCATTGCAGGTGTTTTCTTCAGTCAAATCGTGCAGTGAAAACCTATAAAAAAATATATTGAGTATAGCCAAGAAGTCAATTTGACGGTTATCACTACCATTATCAGTTGATTTAGTTTTCTGTGAATTCATGCTTCTTTATCTAAGAATTCCTTCCAGCACACACTGTATGTGTCAGTATAAATTTTCTAGAAATTTCAAACTGATTTCCAATTTACTCAGTTTTATTTATATGGTACCCCTGCAACAGTCACTGCAAAGTATATTACACCATAAGTTAAAGATCCTACAGAGAAAATCCCAACAATCAGATGAACGCCCATGAGCATGCACTTGGCAACAGTGGGAAGGAAGAACTCCCTTTTGATAGTTCGGAAGAATAAGTCATCTGCTGTGACCAGTTGGGGTTGAGGGGGAGGTGATGGAACCATGTTTCAAGGTGTTCTAACTAAAGGATGAGCCTGCATTTTCGGAGCTGCAGTGGTTCCAGTCTGGAGAGTTAGTAAATTTGTCTTTTTTTAATGAAGCATGTATTTTGTTTGTGCTAGCAGGAAAAATAAAGGTGTAACCGATACAATTAAAAAGTATTCTTGCATTGTGCAGTCTCCTTCTGTGGGTTATAAAGGCAAACTGCTGTTTAGACATTTATGAGGAAGTGATGAGGAAGTAGGATTTTTCCTGGGGCACACAAGAAAATCAAACATGCTGGCGTCTTTGTTGCACTGTCATAACAGGGCAGTGGAGGAAGGGGAAAGAAGACACATGTTCAGGATCTACCTGTAGGCTGCTGCTGGAATTGAAATGAAACATGCACGTCAAGGTCAGAAGCTTTACCTGTAGTTGTTGCAGCTGCATATATCTGTGGCAGTGTGAACCTGTCTTTTCCCTCAGAGTTCAAACGTTACAGTGATAATGACTGCACAGAGCATTTTTGTGCCATAACAGTACTTAACAGCAGCACACATCTAAAAGCAGAGGAATTCATCAGTCTGGGAAATACTTGCTCAGATAATTTGGTTCATCAGGAGAAAAAGAAATTTGTGTTTTTGAACTGTTGGTTTGAAAAAACAGGGTTCTGGAAAATGTGTCTGTTTTCTGACCACATAATTTGTCCATTAACTGAAAGAATAATTGATCAGTATATTGACAGTAAAGGCCACAAATTATAATGAGTTAGAACATACACCTTTGGTGTAAATGCTTCATTGCGGCCTAAGGCAAATAAAACAGCGCAAGAGGGCAATTTTTGTTAAGTTACAGCACTTTGGGTTTTCTAAGGAACCAAAAGTTTGTTTTTGTGCCTGTTTTTGTTGCCCCCTGCTGATTATGAGACAGTATGACACATGGTGTCATTTGGGAATGACTTTTAAGGCAAGAGCAGAAACCCGTGGTAACAGGAAATATAATTTTTTCCATTTTCTGACAAAGACAAACATTTTAAAATAACTGCTGTCTTGTGTGCATTTATACAGGTTTTCTTTAAAGATGTACACAGTAAATATTTAAAAATGCAAATAAAAAAAAAACACATTCAAGTAGCTGATAGCTGGGGAGGTTAGCATTAGGAAGAGCATTGACCCCCATAAAAGTGTTCGGTTGTTTTTTCTGGAGTCAGTCTGGTGAGGCAGTTCCAGCAGAAAATCTTCTTACAGCGAGTGCACATCATCCGGTTGCACCCTCCATCCTTCTGTAACGTAAAGCACAGCACACGTATGAGCAAATTCAATCAGAAACTCTCTCTGAACTGCTCTGTGCTCTCAAGTTTGTACGAATGTGCTCAGGTGAGTGCAAACCTCTATTCTAGTGAAGCATTCAGGACAACTCTTGCTATTGTTGGCAACCCAGTTGTTGCTTAGGTTTTTTTCCATAATGGACACCAGTAAATTGGAGCCATATCTATTTTCCAGCAGGCGCTTCCTCTCCCTGCTGCCACTGGCATAGTCCTCCCAGAGAGCCTTCACCCCCTCTAAGAGACACATACAGGACGCCAGCATCTACACTTGGACTAAACACACATCTGCATCGACTCAAAGCAATCATCCAGTTACCTCCTGTACTCTCAAACCTCCAAAGTCTCATTTGTGAAACAGTTTTACATTTACTGTGACTGGATGTTGTCATTTTTATTATTCTTTGAAACTTTTTTCTTGTGGTCACACAGCATATATCTGTGTACCTTGTGACTGTGGCAGGTCTATCTTTCTGCATATTTTTTCTCGGTCTCACACTTCCCCGTTCCATGGTATGTTTTTCTGCATATGACACAGAAGGCAAAGCCGCACTCAGAGCAAAGCGCTGCCTTGCTGGATTTCTCCAAAATCACGGCAGAGCCGCAGGATGTTCGAGGACAGTACGTCATATCTGCGAGACAAAAAGATGCCAAAAGAAATGAGATATTTATGAAAAAGAACTAAAGATGTTCTTTTTACCAGGTCTAACCCAGAAATGTAATAAATAGATTCTGATCAGTCTATGAAAGCCTTCATCACACAATCAGTATAACAGCAACAGAAAGAAAACAGACCAGACATGCTGTCCAGAGTCTTCTGCAGCAGGAGACAGTCATAGCGGTCAAACAGCTTCTCCCCTACCAGACTCTGCACCTACAAACACAACAGAGATAAAAAGCAGAGACACAAAGTGAGACTGAGGTCAGCTAATCGAAATTCAAACACAGAGGTTTCATTTGAAACCTCTGTGTTTGAAACGCACAGTAAGGAAATGGTCAGCAGAGACTGAAGAGGCCCTGAGGGACTGTTTCCGTTCTACTGTGTGGGACAACCTCTGCAGCCCCCTGGAGGATGACCTCAACAGCATCACAGACGGCATTACAGATTACATGAACTTCTGTTTGGACAACACAGTAGCCATCAAAAAGGTACAGTGTTTTTCTAACAACAAGCCATGGATAAATCCTGAAATTAAGGCTCTCCTCAAGGAGAAGAAGAGTCTTTAGATCTGGAGACAAACAGGAGCTGAGAGCTGTCCAGAAGAAGCTGAAATGGAAGATAAGGCAAGGAAAGGAAAACTACAGGAGGAAGATGGAAGAGCAGCTGCAACAGGACAACATCAGAGGGGTTTGGAACAGCCTGAAGACAATCTCAGGACAAAAACCAACCCCTCAGGCTGCAGGAGACTTGGGGTGGGTGAATGACCTAAATAATATTTTAATAGGTTTGATCAACCACCCACCCCTCCCACAGCATCGTCCCCCCTGCTGCAATCTCCTTCATCTTTAGGGACTGCCTGTCCTTCATCTCATTACTTCACACCTCTCAGCTTCACACCTCCCAGCTCCCAGTCATTACACCTACCCCCAGCTTCTGTGGACTCCAACATACACCACCCTCCCCCAAAATCCACTCTTTCTATATCAGCACTTCTAGTGAGGAACGAGCTTCGCAAGATCAAGGTGCGGAAGGCTGCAGGTCCAGATGGCATCAGCTCCAGGCTCCTGAGATGCTGCGTAGATGAACTGTGTGGCATCCTAGGATATCTGCTCTACCTGAGCCTGTCACTGGGGAAAGTATCACAGCTGTGGAAGACATCCTGTGTGGTACCGGTACCAAAGACCTCCCATCCCAAGGACCTCAGCAGCTACAGGCCGGTAGTCCTGACATCGCATTTGATGAAGACCCTCGAGAGGTTGGTTCTCTACCATCTGCGCCCCCTGGTGAGGTCTTCATTGGATCCGCTACAGTTTGCTTACCAGCCTGGCATTGGGGTGGAGGACGCCATCATCTACCTCCTGCACCGAGCTCTGACTCACCTGGAGAAGCCTGGAAGCACTGTGAGGATCATGTTCTTTGATTTCTCCAGTGCTTTTAACACCATCCAGCCACGACTTCTGAGAGACAAGCTGGAGCTATCGGGAGTGGACCAACACATGTCCCAGTGGATACTGGACTACCTCACAGAACGTCCACAGTATGTGAGGTCACAGGGCTGTGTCTCTGATACGCTGGTCACCTTCCAGAGATTAGTGAATAAGGTCCTCTATGGCCTTCCCAACTGTAGTGCTTACCTAGATGATCTGGTAATATACACTAAAACATGGTCGGACCATTTGTACACTCTGCGCCAAGTATTCCACCGTTTAGCTCAGGCTTCCTTAACCCTCAATCTAGCTAAATGTGAATTTGCTAAGGCCACAGTGACGTACTTGGGCAGAGAGGTGGGAAGCGGGCAGGTGCGACCTCTTAACGCCAAGGTTGCAGTGATTATGGAGTATCCCACGCCTACCACCCGGCGGGAGTTGCGCCAATTCCTGGGAATGGTGGGTTATTACAGGAACTTCTGCAAGAACTTCTCCTCCATAGTCCAGCCGTTGACCAACCTGCTAAGCCCTAAGGTTGATTTCCTATGGTCTGACAAGTGTCAGGATGCCTTTGAAAGTGCAAAAGCCCTCCTATGCCACACTCCCGTGCTAACTGCACCTGACTTGACGCGTCCATTCAAATTAGAGGTTGATGCCAGTGCTGTTGGGGCTGGGGCAGTACTGTTGCAAGAAGACTTGCAGGGATTGGACCACCCCATTTGTTACTTCTCCCGCAAGTTTAACAAGCATCAGGTAAATTACTCCGTCATTGAAAAGGAGACATTGGCCCTGTTGCTAGCTCTTCAGCACTTCCATGTGTACTTGGGGTCTGGCACATTACCCATTGTAGTGTACACTGATCATAATCCACTTGTATTTCTTGCCCAAATGTTTAACCACAATCAAAGACTCATGCGATGGGCCTTGCTGCTACAAGAGTACAATTTGGAGATTTGGCATATCAAAGGATCAGAAAATGTACTAGCTGATGGCCTCTCCCGGTTGTGAGTATGACTTGTTTTGTTGTCTGTCACGAATATGGAAATCTGTATATACAAAACGTGGTCTTGTATTTTAAGGGGAGGGGTGTTATGGCCCGGGGCCTTGGAGGGAGTGAGACTGCCTTTTTGTTTATGCAGATCACAGTGTGCCAGACCTCGCGGACGATTGGCTGCCTGGAGATCCCATGACCACTCCAGGACCAATTGACTGGCTGATTGTCTGCACCTGGGAGTATAAAAGGCTGAAGATCCTTCACACTATGGGGAACTGCTGCTCTGAAGTGACATGCAGTGTCCTCCTCGTTGCCTCTCACATGAACTTTGTTTGTTGAAACTGTTTGCTGTGTTGCTCTTTGTTTGCTAAACCAGCTGAACTTAGTTTCATTAGAGTTTTGTGATGCTGGCTTGCCTTAGTTAACCCTTAGCTTTTATTTTGTGTGCTGCCAGCTTGCCTTAGTTAACCTTTAGCTTTTACTCTTGACTGTTTTTTCTTTATGTAATAATTGTTTGCCCAGTGGTCTGTTGAACAGCCCTGTCGGTTTTCTGTTCAAAGTTTGAGATTAAAACCTTTTTCTTTACTCAGTTTTGTGTTGGGGGCTTGTGTATGTTACTCCTTCCCTGGGAACTGTGCTGGCACCGTTCCTCTTCACCCTCTACACTGCAGACTTCTCCATCAACTCCCCACGCTGCCACCTACAGAAGTTCTCTGACGACTCTGCCATAGTCGGCCTCATCACAGGTGAGGACGACTCAGATTACAGACGGTGGACTCTGGACTTTGTAGACTCTTTACAGGAAGGGTCAGAGAAGACTCTACCTGCTGAGGCGGCTGAGGTCATTTGGAGTACAGGGAGCACGTTTAAAGACCTTATGTGACTCTGTGGTGGCATCCGTCATTTTTTACAGTGTTGTATGTTGGAGCAGCAGTTTATCGGCAGCTGAGAGGAAGAGGTTGGATAAACTCATCAGGAAGGCCAGCTCTGTTCTGGGATGCACCCTGGACCAAGTGCAGGTGGTGGGAGACAGAAGGACTCTGGCCAAAATAACATCTCTCATGGACAGAGTCTCCCACCCCATGCATGTAAATGTTGCTGAACTGCAGAGCTCCTTCAGTGACAGACTGCTGCATCCTCGATGCATGAAGGAGCGTTTCCGCAGGTCCTTCCTCCCTGCAGCTGTCAGACTGTACAATCAGAACTGCTCCCAACAAACATAGATGTTTACATCTGCGCTGCAACTGCAATAAGTTAATCAACCGATTCGCACTACAACCTGGTTTGCCTCTTATCTGTAGTTGTTTTTATTTAATTTAATAACTGTACAGTACTCTGTTTATAGTAACCATTGTCCTTAATGTAAATATGTAAGAAAAATTGTGCATGGTTCTGTGTCCTGTGTACTGTTTGTTTGTATATGTGTCTTTCTGGCTGCTGTTAAAACCAAATTTCCCCTTGTGATATAGAATAAAGGATTATTCTATTCTATTTGACAAGAAAGGACAGTCATCAGTTCTCCTTGTCTCCTCTGTCCTTGATCCTTCTACCTGTAGCTCTTTTTAACAGCTTTTAAAATGTGTTTTGATATTAGATAAAAGGACCAAACACTACAGTTGTTGAAACCATTCTGCAGGTTGAAGGCTGCGTGTAGCTTCTACCTGTGCAGGTGTAGGGGCACCAGTGCAGTCTGCCTGAGGACAGGTGACACCCCGGACGTTCCCCTCTGTGATCTGAACCGTACAGAACTCGCAGAGACAGGCCCGGCAGAAGACGTGGCCACACGGTGACAGCTTCACGCACTCGGACCCGAGTCGGCCCATAAAACAAACCCCGCAGTCAAAGAAAGTGGTGGCAAACACTTTGTGTTTCTGGGCTGCATCATAGATCAAAATGTGGGACAGCAGAGTCTGTGATGGAGATAAAAAGAGACCAGAGAGAGTTTGCTCTTCACTCTGAGGAGAATCTGTGGGCTGGACCGGCAGAGAAGCAGCTCCAAGTTCACTTGGATCTAACGTGCCTGAGGAGGTAGAGGGAAGCAGCGATGAGAGAGAAGCATCTCCTTCATTTAAGAAATCTTCCCGGACACTTTGATGATGCTTGGATTTCTCTGCAGATGAAGAAAGATCATCCTGGAGATCAACATTAAACTCTGAGCCTTGGAGGATTGTCACATCTGGAGTGTGTGCGGTTTGGTTTTGGAGTGCAGGCTCTGGAGAAAGAGCTCTTTGATAATCTGAGGTTAGATCACTCTGGCTCTGGTGAGAGTTCAGATCATTCTGGTCATGCTTGCAGGAGTCTAAAGCCGAAGCTCCCTGAGAGTCTGTGCTGCTCCCGTCTGAAGGATTCTCCTGAACTTCCGAGGATGGTACAGAGAACTCTGGCTCTGAATTGTTCTTTGGTTCTGAGAGTTCAGCATTGTGTTGGTCCTGGTTATAATGCAGGGTGCTGCGTTCATCAGGAGGAAGATCCAGCTTACTGTGGATGTTCAGGAACCTCAGAGCGTCTTCTCTGAGAAACTGCACCCAGGAGAAGAGCACCACAGCTCCCCCAGTGGCCTCATAGAGATCAGCAAGATGAGCACGCAGGAGGGAGAGGGAGAATAGATTGTTGTCATCTTTACTGAGCCTCTACAATGTCCTGTGAACCTCTCACACACTGGCAGGATGAACCCGTGACCAACAATGACTTGACTGCTGATTACCTGTGTGTGAGTCAGCCAGCTGCAGGTGAGGCTGAAGGAGGGAGGGGACGAGGAGGGGTAGTCGTCAGGAAGCCCAAAGTTCAAAAGCAGCGGTGGAAGGAAAGAAATATCATACCGACGCAGACTTTCACCTTAGAAAGAAAAATACGAGCTCATCAGATGAACTATTCTCTTTCTGTAATGTTTGTTTATTTGTTTTTAAATAATTTGGGTGTATTCAATAGAAAATATTTGATATATTCTGTCACACGAACACAAATAGCAAAAGCTATGAATGATGCCACATGTCAGTATTCTGTTCAATGATATATCTAATCTAGATATATTTAATTCATACATCATACATTCCATTTAATGCCAACAAAAACATGCTCATTACATTGTTACTGGCTCGCCTAATGAGTTCAACTTATTTTACATCATTGGCTACATAAAACCCATTTTTATCTTAAGTAGATGATTAGGGCTGTACCAGTAAAGGTGCTTCCTAATATTCCAAACCAACATTTTCCAAAAACATCCGGATTGGACCTTTTCAGTCCAGCAGTCGCGTGTTTGACAACCCCGGCGCCTCTGATTTACCCTCTCTGAGAGCCACGCTGAAGCCGACAGGAAGCTCGACACATACTCGGATTTCTCCGGCAGACTTCGACTCATCCCGAACAAACTCGTCCGCATCAAAGATACTCTGGAGAGCGAGCAGCTCGTCTTCCTGCTCCTCCAAGTCCTCAGTCATCCCTCCACTTCCTCCTCGGTCTGGTTTTGTGAGAAGCCTTCCTTCTCTGAATACTTCCTACTGTGGCTTCTTGCTTGACTCTGGGTCACACCAGCCTGTTCCTGGTCCTTATTTGTCCGTCCCTCTGACTCATCAGCGTATGATGTAAGAAACAAAGTACAGGCAGCAACCTCAGCCTACTGTAAACCTGCTGCTGATGCAAACTAGTCAAACAAGCCAATCAGCATGTTTGTTTGTTTTTTAGTACTAATACTCCTTAATAGTCCATTGTGCACTTTTATTTGCAATCCATGTCTCTAAGAACCCAACAATACAGTACACTATTAAACTCCTCTCTCCTTTAATTTACTGGAACACATTACAGAAGAATACTCCCTGCTCCTCTGTGAACGTTTCTCCTTTAAGTTCCTCACAAAGCTTCACAGACATGAAGAATTACAGTATATTACTGTGGGGTCTTTACCTTAAAATATAAAGCACTTTGGGGCAGCTGTTGTTGTGATTTAGCACTATATGTATCTGGAACGCTACATCCAGATGAACAGAATAGACTCATGGGGGAAACATTTTTTCTAAGTATGGACAGAAAAAGCATAATAATAAAGTCTCAATTTTTTGATGAAGGCCACAAATGCAATGAAAGCTCCGAAAAGGACAAGATAATAATTTTTCATAATTTACATTTCTCACACAGTCAGCTGAGGAATATCATAGGCTGTTCTGGATTTCAAGATGGCAGACAAAGCCCTGGGACTTCGTTGGGTTTTTGACACAGCACTTTTCTGGGCACTGTCAACAGATGCTGGAAAGAAAGAAATACAGTATTTACATGCTCTATTCATCCAAAACTAAATCAGCATTTCACAAATTCTCTGTATCATCAATTGTTCTCTAAACATCATTTTATTATTCAGATAAGTGATTCATATATTCAAAGCACTTGTGACAAACTGTCATCAAATATTTTAACACTGCTGATGTTTGGCTCTAACTGTTGGGTGGAGAGGCTCTGACTCCCACCTGACACCCGGATGCACTCTTTCTTCCCAGGAGTTGAGCTTGCAGGTCCTGGAGCAGTAGAAGACCTTGTTGCAGCGCCTGCCCAGGGTCAGATTCATGGACACAGACCAACCGCAGTGAAAGCAGAACTTTAACACTGGTTTCATGAGAACAGGTTTACACATAAAGAAAGAGAAGTTCCTGAAAGCTGTGTTTAGATTAGGTAACAGAGAGCAGAAAAATAGGAACTAGAGCAGCACCTTACTGTAGATAAATGTGAGTGTATGCGTACCTGTGGTCTCCTGTTTCCTCTGGGAGGCTTTTACTTTTGGGAGGGACACACACAAACACACTTATAATTTAAAGCCATTTTCAACAATGAAAGCAAGTGTTAGCAGGAGTCCTTAGCAGTAACATACAGCACTGT
Organism: Perissodus microlepis; assembly: GCF_051167445.1. NCBI lineage: Eukaryota > Metazoa > Chordata > Actinopteri > Cichliformes > Cichlidae > Perissodus > Perissodus microlepis. Next base: position 29,910,599 of record NC_140477.1, read on the forward strand.
GCTAACGTTTTGCACCACTCCTCATTTCCGGCCCTGTAGATGTTGATCCATCCTCAGCAAAAATGGTCTCAGTGACTGTCAAGGAAGTCAAGGAAGGGAAGCAGGGAGAAATGTCTGGGGTTTGCCAATTTACACAAGAACTATACTGAAAATCAGTGGCAACAGGTCTGAGTAATGACTCTAAAAATGACATTTTTGGTTTGAATTGGTATGTACGGAGGAGGTCAGGAGAGAGGTACAGCAGTGAGCGTCTACAGCCATCTGTAAAACAGGGTGGAGGCTCTGTGATGGTTTGGGTTTGCATTTAAGCCAGTGCCGTTGGAGATCTTGTCAAAACCGATGGAGTTACGAATTCAGAAAAGCACTGTCAGATTTTCATCCACCATACAGTTCCATACGTGTAAGTGGTTGCGTATGTAGGATCAGTGAAGCAGGACTTTCCTGTGAGTGTTTACATGTCACCCTGATGCAAAGACCTGTTAATGCTGTTTACCCAGCTTAGCCAGGAATTTAGGAAATTTGCGTTGGTTTTCTCTTGTGGACATTTACTGGCTATTCTGATGTTTTAGCTCCATGCGCAGTCTACAAATGAGGCAAAATGAACTCTTAAGACTTGAACCACTTCATCCATTTATTAGTCAGCTGTTCAAGGAAAACGTAAATACTCAATGTTAAAAATAGTCTTCAAAAGTCATTAAAGTGTTTATGAACAGAGGTGAAAAAGTCAAAATGGCATAGCAGGGGCTCAGTGCTTACATACATATATACATCAGTGATGTGCGACTTTGCACCACTTTTCTGTTTCTCAAGGTTTCTCTTAGAAGCCTTTCAACTAATTTTTTAAGACAAACAAACAGACGGGTTAGAGTAGGATGAGATCAGTTAGTATTTAAATACTATCCAAATGTTCAAATCACAATGTCATAATCGCACCATGTTCTTAGCTCTTCATGTGGAAAATCTGCGTCCTATACCTTGCACTATAAACATGGGCTTGGATTGAAAAGCTAATTAAATGACTGTAAGGAAATTCCCTTCACAATTCCACTGAGGAAGTTAAGATAAGTGTGCTGTGCTGAGTGATAAGGGATGTAGAGAAACAAGCGGGGTGGAGGCCGAACTTCTCAAGCTTTGGTCTCGACCTCTAGTGTGAAGCTTTCCATGGGTCCTTTGCTCAGGGCCTTGATGTCATCCAGGAGAACGGTGGGGGTCAAAATGTGGGAAGACCCTGTATAGGATAAAGATAAATAAATTGCATTAAAAAAACAAACAAACAAAAGAACAGTCCTGTCATAATTCCGCTCTGCTCCAGTAGGGGGTGTAAAACAGCAGGAAATAACGTATAATAAGTGTAATCTTAAAACTCAGTGGAACCTTCCCGATAATCGTCACAATCATAGCTCTCCTTAGTTCATGTGCTGCAAGCTAATATTTCCCAGCATTCTGACTTTCTGCGCGCCTGTTTGGTACGAAGCATTGTCCAGCTGTTTCCTTGCACTGAGTCTTACCAATGATGACCTCGCAGGATTTCATTGCCCTGTTGACCTCGTAGGCGCAGCGCATCTCAGAGAAGCTGATCCCTCCTATAACAAAGATGATGAGACGTGAGCCAGTCCGGCGGTCATCCTGAGTGCTGGCTCTGTGCTTCTGCCGTGCGCTGTGGAGAAGAAGGAGGGGCATCGGAAATATTAACTGACAGAGCCTTAAGGAAGAAAAAGCAGACGCTGCTTCTTACTGTTGAAACTGGAAAATCGACCTCATTCACCTCAATCAACCCTCTAAGAAACAGAAAGTGGATGTGGAGAGATAAATCACACAGACTGACTGTATAAGCATAACTAAGTGACACGACAACACAAAACTGTAGGGTTGTTAAACTGTATATTCTTCAGTTAGAAAGAAACCAAAACAGCAGCCCAGTTCCAGCCTGGTCACTCACAAAAACCCACCTCACAGCCCCGGAGCCATTCCAGGCAGCAGGACACTCGGACTGGTGCGGCCACTCTTTGGTGTCCAGTTTGTTCTCCACGACATCCTGGAAGTAACGCATGTTTTAGAGATCATGTGACATGGAGAGCAAATCTGTTTTGCAAGCCAGTAACAACAAACAACAAAGTGCAGTAACCTTCACTCGCTGAGGGGTCCTACCTACATTTAATTTATATGCACATGGTCCAGTGGTCATCTTCTAAATGTTACGCAACGTGTATCTCTTTGACCATCATGCGCATACTTCAGTTTTCTTTATATTTGGAACACAAGTTTCAGTCACTCTGTAAAACGATTTATTTTGTGGGTGACGTCACAACTTAAAAGCAGAAGTCGTGCCATTAACAGAGCTAATTAACAGAAGAACACATGATGAGTAATTTTGGTGCCAAGGGAAGGTGTGATAATAACGTAACTACATCATGCATTAGTAGATGTCAAAACACAGGCTACTGCTTGACAAACAATTTGCTTTCCTCAAACTCAAAGTCTCACTGTTTTTTTGCATCATGCACCTTTATGCTTAGAAATACTTGAGACTAGCAGACGAGCTTTAAGTTATCTGCAGCAGATATTCAGCTCCCACACGTCAAATCAATTTGTCTTCTGCTGCAAGAGGAAACATTTTAACCGCATTTGACAGGAAACCAGGTGCTCAGGTGAAGACCACTGATGTTTTTCTTTTTTTTTTTCATGTAATAACAGGAAATGCAAGTGAAGATGAAAAGAAACGAGCTCATGTTACAGATCATTTTACATGGAGTTAGATTCTAATCTAATATAAACTGTTATTTTCACAGTAACCTGTAAGATGATTACTAAAAAGCTCCTCTCAGTTTTGTTTGCTATTAGGAGCCTCCTCTTCATTGGATACACTCCATCTGATTAACAACATGGATTTACAGAACTGAGACTGAGTGAAGAGAAGAGTTTGGGGGAAAACTGCTAACGGGGGTATTTCCACCTCTCAGTTCCACACCCATTTCAGAGAAACGGCTTCGGCAGCTGAGTTTTAAGAGCAAGTATATATTTTCTTTTCATGATTTGTGGTTGACAGGTCACATGACTTACCAAAGTGAAAACAAAGCACAGTGAAAAGGTACATTTAGAAAAGAAAACCAAAAACTGGCAGCACAGCGAATTTCACACAAACAAAGGACAAAGATTTTCACCCAACATACTTATAAGACAATAAAAACACTAGTCCTGAGGGACTGAGACAGAAACAGAAGGACCATCCTCTGAAGAAAAACAACAAGGCAACAACTAGTGCCTTATTGTGGTTTACACTTGCTAGGATGCAGAAAACGGTACAGAACAACACAAACTTGTGTGACACAGCTTATCAGATGACCCGAATCTGATAACCTCCTTTTGTTCTGCTTCCATAGTTGTGCTCATGAATGCCCCTTAGACGAGGACTGGGGTAGCACAATGAAACAGATTCAATTCAATTCAATTCAATTCAATTCAATTCAATTCAATTTTATTTATATAGCGCCAAATCACAACAAAAGTCGCCTCAAGGCGCTTCATAGATACAGAGAAAAACCCAACAATCATATGACCCCCTATGAGCAAGCACTTTGGCGACAGTGGGAAGGAAAAACTCCCTTTTAACAGGAAGAAACCTCCGGCAGAACCAGGCTCAGGGAGGGGCGGCCATCTGCTGCGACCGGTTGGGGTGAGAAACAGATACAGTTACATGTTCAGTTTGGCAAGATGCAAGCAACTACTCAACTACTCTAATGACGGCTCAAGGCTGGGTCCACAACAGAGTCAGCTCACACATGTTCAAATGCCCCAAATCAGCAATGAAATGAACAAATGTTTACAGCCTGAAATAAAAACTGCTTTTGGCAATGGATAAATTCCTTTATAACAACTGTGCGCCAGGGTAACTTTTTATTTATAACTCACACATTTGTACTTGCTCAAAGCTTTGATTGACAGGTGTCGAAAAAGTTCATTCCACCAACTGAACTGAAACCTCTACACCCCGTCTGTGTGTTGGTGCCTGTAGAGCAGTTTTACTTTCACTGTCTAAAGCATAATATGGACTCAAGTGAGCTACAACAAAGCCCGCAAGTTTCTACTTTAGTTTCATTGAATTTAGTTTTAGATAGATTAATAAAATCCATCACTTAGCAATCATTAGCAGCTAGCAGAATCAGTGAATTGCAAAGGTACAGTTTATGGATGCTTACTAATGTAGAGACAATGGGTGCAAAGACAAGCTAGGATACCACATGATGATGTCACTGACCTCCATCACATCTTTTATGGTGGGGATCCATCTGGAAAGGCTGTATCTCTCCTCTTGGGAATGCTCTCGTCGGTTGGGTTTACGAGAGAAGAAACTGGGCTGGAAAGAAAAGTACATCAATGAAAATTTTAAAAATGGATAAATCAAAACACTGAAACGTTTTCCTTTTCTCAACCTACCGTTATGATGATGGGCACACCCAGCTCTTTCCAGTTCAGGATATACTCCGGTTCTCCCTCGATCTTTACATGCTCAATAAGTTTGTTTAAGTTTTCCTCGGTTGTCCCTGTTTACAAACACCAAACAACCAAAAAGCAAAAAAGACAGATGGACAAATTAGCACCTCTACCTTTTAGTCAAAAAAAGTTTATTCTATCGCTGTCAGCGTTAATCTCGTTAAAATGACGTTAACGCCATAACCGCATTAACGCTGCAAATCTCCGTTAGCGAGTTAACGCGGATCGCCCCGTGTGAGGGGCTGCACGGTGCTAATGCGTTAACGAGCTAACCGCGCTACCGCTGTGCAGGCCTTGTGTGGGGAGATCTGCGTTAGCTCGCTAACGGAGATTTGCTGTGTTAATGCAGTTATGGCGTTAACGTCATTTTAACGAGATTAATGCTGACAGCACTACTTTATTCACGAGAAGGCTGATGTACCGTTCAGGCTGAAGATGTAGAGCAGCACAGCTCTGATCTTGTCATGTTTACTGTATGGGTTCAGCAGCACAGGCAGCAGAGTCCTCATGGGATCTTTCACCTTTAACCCATCCACATCGGCGCCTACTGCAAGGTCCTGCACAGAAACATACAGCATATTACACATAGTACAAATGATACACTTCCCTAAAGCTTTGATTAGAAGGTCACACTCGGCTGCATACAGTAACGGTACTCTGCAGGTCAGGAAGAGTGTGACTGCTAGATCCTGATAACAGAGCATAAACAGACCTGTTCAGCTTTGCAGAGTTTCTCCACATTGTTTGCGAAATGTTTCATGCAGTCCTCAGCCAGCTGCAGATGAATCGTTTTCTAGAATCCAGACAGAAAACTGTTAAAAACATCAGGACAACCCTATGTAATAACAGGCTGCAGAGGCGCCACACCCGACCACAATATAAGGATTGCGTAGCCCTTACAATAATAATAATTGTTGTAAGAGTTGTATCTGTCTTAAAACCAACAAAAAGATCCTGGAGAAAATTCTGCTTTAATCTCACATTTCAGATGAACACATAACTTCGAAGTAAGTTCAGTTATCCCTACAAAAGTTTTACTGCATACCTCTGTCATCTGTTTACGGAACGCAGGCATCTTCTTCATCATTTGAGCCAAATTGCTAATTGTGATCTGGGGAAACAAAAAAACATACATATATATTAATATATATGAACACATTAAATGTTTGCTCAAGATATGCTTTTCAAAACGAAACGATCACACAAGCAGAAACCACTGCACTGTACCTTCTCATCTGGCTGTTTCTTGCTAGCAGATATCTCCTTCACCATCTTGGGAATTTGCCTGTCGTAGGGAAAACAAAAATGTTAAGATGAGTGTTCTGACAACAAGAAGAAGATATTGCCATACTTCTGGTTTCGCACACTTACGCTGAAACCTCTGCGATGTGCTGGTGCCTCAGCTTCACCCAGAGCATGTCATCCTCATTCAGCAAGGCTTGCTTCTCTAAGCAGTCTCTAGCCTTGTACCTGGACACAAAATGACCCAGAATATCAGTATCTAGTTTCTCATGAGCACAAAAGTATGAAGCAGTAAGCAGATTGTACACATATATCTCTATATCTATCTCTCTATATAAAATAAAGGAAGCAGACTGTATTACTTATAGGTATCGTTTTCTATATCAATGAGATCGTAGGCCATGGCCTGGTAGGTCAGCTCGTGCAGGATGGGGGTCACAGGATCAAAGCCTCTGTCGACTATCAGCAACTGGGCTTGGGTCTTCTCCTGGTGATGTAGGGGGAAACAAAAAAGTTATATATTATTAAATTATATATAAAAACGGGGATAATTCACTGCCACGGAGCAAGCTGTCCAAACTTTTGCCTTTTCAAATTTATAGTAAAGGGAACTGTTTAATGTGCTTGAGGCAAAGGAGGGATTATTTTATTCTTTCATGTGATAAACAATACAGTATTTTCAAATTCCCATTTACTCCCAGGGCTACGACCTTGTTTATCCTGAAACCATCCTTTGTTCGGCAGGCCTCTCACCTTTTTCTTGCCACTGTCATCCAGCTGGTAGTGTGTGGCCAGCTTCCGGTCCACCAGCTCTGCAAGGAGTTTGGCATTCTCCATGTTGCCGTCTCTAGTTATGATATAAATGTTGTTTCCGTGAGTCAGGTGAACGTTGAGGTCAAGGTTAATCCAGTAGTTATAAAACACAAAACTGTATTTTCTGTAAATAACAGCTGCACTCTGCTCTTTACATATCTTTACACTCTTACTTTCATCAGGCTGAATAGGATCAGCGCTGCTGTGAGCGAGTAACCTCACTTACTCAGCTGCCAACTGATTCTTTCTACACAAAGCTATTTCTTTGAACAGTGAACGTTATAAGATATATCTCTACTATATTCACTCGGAACAAACACATTCTAAAACCAGTCTGTTCAAAGAAACAAGTGATACCAACGCTTTGTTTTCAAGCCCAGCATTATTCCTGCCATTAATACGGAACCTATTCTGACTTTTTCTCGTAAAAAGTTTCACTCTGCTTGGGGGCTCGGGTGTATTGTAACCTAAGACACTACATGTTGTCTGACTTACTTCTTGTATCGGATCCCTGGGTACTCGTCTAATGTGGCACAGAGCGTAACGAGCTGGTCTGCCAGTGTCTCCAGTGTCTTCGTTTTGTCCTGACTCTTGGGGCTGTAGATGCTTCGGAAAGCCCCGGGATTATCGCAGGTGAAAACCTTCAAAGTATTTAACACCACAGTGTAAACCACAGCTGTCATCATTAAAGTTCCAGAAGATACAAATTGAGCACAAGGATCATTTTTAATTTCTCATCGTTTCCCGAACTCGAGGCTATAATACATTAAGCACCTGCTTGTGTGTTTCTTTGTCTGATCACATCTCCTAGATAATCAGCAGATGAGCAATCAAACCTGGTACACAGGTATATCTTAAAGGTTCTCATCTATATCAGAAATTATGACATCATTGTGTTTCCTAACATCCGCCTAGTAACAGGCTAAAGTGACCCATTTTCAGAATATATGCACATATACCACCTTTGACTTCAATGAAAACATCTAATTCACATCAACATATGATGAATTACACATGATACGATGGCAGCATGTTGCCTGCCAAACACGAAGCAAGCGGCTAATAAACAAACAAACCCCGTTTTAAGCCTTTGTGAACCTACAACACCTGGTGAAAGTAACAACTCATATCTGCAAAAGCTGAATTCACCAGTGTTTTCTTTCGCTCACTGCAGCAAGACAATGCCAGTAACGCGTATACAACAGTAGTTTTCTGTTTCTGCAACTATCCCACCTGCAGTCAAAACCCATTGAGAACACACAGTGAATTATAAACGGGAAAGGTTGACAACGAAGCCGCTGAAATGCTATAGCAAGGAAAAATGTGAAGCTACAGGATTTACTCTCTTTAGGACTTCAAGAAACATCCTACACGAGGCAAATTCCCTTCCTTCAACAACAGGCAAGTGCACAGCCTGCGTACGTGCCTGTCAACTGAGGGAAATTTTGACAAAAAGAGGAAATGGACTATTACAAAATAAACTAAAAAAAGAACACTTGGCTAAATTTTAAACACTTACTTGTGCTTCCTGAGGCATGAAAGAGATGTTTATTTCCTTGCAGATCCTTATGTGTTTTCCACAGGCTTGCCTCATTTTGTTGAACAGGTCATCAGGGCAGTCTGCAGATCAAAAAAGCTTTCAGTGCCCACTTTGATCGTAAAAGGTATATCTGCTATTTGGCTGATGAAGCAGATTTAAGCACCAACACAGGAGTTACCTACAGTCAGTGAAATAGACGTACGCAGCTTTGTATTTGGGTTTGGGCTTGAAATCCTTTATAAAGGCATCCACACACTATGAAAATAAATTAGATTTAAGAACTCACAACAGAGTTTGGCAGTGATATGTTAAAAAAATGAAAATGAAAAAGTTTTAACAGCAAACCTTAGCAGTAGGTGTCATAAAGTAAATGGCCTTCATTTCGAGAACAGGCTCTCTGCTTTTGAACAGGTCCTCCACAACTAGAAACAGAATACTAGTAGTCAATAGTAGCTAAAGACATACACGCACAAATTATCTTTGATCAAATAGCTTCATGATGTAAAAATAAATAAAAGGACATCATTCCACCTACTTGTTATCTTCTCTGACATCAGATCGGACATTTTGCAGCATGACGAGAGAAGCTTGGTGGTGAAAGGATCCAGAATCAATATCTGTGAAGAAGACAACGTGAAAATGCTCCTTTAATTATGCGTTAAACAGTAATATACTGCCATGCTATGCAGCACCACATATCGAGACAAAGCGTATGAGTGAGAATCAATCATATCAAAGCTGAATCTGTAACTCGGAGCTTGTCCATTTATCCAAGTACAATCCTGGGACTCTGTACTGAGCACATGGTGGGTTTCTTACCTTCCATACTTCAGAGTTTCTGCAGTCTGTAATAATTGTGTCCTGTATTCCTGTAAGGAGCACATAGCATGACAACATGAAAAACACAACAATAATCTGAAAACAAATTATCGTTCATGATGTCACTGTTTAAGCTACCTCTTAGTTCAAGTGTGCAAAACAGAAAGTGATGTAATCAGAACTGCAAATATCCATTATCTCGCTACTTATGCATCAAATTAAAATATATTAGAACGTTTATAGCCTAATGTATAAAAGTTATGCAGTTGTGTTTCGTAATATTTCAGAGTCTTGGTACAATTGTACAATTGATTTTTCATATGTGTTTGGGTCATACCACGTGAGCGTGAAAGGGTGTGGTACTAGTCGTTTTCTAGATAATGGAATTTTAAAACAGCTCCTCAAAAAAAAAGTGCCAGAAAAACTCAGATCCCGTCACTTTTTATTTTTTTGTGAGATAACATTGAGGTCCTGGAGTTTTACATATTTTATCTTAAGTAGTAAACTTAAACTTAGTTGGGGGGTTTTCGGCATTTAAAAAAAAAAATTGATTAATTAAGAAGGAATGACCTTTGAATTTTATCTACGTACTGCCAAGGTTAAGTCAGCTTTCATGAGTGGAGTATTAAGAACAAAGGCTATTTCTGTCTAACTCTGTTACTTGATTATTAGCCTGTTATTGGGCAAACCTGAGTGATAGCACTCTCATTAATTTAGGGACAACTGTTCAGCGACTTTATGGTCATTTTGTAGCCTGTAGTGCGTAAACTTGAATCATTCATACATCTATCCCAGCTGTCACAGGGCGAAAGGTGGGGTCCAGGTCACCAGTCTGACAGAGTTCTAACAACACATGTCAGCAGCAACAAAACTTCATTACCGCTGTTCTACTGGGCTGCATTAGTTTTAGCTGCTTGTTTGACCCTCATTTTAACGGCAACCCAAACCAGCCTTCTTGGTGACATAACCTTACCACAGCCAACAAGAGGAAGGCAAGACATCAGGATAAGGATACAAATCATACGCCAGGCTTGTAGCAATCCCGCTGCATAAACGAGGTGCGGTTGCAGACGTACAGTGACCTCACCCATGGCTACTCCTACAAACAAGTAGCCTAAAAAAGTCGTTATGCTCTGACCGGGCCAAGTGTTAGGTCAAGTTGCGTCTGCGGCTGTTTCCTCTATCGGTTCTACTGCGTTTCGTAAATTTGTAATTTTCCGCTCAAAGGGAACAGCTGAATGAAAATGTTCGCTGTTATTCCAAAAGCTAAAGTCGCGCAGGAAGAGGTTAGCTAAAACAGCTCACAGTTCACGGCCTGTCACGTGCTAAACAAACGCCGTTGTGCTATTTTTCAAGAGCAAGAAATACTCTCCTGTTGGAGTAAACTTACTTTTCCATACTATTCTTTTCAGCCCGTGATCTGAGCCCGTTGCCATCTTGTTTTTTCCCCACTGCGCCGCTTCCCTTCGAGAAATTCTCGAAGACAAACTCTGACGTCATTCGCGTCACCAAGTGTGCGACAGTGAGTTGTAGTTTTTTAGTGATGAAGCGCACAAGACATCTATCTATCTATCTATCTATCTATCTATCTATCTATCTATCTATCTATCTATCTATCTATCTATCTATCTATCTATCTATCTATCTATCTATCTATCTATCTAACGGTCTATCTCTGTTACTGTCAAAAAGGTGGCTCTGAGGCCTCCAGACAGTAATTATGTCCATGTCACATTTAGTGGATATATCCTTGAGTGCAGAACATGATGCTTTCAAAGGTAGGTTTTTTTTCATGGCATTCAACCTACACCGGCCCCATCTCACTGCTTCAGTATAAAAAGACATTTAACCCCCCCAGTGGGAGGGGCTTGCTGCAGGTATTTCAGCTGGTAGATGTTTAAGAAAAGATCAAACCACTAGAGAGAAGTGTTTTTAAGAATCAAAGAGAAGCTATCAAGAGAAGGAGAGAAGACACAAACCAGAAAAACTGGTGCTATGAAGTGGCTGGAGATTTTTGTATTACTGGGCATGTGCTCACAGGTATTGTAATAAATAGTGAGGAGATAATTGTTATAGGAAATTGATCAGAACACTTAATACATATATTTTTATCTTAATTTGCAGGCTGCAGCCCAATCAGGTACTGTATGTTGTCTTTTACTATATTCAACTATTGGCGCTTTATCACAGAACAAGAAAAAAAACTTGACTTGTCTGAAAGAATCTTTTTCTCAGGGTGCCAGATGTGTCTTATAATGATTTTTGCTCTACTTTCATTAGATTTTAAAGTGTCTGTGTTCTCTGCAACATCAAAGACTGTGACTCTCAGATGGACCAGGTACTCTGGAGCCACTTCATACCAGATCACTGTAAAATCACAGAGCAAACTTGTCGCTTTTGCATCATTTGGTCCAAACACAGTGATGGGCTCTGTTACCTCGCTGCCTCCAAACGTTATGTATAACTTTGTAGTTGAAGCAATGAGTGGTTCCCAAAAACTCAGCACTGCATCAGTTGAATCATCAACAGGTGAGACATCATGCACTTCAGTCCATGCTCATGCTGTTTAAGATATGAAGTTGTGTTGTCCTTCACTATCTATTTCTAAAACAAACAGTTTTTAAATTAATTTTATTGAACATGACTTTGTCCTAGTAAGTTGTTTCATTTCTAGAGTGTCCAGGCTGTGTAGCTGTTGCATAGAAATGCAACCAGTACCTTTTTAAAGTTTGGAGAACACGCTACAGCAGCTGATGAACCCACTGTATACCACAATGAAATCCTACAGTATTTGTAGCAAGCTTCATTTCTGTTGCATCACATAAGAGTGTTAAGATTGTAGCTTATAATTTGAATGGAAAAAATAGAACTGATTCATTATGAAAAGGATGTCATTTAGGAAGTACACTTTCCAGTGTTTCTTAAGTTTTTCAAACTTCACGCTGGACTGGTAATACCTATTATTAGACTTTTATTACACAGTGTCTTTAAGTGTCCGTTCTCCATAGAGTTCAAGGTTGTTAATTTTGAACTTACAGTTTCCCAATTAATGTTATTTGAGTTGTAAATTTCAAAGAATAGCCTGTAAAGCTTGATGGGTTAGAGCAGGGGTGGGCAATCTCAGTCCACGAGGGTCGGTGTCCCTGCAGGTTTTAGATCTCACCTTGGGTCAACACACCTGAATCACATGATTAATTCGTTACCAGGCCTCTGGAGAACTTCAGGACATGTTGAGGAGCTAATTTAGCCATTTAAATCAGCTGTGTTGGTTCAAGGACACATCTAAAACCTGCAGGGACACCAGCCCTCGTGGACTGAGATTGCCCACCTCTGGGTTAGAATGTTTGTAAAGCTGCCATGTTTAGGCACACTGATCACTGATCTAAATAAAATTATGTAGGCAAAAAGCTATGCTGGAACCATGAAAATAAGTAATTTTGCAATGCAAATATAGCTATCTAGATCTGTTGGCAGTTTTACTGCTAGTATTACTGCCATTTTTCAGGCTAGCATCACTAGTATCACTTGAGACATCACTAGTAATAAACATGTGATTTATAGTTATGTTCAGTAAATGTACCAGGGGAGATTCACAGACGATAAAGTATGGGGTAGTTTTGGTTGCTTTTTTAATTAAAAAACCGCTTAATTAAACCACTTAAATCTAAAGTTCAGCACACAGACACATACAGTAAAAATTAACTTAAGAGTGGACTTGATACCATCCCTGTTGTGAATTGTTTGTGCCTCTTTCAGCCCCTGATATGATGGAGCCCATTCTGACAGTGAAGTCACTGGATAGCACAACCTTGACAGTGGAGTTTAACTTGAGAAACGGGGTGTCTCATTACATCATACGTGTCGAGAACAGCAATGGCTTCTTCAGAGAGGTTGCAGCATCCTCCTCTCCAGCTGAGATTGAGTCCCTCGCGCCGTACACTGAGTACTCGCTCAGCATCATGGCTGTGAACACCGCAGGCCGCAGCCAGCCCTCAATTCCTGTAACTGGAAAGACAGGTGGGATTTTCAAATTACTCGTGTGAAATGGGTCTCACACCCCATGCCCTGCAGAAGTCACTTGATCTGTTTTATTGTCTAAACAGCACAACCACTATATTCAATTGTTCAAGTGAAAGGTACAGTATACACACTCATCTTCAACCCTACGGGCCTCCATGGCATTGGTGGTAACCATACCTGACCCCTCTATGTCAAACATAAAGAGCTGAACTCTTCCTGAGTAAAGGGTTACCAGCTCTAATCTCATCTTTACGGGGGGCAACATTCGATTCTCACGAACATGAAACATGAACTTGCAGCTGTAGCCTCTCAGTGGTGCACTGAGTTTACTGATCTTGCACCAGTCAGCAGGTCTTGTTTAAAAATCTCTTAAGATTGCACCTGTTCAACTAATCAAGTCACTTTGTGACAATCATTTTTTAATAATTCAGAGAAATGTCCTCTAAACTTTTTCATTTATGCAAACTTGATTAACTTGAAACAGAAATGAAGACAAAGTTATGTGACTATTACCAAAGTAATACAGAGTTTATCTATTAATAATACCGATTACTTGCTTAATATATTAGTATTAGTACAGTTTTCATCGATAACATACAATTACTTGAACCTTTCACGCTTTAATACTAAGCAACTTTCAAACTGATTCTTGAACGTGAACACAATCAAACTCTGAAGCTCTGCCTCACCTAAAATGATCAAAGAAAATAACATGAGCGCACAGTCTGAATATGTAACAACTGGCAAGAGCTCTAAATGTTGCACCCACTATTAAGTTGACGTTACACTGACTTCCTTCACATAGTCTTGGATTAAACTTTTGGACTTTCAGTAATGTGCTACAGTATTCATCTCCCACACCAGTTACTACATATAAAACAGTCTAATCTTGTCTTTCACAGTTTTGGCTCCTCCTCAGCTTTCGTCCTCCTCTACGAGCAACAGCAGCATCATTGTATCCTGGGATCCAGTTGCACATGCCGTCCAATACACCCTGTCCATATGCAAGCTTGATTCAAACACAAGCATGGGCGTGTACAACACCTCCAATACCAGTTTGACCTTCTCCGGCTTGGATGCTGGCTCACTCTACATCATAACTTGTTTTGCTTGGGATCTTGAAGGTCGAAAGGGAGACAGCTCGAACATTACACAGGCTACACGTAAGCAGGCACTGAGACAGTTGTCTGTTTGTGACTGTACACTTTGTGTTTACTCTAGCATACAGAGTGTTATTCAGTAAGAGCCCTGGACAGCATGAAGAATGCTTAACCATGATCTAGGGTCAATGCTGCAAAGCAGTAAAGCCACCAAAAACACACACAGTATTATAATTCTGAGGAGTCTTACTGTGGCAAATTATCCATAAGGTTTAATGAACATGCTGCTTAAAATATAGGAGCACAACAGGTATTAAATACTTGTTTTCTAAACTTAGATGTCATGATCAGGCTGTGTGCAGGCAGGAGAGGACCCAAACGCAAACTCACGGGAAAACAGGACTGAACTCAAAATACAGCTTTATTGCTGACAGAGGATAAAGGCGATACAAAATAACATGAAACTAAACTGGGAAGTACTAAGAAACTGACTCACGAGGAAACACACGGAGGGGCACACAGTCATGAGGGAGAACGTGACACAGAACTGAGGGAGACGCAGACATAAATACACAGAGGGTTAATGAGGGAAGTGGGAGCACACGGGGAACACAGGTGACACTGATAATCATAACAAGACACGGCAGGAGTAAATGCAACACTGACGGGAGACTGTCAAAGTAAAACAGGAAGTACACAGAGGTTCAGACAGGAGGAGAGAGAGCACGGACATAACGGGCTGGGGAAAACATGGAATAAAACACAAGGAGGGGAAAACAAGGGTTCACAGATACACAGAGGGGCACACAGGGGGTAACCAAATAAGGAACATCTTAACTAAACAACCTAGGAACCAAGGCATAAATAAAGAACAAAATACAAAACACACGAAAACTAAGAATACTGGGCCAACATGGCCCAGGACCATGACATTAGAACCTTGAAAACTTCCTGTTTTAGTAGACATTTGAAAAATACAATGAAGTAAAAAAAGCAAAATTTTCCACTTAATTACAACAAATAAAAGCATGCATTCAAAAATAACCAAATGCAGTTATATCACACTGGTTCCGGTGTCTACTCCAGTTTAGTCCTTCGCTGGTTTTGTTTTTATTTTTTGTCATTTAACAGGACCTCGGACCCCAGCGTCTGTCAATGTGTCTGTGGTGATGAATGGCAGTGTGGCTGGACTCTTGGTGTCTTGGGAGCTAGACCAGGAGGTCTATGGACCCATTGAGTACAATGTGATGAGTGACCTAAACTTAATGTGTAAGACCACATCCAGCTCCTGCACCCTCTCAGTAGTGGGGTGTGGAGAGGTACACACCATCCAAGTCACTGCCTCAAATGAGGCTGGGCCCAGCTATCCATCTAGCCCTGCAGTCTTCATCACCTGTGAGTAGAAGAGATATGAATGTGTCATCCACATAATGTTTTTTAAAAATATTGGAATTACCTTCCGGGTATGAAGCCAAATGCAGAAACTTGTATTGTTTCTAATGCATTGATTTAATTCCACATTACAAAAGTTGAATGTATCCTGTAAAATTAATGACCACTAAGGGTAACTATGGACCAATGGAAGCAATACTTTGACCTCTGAAGTCTGACCCTTTATAACCACAACATTTTAAAACTCATAAGCAGATAAAACAATTTCAACATTTTTTTTATATCACACTGTTTATATATCTTAAAGAAAACAATTTATTCATTAAAAATCTTCAAACTTTTAATAACTACAATGCAAAACATGCTATAAAATATGACACACAAGTTTTTTGTGTTCTACACCGAACCCCTACCTGGCACTATGAGTGTGTGACTGTGACTAAATTCCCTGCCGTCTTGTGCTGCAGTCCCCTGCCCACCTGAGTCTTTGGCACTAGTGGAGTCTTCAGAAGGCAACTGCACTCTAACGTGGAAAACCGTGGTTCATGCTGACAGCTACATGGCCCTTATCGAGACAGCTGGCAGCAGTGTGGAAACCTGCAACACCACCAGCAACAACTGTACCTTTCACTGCCCGTGTGGGCAAACATACCTCCTGTCTGTGCTGGCCTTCAACCACGCTGGCAGCAGTCCTCAAGGACAAGTTCTCAACTACACCACTTGTAAGTAGCAGCAGAAAATTATACTTTTTAGTCACGATGAGATGCATTTTCTTCACTCTCTGATCATTCATAAACTTCTTTTAGTGGTGTGTTGCCCAGAGGATGTGTCAGTGTCAGCGGTGAGCACTGACACTCTGGACATCAGATGGATGCCCTCACGGGGGGCAGTGCTGTACGAGACCCGGGCTGCACACAGTTCAGAGGTCATCCTCTGTAATGACACCGCACCGGTGTGCGTCCTCTCTGGCCTCAGCTGTGACACTGCCTACAGTGTGGTGGTGATTCCCTGCAATGATATGAGCGGTTGCAACCTTGCTTGTAAAGCTCACACCAAAGACACAGGTAGAAAACTTGTGTATATAAATAAGGGTATAAAAACATATCCAAGGAGAAAAAGTCCACAATATCTAAAAAAAGATGTCTCCTCATAATTTTGAGGGGTCCTTAAACAACGTGGACACCATTAACTCAGCCTTCTCTCCATTCTCGAAGCTCCCTGCATGCCAAACAATGTGATGCTCAATCCAAAGAACTCCTCCTGCGTCACTGTCAGCTGGACAGCAAATAACAGAGCTGCTAATTACACTGTAAGCGCAAATGGAGATGATGACAAACACATCTGTAGCACCAATAAAAGCAGCTGTGACATCACTGACCTTTCCTGTGGCTCCACCTATGAAGTAAGCGTCGCAGCAACCAGCACAGCTGGTCCGAGTTTACCCAGCTACTCTGAGTTTCTAGAAACAGGTGAGCAGTCGAATGCTGTCGCTCACGAACGGTCAGTGCTGCTTCCTGACCTTTCTTGCTTAACTTTACAACTTTGCATAACTTCATATGTGACTTTATTCCAGGTAATTATACGGGACCTAAAAGAGTTTATGTTCAATTAAACACTTTGCTCATCTTTACATCAATTTTTCTAGTTTACAAGACTCATATTTAGACACTTTTGCCTAGCTGCAATATAAAAATATACTGAACTGTACATTAATTGATATGTTATAACTGTTTCCCACACCTCATCTTCTATCCCAGAACCGTGTTGCCCAGTAAATCTGACAGTGGATCAGGTGACCCAGGCAATCACCAACGTGTCGTGGTCTCACGCCAAAGGGGCACGCTTGTTCATCGCCACTCTGACATCATCACGCGGTCATGCCCGCTGCCATACCCAGGACTCCCACTGCCTCATGGGATGCATCACCTGCAGCACCAACTACACTGTCACCATGGAGGCAATTAGCCATAACGGACGCAGGTCCAACTGCACCTATCAGGGTTTCTCATCAAGTGAGTGATGTCTTCTAATAAACCGTGACAATAAGTAACAAAGAGTGGTCAGTGAAAGATAAAAGAAAACATAAAACAGAAGAGGTGTGGACAAATTTAAAGGCTAAAATGATCTGTCAGAGAGCTCTGACAAGTTTATTAAAACATGCACACATCTATTGTGGTTTTACTTTGGTTACTCGTTTGAAATATGTACATAGTTTCAAATAATCATGGCAATTTACGTGCATATCATGCAATGACCCAAAAGATAAGGCATCAGACTCCTCTAACGGCTTTGGTCACAACCCCCAGCCACCTGCTGATCAAACCTTCTGTTTGCCAAGGACAGCCAATCCAAAGAAGGCTGGCTTAAAAAGAGGGTTGCCTTCAAAGGAGAAAAGTTAAAACAACTCTTTTAGAGAGAGGATGAACTGAGGAGCTCTGGCAATCATGTGGATCATGCAAAATTACTAAAACAGAGTATAAGACTAAAAATATGGAGGTGCAAAGGAGCGTAGTAAGTCACGTAAAAAAACTAATTTATGACTTAAAGGCCTTTATTTTATGTATTGAAGTAAAAACTTACAAGGAATTGTGGATTTTTTTTAGAAGTATCAAGACAAGTGTATACAAACAGAAGATATGCCTACCGATGAAAGAGCAAAATCAAAGCTGTTACAGTCATAGTAATCTGTTTTTCTTCAGCCTTTAATTGCAAAGTAGTATTCTAGTCACAAGACATGCATCACTTCATTAGCATGTCTTTGTCGCAGGTCCCTGCTGTCAGTCTGGTGTCAAATTATACAGCACGACCAGTAACTCTCTGCGGGTTTACTGGCGCAGCACTGGGAGCAACCACAGCTCCATCGCAGAGATGGTGGGGAGCAACAGCAACTACAACTGCACCGCAGCTCCTGGAGACAACAGCTGTGACTTTGGCAGCGTCCAGTGCGGGGACGTCTATCATGTAGTGGTCGCTCCACTCACACAAGAGGGCAGCAAAGTCCAATTCTGCCCGGAGAGACTGTACTCGGGTAATTCAAAGTGAAATTGTATAAAATTAGACTTTGTGTTTATTTTATTCCATTGATTATATTATTATAGCGATCCCAGTCACACATTTTCCTCATTACTTCCATGTTTCATCAGGGTAAAGTTTTATATAAACATGAATCATGAATCAAAAAAAAGTACCTCAGATTTAGACTTTTCTGTTTCTGCTCTTTTAGTCACCTGTTTAGGAGACAACATTGGCACAGGTAAGTTTGCCATCTCTCTAGATTTTTTTTAAATTTGGATTCAAAAAATGTTATTTTGGATTGCAAAAAAAAAAATGCAAGCATTTTTTTCTAAATATGCTTCAATCTCTTCTTCATCAGTTATTTACAGAGGGAAGAGAAGCGTGGACTAGCATGTTTAGCAACAAATGGTAAGCAGCTGGCTAAAGAGAGCGCATATAAGCTATAGCAGTGGTGTGAAAAATAAAGCCTGAGGGCTCGAATCAGTAAAGACTTCAATCTGGTGCACTGGACAGCTTTGGAAAATTTGAAGGAGGAATTTTTAGCTTTTCCTGGTGATAAAGATCCCTGATACCCACAGACATTTATACTTCACTAAAGTCTACCTGTTATAGATCAACATATGGGTAAAAAAATAAAATAAAAAAAGGACATTTTCTGTGAATTAACGAAAATTTAATGTTTGAGTTACCAGAACCTTTTCTGTAATTTTACACATGTATCATGCAGAAAAAAAACTACACGAAAGGTATGAAATATAAAAAGATGAAAATTATTAAGATAAGATTCAAAAGTCTTCCATCTGAAACTTTGTCAGCACCACTCCTTTTTTAAAAAAATGTACCATAAATGCCACATACAAGTATCAGAGTTCACTTTCTGTTTTTATGGTGCTAAACTGTGGAACGGTCTATGTCTTGAATCTATGATAACATTTTTAATGACAGTTAAAATAATTGACCATCTTTTGTCTCTACCGTCCTTTCTATGAATCCTGCTTGTGTATATTATTGTCTATCTTCTGGCTACAAAAAACACAGCCACACTTGACATTGTTGTCATCAGATTTGAGCACATTAAACCAATGAGCGAAAATAAAAGTACAAATATTACAGGTCAGTATTCAGTTTTCATGGGTTTTGATCTTTTTCCTCAACAGAAAACATGTTCATCCTCCTCTTCCTCATCCATCACCCCCATCCTCACCGGAATGATCCCAGCCTCATAAATATATAGAGAAACAACCACAAATGTTTAGCCATGAAACATGTTGGTGTAATGTTGTTACATGATTTTTATGTGGCATAGGAAAGCAAACCCACAGTCTGCTCCAACATTTAAGATTCAAATCTGTGATCTGTGAAAATCACACATTAAAGTTAAAGTAACTAAAGTTATGTTAAATTGGGGAAATTCTAAATTAATTTTAACCACAAATTACTGGATTTAATAGGAAAAAGATTTTTTTTTTTTTAAACTGGTAAAAATTGCAATTGATAGTTGATAGTAAAACATTTACCATGCTTGAATAGCTAATTCAAACTACATATGATGGATTTTTCTTCTTCAGTTCAAGAAATTTGTCATAGAGATGACTGAAGCACAATAAATGTGTAGCTCATTGTCCTCCTGACAATCAAGGAACACGAACTGATATATTCATCTTTAAATACATGATTTTTATCCTTTTAAAACAACTAGTCAGTTCTCTGTTTTATATTGTTAGGATGTAATGAACTGCTTTCAGTACGTGTCATTGTCTCAAAGTGATGGAAATTCCAGGTAATAAAGAACTCCCAGCATCATCATCATATAGTGTTTTGTTTTGGATGTAGATATGTGATCTGTAAATCAGGATGTTGATAATGCTTTGTTAGTTAAATCTGTTTAACAGTCACATGGCAGCAGTTACTATATTCAGCCTGTCCTGCTGACATTCAAACCAAGCATGAGAATGGGCAAGAAAGCTTGTTTAAGTGAATTTCAATACATTAAACTGATGATGTAGAAGTCTCAAACACTCATAACCTCATGTATCAACGATACATTTGGCTTTAAAGGGTTAATTCTGTTAGAAGCTGTTTTGTTGTGTCTGAAACTTTCCCTTCTTCAAGATCAACTGTATTTTCTTCAAACTGATTACACATCAGTGAACACTTGGCTCTCTGATGAGAATGTTATATTTGGTAAGGCAAACAGCATCATCTTCATCTTTGTGTTACATTTGAAATTTAATCAAATCTGATCAAGTTGGGTGACATGTTTGAAGTCTGGACTTACATGCAGGTAATATGTTAGACTGGACTAAAATGTTACAAGTTATAGATATATTTATCAATACATTTATAAAGTTCTGACACTGTAAGTGAACCAGAAAATCGGATAACCAAGTTGCAGAGAAAGCAATTTAAGAAGAGGTCCCAGAGCTCTGTGCCACTGCCTCCAGCTCTCCCGTAAACAGAGGTCTCTAAAATCAGAAATTTGGCCTGTAACATCTTTTGGTTTTCACACTCCCCTATCTCCAGAGTGTCAAACATAAATGGACAATCATGCATAACATACAGTAGCTGTAAATATAGGGATTGTTTTTTAACTTCAGAGTATAAAAGACATTAATCAGAATGTCCTTGTGATGTAGGAGTTTGTGGTCTTTCCTTTTTTGCAACCAGCCTCAACTAGACAACTAGAGTTTGTGTCACTCCCACATTGGCTTCATTTTTCAGCTCTGCCAGTTGCCACCTGTTTCAAATGTCAAACCTTGAGGTTTTTTATTAGGTCAAGCTCAATAATACCGGGAAAGATACACTGGCTTTATATAATGCATTGAAAAAAGTTTTCAAAGTCTCAAATTACAAAAATAGTTCCCAAACACCAGACATTATTCCTGCTGAAAAACTGCTGCCACGTTTTACATTGAAAACAGAGAAAACTTCCCTCCATCCCTCTTTTTGTTGATTCAGGGCATCTCTGGTTGCCTGGGGCTGCTGGAGGGGCAGCCTGCCCCCATTTAGGGAATACTGATTGGTTCTCAGGTTGAGTGGACCAAAGCTTAAAAGAATCCAGCAAACGTTTTGTATTTGACTCCCTTATATAGTAAACTAATTTTAATCCTGCTCTCATTGTTAAAGATGGGGTTGTTGGGAGCCATAGGGTTTTCTTTAGCTTTGGTAACTCTAACTCAGGTAAATACAACTTTTAAACTTGTTGAAATTTATCAAATGATCAATATTTATCAATAACAAAAGAAAAATAATGTTCTATTGTTTTTATTTGCAGACACATGAAGGTGCAGAAGGTAAGAAAATGAAAAAAATGTCATTTAAATAATCTATCCATTTTTTTTTAAATACAAAGGCATGATTGTGAATAAAAAAGCACTACAGATGGATTCAAATAATAACAAACTTTTTTTGTGTGTGTAGCTGCATTATTTGCTCCTGTACAACCTTTAATAACAAAGCTTACTGCATGTGTTTCCATTTATTCCAGGGTGCAAAATCTTGTCAGCAAGTGCCTCAAATGCATCATCAATTCTAGTAAAATGGGAAAAGCATGCTGGAGCGACCAGTTATATTTTGGAGCTTCGAGAGAAAAACTCTCCACAGTCTGCACCGATTACAGCGCCCATATTTGGACACCAGACTGAAAGGAACGTCTACGGTCTAAAACCAGGAACTGAGTATAATGTGACTGTCAAAGCTTTTGTCTTCTTCAGTGTGGCGTGTGTGAATTCAACCCTGGCTTCCACAGGTAAGTTCAACATTTTTATCAGGGGTCAGTGCCCACATGCATAAATTCACGTAAAACTGCAGTATTTATAAACACATCAAATACATCCACAATGAGCTGATAAAGAACTTGAGTGACTAAAAAGCTATTCATGAAAGAATACCTCATAAAAGAAAAGCCAGTTGTCCCTTTATGCTAGAACGGTGCTATTATGCACAGACTTAATACAGATCAGCACTACTTAGCACCCTTAAGGGAAATTATTAAAATCACACTTTAATAGCATTATGGTATTATTTTCTAAATCACTTCACTCTTCTCCTCCGCAGTGATTTAAAGAAGAGAAAAGCACATGGTAAGTTAATGTATTATTTCTGACATGTAGCTTAGTGCTTGAATAAACAGAAAAAAACCCATTTGGTGAAGATAGAGACTCTGTAATTCCTTTGTGCTTTTTTAAATTTAAGTTTTAAAAATATGGCAAATAATTTTAGCTAGTATCTGCAAATTTCTGCTATGTTTTGTTTTGTAATTTTGTAATTTTTCTTTGCACAACGATGAAAAGATACAAACAATACATTGCAACACAGTTTGTAATTCTGTGTTGGCCACACTGACATGTGTACCTATATGTGCACATGAGTGATTTACAATAAGGAAACAAAAAAACTAAAAATACCGCAAACTGAATACAATGTTGATGTGTCTTGATGTTTTGCTTCCACAGAAGATATTACACAACATATTCATCATACGCTACTACACCACAGGAAGAAAGTCGTGCTCCTAAAGGAACAAATGTCAACCAGGAATCAGTCATGGAGCAAGAAAATGAGAAATGGTTTTGTTAAATGATTTTCATGTGTTGAATGAAAAAACAAGTGTAACAGCAGTTCTTTCTGTGTGTTCTGCTCAAAACATGTCAGAAAGGGCATGTGGTGGAAAAATCTGCGTAACCACACAGGTGTAGCTACCTGCTGTAGCAGCTGCTTGTGAACATGGGAGAGACCTCTTCACTGTATGAAGTAACCAATAAAATAAAATTTTTTAAAGTTTAAACCCAGGCAGGAGGCATGTTGGTGATGAAGTGCTAATGAAGACACCGCTCTGTGAATCTTTTCCTGATCTGCCTGTTTGCTTTAAATTCTCTTTGTGCTATTTATGATTATGAGAATTAAATTTTAACTTTGTGCAGCATGTGTGTAAAAATGAGCCTACTGCAGATAGGTGGTTTCCAGCATCAATTTGCATTTGAGAGTAAATAATTAGTTCGTGTGTAATTTTATGGTAATAATTATACAAGAAATATCTTCTCAGTGACAACATGTTGTATTCTATTTATTCCATGTCAATAGTGAATCTAGTTCTAATAAAACTGAATTAAAGTTCTTTAACAAAACTGATATTCATGCTGTTGGTTATCAATGCAAAACACCTTTACTCAGTACCATATTCACTCAAACTGGAAGCCAAAATGATTACCTCTCATTTGTTAATACACATCATTCCTTCTTTCTACCAAATACCAATGATTGGAAAATTACTCATTACTAGAACATCTCTTATTTCTGTTAAAGATTTTTGTTTCCAGCAGAGATGCAATTACCTGAAATGTAAAGCTGAACGTCATCAGTATGCAGACTGACTTTAACAATGAGGGAAGCTATATTTGATGTTAAACCCACAATTACAGTGAGTTAGAAGAAATTCATTGCTGCAGTTCAATATTATGGTGTTCACATATTTTTAATCACCAGTATCGCAGAAGAACACACAGAGAAGAGAGCTCAGATTAATTAAACACCCTACAACATGCCTTTACATAAGACAGCCCATATGGAAAAGAAATAGTAAAAACTTATATGATTTACTCATGAAAGTGGCCACTTTCTCATTACTTTCATATATTGTTTTAGTAGTTTCATTTATATAATTTTTCAAGGGATCTTATATCTGTTTTCACTCTTGTATGCTTTTCATACAAGTTTCACACAAGACAGATAAAACTTTATAAGATTTATATATATCTTTTCCATATGGGAGCTGCACCTCTGCAGCTTTGCACGGCGCTCCTCCCAGAAACATTGGTTGCCATGGACTTTTTCGTAGCGCAAGTTTCACTTGGCTGAAGTCTATGAAATCACAAATGGCTCTGGTATTATGTTCAGCGTACTGTGAACAGTGCTGGTTATCAGTAAGGAAACTGTAACTCTCTGTAGGGAATAGTTGGCATTGAATAGTAAAACATGAGCCGTGACTCTGGCAAAAGGCATTTTGTCGAGACACCTAGATCTTAGCAGCTTGTGTAACAAACACCAAATTGAGATGTATAATTTCCTTGCAAAAAACACGCACATAATAAAAAACCCACCACATTAACATTCATTTCTCAAAGCACTCAAAACATGAAGGGAAATTTTTTTCTGTGTGTCCTCAAACCTGTTGAGGCTTTCTCAACCTAGGTTAACTTCATGCCATGATGGTGACTGTGAAACCATATTTTGTCACAGTATAACATTTCATCAGATCATGTCTCATGAGGTTAAAGAGACATTTAGTAGTCAGGGGAACCCTGAGTTCCAGTGCAGGGCTGCAAACAGGAAATTACTCAGGAATCATTCAAGTAATCATTACATTTGTGAGCTCCCGTAGATTCTTCTCCGTTTACAGGCGTTGCTCAGCTGACCTGTGCTGCTTCTGTGGCTTTGACATTTACTGCTCTTTGTGAATTTAACAAGCAGTTTTCCACGATGTATGGAAGCAGTTGTTACATGAGCCACCGTGGCAGTTTTCCAACCCTTTGTCAGTATAAAGCTTCACTTTCAATTCTGCTGAACTGCAACCAAAGTCTTTCTAGAAACAAATCCTGCCACGTGGCAACCTTCTGAAAAAGCATCCCAGAACCTATTTCGGAACTTCTTTTATTTTCAAGTATGGATGTACTTAACATTTGAGTTTATTCTGTTAGTAAAGTAAAAGTGGTGTCAATGATTACAACAACTTTTCATCTAACTTCCACATCAGAAAGAACTACATTTTGAGTGTGGAAAAGTATGCCTCTCTCTTCTATCTTGTTCAAAGTATGCCTTTGTGTCTTACTTTGTGCCAAACTGTGCCATTTCCTGTATTAGGTGCAGTGTAATTAAACTGTGGATGAATACCTGGAGAAAGTACCAGACTGAAAAACATATTTCCATAATGCTGTGAAACTTCCAACAGATGTCTGAACAATGACCTTCATCATAGTAGGGCAGTGGTTCTATAGCTTCTTCTGCTATGTCCCTTCCATTGTGCAACTTACAAATAATTACATTTCATCCTTACAGGTTGTATTTATCAAGTTTATTTCTTTATTTATTACAAAAAGTCAACAGCTTTGATCACTTATTTTGCAGAAAATACTTGAACTCTACTCTAACTCTACTATAATGCTCTCAAATACTTCAGTGATGAGAATTTTAAATGCATTATTCTAAGTTTCTTCTTTTGATTCACAGCATTTCTCCAGTATTATTATCTGCACATAGTTATGGTTAATTTCTTGTCAACATGTTCTTATGTTCTTGCTTTAGACATTATTTTTGACAAAAATGTAGAGAAATGTGATTATTATTTAAACATGAGTTGGTTAAGGTGCTGGGATGACATGTTAACACCTAGCAGTGAGCATAAGGACCTGACATGAAAGAAGATTGAACTGTTATTGATTAACATAATAATTCATTATTATTATTGTTATCACTATCATACAGAGATAACACGATAAATTGGGAAAAAATGCAATTACGCACTAACTGAAATCAGTGTGAATTTTTTCTATATATTTTTATTTTAGTATGTGCATAACATCACTAATATGACCACTATTATATTGTCTAGGTACACTGTATGTTATACTGAATAGATGATGATGACGACCTTAAACTCTAATATTACTTGATTAAAAGCAGCATTTCCTTCAACATCATCTGCACCATTTTCACTTATACTTCTTTCAACAAAGCAATATCTCATTTTAATATGACTCACTTCACCAGATAGGTGCCTGCTTATTTGTGTAACCATAAAAAGTGAGGTTGGAAAACTGCAAAGTGCTCCTATAAACCATTACATTCACAGTAAAACTACAGTGTTTTATACACTACTGCTCAATAAAGTGTTTTATATTGTAAAGAAATACTGTTATTTTCTGCAGAAGAAGCAGTGCCAGATGCCAGTTCTGACAGAAGGCCTTCATATTTGTAGAAACAGAGAAAATAAAATGTCTGTCTGAAAAAAGATTTCTATTTTTCACATAATGTGTGTTTTAAAAATGTTAGCTAAACTGCAATAAAATGTTGGGGTACAAGTCTTACAATTCATGTGCTTATCTTTCTTGATGATATCAAACTTAAACCTTAAAACTCATGGTCTGTTGTGGTGACCCTCGCATTCACTTGCTTCTTCTGCGAATTAAACTTATACATTCCATTTGGTAAAACATGGCCTTAAATTGTTTTTTCTTGTTTATAACTAGTGCCAACTTCTGTACACCTGACTTCATTTCACTGCATGTTTTTCATGTTTTTACTCTGGTCATTCACCCTCCCCTGCAGGAGACCTATGCCCACCAAAAGAGCAAGCACCTAACTTTGAGGCGCCCTGCAGTAGGGAAATCAGAGATTGAATATATGTATCCTACCAAGCAGCTTTCATGCATAATATTGTCGCTGATTTGAATGCAGCCGTCATTAATTCACCTCTAGGTTCCTTACAGTGTAAAGCCAACTTTATATAAAGATGAGCGTAGCCGTTGTGATGTCAGAAGTTGCACCAGGGTGTAAACATGTTTATTTCTGTTCTAAAGTTGTGCATTTTAACATGGGCGTGAATTAGCATTGACTTGCTTTTAAACTCAAGTGGCCATTCCATTCAAGGATCTGCAGTTTTTGTTATCTGGTCAATGGATTCATTTTTAACCACTGAAGATTAACGCTTGGTGAGAAGCCAGAGGCAGAAACAACCCAACCCTTCTGTGTTGCAATGTCATTTTTATGGAGGCCGATTTTTGGGAAGTTGCAACACAGGATCCTTAACACCGACCTGTAATATTGTCTACCTCAGGACAATATCACGGCTAAAATATCAAGATGTTCACATCATTTGTTCATAATTGCTCTTTTGCCTAAGAACATCTAAAGTTTCCTCACAGTATCCTAGCCCATATCCATTTTCACACTGACTTCCTTTTTTGTAATACACGAAGAGGAACCATAGGCCTTTATTCAAGTGTGACAAAGATCTTTTTCAGCCCAGCATGTAGCCTACATAATGTCAGCTCTGGGATTAAGATATCTAGGAAGAAATCAGCTTCACTTTTTGTTTGTACTAAACACCTGCAAAAATTCAGTTTATGAATTACTCAAGTTTGTAAATCTCTATGCGTTAGGAAGTTCATCACATCTAGATGAAGTCCCAGTTTACAAGTTTACATTCCTGACTTTAGTTTCAGGTGCATTTCTTTTCTTTGCTTAAGCAGCCCCTCCCAAGTTCAGGTCATTTACCGCGCTCTCATGTATTGTTTCTTGAAGAAAAAGAAACCACTAAATGAATAACGATGTGTAAACATTCAGTTACTTCGACAGAAAAGAAAAAAAACAACTGAACAAATGAATCAATCATGCTTGGGTTAATGAGCAGTAAGGCTTAATAGGTCAGTAACATTATGTCGTAAACTACGGCTCCAAATATTAGGTACGACAATGCTGTGTTAACATGTGACATATGACTTATGTGGATGAATTAATATTTTTTCTCTTGTGATTTAATAAACACGGCTGAACTGAGAGATCCTAAAACTAATCTTTTGTTTTCTGTAGTTTAAAAAACAGAAGACTTGCCACAATGTCATACAATAAATGAATTCTTATCAATGA
Organism: Perissodus microlepis; assembly: GCF_051167445.1. Taxonomy (NCBI): domain Eukaryota; kingdom Metazoa; phylum Chordata; class Actinopteri; order Cichliformes; family Cichlidae; genus Perissodus; species Perissodus microlepis. The sequence goes on from NC_140477.1 coordinate 29,938,673, forward strand.
TTTTGAACAACAAAAAGACTGTTTGATATTGCAAATAATAAACACAAAATAATAGATACTACAAATAGACAGCAAGGAAATGCCTGGATCGAGGTTATGGCTGCTGATAGACTGAACAAGAGGGAAAAAAGAGAGAGGAAGTGAGAGAGGTTGATGACCTTCCTGTCATCCTCATTTCAGGTAAACTATCATCCATTTATCCATCCCGCCCTCCATCCCTCCCTCATGCTGTGTTCCCAGAGCAGCTTATGCTGCCTGGGGCTGTTGGAGGGACAGCCTGCCCTCTATTTGAGGAATACTGATTGGTTCTCAGGCATACTGAGTTAAAGCTCAAAAGAATCCAGCACACCTTTTGCATTTGACTCCCTTGTATAGTAAAGTAATTTTAATCCCGCTCTCATTGTCAAAGATGGGATTGTTGGGAGCCATATGCTTTTCTTTAGCTTTGGTAAGTCTAACTCGGCTAAATATAACTTTTTATGTTAAAATCTATAAAACTGAAACAGTTGTATGATTTTTCATTGTTTTTGTTTACAGATACTTCACATTGCAGAAGGTAAGAAAATGGAGACATTTGCGTGACTATGCAGGTCTAAAGAGCTATGTATTAGCATAATTTGGTCATTTTTAAACTTATGACCATGATAATGACTAGACTATAATAGAATAGAAAATATCATTAAAGCTCAAGATGTCACACTGGCTTCTGTTCAGTGTGACATATATGTGGCTGTATTATTTGTTGCTGCGTAACCTTTAATGTCAAAGTTTATTGCAGCGCATTTCCATTTCTTTCAGGATGCAATATCGTGTCAGCAAGTCCATCAAGTGCCTCATCAATTTTGGTAAAATGGAAGGAATATCCTGGAACAACAAACTATGTTTTGGACCTTCGGGAGAAAAACTCTCCACAGTCTGCACCAATTATAACGTCCATATCCGGATCCCAGACCGAGAGGAACATCTTTGGTCTAAAACCAGGAACTGAGTATAATGTGACTGTCAAAGCTTTTGTCTTCTTCAGTGTGGCGTGTGTTAATTCCACTCTGGCTTCCACAGGTAAGTCCAACATTATTACAACAACACTGATTGATCAGGATTGAGAATACTGTCATTTTTTATGTGGACTCTGCAGACTTCCTTTAGCAGTTTATGTGAAATAGTCTCGCCTGCTCTTTCCCACCAGTCCCTGACACATCACAGATAGTTGAAGGGCGAGCACTATCAAGTACTTCAATCAAAGTAACATGGACAACAGTGCCTTCAGCACAGAAATACTATCTAGAGGTGTATTCTCAGACCACTGGAACCATGATGAACTTTACATACACCAACACCACAGCTGTGGTAAGAAACCTGCAGCATTCCTCCAACTATGACTGCTATGTCTACACAGTTAACCAGGCAGGCCTGGGAAGCAGAAGCAAAGTGAAGACCATCACAACCTGTAAGTGACCAACTTCAATTAGAATGTAGAAATGTTTTAGGGTGGATGGGTATTTTATAGTCGCTCTCTGAAAAACAGGTAACTCTTGCAAATGTTTGGTAAATTTAAAAAAGAGAACATTCAAAGAGATCTCATGACTTTTTCAGGGGGTCAGGAGCAGATATTCCAAAATAAATGCATAGAAAGTGAAAACTTACATTAAAGCTATGCACCTTTCTTTAAGTGAACTAGAAAACACATGAACTGATCCTTTAAACGTGGCTGTATGCATTTATAAATGGTAGCTTGACCCTTTTTAATCAAAGGTCTCTAAGAATTATAAACTTGTGTAGAAAAAGTATTTCACTGATTTGTGTCAACTATTTAAGAGTATTCATATCTGAATAAATCCCACTCTCTTTCAGTGGTGCAGCCTCCAGTGGGTATTACTGCAACACAGACTAACCAGGTTTCGGCAAGAATAACGTGGGAGCCGGTGAATACGGTCCTTTTATACCATGTCAGGATTCGCAACCTAGATGATCCCAGCAGTCAACCCTCTTCATACAATGTCTCAGACACCAAGCTGGATGTTCAAGGCATTCTCCCATGCTCCACCTATCTGATATCAGTGTCCTCATACAGCATGTTCTTGGTGACGAGCGAGCCCACGGACTACACATACACCACCAACAGTGAGTCTGCAGAGCCACACAATATCAATAACTTGGTGATTAGGATCTAGGTCAGCCATTCTCTCTGAAGCGTCCCTTTCAGACACTTAGAATATGATCCTCAAGGACAATTCAGATGTTCTGAAAACCTATTTGTTAGGTTAGGTGGAGGCTGATGGGAAAAGAGACATGTGAGAAGATTATTTGGGTTTTATAGCACTCTACTATTAGATATGAGGTTTCCCTTCAAATACAGATTAGAGGCAATGTAGCATCAAACATCAGTGAAATGATATAATTTTCTGAAATAAAATTATATTAATGCGTTGCTTGCAGAGCTGACACCTGTTTCATCGGTATCAGTGGACTACAGCTGTACCACTAACTCTGTCACCGTGTCTTGGCCGGCTGCTTCGGGGGCCACGTCCTACAGGGCCGTGGCAGTTGGCAGTAATGGCACACAGCTGGAATGCACCAGCCAAAGCATCAACTGTCCGATTAAAGGACTGAGCTGTGGCCAGGAATACAAGGTGTATGTAACGCCCATGTCAGACAAATGCAAGAACTTAATCAACAACACCTCAGCCACTTTTAATACTGGTGAGACCGAATAAACACACACACACAAAGAAAATAAAGCAATGTGGTTCCCTTTAAAGTCTGTTTTTATCAGGGTTTTTGTGAAGTGTGTAAGCAGCATACCCAACCAGCTGAGCCTTTGTTCACAGCGGGATTGTTTCCTTCTTCAGCTGTAAAAGCTGAAATAATCCATCTTGTTTTAAATGAGGAAGAATCTGAGCGCTCATATTCCAAATACACGTATAGGTTTGGTATTGAAAAATCTGGCATTTTACTTTTAAGTTTTAAAATAAAGAAGCCAATCTGAAGAGGGGCTAAAAAGAATGAAGAAGAAATATAAAGGAGTTTGTTTTAACAAAGAAATGTAAAGCAGTGATTCTCTATTGATGTCCCACAATTAGGTATAATTGTCCACAAATCAAACCTAAGGGGCATAAGGTGGTCTAGTAAGTGGTCACGTATTTCAAGCTTCTACCTTGTAAGGGAACTTCTATAAATGTCAGACTTTCAGAAAGCTGCTCTTGAACTACTGGAGACAATATACAACTCTTTTCATAAGATCAGCAGAAGGCCTCATCCTGTTACACAAGCATGTGTAAAATGTTTTTAATGCTCCTTTAGATTAGACGTTGAAACACTGAACATGTTTATCGGGAGAGACGATTCATAACTAGCAGTATTTTTACCTATTGCATGATTTCTATTGGTAAATATTTGGCCCTCCAGCAATAGTCAACTGGATGTCAGGACTTTATTGTCTATTTTGGGCAGGCAGTTAATCTTTTCATCTCACATATCCCTCCATTCAGTCGGGGATCTCGGGGCTGAGAGTACGTGTTCAGCCCCACCCAATGGGTCACATTGTGCTCGGCTAAGTTGTCGTGACTTGGATGCTGCTGAATATAATTTCATGACAAGCATGTCAACCACCCACGTATTTAATACGGGACAATGAATCCTTAAGTCAATCAAGTGATAAAACACCTTTTTAAAAAGAGCAAATCCCTGGAAAGGGCAAAGAAAAACTCTATTTTTTATAATAACAATAACAACCTCCACCAATCAGCTACAAATTAATTTTAAGACAAGGATTGATGTCAAATTTAAAAAGAGGGCTTTTTCCAAGTATATTACACCCACTTGTTTTTACCTCAGGATAGCGATTACTGGTGTCACATTGGTCTTGCGCCTAATGGGAATACTTGTTTACAAGTTTTTCATTCCAAGTTCACACACTTGTTTTAGTGATCACTAGGCGTCTCCTTTGAAAACTGGGTCTCCTTTTGAGATTTGCTGTCTATATCATATTGTGTTGTGTTCAGCCAGTTAAGAATGAGCCTGTGTATAAATGAAACCTGAAACATTATACAGTGAAAAGCAACACTGGAGCGCAATCTTTAGTATCAGGGCGTTTTAACCTGAACAGAGATTTGAGAAGTTCACCTTTGATGAGGATATTTAATCCAACTAGTTCTGTTTGTTTGTTTTTAGCTCTCCTGCTATCCATCCATAGATAGCTCTACCATCCATCCTTTATATACAGCATATACGTCAAGTCTGTGATGTGCTATTTTTTAAATGACTCTATGTCTTCCCTTTAAGCCCCTTGTCCTCCAGCCAACCCGATGTTGTTGCGGGACTGCAACAGTGATGTCATCATTTTTTCATGGAATCAGACAAACGAAGTAAACCACTACTTGGCCAGGGCAGTCGACTCCAAGGTATTATATTTTAGATTTACAATTGGTTATTTTTGTCAAATAATAATTGCACAACCTTTTTTCAGCCAATAAAAACATCTTGCTGAGAACTGAATGAGAAGATTAATTTATTAAGCTTTAGAAAATCTGGTAGGCAGATTTCATGCAGAACTAGATAGTCTGTTTGAACATTCCCAGCCAGTTTCTTAAACTAGCTCCTTAATTTTTGCTTGTTTAACACTGTTTTTCTCATCTCTTCAAATTCCCAAGACTTTATCTACCTAAGTAGAAAACAGAATCATAGAAGTTGGATTTCAAAAAGAAAGTTTTTGAGAGTCTTGACATACACATTATCTTAAAGTGGTCAGATCAACAGAAACCTAAAAAATTTTCCTCAAATGTTGATCTTTCTGATAAACTAGAACATGTAAATTAGCACTGGCTAACTATTAAATATTCTTCTTTGCACCCAGGGAATGGTCAGGGAATGCATGACTCAAGAAAACAATTGTTATTTCACAAATACATTCTGTGGACGGTACTACTCCTTCACAGTTCAATCTGTGTCTGGGAGTTGCTCAAGTGGCCTCAGCTCTCCTGTTGGCGTTCGCACAGGTATGATTTCAATAAATCTGCAACATAATTTTGGGTAACTAATATCCCATTTTCTAGTGAATGATTTGACAAATTTATCTCACTGGGGCTAACTATTTAAATAGTCTTTTATCTGCAAATGATTACATTGTTAACATTCCAAATTGTAACAGTTTTTGAACAGGAAATTTAACGTATTCCTGGTTCTGAGAGAAACTGAAGTGCGTTCTCATATAAGCTCTCTGTGATGAATGTGATGAATCCAATTTACAATTCAATATCAGTTGTGTTCAGCTTCTCGTTTATATAAATGAAAACATTTTAGTACATTTATGCAATTCTTTATTTCCACTCTTTCCAGCACCCTGCATTCCGCAGAATCTGGAAACAGTAGCCGACTGCAGCGTTGACAGTTTGCTCAGCAAGTGGGACAATGCTGAGGGGGCACTGTACTACACCGTGGCAGCTGTGGGCAACTACAGAAACAGCAGCTACAACTGCAGCTCAGTGTCCAACAGCTGTGTTATGAAGGGCGTCAAGTGTGGAGACCATCTGACCGTCACCATCAGATCTTTTGACAATGACTGTCCCAGTCCAACAGTGCTGGGGCCACCGGCTGAGACAAGTGAGGAACACATGTTAGAGCAGGGGTGGGCAATCTCAGTCCACGAGGGCCGGTGTTCCTGCAGGTTTTAGATCTCACCTTGGGTCAACACACCTGAATCACATGATTAGTTCGTTACCAGGCCTCTGGAGAACTTCAGGACATGTTGAGGAGCTAATTTAGCCATTTAAATCAGCTGTGTTGGTTCGAGGACACATCTAAAACCTGCAGGGACACCGGCCCTCGTGGACTGAGATTGCCCACCCCTGTGTTAGCGCCTCAGACATCTGCATTTGCATTCACTCCATTAACCCAAAAGAGCACAGACCCATTTTTACTGCCAGGAAAACTATAATAGAGCCGATGTTAAAACTTTAACATGACTTTCCTCAGTGTGTAAAGGGGCAGTGACACAGGTTCTTATGGGTTAATTAGTTTATACAAATCTTAATGATAACTAAGATTTTATCAGTAAAACATATTTAGTATGCCAACCAAACCAATCTCAGTGTTATATTTACATATTTGCATATTTCGATTAATTAAATGTTTATTTTTAATAGCATTGGATTAATTGAGCCAATATTTTATATGCAACAGGATAATCTGTATTGTATCTACATTACTCTAAGTTGCATTACTGCAAATTCAGCTGTTTACATATTAAAGTATGATAGTAATAAAAAAAAAGGGATGGCTCACAATTTACTTACTAAAGAATCAGTGTGTAGTATTTAGTGGTATCTTGCGTTGAGGTTGCAGATTGCAGCTAACTGAATACCTGAACCTTACCAAGCATGTAAGAGAACCTATGGTGGTAGTAATGTTTACACAGGTGGTTATAGTAAAACATGGCAGCACAACATGATGCAGTCTATGGTGGATGACCCATTCCTACACAGCTATGCAAGATTCATTCTAAGCTTGACAAATGATTAACTGCAAGTGAAAACATTATGAATATATTATATTACATGTCTTTGTTACATTTTACCACAGGATATATATAGAATATAGCCAATAAACAAGCAAGTACTAATTCTATTTCCAAAGAACAATGTTTTTTAATGTCTTGCTGTATAATTTAATTGATTATCTTAAATGTTTTGGACTGTTGGTTTGTTAAAAAAAACAAACTGTAAAAGACATGACCTGAAACTGTAGGAAATTTTGACTAGAATTTTCAAGCCTTTTATAAAGTTGAAGAGTAATTAAAAGAAATCTGTAGATGTACTTGCAATAGAAAAAAAACAAAACAAAAAAAAACCTAAAAATAGATCGCTTACTTAATTCTAGTACTGTGAAAGTGTTCCAGGTTGGTATTATTATTAACTTGCTTGCTTTCTACCTCAGCCCCATGCACTCCCCAGAACATCTCAGCAGAGAAAAATTGTGCAAAAGACTCCATCTCTGTGAAGTGGGAGATGAGCAACGCAGCACTTTTCTATGTTGCAATGGCAAAGGACAGCAATGGGGTCATTCATAGCTGCAACTCCGTGGATATGTTGTGTACGATCAGTGGCTTGAAGTGCAGCACCAGCTACAAAGTCTATGTTATTGCCTCCAACTTCATGTGCAACAGCTCTGAGAGTGACATGTTTACCATAGAGACAGGTAACCTCTAGTGAAGATGCTCATTTAGTTACTTTATGTAAAAGTTGCCAAGATGTGCATCTTTTTTCTGAGTGAGCATTAATGACTAAAATGTCACAGTCATATTTGCACATTTCTGTTATTTTATTAAAAGTTAAATACAGTTTTGTTTCTTTCTGATTGATAATGGCCCACTTGTGTCATTTCAGCTCCCTGCCCACCAAATAACCTCACTGCCACCCTGGACTGTGCAGCCAATGAGGCTCTGATTTCGTGGCATGGAAATGTGAATTCCTACACTGCTACCATTATAGATTCAAGTCAGCGACTTTTAAGCTGCAGTTCCACTGCAACCAACTGCAAAATACCTAACCTGAAATGTGGCGAGCTCTACACTGTGACTGTCAGCCAGCATGACGGCAACTGCTCCAGCATGCCCTCTACGCACATCTACATGGAGTCTGGTAGGAAAATTTTCAAAATACATTAAAAACTGACCTCATGTCAATTTGTCAGATCTAGCGTAGTGCTGATAGTCTGAAAAGGCCTAAAATGCTTTTTGTACACAGAAAAAGCAGTTTTGATTTATTGTAACAAAAAGGTGTGTTCCCTCAGACTATCCTGAGACCACAAGAGTCATTTTGCTCCACCAGCACCTGACCAGTAATCACTAACCAGGGGCTACATCCATTTATGAAGTCTAGAGTTTAGCAGTTTGGAGTCAACTGATTTTGACACTAGACAGAGAACTGACTGAGAAACTGAGGGACACTACACACTTGTACAGTAGACTGTCAATCGCATGGTAGACCTGCCAAATTTAGCTTCTTAACTCTAATGAATGACATTAATTAAAGTGATCAACATGTTATATTCACTAATGCTACAACACTGAGCCCTATACTAGCAATACTAGGAAAGTATACAGAGGTCATAGATCTTGAAGAGTCACCCCCTGCTGGCCACTAGAAAGAATGTAGGTTACAGGCGCTTTAGCGTTGGCTTAGTTTTCACACCCAGATACAAATGATCTCTTTTCTACTAAGACGGACAGTGAGGCTCTAATATAGTGGATCTTTGCCTTTCCATTTCCCTAAACATACTTTCGATATTAAGTTTGACAGAAGTATTAGTTTTGAATATAAAATTAAATGAAAGTTATTGATTCACCAATTCATTTCTTAGCTGCCTGCCTTCACCCACCCTTCTTCTCTTTTGTTCAGTTCCTTGTGGACCAGCCAACGCAAGTGCCAGGGTGGACTGTGCATCAGGCAATGTGACAATAAGCTGGAACGCATCCCAAAATGCAGAACGTTATATCGTCAAAATCTCAGATGGCACCATGGCGTTGACATATAACACCACACAGACAAACCTGGCAGTCCACACACTGGAGTGTGGCCAGGAGTACACAGTGAATTTGATGTCCTTCAATGGCAGCTGCGTCAGTCGTCCTTCAGAGTTATATTTCAGGGAAGGTAAGAGAAGTTATCTCTATAAAGTTTTTTTTATTTCATTGACATCAGTGGTTCTACTTTGCTACCTACTAAGATAGTTTCTTCATTAAATAACAGCTGAGCTAATCAGAAAATTTCACTCCCAGTTCCATGTGTACCCACTAACGTCAAAAAAAGGAGAAGCTGCAGCCAGAATTTTGTGGACGTCATGTGGCAAGCAAGTCGGGGTGCCATAAACTACACTGCTACTGCTCTGGATGCAGATGGCAGTTACTTAAAGTGTACATCCAATGAGACATCGTGCAGGCTGGTCGATGTAATGTGTGGACATGTGTATAATATCAGTGTGGTTGCTGTGGATAACACGTGCACCAGCATGAAGAGCCGCACATTGCAACTACAGATAGGTACACGCTGACAAAAATATAAGTTAACACTGCTTATGTGCAATCACTGTCAAACTTACACCATGCATGTGTTCTGTGTCGTTCCTCTGCAGAGCCCTGCTCACCCTCTCAGCTGACCGTCTCAGTGAACTGTAGCAGTAACTCTGCCAAGTTAGCTTGGCAGAGCAGCCCCAATGCAGTGTCTTATACTGGCAAAGCCATAACCGCAGACGGTCACAATGTGACCTGTTCCACAACAACAGAACTCAGTTGTAATTTGGAGGGTCTGCAGTGTGGAAAGATGTATAACTTCACTGTGTCAGCTTCAGATTATTACTGCCAGAGTCCAGACAGCAAGCCAGTCATCCATACAACTGGTAAGAAGCAGTAGCACCTCTGCTTTTATTCTACGTCCTAATAACCCCCTCGTACTTATCGAATCCCAAACAGCAGTTGAGATATTGCAGACGAGTAAGTCTAACTGTTTTTCTGTCATCTCAGCCCCATGTACTGTGCAGAATATGCTGACCACTGTTAACTGTACCACCAACATACTGACCATCAGCTGGACACCGGGATCCATGCCAGTGAACTACAGCACCACAGCGGTGACGACAAATGGCACTACACTTCGCTGCGTCACGCAGAGTTCTAGCTGTACGATGCCTGAGTTACAGTGTGGACAGCAGTACAGTGTGAGAGTCAAGCCCATCAGCAGCACATGTGAAGGACCCAGCAGTGTCCCGGAGATTGTAAATTCAGGTATTTTAGTTGACTTGTTAAAGTTTATGACTCTACGAGCCATGATCTCACTCGGTCCGTCTTCCTTGTCTTCCTTTTCCTCTTTGTCACCATCATTTCTCTCACAGTTCCCTGTGTTCCTGTGAACATCCAAACCCTGGTGGAATGTTCCACTAACAGAGTGTGGGGATCCTGGGATGCAGCTCCTGGGGCAATGTACTACATCTCCACACTGAAAGGAGCAGGAGGTTTCTCTACATCCTGTCAAACAGCTAACCAAAGATGCCTCTTCTCTGGTCTGCAGTGTGCTCAGACATACATGTTCAGTGTGATGGCCTCCAACAACAGGTGTAACAGCTCAAACAGCGTCATGGACACAGCAACAACTGGTAAAATATGGACTAAAATATTTTTTGTAGGGTGTGAAAGCACAGCTTACAAATTAGATTTGCTAACAAGTGATTCTTCAGGTTGGGCAAAAGAAGATTATCTCAGCGTTCATTTTCTCAACTTTGACTTTCAGCACCCTGTGACCCTACAAACGTGTCTGCTTCTCTGAACTGCCTCTCTGATGTGGTGACGGTTACTTGGAGGGCCAGCGCTGGCGCAAATTATTACACAATCCTGGCTGAGGCCAGTGGGCATGTCAACTCCTGTAATTCCACTGGTACTTCCTGTGAGCTAACCAAGATGCAGTGTGGGAATGACTACACTGTGACTGTTCTGGCAGGGGACACAAAGTGCAACAGCTCCATATTTGCTAAAACCAACATTACAACAGGTACTTTCAGTTTTGCTCGTTGGCACAAAGAATGACGTCAGGATAAACTGAGTAGCTCAAATTATCCTCATGCAAAAAAAGAATGAAATCTTAAACTTCCTAAAACTGCCTACAATTATAGATTACCAGAAAGATTCCTTTAATCAGCACATCTGTAATGTGTTTTGTGTGCAGCTCCCTGTGCTCCAGTAATCCAAGACCACTCACTGAACTGTAGCTCCAACCAAGCTTTGGTCACCTGGGTTAAGGATGAGGATGCCATGACTGTCATGGTCAATGCAACCTCCAGTATGGGATACTTGCAGTCGTGCAGCTCATCTTCCAACAACAGCTGTGTCCTGGATCTGCTGTGTGGAAACACTTACACTGTAAAGGCTGTCGCAAAAGGACCTCAGTGTCAGAGCAAACCCAGCTCTGCTTTTCAGATTGTTACAGGTAAAGAATATAAGAAAAAAATTTCACTTAACAATTGCTGTTTCTTTTTGATGTCTTTCTCTGATTTTCTTTTGAAAACAATTCAGTAGTGGTGGTTTTTATACTTTAAAACAGTACAGTTTTTATAGCAAAAGAAAGAAATCTGTCAGCACAACTTATATATAAAAAAAAAAAAGTTTTGTTAAAAAAAAAGAAATTTGTAGCCCATTGCCCATATCGTCTTTTTTGTTAATTCACAGAACATGTCCTTTTTCACCGTAGACCCAATTTAAAAAAACGCACACACACACACACACACACACACACACACACACAGAGAAATTTTTCTACTAAATCTTGGAAAAAAAACAGATAATAGTACTTTCTATCATTTATCTATTACGTAATTACTTTGATGTAGTTTAAAAGACCTTGACAGAGGTCTTTATTAGCAGGAAAAGTGTAAAACATCTGAAAATACAGTTAAAAGTCCAAGTCCAACCAGCTGTCCAGATTAGAGTCTTTGCTGGGCCAATTCTGGCCCCCAGACCTAATGTTTAACAACCCTATCATAAAGTTTAGGGATGGGTTAAAAAAAAGGTTGAAGGTATTCAGGAACTGAACTTGTCTTCTCTCACACAGCACCCTGTACCCCTGCAAACGTGGAGTACCAATACTCCTGTGACACTGGCATTGCTTTTGTGAGTTGGGATGAGACTTTGGGCAGGAAGAGATTCTATGTGCATGCTCAGTCTGGAAATTTCACAGCCTCCTGCAGCACCAGCCAGACTGACTGCTCCCTGCCCACGCTGCTTTGTAGTCGCACATACAGTGTAAAAGTAGTAGCTCTGGCTGACTCCTGCAACAGCAGCGTGCCCGGCGTAACGACTATACAGACAGGTAAGACGGAGAGGATGTGGATGCAGGTGATGTATATACAGCTGGGAAAGTCTGTGGGAAATTCAAAAATACTATTTCTGATTACCATGAATACAATTTCCAATTTCCCCATGTTCCCTTTTCTACTATCGTAAGTATCCAAGTGTAGTAAACTGTATATAATACAGTAAATTCTGTATTTCTTTTAAAACACTTAGTTGAAATGCCGAGTAATGCATTGGATTAAAAATTATTTAACACATTTATTTTAAAAAAAATATATAAATGTAACTTTTAGCAAATACATGGCTTAAGATAGCAGTCCCCAACCCCCGGGCCACGGACTGCTACTGGTCCGTGAAACGTTTGGTACCCGGCCTCGAGAGTTGAGGCGGGCGTGAAATTTATGGTTTTCAGGGGTTTTATCGGTTTCTATCCTTATTTTTTTTATCGTTATTATCGTTAACTTGTTTTCTCTGGGTCTTTTCCTGTGTGTTATGAATAACTCTTCTTTTTTTGTTACCAGTACTGGTTTTATTTTGTTGTATTTATCCGCGACACCTTAAAGGCCGGTCCATGAAAATATTGTCGACATAAACCGGTCCGTGGGGCAAAAAAGGTTGGGGACTGCTGGCTTAAGAGATACCAGGTGTAACTTCCTAAAAAATGAAAATGAGGGTTAATTAGGTGGTGTTTGTACTCTGCTTTAAAGACTCAGTGGTTTTTCCTTTTGTTTTCCTGTCAGCCCCTTGTGCTCCAGTGAACGTCAGTGCTTCCCTGCTGTGTGACAACAACACTGCGGCAGTGAGCTGGCAACACAGTCCTAGTGCAGTGTCCTACAGTGTGAAGGCAGTTGGCAGAGACGGCGACCTCAAAAGGTGTGCCACAAACAGCACAAGTTGCCTGCTACCCAACATGCACTGCTCTCAAACCTACATTATCACCGTCACTCCCTTCTCTATGCGCTGCGAAGGCAGAGAGAGTTTCCCATACACCTACAATGCAGGTGAGATAATGCCAAATAAAAAAATAAACTGGATAAACTTGGCTTTAATCAACTTTATGCATTCTTTAAAATAACCGCTAACAATATTTATTTAATAATTATTATATCTATCTTTTATTAATTCAAAACAAAGATTTCGCTTTTAATATTTTTAATTAGATTTAGATTTATAACCCGTCCAACTTTATCTTTTTCGCAGGTTCCTGCCCTCCCACCAACGTCCACATGTCTCTGCAGTGCGATGGAAATGTGGGCCGTGTGACCTGGGACCCTGCCCTTCGAGCAGATCTCTACTTGGCCACAACCGCACCTTCTCTCACGGACAAACACATCCACAACTGCTCATCCAATGGAACAAGCTGCTCCCTTACAGACCTCCACTGCGGAGAAACAGTCGTTGTCACTGTTGTCACCATAGAGAGAGGCTGCACGAGCCAACCCAGCGTACCATTCACCTTACAAACAGGTCAGAGAATTGAACCATCCATCCATCCATCCAACTTTTGTAGTGTTCAAAAAATACAGCTACCATAGAACTAAACGTCAGATACAATGTACAAATCTGTTTGCCTGGTACTTTTGTGCATCAACATTTTATTAATATGTTATAATGGCTCACATCTGCCACGTTTCAGTTCACCCATATGCAGACCATAACACAGAGCAGAAAGTGAACTTATTTTTGAAAAGATATAACAAAAGTCGACAAAGGGTAAGGTTACTAAATTCAAAGGGTACAAAACCTAAACCAAAACCTAAACAATGCAACAGAACTAGGAACGAAAGAACTTGCAAGAAAGAACCAGAAAAAATGATAAACAATCATATAGACAGTTGTCCTGTCAGAAGATTACTGCAAATATAACCAACTTTCAGGAAATAAAATAGAACTTACGCAGATTTTGTCTTACCCATCCATCCATTCTCTTTCGCTTATCCTTGTCAAGGGGCAAAACCCTATGATAGGCTGGGATATGCTCTTGCCCTCATAGGGCAAGAGGCGGGGTACACCCTGGACAGGTCACCAGGGCTAACACAGAGAGGCAGACAACCATTCACACTCACGGACATAAAAAAAAAATTGCTTGTTAACACATAAGATAAGCAAGACAGTTGAACGCACAGTGATCTTAACACTAATTAATGCCATACCAATAAGTTGATTCTGTTCATCTGGATGTAAAGTTTCCAGTGGGAGACTAATTAGGGAAGTTTTTCAGGTAAAATCAAATCCAAAGACAGGATCTGTTGCTGCTCATATTCTATTTCTAAAATTGTGTTAAAAAAAATCACTGGGACACTAATTATCAAATTGTCTCTCTACCTGTCTCTCCCCCTTCTTAGTCATCTGCCCACCCACTGGTGTGACTGGAGTGACAAATTGCAGAAACAATGACATCACAGTAAGCTGGGACCCAAGTCCAGAAAGCGGAGTGACCTACTTCATCTACTCCCAAGGAAACAGTGGGATCGCTTATAACTACTCCACAACTCAGACTTTCTATGTGATGAATGGGCTGCAGTGTGGACAAGCATATATGCTCTCAGTGGCTGCCCAGGACCCTGACTGCACCAGTCTCTTGAGCAAGCAGATAGAAACTGAGACAGGTTAATATCTGGATATTTCTGGGTTTGTTCACCAACAAAGTACTGGTTTGACATCCTTTGCAAATAATTAACCCCAGTTTGGTCTTTTTTTTTTAATGCAGATGATTTTGTTCATTTTTCACATAATGACTTGTTGTTAATCTCCTTACTTCCAGTTCCATGTCCTCCAACCAACCTGACTGTCAAAACTGAATGTGCCACCAACTTAGCAATTCTGAAGTGGGCACCGAGTAGACATGCCATCTCTTACACAGCCACATTAACTGGTACCCACGGCCACTTAGTTTCCTGTCGTACCAACAAAACAACCTGCTCATTGAAGGTGGATTGTGCAAAGCAGTACTCAGCTTTTGTGGTTGCTTCCAGTACAACATGCAACAGCAGTAAATCAGATAATCTAACTTTTGTCTCAGGTACATGACATCTGCTTTTAGGGTTTGATTTTCTTTTAAATCTCAAAACTATTAAACAGTCAACTGATAATCTTCCCTTCTCTTCTCTTCCAAAAGCCCCTTGTCTGCCTGACAGGGTACAAGCAGAGCTGGACTGCAATGCTAACACCTTTGCAGTGGAGTGGAGGGGAAGCCTTGGGGACATTGATTACACTGCAATCGCCATCGGCAGCGACAAGACACGGAGAACTTGCAACTCTACTAGCACCAACTGCGTCATCCAGAACCTAACTTGTGGCCTCATTTACAGCATTGTCGTCACTACCTCGTCAGTCGACTGCGGCTTCATTGAAGGCTCCAACTATGCGATACAGTCAGGTAGCAAATATTCTTTGACCAACATTAAAATTGGGGCAAATGTTTTGAAGTCACTAAACAAAATCCATAACAACGTTATAAAACATATTACAATTCACACATTTTGAGAAGGAGCAAGATTCCTGAACGTCCTGAGTCATTTAATATTTAATATTTATTTTTAGGTTTTGTGCAGCAACATTCATACAGTATACTTCTATCCCTTCAAATTTTTCATTATAACCTTTATCTAACCTACTTTCACCCCTTTTAATAACTTTTAAAACCACCCACATCTGCTAGTTAATCTTCCTTGCTTTGTCTCCAGCCCCCTGTAAGCCAAACAGCGTGATGGTGAATTTGCAGTGCATAACAAACATGGCGACTGTCAGCTGGGCAAACTCAGGCCCAGACCAAATGCAGGTGGTGTCAGCGAGGGACAGCAGAGGAACAGTCACCACCTGCAACTCCACCAGCTCCAACTGCACCTTCAGTCAACTTAAGTGCGGGGAGATATATGCTATCGGTGTGGTCGGTCTCACAAGCAACTGCAGCAGTGAACTGGCTTTTGCCCAAAGGCTCAACACGGGTAATTTAGCAAATAATAATGAACAGATTGATGCACTGTATCACTGTGACAATTCATCAAGCTTGTTTATAACAAATGCAACAGGTTGTTTAGACTCAGTCACATTTAGAAGCACAAGACATAATGGTCTGTGTCATGGCATAATTGAAACCTCTATTAAGTTACAGCACAGCAGAATAATAATAATACAGACTTCTGTAATGAATTATGATCAAAAATAAATAAATAACTTTCATTTTTCTAAATTAATTTGCTTAGAAGAGCCATTATTTGTGATCTGCACACAAGCTGTTGTGAATGATTGTTAAAATAAAGGCAGAAAATATAGCCAATCATAGCCAAACACTCCCCAGTATTGACATAATTATCAAGGCTATATGAAATAATAAATACCCCCAAACCCTATAATTTAATGTAAAAATATTTTTAAAAATGTAAAAATGTTTCTATAAAACTACTAAAAACTGAAGAATATTTTAACTGCATTATTTTTTTTTTTACTTATGCAATGAAGCTGAAGCAGCATTTTGAAATGGTATTAGATTTAGGTGAAGCTGATTTGACTTCTGACATCATAGTCATCCATCACTGAACCTGAACAAGTGCATGCCATTAGTGTAGAATATTACAAGCCTGAGCACTGCAGGAATAAACTATATCACACTGATCCATACACTTACCTGT
Organism: Perissodus microlepis; assembly: GCF_051167445.1. Taxonomy (NCBI): domain Eukaryota; kingdom Metazoa; phylum Chordata; class Actinopteri; order Cichliformes; family Cichlidae; genus Perissodus; species Perissodus microlepis. The sequence continues at coordinate 29,955,137 of NC_140477.1, forward strand.
TTCTGTCCTCCATCAGCTCCATGCATTCCCACACACGTCACAGCAAGGGTGGACTGCAACACCGGCATCACTGCGGTCACATGGGATGCTGCGCTGGGTGCCACATCTTACAATGTCTATGCTCGGGGCAGTCTGGGCTACAATACTCAGTGTAACAACACCGACACCAACTGTGACTTCCTTAACTTGGCCTGTGGACAAGACTACAACATCACAGTGGTGGCTCGCCATAACACCTGTGTCAGCATGGCCAGCGAGACTGTCAAGGCCACCACAGGTAATAAAATACAACCTGTCATACCCACATGACAAGCTGCTCACTAAAAGTAAATTGTGCACAGCTGTAATGTTGCTAATGCAACATGAAACAACAGTACATCAATTTTTCACACCTACTTTTAGTGTTTCTTTGTGTTGCGGTTACTTTTAATTTACTTTATAATGAACATAGCATTAGCTTTTTTATTATTAGCGGCTAAGCTAAATGTTAATGTTATATAAAAAAAAAAAGGTAACAGCAATTAAATAAATCCCCCCCAAAAGCTACATGTTAAAAGTATTAACTTTTCAAAGTTACATCTGTGTCCCTAGTTAACTGCTAACCTGCAGTTATCCTAACAGGAAAACCATTTACTATGTCAGAGCTTTTAAAGTTAAAGAACATTTCTATAGAAATAACTCCTGTTCCTGTGAAAATGAATCCCTGAAACTCAAAATGTAAAAAAGAAAAAAAAAAACATTTTAAAAAACTACACCTGCTGTTCTTTTTTTTCTTCCCTGTCTGTTAGGTCCTTGTCCCCACAGTGGTCTGAGAACATCCCTGGACTGCAACACCAACACAGCTGTGGTATCTTGGACTACAGGAATTGGCATCCTCTACTACAATGCCACAACTGAAGCCTTCGGCTCCATAGACAAGCAGACCTGCTCTACAAATGGCTCCTCCTGTAATATCAGTTCTCTGCAGTGTGGGGAAAGCTACAAAGTGAGCGTCAGTGGGCAGGGACTATACTGCACCAGTCCTGCTCAGGACTGGCAGAGAGTGAACACAGGTGGGGTCAATTACATCCTTACAAAACAAGCTGACACCTAACTGGAAGATAATGGATAAAATATTCTGTGCATATTTGCATACACTATCCAAAATGTTTTGATGCTTATCAGCTAATTGTTCTCTTTATCTGTTTTAACATACTATGGAAACCATTTCTGCCCAAGCATCTCACTAACTAGTGTTAATATTAGTTATAACATGTAACTGTATGAAAGGCAAATACAAATTATTCCTGATTCATTCTGACATCTTTTTAAAATCTCAGGATCTAGCTCTAAACAGAAACCTCTATCAATGAACCGTGAAAAATAATCTCACTCACTGCTCGTTTTTCCTCCAGCTCCCTGCCCTCCCACCCAGCTGATGGTGAACTCTTCATGCAAATCAAACAACATCTCAGTGTCCTGGCAGCCCTCTCAAGGCTCAGTCTCCTACATGGCAGTGGCTGAAAATGAACAGGGCCGCCGGTGGTCGTGTAACACCAGCAGCACCAGCTGCCAAATACCTGGTCTGCTCTGTGGGCAACAGTACAATGTCTACGTTGTCGGTATTGATGACAAGTGTACTGGAGCCAAGAGCGACATGAAGAAGATTCGCACTGGTAATTTGTCTATTGTTATTCAAAGCTTTGCACTATATTCACTGATTTATTCATCAGTTTCAGAAAAAGGGATTTCACATTTACTTTGTATGCTTTAACAATTCTTTGCTGCCACTGAGCACTAGCCAAAAACAGAAACAGACAGCTGCCACACACTTGATCTTACTCCATTTATGACATATGAATCATTTAAATGTTGCTATAAAGACATGACATGGTGTAATTGTGACATTGGTTAACACTTATAAACATTCAATTGAATTCATGAGCTAAATTCATATGTCTAAGATGTTTTTTGTGTTTGTTGTTATTTGTTGTAGCAACCATACCCTTAAATTAGACAAAATATATTCTTAATAAACATAAAAAATTAGCAGTTCTGTGTCTCTGTTAATGATTTCTGGTACCATACAGAAAGTATTGTGTTTGCTTTGTTTCCAGCTCCGTGTGTGCCACAGAACATACAGAACCATCTGGACTGCCTGTCTGGTGTCCTGAACATTACCTGGCAGTCGACAGGTTACTTTTTGAACTTCCGCGCCTCTGTGGTGAACAGCAAAGGTCAAATGAGCGTTTGCACAACTCCTACGCATTACTGCGTTGTACAGAACATGCAGTGTGGGCAGACCTACAATGTTACAGTGGTGGCCCAAGATGAAGCTTGCAACAGTTCCCATAGCCCCACAGAGCAGGTCTCTACAGGTCGGTGCAGCTCCTGTTGGCAGTTCTAGTGCACCTGCTCTAGTATTCAGTGTTCAGCTATTCAGATCTGATATCAGCACCTCTTATCTATATCTATTTATCTTTTAATAGCTGTTTTCTTGTCTGTGATTAAAGGGATTTTTTTGGTTCATACATCACATAATAAAGTTTTACCTTCTTGTTATTTGCCTTCAGTCTTTACCTCAACTTCTCCTCTTTTTCTGCCGTTCCACTCAGCTCCCTGCCCTCCCTCATCCTTCCTTTCTAATGTGAACTGTGGCACTGGCGTCGTATCTGTCACCTGGAACAATAGTGTGGCAGGGGTGATGTATACAGTGTCTGCTGCAGATGCCAAAGGTGCCAGACACAACTGCAGTACCACAAACAACGGCTGTAATCTCAACACACTGGCGTGCGGGATGCAGTACAATGTCACAATCACACCATCCAGGAATGAATGTGTGGGCAAAGACAGCCAAACTAAAATGGTCAAAACAGGCAAGTATCAGCTGTTCTTCTGTTTTTAATCATATATTCCTCACTTCCATCCCATATCATCCTCTCACTTGTACAGGCTGTTGTTATAAACCCTATTCGCTGCTTATTTCTGGTAAGCCTGTGGTCTTTAGAGGCCATTTGATGCTTGTTAATGCCTCTTTTGGGATGCCAGTTTTATTATCTTGCAAGTTGGCTTTAATTCTTCTCTTGTAGAAAATCCAAACAAAGCACAAAAGATGGCTTTGTGCATTTAAGGTTAACCAAAAAATCTGTCATAATTTTAGATCACAGTTCTAACTCATGCATAGTGATAGTGACGACAGAAACACACCAGATACTTGGTAGCCATTTTTTAACGGTCATTAGTTTAACAGACTTGTTACAAAAATGCACAGATAATAAAATATTACGACATATTTCAGCAGCTGAGATAATTTCTGGACTGCAGATTTGAGCATCTGTTGATGATATCTACAGAATATAATTGTAAATCCGGTGGTCTGTGTAATCTATGAACATGAATACTGTAAGCACCTAATTCTGTCCCTGGTTGCCTCCAGTTCCTTGCGTACCCCAGCTGTCAGACGTGGAGATCGACTGCTTGACGAACTCAGCGTGGGTGATGTATAATGAGTCTGCCGGGGCCAAAGAATATGTTGTGGTGGCAACAGACACCAGGGGTGCTGTTCAGACATTTGATTGTAACTCCACGTCAGATGGGATGTGTTCTCTGCCACCGCTTACATGCAGCCAGAATCTCACCATTACCCTGAAGGCCAAGGACCAGCAGTGCACCAGTGCACCCAGCAACTCTGTCAAAACCGAGACAGGTAAAGGAAAATTATAACGAACGTAAAAGCAAACACCGAAACTGTAAAACCAGGATAAAAGGGACGTCACTTTAACTAGAATATCACCAGTGCTCTGATGCACTGTGGATTTAAATAGACTTAAACTGATAATATCAATTATATCATAATATGTTAAAACTATTAAAAAGAAACCATTTAAAAGGCCAGTAATATGAGGCATGAAAATGGTTCTGCTCCTCTGAATCTTTGGTTTTTGGCTCATACAGCTGTTTATCCATTGCTCTGTCTGCAATTTAAAGGATGTGTGAAATGCACTCAGTGATCACCTAATGGGGGGGACAAATTGTGCTCGAGGTCAGCGCCACATTTGTCATTTTACAAGCAGTAAGCGGTAAATGAGCTACTACATAACTGTTGTTCTGGTTTTGTTATAAACTGCTGCTTCTTCCTCTTTTTCGTTTGGCTGCTTCCATCTCATCCTATCACACCCACCCTCTGCATGTCCATCTTCCCCACATCTGTGAGGTGAAAATTGATAATGTGGATACAGCTTCACAGGCATGAAATATTTACAGTTAAAATACTCTGTTTTTACACTGTTTTATGGGTTAAATATGTCTAACTTGACTCTGAGTGTGAATGTGTCCAAGTTATGAGTTAATTTTCCTGGAAATGTAGCCCACGCTGGGTTTTTCATGTGTAATGTGTTGTTGTGTTGTGTAATCTCAATAATATTCAAGAAAGGACAGAAACAGAAGTTCAAGTCTTTACCTCAGAGTATTCCTCTTTCTACAGCTCCCTGCCCTCCTAATGGCGTAAAGGAATTAGTGAACTGCAACAACGGAACAGTCACGATTACCTGGTCGACTGTCTCAGGTGCTTTAACGTACACGGCCACGCTGGAAGACGTGTACGGAGACAGTACCACGTGTTGCACTACATCAAACACTAGCTGTGATGTCACACATCTGCCATGCGGCGAAATTTACATCGTGCACGTCATGGCTGAGGGACGAACCTGCAACAGCTCAGAGAGCGAACAGCTGATGTTTAGGACAGGTACAGTGTACACAGTAAATTACATAAAATATTCATTAATATAACTGGGAGGAAAAAAAGAAAGCAGACGTATATTTCTGTCCCACTCAGTGCCATGCGTTCCTGAGAATCTCAAAGCCAGCCTGAGCTGCAGCAACAATGTGGCTTCCATGTCATGGAGCTCTATAAAGGAAGGACAGCTTTTCAGTGTAAAGGCAGTGGGTACTGACGGGCATGTGGACGAGTGCAGGGTTCCTGACAAGCAGTGTGAACTGACCAATCTGCACTGTGGACAGTACTACACAGCCACTGTGTCTGCAGAGGACATGACGTGCAAGAGCAAACCGAGTGAGAATGTGACGATCAAGACAGGTATGCACTCTGACTGCTGAACCGTTTTATTGCTGTGGTTTTATTTTGACAGGAACACCAGTTACCCAGTGATTTTGAAACTGTCATTGAAAGTTTAGAACTTTGCATCTACTTACGGTACATTAAATTCAAATTCTACTTGTTTTTAAAATGGTGATGCCAGTTTATTTTTCTCAAAGAATTTTTTTTTTCATGCAGAAGAGGTAATTATACATTCACCTACTGGTCACTTTATTAGGTACACCTTACTTGTACCAGTTTGGGCTTCCTTTTTTCTTCCTGGCTTAGATTCAACAAGGTGCTGAAACATTTCTGAGATCTGGTGTCTGTGGAGGCTTTTTAAGTACAGTTAATTTAAAGAGATGATTTGACTTTGTGACATGGTGCAGGATCCTGTTGTAAGCAAGAATCAGAGGATGACTACACTGTGGTCATAAAGGGATGGACAACAGCAATATTTGAGTAGGCTATAGTGTGTAAGTGTGCTTAGTTGGTACTATGAGGCCCAAAGCGTGCCACGAAAATATCGAACACACCATTACGTCACCATCAGCCTGAACAGTTGAAACAAAACAGGATGGATCCATGCTTTCATGTCTTTTCTGCCAAATCCTGATACTACCTTCTGATTATTGCCGGAGAAATTCAGACTCATCACACCAGGCAACATTTTTTCAAATCTTTCTGTGATATTAATCACAAACTTTCAGGCATTACAGCTCTGCTCTAAACATTGACAATTGTCTCTTCTCATCAGTGCCGTGCACTCCAGCAAACGTCTCCTCTGTGGTCGACTGTCAGGCCAATTCTCTCATCGTTTCCTGGTCGAAAAGCTCAGGAGCCGATTCCTACATCGCCACACTGCACGACAGCACCAATCAGGCCACAACATGCCAGGCCACAACAGAGGGCTCCTGCAATGTGACAGGACTCGGCTGTGGACAGATCTACCATGTTTCCGTAGTGTCTTCTGATGGGTACTGCAACAGCCCGCCCACTCCTGTTGTTGACACACCGTCAGGTAGGACAGAGAGGGAATTCAATGCATTTTAATTATAGAGAATTATCTGCGGTACAACATGAAAAACGCGTCACATGTGTAAACTGAGAAAATGTACCATTTTAATAAAAACATTGCTGTGACTTTTGGGAGAGTCCCGTCCTTGTCTGATACAGGATTCTTGCTGCTCAACAGTCCTGTTTCTTCTTTTATGCAAAGCACATTTTAAGCCTGACTTATTATCTTTGTATACCCAGTCAGTTGTTGACTGACTGCCATTTAACCCAATTAGTTGGAAAATGTTCCTCATTATTCCTGGAAACATTTTCACCCCTTTGTTCCCGCTACTTAACTTATTTGAGAAGTATTGCTGCCATAAAATTCAAAATGAGCTCATATTTTTCTTAAAAATTAACATTTTCTCATTTCAAACATTTCATATTCTGTCTTTCTGTGTTCTATTGTTAATAAAATATGAGTTTGTGAGGTCTGCAAATGATTTTACCCAGCATAAAACTGCTTTAGAAAATTGAGTTGTAGTTTTGTGTAGTTAAAATCTGCTTTTCTTTTTCATATTTGTCAGTTGCGATACAGTGATTGATGATGTTCAATTTTACATTTTAGTAAAATGCTCCGTCCCTGGCTTTTACATTTTTACTATTCATATAAAGTTTCCTGTCTTATCTGTCTTTCCCTCAGTGCCCTGTAATGCAATAAATATCAGGGCATATATGGACTGTGAGATTAAGACAGCTGTGGTTTCATGGTGGCCGAGTGATGGAGCCTTGTCATACATCGCGATGGCCACTACAAAGTCAGGTCACAACGTCACCTGTGAGACCAACAGGACCTCCTGTGACCTGACAGAGCTGCTCTGTGGACAGAGCTACTCCGTGTCTGTCAAAGCTATAGGAAAGACCTGCAGCAGCATCGCTAAAATGACAGGACAGCTGGTCACTGGTGAGCAGCACCACAGAGGCTTCACGAACCTATATAGCACATCTTTCGTCTTGCCGAGTTTTTCCACCTTTAAAAAAAGTGAAACAAACTGCTAATTTATTGAAATTGTATAATTATGTTGACTTTTCCCACTTAAAACCAACCAAAGTATCAGTAAAAGTGATAAAACACAATTAACCAAAATGACCCTAAATGCACTAAAATTCTTGAAACAATAAAGTTTCTGCTTTTTTCTAACATTACTTACATTACTTAACTTTACTACAGTGGACCAAATCTACGCTACCTTCTTGCATTTAATTTGAAGCTGCAGTTCGAACACAAAAAGCTACATTTTTGTCTCAGTTTTCCTCCATCCTCTCTTTTAGAGCCTTGCATCCCAATCCAAATCACCACCCAGTACAGCGTGACAATCGGCCAGGTGCAGTGGGACATGACCAAGGGTGCTAATTACTACACAGTTACGGGGCAAACAGACCAGGGACTCACCACCTCCTGTGTTACCAATGACACTTACTGTGCATTGTACAACATGAACTGTGGCCAAATGTACAGCATCGTTGTCACAGCAAACAACTTTGTGTGCCAAAATGTGTCTGCCTCTACTGAACAAGTTTTAATTGTGACAGGTGAGAACACGTGCTAAACAATTTTTTGTTCCCTGATTTATTTTGGTATCAAAATATCTTCATGTTTTCCTCCATGACTACTGATGGGCTCTTTAAATTTGCAGAACCCCGCTGATAGTTTATTAAGTCACTTTGGGCAGCCTTTAGCTTCACCAATTGGACAGAATATATATCAACATCCACACTAAATCATTCTGCATGTTGTGTCTCTCAGAGCCGTGCCCGCCCAATAACGTGCAGACAAGCGTTAACTGTCAGAATAACCAGGGGATGGTCTCCTGGGAGACAAGTTTTGGTGCAGTGGGTTATGAGGCTCGCTTCGCTGGCCGTGACGGACACTCGCTGTCCTGCCATACTAATGCCACTTCCTGCAGCGTGGAAGGACTTCACTGCGGAGTCATCTACCACACTAATGTCATTGCTATTGGGGAGAAAGTCAATAGCAGCAGGTCCAACACTGTCCTGCTGTATTCAGGTACCCTACCAGCCTAATTTTATTGACATTGTATGCTGAGACCCCCTTCTCTCTTTCCCAAACTTTATAACTGCAGTTTTCACTTATAGCTGAACAGTTTTAAGATGTGTTTTAATGAAAATAATGTAAACTGCGAGAACTTGATTGAAAAAAAGCTAAAATGATAGAAGAAATGAACTAAAAGTAAGACACACGTAATAAACAGAAAATATCACGTGCCATCTCTTGGTCTGAAGACAGCCAACCCCCTTAAAAAGTTTTCTTTTGCTTCTTTGAAGTGTTTACTTTTATAACAGCATCATAGCATGCAGCCTAGGCAACAAACAGCGTCTTGCTTGCTGTTTTAAAAAATCAGGGACATATTTTATTTTTAAAAAAGGGCATAAAAATCAGGTATTTTGAGCTACATCAACTACATGCCCATGCAGAGAACCTGTGCTTCTCAGTGAATGTGTACTCGTCTGCCAAATTGTATAACATCTATTTTCTGAAGTGGAAACTTGAATAATAAATATGATTTGGAGCCGTGCATTCATGGAGATCATTGCAGCTTTAAAGTCGATGTCCTGCATGGCAGTACTGATGTTGTTGTTTTTTTGCCAATAGCTCCCTGCGCAGTTGCAAAGTGCACAGCTAACCTGGACTGCTACAATGACACAGCCACAGTCTCCTGGAGTCCAGTCAGTGGAGCAAACTCCTACATGGTGACTGCTGTTTCAGCAGATGGTTCCCTCGCTTCCTGTGAGAGTACTGAACATCAGTGTAATCTGACAGAGCTGGAGTGTGGACAGGTGTACAACGTCACTCTCGTAACCATCAGCGACCACTGCCGGACTGAGAAAAGCACTAATATCTCCTTTAGCACACGTGAGTTGAGCCGCGTCTCATTCCAGAGAAGTTAAAATCACGTTCTTAAATTTATTCTACAGTGTAAAATAAAATCATTAAAACTATTTTCACTCTTTGAATTACGGCCTAGGCCCCTGTAAGCCGTCACGTGTGGAAGTGGATCTACAGTGTGGGACAAGTACAGCCAACATGCATTGGGAGGAAAGCGCGGGAGTGGAGCTCTACATGGCTACTGCCACCAACATGGGAACAACACTGAAGTGCAACTCCACCAATTCCACCTGTCAGTTCTCTAACTTGACCTGTGGGGACACCTATAAACTCTCTGTCATTGCATACAGCAACAGGTGCTACAGTGAAATCAGTAGCACTGTGGAGATTCAGACAGGTACAGTAACTCGTTAGTACTGATTGACTGAATGAGTGATTTGTACTTTAATTACTGCCTGATTGAATTAATAACATGCTTTATTTCCTATTAATTGGCCTAACCTTTAATTATTCTGTATATAAAGATAGGTAGGGAATTTTCATCCACAAAGACTCTTTAGATTTACTCTATTAATCAATTAATTACTATTAATTTCCCTAAATTTAACAGTTGCTAGACAGCAACATCCCTCAGAATACCAATGTGACTCTTCTTTTGTCAGAACCCTGTAAGCCAGATGGTTTGAGGGTCCATGGGTCATGTAACAATGAGATGGTGCTGCTGTACTGGTTTAAGGCTAAAGGAGCATCGGCATATATTGTGACAGCAGACGGAAACCTGGGATACAGCACGTCTTTACAAACTAATGACACAATGATAGAGACCAACCTGCCCTGTGGACAGCTGTTCACATTTACTGTAAAAGCTCAAGATGACTGGTGTGACAGTCCTACAAGCCGGCCTGGAAAATACATGACAAGTATGTGTCTCATTTAGAATTTTTTCACACATGATAACATGCATAATGCGTGATGATTAAACTGTTAACCTTCTCGTCAGCCCCCTGCGTCCCAGCACATGTACAGAGCTTTACACGCTGTGAGAAGAGCCTGGGCTCAGTCAGCTGGGCCGCGAGCGATGGCGCAGAGTCCTACATGGCCATTGCAGCAGGACAGGATCGCCACGTCCACACGTGCACCACAAACACCACCATCTGCACCTGGAATGATCTACACTGTGGTGAAACGTACACAGTTTATGTCATTGCCATGAACTACGTATGCACCAGCATGCCGAGCAACAGCACTTCAATTCGGATGGGTAAACAAGCTTTTAAACAGCAGTAATATTTCTGGAATTGTTTTAATGGGGATTTTTTTTTTAGAGCACATGAAAATGAACGCACTGCATGCAGAACAGTAGCAGTACAGAGCTGAATATCTGTTAGTTTTAAATTGCTGACATTTTATACCATTTCCTAGCACTTTCATTTTGTCGCTCTAGACAAATCAATACAATTAAATAAAGAAATAATAATCAAATTAATCAACACTAATAAATGTCTAAACTTATGTCTTCTCTTTTTAGCACCATGCATACCTCAGAATCTGACATCATCTCTTAATTGCACTACAAAGGTGAATATTATTTATCTGGATTTTCTTTTAACTCTTTAAAAAGGTTTCTGCTCAGTAAATTAAAGACATACCCAGTTCACCTGGGTAAAAATGTAAACTCATAGATCTTACTCCGTGGTTGATTGCTTATATAGCTTGAACTCTCTTAAGCAAAACTTCGTGTGATTTTATTAAGTAGTCTTCAGGAAAAGTGTCAAACCTTCTTGAAGGACATTCAAAGTAAGAATGCTATCTTGATTTCTGATGAGGATTGAATTGTATGATTGAATTGTACTGTAATATTTTCTAAGGTGGGATCACTGGCCTGGAATGCCAGTGAAACTGCAGAGTTTTACATCGTGACTGCAGAGAACAACATTGGCCACAAAGTGCAGCTCAGTACCAATGATACCTGGACTTACATTTCTGAGTTCCACTGTGGTCAGGAATACTTCCTGTCTGTTCAGGCAGCAGATTCAGTGTGCACAAGCCGCCCCAGCCCACCTTTAAATCTTACATCAGGTAAAATCCGGTTTATACTTGGAAAAATTTGTTTTCAAGCCAGTAAGTAAAAGGGCAATGCATATATTATATTTCTTTGCAAAAATGCACGATAACCGTAAAAACAATTGTACATAAAGGATTTTATGTTGTAAAATGCATAATTTCTTACATATACTAAGGAACTGTAATTGACAACAAGTGGTAAAACAATTTTTATTGCCGGTCAGTTAAACGTGATTTTTACAGGCAGACCTGGAGTCATTGAAATATGTGCTGTTAAAATGGAACTGTGCACCATACTTGAGACCCTTTTTTTATAATCCAGTCTTTTCTCCTTTCTTCCCAAAGAGCCCTGTTCACCCACCGGTATCTCCAGCTTCATGAACTGCATCTCCAACATTGCTGTGGTGTCGTGGACTGGCTCGGCTGGTGCAGAGTACTACATTGCCAAAGTTAGGACGGAAGATGGACAGTCCTCGAGCTGCTGGTCTGACAGCGAGCAATGTGCCATGCCCAATGTCCTCTGTGGGCAGAACTACACAGTGACTGTGGTGGCCTCAAACAGGAAGTGTAACTCTGATCCCAGTAAAGGTGACCCACTGCGATCAGGTGAGGACAAATCAGTATTTTTGCTACGCTGTTATTATTTTTACTCTGAAAATAGAAAGTGTGTAAATAATTCAAAGACAGATCTAATTTAAGTCTTTTTTAAATGTAGTTCTGTGTTCATTTAAAATGTATACTTAAATGAGTTTCAATTTCCTATTCTTCACACTTCTATCTAGTTCCTTGTGTTCCGACTAATGTGGAAGTGAAGATGGTTTGCTCCAAAAATCAGGCTGTTGTGTCCTGGAGTGCTAGCAATGGGGCTCTTTCTTACAAAGTGACAGCACAGAGCACACTGGGGTCCATGTCCATCTGCCAGACTGCAGGCCTAAGGTGCACTTTGACCAATCTGACGTGCGGACATGACTATTCTGTCCAGGTGGTGGCAGAGGATGAAACCTGCTCAAGTCTGCCCAGCCCAGCTATAACTTTCCATTCAGGTAAAACAGTGAGATTTTAAATGAATCTCCTTTGGACTGTGTGATGTTCATGATGTCAGTGTGTCATAGATTTATTGCTCTTAACATGTGCATGTACTCAAAGTGTTACTCCCTTCTTTTGTCAGTTCCCTGCACACCCAACATTGGCACAGTGATTCTGGACTGCTTCACCAACTCGGCCCTCTTGGACTGGGCCTACACTGAGGGTGCCTTGTATTACAATGCAACAGCACAGTCATCCAGTGGCCATGTTTCCACCTGCAGCTCCAACATCACCAACTGTGAGCTGCCAGGCTTACAGTGTGGTCAGATCTATGACGTGATCACTGTGGCCTCAAATTATGAGTGCAGCAGCCCTCCCAGCTCCACACTCCAGGTGGAATCAGGTAAAAAAAAAAATCTATATGCAATAAAAATAAGTTAAAATTGTGAGGCAATGATTTGCTGTAGTGTACCACTTATTTGGTAGTTTCACAGTAATTTCACACTGGCGGAAAATATATATTTTTGGCATATTTCAACTTCTAGGGGGGCATAAGCAAATGCAAAACTCAGTATTGTGGGAGTTTAGTTGGGTCGCTTACTAGTGCAAACTACATGTCATTTTTTAGGGACCTGAAGATGTTATTAAGTTTTCCATTATAAAATTATTAGGTTTTTAGGTATAAAAGCCTTGATGAAGCTTAAGGAGCTGTTATGTTATCTGAGTCAGAAGTGTAAGCACCTAGAAATGGAGCTAGGGTTGCAGCTAGCCACTATCATTACACTTACTACCTCCTCATTGAGCTATTTCACTTTGTCCTTCAACCACCAGTGCCTTGTCCTCCCGAGGATGTTGTGCATGTACTGGATTGCTCTACTAACACAGCTGTGGTGGAATGGCAGGCCAGCAGAGGGGCGGACTACTACATTGTCCAAGCCGTCGGCATGGAAGAAGATGAAACGAGTTGCGAGACAATGTCACAGTCCTGCATCCTCGCAGACCTCTTATGTGGCTTCACCTACAACATCAGCGTGATTGCTGTTAATGATGTGTGCAATGTGTCAAAGAGTGACACGGAGCAGATGCAAGCAGGTACAATAGGGAACGTTCACGTCTGACAGCCAGTTACGACATGCTAAGTCCATAATTTTCTTAAATAGGAAAATAAAAATACATAATATTTTTTGTGATTGTTTAAATATACTACTGAACAATCTAATATTTACACACAGATGTTGTTACTACTAGTTATTATCACTGAAAAGGTCTGTATGTGATCATTGCATCTGTACTAATCGTTCTTTCCCTGTGTTTTTGCAGTGCCCTGCATACCACAGCTAGTGGAGGCCGAGGTTGTTTGTGAGTCTGGTGCTGTGGCAGTGTCTTGGGAGCCAAGTAAAGGAGCATTATCCTACACGGTAGTTGCCCAGGGCCGCGGTGGCTACGCTTCAGTTTGCAACAGCAACGACTCAACCTGCCTGCTCGGTGACTTGCTGTGCGGCCTCAACTACTCGATCACTGTTACTGCTTCAGATGACACATGTGACAGCACTGAAAGCTCTGCTGTGGAGATCAACACAGGTTAGAAGATTTCATTTATCAAAATATGATGGATTTTAAAAAAAAAATCATGAATATATAGTATAAGAGAGTGCAATTAATATTCTTCTGTATTCACATTTGTCTTTAGTGCCATGTGTGCCTCAGAAAGTAAGAGCTGAGATGGTGTGCAGGAATGACACAGGAGTGGTATCATGGGAAGAAGGGGAGGGTGTGTCCATCTACAAGGTCCAGGCTTTTGGACCTGATGGTCACAAGTCAGAGTGCGACACAACTGAAAGCAGTTGCAAGCTACCCAACATGCACTGTGGCCAGCTCTACAACCTGACAGTTACAGCTCAGGATGGACGCTGTGATAACAGCCAAGCCCACCTCAGCCTGCAGTCAGGTAGATGGGAACTACTGTGTGTGTGTGTCATCTGTGTTTTAAGATGTCTTCAAAGCTTAGCCAATGATAGTAATGATGAAAAAAATGATTATATGTTGTTGACATGTCAGTTGTCTTACTGCTCATATCATACCTCATACCTCAGCAATGCTTTAGTTCCTCTTTTTCTTTCACAGTGCCGTGTAAGCCAACCAGCGTGAAAGCTTCTCTACGATGCCACTCAAACTCTGCTGCAGTGACATGGGAGGGGGCCAGCGGAGCTCTCCTATATACTGCAGTGGGTGTTACAGCAGATGGCCGTTACAGGGTTGAGTGTAACAACACTATGACCTTCTGTGATCTGAGTGAGCTGCAGTGTGGGAAGACCTACAATGTTAGCGTGTTCAGCCAGGATGAGTCCTGTTCCAGTTTGGAGGGCAACAAAGCTTACGTACGAACAGGTATCAAAAGCAGCGGAGGCTCAGATATGAACTCAGTGTAACAGCTTGTGACTTTATACAATCTACATACAGATGGCAGGCTTAATAATTTATCTGAGTAGTTTAAAAATACTCAAACAACTTGTGTCTCTGCCACCCTCAGCGCCTTGTCCACCACAGAATGTGGTTGTTGGTGCACAATGCGGAGCAGGTTCCATGGTTGTGTCCTGGTCCCCCAACCCTGATGCCCAGTACTTCCACGTGGCTGCAGTAAGCAACACTGGGGCGAGACTCTACTGTAACTCTACTGGAAATAGCTGCACTCTAAATAATCTGCCCTGTGGACAGCGCTACAACATCACTGTGCTGTCTATAAGAGATGGTTGCCAGAGCAAACCGAGCGCTGTGGCGGAGTCTTCTTCAGGTAAACTTTTCTTATAAATACAAAATGTACTGATGTGCTGGAGACGTGATACACTTTCTTCATGTCTTTGTGGCTATAAAGAGTTTAATGGAATCCCTTCCTAAAGGGTAAAATCAATGTTCAAGTTTAGGTCTGCACATCCATAAATAAGATCCCAAATATGAGACGGTGTATTAATCTGAAAAGCAAAACATCTGCAAATATCAATCTGATAATAAATATTTGTTAGTTTATTTCATCTTTAAAATCAAGGCTTAAGATCTGAATTATGACAACAGCTGCACCATCAGGTGCAAAAGCCAGCAAACCATGTATGTAACATTTCTTTAGAGATGGTGTTATAGAGAGAGTTTCCAGATGTGGGAAGTGGGAGGAGTCCCGGCGCATAACTGCAGTTCAACATGTTGAAATAAGAAGCTGCAGATCTAACCTTTTTTCTTAGCCAATTGTGGTGTTGACAACATGTGTGTAAGAATGTTTCGATAATTATTTTGTAAGTTCATCTCTGACTCTCTAAATCCTTTGCATTTCATTTTTATTTCGTTAGTGGGGTTTTCTGGGGTTTAGTTAGTGGGGGTGGACTTTTTCAAGAAGCAAAGCAAAAATCAGACGAGACTAATAAAAATGTATATGTTTATCTACATGTTTGACATATTTTATTGGTGGGGATAAGAAATAATGTAGCATAGGCGGAGACACATATGCCCAACTCCAAGCAAAGCACATGCTAATTTCTAATGCAAACATAAGATTTTGAAGTGAAAATCTGAGCTTATGGTGCCAGTGAACATCTGTAGATGATTAAATATATATATATTACATTTACCATGCGCATTAATGTTTTGCCTGATCTTCGGCTTAAGCCACAGATTTTTCACAGGATGTTAACCGGTGGGTTCTACTGGCAGTATAGAAATAGATATGCTTTCCATCTTTTTTTCTTTTATGTTGAATTAAATGTGGATCTCCTCTGGAGCAACTCGCTCATTATGTTGCCTTTCACCTTTAATAGCTCCATGCATACCCAGGAACATTAAGGGCAGTCTGGACTGCATATCAAACAGTGCCTGGGTGACGTGGGACGACTCGATGGGAGCAACCAGTTACTTTGTGCTGGCCCGAGCAGCCAATGGTCACAACTCCAGCTGCACTACCACCTCATCTCCCTGTAAAGTCCAGGATTTGAACTGTGGGACACTTTACACCTTTAAGCTCAAGGCTATCAACAAGCACTGCAGCAGTATTGACAATGCCACCTTTGAGCTTGAGACAGGTATTTACCAGGAATCTCTGCACTCTGGATCCCTCTGTTAAGTGTGTGGTGTTTTGTGTGTTTTTGTGAGGTTTCTACAAAGTATTTTGACCACTGACATCTCTGGGTGAGGCCTGCTATCTATATCTTTTCAGCTTGTTTTCAGCTGTTTTATCGTTTGTGACAGATTAGACATTGGAAAGGATTTTTCCTTTTTCTAATTATTGGTTTGAATTCTTTTCTGTAGGTCCTTGCACTCTAACATCCATCAGTGCAATGAGCCAATGCAACAGTGACACCATCCTAGTTGAATGGAAGGTGACTGCAGGGACGCCAGTCTATGTGGTCACAGCTGAAGGTGATGACAACTCTGTTGTTACCTGTAACAGTACCTCCACTTCATGTGTACTCCAGAATGTTCACTGCGGCATGCACTACAGCATCATAGTAGCAACTTCCTCTGATAAGTGCAGCAGCCTCAGAAGCCCTCCAAAGAAGGTCCAAACAGGTATTCTTCAGCTTCCCAGATTTGTCTGCTAAACTACAGTAGAGTTTCAGTACAAACACCCACAGAGATTTGAATCAGATAACTCTGTCTTCTTTAGCACCTTGCGTCCCAGCCAATGTAACAGTGGTGCCATCGTGCAAGGACGCTGGGGCCAAAGTGAGATGGGCGGACTCTCTGGTGCCCACATCATACCAGCTGATAGCCACAACTCGAGATGGACACGTGGCAACCTGCAACACCTCAGTGAACAACTGCTCTTTGGTTGATCTTCACTGTGGTCAGCTGTACAATTTAAGCATCACTGCCAGAGGGGAGAACTGTACCAGCTATCCCAGCAGTTCATCCTTTAAAACAGGTACAAATAACTGATCAGTTTTTTTCTGTCATCTTATTGAGCTTTACTTCTTCAAGTCTTTTGATTAGTTTGTGTTACTGAAAAGGGTATCCTGTTTTTTAGATTCAAAATTTCTAAAAAACTGCGTTTAGAAATTGGGCTGCATGCTACGTTCCCCTAACAGGAATCCTCTCTCTCTCCTTCCTATCAGTGCCCTGTGCACCCTCTGATATCGCAGTGGATATTGACTGTCAGACCAACTCGGCTGCCATGTTGTGGAACAAAAGCACGGGTGCTGTGGAGTATTTTAGCTTTGCACAATCCACGAATGGAGTCGCCCTGTTCTGTAACAGCAGCAATCCCTCCTGCACCTTCAAAGGGCTGGAGTGCGGTGGCGTTTACAATTTCTCTGTGACAGCCTCTAACAGCATCTGCAACAGCTCGTTCAGCTCACCTCTGCAGGCCGGAGCAGGTAAGTCAAACATTTATATTTAACCACAAGTTTGGGGAAAAAAAAGAATTTTTTAAATGTGTTTCTACTCCTACATTTATGGTCAATTTGCAGCGTTATTGATAAAATGCTTCTTCCTTCTTCTTCAGTCCCGTGCCCTCCTTCTCGTGTGAATGTCCGTATGCAGAGGATAGACAGGCTATACTGGGCCATGATATCATGGAGCAAAGTTACATGTCCTGATGTTGATTATTTGGCGGAAATCAGCGGTCAGATTGAAAACAACCCACAAGCCTTGATGACTGTCTCTTCTTATTGGCTACCCAGGCCATACTTTGAATTTCCAGTGCCTTGTAGCACTGCTTTTAACATCACAGTGCGTGCCAAGAACTCAGCTGGTATCGGCAAGCCATCGAGTCCCATTACTGCACTAACAGGTAACTTTCTGTTCTCATTTGTAGACTTTAAATGGAACAGGATGTGTTTTTGCATGGATGTTTATGTGTTCACAGCAGATGGCTGCAGTTCCCTGGTTCCGCTGGAGGTCTCTTCCTATTAAAAGGGACTTTTTCCTTCCCACTGTTGCCAAAGTGCATGTTCATAGGGGGATTGTTTGATTGTTGGGGGTTTTCTGTGTTATTGTAAGGTCTTTACAGTATAATGCACTTTGAGGCAATTATTTGTGACTTGGCGCTATATAAATTAAATTTAACTGATTTATTTTGAATTAAACTAAACTTATACCATAATGTCAGCTTCCAGTTATAGCGATTTATGCATCAAATGCAATAATAACAAAAGCCTGACATTACAGTATAGATAAAATTTTAACTATAGCATTACCCTTTCCTTCGGTTAACAGCATTTTCACTGTTTCCTTCCCAGCCCCGTGTGCTCCACAGAGTGTGATGTACACTGGCAACAGGCAGTCTGCTGTCCTGTTCTGGAATGCTTCAGTGTTTGCTACCAGTTACACGGTCTACAACATATCGAGAGGAACCCGTGTAAAACTATGCAACACCACCGAACTTTCCTGCCAGCTGACCGACTTCGATCCTAATGCAACTATAGTGACAGCTAGCAATGCTGTAGGGGAGAGCAATCCCAGCCAAAACATTACAGGTAAGACAGACAGCAGTGGTCTGCAGCCTGCACGCAACTTAGGAAAACAGATTTAAATGTTTCTACACTCCTTTGTGTTTTATGTAATTCTTTATAACTTTGTATAATGCCACTAAAAATTAAATGTGGTTGGTTCTTTTTCTATATATTGCTATTTAACACAATCCTCTTTGAGACATTTTCTTACGAGTGCTTTCCTCATCTTCCTCAGGTCCAGTGACAACTCGCAGAAGAAGAGACCTGGAATTTGTTCAGTTCTATGCCAGTTTAGAAGAGGGTTAGTGTGTTTGTATTGGTGTAAAACAGCATCAAGATAGTGTTGCTCATGTAATCAATCAGCTGTCACTCACTTCCCTCTGTCTCTGTTAGATCTTGAAATCCCAGAGGTGCTGACATTAACAGTAAGTGGAGTTTCTTTGCATGTGAGTTGGACGACAGTGACGGGTGCCACCGAGTACACACTTATGATTGAGGAGGAGCAGATAGAGGGAAAAGCCAGCAAGCCGGCGAGAGTTCGAAGAGTGGAAGGTGACTCTTACACAGAGACTGATCTCAAACCCCAGACTACCTACTGCGTCAGGGTGGCAGCCAAAAATGCCATCAACCAAAGCAGCTACTCCCAATCCAAGTGCAGAAACACTGATGCTCTAGTGGGCTCTTAGTGACACACACACACATGCACGCATACACACAAATTCACTTAAATAGACACTGGACTAAAGAGAAATACTATCATATGCCACTTTGTAGCATCCATAACACAACTCATGCTGGTTTGATCGTACACATACTTTAGGAAGATAATTGTGAAAAGGAAGTAATCACGCATACAAAGTCATGATAAAATTATGTTTCTTAAATGTCACAAAGAGATGATGATCAAACCTAACAACCACTTATAGATTTAAATGCTTCTGAATTTTCTGTGGGAGTAGTTTGTATATTTGCATAAATGTAGCTCTGCTGAAATTATACAGTATTTATCAAAAACATGCTTATATTTTTGGGGTAGGTTATTCGATTCTCTGCATGATTGATGAAAAATGTAGTGTAAACAAATAAAATGGTAATTTATAAAGCTATATTTGTAAAGCCATGCAGTATCTGATCTTTTTGATGTACTATGTGACTTCTCAGATTGTACACACGCCGACAGATGCTTTTGAACAATCCCAGAAATTAAAGAATAAAAAAAAGGTTGAAAACACACAAAACAAAGTTTCATTTTTTCCAACTTGGAAAGCACACCATCTTTTAACTCTGAAGCTTTACATATCAGGACAATGAAGCATCATCTGGGCCTGTGCAGGTCTGAAAATTATTTTAGAACAACTTCAGATAAACAACAGAAGACATTACATTATGTCACTATTTATTCAAAAAATGCTAATCCAAATTACTGAAGTAATGTGTATTTTCTCATACTCAAAATCAGAGGGCTTCACTGGGATTTATGCACTGACAGGCAGATACATTGATAGCTTTAACACTTAGAACAGCCAGGAGGGTCATTTTGATCTTAAGTAGAATTTGATTTGGGCCCCCCACCAGCACCAGTCCTGCCCACCTCAGCACCACTAGTATTATCTATATTTTGTTCATGCTTTATCATTTGTGCGTTAAACATCAAACACAACTATTATCATAACTTACTAGTGTGCTGGAAGGAAATCAAGACAATGTATGATTCCTGTTCATGTGCCTCACAGCTGTTCCGTATTTCCCAAATGTGGTAGAGCGCAGTGATATACTGTGAAAGGAAATGATGCAACTGAAGCCTGGCAGCATCTGGTATATATGAAGCTTTGGTCATTTGGATAAACTGGCCCAGAGGGACAGACCACTGTGTATTATGTAAAGCCCCACAGCACAATGAGCACACAATAAACCTCACAAGTCTATTTTTGGGTTTCAAAACTTTCAAAATTAAATGTTCTGAATGCTGTGATAAAACAGTTTCTGTTTAAATAAATTATTTCAGTGTAAAACTGGGACTGTGTGACGCCTCAGTTGTTTGAGGTGATCCTGACGGATCAGAACTAACTGATAATTAAGGACAGTCACGTTTTATCATATGAACAACAGTATGTTACCTGAAAGTATTCAAACACTGTATTACGAGTTCTTGTCTCTGTGGGAAAGTTGTATTCACTATATATGTTTAGGGGTTTTCGTGGCTGCAGTGAGTGATGCTGCAAGCAGTGTTTTAAGAGAAAGATAGAAATAAAATGGTCTTCTTGTTTGGATTTTGCAAGTACACAAGACCTCAAGTCAGTAAGAGAAAAGCACCCTCTGCAGTACAGCCCATGCAGCAGTCCATTGTCCATAGCACAATCCATTTTCACACAGGAATACACCATAACACAAATATTTTTTATACACATGCTGTATGTCTCTTACTGGATATTTAAGTATCGTTTTGTTTTTAATGGGCATATGGAAGCATGGTTATTTTCATATTTCCATAAAATGTTAACCTCTCTGATAGTTTTTTTTTTATTTTTATTTTTTATTTTTATTTTTACATTAAATACTGAAAATTCTTGATAATACATCTATCTCTGCCTGGCATGCCCCCCCCCCCCCCCCCATAATATTGGTATATGTTTAACACACACAAAATATACATTTATCAAACTGGTTTGTGTGACATTTCAAGTGCTCTTTGGGGCCCCCTTCTGGTGTTGAAATCCCATTTGCAATTCATTTGCTCGGATTAATAAGGTGCTCCACACTCTTCACTCTGCAACCCATTTGGTTCTCCACCCGTTCCACCACACACTGCTCTGCTCAGCTATGGCTCAATGCGACCCTGCAGTATTTTTTAACCTTTTATCGTTATATATTTAACTGGAGCTTTGCAAAAGGTTGTCAACAGCCAAAGAAGAGCTTTGAATTTCCTTTGAGAAGCCTGGAGAACTGTTAATGACAACAGCTTATAGAAATCACAAAACAAGACTGCCTAAGAGAGTTCAGGCAGAATAAAAGTGGTCATATCCATCCAAATATTGACATTCTGGCTTGTTAGACTTGTACAAACTCAATTTATGCCTTATACTGTATTAGCATGTATGTGTATATGTTTTCTCTATTTTCCATAGCAAAATGTAAAGAAATGCAGGTTGGCTCAAGGCTTTTGCGCAATACGGGATATATTTGTGGTGGAAAATGGACATTTGTATTACTACATAATTGCTTTGCTTATATTATGTGGAGTAGAAGCAAAAATATTTAAAAATAAGTCATATATTTTACTTTCAAAGACATGCTCAAGCCTGCTGAAGCCTCGATTAAGCTTTAAGGGACTTTTCCAAAGCCAACAATTATTAATTTAATATAAAAAAAATAAATTTTGACCAGTTGGATGCACTTCCACAACAAACGCATGGACCAGCCAACTCTACCACTTTTGAAGCCATGTGTTGCCGATATATTTTAAATAATGTAAGAACAGAACCATCTTTGCTCACCCTCCCCTCCCCCCAAAAACGGTCCCGACTCTATAACAACAGCGCCCTCTGGCGGCCGGCGGGCGGGGTTATAGGACTGACGAGCCAAAGATGGATCTGACGTTCAGTCCGCCGCTTCACAAGCAGAGACATCAATTTGTCGTCGATTTTGTCAAGAGGAACAAACCTAAAAAGGTGGCTAATGTCTTCGTGAAAAATACATTGTTTTAAAACTTTAGCTTAAAAGCAAGAATTTGTTTTAGCGACGTTTGACCACACCAAGGCTAATTATGTTAGCAAACATTTTCACCAAACCAATTAAGTTAGCTACTATAGCGCATAATGAACTTCGTTGCCTTGGCTTTTCTTAACGCTTTGGGTTCACTGTATTTACAATTTATTATTAAATTTATTTAACCGAGAGTCTGCGCTGTGCCTTTGTTTAGGTGGTGGACTTGGGCTGCGGTGAGTGTACCCTCCTCAAAATGCTCAAGTTTCACCACGAAATTGAACTTCTGGTTGGAGTGGACGTGAACGGTGCCAAAGTCAAGAAAAGGATGTATGTATGCATGTCTGTTCACGCAAATGGTGAGAGTTAAGATTAGACCGGGGTTAAAGTAATTTAAAGTGTATTCTTTGGCGAATCTTGTGCATCAGTGCACCAACATATATTCCTCTTAACGTGTTAACGGAGACAACAGGTCTGTCTAAGGCTATGTCGGAGATTTTCCGTTTCATAAAATAATCCCGTCCACATGTAAACGCAAAAATGAAGGTAAACGCTGCTAGGAACATGCCAAAGCAACATGTATTCCTAACCGTGTAGAAATGTTGGCCAATCAGAAGTCTAGAAGCCTCGGTGGGAGATAGTAAACAAAGATGGCGCATAGAAGCAGAACCAGTCCTATGTGTGGAGGGACAGTAACTGTGTGTGTATGTGTAAGCATTTAAACACTGCAGAGAGTAAAATGAACAGTAAAAGTCTACACCCATTGTAGAAATTAATTTCACCGAAACAATAACGTGGCGCACAGTGTGACGTCAAAAAAGGCGCACACCTTTGACGCTGCGTTTTCTCCGTTTTTGTCGTCCACACGTAAATGCAAAAACGGAGTTTTCAAAAATATCCACCCTGGCCGGAGTTTTTAAAAATCTCCGTTTTCAGTGACCAAAAACGCCGTTTACGTGTGGACGAAAGGTGCAAACGCATAGAAACATCTGCGTTTTCAAAAATACCCGGGTACGTGTGGAGGTAGCCAAAGACTACATGCAAAAAACGAACAGAAAATTAAAAACTAGACCTTTGGGAAAAAAATTGACTGAAAGGACTTTATGAGGTCATTAAAATATTTCTGTAGAGTAAATATCCTTAGAGTGGGTGTTTAATTTGGTAAAATTTGTTATCACAAACTACAAGATGAAGGTTTGATCGACGTTTTTGAGGCTTTGGATGTCTTTAGGCCTGTGAGTCAGCTGCTTTCAAAGAGTCCTGTTGTTTATATTGTAACATTGCTGATTTTCACAAATTCCCACCTCCCGCATTTGTCTTAAATAAAATGATAAGTACATAGTGTAAAACTAACACTGAAACTAATAAAAACCAAACAAAAGCTAAACATTTTTAAATGATAAAAACTCAACTCGTATAAGAAAATCTTCTCTATTCTGGCCCAGTCAACATTCAGCATTCGCTGACATTGTCTGCTTCCATCTGCTTCCTTTTGACTGAGTCCTCTGGGACCTCAGAACATTTAAAAAACACTAATTAAAACAGAAATGGAAAACAGTGTGACATCAGTGAGAACAAATCAAGTGACGGTCATAAAGATTGGAATGATTAAAAAACAAAACAAACAAAAAAAAAAAAAAACGCCTCTGAGACGGGAGACCAGTTAAGTTTAACTTTAAAAATTGGTTAAAATTTAGTGATTTAAAATGATCTTAAAGTCTTGCTGTGATTATTGTCTTCAATAAAGATGAAAGCACCAGGCAGCACAGTAATGTGCAGGCTCTGCTTGAATGTTTCTTTAGGCATGGATTAGCTCCTATATCAACTGACTACCTGGAGCCAAGTTACGATCAGCTGTGCGTTGAGCTGTACCAGGGCTCAGTGACCCAAAAAGATGCCCGCCTCAAAGGATTTGATCTGGTCACCAGTATAGAGCTGTAAGCTGCTGCATTCTCCTCACCCTTTTGCGTTCTGTTCATCATTACAAATGTTTTTTCTTTCTTTGCTTTTATGCTCGTCACTCTGTGCTGCTTCTTGTAACTGTGTTTTCTATCTGGCTGTGTGTGCAGCATTGAGCACCTCACTCCTGCTGATGTGGAGCTCTTCTCTGAGGTGGTATTTGGTTACATGACCCCAAAGATGGTCATCATCAGCACCCCAAACTCTGAGTTCAACATCTTCATGCCTGGAGTGTCCTGTTACAGGCACAGCGACCACAAATTTGAATGGACCAGAGCAGAGTTCAGATCCTGGTACATTAACTTTTTTTAGTCATGCAAATAAATTCATCCTGAAACACTGTAGGAACCTATCCCCTACTGAGCATACAAGACAAATTTAAACTGCATCCCTTCTCAGGGCTATGAAGGTGTGTTTGGACTACGGCTATGAGGTGGAGTTCACTGGTGTTGGAAAAGCCCCACAGGGCCAACAGGAGGCAGTTGGGTTTTGTACCCAGATCGGTGTGTTTTACCAGCTCGGGGGGAGAGATTGCTGCAAGACGTTGCTCGTCAACGATGCAGAGGATTTGTTTCCATATACATTGGTAAGTATATTTCAATATTAGTACAAATGAAAAAGCTAATTATTTCTGTAGTACAAACAAAAAGCATTAGTGTTAGTGCTGTGGTATTTGTGTTTTCACTAGCATTTCCTGAGCTGCTACTATTGGAATTATGCACTATTAATATTATTAGCTGCTGCAGCTGGTCTTTTTGATTTATGTGATCATCGATTCATATTGCCATCTGGTAAACAGGAAACAGCTGTAACCCATCTCTTCAGTCCTGTCAAGTCTTTTAAGCCTTGTCTCCCATTGTCCTCTAACTTATTTGTCTACTGAAACATCCTCTGTGTTTTCTGGGTCATGCCAGAAGGGAGGGAGGGATGGATGGATAGATATATAGATCTTTTTTTTATTTGCATTTTTGATGAAAATGCACATGTGAAAATATTTGATGAATGCACATTAGTTACTTCCTCATCAGTTTTTATTAATTAGTCATTCCAGTGATTTGAATACACCTAGCAAACCAGAGGTAAAAGCAATATTTGATGATGCAGTAGCAGCAACATTTGAGTGCAGTAGATTGCTTTTAAACTGGTATGAAATGACAGTATTTACCGCCCTCTGCTGGTGGCTGCTTAAAATTGCAAACAGCTGGACATACCTGTAACACCAGCGTGATTAATAGTGATTAAGCAAAAATTACATTTCTACACCTCTCTAATAATAACTTTGTGGTATTAATCAACAGCATTAGAGCTTTTATCCTGAATATATGCTTCCCCAGGTTTCTGTTTCATACAGGTTTTTGTGATGCTGCCTGTCTCCTTTGACTTTTGACCTGTGCTTTTTCCTCTGCTCTGTCAGCTTTACAGAGTAAACTACCCCAGCCTATGTGACAACAACATCTTGCGCAGGGTTCTGGTGAGTGAAGTGCTGTACGGGGCAGAAAAACTAAAGAATAGATGGATGGAGGAACAGGCCGGCGGGACATGTGATGCAGTTGCACTGTGTCAAACTGAGGGAGCAGGTGAGGAATTCCTGTCAGATGAAGCAGACAGGGTGAAAAGCATTGTTTTATCATCTTATTTAAACACAAGTAGAATACACGTTTGTTTAAAATGCACCCAACTGTATACCTACAGCATGTGCAGAGGAGATGAAAGATTTAATGGAATGGAGTGGTGCATCAGACAGTGCTGAAAAACAGGGGTCCTGTACATCATGCAGGTGAGCTTCCTCAGGAGGATGCCAGTATGTGGTATTAAGGGGAGGCAGCATCTCCCAGCGTTTTATTTTATGACTTTTTCTTTATTGACCTTTTTGTGTGTACTAATAGGATTGTGGCTGTACCACTGGATGTGCTGTGGTCCTGCTGTCCTAAAGTCAGCGTGCTAAGTGGAAGCCTTGGTAATCTCAAACATCTGCTGATGGATGAGCCGAACATTAAACTGAGCCAGGATAGCTCTGCTGTGCTAGTAAATCACTGGGAACAAGGTATTGTTTGATTCATTTTCTTTGTGCTTCACTAAATGTTTGAAGTGGTTGTTAGATTGTGTTAATTTTTCTGTGAATATGAATATTTTCTTCATTCATTGATGCAAGTTTGACTGTAATCATCTCGTGTTGCATAATAATGAATGTAAAACAGTCTGGCTTAAGCCCAAAATTAAAATCTGATGTTTTTCATCATTGACCTGTCTCATATGCACTGGTGCATATCAGACAATTAGCAAGGCTAATGGAGGCTCAAGTTGATGTGGCACAAATAGAGCCTCAGGTCTTGTGCTGACAAACAACCCTCTGTAAATGAATCTGCTGTCTCAAGCAAATGTGTGTTATGTACCGTACTGTGTGAAAATCCAGAGCCACACCTTCTTTATATTTTACTTCCAAGGAGCCAGACTTTCTTTTACATTTTTAAAGTGGTCTTGAGGAATAGTTCTCCAAGCTTTCTGAAGGTCTTTCAAAGTTATTCTTCGGACATTGGCTCCTTTTTCCCCCCCACTCATTTTCAGTCCAGTCCTTGTACCTGACCATGTTCAGAGGAAAGTTCTGAACTGTGAATCATTCAAGCATCAAAAAGGCACCTAACTCAAGGGATGAACCAGTGTTGTCTAATAAAAGGCATAACAAGACAGCTTGGTAAAGAAACTCAAGTTAAATTAATAATTTTTGTAATTAAATTTATTGTTTCTCTAGGCACTTTATTATTAGCAGTCAGTCACAAAAACATGCCCTCCTCTCATTTTCTGTAGTTAAATCTATGAAAAATGCCAAAGATAACACAAGTTGAAGAATAAAGGTGGTCATGCCAAATATTGATTTTAAAGCTCATTAGAAGTCCACAAACTGTATGTATTTCCATGTATGTTTCTACATATTTCCCATCTTCCTAGCATAATATAGAGAAAGGAGGGTGGCTCAAAACCTTTGCACTTACTCGATTAAGTCAGAACACACATGTCAAGCCTCGATGAAATAATCCTATGGAGGGCCAGAAACTGTTCTCCACCCCTTTGCATAACTGACTAAAACTTCAATAGTGTCAGCAGTGACAGTATTAAGTGTATGTGTGTGGAAGGGTATTGCAGCCTTCCACACAAATGCAGTACTAAGAGGTTGTGCAGCAGAGATCATCAACTTGTATCCAATGCTCACAAGAATCATTTTAGCCACATTGACCACAGAGTGCTTTGCTCACTTCCCTTCACAGCTCACATGCATCGTCAGCTAACCATGCAGCCTTGTGTTCGTTGCATGAATGTTTGACTGAATGTTTCTGTGTTTGTGACTGTGATGCTTCATTGGGATTCTCAGACCAGGAAGAAAAGGAGGATGACTATAATTTGGATGACAGTGGGTATCCAGAGGCCAGTCTGCACAGCCACAGTGTTGAGCAAGAGGAAGACTGGGAGGAAAATGATTGATGTGGAGGATGTTTTCGAGGTATATGTATGATTACTGGGTTCATAATAAATATGAGAAAAACTTCAGATTGTCATTACTGCACCGTCTACACACATCAAAATGACAAAAGCACAGGCTAGTGAACATTAAATCATTTTATTCTACTGTAGACATTTTAAGCATCCAGTACACTTGTTAAAGAAGCAAATGTTGGTCAAAAGAACAAGTCTTTAACAGGGAACACACTGGACCGTGTCGGAACATCACTATACAGAAGAATACACCTTAGTTTTGTAGACAACAGCTTCACAGAAGAGAAGAAGCAACCATGTTTGTAACAACATGTTAGGTACCGAGATGAACATACCTGTTTTACACAGGTAAAACAAGGGATTTTTATTTTACAAAACAAAACAACCGGTCACCATAAATCATACACATAACAGTCATATGTAGTGAAAGACTTTTAGAAACAAAAATCTTAACAAAAATATGGCACGATATCAGCAATGAAAGATTCAAAAACAGCCGTGTTCGTTACATGTGATCAACATCAAACCAAAATAACACTGATTTACATTTATATCATATACACTGATGCTTATGCAGACATCTTCTCTTTGAACAAATGAAATTAAGTCCTACGTAGTAAATGGCAAGCAACATCCCTCCTTCAGCGTGGAAATGGATTAGAAGATGGTACAGCTCAAATGAGGAGAAAACATTACAATGTGTCAGGCTCTGCAAAGCTTGTCACGGCTAAAAACAACACCATAGTCATGCAGAGCACGGGAACGTAAAGACAGAACACTGACGTATAGTTAAAACACCATACACTGATGACACTTTGTGCAGATATTGATACAAGATGTATAAGAGTTAATCTAGAAGAGGCATTGATCCTACTTCTACTATGGCTTACGACAGGAGACAGAAGATTAGATGCTGTACAGTCTGTTGTCGCTGATTATGTGTCTAATGCTTTCAATGTGCATAGACCTACAGGCTCCCAGGTAATAACGGTTGTTGTGTACTTTGGCTAACTTGTTCAACTAAACTGTGCACTCACTCTCCTAAGAGGCTAGAGATGGAAAGTCTACATGCATGGCACTAACGATTTTAAAACTGGTGCATCTGAGTGCTCAAGACTGCCTGCTGATATGAAGCTAGCAGATATACACGTTACACCTAATTACTGTAATACTCTGGGTCTTTTCTTTGAAGTACAGGTGCTATTGAGGATTTCCTTCATGGCAGTGAATTACTTAACTAATCCTTTTCTGTCCTATATTTTAAAACTAAAGAAAAAAACCATAGTGTACAACAGCTGCACCAGTCAAACAGTTAATGTGTCACAGGATCTTTCTTGTGCAAGCATCCTGATCCACAAGACAGTTCATAGTGATATAGCTACAAATAGATATACATCTGCAACAGTGAATATTTTAATATATATATACCCTTCCATGTCAGTATTCATCAGAGGCTACTGTTATTTTATGCATTCACTGCCATGTAAATGCAAAGAGCAGTAACAAGATAAAAGAGGGCAGTCTGGGACTACATACTTCTGCCACACTGTTATGATTAATACACCTGGATCCAGAAAAACAGATACGTTTGATATTTTATTGACGATATTGAAGATATGACTCTTTTTATTTTTGTGTGGAGACACTTAACAAAAACAACTATATGAAATTTAGTTTGCGATTGTTGCTTGTAGCCAGTTACCATTGGGAGTTCTCCACCCTAAGAACTATTTAGTCTTATTTTGTTATACAGAGGAAGAAACTAGAGAATGAGGTTGCCAATTAGGGAAATGATCAGATTTTAATGTAGTTTTAGCTTCACTTCAGGGGTTTTCTTGATGCTCTTTTGCTTCTATTTAGCTGCAGTATTGATGATGCTGTGATTTTTGGTTTAGTTTCCATCTCCTAATTGTAACATGGTTAAAGCTGTTAAAAAGCACAGTCTTAATTCTCTACAGTGTTTATATAGCAAAACAAATATTAAATAGCCAAGTCACCATTGACTAAATATTTTTGACAGCTCTGCATTTAGACAACGGGGGCCTCTGTGATTACATTTGGGGAAATTGTCCTCTTTTCTCTGTGTGGGTACCAATGTGGCATTCCTCACAAGAGATTATGTGTCCCTTCACTGAGATAACAGCGTTACTGTTACTGCTAATAAAAGTGGCCGGTGTACCAGCACAACAAAGGAATAACCACATACACTCACACACATTCACACATCAAATAGCTCAATTTTTCATAGTAAAATATTCTCACCGGAGTGCCAACGACTACTTTTTGAGTAGCTTATCAGCAGAGATTCAATCCTATTTGATAAAGGAAGTCCAAAACAAACACCAAAGGAATGTCCTGATAGGATGTGATGTGTTTTCAGTCCGTTCTGATCTTCCCATCCTTGTGCCGTCTGGAGAGGAAAGGTAGATTTTTCACTTCATAAAAGTTTCAGTTGGTTTTACTTTGGATGTTTGGAGTTTGGATAGCAGGGAGCCAGAATTTACATGTACAAGTGTTTTAGAACAATCTGGTCACCGTGTTTCCCCCTTTCATTGATTCTTTAAGATAAAACCTGTCCACTTCTTTCTCCTAATGATATCTTAACCGATATAAACACAGGAAGGGCACTGGTGTAATGTCGACGGATCACTGAGTGATCAGCTTAGACACATGCTGATCGAGTAGGAATGAAGGTTGAAATGGAAACGGTCTCATTTCCAGTTGTTTCAGGTGTAATCAGAGATGCTGCACGTCTAACGCTTAATCACCACCTGCTCGTACGCTCCACCACCAACCCTAAGAGGACATGAGGAGGCAGAATTGGCAATCACACACTTGTTTAAATCTTCATTAGTTATCACAAAAGGTACCAAACTGAAATCGTGTTATATAAAACCAAGATGGGGTGGGAGGTACAAAATATCATCTGAGCTCCAAGGCTGGTCTGGTAAACAGTTGTTAGAAGTTTTGTTACATTGAGTTTAATTGAAAACAAAAAAGTCCCCCTCTATCTCTCAGGTTGTGCTTCATTGCAAAGTCTATGGTCATCAGAACTTGCCTTTGCTCTGCACCAAACCTGTAAACTTTAGGAAGAACCACTATCAGCTTTTTGTCTGTATTAACATTGAGACAACTGTGCTGTTGTGAAGTCACTACACTGCATTCCAAATTATTATGCAAATGATATTTGTCGTTTTCCTTTATAGTCGATTTAATGACAGTCAGTGTACTTTTCAAGTCATCAACCGTCAGAGCACAATTCAGATTTTATTGAACAAACCTCCCAATGACAGCTGTGGTTTTGCAAATTTAAAACAAACAAACAAACAAAAAACCCCTCAAAATGCACTGATCCAAATTATTATGCACAACAGTTTCAAAACATTTTATTGGTTGTAAAGAACTGAAAATTGATAAATTTGCAGCATGAGAAGGTCATATTTACTGAAACCATAACAGGCCAAACTCCATGTTAACTCAGGACCCCTTCTTTGATATCAGTTTCACATTCTTGCATCCATTGAACTTCCAAGTTTTTGGAGAGTTTCTGCCTGAATTTCTTTGTAAGATGTCAGAATAACCTTCCACAGCTGCTGTTTTGATGTGAACTGCCTCGTCACCCTCAGATCTTTTGCCTGAGGATGTTCCAAAGGTTCTCTACAGGGTTGATGTCAGGGGAGGATGCGGGCCACACCATGTGTTTCTCTTCTTTTATTCCCATAGCTGGCAATGCCAGAGAGTGGGACTGCACCCCTCAGTAAGACTGCTTGAAAATTACTCTTGATGTATTTCTGGGCCTACTGTAACCATTCCTGCTTGTGAGTATTGGTTAGGTGGTGGCCAAAATGGTAGGTTTATGCACAACTGCAAGCCTCTGGAGGCTTGAGCTTGAGGTTTTCGGGACTACCAGCAGCTTCAATTACCTGCTTGCTGCTTTGTAATGGCATTTTAGCAGCTGTTCTGTGAATCTGATGAATTTGTCTGGCAGAAACCTTCATCTCTATGCCTTAGTCTGCACGAACCCATCTGTGCTCTGACTCAGCCACAGGTTTCTTCACAGTACAATGATCACGCTTAAGTTTTCATATTATATCTAATGTTTTCAGACCTTGTGTAAGGTATTGCACCAACACATTTCTGCAGCAGAGATCCTTTTACTTTCCCATATTGCTTGAAACCTGTGGCATGCTCAATGATGTGGAACATCTTAAGTAGTTTTCATTTTATTGGGCTCACCTGGCAAACTAATTATGACAGCTGTCTGAGATTGATATCAGTGATCCAAAGAGCCCAGAGACACAATACCATCCATGAGTTTAACTGAAAACAAAAGATTGAATGTTTACGACACTAAAATCTTATTTGCATAATAATTTGGAAGGCGGTGTACACTCATCTCTCTGGAATCATACCCTCAGAAATCCCTACACTAGTTTGCTTGCTTTCTTCAGGTAATTGTGATGCTCACCTGGTGGGAAGGTGATGACTTCCAAGCGCTGTACTTCCCCCGGGTCCAACAAACAGACGCAGGCCTTCCTCTGAAACGGTGTTCATAACATTTGGTCAGTACACGGAGAACCCACATCCTCCTGTATAATTCTTGTCATGACGAGCAGCCAGTTGCTAGGCAACCTAAAAATAATCATCTATTGACAGCAGCTTTCCATTTGTAGCTTTGAGCTGGATGAGACCTTGGAAGGGAAAACAATGCCTCACTCCTTAAAGTACACACACACACACACACACACACACTGACTCATGGGAAATGAATATGCAAATGTGCCGTGCATTAAACACATGCAGTAGTAACCTAGAATTGGGATGAATCCCATTGTTTTGTTTTGTATTGATTCATCTATTTTAGTTATTCATTAAGCTGAAATCTCTGTAGATCCATCAGATACTACCTGCTTCTGCCTGTGAAGATTTTCTTCATTTATATACTTCACAGAGATGCAAGTTTTGAAACTGACAATTTATTCTTTATCTAAGAGACCAGTTTAAAAGGAAAGGTCCCATAGCTCATGTTTATGTCATTTTAGTGTAAGGATAAGAAAAGAAAAACAACAACTGCAAACAAAAAACAAAAAAGTGGACATGTCATACCCTCAGCACTTGAGTCCAGTAGGCCGGGTGTAAAGTCCTGACTCTGGAGAATCTTTTCCACAACATCGTCAGCATCCACCCGAGTGTCGTCCATTCTCTTCAGCTGAGACTCCATGGAGTCCTGTTTCACTGGGTGTCTGAAGGGAGAATACACAAGAGTGTCTGGAGTGTTTGAGGACAGCTGCTTTTACTGCAGAGTCAAACTGAAGCTTTGCTTCCTGTACTTCACATTTCATTTTGTGCTAATGAAGTGGAGTGATCAACCTGCTTACTTCTGCTTACCCAGTCAAAACTATACAGTGTTTCAACTACTGTTTCAATCACTTACATTACGTCCATTGTAATTAATTCAGTTTCCAACACTAGTGGCGTGTGTTTTAATCACCATAAATGTAAAGTGAAGTACATTTTTTATACATTATAATAAAAGTTTTTAAAATATTACCTGTAAATACAGTGACGAGGCAAATTATTTAGAAGTCAACTGATCTAAAAGGTCATGACTGTGTCTGAACGTATAGTAAAGAGCACTAGAACTGCTGCTGCTAGTGCAGTGTGCCTTCTGACTACCCCTCTCTGCTCATCTGTTAATGTAACTTGCTGGCAATGTGGTTAATACTGAAAACATCTGTGATCAACTAGGTGAACACTGCTTATTAAGATTATTATCAAGGTTAGCATGGTAGTCACGTATGCATTGTAATTTTGTGGACATCTTATCTGTATTGACTGTTTTCTGGCAAAAGGTTTGAGTTTTTAATCACTCGATTCGTAAGTGTAGGAAGCTCAATCATTTCCTGCTTCCTGAGTTTGATAAATTTACTTACAGCTGCATGTCAGAAAAGTAAATATGTGGTTAGGTTAGCAACAACGTAACAGGAAAAAGCTATCCTGTCACCACATGCACTTGGAGCACCCTTTGTTAACAACAATTCACACATTAATTATCATTCATTTCATCCTTGCAAAAAAAAAAAAGACTAAACGTGCCATTTTGCAGAGGACAGAAGCATGACAATACTTCCTGTCTTTTTCTTGTCACAGTGAGGTATCTTAGCAACAGGGCAGAATGGTAGTTTATTTAGAGGTGCAGATATGATATTCTCCTTATCAAGTCTCTGCAAGAAAACTGATAAGTAAATTCCCATAAATGCATCCTAAGCTGCATGTAAAACTAGCCCCCAGGAATACTCCTCTGCTCGTGGTTGGACATTTTTAGATCCCATAAACACACTGAGAGTCTTTCAAAGAATAAAAGCTCACATAATGAAACCACAAATACACTTCCTCCAAAGCTCTTCTACTCTGACAGCTGCTTCCTGAAACGTGACACTGGTCTCAGGGGTATTAAGTATAACTCCTACCATAAAAGCCTACCACGTTTGGCATGCTAACTGGATTCTCTCATCAAATATGACAAAGAAACATTTGTGTATACTTTTAGTACACACTGCATAAATAAATCATTTCAGTCTGCAGCTTTAACCGGTTTACCTGTTGAGCCGTTCACAGGAGGATGCACTCCGCACTGGTGTGCCCGGAGCATTGCCGGAAGCTGCTGAGGAGGTTGGGTGCTCAGGCAAAGCTGGACAGGTTCTGGATTCTCTGTCTTCACTGGGCTCCGGGATGCTACCAATACCTGTTGAAGCGCTGCCTACTGAATGATTTCTCCGGTGGCTGAACTCTGATATGCTGGAGGAGCGGGAGTGACCGGTGCTATAGCCTGAGAGACATGGGCAGTGACTGTATTAACATACAGCACCAGTAATTTACTTGATAAGCTCAGAGATTGTAACAGGTACAATTTTCTGTTTACAATTCCCCTTAAATGCATCATATGGATACAAATCCTGCACCAGTGTTTTGTAGCACTGCAAAGACCTGCTGCAGATATATATTCCTAATATAGCACATGGGTTAAATCTGCATTGCAACATTAATAAACATCAATTGATACGTACCCACACAAGTCCAATATTTTCATTACTAACTGGAGACAAATGACTTATTTAAGCTCATAAATGAATCAATCCATATCAAGTGCATACAGAGTTTTTGTTCTTTTTAATGCACTGTGCAGCAGATTTGTAACTTGCTCTGTACTAAATGATTTAGCCGTTCACGTGACACCCACACTCATGCTGTTCATGTCTGCGGGAAGCCAGCTAAAGCAAGAAGAGATCTCGGGCATCAGGTCACTTCCCACACACTAATGAGAGGTTTGAATAAATCTATCAACCATTTCACATGGAAGGAAATACATTTTTAAATTCTATATGAGCGGGTCATTAGAGCTGAGCTCAGTGCATCTCTTCACTTCCTCTGATCTTTTATTACTGTTATCCGATCTGCCTGCAATGGAAACTCGAGCCCTGGCTCTGAACTGCGCTTCTGGAGTGTCACTGAAATATGATTTTATTCTTTCCCTCCTCCTCAATCCAAAGGCCTTGTTTTCTCATTTTGACCTTACACTCCTATTATTTAGTACAATTGATTGCAGGCGAACAAAAAAAATTAGCATTATGTTTTATTTCTACTACTCGCTGCTAGCTTGGATGCATACATAGACTATCTCTAAAGCAAAATATGAACAACAGTAGATGATAACTACAAAAACAAAAAAACGGTTTACATTTTATACCCTTACCTGAGAGTTTTGACTGTTGGCTGGCGTAGCTGGAAGTTCGGGAGTGGCAGCAGCCACCAGGGTCATCTGACACAACAGGGCACTTCCCTTCCCGATTCTCTGCTGGATTAAAAAAAGGACAGACCCAGATGTTGGATGTGGATTTGAGTAAAAAACATGCACGTACAGCTTCTATGAAGCATCCTGTAAAAAAAATAATAAAATAAAGAAACTGCCTTCAGATAAGCCCATGCTGTGGACTCGTTTAACATAATCACTAACATTTATGTATAGTATTCAAAGTGAAAGTAGGTAGTGGAAGCTGGAAAGATATTCATGCGTAGAGTGAAATAATTCACTATCTCTGAGTTAATGAGCCAGTGGCCACAGTTGGCATGTGCAGGGACAGAGTCACTTCTGCTCAGACGAAAACAAACATATTTCCATCTGAAAAGAGCTCAAGTTAGTTCTGCGACCAAAAAGATGGTCTGCAATGCATAAAATCTCTGTGAAAATATATCATCAGAAGGGCAAAGCTGGATGCTAGTTGACAGCTTGGATAACAATTCTTTGAATTTAAGCCTTTAAAGAAAAAAAAAAAAAAAGAAAAACACGTGCCACAGTTTTAATGTCAAATGGGCAAAAAGTGGGATCTGCCAAAAAGCAATAACATTTCAGAGTTCAAATGTCTGTGGGAAGGTCTCAGCAGCCTCAGCAACACAGCAGAAAATAGACTACATAGAGGGGGATAACAACCAGAGACACATAAGGGGAGGTGGTCACAATGACCTCACGGCTAGTTTTTATATTCTTTCTTCTTCTTCTTTTCTTTTAACTCCAGGCATTCCTCTAATTTAGAGAAAGAATTCCCTTCTGCACTGCACAAATCCACAGTGATCACAGCCAGAAACAGCAGCTTGTCCAAAACATACAGACTTCTTACACCTCTCCTAAATTCTTTTAAATGACACAACAACAGGTTTGTGTAGATTATCTCTGCTGGACAAACATCCACCAACAAAACATGATCAAAGACTCTCATACAGGACTTGAACTGGCGCATCTTGCACATATACGAAACATGGGCATGCACCGCTAAGGCATGTTGGGAATGACACCAAGTGCATTGCACATGCAAACACACAACCCGTACCAGAAAGACTAGCACAAAAGTCCTATTTTTAAGCACGTAAAAGCCCCCTGGGTTAGAGCAGATTGTGGTTCATCTAAAAGAAAGCTAGTTTAAATTATACATGAAAGAGCTCTGCTACTCTCTGAAGCTTCCAGGAAGAACAAGCATTAAACACAGCAATGCGTTCACACATGAACACACATACTGAATAAGAGTGAAGAAGGCGCTGAAAGGGAAATCTTCAAGAGAAATGGTTTTTGTAGTAGGGGATGGGAGCAAAGTACAGTAGGAGTTATGGCGTCTACAATACAGGAAAAATCAGACAGGACAGTCTGCAGTTTGACAAATGAATATCAGCAGCGACGCGTGACACTAATGACAGCTAAAAACATTACTGTTAAGATTATGATGACCTACTCATGAACACTTTGTTTTTATTATCTTTTAGCTTTGTCAGCTACACAGAACAGTACAGCGTGGGCTACAGATTGCCCCTAACTGAAATAAATTTTAGCTTCTGCCTTTATCTTACAAGCTACAATGCTGGGAAGCTCCTGGAAGCTCTCCACGATCTTCCTGTATAAATCTAAACCAGATTAGCAGGAACTTGACACATCAATTACAGCCCCCTCCAAAAGGCCCGGTCACATTCACCATCTACAAGGGATGAAAACTCATCACAGATGAAGGTCTCTTTTAAAAAAAGTGTGTGCCTGCTCTGCCAGGTCTCCCCTGAGAAAAAGACTTTAATCTCAAGAGACTTCCTCATTAAATAAAAGGTTATATTTTAAATAGATAAATAAAAAGACTAAAAATAGGACAGCAACCTTCTTGTGACTAGAATCCACCATTGCCTTGTGACTGCACTGGATTCTTTTACTTTTTGACAACTGATTGCAAGCGGTCAGGGCATCCATTTTCGACTACGTCATTTGGTGGGAGCCGACTTGTCTCCAACAACTACAGTTTGACTCGAACTGACTGCAATCATGCTCAGACAGCCTGTCAAATGTTTGCAAATAATCATAGTCTCATTTATAAATGCAGACAGATTTCCAACACGTTGCAATCAATCCGAGTCTGTCTGCACTGATCAGAGCAGCTCGTCTGTACCGTCAACTGGTTGTTTTCTATAAAACAAATGTGATTCTGCAGGCTAATTGCTGTCCTGCAGCAAAGTCAGCAGTTGCGAAGGAATTTCTGTTTTAGACCTATGAGGTTCTGGCTGGACTGTGTATGTAGACAGCAACAGATTTGTAATATGACACGATATTATCACAGTTATTTGCTATATTATCACAAACGGGTTCCACATAATTGACAACTTGACCCGATTCTATTGCAAACTTATAGCAGACTGATTGCAGACTGATGTACCAAAGTTGCTTTGAAGAGAAAAAAAACAACAACAACTGGCAAGTGACCCAACCCTCATCTTCAAAGCAGCTATTCTAAAGGCAACACAATTGCAAGTATATTGCAGACAGTCACAATCATTTTGCTTGTGTTACTGTTTTCGTTGGTGTGACAGCAGCATTAAAAGACAAAGAGTGAATTAAGTTATCAAACACTTCACTAGATCACAGGTAACTCACAGGTCAAAGCTAGTAAAGGTTTGTGTGTTACTTTTGTTACAGGTGTCATTCTATGGTGGTTTATAAAAGAAAGCTGGGTCTGCAGGTTGTTCTGCTCTGTGGTAACACAGATGGGCTCTCTACAGTAACTGCGTTTTACATTTTCATTTCCAAATTTTATTAGATCAAACAGAGCTGCTCTGTCTCTACTCCTGACCTGGTTTTATCATTTGCATAGCTTCCTGTTTTCTCAACTATAAAGCAGCGACTCATTCAGAACATGAATTTGTCACCTATTCATTCCTTCATAATCATGTTTCCTGTCTGGGTTCAGCTCGAGAGACGACACTAAATGACTGAAAAACATTAATATATTAATTTGACACAATTTCCCAGGAATACATCTAAATGAAGAAAAATTATTTATCCTGGAAGTGATTCAATAGCTTTAGAAACGTTTGCTTCTGCTGGCATGGAGACTATTATTTGTAGCGCACTGTATTACGTTTTGATCAGTTTGAACCCAGAATGGGTGAAAATCAAATAAAAGGAGCCTTTAATGGTGGTACATCAAGCCAAACAGATAAATCTGCTGAAGAAAATAAATTCTGAGCAGTGGAGGAAAACCTTTACTGAATAAAACTTTCATCACTTTGCTTTAAAACACTTTCATTTGTCCATCTCGAATACTCTTCTTTTATTTGTATTAGTTGTTTACTTTAGTTGATTAAATATTACATTTATTTATTCATACATTCATTCTTAGTTTTGTTTTTGCTGAGAAAACCAGGTTGTCAATGCTCATTTTTGTCAGTCTGTTGATAACAACTTTTCCTCCTCCTCCTCCTCCAGATCAATGCTAATCTCACGAGTGATCGTTCACGACTC
The DNA here is from genome assembly GCF_051167445.1 of Perissodus microlepis. Taxonomy (NCBI): domain Eukaryota; kingdom Metazoa; phylum Chordata; class Actinopteri; order Cichliformes; family Cichlidae; genus Perissodus; species Perissodus microlepis. The sequence goes on from NC_140477.1 coordinate 29,994,118, forward strand.
CAACTGATGGAAATCGGTTGGACTAACTGAAAACTTAAATCCCTGCTGACACAGCAGACAGGAGTGGCTGCACGATCTTAGATAATAATAACAACTGAAACATAGAAGTGGAGCTAAACTCTGAAAGAAGAAATTCTCAGCTTGTGATGAAGTGCGATCTGTCAGGTGCCGGCAAATGTTTGGCAAAGCCAATGAGAAGATGAAGCAGAGAAGAGGAGTGTAATGTGGCGTGATTGGCCTCACCGGAACAGCCTTTCTGTGAATCCCCTCCCTTCCTCTCTTCCAGGAGGCTCTCTGTATCACCCTGGATCGCGATCATTGTTGCTGTGCAGGGAGGCCTGATGACAGAGGCAAAACAACTGGCCTTTATTTTCTACTCCTATACTTAAATGCATCAACTAAACCCTAAGCAAAGACAAAAAGACAAAACTGCTAAAGGATTAGAAAATACAATATAACACATTAAGTACAAGCTATTACTCAATGCTTTAAATAATGACAGCTTAAGCTCACAGTCACTTCAGAGTAGCAAAATCCTGTATCCAGAGAAACCTTTAAGTCTCAATGTTTAAACCTGTAAGTAGTACGCACACAGCTAGAGCTCTTGGAACAGCAAGCGGCAAATTACAGCAACAGTTCTGTGGTAATAATTTAGCCATATGACACTGAATAACTGAGGAAATAATAAAGACAGAGCACAAGCAACAGCGCTGGTGCATCAAATGTAGCCGTTTTGAGAGAACAAAGAGGTTTTAAGTTACGGTGCAGGAAAGGTCATTGGGTTGGTTTTGTTGTCCTAGCTGTATTATCCACAAATCCAGATAAGCACAGCTCACAAAAGAGCATGATTAGTGTTTTAGTCCGAAAACGATTGGATTTAAATGACTTTCCAGTTTAAACATTTTTCAGTCAACAATCTCTGCTCACAGACTCTGCAGAGACGTACAAAAAATTGCCTTAACTCACGTTTTAAAACAGGGATCCCCCGACATGAGCTGTGTACTGATGATAACCTATGGAGAGAAAGAAAAAAAAGTTAGCTTAGGTTTTACTTCCATTCAACTTGGCCAACTTCAGAAAAGTTGCCCACTTTTGCTTTGGAGTCAGCAAAAATGTGCTCACTGATTGAGGGGTCATAAAAAACAGCAAATAACGACTGTGGGCCTGCACGAATCTGCACGATCCTTTTTATTTCCCACAGGTGACACCTCTCATCTATGGCCATGGATTATTTCTGGCTCCACTGAACGACTCATCTTTACTAGCAACATTTATGCAAAAACCTTTCCAGTGTGATTCTCTGAGTTGAGGAAAAACACCGCACTTGTGTCACTGAAGTCACATCAGACTGCTGCGGGTGCGACTGTGTTACCTTGAGTATGGAGTTATCCTGACGAGTATTTTTGGTATCGTAGCCTTCCAGCAGACATCTGCGGGTTGTATTCCCTGAGCCGGCAAACTCTGCTAAATTCAGATCTGCAAAACCAAGCTGAAGGAGAAAGAAAGAATGACACAGGGTAACCTTTGTGTTTTGTTATTTGCCCCTGAGGAGACGGATCTTTTTCCCAGTCAGCAATATGACAAACTCCGGATGGAAAATGACATCAAGAAGGACAGGAGACAAACTTGAATAAAACAATATCAGCAAATGTTACAGTTCACTTTTTCTTCAAATGATAAGCTAGGAAAGGGATACCTACTTGAGTATGTATAATAATAGGGTTTAGTTTGCTCATTAAATAATTACTTTCAACTAAATAGAAAAGGCATAACATAATGAGCCAACCTGCAGGCAGTGAAGGCCATCTGTTTGCTACATGCTCACAAGGCTAGCTACTTCAATATGGCTGATTACTGTAAAATCTGGGTGACCTGGAGGTTCAGCTCAGAGGACAGGGGTAGTGCATTGTAAGCCTGTAATGAGTTACCTTTGCGTATGCCTTTCCACCCTTCAGCTCCTGCATAAGACAAGCAAAAACAAAAACATAACATTAATAAAATGACTTGATACTGTTAAAAAAAGGTTCCATAAGTTATCTCCAGCTGTCATGCTAATGTTTTATATTGAACTGATCCTTGAAGTTTTTTTGGGGGGGAAACACTAAATTAAAAACATCAGTTTATTCTCTACATTCCTGATACTGTAATTTAAAAAAGGTATAATAATTAAAAGCTAAAGTAAAAGGCTGAGGGGATAAAGGTAAGGTAAGGTAAAACTGTACAGTTGTTAAACACAATGTTCTTATCACCAGAAAACTTTCAAAGTTGCATCCAAAAAGCTGTGATGGGAAATTTTCAACAACATGAAAAGAAAAAAAATTACATTGGTAAAAAGGAAGCACCCATGTAGGAAACATAGGGATTATCTGACTACTTAACATTATGAGTCTCCTAAAACAAAGGGAGAAACACATCAGAAATAGCTTTCAGATTCAGTTTAATTGGATTTTAGTTTATATTGCATGAGATCATATGTCACCTCAGGGAACGTCACATGGTAAACTCAAAATATTACAAATATAGAAACTAAGCCAACAATTCCTCTTTGTGCAATAGTGAGCATGAAAACATGCATGCTCACAGCCAGAGACTGTGCAAGAGAGAAAACATGGAACTCAGTGTATCCTGAATAGAAATCTATTGGAGATGGTTATCTAGGAGATTGTGATTGTCCTGCAAGAAAACAGCCATTCACCAGCTGAATTGGGGAAAACACTTTTTTTGTGTTTTATTCTTTATTTGTCAGGGACAATGCACAAAAATACTGATCTCATAAGAAAAAAAATTGGATTTTGACCAGATTTAGATACTAGCTGATTTCTATCTGCAGTCTTTGGGCAGGTATACATAATAATAAACAAACTAGAGTAGAGATCACTGACAGTGTACACTGTGTGATAGGGGGTATATGTACATGTACTAGTTACTCTAGTAAAGCTAAAGTAAATTATTTTCCTTAGCGTACTGTGTCCGTTACAGGAGTTTGCACAACTTTTGTGTAGTACTCTGAGCCAAAGAGCCAGAGACATTGGGTTGTTAATGAAGCTGTAGTGCCTTGTAACGTTGCACAAACTTAGTGTAGACAGTGTAACTTGTGTGGGGCCAGAAAAATAGCTTATTTTGAGGAAAAGCCAAAAAACCCCAAACTAAACTCCTGAAGCAGCTTTTTTCAGACATAACAGGTGATTTATACATCCAGTTTTTATGTCCTGATTTCCACTATGACTCAAGTAATGGTTAAGTCTCTGTTCATTATCACAACGTCAGGAGGCATCAACTCAGGACAGGGAAACTTTGTCCAGAAGGACTGACCAGGCTTAGGGTGGGCAGCTATCTACCGTGACCGGTTGGGGTGAGATGAGAGTGGTGGGAAAAAGGCTAAATCATAATACTTTACCTTTCTGACAGACACACGACACACACAGGGGTCCAGAACACCTGTGCCTGCGTTGGCGCTCATCTTGCACGGGAAAGAGAACCGTTTCTTCCATCGGACACAGTTTGCCTGCACAGGTTCGCTGTATGGACACACAGACACCAGCTTTAAGCACCCAGTAAGGTCACATGTTTGTTTGATTCGTATGCTGGAGCCTGAAAAGCTAATTCACAACTTGGCCTCTAGATTTAAACGAGGCTGGCGCAAACACTGGCATGATTGATAAAATCATTTGAGTATTTTTTATTGTTTTAGACTCTACTTGCATTGTACGCTGTATACAGAAGGGATTTGGGAAATAAATATTTGCATTCTAAAGAGCAAACAAACCAACAAACATATCAGTTCTAATCTATTGTAATTATTTGATTTGCTACCAAAACAAACACACAAATGTATCGCGACATTTTAAGTGAAAGCCAGCCCAAATCATGTATACAGCCACGCAACCCGCCCTCAGAAACTTCATTTCATAAATTTCAATCTCTCTGTTACGTAACAAATGAAGTGACTTCAGCTGAAAGACTGCTGGATTAACATTTCCCGGATCTCTTCCCTGCTTAAGGGCATCCATTCAAGCTGCCAATACGAGCCCATGTGCTCATTCTCAGCACCTAATAAGCAAGCTATTTAATTGCAGCCTTAATTTCTCCTATTGATTCATTTAACTGACAAATCCAGGGGCTTTGGTAGCAGGTGTGGTGTTTACTGGCACGAAAGTAAAAAGAGAGCGGCAAATCCTCCACCGTCTAGAGATTAAAACGACTGTGAGGTGCAGCCTGCTGTCAGTGAAAGGATGAGACGAAGTGAAAGAGAAAGACTGAGCGTGGGCAGAATTACGATACCGCAGATGGCCTCACTTTCACTGGCATCTTCTCCTCTCCCACTCACCTAACCAGCTTCCATCTGGTAGCTTACACACCATTCATTTGGTTTGACTTCGGCTGGATTTCAACACACACAAAGACTTTTTAATACAGTATAAATAAAAATGATGTAACAAGCCTGAAATCGGAAAGGAGCGTTACGACTACAACAATTAGCAGGGTGTGCAGCTCCTTTTTAAGATGGGCAAAACCGAATGAACATACAGGGCTGCGTTTTGCCCTGTATCCCTGCATTACTATAAATAAAAAGCAGCAGATGCGTGACTAATGTTTCACAAACGCTGACTCCATCCTGAGGTTGATAAATCTCAGACAGCGAACTCCCCGAGTCGAGAGGGAACTCCCAGCCAGCTGGACACACCGTGTGCTTCGGGAATTCTGACTCGAGTTTATGCGCTGTGGTTCACTGCACTTCTCAGCGCATCAAAATCCTATTAGCGTGCGTTATGACTAAGTCTGGTTTTAAGCACAAGCAGAGGTCATCTCTGTCATCCCTCTACACGGCTCGGGTCTCTTGTTAAACGACACATGCTCTTTAAAAAGGCGACTGCAGGCAGACTTCATACGGGAATGCTTCCACAAATACAAATCTTTTCAACTGTTTGGAGGCAAAGCTTTCAGACCTCGATTAGATCACTCTGGATGTTTTCACTGTCATGTTTTCAAAGATGCATCTTTATAGAAATAGAACAAACTGTTTTTTCCAGAAATGGCCGAGCAGATCAGATGAAAAGCTACACCAAAGGAAAACTTCCCTTCCACTTCCAGTTTGGAAGATTAAAAGAGTCTGAGAGGAAATTTAGTTTTTGGGGCAGTCTAACATAAACCAAACTGATGTTAAAAAAAGAAAGAAAGAAAGAAAAATCCTATTAAATCAGCAATGGGTCGAGTATAAAACACTGTCGAGCCAATTAGGGATTAATTAGGGACAGAACTTTGTTGTTTGGCTTCATCTTTATTTTCCTTCTTTTCTTAAAGTGGTTACTTACACGTGGAAAAGACCGCAGATTTCATAAAAATAATAAAAGGATGACATTGATATGACATCTGAAAACATCCTAATTCACACTGTCAAGCACAGACTGGACCTTTTTAGCTAACAGAAGCCTGTTATATAATCAGAGTGAAGCCCATGTAATCCCTAAAGCCTACAAAAACTACAAAACAATGTGTGCTGCTGCTTTTATCCAGTGTTAAAGACCCGTCTAATTTATGAGTGAAAGGCATTAATGGACATGTCTGTAGGAACAGCTTTAAGTTGACACAGTTAACATACTTAAGGGGACAACTCTGCAAAAGGTCACTTCTTGTCATGGCCAAAAGCTGGTACTTCATGATGCGGTTCCTTATAACAACTATAATGTGTATGTGGTCAAATATTTTGACACTTTTGGTTTGCAGAGTTTACCAGTTTATATATGTCACACCATGTGTGCTGCCACCTTATAAGCTAAAAGTCGAGTAACTCCTCATTTACATTCTTTCTTCTGTTTGAAATGTGGCAACCTGCATTTATTTTAGACAAGCGGAGCTGTCACAGGGTGCTGTTTGAGTATGAAACATTTCTCTCAGAGATGTGCATGTTTAGGTTTATTCAAGTCTGAGATTTAAGCAACCCCTTTTAAGCTGTCCAAGCAGCTTTTTCTCAGCCTCTGTTATTTGTTAGTTTTAAATGACTTTTTTGGCTTGCAAATCGTTTCGTTTCCACACAAACCACTACAACTGGCTGAGGTAAGCTGCAAAGCTCATGTGTCACAAGACCACCTATTAGCCAATAAGAAAAAGACACAAACCATGTGCAGCTGGGTTGTCATTTCCTGGATGTTAATTGTAGATGTACAAACAGAGATACTGCACATGTCGATTCTGTTTATGGGAAAGCTGTATCAATGTGGCCAACACACGCTCAGGAGTAGGTGGGCCTTTTAATGTGCATACTTAGAACTCTGAATTTTCAATTGATTTTCCTGTGGTTTGGTTTTTAGAGTGATGCTGCAAATGAGTTTATGTTGCAGGAGCCTTAGATTTTTTTCATTAAAAAAATGAAAAATGTGCATCTTACGTTGAGTCCAATGCTACAATATAACGCTTAAAATTAATATTTCAATTCTGAAGCTCTGCTGTAAAATGCAGAAAGTAAAGGTATTACTCCATCGCTTGAACAACTTGTCCTGTCACTCTGAATTGACAAGAGAGCTGCAAATGAGTCATTTGGCTCAGAGTCTCTTCTCCTTAGCGCTGCTGTCCATCACTGTCTTAATGTTATGGGAAGCTTCACATATATCTGAGCAACACTGGGCAGCTCTGTGTGTTTTTATAACTAAAATCCAAGCACATACTTAAGTTAACTGGTACTGCTTACTGACAGCGAAATAACAAACAGCGACATAGCTAACTGTGAAATATAAATTTCAGGCTCTTATTGATACTTCTTTCCCTTTTAGGGTCACCAGAGCGGCTCATTGGCCTCCATCTAACCCCAACTCTAATCTTGTCCATTCTGGTCACTCCCATTGAAAATCTTAACATCTTCAACTTAGCCTTTTGTCTTTCTGTTAGTGTCACAGTGTCCAAACCATCCATCATAGCAGGTCTCACTACCATCTCTGTTTCACTCGTGTTACTATCCCTCTGTCACAAATTACCCTGACACTCTTCCTCACCCTGCCTGCACTCACTTCTTCACCTCTCTTGTGCAGTGTCTGTTGCTTTGGATGGTTGACCCCAGGTATTTAAACTAGAGATGGCACGATACCACTTTTTTATGTCCGATACCGATACCGATATCATAAATTTGGATATCTGCCGATACTGATATGAATCCGATATAGTGTATTTTTTAATCAATAAAACAGTTTTTTTTTTTTATATCTTGCTGCTTTTTGTATAAGTTCATACTCAAGTTAAAAAAAACAAACACTAAAGCTATTCTGTTATACCTGTATGCAAAAAATACACTGCACCCAAAATATTTCATAGTTCAGCAAAACTGATCAATCTAATAAACTTAAACCTGCTCCATCCTCCCTATTCTGGTATTTTAAAGAGTACTTAGCAGAAATATTAAGCAACCTAACTAATAGGGTTCTAAAACTCCCAGCAAAAAAAATAAAATAAAATAAAATAGGGAACCACCTCCCACCCTCCACCTCATGATGCTTAATTGACGTAATCAACTATAATTTGATGCAGTGTGAAAAAAAAATACACAGAAATCAGTTCTTTTTCAAGAATAATCAAATAGATTCAACACCTTTCTTCAACAAAATTGCAGACTGCACAGATGGTACCTTCCCAAAGGAAAAAGTACTATAGCTTACTAGGGTATATTAGACTTAATAGTTACTATATACAGTAATGGACTTCTATACATTTTACATCAGATTAAAACTTTGGGTGTAAGATTCGGATAATTATTTATTAAAGCTAGACATTTTAAATGAGAATAAGAAAGAAAAGTATGTCTTTGTGCCCCCTTCTCCCTGTTCATGCCCTATCGGCCCCCCTGGCTAAACTTTGCTAGATCCGCCCCTGCACAGTTACCAGCCGTCAGCTACGTAGAAAAGGATCCTGGTGTAGAAAGTAATATTAAATAAATTCTAACAACAGCTTATCAAGCTTAAACGTGCTGCTGTTGTTCAGCCGCTGGTTTCCTCTTTCTGGCGCGAAATGAGCAATAAAAGAAAAACAAGAGAGACGGACTCGCGACAGAAAAGCCGATCAGCTGATCATTAATCAGTTTCATGATTGAAGTAGCAGCAGAAGAGGGAGAGAGAGAGGCGGTCACTCCATATATCTGTTGTTAAGCTTAACGCGGGAATGCTTTACAAACATTCAGAGATGAACTTACACACTTGCTTTACTTCTCTCTGGGATAACTTCCTCGGAGATGAAATGCCGGATTGCTAGCGAGGCTACAAATACACACAGCCGCTCTATCACGTGACCCGCACTGCTGCGATGTGCTACGGTTATGAGCCGAGTTACGCCATGTCGCAAGTTTTGTGAGGTGCTTTTTTGATATTTAATGGATCGGATTACATTTTTTTTATTTTTCTCCGATATCCGATCCAGTAATTTACGTCAGTATCGGACCGATACCGATACGTAATATCGGATCGGTCCATCTCTAATTTAAACTCATCTACCTTCACCGTCCCTTCTCCTTGCATGTTCACAGCCATACCTGTCTCCACTCAGTAACACATGTATTCTCTCGTTTCTTTATAACTTTCATTGCTCTTCTCTCCAGTGCATACCTCCCCCTCTCCAGGTCTCTCGCTGCAGATCACAATGTCATCTACAAACATCATATTCCACAGAGACTCCTGCCTGACCACATCTGTCAGCCTGTCCATCACCACTGCACACAAGAGAAGACTCAGAGCTGATGTCTGATCTAATCCCACTTCCACCAGTCAGTCCTAACGCACACTTCACCACTGTCTCACTTTCCTATACCACCCTCACATACCTCTCTGGCACTCCTGACTTCCTCATGCAGTACCACAGTTCCTCTCTCGGCACACTATCAGATCCTGTCTCTAAACCCAAAAGGACACAGTGACCTTCTCTATACTTCTCCATGAACACTGAACAAACATATTGACAGCGCTCAGCATGAAGCCATAGTGCGGCTCACACTGTTTGCAGAAAAGCTGATTCCTACCATGCGACCTGTGCAATCATCTTGCAATCAAAAGTGGTCCTGAGTGCTCTGGACAACCATTTAGTTACCACAAGTTGCAAAAAATTCAATACAATCATCAAGCAGCCTTGCCAAGCTAAGTGTATCCAGTGTTGGATGGTTTTTCGGTTGAGTGGATATAATGTAAGTTTGCTCGGATAACATTACCTCATGATGGCGGTCCATAAGATGAGCCCTCTTGTTCAGAGTATTTCCAGAGATAATAAAATATCGAGATTTGATGCCCCTGTATCCATACATGTATGTATGTATGTATTGCAGGAAAGGCATTTAACAGTCTGAGTATACAAAAACTGAAATGTAATAGTGTATAAGCCAGTAATCGTCTGATTACTCAATCTGAGAGTTAATGAAAATAAAGCTAATCAGATGAGATGATTATCTTTGCTCGTCTCAATTTGATAACACTGATGTTAACTACATTGGCATGATCTTATAAAGTTTAGGAAGAAAACTTCACACTTAAAGTTTAAGTTGCTGGCCTGGTAGGTGAAGACTGGTCAGCTATACACACAACTATATACAAGAAGTGAAACAATTTTCTGACGCAATGGGGATATGACAATATACACAGTCCTTGCATTAGGACTCGGGTTCGTATGTTGATTAACGGAAGGTTGATTAAACACACTGAAACACATCCCACTACTTCAGTGAATACATCATGATAAAATATGGAACTGACACCATTGAGTCAGCACCGAAAAGCTTAAGGAGTAATATTCAGCTTTGTGACAGCTATGTGACGAGTGAGCTGCCCTCAGTACTTAATTCCACAACTAAGCGAGGAAGTGGGCCTAAAATTTAACCAGGGAATTCCAAATGGACACTTGTTTAAATGAACGTTACCACCAAACACCCAAAGCTACAAAAACTAAGCAACGCGATGCTGCAAACTAGCACCGACCAGAAGAAACTAATTAGCCCTACACCATTAACGTTACATTGGACGTTAACTATGTTCTTGTAGCCCATTAGCTTAGTTAGCTGTTAACATTTCCTAAAGGCATGAGTTAGTTCACCCTGCGGACTGAACAGCACGCCGTCAGTCAACGTTTGAGTGGCTGAATCAAAGCCAAGCACCCTCACCGAGAAGACTCCTCGGAGAAGCCGCCGTCCAGCAGCCTGACTTTACAGAAGAGGACACCGTTGACAAAGGGGACCGACGACAGCTCGTCCAGGTCAAAATCCACCTTGAACTTGAATTTCTTCTTTTTCATCATCATTAAATCCATACACCGCTTCAGTGCCTTTGAAAAGATGCTCCGGTGTCGCCCGTCGCTGACATTACTGCCCCATTGTTGTGAAGCACAGACAGAACCAGCTTGGTGTTTGTGGGAGGATGGTGAAGCTACTGGTGACAAAAGTCCGTCATCGGCTCAGAGTACTGGCAGAGCTCTATCCTATCTTGATCTTTCAAAATAAAAGCGCGCGTTTCATGTGCAGCATGGCTTGTCCTGAAAGAAGGAAGTGGCGTGAAAAAGTTCAAAGGTCTTCTTTGGATGTTGGCTACCTTTTGTTTTGTTCTCTGATAAAAATGATCCCACGCTGATTCAATAATGTTGAGGCCTGGGCTTTGAGGAGGCCAATCCATGACGGGTAGTGCTTTTATAAAGTTTACCTTTTTAAAACTTTGTAAAACGTATTTGTTTATCAGATTTTTTTTTAAATTACAAGTTTGGGTCCTTGGAAACAAAAATATAAATAAATAAGATTCAAGATTCAAGAAGTTTATTGTCATGTACACCGCAAAACACAAATCGTTAAGTAGAGCAATGGCATTCTTACTTTGCAGGTTCCCTTCACACGACTAAAAGAAAGCAATAATAAGTAAAACAGTAAAACAGTGCTTTGTAGATCTTGTAGCTTATATGTGGATGTATATGTGGATGTGTGTGTGTGTGTGTGTGTGTGTGTGCGATTCTGATTTTGAGTCTGATGATCCGTGGGGATTTTAAAATTCAAATAAATGTGTTGCTTCAATTCCAAGACCTGTTTTTGTTTTTAAGAGCTAACACTTTATTTAAGCAATCTTCTTTTCTCATTCCCAGGAGCACACAAACATTTGCCTTTTAATATGTCAGCCTTTTATCTGTTGCCGTTTTGTTTCTTGGTTATTTTACTTTGAAGCGATTGATGACTAACCGGATGTGAAAGGATGACAGCTTTATTTTTGTTGCAAACCGAAGCCCGCCTCCTCTCTCGGCAGCACTGATTGGACAGATTACTACAAGAAAGCAAAACCAGCTGCTGTTTAGTTATTTGACGTTTGTCTCCATCTGGTGGTACATCGTAGGAACTGTACAGCCAATAAACTCTGTTGCACAACTTGCACAATTTAACAGCACATGTGTTATTCTAGAAACTTTTCCCATCCCTAGTAGCGGTTAAAAGGCTGTTCCCAAGCAGGATGAGAGAAAAGGAAGTTCCAATTAAACATGAAGATGTACAATTTCTCTGAAAGATTTTAAACAAAATATGTCAAAGTGGCCTTGAAGAGCACCCCTCCCGTGCTTTGAGGCAATTACAAGCTTATGGGGTTAATTTTGCCCAGAGCAGCTGCCGGATTCTTTTGAGTATGACTCACCGGATAGACAAAGATAAGTTATACCGACTTTGTACTGCAGACCGATGGGTACAGGATGATGATCCTTGCACACTAGGCTACTGTACAGTCTGAACGCGTGCGTGCGCTCGCGTGGGGACGTTTCCACCACAGCAAACCAAGTAAAAACGCCTAAAGGTGGACAAGACTTGAGAGGATGAGAAAAAGCTATAGTTGACTTGTGAGGAAATGTTGAAATGCCGCCCATGAGTAATAGTAACAGAGCAGTGCGCGTGTGTTGTTGTTGAAGGGTGTGTCTCCGTGAGCGTGTGCGTGTGGGCACTAAAAAGAGGAGGTCTCCCAAGGCGAAGTCAACAGAGTCCCTCCACCGATCTGTACAGCGCTCCTACCTCATCCGCAAAAAGCTCTCTGTTGGCCAAATCTGCACATTATCGTGTGCCCGCTGGACTTTACACCCACGCCGACCCATAAGGACTTTTCTATCACTTCCCTAGGCTACACCGCGGAAGTCCTGAAACCAGAAGCGCAAGCCACAGGAATCAGTTGCCACATCAGATTGCTTACCCAGTTTCTGTTAGCGTGTGTGTGCGTGGAGCTCTACAGGCCTGCGACGTTTTTCATTTATAGTTTTAAGATGTATCAGGTGGCGAGGAAGCTCTTTTTTACGGACTGTCGATGCGCTGACAATGCGTCGAAAGCATACGAAGAGCTGTTCGCCAAGCTGGACACTAACAAGGATGGAAAAGTGGATGTGTCCGAGCTGAAGGCAGGCCTGGATGCTATGGGCATCAAGGCTGAGAAGGGGGCAGCTCAGGTAGAGTAACGGATCCAAACAGGAGTGCGCAGAAATCCCAAATACGGAGAGAAAACCACAACAAATATTTCTTGTAGCGGCAGCGTTAACCTTAAAAGAAGTGAAATTACAGCCGCCAGAGCAGCCAAGTGCAGTCAGATTTACTCTTAGAAGGTTATTTATTTGTTTTCGTTACTGATCTTTATGATGACTGGATTCTTATTTTTTGTGCGCATTACACTGACTTTTAACCAAGTGTCCGATTTTCGCAGGCAAAGGTCTGTCTTTGAGAGGATGCACGTGGTACCAATTTTTTGACTGACAAAATAGTGCAATTATATAATTATCTCATCAGCTGATTGTTACACCCCAGGTTATTTTGGACCTCTAGACACCTAAGATTTGCAGTTCAGCCAGAGATAAAAGCGAGAGCTGTGTAGTGCAGCCTCAGTAATATTTTCACAAGTTGGAAAAAGTAAAAGTTCTCACGGGCACCTCATCAGCAGAAGTTCAAATTCCCAGGAAGCTTTGGGAGCTTTTAAGGACTTGCTCTTGCTCTTAGAACTGAAGAAGCTTCTCGGATGAGAGGTGAAACATCTTCAAGAAACTTAAAAAAGTCCAGACGCTTTTCTTCCAATCTCCTTAGAATACGATAGCCTGGATGACTGAGAATCTTCACAGACATACTATTAAGTACTTGTTTTTCAAGTTTATCAATGCCTAGTTAGGGTTAAAAGCATTTCTTAAGCCATCTAGATTCTAAATATTGTTGCACGCCCTTCCTTTCTTTGGTTATGCATCTTTGAGCAAGGCAATTAAGTCCATATACCTGCACAACAGGCTCCAAAAGATCTGACAGCAGTCTTGTCCTTAAACTAACACTAAACCTCTCCTCCACAGTCACAAACAGTCACTTTTGTGTAGCTGCTGAAAATGCTCTTACTCTGAAAGTGCAGTATCTGTGAGAGGTTATTTCCATGTGCATGCTTTGTTGTCATGGCTTAAAAGTCTTTTCTTCAGTTTCTTGAAAACAGATTGAGTAGTGAAGACAAACTCTGAATTCTCTGGAATGGCACTCAGGACACCCAGGCATCTGTAAAGAGCTGAAGGGATTGGAAAAAAAACTGCTCTAGAATTTTTAAAGGTGTCTCAAAGGTGAACTTTTACTGTGGGCCGAGACTGTAAGTGGAAGGTCCCACCTTTACTAATCAAACAACTGCACATTCCCCGCACATAACTGTGTAATAAATGGGTAGTAAGACAGATAACCTAATTTGGTCAGTGCCCTCATTCAGAGCAAAAATTCATCTGTCAAAACTGTAATGCTCTCCTCCTTTGTGCTCTCATACAAACATACTGACAGTTCTCAGTTGCTGGTTTACTTCTTAACAAAGAGTCAATGCTCATAACAGATTTGGTACCAGGCGTTATTTTTGTTTCCATTAATTCGCTTCAGCCTGGAGAAACAATGGATTTTTTTTGTCTTGATCTTGGGACATCGTCAACACTTGTGAAAGCGATGGCAGTAACTCGGGCAGACAGAAGGCTAAAAACACAGAGAGTGAGTTGAGATAAAGTAAAGGAGCATTTTGCTGCGTTATTCTGCCACCCACCGCCACAATCAGCCAGCTGCTGTTTGAGCAGGAGATGGAAGACTCCCCTTATGGCTCAGCAGAACCCAGAGCTCTCCCTCCGCCTTATGAGGAGGTCAAACACCCGGCTGCAGCAAACAAATGAGGTACGGCAACACGAAGCAGAATGATTGCTAATATTCTGTGTGTGGGTGTTTTTTTTCCCCCTTTAGAAAATCATTTCTTCTGGAGACAGAAACAAAGATGAGGGGCTCGACTTCAGCGAGTTCTCCAAGTACCTGAAAGAACATGAGAAGAAATTACAACTGACCTTCAAGAGCTTGGACAAAAATAAAGATGGTACGGTGCCATTTTATTATGTAGCACATTTTAATATTGAAAATGCACAAAAAGAGAAAAAGTACAAATAAATGCTTACTTTCTACAGGTCGTATAGACATTACAGAGATAAGGCAGTCACTTGCTGATCTGGGGCTGGAAATCAGCAAAGAGCATGCAGAGAAAATCCTTCAAAGGTATTTCAGCTTATTTATTTATTTTTTATAGCTGTTACTCCACAAGCAAACTGTGAACTTACAGCAGTGTCCCAAGCGAGACGAGAAAGAAAGCAGCCTGACGCGCCGCAAGTTAAAGGTGGGAACCCGTGTGAGCGACTGATAACTGGCTCAGTGTGTGGTTTGGCTGAAAAGAGGAGTGAGTGCACATGATAAAGAGCTGGCAAGATGTTTTACACTCCTGACGCGGCGTGTCGACACCAGAAAATAATATTTTCGAATTGCAAGTGCACGGCTGGTCGCAGACTTTGGACCAAGCCACGTCTTGTCAGTCAGAATATGTTTATTGGTGTGTTTAATGTCATGCTGATACTCAAACTCACTACACATTTGGATGTAAAGAAAGAGTAACACATGGTTTTAACACACAGCAGCAGTTTAGTGAGAATGAAAGAACTACTGGTATTGATTAAAACTCTGAAAACAGAATTACAGTTTGTTCCATAAATCCTTCATTATTTACAGAAACTAGGAAATAAACCACGTTACTGGTGGTTTTGGCCAGGCCTGCACGCTTGCTCACTTCACTCATGTATTATAGCATGTGCGTTAATTTATCATGTTATTTTTTTAATCTTAATTATATTTATCTTATCATTATTTTATATTCAAAATATCAACACACACACACACACACACACACACACACACACACACACACACACACACACACACACACACACACACACACACATAAATACAGTCAGTTGTCAGTTGTGGTTCATGCTGCAGCACTGAACTGTAATGCACAGGATTTGCATAAGCAAAGCTTGAAGCTGCACATGTGCAGGAGTACACATAGCAGTTGAACTAGAGTAAACACAAAATGCAGTAACTGATGAGTGAAGTGGGGCTGGAGGGGCCAGTGAAGACAGTAGCAGAACATGAAAGAAAAGCAGTGGCATATTAAATACAGTATGGTTTAGTTTTTAAATCACAAAAAAAAAAAATCTAATCTACAGTATTGATGTGGATGGCACCATGACTGTGGACTGGAATGAATGGCGAGAGCACTTCCTGTTTAACCCAGCCACCAACCTGCAGGAGATCGTCCGCTACTGGAAGCACACCACGGTGAGGAGCGCTACTCACTATCTCTACATTATGCTGTATGTGTTGCTGTTGCTTTAGCGTTTGCTTTGTTTGCAGTAGTTGGCATTAGTTTCAGATGGTTGCAGTTGTTGCTGATGTTTGAGTAGTTGGTGTGGTTGCAGTGGCCGGTGCAGGCAATTCCAGGTGTTTATTTGCTCTACTTCAATGGCTGGTTTTGTTGCAGAAGATGTCGTATTTCTTGTTATTATTGGACATGGGTTGGTGTGTGTTTTAGGTAAAAAAAAAAAAAATATATATATATATATATATATATATATTAAAGTTTAAACTCTGCATACTGTTAATATTTTAGTTGCAGTGCAGGCTTCTGCCACAGAGAGGTGACACGCAATAACGGATTTGGGGGACTTTTGGCAACAGATGAGTAGTGTGATTCGTTCATGACCAGAGCAGATGAAAGGGGGGAGGAGTCTGTAGAATTTGTCACTTGTGAATGAAATGAACTCTGAATGGTAAAAGAAATCTTCTTGAATGGAGCAAACATGAAACTCTGACATTTTATTAGATTATCAGGGAATAATCAAACCCTGAAGGGCTGCTGCCTATATTTAAGTACAGTTGCGTGCTAGAGGAGAGTCCACTTTCAGTCAGTTTTTAATCTCTAGCGTTCGCTGAGTTCATTCACTGGCATAAGCTCGGAAGTCTAATTAACCTTTGGTTTCTAAGCTTGGCAGAGATGAGCTAATTTCAGCCTGAGCTGTGGGTGGATTAGTGTATCATTTAGGAGGACTGGAGGAGGTGAGAGGAAGACTAGTTAGTCTAGAAAGGAACAGGAGAGAAGAATCCGAGATGATGCGTCTGTGAGACTTGATGACTTGTTGGGAGCATCTATGGCAATGAAAAGGTCTCATTATTTCCAGCGTTCAAGCCTAAGCTTTTTGGATTTAGTGCGTTGCTCTGCGGACTGTCAACCTCTGTCTGGGCCCTTGATCAGAATCGTGTGAAGGATCCTGACGGGTCTGAGAACTGGTGTTTATAGGAGGGACCTTGTCCTTTGTTAGAACTGCTAGAGCTAGCAGCCTTATCAAAGGCTTGAGATGGCCTTGGCTCTGCTGCAGCCTCACCAGCAGCAACAGCAACGTCAGGAAAGCTGGTTTTTCCTCGACTTGGAAGATGATTGGCTGTATGAGGTGGATGTGGACATGGTAGGTTCTTGTATTCAGATGTTGAGTTTTGGTTGTCATCTGGTCATGGGTAAAAGTATTATTATCTTTAGCTGAGGCATGGTTGAGGTAGTTTAGAAATAGTGTAGCAATTATGTCCACTGGAGAACACAGGTTAATATTTTCACCTTTACATCATGTCAGGTATGAAGAGGCCCATCCGCTGACTAGCATTCTTTAAAACCACATCATACCTGACGTAATGCACAGGTAATATAAGCTTCAAGGGTGCCAAGGCAAATTTCTAGCCAAATCCTCACCTATAATTTTATAACACAGTGTTCTATTTGCAGATAAAACTAAAACTAATGTTAGCCGTCAACTCCTGCCTTAAAAATGTCTTAAGGGGGGAGATTTGTTATTTGTGTTTTGTTTAAAAAAAGGCTGATACATTACTGCAGTGGTAAAAAAACAAACAAAAAAAAAACACCCCCCCCCCCCCCCCCCCCCGCTGCATCTGTGATCTCAAAACGGCAGCTTTACGTCAGTGACGTGCGGTGATGTAACCGATCTCGCAGCATGGACCTGTAGTTATGCAAGTTTTGGATAAGGATATGGCATGTGTCCCATCCTTCTAGGCATTACGTTTAAGGTGAAGCTGGGAATGTGTGGTTATGAGGCTGCCCAGCTTAGCTAAAAGTTCATCTGCAGAGCGGTCTAGTGGGTTTTAACTTTTAATGATGAGTTTTGACACCTTTACATTTATTAATAAAGACGTGGTTTAATGATTGCTAAAATAGTTCCTTGGTTTTCTAAAGGGTGGCTGCATAGGCAGAAACCACCTTCACTAACGTCTGATGCTGTCACGGTTGTTAAAGAGTGGACTCAGGCGCGGAGCTCAGAAATAATGACAGTGCATTTATTTACAGTGCAGCAAGGTGACAACAGTTCAAATGTGCAACAATGGTTATAGTGCGTCCCTCCTTCCGTGTAAGCCCGTGCGTGGTAGTGAGTGCCCGTCTCTCCTCCAAGTGCTTCCTTAGTGTCCGTAAATCCTCCGTCAATCCCTGGGTGAACACACACACACGACAGCAGAATGAGTACGAAGATCAGACAGCACTTCAATAACGTTAGCGACTCGAAAACACTACCAGGCTTAGTGCAATACTCCAGCGCTGTCTGTCGCTCAGCCACACCATTAAGTAGCCCTGCTGAAGATGGTAGTTGATTGGCAGCAGCTGGTGGATTGACTGCAGGTGCGGCAGCTCCGGGCGACAGCACTTCCGGGTCGGAGGTAGCCTGTTGCTAGGTTACCTCCTAACACATCACAGCGGAGCCGGAGGGGAAGACAGGGCGGTAGGAGAGACACATACACACGCACACAGATATACACACACTGGCAGGTCGACCGGTCAGGGCGCCGTCAGATCCTGACAGATGCAAACCATTTTGTTCTATAATAAGGCTTGAAGTGTGACAGAAACCGCTTAGTTCAGAAAGGGCCTTTAAGGGTTCTTCCTTCCTTTTAAACTGCATTTAAAAGGATTCAAAATGGTAGTGTAAGAGACAAAATCAGAATATAGAATAAAGCTCTTATGTTTTGACAGTAGTATCACACGCAAATCTGCAATTTCACCAGCTTTCAGGGACTATTTAGCTTTCTTTTACAAACTTACTGTAACAGCATAGTATCCAAATGATTGACCTAGCCAACATGTCAGCACCCATTAGATTGTGTTAAAGCCTTTATTTATTTTACATTTTGGCCATTTCCGTGATTTTTTTTTCTGTATATTTTGGAAAAGGGGGTGGCGCTAATTAGCCAGTGCTAGCAAGCGAGCCCAGTTATCAAAGAGCATTACCGGTACTTGTTCACTGTGAAAAAACAAAACAAAAAACCCCTTATAACTGAGTAGTTAGCTTGGGAAAAGAAAAGCGCAGGAGCAACTTATGGTCTTACTGGACCTTAAAGGTGGAACTGCAATGGGGGTATTTTTTTAAATTTTTTATTATTAATAAATATATGTTGGATTTATTATTTGATAAATGTATTCTATTTTTTAAAGAGTGAATATTTTATTTATTTTTGTAAATAATAAATAATTCTACTAATAATTACAGAGGTTACAGGATTAAGACTGTCCCAGAGGCTATGTGCATCTTTTGACAGTCTATTCTCAGCAGTCAGTCTCTTTGACTGTGACTTGATTGTACTGTATTGGGTGTAGGTTTTGGACATTGGTGACAGCCTCACCATCCCAGATGAGTTCACAGAGGAAGAGAAGACGACAGGTCTGTGGTGGAAGCAGCTGTCTGCAGGAGCAGTGGCGGGTGCTGTGTCCCGTACAGGAACCGCCCCTCTGGACAGAATGAAGGTCTTCATGCAGGTGGGTCAAGATTTCTTTTAAATTTTATAAAATGCCTGTTGGGTTGTTCATCGATCCTTTTCTCCAGGAATTGGATTTTTACTAAATGTGTGCATTGGTCCATGTGGTGATAAGTGTGCTTCAAAATGCTGGTCTTGTGTTAGTTTGGGTTATCCTGTTTTAAAAAAATACCATATAAATACATTCAGCAGACACTTTATTAGGTACATCTTGCTAGTACTGGGTTGGATTCACTTTTCCCTTCAGAACTGCTTTCATTCTTCATGGAAAAGATTCAGCACGGTGTTGGAAACATTCCTTAGAGATTTTGCTCCATATTGACATGACGTCATCACATAGTTGCTGCAGATTTGTCGGCTGCACATCATGATACAAATCTCCCGTTCCACCACATCCCAAAAGGCTTTCTATTGGATTGTGATCAGTACAGTAAACTTGCTATCATGTTCAAGAAACCAGTTGATTTAAGGTTAGTGACATGATGCATTATGCTACTGGAAGCAGCCATCAGAAGGTGGGTACACAGTGGTTATAAAGGGATGAAAATGGCCACCATTAGCACTCAGGTAAGCTCTATTGGTAGCAATGGGTCCAAAGTGTACCAAAGTAAATATCCCCCACACCATTACACCATCACCACCAGCCTGACCCAATGATTCATGGCAGGGTGGGTCCATGCTTATATGCTAACCACTGTACTATATTCAAACTCACTTAAATCACACTTCTTCTCCATTCTGATGCTCACTTTGAATTTCAGCAATTGAATTTCGAGCCCTTGCTGCTTTGTTACAACTTAAAAGTGCTTTTCCCCCCAGGTGCACGCTTCTACAAGCAACAAAATCAGCCTGGTCAGCGGCTTTAAGCAAATGCTAAAAGAAGGAGGGGTGACTTCTTTGTGGAGAGGAAATGGTATCAATGTCATGAAGATCGCCCCCGAGACAGCCATTAAATTCATGGCTTATGAACAGGTAAGTTCTCCTCTTCTTTACAGACTCCAGTATAAATCGCTGCTTATGGTCACGTTAAATGTTACATGTTGAGAACTTCTAACACTAGCAGTCACTTTTGTCACTGATGTGTGATCCTGCTGAGCCGTTCGGTTTTCATGTTCCCGTGTCACCAGTATAAGAAGCTGCTGTCCAGTGAACCGGGTAAGGTGAAGTCCCACGAGAGGTTCATGGCAGGATCGTTGGCTGGAGCCACCGCACAAACTGCCATCTACCCCATGGAGGTGAGTGGAAGTGTAGTCTTTACAGCACAGATGCATGAAGAGTGCACGTGTGGATGATAGTAACAGGAGGAGGCACCACAGGAGGGGCAAGCAAGTTTCCATATCAAATATGGAGACACATTGGGGCAGGGACAGCTTAGTAAGGGGCAGAAATAGCTCAGTAGGTAAAGTGGTTGCCTCATGATCGGAAGGGCGGGGGTTCGAATCCACTGAACGGCTACACTGAGCAAGGTACTGTCCCTACGCGCTGCTCCCCGGGCGCTCCATTGGTGGCTGCCCACTTCTTCACTGAGTGAATGCAGAGGAGTAATTTCTCTACGCGGACTAACACATACACCCACATTATACATGGTGTGTGCAGTTTCATTGGTTTGTTAATTACCTCATGTGTCTTGTTTTATCATATCTTAGTGTCCAAACAAATTTGAGATGTCTTAACCAATCCAGTAGCATAAAAGATGCAGTAACACGTTAAGTCAAATGTGCAGCCTGATGTAAAACAGCTACACTAATCATCTTTGTCTCTTCAGGTGATGAAAACCCGTATGACCCTGAGGAAAACCGGACAGTACTCGGGAATGTTTGACTGTGCCAAGAAAGTCCTGAAGAATGAGGGAGTGAAGGCGTTTTACAAGGGCTACATTCCCAATATTCTGGGCATTATCCCCTACGCTGGGATAGATCTGGCAGTGTATGAGGTAAATCCTGATGAATCATTACTGTCTGGAAAAATGTTCGGAAGGTTTAGAATCACCTACAACACTATACTTCCATAGAAAACTCCATTTTCATCTGTTTAAGCATCACTTGTGTGCTGATTTTACAAAATATGATGCATCAACGCTCACTCTCATCTGTCATTCCTGTGTATTCCATACCAGAGCTTGAAGAACTTCTGGTTGTCCCACTATGCCAAAGACACAGCCAATCCAGGGGTTCTGGTGCTGCTGGGCTGTGGTACCATTTCCAGCACCTGCGGCCAGCTGGCCAGCTATCCCCTGGCTTTGATCCGAACCCGCATGCAAGCACAAGGTACGGTGAACCAAACCTTAATAAAGAAATAGCCCCCCTTATTAATGCTTGCATTTAACTTGTAGTACCATAATGCCACTGAGTTGTTCAGAGATTATAAAGTGTTTTACGAGGAAATTCAAGATTTTTTCATGAAATCTTTGCTTAAATGGAAAATTAATAAATCTATGTGAGTTCTTTATAACTACTCTGTTTATTAGACATTTGAGCCATGCATGTGCTTCAGTATTCAAGAGAGGAAACGGTAAAGGACCTGAATGAGTGCTGAGACCATTTAAAGTAAAACTACAAGAGTACAAAATATCATAAACAAGCCCTTTATCTAAATTTTACTTGCAGTAATGTGAAAAAAGCCCCAAGTTTTTATAGGACATAATTTAAAAACATGATTTAAAAAACATCACCTGATTCTTAAGTGCTTAAGTGCTTGAGGTTTTCCGTTTGATTTCATTAGTCTCTCGTCATTAAGCTTTGCTGCATTTGTGCACAGCTCTCGTAAGGTTTTGCTTTTTTTTTTGGAAATTTCTCTGAGCATCATACATTCTGTGGATAATCTTTTTCACTGCAGGATGATTATAACCCTTCCCAGACTGATGAGCAGCAACAGTTGCGTCTCTAAGACCATTGCTGATGTTTTTCCTCCTTGGCGTTGTGTTAACTGCCAAAACTTCTGCTTTAATACAGGTGCTCATACTGGCTGATGATTAGTAATCAAGTGCATTTGATTAGCAGTATCGGCTACTTTGTTTTTTACCAACTGGTTCTGCATTTTACAATTTTTTAAAAAATAGCACTGTAAAATATGTCAAGTATTATTGTTTCTTTAGAAGTTGTGTTTAAATAATTTAAGACTTCCAAATGATGATATATAAAACACCTGAAACATGGTGGGCCACCAAAAAGTATCCACATAAATATACTGGAATAGGTTTTATTTTGCATTCGTCTCTTAACTTCAATGAGGTATCATTCAAATAAAAGAAATACTTCAAAACTGTCCTATGGAGGGGTTAAATAACCTTAAAACCGTGGTTATGAGGTTTAACTGAGGACTTTGTGCTTTATTCTGAAGTCATCAACATTTACACTTGGAAAACAATTTTCAGTTCTTTAATCTAAGCTAATTTCAAACATATGCTGCTTATAAGCAGCCAATACTTCTAAAATCTAGAGATTTTAAACATGAGGAGATCTTTTTCTTCACTCATCTGGCTTTACCTTTCTTTTCTCAGCTTCTGTTGAGGGCTCAGAGCAGCTGCCGATGAATCTGATGGTGAAGAAGATTATGAAAAAGGAGGGCTTCTTTGGACTTTACCGCGGCATCCTGCCCAATTTCATGAAGGTCATACCAGCCGTCAGCATTAGCTACGTGGTGTACGAGTACATGCGGTCTGGTCTGGGTATTCAGAAGTAGGCAGCAGAGTTCTCAGTGACCACATGTGTTTACGAGTGTAAGAAAAGGTGCACCCAACTTTTTTTTTAAATTTCAAAACACTCCCTCCTTTTTTACATATGTTGTTTGCCCTTGTTTACCTGCAGTCCACTGAGACCGCAGGCCTTTGCTCATACAAAGAAAATCCTGCAGCGCTAACTCAGGGCTGACAGTGAGTAGGAAGATCTCTACAAAGTTTCCAAATGTTGGTTGTGTTTATTGTGCACTCCTAGCTTTATGTACTCCAACAAGCCACATGATCTACTTCAGATCAGTTCATCTCTGGCTTTGAAAACCAAGAACACTTATCAGGGTAATTTCTTTTTGGTTTAATTGTTGATTAGAAACGTTACTCTAATATTTAATCAAAAAGTCCAAGAAGTCACCTGCTGCAATCTTCTGTTTTTTGTTTATCTTCTTATCATCAAAAATAATCTGACCAAGTCCCGCGTGTGGTGGGGAAACTGTTTCACAAAGAAATCTGAAGAAACTAAAACAAACAAACAAGTGCAATACTGTATTTACACATTGTGTGACATCTGAGAGAGGTTTGACTTTTTAATAAGGGGTTTCATCTGAGGGTCATTGGTTCATTAAAAGGGTCTTTTCATACGGGACAGAGAAGGAGAACTGTGCCTTATATGTTTTTTTATTCTCAGATATCTGTGGACTTCAACACCCCTGTTTTCTCTTGCCTTTCTTTCAAATATGTCTTTATTAGGCGCTGGTGTTTATGTGAATAAATCTGGATACAAATGTTAAAAGATGTGCGTGCATTTCTTTTCAAACAATAATAAAATTATTTGTTGTCCAGCTGAGACAATTAGTGTACAGTGAGCCCAGGTTTTTATTCTACACTGTGTTCACGTCTCTGGCCTCGTGTGACACTCGATCGCTGAGGCTTTAAGTAGAGATTAGTCCACTTCAGGGCTTATGTAATAACTGCTTTCCCTGGTGATGTCAATACTACAGTGTAACAGTGGAGCTGCTAATTTGAAGTGCAAATGTTGCCTAAAAAATATGCAATTTTCATTTAACAACTCAAAACGTAATATGGGCAAATTCTTTGAATCAGGTAAGAAAAATGGGCTATAAGACCATCAGCAGGAATCCAATTATTCGGAAATGGAAGAAATATAAAATGACCATCAATCGCCCCCAGTCTGGAGATCCATGCAAGATCTTACCTCACTGGATGAGGATGATCATGAGATAAGAGGTAGATCAGCTCAAACTGCACAGGAGGAGCCTGTTAATGACCTAAAGGCAGTTAGGACCACAGGCATCACGGACATCATTCATTCAACACAACACGCTGTAATAGGCTGAGATCTTGCAACACATGTTCAGGCCAGTCTTAAGTTTGCCAGTGAAAATCTATGATTCTGCGATGAATTGGGAGAAAGTGTTGTGATCAAATGAAACCATAATCGGAGCTCTTTGGCATCAAATGAAGAAAAGAAATGCTGAGTATGACCTAAACACCAGCATCACAACAGTCAGGCATGTTTTTCTGCTATGGGGTTCAGAGCAACTGTTTGTTTCTTTTTTAATATTGTCGAAGTGAGCAAACTTACAAATTTTGTAGGAGATAGAACAATTATCTTCCCCAGTGTGTGTCAAATATTAACTCAGTAAGAAGATTACAATTTCAATGTCTTTTATTTTCCTTCTTGCTTCATAGAATATGAACATCCTTGACTTTGGCGTCTCCTAGTGGTTTTAAAAATCACTGACACATGCTTCTTCTCTATAATACGAAAGACTAGGTTCAAGTTTAATGTAATGGCTCTATGTGGAAGACAAAACAGTGTGGAACAAATTTTGTCCACATTACCATGAACAAGTGGAACACATGTTACTAAAAGGTGGACAGACAGACTTGAATTTTATTTATTTATTTATTTTTATCTCTGGTTTGCTTTAACAGAGTTCAGTTTGTAACATGATATTTAACACAGGCAACTTCTAGAAACAGAGATCAACCCAACAGGTTCAGAGATCATCAATATCAAGAAAAACTTTGAAGTCAGATCACCCAAATAAAGATTTAGCATAACCCAGGGATGCCTTGTCCAGCCAAATGTCATCAGTCTCTGAAAATGCTCTTCTCTGGGTATGAACCGTTCATTATAAGGGTGCCTAAGAGAGAAAAAAACGCAACAGTGGTCAGGATGGCGCGCAGGGCTTTGAACCAACTGGGGTAAGTGGGAAGGAGAGACAGATCATAATGGAGTGAGATTCCGAGTCCCATGATGACCATGGTGGCAGCAGGAACAATGCTGTCACTCATCAGCATGGCCACCCAGGCCAAGAGGGAGGGGATGACGCTGTTGGCCAGGTTTATCCAGTCAGGTTTTGCTGGGCTGCTCTCGGGAAGAGCGAATCCCCATCTCGCTCCACCAAGGAAAGAAATGATGGAGGCAGCATAGGCTAGCTGGGCATAAGCCAACTCTGGGTAGTAGCTCTCAGTCACAGCCATAAACAAGGTGGGTGAGACGAAGGGGACAAGCCCCGCAAACCCCAGGTAGAGGGCAGGTTTGGGACTTTTCAACAAGTCCTTCATGTCATAGCGCAACAGATCGAGTTCTCTAGGGGGAGGTTTAGGCAGTGCTCGCTTTTTCAACCTCGCAACAGAAGTGTGGAAGTGTTGGCTCCTCATCCAAAAAGAAGCATCATGATTCTGGTTTCTCTGGAAGAGGCCAGTCTTATTAAAACTAAACACAGCAAGAGCTTTTGCTTGTCCTGTTCCTGTTCCTGCAAACCAGAGACTAGCTGGTGAAGCCCAGCTGGAAGATACAGATCCACAAACAGAAGCCCCAGTCCCAGCTGATGGCCAGCATTTTTGCACAGGACCTGCCCAATGTAATACCTGAAAAGATATTCACGATAACGTTTTTTTTTGTTTTTTTTTAAGTTATAAAACTACAAAAAGCAATGAAAAGGTAAAATCATGTGTATGTTACCTTCTGGGCTGCAAAGCTGCCTTTTCTGAATATAACAGAAAGCATCTAATGAAAAATGGGACAAAGGAATGGTTAAGATGAGCACACAATAAAGGTCACATAAAAACACAGGGAGGAATTTTTAATGTTGACAAATCTTTTGATTTTAAAACATCTGTAAATTTCAACCTTGTCTATCAAGCGTTTTTAAAGGAATATGAATCATAATAAATAAAGGAATGATAATAATAAATGTATCAATTGTAGCAATAACTTCAGACTGACGACAGAGAAAATCGTCTGTTCAAGGGTACAGGTGGTGTGAGTTGTCAAACTAATCAGTCTTTTCCTTTGCCTCTCGCTTACGCTGCTAGGTGAAGTGTCTCCGGTAGTTAACGACACTTATACAGTTCAGTTACACATAATAATACATTGTATCACATAAATGAATAATTAGACGTAAATTCGAGGATTTGGCACCCCTGCCGCTTTGTAGCGGAGTCCTCCTAGAAGGACCTACATGTGTGTCTCTGTTGATAACACCGGCTGATACGTCAAACAAACGTTACACGGCTAAAGCGCCAACATCTGCGGTTCAGGGAGATGACAACATTACCTTTATTTCAGCAAGTAAACTTCATACTTTTAAAGCTGTTTCTCCTCAGGGTCAGCGAGCACCCAGCCTACCCAGCTCTGGTACACAG
Organism: Perissodus microlepis; assembly: GCF_051167445.1. Taxonomy (NCBI): domain Eukaryota; kingdom Metazoa; phylum Chordata; class Actinopteri; order Cichliformes; family Cichlidae; genus Perissodus; species Perissodus microlepis. The sequence goes on from NC_140477.1 coordinate 30,020,604, forward strand.
CTATTTACTTCCGTGTTTGAACCTTGGTTTCTGCAATTTCAGTTCCGCTACAGTGGTGTTGACAGAAACGAGTTGTCGTTCAATTTGCATTTGTCTCTTAAATTCAATGAGGTATCATTCAAATAAAACAGAAGTACTTCAAAACTGTCCACGGAGCGGGTTAAATAACCTTAAAACCGTGGTTATGAGGTTTAACTGATGACTTTGTGCTTTATTCTGAAGTCATCAACATTTACACTTGGAAAACAATTTTCAGTTCTTTAAGTAAGGGTTGGGATTTATAGTACAACAAACAGCGGCAAATTCTGTTTTGTTCGTTTTTTCTTTCTTTTTTTGTTTAACAATTTGACGTAAAAACAATACGTCTTAGACGTAATGGAAGGCCTAAACATAACTAGGACACATAAAGAAAATTAAATGTAAACTTAAACAAACGGGAAAAAATACTAGACTTGGTTATTTACATAATGAGGTTGCTTAATATGAAATTATTTCACATTTGTGAAAAGAATTTGGCGTGACTGCATTGTGTGGCAATAGCTGATCAGTCCTGCACTGTAGTTTGTAGGAACTTTAGCACATAAAAAAAACCCAACCTGGCCACCTGACATGAACTATAAACTACAAAGCAAAACAGTCTAAACTATACTATGAAAATGAAACACAGCTCTTGTGCTTGATACAGTGCTTTCCATCCTCATGCATCTTATTTAAATCTAAGAATTTTGGTCTTATTTCCAACACAGTTAAGTCAGCATTCTTGTGCGTACAGTCATTAAGATCTGCAGCTGGACGGCAGTGGACTTTTCAAAGAGCAGATTTCGTGTCCTGGATATGCACGTGATTATTCTTCAGTGTGAACATGAAAACTGGTCCTTCGGCTGTTTAGAAGATACACAGGATTCCTTTGTGAACTTCCAGCCATCATTGGTAGATTTTGTGGTTTGAATTTATTTCATTTGGGCATAGTCTGTAATTTTGTGGCGTTTAAACTCTTTAATAATTCAACTTTAAAAAAACAAAAACAAACAAACAACTTATTAATAACCGAATTTGAAATAAAAATGGAACCGAGTAAAGCTCTTACCAGCGTGCATTTTCTTCAAGTCCCAGTTTTTGCTTCCTCCTTATGGATAACTGTGCAGAGCTCAATGAATGTGTCTGAATCTGTGTGAATATCTTTTAGGTATAAATGTGATTAAAAAGTGGAAAAAAAAAGTAAACTCAGAAAGAAAAAGTATTGCGCTTAGGTACAGTTTGTGTAAATTTTATGTTATTTTTATTTAGCGAACTTTACGTTGACTGAAAACAGCATTTAAATTGCATTTACCATTTTGTTACATTAGTGATAAACATGTAGTCAGAATTATATTTTGTCCTTATTTTGATGTTTACATGAATGCTGTTAGAATTTTAGAATTTCCAGTGTGCGATCAAGACAGACAGTAGTAGTTATTATAGTTTTGTATTTTCTACTTAGGCTTTATTTTTATTTCATTTTGACTCATTTTTGCTTTTAATTCAGTTTCGTTTCAGTTAATTTCCAGAGTGGATTTTCTTCTTTCAAAAAAAGTTTGACTTGTTTAAAAAGGTTTAGTTTAGTTTTTTTAGTTTCTGCATTAGTTTTAGTCTTTTTATTTGTGTAAAGCATGAACCATGAAATAATTGCGAGAACATTCTAATTTTTTGCAACTAGAATGTTTGTTGAACCTTCTAATAATCAAAACCAAATATGAATAAATAAATAAGAAAGAATTGGCATATAAAAGATCTCACCCTATGGTAAGCCCGAGCCCTCCCACAACCTTGATCAGGATAAGTGGAAGAGAATGGATGGGTGAATATAGGAGGATGAATATAGTAGTTCAAGTTATCATTAAAAAATAACTTTTACTACAATTTATTGGTTAAAATTTCTTGTGCAATTTATTCTGTTTTTTCAGTAAAAAAAAAAAAAAGATGATGTAAAGGTTTTAAACACTCACAAATACTCGTGTATCAAATACAATACACTTGACATTACAGTTTTAATTATTATTAAAATATCAGAGCCAAGATTTAGGAAAATCAGCACTGGCATTACAAAAAAAAAAAAAATTAAATAAAAATACAGAACCTTTTCAAGTTTCATATGTCTCAATAGGCACATTGATCAATACCTCATCAGGTAATCTGTAATAAAGCTAAGGACATTTACTCCACATGTTTAGTTTAGTTAGTTCTCCAAGCTCACAATATCATTTCAGGTAGTTTTTGTTTTAATTTTTGAAAATCTAGTTGTTGTTGTTTTTTTTAAATTTTTATTTAACTAAAATGTTTTCCCCCACACCTACCTTTAGATTTTATTCTAGTTTTAGTTAATTATAATAGCATTTTTCTGGAGATGTGTAACTTTAAGTGTGTGATACTGAAACTGATGCTGGATGATATCAATATAAATCACTTGTTGTCTAGTGAACCAGTGAAAGATAAACTTTATTAACATGCCATAGAATTAAAAGTTTTATGAGAAAGGGGAAAATATCCGCAGTGATTAGTTTGGGTTGAAAGCAGTAAATGTAATACACATAAAAAAATAGATTGATTTAAGAAATGAACCAGTCTTTTAATAACGCCACTCTCTGTAAGACGTTATTTTTTAATGGTGTAGGTAAATTTACATCTTCCCCAGCAGGAGGCAGTCAAGCAACAGATAAAACTCCTTCTCTATAAAAGAAGCAACTTTTAGGAGTTACATTTGTTTGACTACACAAGAAAGAAAATTGAAAAAAATAAAATATGACATAAAATATTACATTAAATATATTTTCTTATTGAATTAAAGCAAGTTTAATTCTAAAAAACTAACCCACATAGCAGGAGGAAATCAGGGACTACAGTGGCTAGTATTGGAAATTATTTGCAGCATAGCAGATTCAGATTTCATATTACGAAGACAGACTCATCTGTGTTCATTAAAAAAGAAATAGGAAACTCTTAAAGAGCTCGTGTCATTTCCAGTGTTTTCTGATAAATCCCACATTGGAATCAATGAGCTATTTGACAAAATATCACTGCTATATTACTTAGTCTTAAGTCAGCAACCTTCAGCCACACGAAGTGCTCAGTGCTCATCACCCTGAAAGACAAAAATTATTATTATTTTTGTGTGTGTGTTTTTAAATCTCTGTTTATTAACACTTATCCTCAACCTATAAGAAATTACATGATATCCTCCAGCTCTATGAAGCTAATGTAAGAACAATAAAGCATGAAGCCTGTAATTAAAACTGCAAAAGAGGCTCCAGGAGCTTTAGAGGCCAAGTAAGGATTTTGTTATTTTTTTTTAAATCCTTAAGCAAGTAAAAATGTAACTGAAAGTAAGATCTTTATTCTTGTCATAAAAGAAAATAGAAAACTGTGCTCAACTAAGGAGAAACTCATAGCAGAGTAGATACTGACCCCTCCACAGCAGTCCCCGCACAGAGCTCCCAGCAGGCCGTTTATCACCTGAAAAGCACACAGCGCCACCTGGATCAGACCCATGGCCAGCAGCACAGAGAAGAGAGACAGATGCCAGGGCACCACACCCGCTGGCTCTTGACACACAGTATCCCTCAAAGTTGCGTTGCCTAGGTAGTCTCTGTAGAGGAAGGGTTAAAAAGGAAAGAGCAAATATGTGAGATGTGTCGTGAGCCACAGTTTACCTTAAGATACAAGAGACAAGTGCAGCAAAGGTAGCACTAATACACTTCGACTCTTAAATGTTCAATTTAAGTTTACATTTAGTTGTGCTTAAAATAAACAGCCGTCCCTACACTGTCATTGGCACAGAATTCTTAGTGTTTGGCTCTTAGCAAATCAGTTGCCAGATTTAGTGTGAAGCCCTTTTACGAGACAGTATTTGTATGTCTCTCTGTTTGTGTCATGCATCTGTACTGCAAACAGAATCCCCAAACAGGCCCCACACTATCTGAAACGAAGTCTTCACTGAGCACTGAGAATTGGAGGTGCTACAAATTTAGCCTGCATGTATTCCAAAAGTGTACCCAGCTGAAAGAAAGGACATGCTGATCATTCCATTGCTATGGACAGAGTGATAAAAAAAAAAAACTACTGAACGCATTTTAACACTTGATTATTCTCTATGTCTCACCCATTGGAGAAGGGATAGCCCCAGTCGAGTGTGGTGCCGTTTAAAAAAAATAAACACTTAGGTCCACGGTTGATGGCCACCGCTGAGACTATAACTGAGTAACCGGCACCAACAACACCAATACCTGCAAACAGCATCGAACTCAACATCTGCAGAGAGAGAGAGAGTGGGGAGAAGCATGGTCAGTTACTCATACTGAATCAAAACATTTAACAATGCCCCTAACCCCCTTAAAATAAGACATCAATGAAGTTATTGTGTTAGTATGCAGAGGCCGTGCTCAAGGCCAGGTGCACAAAGTAACACTTGCACACATTCCTGAAGTATCGATCAATTGCGTGACCCTAACAGTACAACGCAGGCTCTGTGCTACACAGCTGTGCGGGGTGTGTTACCATGATCGAATTTGTAGTACTTTATGGGAAGGTGTGGCTGTGTGTTTTCCCAATTTATTGCTGTGTAAATCATGAGGGGATGTGTGTACATAGTTCATCTGTGTTTGTTTTCCATTACACGCTCAGAGTATCTCAACGCTGAAGTTAACAGGTGACTGGTAGACCCTCAAGCATAATACCTGTAATATAAATGTAGTTTTTAATAGTTTTAAAACTGTTAGGAGGAAAAAAAAAAACAAATGACAAAGAAAATTTAGATTTTCTGAAGATTCCCTGAAGACCCTTGTCCTCAGAGAACAGAGGTCTAACATTTGTGCCTAGGCTGGAATTTTTAAAAATCAAATTTTCACATTCCTTTTAATTTAGATTAATGCCCAATTAATTGCATCAACTTACAGTAATATTTGAAGACATTTCCGATCACATTTGTGCACTGGGTCATGCTCTAGGTAGCAATGATCTAATGCAGCTGTATGCTGTATATATATTTGAGTGCCTTTTCAGTCTTGTTAAATGTGTGTGTGTTTTTCACTGAGCTTTACTTGTCCAAGCAAAAAGGCCAGGTTTGGCCTAATGGTCACACCTTTTTTTAAACGCACCGCATATTCACTTTATTCCATGTAGCTGCCTCCTTTTAAGCATCTTTTTGCACTTTTGTTGTTTAAAGGGCCAGTTGATTAGTGCCATTGTTGATGTCACTAGTTACACTTGCTGTTTATGTGTAGTCCAATTGAAACTCAACATCTCATTTAAAGGAGAGACTTGTTTCAGAAAAACAGATCAAAATTGAACGTGAAAAATCTTCTCACCGCGAATCTCCGACCACAGCTTTCATTGCCACAGCAACCGCAGCAGTCATTGTTCTTCAGACCCAGGAAGACCAGAGCAGGGAAGATCATCTGCCAGCCAAAAACACACACAGTTCACACACAGATCATTAATGAACCGGTCATTCATTAAAGCTGTAACAAAATTGTTAATAAAATATTGATATCAACAACTACATATATAATATTAATATATTAATCTTTGTGAATCATAAGTTGACTCATAAATTCTTAATTTTTTCCCCTAAACTAATTATTTAAAAAAAAACCCACATATATATATATATATATATATATATATATATATATATATATATATATATATATATATATATATATATTTTAAGACGTGCAACTATTCCTCATTCATTTTTTTCATGTCATTTACGTTTGGGATTTACAGTCTAAAACTGACTGTGTATCTAATGATAAACTTTCCTTTGTGCAGTTTTCATATACACATAATAATAACAACAATAACAAAAAAAAAGCGTACAATTTATTCACAACACCTTTTGACATGCAGTGCTTAACAAATGTATAAAAAACAAGAAAACACAAATATTTTAGAAATGTGCCAAAAACTTGTTTAAACCTAAATTTGGACTGGCATAACATTCAATCAGTAAAACATATTTTTCGGTTCACCATAATTAGGTGTAATTCTATACTTTTGTAATTTTCCCTCTTTTTTGTAAAACAATAAATTAGAGAATTCATGGATAACAACAATAATTATATTTTAACATGAAAAAATACTGATTAATGAGTTTGCATGTACAGATGGATTCACTATTACAGAAGCATAAAAATTATTTTGGTAGTTACTAATACTGTTAATTTAGGGGAGTTGTGACAGCGGTGGTCTAATTAACTGGTTAAGTTCAGTATAACACATACTTTGCAACTTTCTGATATTCTGCAGGTATTAACCATTTAATTCCAAACTTACTGTTAGATTATTTACTGAGAATAAGTTTAGCTATACCAATAATTACTGATAATTACAACATTCATGGCTAACAATCATGACATCATGAGCTGAAGATGAATATTTAATTCATATTTTAAAAACATAATTTCATTGTATTGTTCACTAATGCACTCACCAGCACTCCAGATCCCAGAATGCCTCCAAAGTACCAGACCTGGTCTGTGATGTTTTGTCTGTCCACCGACTTTCCTCCGGGAAAGAAGAGCAGGATGTTGCAGAGCACACACACAATGCACAAGGGTATCAGAGTGAACCCCAGACATCTGGCAAAGCCACCCGAACACATTCTGACGCTGATGTTTCGACAGCTCCCGATGACACCAACAACACCTGAAGTTAGAGAAGCAAACTTTAAAACTCCACCTGGGATGCTGTTTCCGTTGAATTATCTCAGCGAAATGATTCAGACTTAAATTAAGCCCAGTCTTTATCCACTTCAAGGGGCTCAAACGATAAAATGTTGAGATTGTGGCACTGAAGAATATCACTGCACCTATTACATTCGACCTGTATTAAGTGCAGTGTCCCCAACACACCCTAAAAGTTTCTCACCAAATCTCAGACCTTTTGAATGATGCGTCTGCTTCACCTGTCCCAGATATGTGAGAATAGTTAATAATTGAATGAGCCTTTATAGAACCCCCCTCTCCCCTCTCCCCACCCCCCACCCACGCCTTCCCCTCACCCTCCCTTCACCCCATCCCCGCCTATCTCTGTGTGATCTCATTGCTTCAATTTTACATTAGGCAGCTGTAATATGGCAGGATCTCTCCCAGTCGTGCACGCAATGTGCAAACACACATGCATATGCTCATGGCTGCATGCAAACACACCAAGAGCCATTAATGCTGAATTACATACCTGTGTGTGCACACAGACAGCAGTGAAGACACAGCGGTCACACTAGTTAATGTTCTACATTGAGTTCACATGGAGACAGAAGAGGAAGTGACAGACAGTTGGTCTATACAGTGAGGCCCTCTTAGCTGTTAGTCACCTGACACAGTGAGTAATTTTGGAGTGGAACATTATTATGAGCAATGTTCATCATTAATCACCGTAGAAGTGTCAGAAACACCCAGTAGAAGTACAGTGGACCACAGCCTTTCTCGTAATAAATTATCTATCGATTAAATACGAAAGCTTGTCGGGTGAATAACATGTGAATTCTGTCTTTAATCAACTCTCATTGTAAATGAAGGCATCTATTGATGTTGATTGGTTAAATTTAATTTGGTCTTTTCAAGGTAATCTGGGTGAACTACTTAACAACAAGGATCTGGATTAGACATTGGTCTCTGATATCTATTTTTGTGTGAACCTGTCCCTGTGATTTTAGTTATGATAGAGACATTACAGAGAAGCATCAACTATTGGATCTTAAGCTGGCCTAAAAACCCTTCCACAACATCATATGATTGTGGATACCACACTATAACTTCCAGTTTTCATATCAAGACAACCAGTGAAATTAAAGACTACTTTGCAGTAACTGTTCAATTAAATTCCTGGAGATGTTTCAAGATGACTGCTGAGCAATCAGACTTGCTTCTGGAATGCTTCTGGCTTTTAATAGAGTGAATAAGAAGAAAACATGTTGACAAAAGACATCTAGTATCACATAAAAAGCATTCCTTGTTTGGCAGAAGTAAACAAATACAGTAAACTATATTTGGCTTCCTCAGGTGGATCTACAGTATTTGGTCAGTCTCTTTACACATTTTTAAATATACCTGTTACTATTGATAGAGACAATTATCCGTTACTGTAAGCTTTAAGTGAACTCCCAATAAAAGGCTAACAAATGTGAGTAGCTGTTAGATAACTATAAAACTTTAAACACTTGGATTGTGAATTGTATTTTCTGGCTGTTATTTTGTATTTATTGAATTATTAAATTAAATTAAATTAAATTATTAAAATTCTATTCAAGTACAAAAGTGCATTTTGTTATTTATTTATTGTTTTAACCTTTGTTCCACCTTTTAAAGAACCCACATATCTAATGGAAAAACAATTTCCATTAGATATTCCATTATGAGATTTCGTTGTAGTTTTTTCTGTTAGTGTTGAGATTGTGCCAGTTCTCAGTTTTCCGAGTGAAAACTTAACCTTAAAGCAATTCATAAAGTGGCACATAAACGCAGCAGTAACAACAAAAACAACAATAATACTGATTATCCCGCCGATCAACGGCATGATCGATGTTGTCTGCGATAGCTTATCTTGTCTGCCTTGTCGACATCAGAGCAATCGATCAGAGGAGTAAAGTCCAGTTCTCTTTTTTACTCGTCCGTCATTTTCACGTAGTTTCTGCCTCAGTCGCTGATATTTGAAACCAGAATGGGAACCGACTTGACTTTTTCCTCTCGTCGGTCCCCTGTTGTGTGTTTACACGGCTGTGTGGCCTCCAGCCAACCTTTAGCTTCCAGTATAGGACTGGGTAAGTGGGTGGAGTGCCGTGGAGAATTGAAACGAAAAGACAGCCAAAGACTTTTATATTCTTATTTCGAAGTATGAGCACAAAGAATCTGACTGCGTGACGCAAAATTTACCAACATGTTTGTAACCCAAAAGACAAAAAATAAAGGGTGACAGTAAAGATTCAGTTGGTATCGTAAGCGCTAATCTGATGCTATTAAACCATCAAATCTCAGCAACTGCTATGAAGACTGTGCTGAGCCAAAAAGGGATTTCCGGTATGTGCCAAAACATCATTGCCCGTATTTAAACCGTTATAAATGACTTACTTGCCAATAATCTGTTAAACATATGTCAAACGTATCTCTCATGAAAGATATCAAGTAATTTTGAGCCACAAATAAGAGATCTGGCCAAGAGGGCGGCGGCCAAAAAGGACTGGATTTATTATAGTATTGGTCATCAAGAGTCATAAAGATACTTGTAAAACAGACAATTTCTTAATCGTATATATTATATATTATATATATCTATCTCTATGTGCTGTGAATACTTAAAAGCTAGATGAAAACACAGGTGAAAATGTATATATATTTTTATATTGGCCACTAAAATTGGATGCACCTGTATTCCAGTCAAAATCCTTCTCCACCTATAAGCTATATGTTTGAAGCCACCTCAGTGTTTATGTTTTGTCTATAAGATGTTAGAAAGTCTTAGATACTGGTTTGGTCCAACCAGCAATTTAAGACTGAAAGATATTCAGTTCACCGATGGATCCCTTTGTAAACCCTTGCAGCTGGATACCAGAACCTTATGTCAGGCATCCTTGTGGGACTTGACAATGCATTAGTTAAAATAGATACAACAGAGCATATAGGTCAGAATCCCGATTATAGGTATAAAATTGTTATTGTGTCGATCATTTCTCGTAATGTCTTGTTTCACCTAATACAGTTATTTGCTCTTTTATGTAATGTGACATCCTTTTCTGCCAAAGCTTGATTGTGATTGGCTGATTTGTTTAAAGAAATCAATACATCTCACAATATTGATTAGTATTCCAGTTAGAGTAGTATTCCTATTTGCATGTATATGATCCCCTCGCGGAGCTGGTTCTATCTATGCTTTCATTTCTGTTTAATATATTCTGGTGCTTCTGAGATACAAATATAAGTAGAATATAGTTTGCAGAGCCCCGAAACTGACAATATCTGTGGAGTCCTCAGCCATTGGATATGGATCGTGGATCTTTTGAGCCACTATTGATCATGTGCCTCATCACATGAGCCAAGGTATGAAAAAAGGCGTAGGTCATTATCAGCAGAGGTTTCGGGTGAAACCATTGTAAAACTTTGCCTCACCCTGTCATGTGACCTATTGACAACACCTGACACAAGATGTGATTTGGGGTTGAGGTGAAGGTGACTAGGAGGGGATCTCAAAACTGCATTTTAGGTAAGCCACCTCCTCTGATCTGTCCAAGATGGTCGTTCACAGTGGACATAGATGGCCTCTTTCACTCCTCTTTTAAGCCATCTGTCTTCTCTGTCCAAAATGTGAATATTGGAATCCTCAAAAGAGTGACCTTTATCCTTTAAATGTCTTATCCTGTCGAGGTGGGGGCTGTTTGGTTTCGTCAGTGTAGAGGTCGGAGCACTCCAATGGGTAACCAATTTTTGTCTGAGGGTGTGGCTGGGTCTGAAGTGTACTGGGATATCGTGCTTGGAGATTCAGAGAATAATATCTGCATGATTAAGCTCTAGCAGTACTTAATCAAGAACAGGGAAAGGGAGCTGGTGGTTGAAGTCTAAAGCAAAAATGGTTTGCATGACATAAATGAGATGGTATTTAAATTTATTTAAAAAAAGAGTTGTGAACAGTAGAAAATTCTAAACACATTTCAGCATTACCATTTTAAAAAAGGAGTGTCAAATTAACTTATAAGAGAAAAGTGTTCAGTCACACATATTCACTTGTATATTGATTATATAACCAGTTATTAATGTGGGCCAAAAAAGGCTAAACAGTAATTACACATTTGCTTATACAAGTGAGCATAAATCTGGTTTGTTGGTATTTTGTGACATCTACAATAAATATATAAGCTCATTTGTAAATCTAAAAAGCTAAATTGGGCTGTGAGAAAAGAATTCAGCTAAAACATGATGTGGGAGTGTTCTTTTTGTCAAATTATGCTGGAGTGTATGGAGGTAAGGACCTAAATGCAAAGACGCTGAGAGTTAAATATCAAAAGCTGTTTATTTGTAAGCTGTTGTAATAAAAAAGTGGAAAGTGGAAACAGATCTGTAACAAGAAACAGGTGAAACTAATCAAAACTAACAAGAGAGATCCACAAGTACAAATAGGCGCAGTGATTTCTATATGAATACTTTTAGAACAACAAAATTGTCGTAAAATTGCATGCAGCCAACAGGAAGAAAAAAAAAACAAACATACAAAAACCCCAAAGATGAGCATTATTACTGATGCTCATCAGGGATAAACAAAGACATTAGATGCTATGAAAAAATATTTTAAACCCCCCTACTATCTGAGCACAGAGGTCAGAGGGGTTGTTCCAGGAATGGTGACACTGTGACTTGACTCATCATTAGGAGGTGAGTTTACATAACATAACATGCTTTGGACCAGGTTTGGTTTGCAGCATAAGTTACTATGGTGATGTACCCTGGTAAGAAAAGAACCACTATCACAGTATAGAAAGCCCTGGGTTAGGTTATGTGGACAAAACCAAATCCAGCTTTGTTGTACAGGCCTCAGAACACCAAAATAAATAGTGAAGAATTAAAAGCCCAAGAAAACGCAAAACCCAGGGTCCAAGATCCTGGACCATGACAATTTCATGCTAGGAATGCTGTTGTGATCTAATATGTTGCACAAACCAGTCACATCCATCAGTCATGGGTACATATTTGTGTCCAGATGTCCTGAAGCGTGGTGGCAATGCGGCAGATGCTGCAGTTGCCATAGCAGCAGCCCTGGCAGTAACAGAGCCGTGCAGCACCGGCCCTGGTGGAGACGCCTTCTGCTTGTTCTACAACGGAAACACTGGAGAGATCAGAGGGATTAACGGCAGGTGGAGAATCCTTTGGTGCTTTCCTTGTTTTTCCCTATGTGTGCAAAAATAAACCGAACCTCTCTCTGTGTCCTCAGTGGTCATTCTCCCCGAGCACTGACCCTGGACTTCCTGGAAGGACAAGGTTACACCGCAGAGAGGCCTCCTTCAGTGTTTGATGCTCTGAATGTTACAGTCCCTGGGGCACCAGCATGTTGGTGTGATACTGTGCAGCTGCTAGGAAGTCACAAGGTTTACTTATGTTTGTCTTCTATATCTGTGACATGGGAGTGTTTTATAGAACACTCTGGCAGCCCGTCTGAGATAAATCATTTGACTGAGGTAAATACCTATAAACCCTGCAGAAGTGACCAGCATGCACAAACATGCCTGGAAATAGGACTTGACTTTGAACCAAAGAGACATCAACAAAGAATGGAAAAGCTTATCATTGCCTCTGTAGAGATTTCCTTTATCTGGTCACAGCTGCAATAACTTGTCCATCTAAGGTTAAAATTGATGCAGGTCCTTGAAAGTGGGGACAAAGTCTATCTAAAAAACAAACAAAAAAGACTCCCATTATATTCAAAGACTCCCATTATATTCAGAGACTCCCATTATATTCAGAGACTCCCATTATATTCAAAGACTCCCATTATATTCAGAGACTCCCATTATATTCAAAGACTCCCATTATATTCAAAGACTCCCATTATATTCAGAGACTCCCATTATATTCAAAGACTCCCATTATATTCAGAGACTCCCATTATATTGGAAGCAATAGAGATCAATATGACTTGTTCATTACTTCTCACCTTATATGTAGGTTAAATGACGTGCAATGTAAATATCACAGTATAATGGCGGTGAAGGAAAATCAAACACATTGCTTGATGACTAACATTCAAATGAGTGGAATTCCCTCAGAAAATTGTAAATTAGTTGTATCCTTTGCTTATTTTGTCACGGAGCAGTATCTCACTCTTCCTGTTCAGTTCAGTTTCCTGTTACATGCATGTGTTTCCTCTGCCTACTTTGCTAGCTGTCCTTACAGGAGGTCCTGAGTGGGGCTGTGGAACTAGCAGAGGTGGGGTTTCCTGTGGCTGAGTTAACAGCTCACCACTGGACGAACTGGGTGTCTGCTTTGAGAGATGCTGGAAAGGAACTGGGTGTAGAATTGATGATTGACGGTCATGCGCCCAAATGTGGACAAGTATTCCAAAACACTGGCCTGGCTCGAACTTTGAAGGTAAATCCACAGGTCACTTGAGGAGCAGAAGGTCATTTATTTCTAATAACTTGTGTTATTCACACAAGAAGGAAACACAACAATGTAGAAGTTGTGAGAAACCCCTGTTTGTTCTGTGTCATTATATGATTTTTCTAAATTTAACTTAGCCTTTTATACTGCAAGGCCTTGGATAAACCCAGAGGTATCATAGGAAGTTAAATCTCTAAGAGAAGAGTAATGGAACAGTGGAGAGGAAGTAGTGAAAGCAGAACAACAATAGATAATGGGGATTAGATAGAAATGGATGGATGTATGTGATACTTTTAAAAGCTTGTCTTTGGGCAGAAAAGCCCCATCTGAGGATATAAGGGCAGCAAAATGGCTCATGTGGTGTCAGCATTCTGGCTGTACAGCTTGGCAAGACCTGGCAAAATTCGACAGGGTACAGTGTGTAACAAGATAGTCAGTAGAGGGAAGAAAGGATTTGTGTGATGTATTGCTTCTGACAAATAAAATGGTGATTATGTTTTAAGTGTAGTTTTAAAAGTTACTGTGAGTAATTTGTTATGACCTGAAGCCAATAAAGCTGGACTTAAGCTTTATTCAGCTACTGAAATGCGAATACTGCTATTTTTTAGTGCTATGTGTCAGTACTGTAAGTACTCCACCTTCATGTGAATGTCCAGCCATGACTCTGTGTCTAATTTTGTATATGTAATGGCACATTTATACAACTATTGTCATTTCATAGATTCCGGAGTCAGTCAGACTAAAGAAAACTATGGCTTATGTCATTGTGCGTGGTTGCCTGCTTGTGAGTCACCACTAAAATATGCATTGATTGAAATCAATTCAAACAATCAAGCATTTATAATACCATAATGCAGGAAGATGGCCAAATGTGCCCTATCTCAACACCCACAGACACACGCACACACCTACACTCATGACCATGAGGCAGTGGAAAGAACAGCGATGACCTCAGCCTCATTGATGATTAGATTCTTCGATTGTTCTTCGACAGTTGTGCGTGACTTCACTGTGGGGCAAAGTCACAAGCACACACACACACACATTGACTGGAGTGAACTTTTAAACGCTGGACAAGTGTTCCTCGATATCATGTTAACCACCATCTGTAAAACGTTTTGTACTGTGGCTGAGTGAGCAGTACATGAGCTCATGTATCGACAGGAGCTCGGTGAGCGTGGCAAGTCTGCTTTCTACCAGGGCAGAGTGGCCCAGGCCATTGTTGACGTCATCAACCAAAATGGGGGAGTCATGACCTTGGGTGACCTGAGCAGCCACGACAGCGAGGTCATCACCCCCATAAGCACAGAGTACAAGGTCAGAAACCAAAGATGCCGGTCATGTGTGTATTTTAATAACACGGTCAGCAGAATGAACTTGACTTCACTGTGTGTTTAGGGTGTACGTCTGTGGGAGCTTCCTCCTAACAGTCAGGGACTGGCTGCCCTGCTCATGCTCAACATCCTGGAGAACTTTCCTCAACTCAAAGGTAACCACAGGGACAGTGAAGAAGTCCCTGCCAGGTGCATTATTGCCTGTTGTAAAATCTTTAGTATACAGTAAATATGAGTCTGGAGAAGTGGCTGAGTCATAAAAATAAAAACCATATATCTCCTACATTTCCATAAATCACATTTTATAACCCAACCCAGTTAGTTACAGTGTTCTGCCTGTTTGTCCCAGCCCAGCACGGGGGAAATAAAAAGCTGCTCAACAGAAAAACTAAAGAGACATTCAAAATATAAATAAAACAGGAAAATTAAAATGGATTTTCCTGCATTATGGAAGTCAGCTCGCTGGTGATTTCACTGGCCCGACCTGCCGTCCCTGCGCTGGAACACATCGCAGTGTGCTCTGATCTACCTCTGACCAAAAAGGGAAAAGGATATGCTTGTCCACAAAAACTAACCTCCGTGAGGTTAATTTTTTTCCAAATAGCAGGGATGCCAAACATAAGGTCCCGGGGGCCAGAATCTATCCAGCAAAGACTCTAAACCGGCCCCCTGGACCGCTTTGGAAAATATGAAGAAAGCTTTATCTGTAACTGTAACTGATAAGGACCTTCCCCGTGGCCATTTATACTGCACCAAAGTAATTATGTGATAGATATAGAGTGAAATGCTAGAAATGTTTCTGTTTTTTACGCTATTTACTACAGATTCTTTCCCCCATGGGCTCCACATTTATAAAAAGGGATTTTTTTTTGTGAATTAAGAAAATTATTCCATTTTATATTTACAGGAGAGACTGGACAATGAGCTATAGGAACTTTTTTCTATAGTTTTACACATTAATTTCTTCTAATTTAAGTCCAAAGAGTCCTAATTAATTTCTTTCTTTCACTACAGCACCACTTCTTTATCACGTAACTTATGTTATCTTATGGATTAAATATGTACTACTTCTTTACACTGACAGAAAGTAAATTGTAAAATAAGTAACTGTTTTTGTTTTTGTGCAGTCAGAGTTCATGAACCTGCATACTTGGCTTTTCCTGGGCCCTATAATACATTTCTATGTGTTTGTGTTTGTGTGTGTGTGTATGTGTGTGTGTGTAGCGAAAGGCCATAACAGCTCTGACTATATCCATGTACTGGTTGAGGCTGTGCGATTGGCTCTAACAGATGCTCTGCGTTACCTGGGTGACTCAAGTCATGTGACTATCCCTTTGGAAACCTTGCTGGACAAGGGCTACAGTCACCAGCGAGCACAGCTCATCAGCACGGACAGGTGTGTGTTTCTGCGTGTGTATATCTGTTAGTACCAGTGTGTACCAGTCGTCCTCTGTTGACTTTAGATAGGTCTGTAGACTTATACTTCCCCTGACCTGAGCGCCCATCCCTTCACGTCTCTTCCCTCACATTCACCCAGGGCGTGTGTCGTTGTGTGAGTGTATATTTTAGAAACAATGTGTTATATTGTTGAGGACTTTGAACTTGATCTGGTCTTTATCAGGGGAAAGACAAACAGACTGTAAAAGTTAACAACAACACAATAATTGTATTAACATATATTGATGTATACCGGGTATTAAATCCTGCTTTTTTGAAATTGCCGAGTTCATTTCGGTGTCACTGCACCATCAAACACACACAAATCCACACACTAATTCAACGTCTTGCTTCCATTGGTTGTCAACTTAACCTAAATGAGTCAACCAGGTCCAAACGAGGCGTCAATTTGATTCTGATGTCTTGTTATCCTCACAACCTCTTCACACTTTTAATGTTTAGATGCTTCTAATAAACTAGGCAATAATGGGAAGTCATATAAAAACAGGAAATTATAAATATTTTTTACTGCACTGCAATAATCTGGTTATTGTAAAAGAAATAGAAATCTACAGATAAAGGTACTTTAAGGCAGGAAAACCCCTCACTCCTCGTTCATACCTGTAATATTGTGTTTATGGCAACATTTATTGCATAAGTATGAAACCTTTCAATTATCTTTGCAAACTTGGTAATTTGGTTTTGTTCTTAAACCAACACAAGTTTTCTTCTCAGTCTACTTGAGTCTTAATTTTTCTTTCATTTTCCAAATATTTTAATAAATAAATAGTAAAAAACAGACCTGTCAGGTGAACTTATTAATGAATATGATTGTTCTTGTATGTTTGTGTGACTTTGCAGGGCCATGGAGCGAGTGGAGCCCGGCCTGATGACAGGAAGTGACACAGTGTATTTCTGTGTGATAGACAGTGAGAGGAATGCATGCTCCTTTGTCAACAGCAATTGTATGGGCTTTGGGACGGGGCTGGTCCCTAAAGACTGTGGATTCTCACTACAGGTCTGAAGGGTCAGAAAGAGAATTTGTGCGCATGTAAGGTAGCAATGGTGTTTATCTGTTTGATTTACTGAAAGACTAGGAATTCTTCTAAATCATGGAAAAATGCTAAGAATTTAGTGTAATATGAGATTATGCTTCAAATAATTAGGGTCATTTTTTAAATGATCAGCATAAAACAAGATCTTGCATTACCACTTTCAGCTGATTTCTCAGCTTGCCTCTTATATACTGCATTAATAAAGCTCTATAGGTTTTTATAATTACAATAAACTTCCCAATAACACAGCAGCACATATGTAAGAGAATTTTACATGAACATGAATGCTGCTGTGTGAAGCTAAGGGAAAAAAGACATATAAAATGAAGCCTGGGTGGAAAAAGTTGTAGATTTTCATATTTCATTACCTTAATTTGCATGCTCACATTACCTTACAAGCTCATTTTTGTTGTGCATGTAAATGTATTGATGAAGCCATGAAGACATTTTAGCCTCCTAAACTGGAACCACATAGACTGAAGCATAAAGCATAAGTGTTTAAGCTAAAAGGGTTGAATTCTGATTTCTTTGTTCTATCTCTGCAGAATCGTGGCGCTAACTTTTCCCTGTGCCGTAATCACATAAACTGCGTCGCTGGGAGGAAGCGGGTGTATCACACCATTATACCTGCACTCCTCACCGATTCAACAACCACATCACAAAAACCCCGGCTCCTTGCTGCTCTCGGCGTGATGGGAGCTTTTATGCAACCACAAGGACACGTACAGGTACAGAGTCAGCAAGCGTCACAGAGCAACAATGTGGGGCATAAGTGCAGAAGACATTTGTTTCTTAACACTTTTTCTGCCAGAGTATTGCCTTTAACTAACCAGAATCACATCCAGACCTCCCTGAATATTTTTATTCTAATAATAGACACACACACATATATATATATATATATATATATATATATATACACATATATACATATATATCAAAAGAGAGAGCAGAAGGTTTGATTTTTAACACGAATATTTTGTCATTGTCAGAGCTAGTGTTAATTTAATGTCACTACACTTATATCCAACTTGACTTCAGTGTCATCAGATATATGTCGTTCAATCTTGTGACCAATGCTGCTCTTGCGTTAGGTGCTGTTAAACATGATGGAGTTTGGGATGAATCCTCAGCAAGCCCTGGATGCACCTAGAGTCTATGCAGAGTATGACCACAAAAGTAGGCCTGCACAAAAACACACACACAAACACGTTATAGCAAATGTTAGAATCATTTGCAAGCTTAAAGAGCAGAAGAACATTATGTCTTGATTAATGATCAGTAACATTGTGTGTTTAGTCAAAATATTGATGAGATAAGTCATTCGGACATTCATTTATGCCACTATAACAGATTGTTTGCATGAAGTGAAGCACTATCGCTTTGGATCAGTGCTGCCTGCTACACGGCGATGTGGAACTCGCTTCATTGTGGACAGTTATGCTGGTGTTGAGCCCTAGTGCTTCCTGGGTTGTTCTTGAACATGCTAACTGATTTCCTCTGATCTGAGGGTGACATTTGGCAAAGTGGTGACACATCAGAATAAATTGCACTTACGTACAGTTGTTTGAAATGATGATCTGATGATCACTTGTGTGGAAATGGCTCAATTGGACCTTTCCAACAATTCTTCTTTTGAGAGTTTCACTGAGTTCTTGGCCTTTCTCTTTGTTCCCAGTATTGGTCAGACCAATCTTTTTATAGTGGCAAAGAGAAACCACTAGTTGTAATCAATCATGATCATTAACGCGAAGTTAAAGGGCTCTTTGTGATGTTAAGCTAAAAGATTCTTCAGCACCACAAGATTTAACTGCATTTATATTTGAACCTTTTTATCATGTGTGGAGAAAATCCTAAATAAATTCAAACTTGTGGACCCAATTCTTGTTTTTAGCTATTAAAGATTTATGCTGAACAATCAAGTGTGTTCAAGTGTATAATTGGCTCATGTGCTTGTGTATTTTTTATTTTTGTCATATGAAATGCACATTAAGCTGTTTGGTAGTTAATGTGCCATTGAAACACATGTAAACATAGCAACTAACTTTGCCATAAAATATGTTGCCATGCATTTTATTAAGTGGTTGGCTGGTAGTCAAATCAGCTGTTCAGCATGATGTAGCATTATTTGTTAAGTAGATGAGATTTTCGTTAAAAAATGCTGATGTCATCTCTCATTTTTTTCTTTTGTTTTTTACTTTTGGAAACACTTGAGAAGAAAACTCCTCTAAATTATGTTGTATGTGGTCACATTTTTTCCCAGCTGGTCAGTGGTTGGTTAACCTGGAGGAGGGGATCGACCAGAAGGTAGCTGAGGAACTGAAAAGACGAGGACACCGTGTCAACTGGCCAGTGTCAGGTACTTTACGCACATAATTAACTGTTTGCTCACTATTAATAGTTCCATTCAATTTTTCTGTGTGATTTATGTCATACTTCTAAAAAACTGATCATTCTCTTGAAAACGCTACATCCCGATGAACAGAATCAACTTTTTGGGATCATTCTCTTGCTCATTAATGAAAGCGATTGAAGAAAAGCAGGAAAAACACCTTTGTAGTGCAAAATGTCACCAAAACATTTACTTTCGAAGGCCTTTGCTCTCAGTCGTAAGTCAAGGTAATACGTTTCAGTTCTTTAGTCACGACTTATATTATGTCATTAAAAGTTAATGTGTGACATTAATTATTATATTGATGTGCAATACACTAACGGCAGTAAACAAATGAGACCATTTCTTAGAATAACCATGAGGTTCAAATCAGCGGCATTAGACCGCAGTTCTCATAAACCCTTTTGCTTCCTGTTGTTAACAGGATGTTTGTACTTGTTCCTCTTACGTGCTGCTTACGATGGCTCTCTGGTTTTTCTGAGTGTGAATATGATGCGTGCATCAACTTTTGCCTATCCAAGATTTTCCCACTGTGATAGTCGGATCATAGTGCGATCAGCTTCTTGTACAACTAGCAGCACAGAATATAAAATATGCGGAAGAGTTCACATTTCTGCATTTTGAAGTTAATTTTGTATCAAATTCCATGTTGTGGTTTAATGTTAATTTAAAACCATTAACAAAATTTATCATAAAAGACTCAGTTCAGGATCATTTTAATGAAGTATTATTTGATAATAACAGGTTTTAGCTAGAGGAATAAAAAGTCAAATAAAAACAATCCTCCCCACTGTCCTTGGGTTTTACTGTATTTTCTACAAAATGCTAACCAGTGAAGTCGGTTTTAACCTTTGAACTTTTCAGTTTAAGTTTTTGTGATTAATGATTTACAAATCTAAAATATCTAACTGTTCAAAACTTGTCAGTGACGAAAAGAACAGTGCACGCATCTTCCTACTGCTCATCTTCATATCCTCTGGTTTACATGTTCTACCTATTTTCAGACTCTGACTAACACTCCAAAAACCTTGATTTCATGATGCTAGCATGCTAATTAGACTTAGAATGTGTTTCCATTTGTTGTACCTACAGTCCACACAGCTCAGCGGGTTTTTGCATCTTCCTTTTCATTCACACACACAGGCCACAAGAGGTCTCAGTTTGGGCGGGGGCAGATCATCGCAGTGGGGGATTGGTGGAATCCGTCTGTCACCCAAGGGGATCGTCCTTCCAGGGTGCTTTGGGCAGGATCGGATCCCAGAGCAGATGGATGTGCTCAGGGGTACTAGAAAATGCTCTTGCCTTGTTAATGTTGTAATCAGAAGATTTCATCATAGAACTACTTGAAAAGAAATGCCTGCAAATGATGTGCAGTACACAGGTTGTTATTTGTCAGCTGATATTTGACAGTGAGCTTTATAACTCTTTCAAAAACCATTGTACCTTCAAGAAGCGCCTTATGGAATCATGTTTTTATGTCTGTGTTCATTAGATGTTGAGTTAAAGCACATTTGCTGGATGTAGAGTTTAGTATAAATCAGCACAACCTCAGATTATTTATAATGTGAAAAGTGACAAACAGGAAAATCTTTATCTTTGCTGCATTGATGCCAAAGATGTCCTTCCTCAACTCTGTGTTTTGGCAGAGATAATTATCTGTTTCAGTCTCTTTAATTAGCGTGTGCTGATTTGTTTGCTAGAAATGCAGTGTTGTTCCATACATAAACCTCCGTCCACAATAAGTTATTATTCCATTTTTACTCTGCTCTGAATTATGTACATCAGTATTATAGTGTCATCGTTAAAAAATTCTATTTTGCATAATGTTGCTGTTCCTTTTGTTTCTGTGAGTCATTTTCTGTTATTGTTAACATCACATCAATTAAAACATCAGTATTTCAGATTTTCTGTCAGTGAAATACGCTTCATCAGTTTGCATTAACTTAAATCTGCCAAATACATACAGGTGTACATTTATTTTAAGTTGCTGTTTGAATCTTTGGTTCTAATTTTATAGTTGTTTCTGAATTGCTTGCAGCTTTAGCCCCTGATGTCAGAATCAAACAGCAGTACAAAACATATTTTATGAATTGTGCTTTTACACTGTTAGAGTAGAAGTACACCGATCAGGCATAACATTATGAGCACTGAGAGGTGACGTACATAACACTGATTATCTCTTCATCATGGCATCTGTGAGTGAGTGAGACATATTAGGAAGAAAGTGAATATTTTGTGCTTGAAATTAATGTGTTAGAACCAGAAAAATGGGCAAGTTTAAGGATTTGAGCCAGTTTGACAAACTGTGATCTCCAAAACTACAGCACTTGTGGGATGTTCCTGGTCTGCAGTGGTCAGTATCTATCAAAAGTGGTCCAAGGAAGGATGAGTGGTGAATCGGCAGCAGAGTCATCAGTGGCCAACGCTCATTGATGCACGTGACGTACGAAGGCTGGCCTGTGTGGTCCGATCCAAAAGACGACCTGCTGTAGTTCAAATTGCTGAAAGTTGAGTCCATGCCTCGATGGTTTAGGCCTGTTTTGGCAGGAAAAGAGGGACCAACTCGTTTATTAGTCAGGTGGTCATGATGTTATGCTTAATCAATATATTAGCTTATTTTCAAACCTACTTTTGTAGAGCTTGAGAGTAAAAACATGAAGCTGCAGAGCCTAATAGAGATCTTATCTTGATTTTAATCAAGTGGACTAAACTAGAAGAAAACGTTTCAAAAAGGGCTTGGATGTAGAGATGCTCGGGGTGATTCTTAATCATTGTTCTTGTAAGACGTTGTGACTTGGCACAAAAATCACAACAAATCTCTTCCTGCTTGGAAGCTGAACTTGCTTATTGCCTGACCTTTTTGGTGCAAGGCAACAAAATATATAAACATAATTATCAGAATCTCAAAGGCATTTCAGAGTGTGAGCCATTTCTGCATGTTTGCAGTGCCTGGTTTCAAGCAGGAAGGGTGAAGTGATTTACATTTGTGTATGAGCTTTATCTTTTAGTGAATTTTTAGCCCCTGGGAAACGCCCTGCTGCCTCCCAGTCTAACACACAAACAGAACACATAAAGACAGAGGCACAGTGACAGAATAAATTACAGTGCATGCTGTGGCTTCAAATCCGTGAAAAACTCTCAGCAAGTTGGTAAACAGCTTGAGAACCACTTAGCTGCCAGTTCACACATATCCACCGCACAGATTTCTCTTTGTAGAATAACGATGTTGGACTTTGTTTCAGTGTTGATCTCCTTAGAGTCCCTGGAGCCACCATGGTACCACATGTTTGCTCTCAAACATACGCTCTGGTCTTACAAAATCTGCCTGAATCGACGCAGCTCTTTAGTCCAGGTTGTTAGTGGTCAGTACCAGCTTACCCTGCAGTTGATCTGGATGTGCTGAATTCCAGCTGGATTATAAAACAGCTCACAGTGTTGAGGGCATCTGAAACACACACATGTATCCATACAGAGGTCACATTATGCTTTATTGATCTATATACACCTGCAGACCTACGGCATCATTACCTGAAACAAACAGGTAAATTGTATCAAACGCTTTAAAGCCATGACTGCCTACCCTATAGTGTGGAAACCTTTAATACACATTTTGCATCCACCGATCACACAAACACTGCTGTTGTTGTCCGATGACAAAAAAAGTTTACTTGTTCACAGATTTGAATATGTTTTCACCTCTTTTAGACTTTCAACTGGATTTTTTTCTCATTATGGGAAGACTGGAATTTCCACTCCCCTGATATACTAAAAATCGACACCACCATGCAGTTTTAACCAATAAATAAAATAATTCGAGCAGCACCTTACATACCAACTAATACCAAAATAGATGTGGTAGGAAACTCAAAAAGTCCATTCTCAGCTAAGGCTGGTGCTTTGCAGTCCTGCAGGTTTTTAGAAAGCGATCTGGATTCCCACTAAAACGTCCCACTTCCCACTAAAACTAAATATTATAGACTATCCCAGATTATGGATCTGCTCTTATGATTAAGTCACTGTGAGGGAAAGTGGCTCCTTGCTGTGTAAGTATAAGAGTGCTCTAAAAGACCCTGCTATCTAAGAGGCTGTGGGAAACACACACACGCACGCACGCACGCACGCACACACACGCACGCACACACATTTGTGGGTTTCTTCATTATATTTGTGCCAGAGTTCTATTGGGTCACCCTCCAGCTTCCTGTGAGTGTGTACTTCCTCATACGCGTGTCATGGCAGAACCTTCTCAGCAAAGGAAGGAAAATCTAACACACTAGCAGTTACACACACACACAAGCACACACACACACAAACACCAGGGTCTTGTCACTTATTTTCCTTTCCTGCCTCCCCAGCTGCTCGGACCCTTCCCTCCCCTCTTTCACTCGGTCTCTGCCTTCCTCAGCCCATTCTAGCTCTCTCCTCTCCACCCTGTGGTTGTGAGCGTGGATTTTCTGGGGGGTGAGCGATGTGTTGTTCGGTGGGTTTTGCCAGGTCTCTGGGCCTGGCTCTGTTGCCTCTGGCCCTTTGCTGTATTGTGGCAAACCTGCTGCTGCTCTTTCCCATGGGAGAAATCACCTACATTAAGCAGGACCGCCTGGCCAGCTACATCTGGTACTTTGGTGGCCTAGGAGGTGGGGGGCTGTTGGTGAGTACAAAAAAATAAAAAAAAACCCTCTTTGATCATCTTCTGTCATTTTTAATTTGTAACATTATAGTTTAGGGTTTAAGTCTGATTGGATCATCAGATATCTGGAGGTTGAATCTGTTTTTAACTTCCGGTCATGGTGGTGACTGTGCTCAAAGATTCATTTATTTAATACTTTGTATTACATGGAGAATTGGCAATCAATAATAGAAAAATTAGCTGGTTATTTATCTATATTTTTTGTATGTACGACATTTTGAGGTTTGAGGTTTTAGACAACACCCTGTCCAAATTCTCCAAAATAATTGATCGTAATAGTGTTTGTTTTTTCATTTTTTGCTGTTTCAACGGTTGGCAGCTGTAGTGGAGAAGAAGAAGAAACTAGAAGCTTGTGCGTCTGAAGGTTTATTTGTGTTCCATTTGATGAGCTGTTACTGAAATCGTGACATCACATGGTATAGAGTTCAATGTCCTTTTACTAAAAGTTCAGCTTGGATGCTATATAATAAGCATTTTTTTCGTACTCTGGAAAATTTAAAATATGTGGCAGCAATGTGATTTGGGACAGATGCCAGTGGTGTATCTATCTCCTTTAGATGAGGTGAAAGGGTGAAATTCAGTGATTCTCAGTGTAGTGAGATTTCCTTTTCATTTGTAGCCAGCCATTGTTTATCATGAGTCATTTTCACTGCCGTGTGTAAGAAGCATTCTCTCGCCCGTGACCATGTGACTCTGAAACGCTACCAGTTAGCAGATGAAATCCTTTAAAAGCGTGATTACAATTGCTGGATGCTTATGTCACCTTCCTGCCTCCCTCATTCAGCAGTAAGTGCAGCAGGTGCTGGCACATGTAGTCAGTGGCAGTGCCACTATGTGTAAGAAAGCCTCGCTTTTGTTGATAAGTTGATACTAGTCAATACCCATTTATGCTTTCAACTTGCTTTTAACTTCTACTAAATTAGTTTAGTTGTAGTTGAGAGGATTTTGGTTGAGTTTTGATTTTACGTCAAAAGTTTGTTCAATTCTAGTCGTTTTCCCATCAGCACCTTTCAGACAGAGTGTTTGCAGTTGCTCAGTGAGAACAATGGAGTTTTGTGTGCATCCACAGTTAATCCGTCTGCTCTGCATGCCGCTGATCTGATGGGTTTATGCTCGGACTGAGCAGAACGGAGCCGTTCTTTTAATTTGGTTTTGTGGAGGAACAGAGGAGAGACTGTAATTCCCCCCCCCCAGACAAGACCAAGTGTGTTAATCAGCAGAACACGTGCACATTTTGAGTAAAGAAAAAATATGCTCAGAGTGTCTGTGAAAGTGCTCAGGGTTTGTACAAGTTGTAGCATCAAGACTTTGTGAAGGACAACACGATAAAGACTGGATGTTGTGCATTCCACTATCGCCCTTGCCTATGTTTCTGATTTTTCAGTTTGGTCTTAACTGAAATGTTCAAGCTTTCAAAAACAGGCACCACTTATGGCAGGTTTTGAACCTTTTTAAAAAAAAGTATGGTATGAAGGCCTGTGAAGTTATGAGAGAGAGAAATTTAAACCTTTAAATCCTGCATAGAATAAAGGAAAGAAGCCTGAAAACCATACTGACTTACACTGTATATTCTCACTTTCCTGCTCTTTCTCTGTAATATGTCACGTCTTTAACTGCTAAAAGGTTCTCAGTGTAATTACTTTTAAACAAGCCTGATAAAATACTTATAAAGGGCAGTCTGACTAAAATCCATCTTGGGCCTCTTTGTCTAAGAAAGGGATGATTTTTAGTCTGAGTTTGTGTCAGTCTTTCCCTCTCTGGGCTTTATCTTTCTCTGTGGAAATGACCAAATGCTGAGAGTCAAAGAGCAAACTGAACCAATCAGGGCATAATCTATTTTTGGGTTACTCCCTTCCTCTCCCTTGCTCTTCTGGCTTCCTTTTTCCTTCTCTTCCTTTCTCACTGTGCACCTCCTGCCGCTGCTTGTCGTCAGCCTCCCCTGCTGCCTCTGTTATAGGATGGGGCTTTAAGAGGGATGTCCAGGATGTGGAACAACACTCTGATCCCTCTCTTTGTTTCTGTTCATACGTTAATGTGTTAAACCAAGGGAACCGCCTTTCCTCTTTTACGATGTAGTAGGAGAGCAAAAGATACCGACACAGGGAAGAGGAGGACAGAAAATAAGGGATGAAGAAGATAAAAAGTCAATTCCTGAAACAAACAGATGTTGGATTGCCTTTAGTTCTTGAGTTGTACACACAAGTACACTATGTGGCAGCTGCCGCAGTTCACACTGCACTTTATATGGCCTGTGCTCATGTTTGCCCATCTCAAATTACTCGTACCATTAGGACGCAGAAGGGTCTGTCATAAAGTTATGTTTGATGTGCACTATTAATTAACTCCAACTAGAGCAAACGGTTTCTCTCTGTTAGGGCAATGAAGAGAAAGCAGGCTTATTCATGTGGAGGTTGGCCATTTTGTTTTGGACCAGAGTCAAACAATGTACAATATGTATCATTAAAGTCACTTTGAATTTGGATCTCAGGGAGAATAGTCACATTTTTCACCACCTACATGAAGTCAAGAATAGCTCTAAGACTAAGTCCCATTAAAAAACTAACAGCTGAATGAACATTACAGCTTCACGCTGATTGTGTTGAATATATGTGATTCGTTGTTAGGTGACATTTGTACAGTATTTAGTGCGGCAACATGACATTTGAGGATAGAGTGTGCCTCATGTTGGCTAGATTGTAAAGCTCTTTGAGAAAACGTTGTGGTATATGCTGTATGAATGAAACACAGGATTTGACTTTTGTAAGCGGTGATCAACAGTAGGTGGCAGTAGAGATGCTGGTATAGAGCACTGAATTACTCTGGCAGCTCCTAGTAACCAAATGCAAAGATTGCTGTCATTGGGTGTTAATAATGGTCAATAAAACAAATAACAAATACTTTCTGTACTTTTAGATGCTGGTTCCAGCTGTTGCCTTCACCACGCTGGGGAAATGTAGTTGCTGCTGGAATGAGAGTTTAATGGTAAGAGACGTGTTAAGCTGTAAATAATGCTTAAAAATCTACAAAGCAGACGCTGTGCTGCACAGAAAATTGTGTTCACAACATGCAGGCCGTTATTTCCAAACTGCTGGCTGCCATTTTCATTTTCTTACATCTAAATGTTTTCCCTTTTTTTTCTCACTACTTGTTTGATTACAAGGGTAAAGTTTTTAAGCTGCCCAACACTGTGTCCTTATGAACTGAATGCTAATTCTAAGCCAGCTATGATAACTCAACAAGGCCCCCATTGTTAGGTAACACTCAACAAAGTAAGCTTGGCTCACACCCTTCAGGCCACAGGCACAGCTGCAGCTACGCATGTGTGTGTGTGTGTGTGTGTGTGTGTGTGTGTAGCAGCTGCCTCCGTATCTCATTTATGAAATGCATAAGTGAAGCAGCTTTCATTCAGGCAGAAATAAAGCTGCACAAAAACACGAAAGCACGTGTTTAAAAATCCCTTTGTGTGCTGCTGTTCCTCTGTAGATGTGTGGGTCAGTGTTGGCAGCTGTGGTCGGTCTGGTGGGGTCTGCCTACTGTTTCATCGTATCAGGGTATGCACTCCTGCAGGGCCCCCAATGCTTCACCTCATATGGATGGTCGTACCCCTTTGCAGACCAAAAGGGCAGGTAAGGATACATCCTAGCGCTTTGTGTATGAAGATGTAGATGCCTGCATATGCCTGCCGGTATAGCGTTTCGTTATCAGTTAATGTTGTCTATGAAATGTCATAAAGTAAGTATTCAGGTAAGATTTTGAAATGACTTGTGCAGTCTTTCGTGCTTTTCACTTTCGTATTCAGTTTATTATTTCAGCTCTCTTACGTCTTCTGAAAGATTATCAGTATTTTGAATACAAAGGTAATTTTTTATATAAATACCTGTATAAAAACAAAACAAACAGTAAACCAACTGTATTTTTTACTGAGCTTTCTAGTATAGCTGAAAAAGCTGTAAGTTGTAACTCTAACTTATAATGCTGCAACACTGAGTAATAAAAGAACGATTATTAAAAGCACGCTTTTACACAGAAACTGTGAAAAGAGATTATATCACATGCATTATTATTTACGCATTATTACTATGTATTATATCAGGTAATTAAAATACAGAAGATCAGTCACCTTCAGTTGTGGGTCTCTGCCTTCACGTTTTTCTCCATTAACTGAAAAGCATGCTGGAATGAGATCAGTTAACTTGACCGTTGAAGAATATCCCGTTTGGTTATCTTGAGAAAATTTGCACTGTGCATTTGTGCTGTTCGATTAGTTTTGCAGCATTTAGCTGAAGCTGAGCAGAGAGTATAGCCATGTACTGGTATAGTCTGGCATTTTTGCTCCATAACCAGCGGTTTGCACATGGCTGTAAACCCTATATTTCTATATATTAAGATATTGGTTAGATGTTGCAAAGTTGATGTTTTTCTGGAGTATAAATAATGTTGTATCATACACTTTAGTTATTGTCGGTGGCCTTTCAGGCTGAAACGATTTGTGCATTCATTTATTCTAAAAAAGAACCAGATTGTTGATTTGACCACTCTTAAAGCTTTTGCTCTCTCTCTGGTAGTTTATTATGATTCTTCAGTCTACAAATGACCTCCCTCACTTGCACTGTCCTCCCTTAAGGCCTCATCTTTAAAATTAGAGTAGGAAAGCTTTTAATTTAACACTTTGAATCAACTCATCACATTTTGTCTGCTTCGTTTATCAGTTCGCTTCAGTTTTATTTATGTAGCACCAAATCACAACAATAGTCTCCTTAAAGTGCTTAACCCTTTCATCCATAATGGACAGCTATTCAGAGGCAGTTTTCTTGTATTTGTGTAAATGTTGATGGTTTACTTGCACATAAACCCCTACAATGGACACTGATATGTCACTCCATACTATAGCCTGCTGCCCACTGGTCGTTTAAATTTCAGTCAGAACATGGTATATTGTGTTTAGGTGAAAACTAGAATTAAATTAAAGGATTTTAAGTGTGCCTTATAGTGCGGAAAATACGGCACCTAAGAAAAATACGCAACAGTAGGAAGGAAAAAGTCAGGCAGAACCAGGCTCAGGGAGGGGCAGCCATCTGCCATGACCAGGTTGGGGTGATTTCTGCATTTGAGTCTTTGCTGCCTTTCTGGAGAGAATGTAGCGCAACAGCACTTGCTCTAATTTTCTGGATCAGTTATGCCTTCACCAGTTTGTGACTTGCTCTTTGATAATCACACTTACTCTCTGTCCCAGGTATCTTCTGCAGCCAGAAACGTGGACACGGTGCCTTCAGCCGGTTAACATCATAGAGTGGAACATCACTCTGCTGTGTGTCTTACTGGGCCTTGCAGTGCTGGAGTTCATCATCTGTCTCCTACAGCTGGGAAATGGCCTAGTCAACGCTGTCTGCCGGCCCTGCTGCTACAAGCAGGAGTACAGTCTTAATGCTTAGATTCACCTGCACAGACATACCACAGATGCATGCAGATACAACCATAGCGTACATGTACAGTACAGTAATGGACACAAGCACAAAAGGAAGTCTCCACACATAACCTCACTGCAACGTGTGTGCGTGTGTGTGTTTGATTACAGCACCACATCTCCAGTCAGCCAGGTTACATTTGTAATCAGTTTATTTTCAAGTTCTGAAATTAGTCAAAGTCACCAGTGGTGCCAGGATATGTGTCTGCAACAATGTAGCTCTGTATGACTTTTTTTTATTCCAGGACATTGTAACTTACTTTAAAAGCAGGCATAGCAAGCCAACATGTACAGATAGTAAGAGAGGATGGGAGTATTAGGTTTACTGAAGTAAAGTCTGTCAAACGTGGTGCACAGGCTTGCTCAGTTTCTTCACTGTTATTTTATGTTGTATGCTACACAGCTGTGTTAACATTTTTAAGGCCTGAAGAGAACTACGTTAATAACAGAGCAATCAGTATCAAATCAACTGCCTGATATTGTTTGATAATGTGAACATTACCTTCTTTTGGGTATTTCCTTTCCCTGGTTAATGGTGTTTTTGCAAGAAACAGTGCGTGTTGCCATGATTTTAGTCTTTGAATGTGCCGTCTTGGCTAAAATGAAGCACAGTGATGTGCCCGTTATGTCTAATTTTATTTTTGTGGTCCCAGGACTTGCAGTGTGTTGGATCACACATGCAACACAAGCCGATTTTCTTTTTGTGCATGTGTGTGTGTGTGTGCGTGTATGTTTTTACATCTATTTTAATTTTCAGTATACTTTGTTGTAAATTGTTGTCTTAATGTTTCTCAGATGCTAGTCCAGTGTTAACAAACATATATATATATATATATATATATATATATACACACACACACATATATTTTAGTGGCATATTTTTTATAATGTATGGTTTGTTTGTGCTGCCTTGAATAAAAATGAACAATTTCTGTTTTATATGTATGTATCCAGAGTTTTATTATTTTACAAACAAAAACAAAACAAAAAAAACTGTTGCTTCTGCAGAGGGGAAATATCCCAGACGCAAATGCAATCATGTCCTTTGAGGTCAAAATGTGGATTTTTTTGTGTGCAGCTCCTGTGGTGTGTTGTAATCAATACTAGTGAGTACGGTGGCCCCTAGAGACAAAGCACGTACAAACTCCAAAACACTTGCAAACTCCAAAACACTTGCAAACTCCAAAACACTTGCAAACTCCAAAACACATGCAAACTCCAAAACACATGCAAACCCCAAAACACATGCAAATTCCAAAACACAACGGAAGTGCTCCAGGACGCTAGGGGCAGTGTTGAGCTTGTTACCTAGTAACTACACAAGCCAGGAAGTACCAATGACCGGATTTGGGGTCTGCAGCCTTAAAGGCCGCATTTTAAGGCCGATTACGTCACAGCGACACAACGAAGGCTGTCCCAATTCAAAGGCTGCTCGAAATACGGCCCTCAAATGCGTCCTTAATTTCCCTGAATTTTAAGGATGGGTCGGTGTAGCCTTCATGGCCCAACATATCCCAGAATGCATAGCGCGGCGGCGGTGTGGATAATTTTGCCGAAAAAAAACAGCGGAAGCGGAGCCACCGAAGAGTAAACTTTCAGAAGTAAGTATTGAATATGATGTCACTTATTTATGCGCAAATGTTTTTATAATGAAGAACATTAAAACATTACTGTTGGCCACATGTCGGGAAAGTTATGTGACATTAGCGATGTTTGTACTAACTTGGTTTTAAAGCCTTTACTTCAAAATATACGCCGTTCAATAGTTGACTTTAATCTTACAGAGAATGTGATGATTTTGTGGATAATTAAAGTCAGTCATATATCCACAAACACAACAAGCTGAAAGTCAGTGATGCTGCTCGGTTTGCAGTCCTGAATATCACAGCACAAGCAGGATTCACTGCACTGTTAATGTTAGCTATGTTATATTGCTGCCTCTGTTCGGTGGTGTCGAGCCAAATGGACTTTAACGTGTGTTTGAACGAGCTGACGGTTCACTCGTTAAGCTGAAAGAAAGATGCTTTAATCACAGGAGTCACACATGTGTCCACTGTACCATCTGGGAACTCTTCTTGTTTAGCACTCGTAATAACACAAACACTAAATCCTCCTGTTTGTAGCAGTGTATACACCTGAGACTGTCACCTGTCTGTCTGTCCTGCACTCTCTCTCTCTGTTTCTTTCTCTCTGATTGTGTAATAAAAGTATGAACATTCATTTATAAGTTACACTTGTGTTTGAATCCTGCAGCTTATCACACATTTGATTTCCATGTGTGACAACTGCAAGTGTCCAGAGTGAGGACAGACTGAGGGACCCACTGCTGCACATCATCTGTGAGGCTTTACACCCCTGATGATCCACCAGGACAAACTCAGCAGTGTGTGAGGAAGAGGAGGAGGAAGAGCCAGCAGCAGCTGACAGATGGAGAGAATAGACAGACTGTTCCCTGTTTGTGAAGGACTGCTAGGAAAGTTTAAATAACTAATTGTCTGTCCTGAATCAGTCTTATTAGGTAATGTTCAAATAATTGTATCATTCCAGTGTTTTCAGTGTGGAAGAAAGTACTCAGGGCCTTCAAGTTACACACTATGAAAGGCAGCAACAAGTTTAATGTTCAGAAAC
The DNA here is from genome assembly GCF_051167445.1 of Perissodus microlepis. NCBI lineage: Eukaryota > Metazoa > Chordata > Actinopteri > Cichliformes > Cichlidae > Perissodus > Perissodus microlepis. The sequence continues at coordinate 30,052,716 of NC_140477.1, forward strand.
CTAAAGTATGTATCAGCAGCAGAATGGAGCTAAAAATAAATGTTTGTTTCAGTTCTATGAAGCTTTGAGTATTTTGGATTAGTAGCACTGCTGTGTTTGTTGCATCATATTGCTGTAATTGTTTATATGCTTTATATATTCTGAGCTAAGTTGATCTATAGAGTTACATCATATTCTATAAGGATGTTATGTGTTTGTATACTTTCTGCCCAGTTTGACCCATTTAGCAGAAGTCAGCCTGTTTAAGGCTCTGATATCTATTCTGTATGACTTAAAGCAGTTATGACATGGTCTGATTTTCTCACCCAATAAAGGAATATTTCATATATCAGTCTACTCTTCATTTTATCAGAAACAGTTATCACAGCTTGTACATTTTCTTTTTATAAATATATGTAAGCAATGAGCCAAATTTAGTAATGCCAACATACTGAAGGAACAACATTTGTCTCTTATATATGATACACCTATATATGCACTGTCAAAGATACTTGTCTTTGAGTGAAGATTTAAGGTGATAAGACATATAAATAACTGCAACTTGAATCTGTACTGAGGCTCAGTATTTGACACAGAGTTCATGTTCACTGCTGTAATAGCTAATAACGATTAATATAATAACTATAATATTGGCCATATTATATTTACATTACCAAAGTGATATGACTTTAGTCTCATGAACAACATTAGCTAATTGTTATTTACTAACTAATCTTAAATGACTGTTCAGTACAGAAATGAAGCCCAAAAATCATGTTTTACTGTCCTGTGGTCTCAGCCTCAGATACTTATCAAATCACACAAAGCTCTTGTAGAAACAAACAAACAAATGAACAAAATATGTTCTCCTTCATTTCTGTCAAACAAAGTTGTATGACACGTTTCCAGCAGTTAGTATCATGGTTGCTAGGCAACCTGGGAAGCACAACGGAGACTAGACGTTTATTTTGCAAATTGAGCTCAACACTGCCCCTAGCGTCCTGGAGCACTTCCGTTGTGTTTTGGAGTTTGCAAGTGTTTTGGAGTTTGCAAGTGTTTTGGAGTTTGCATGTGTTTTGGAGTTTGCAAGTGTTTTGGAGTTTGCATGTGTTTTGGAGTTTGCAAGTGTTTTGGAGTTTGCAAGTGTTTTGGAGTTTGCATGTGTTTTGGAGTTTGCAAGTGTTTTGGAGTTTGCAAGTGTTTTGGAATTTGTACTGAGTACTAGAGTTTCCAGAGTTGACTGATACTGATATTTATCAGATTGAGTAATTGTTGCCTTTAACCATGAGAGCCATGCAAATTGGTGCTCATTTTTTAGCAGTGTCCCCTCCCTAAACTGTGTGCACAGCGACCGTTTTCTCCTTGTTCTGAGAACCTTTACACAAAGATAAATTAGGAATAGTATTAATTAATTATCATAAACTGACTTTTAGCAAAGTAAAAAATCCAAACACAGAGACATCTTTATTGGCTCAGTAATGAATCTGGTTGTGACACAAGGTCGTTTTCAACATTTAGCCTCTTGCATTTAAAATCAAACATTTACTCAAAAGTCCACTTTTACGTAATTGGCTAAATATAACGTCACTGGATTTTTTTTGCTGAACAGAAAAAAACTCCGATTTGACACAGATAAGAATCTTTAGATTCTTAAACGAACGATGTTGATTTTTAAAAACTTTATTTTGTGCTGTAGTGAAACTCTACAAGGGAGTAAATGATGAAGGTTAAGCCTAATCTCTTGGTGTTTGGATTTACGAGAACAAAACTGTTTGTGTTCTTATGCAAGTCTCGCCTGCTGATCGAACACCTGGCAGTCTGATGGTCAGTGACCCCTCGGTCCTGCTTGGCTGACCTCAGCCTGCGAGTCATCTGACGCAGTATAAAGACACAGAGCTTTAAACGTCTCTGAGACACACTGGTTGACAAACATCCAAGACTTTTAATTCTCTGCGCCGTGGGTCTTTATCTTCATTCAGTATTAATAATAATTCAAATAAAACTAAGAGTCATCATTATCATCATCACCACTATCAGCTTTTATTTTGGACAAAATGCTGAGGCTGGATTTAAGGGCTGTTTTGCTGTTGTTTTGTGTGGTAACATGTGTTTCTGGGATGAGACGAGAGTACTTTTTAAAGATAGAGGAGGTGTCGTGGAACTATGCTCCAACTGGGATGAACATCATCCAAAACCGCTCAATCCAGGACGATGAGTAAGTGCGCACGATACATTTTCCATTTTATTACAGAGTCATAAATCAATATGAAATAAAGAATCAAAATGGGTACAATTAACCCCCCCTCCCCCCAACACGACACGTTAATATTTGCTTCAACAGCAATTGACAAACAGGAATGATCACTTATGGGCAGCAGATACTAATATAAGAACACAGTTATAGCCTACTGAACGTATTGCACTGCATATGACAAATATATAAGTTAATATGAAGACACTGTGATGAAAAAATGGCAACTATATATTTATAAATGTACTTCTTGGATAATTTGGCATCCTGGTGTTGCTCATGCTGAATCACTGTCATGGGTTATTGGTTATTTACACGTGTGCCATCACAGTGTTGGTAGACGTGCTTCATCTTGTAGTCACAGGACCAGACTTATCAGCATAAAATTAAAGTCAGCATAAAGTTTTTGGTGATAAAAAACGACTTATTATTTATTATAGAGGTGGTGCTTTTGCAGCTGGCCTTTTGCACGTGTATTTGTAGGAGTTTTTCTTTATTTAATATTTAAACGAATCATGCAAACTAGATTCATTAAGTGTTATTCATTTGGAGCGAGAGGAAGGCTCGGTGCTGTTAGAGTAGTGTGAAAATTTTTATTCTGTCCTGTAACCCTTTCTTATTCCTGTAGCAGAATCTCAGTTGTGCTCCTCTATGAAAACCTACTGGCCTTGTTACGAAATGATGAGAATCGAGCTGATCTGAACTTCACACGTATACAAAAGAGTTGTACCCGTTGTTTTACTGGTAGCCAAGTTACTTTTTATAGTGAGCAGATAAATTTGAAGTCTGACATTTTTACCCAATAAAACGTCTCTGCATGTCTTTCCTCGACAGTCACTCTGTATTTTTTTCTGTCTTTCTTTACTTCTCTATGTCACCGCTGTTATATCACATATTGAAATGTCTGTCGGGGAATGTATGAGTGTGTTGGATTAATGTCTACATCTTGCAATAGCCTACATAACAGGCTTTTCATATGCATCTCTACGCACAGCCTCACACAGTGCGCGTAAAGGTGTTACTCAACACATTCTCATTCCCGACGCGTTGGTACGTTACGCTGTGGGAGTGAGAACGGTCTCGTTACTCGCTGCGCACAGTTACGCAGTTGAGCACTTACTAACAGTATCATCATTAGCACTCAGCTGTGTTTTATGTTTTATGTTCTTCTACACTTCATATATCTTATCTTATTTCGGTGTATTTGGGAAGTGTTCGCCAAAGTGCAGCCTTTCTCTTGGATAAATCGCGCTCCAGTCTCAACCTGCCGGTTACATCATGCATTTTATTTTATTCATATATATCAAAGCATAAGCATATATCAAACATATAGATTCTTTTTCAGCTCCCCCTCTCTTATCTCATTTGCTGTGCTATTTCAGGAAGAAAGATCCTGCGCATTTTTGCCATTGGGACCTTAACCTTTTAGTAAATCTGACCCATGATGTCAAAGAGTGTTAGAGACACTATAGAAGCTTTACGTGTTTTAACTTACATAATGACACATACGCAAAACCACTCTCATGCATCTCTGCCTGAATCCCTCAACAGAGAAGCCTCCGTCTTTTTAAAGAGCGGTCCGCAGCGTATCGGCTCAACCTACAAGAAGGCTGTTTATAAGCAGTACAGCGACGCCACCTACAGGACGGAGTTGACAAAGGCAGAATGGCTGGGTTACCTCGGACCTCTGTTGATGGCTGAGGAGGGCGACACACTGATTGTCCACCTGAAGAACACAGCGTCCAGACCTTACAGCGCCCACCCACATGGTCTGAACTATACTAAAGGCAACGAGGGTGAGAAATGCACAAACGGATGTACTACTAGAGTGGAGTGGAAAGGTTAACACATGCAATATGTGATTGTGTTTGTGGGTTCACTCCTCAGGAGCCCTCTACCCAGATGGCACGGGTCCAGAGCTGAAGCGAGATGATTCGGTACCTCCTGGTCAAACGGTGACCTATGAGTGGACCCTCGCAGAATCCCACGGCCCAACATCACATGACAGCAACTGCATGACCAGATTCTACCATTCCCACGTTAGCCCGCCAAAAGACATCAACTCAGGGCTGATAGGGCCCCTCATCGTCTGTAAGAGAGGTACATTTACTCCAGTTTACTTAAGTACAACTTTAATATATTTTATTTATAGTCCAGTGTCTTTCAGAGCCAAACATTCTACCTTTTACTCTTGTTAACATTATGTAACTATGTTTACATTATAGATTCATAATAGAACACAATAGACAGTTTTTAAAAACTTGTTTATTTTTATATTTATATCTATTTTTCATCCCCCTTTTCTTTTGTTTTGGAAAGCACTGCCTGTCTTTCTAAATGTCCTCTCCTCTGCAGGAACTCTGGACTTACATGGCGATAGTTCAGCAGACTACCAGTATGCTCTGCTGTTCATGGTGTCAGATGAGAACTTCAGCTGGTACCTGGATGAAAACATCAGGACATACATCACAAATCCTGCCAGAAACCTGAAGGAGGACGAAGACTTTATTGAGAGCAACAAGATGCATGGTGAGAGGAAGCATCAGAATCATAATCAGAAAGACTTTATTTATCCCAATTAACATATCATGCTAACAATTAGCATATCACCAGCATGCACACTTACAAGCTTGCATTTGCATCCCTGCACCATTTTACCCTCACTATGTATTACAGGTATTAATGGTTTGCTGTATGGTAATCTTCGTGGACTGAGCATGTGCCAAGGCAACAAGATCCAGTGGCATTTGTTTGCATTAGGCAATGAGGTAATCTATGTTATATTATCACATCTCTATTCTTAATATTACTGTTACAGAGAATATTTTCAAAATATTCAACTGAGCATTTAATGTAATCATTTAGTTCAATTTATAATGTTTACAAACATTTAGAAGAACAGGTTGGTTTTTTTAGGGGGTTCCAAAGTGGACCATTTGCCTCTATCTCACCCTGTTCCCTGTTCACACTGACCCTCCTCTTTCACTGTATACATGAATCTTCTCTGTTGTCTTCCTCTTTCTCTCCTGCCTTTCCTTCCTCTGCACATGTCCATAATATCTCCATCTTGTCTCTTGAACTTTGCCTCCAAACAGCTTAACCTGAGCTGTCCTTCTGATGAACTCATTTCTAATACGGTCCATTCTGGCCACTCCCCACAAAAATCTCAACACCTCCAGCTTGGCCTCCTGTCTTTTCATTAGTGCCACAGTCTCCAAACCATCCATCACAGCAGGTTTCACTACTATCTTGGAAACCTTCCCTTTCACTCTTGCTGCTATCCTTCTGTCACAAATCACCCTGACACTCATCTCCAAGCACACTCCACCCTGTCTACACTCGCTTCTTCACCTTTCTTGTGTGCTGTCTGTTGTTTTGGATGGTTGGCTCCAGGTATTTAATTAAACTTGTCCATCTTCCCTCCCTCTACTCCTTGCATGTTCACCTTTCCACCTGCCTCACTCTCATTAACACACGTTTCTGCTGACATTCCTCTTCTCTCCACCTCTCCAGGCTCTCTTCCACTTACTTTCAACTCTCAGGAGACAGTTTTTCAAAGACAGAAGGGGCTGTGGGCATTATCCTAATTGTTGCTAACTAAACCATGAGACACCTGCAAATACAGTCAGTCTCACAGCGGTTGTTCCAACCGAGTGCTTTCAAAGGTTCAGCTTTTTTAAGGATTTAAGTTTGTGTTGCTGAGACTGTTGCAGAAGTTTTCTACTGATAGTCTTTAATCAGATAAGGTTCAAGTTTAATAAAAATGTGAGCATGTGTTACTTTCTGTGTTACAGATTGCTTTCATTATTATTATTGTTAGTTTCAGAATTGCAAAAAGGATTTCTAGTACATTCACCTCCTTGTGTAACATTACTTAAATATTATTTATCTACAGGTGGACATGCATTCAGTTCATTTCCATGGTCAGATCCTGACCACTATGAACCATCATACAGACACAATCAGTCTTTTTCCTGCTTCTAGCACCACAGCTGAAATGGTAGCTGACAACCCGGGACACTGGCTGCTGGCATGTAGTGTCAATGACCATCTGATGGGTGAGATTATGAATTACAATTCAGGGAAGGATACATTTCTGCACACTGATTAATAATGTATTCAACATTGTTTTTTTTGTGCTTTTGTCTAGCTGGGATGCAAGCTTTGTTTGAGATAAAGAAGTGTTTCCCCAATGTCCACAAGCCCCGGCCTTATGGAGAGCAGCGACAGTACTTCATTGCCGCTGAAGAAGAAGTTTGGGACTATGCTCCTACAGTGCCTACAGATGGGTTAGTTACTGTACAAACTGACAGGAATGTAGAGGACTGCTGGTCTGTAGAGATCTTTCTTAATTTGAACTTTGCTTTTGTGTGAGCAGTGCGGCAGAAACGTTTGTAACCCGAGGTCGAAACCGCATTGGAAGCCGCTATAAGAAGGTTCACTATGTGGAGTACACTGACAACACCTTCATGACAAAGATGCTCCGCAGCCCAGAGGACCAGCACCTTGGAATTCTGGGTAATTCAAGCTTGAGAGGTTTTGGAAAGTTTGATGTTGCTAAAACCTGGATCTCAGTTTGTCCATTTATTCGGTAACACAGGCAACTCCGGGGAGAGTGCTCTCGTACAACACCTCACTTCTGCCCCGCACAGTCATCCTGCAAACATTTTTCCTGCAGCACAGCCAAACATGTATCTTAAAGAAATAACAACAGTGTCAACCTGTCACTGTAAAATAACATTTAACCATCGTTACAATACCTTTCGATCTATTGCGTTTGCAGACAGAATGACACAAGCGCACAAACGCTAACACAACCATAACTGCCTCTGTAGTGGAGATATCAAAGATAGGCACGGCTGTGGCACTGATTCAGTCTTTGAGCACTACGGTCACCCCGGTGTGTCGGCCAGAACACCACTTAAGGCCAAATTGTCCCAGAGTATGAAAGAAGGAGGGAGCTTGAGGTTCCGTTTGAGGCACTTTATTGTCACCACTCAATTTCTGGGGCTGTAAACACAGCGGGTGTACATAAGTGTGTGTGTGTGTGTGTGTGTGTGTGTGTGTGTGTGTGTGTGTGTGGTTTCCTACAAAGGAAATAAACAAGGGAAATAACGATAATTAAAGAGAATAGACAAGTCAAATACTCAAATATAAACATAATACAACATAGTTACCATAATCACATATAAAGATCAGAAAAATATAATACACTTCAAACTGCTCACACTATGCAACTAAATAGCATTAGTTCGAGGTTAGTTACTTCCGGTAGTTGTACGAAATAAAAGCGTCCCCCATTATAATCCACTATAATGCTCTTATTGTGAAGGGCAAGCGGGACGCTATACTTCCGGTCAAACTACGTTCGCTATTTTACTAATCCACGTACCTAATTGTTCGCTACAAACTCCGCTACTTCAAAGTAAACAATCACAAGCATCACATACAACATACAGAGAAGGTCTGATAACACAGGAATGACATTATGGACATATGAGCGACCGTACATGCGTCAACAAAGCTAAACCGGGGTAAGCTAACAACATAAATTAGCATATGAAATGAGGGCGAACTCACGCGTTGCATGCGTGGCCTACCGCTCCAACTACGGACTACATTAGCTCCTAAATGGTAACATACTATAGTACTGACACAAACAAAGGCAAAATACAACACAGGTCACTACTTACTTGTCATTTACGCCCACCTAACATTCCCCAGGAATCAGTGCATCCCCTTCGGACCAGCACTGCTCATCCGACATTAACTGCCCACCTTACTAACCAGATGATGTCACTAGAAGGTGGGCTGGCCCAAACTGACAGAAGACTGGCTATTACATGAACTTATAAACACCAGTAAAACTATCCTACGAACTTTGGGGCCTTTTATACAGCCTCAGTTAATTACAGGTTTTTTGAATGAATTGCTTGTCAGAAATACAGTTATTGCAATTCAAAAGCACAGCAGAGTTGTGGAACATTTCCAAAAACTGCCTTAACTCATATTTGAACAAACTCATTTGGTTTAGTGTCTTAAACCATGTTGATAATCCCTCTAATTTTATGAGCTGTTATTATTAAAAACTATATTGCACCCTAACAGCATCTTATGCACGTTGCACGTTAATGTTTCCAGGTCCTGTGTTGAAGGCTGAAGAGAAAGACACTATCAGGGTGGTGTTCAAGAACAAAGCCAGTCGGCCTTACACAATACAACCTCATGGAGTACAGTACAGCGTGGAACAGGATGGCACACTGTATCACAATGAGTTGGAAGGTTAATGCATGTACATTCATAAGTAATGCTATCAGTGTTAATATCTGTTTCATCCATCTGAAATCCTCTTCTTTTCCTCTCTTCAGAGTCTTATACAGATAAGAAACTGCGGGAGCTGAAGAGGCTGCCAAGTAAGTGGAAGTCTGCAGTTGGGTACCATTTAGCATTTTGTTGATGCTATTATTATTGCTAATGAGAATTCTCCATTTCTCTGTGGAAATGCATGAGTAGGGGTGGTGACTCCTCCCCCTGCTGCTCTGGTCAGACCTGGGATGGTGCACATCTATGAGTGGATGGTGCCTGTAGGTGCTGGACCCGTAGAAGGGGAGGCTGACTGTCTGACCTATCTGTACTACTCTGCTGTGGACCCTGTTAAAGATACCAGCTCTGGACTGGTGGGGCCACTTCTCATTTGTCGACCTAAATCGCTGAAGAAGGGAGTACAGGTGAGAGGAAAGACAAAAAACCCCAGCAAGTCAACATATTGTGTGGTTCAGGTTACAGAGCAAGTTACATCCTCCTGAATTTGGTATTATAAAGGTAGATATATTTGGAATAAAATGATTCACACCAGGCTGTGCAGTGGACATATAAATGTTTTTTAAATTCAAATAGAATTATCAGTAAATTACACAGAAAATATTGATGAAACAGGACTCGTTCTGCTGGCCTGAAACAAGTGTCTTGTGTTAGACTGAAAAAATGTTGCAGTTTCTCATAACAAACAGAATGAATCTTCCTGACATCCTGATATTCCTGACAGTGGCATCCAAAGAGGCGGATCGTCTTAAAATCAATAAAATGTGCTTTTGGCTTTAGTCATCTAATATCCACGGCTCCTGTCTCCAGCCTGGAAAATCTCTTCCTAACCTGAGTGTTCAGTCCCACACTAACATCACAGAAAAGAAAAAAAAAAACAATGTTTTGTGGCCTTACTGGATTGATGAAGCAAAATCTGACACATCACCTCTCTCTCTTTTCATGCAGAAAAACTATAATAAAGAGTTTCACCTCATGGCTACTATATTTGATGAGAACCTGAGCTGGTATCTCGATGACAACATTAGGACTTTCACTACTGCTCCCAACACTGTCAACAAGGAGGATGAGGGCTTCATCGAGAGCAACAAAATGCATGGTGGGTACAGTGTGAAGTTTCATTTTAGTCACCATGTAATAGTTAAATTGGGGACAGCTGTTATTATGAACTAATGTCCCTTCACTGGCTCAGCAATTCACCATAACGTACCTAATCGCTGTGTGTAATATTTCTGTGTATTTCTTTTTAGCCATCAATGGGTTCGTGTATAACAATCTCCCAGGGCTGACCATGTGTAAGGGCGATAAAGTATCATGGCACCTGTCAGGACTGGGGTCAGAGACAGACATCATCAGTCTTTACTTCCAGGGCAACCGTTTCATCTATGAGCAGAACAGACGGGACACCATCAGCGTATTCCCTCACATCTCACACACTGTCACTATGGAGCCGGACAGCATGGGTATGGAGCTTTGAACCCTTATTTATGTTGTTCTGTTTAGTTACACTTTAGGTGTGGCCCATGCATACAAAAAAAATTAAAAGCCCAAAGTTCAAGTTCAAATGAAATATAGAGGTAGATGGGTTGAATTGATTTATTGGCAGCTACAGCAGCTGTCAATAGGAAACTTACATTAATCATTTGAAAATGATTGACACTACTCTCTCTTTTATTTTAAACAGAATGGCATCACAACAAAACAGATTAAACTTAATTAAAAATGTCCGACTATCTGCTGGTCTGACCTAGCAGACACATGGATTTACCTAGATGGGTGATGTCAAAGATGCACCCTGTGGGCCAGAACTGGTCCAATCAAAGGTCCACTGGATATTTTTTGAAAGATGTGGAAACTCCACAACAGTGCAGAATAAATTTGTACTTTTACCTTAATGTCACCTTAAAGAACTGTTTGTCTGTCTTCCTTCTCTCATCCCAATGCATTGTGGCAGATGGCCGCCCCTCCGTGAGCCTGGTTCTGCTGGAGCGTTCTTCCTGTTAAAAGGGAGTTTTTCCTTCCCACTGTTGCCAAAGTTCTTGCTCATAGGTGGTCATCTGATTGTTGGGTTTTTCTCTGTATGCATTATTGTAGGGTCTGCCTTACAATATAAAGCACCTTGAGGGGGCAGTTGTTGTGATTTGGCGCTATATAAATAAAACTGAATTGAATTGAAGTTGCCATGACAGTGGTTGTAAGAACCATTAAAGTGGACATGAAACACTAACTGTATTAAGGTTAATTTATCCCATGGAGTAGTGCCATGTCTGTGAAGCTGGGTTTAATAAATAAGTGCTTGAAGTTACGGTTTCTAGAGCATGTGTAGCGCCGTTTTGTCCGAGTAAAGAATGTGACATCACTGGGTTGGTCTAGTTGGCTGTTGCTAATAGTCTTACATTAATTTATTAGCTAACTACAGCAGTGACAGAACTGATAATTCAGTGGAAAACAAGACTAAAACTAAAAATCAGTCGAATGACCTTCATGCAATTTAACCCCCAGTTCTACTGAGGTTCTCTCTTTTCCCAAGCAAATGCAAACAGTTTACAACGTATCATATTACTATGTGTGCATCATGCCATGAATATAAGTAGGTTTCCTACCGAAGCATGATTAGGAATCTTAACATCCATCAGCATGAGTCACTCTGATACATAAGTCTGAATCATTGCTGAATTTACATTTACAGCCTTCTTACTCAAAGACATTACCCTGAGGAAATGTGCTTAAGTCAGGGAGCTATGCTGGTGCATTTCTTTGATTTGTGACAGATTAGCATACACATATCCATTGATGGCTGCACACAAACATGCACACATTGATTTTTGACAGTAGGTTGCAGTTCTTAGTAGACTGACTCAGTGCACAAAAGCTAAAAGGTACTGTTGAAATGTTACATATTTTTAAGGCATCACAGACTGTTCATCATTTGTTTTGTTGGGTAGTTCAGTAAATGGGAATGATTTCAGAATGGAAAAGTAAACATGAAATACAATTACCCTTACTATGACCTTGGCCATTAAATCTTCAAGAAGTGTTGAGTGAGAAGACTTGAGAGCTAATTCCAAAAAAAGGACAAGTGTCATGATTTGGTGCATTGCAGACTGAGCTAGGAACGTAAAAAAAAAGTGGTTTAATTGTTAAAAAAACAACAACATTTGGACAAAACAACAAAACCAGAGAATTTAGTGAAAAGAGCACATTTGTGTTCTATGTAAATCCAACAGTCACATTGTGTGTTACTGTATCTCCGTGCGTGTATGTGTTTTAGGTCAGTTTGAGGTGGTGTCTGCTACAGTGAACCATTACCGTAATGGGATGAGGGCCAACTACACGGTAGAGAAGTGCAGCATACTTCATCATCAGAGCGAGATGATGTTACATTCAAAAACCTACTACATCGCTGCCATGGAAATAGACTGGGACTACGCTCCAAACCGCACCTGGGAGGTGGAGATGTTCCGCGGCATGGAGAGGTATCAGCTGTAGGGCACGAGCATGAGAGCTGCCGCAGAAACAAATACAGTATACCAGCAGCACATATATGTAACTCTTGTGCGTCTACCTTTATACAGTATACATTATGTATTTAATTTAGTAAAGTTTAGGGAAAAAAAGTGTCCCATTGTTACATGAGAATGCTCATTATTCTAAACATGCAGACTCTGAGTATCTTAATGCCTTTTATGGTAATAAACTGTTTTTGGACATTACAATAGGAACACAAAAATAACAGTGACCAACCAAACAGATGTCAGTATTATATTATAAAGTTTATTCTGTATATAGCAGAGCACTATACTATTTTTAGGATATGAAACTGTCGTAGATTGTGGTAGGAGCGCTGAGAAAGAATTAAATAGTAATGCTGGCAAATCGAGTTGCCTTTGGTTGCCTCTTATATAACAGTGAAAACTTGTTATAGTGGAACTGCAGCTGTTTTAGTAAATAAAAATGTGTTGGTGACTCTCTCGCTGCAGTCCTGCCCCCATCTTTCTGGACAAGCAGGGTGGATTCATAGGCTCTCGTTACAAGAAGGTCGTCTACCGACAGTTCACCAGTGACAAGTTTACCAAACAGGTCGAAAGAATCGCTGACATGGAGCATCTCGGCATTATGGGTGAGTATATCGAAGAGACCACTGACACATACTGCACAAATTCATATTTTTCCATAAAGTTTTTGAAGCTCTGACGAGAATACATTGTTGGTGCAGTAAAAGCCACTGATTGTGCTACATATTGTAAATAACACATGATGTAACGTCTTAAGCTCCAGTTGGTACTTAAAACATTTGCCTTCTCTTTAGGGCCAATGATTCACGCTAATGTTGGAGACAAAGTGAAGGTGGTTTTCAAGAACATGGCAACCAGACCTTATTCCATTCATGCACACGGAGTCAAAACAGAAAACCCCAGCGTCCACCAAACCCAACCAGGTACAGAAATGCCTAGAAATAATAGAAGCGGATGGAACAAAGGGACACAATCAATAAACAATTTCAGTCACTGTGGAACTTTTTTATGATTTCAGCAGAATAAATGTGTTTTTTTGAGAACATAGAAAGGGCATACAGTATTCCATCTACTCTTCTTTTCTCTAATGGATCATGCCACGTTCTTAATGTATAAATGGTGTCCAAAACATTGAAAACTACAATGTGTTTCTCAGGTGAAATTCACACCTACTACTGGTATGTCAACAAGAACACTGGACCAACAACAGAGCAAGAGGAGTGCTCTGTGTCAGCGTACTACTCTACTGTTGATGTTGCAAAGGTACGATGATGTAGGCAAGATCAAACACAGCACAGGCAATAACAAGTACTCACAGACTTACATGTTGTCCCCCTGCCCCTCCAGGACCTTTACAGCGGACTGATTGGTCCATTAGTCATCTGCCGCCGTAGTTGGGGCAGGTGAGTATCTACATGTTCACCTGCTTGATGTACAGCACAGCACACATTCTGTTTATGCAGTACCACATAATAAAGTATGATAAAATCTTTGCGTCTTCCAGGACTTTAGGACTGAAGAAGGAAGTGGAAGAGTTTGCACTGCTTTTCCTGGTTTTTGACGAGAATGAGAGTTGGTAAGTAGCAGATAGATTCCCTTTGAAACCTCTGCTTCCTCTATTCAGCGGGCAATACATGCTAAAATGACACAAATTTGATGTAAAAGGATCCAACCCAATTTCTTAATTCCAATTCAAAATTACATAATCCTCCTTAAATTCACATGCTTGCAAACTCACTGAGGGTAAATCAGATGGAATGGATGCAGCTGAGTTATGAGAGACAGGTGACATCAATCAGGAGAAGACACTTGAAAGTAAAACACAAAGCAAGGTAACTACAAAAGCAGAGTGGGACATGAACACCATAACTGAAACACGTGAAGACTGACACATGAATCAACAGAACAAAGGTTAATACAGCCATTTTTTTTTTGCCTTAGCTGGCTCGACAAAACCTAAAATTCCAGTAAGAGATAAAAAGTATTATGATGGTGGTCATCAGCTTACCCTGTTAAGCAGTGATTTCCGCTTCAGGCTCTGTATGCACTCTGCGCATTTAAAGGGGCGTTTCACAAGTCATGTGACTTCTCAAAGGAGTCCACACAAAACGATTCCCATGAGTGTCCCCTCCTGATAACTAGAGATGTTATCAGGTGATAAAATGCTGAACATTACATAACATAACATTACAACAAATTACAAATTTATGGAGATTGATTGTGCAGAAAAAACATCGATCTTTAATGAAAAAAAAACTTTACCCTGCACAGAGCTGTAAAATAAACATTTTAATTCAAGTTAACTATTTTATCACCGATTGAGCCTCTGTTTGTTTGTTAATAAGTAATCATAAGAAGTATATCAGTATGATAAGTAATTATTAGTTATTTCTTTTTTATAAAACAGAAAACTCTGACTTTAAACTCAACACAGCTCACTAAGCCATTAATCTCACTTTGTAGGACAGTCCTCAGGAGGACAGTGACTACAACTGTAAATTCATGAACCAAACCCCAAAAAACAAAAAGAATGAAACCCACTCCTAGAAAATCACAAGGTAATGGGGCGACCGTAGTTTATGTGGTTGGGAAGCTCATCTGTAACCGGAAGGTTGCCGGTTCAAACCCCCAGCTCTCTCTGTCCTGGTCGTTGTGTCCTTGAGCAAGACACTGTACCCAACCGCCTACTGGTGTTGGCCAGAGGGGCCGATGGCGCGATATGGCAGCCTCACTTCTGTCAGTCTGCCCCAGGGCAGCTGTGGCTACAACTGTGGTTTTCCTGCACCAGTGTGTGAATGTGAGAGTGAATGAATAGCGGAATTGTAAAGCGCTTTGGGTGCCCATATAAATGCAATCCATTATTAAAGAAAAAACAGAGCCTCAGTCACAAAAGAGTAAATAAAAACAACGATCCAACACTAAATACGCAAACAGAATTCTAAAACAGAAGCAGAGATCCACTCTGAGGGCGAGGACAGCAGGATATGATGTTTAGCTGAATTTTCCTGCAGCGCCGCCTGAAACAGGAAGGGCTGTATTTTTATGACTGCTGCTTAAACTACAGGTATCTGGATGAAAACATCAGAGCACAGATCAGGAACCCTCGCCCAAACTTAAAGGATGATGAAGACTTTATAGAGAGCAACAAAATGCACGGTGAGACAAGCAGACACGTACAAAAGGATTTTTGAACTTTTTGTTTTTTCATCTACACATAAAAATATATTTATTTTCTTTAAAATCTGTGCATGTTTGTGTGCAGCCATCAATGGATATGTGTATGGTAACCTGAATGGTCTGAATATGGAGGTGGGCGATAAGGTGTACTGGTACCTAATGGGAATGGGCAATGAAGTGGACATACACACAGCACACTGGCATGGCCATAGTGTGGAATATAAGGTATATAGAAATGATTCAAAAATACCCTCTCACACAATCACACAGTATATAAACGCAGTTCACAAATGCTCTTTTCTCTGCAGCTGGGTGGAGGTGCTCACCGTGCTGATGTGTATGAGCTGTTTCCAGCCACCTTTCAGGTGAGATTTCAAAGGAATGGCTTCTTTTAAGAGCTGAGTCTTTCCTCTTTGACGTTAAGGTCTGGTGTGTTTCACTTTAACACTAGCATGAAGGTGGATGACTTTAATTGCATGTGGTCAACCATCCAAAGGAAGAGAGAAGAGAGGTTATGAAGAGAGTGCAAGCAGTGAGGAGTGGGCGGAGATGAGTGAAAGTTAGAGAGACACGGCTGAAATGCACTAAATATACACATAAGGTAACAAGGAAATGGCACACAGGATGGAGACACAGCTGAACCTAATTAGACAAGGCAACGGGAAAGCAAAACCAGATATGTGAAACATGGAAACACAAGACCTACACAATAAAACAGGAAACTGGGGAACATGACACAGGAGTGAAGAATAGGCAGACGAGAGACATGTTGGACCGAGGAAACATGGATAAACCACAAGGAGGAGAAACAAGACACAACACACATAAGCACAAACACAGAATGGGGGCAAAGACATGAGGGGAGCCTAAATGTACAACGGTAAACATGGTGGTAATCCTGAGGTTATTCTGAGAATAATAAACCATCACACAACAAGTCATAAAAACACAAGAAACACAAAAAGCTGTGTCAAAAGCACCCAGAACCATGACAACCACCTTAAAACACAAATTCTAAGCAATTCATCCAACAGAATTAGAAAATTGAACTCTAATTGTGCAGCTATTGAGTCATGTGATTTTCTATCTACTTTCTTTTCAGACAGTAAAGATGCGTCCTCAGTATCCTGGTACCTGGCTGCTCCACTGTCACGTCACTGACCACATTAAAGCTGGCATGGAAGCCATGTACACTGTTACTGAAAAACGTAAGGAACCAGTCTGAGCAGAAAAATTCAGGCAAATAAGAATTAGGATGCTGTGTTGGTGATAAGTTGTTTGTTTGTCTTTGACAGCAAAGAAGAGTGGAATCTTTGGCTGAAGGAAAAGCGAGAGACGAGTAAAAAGATGATGTCAGTGCCTCAGTTTACTAAATGCCTCCGTTAATGATGTATAGCAGAAACTTAACATGGAATCAAGCATTACCAACAGCTATTGTATAATAAAATGTATTTTTTATAATCATTTTTGCTCAGTAACTTTTCTAAAGACGGCCAGACTGTAGTGAAAAAATAATTAAAAAATACATTTAAAATCAAAGTTACTGTGTTTGGGTCTCAGTATCAGTACCAGGGGACACTGTGGCCTTACAGTTCACATTTATGGAGCCATCAGTCACAGTTGTCAAGATTGTGTGTGTGTGTGTGTGTGTGTGTGTGTGTGTGTGCAGTCTTTCCTTTTTAAGTATATGATTTGGTAATTGTGTTTGACAAAAAAACTTTCTGATTTGATGAGATTATCAATTCGATTCAATTCAATTCAATTTTATTTATACAGCGCCAAATCACAACAAAAGTCGCCTCAAGGCGCTTCATAGATACAGAGAAAAACCCAACAATCATATGACCCCTTATGAGCAAGCACTTTGGCGACAGTGGGAAGGAAAAACTCCCTTTTAACAGGAAGAAACCTCCGGCAGAACCAGGCTCAGGGAGGGGCGGGGCCATCTGCTGCGACCGGTTGGGGTGAGAGAAGGAAGACAGGATAAAAGACATGCTGTGGAAGAGAGACAGAGATTAATAACAGATATGATTCAATGCAGAGAGGTCTATCAACACATAGTGAGTGAGAAAGGTGACTGGAAAGGAAAAACTCAATGCATCATGGGAATCCCCGGCAGCCTACGTCTATCCGGTTGTTCAGTCTGACGTCACTAGCCGTGTCTGGGCCTAAACTCCGCTGCAGGTCCATATATCAAACGATCACTATGGCAGTTGAAAAACTGTCTAAAGTCTTTCATCTTTAATAAAATGATCAGCGTTCTGCTCTACCAGGTGTAATAATTGAGTTTAACATCCAGGCATCCATGAAAATGGAATTTATGACATTTAACGGAGTTAGAAGTTAGCAGGAAGTTAGCTCGCTAGCTTCTATCTAAATACAATATAGCATGTCCTGACTGGGGGGTTTTGGAAACAAATGAAAACGTACAGCTCTGCTATCACTTCCAACATAAATGAAGACAGAAAGCTAAACAGTAGTGACGTTTGTAGGGTTACTGAAGTTTGGCTAGCTGGTATATAATGATGTGCTACGTGACCGCTAGCGACATAGCTATGTTAGCATAATATAAACAAGCTAACTTTTTTTCCACTCGATAAAAGTTAACGTGAGTGTTCTAGGTGGTCAGGAACAAATGTAATCGCATGGCAGGATGCTGTAAAAGGACCAAACTTCAGCCAGGAGAACAACTGAGATAATCCATCCACAATATGAGGTTAGTCATTCATATACTGCTGCATGGGCTGGGCTGTAGTTACATCCTAAGGTTTTAAAAACTGAGCTTAAATAAATGATTAGCGGTAATAAAAGCCGAGGGAGGTCAACAGTGATCACTGACTGTTTTAGGAGCTTTTTGAGATTAAATAGAAGAAAATACATAACATTAAACATGTTAACAACACAAAAGCCATATTAAACGCAGACTACTTTAGGCCCGGAAGTAGGATTCGTCATGTCATCACTTAACAATCGGATTATCAGTGCTCATGGTCACAGGATCTTTGCATTTTTGTAGTCAATAGATTTTAAGTACTTGAAATATGCATTGTGACAAACTAATTGCAGGAATTTGCAAAGATAAGACTGACATTTCCCTCAGATATGTCCATCAGTGTAACAAATGAGTTTTACAGAGCTTTTGAAAGTTTGACTTGATTTGGAACAATGCTCATCTACGGAATTAAGTGGTCATACTTCTTATCTCCTCCCCCTGTATGTATCTTTGTTGTTGTGAATTTAAACCCCAGATAAGAATTCTTTCTTTCTGAAAACAGAAAATGTAAGTATGGGGTTAGATCTTGGAGCATTTTACTATAGCCACTACGTAATCATGGGTCATGTGTAGACTTCTTGTTGCTATCATAGATTTTTACTCTTCTTTGGTTTTGTGAGTGTATTAACAAAACCATGGTGATGATTGTGGTGTTTTGTTGTTCTAAAAATGTTTTTTTAATTAAGAAATAATATGCATGTACTAGCTTGTATATAATCTTAATGTTATTTATACATATATATATATATATATATATATATATATATATATATATATTAGTATAAAGTCATACAGTAGGTTTGCTTGGATTCTAAAATATTTTAAGTTTGCACTTATCATGCGACATCGTTTGGGAATTAATGTTAAACAAATTTTAATTTATATTTTAAAACACTACTATACACATAATAGTAGTAGCAGTCACATTCTCAAAAAACTTGAAATCGCTTGTGCTTACTTCCGTTAATTCTTTCTTCTTCTTAAGCTGAAACACTGCTGGCATCTTTGCTGCCCTCCACAGACAAAGTGCAGACTGTGCAAATAAACAGTTTTTCGAATTTTAGACGAGGATGCTGCAAGAGAAAAGCTAATTTAAATGTCCCCTGCATGATATTTGGAAAATGTTATATTGTCTGCTTGCTAGATTTGATAAATGTAAATTGGGATGTGATACACTGCACTGGTATGACATTTTTCCTGATTACTGTTAAAATATACTGTAAAGTATTTACTCTGATACTGATATGATGTAATTTGTGTTGTACACTCACAACTTTACGTAGTATCCTTAGACTCAGAATTTCATTAACTGTAAAACATGTGTTCATTTATCAGTAAAACATGCAAATGCCACTCTTTAGTAAACGACAATCTTTTCCTGCAGACACATTATATCTTTCCAAAAACAATAATAAATACATAAATCAAAACCAAAACCAAATTGAGCTGAGTGTTTCTTTTTATTCACAGAACACAGCAGCCTTAAGGAAATGCTCCAAATTCGTCAGTTTACACAGTTGATCAAAGTGGAATTTTAGTGACAGGGTTCAACTTGGAATTTCCAGTAAATTTAGATTAAAATTCTCAATGCAGAGCCTGAGGATGTAAATCCAAGTACCCAAACTTATTAAACCGAGTCAAACTTACAATCACTGCAAAGCTAACTGCAATAGTCAGTGCACTGAACAAATAATCTCTTTAGACTGTAGCATAATTACATGTAACATTCAATACATTTAAATAACCCCACATTTTAAAATATGAGGCAGAGGTGTGTTCATAGACAATTTGCACATTCCAAACAAGTTTAAAGTGATCACATTGCATGTGTTCATTTCCCTCCCTACAACAACTGAACTAATAATTTGGTTTCTTACGTGCAAGCAAAGAGTCTCAGTGCGATTCACAAGTGAACTTACTCAGCGTCAATTAACGCTGTCAGTGTGAATGGATTTATTTTCCACCTGTGACTTTTAGTAAATGTCAGTTGCAGTGAGATTTATTACTACATCAATTTGACCACAAATAACTCCTAAAATTGCCAAGTATCTCTTAAGGTGGATAAATTAATTTAAATAAATACTATCTACTGTAGTTTAACCATCTGGCTAAAATGGTACCTCTGTGTTTTGTATTGGAGGATCTACATAAAACTCCCACTGCTACTATGGATAACTGATTGAATAAGGCTACATTATTATATGTCTCCCTGCCTTTAAACACACATTCAGAAAAGATCAGGGTGTAAAATTCTTCCCGCGTTCTTCCTGCTTTTAAATCAGTGTCAAAACACATCGTTGTGGCTACTCCAACAGGAGTTGTGAGGTTTAATCTCTGTGAATACAACCACTCGAACAGCACAAAAATCAGAGCAAACTGAAAGGTAACTTGCCAAAATCCAGATTGTGTTTAAAGGATAAAAAGAATGTGGTTGAAACACACGCAATCATTTTTATTTTCAAAAGCATTTTGTTATTGAAGGAACTGTCCCAGCTGCTAGATCACTACGTCGTGTCAAATACAAACTGACAATCTAGCAAAATCTGTTGTTCATTCAGATCATTTACGTTGTTTTTCATTTTCATTAAGACTAACAAATCTTTTTATTAATGTCCATGTCAGTTTTGACAAAAATGACAGAGCTAAAATGAAATTGTACGTTTCACTTTTTTCAAACAAGTGACCTGTAAAGTTCAGTCTTTGTCAGTAAGTGAGCTTCTACAGCTCAACAATTAACCCTCAAGAAACCCTGTTTTGAACTTGGGTGCAATCCAAAGCATATCTTTTTCATAACACATCACTACTTCTGCAGCACCATACCTTTAAAAAAAAACAAAAAACCCTTAAGTTCCTCAGAGAGAACAACCAGGCTGTTAGTTTCATGTTGAGGTTGATGTTTTTAATGAACACCTTTTATTGCATGTAATGCACAGACACACCAACAGAGGGCAGTAATATCCCTTCAACATACATTGTAAAATTACTATTACAACACTCCCACTTAATTTTACCATGGAGTTCACTTACTTGACTGCCATTGCTTATTTCTTTCAAAAAACAACAACATTATGCACCTATATCACAGTGTTACTAGAAAATAAACATTTTCTCTTTTGTTTTGAACTCACACAAAAAATGTACTGTGTCCATCTTAGACAAAACTATTATTCTTCATTACAGTTAAATGCTCGCCATCTTAACATAAGCATAGTATAGGCATGTTAAGCATATGATAACCCTTTTAAACTGAACACAGTCCAATCTTCCCTCTGAGATACTCAAACTTTTGTCTAGGCAGTGGTTTGGTTAACATGTCAGCCTTCATGTTTTCTGTACAGCAGTACTTCAGCTGGATTTGTCCATTTTGCACACATTCACGAATGTAGTGGTAACGAATGTCTATGTGCTTTGTTCTTGCATGATCGACTGGATTTTGTGCGATTGCAATTGCTCCTTGATTGTCCTCCAGGATCACTGTTGCTGTGGTCTCCATTCCAAGCTCAGTTAGTAGTCGTCTTAACCAAACTCCTTCTTGTGCAGCTTGGCTCAAAGCAATATACTCAGCCTCTGCAGTTGCTTGTTGCTTGTTTCTTGCTATGCCAACTGACTGCACCTCCTGCAAGTAGAAAGATGTTTCCAGTTGTAGAACGTCGATCGTCCTGATCACCTGCCCAATCAGCATCTGAATACCCAACCAAGGTTCCTGTTTCTGTCCTTTGATATTTGAGCCCCAGGTTTAGAGTTCCTTTCAAATATCTCAGGATTCTTTTTACAGCTGTCAGGTGTGTAGTGTTTGGGTTTGCATTGAACCTTGACACCACACTCACTGCTTGTGCAATATCTGGTCGTGTGGCCATAGCAGCATACAATAAACTTCCAACCATTGACTGATACATGCTTGGGTTTACAGGTTGACTGACATCATCACTCTTTCTTAATTTGACATTTGTGTCAGCTGGAGTTGCTACTGGATTGGCACTGTCCATTCCATACTTTTGTAGTATGTTTTCAATATACTGTCTCTGATGAAGCATAACATGGTTTTTGTCCTTGTCTTGGATCACTGAGATGCCCAGAATGTAGGATAGCTCACCCATGTCCTTCATTTTGTAGTGTTTCTTCAGAGTATCCTTTAAGGTCTTCATGCTCTCTGCTGATTCTGTAATCAAAATCAGATCATCAACATACACAGCCAATATTTCCAACTCCTGACCTGTTCTAACAAACACACACTGATCTGAAGTACTCTGTGTAAAACCAATACTTTTCATGAACTCTGTAAAAGCTTTGCTCCAGCAACGTGGAGACTGCTTCAGTCCATATATTGACTTGTTTAGTTTGCACACTAGATGTTCCTGCCCAGGTTTGATGTAACCCTCTGGCTGCTCCATGTAGATTTCCTCTTCCAGGTGTCCATTCAAGAATGCAGTCACAACATCCATTTGATGCACATTTAGATTGTTTTGCACAGCAAATGACAACAATGTACGAATTGAACCAAATCGTACAACTGGAGAGAATGTTTCATCATAGTCTGCACCATAAATCTGTGAATAGCCTTTGGCAACAAGTCTGCACTTGTATCTTTCCACTTGTCCATCACTGTGATGCTTAACTTTAAAGACCCACTTTGATCCAACTGCTTTGCGATCCTTTGGTAGATCCACTAAATCCCATGTGCCATTTTCTAGCAGTGACTCATATTCCAAATCAGCTGCTTCTTTCCACTCCTTTGCATTTGGACTTGACATAGCCTCTTCCAGTGTATTTGGTTCTGTGACACAACAGATGTTTGCATAATGATCAACTGTAGCTGCATCAGCAAACTCCTCAAATCCATATCTCTTTGGAGGTCTTCTGATCCGCTGATCTCCTTTTGCAGCCTCACTGGCGACAGTCTCCTCAGTACTTGTTTGTCTTTCACCCGTGTGTAGTGTCACCTCATTCCCCAAACCGAGATCTTTCTCACTTTGTTTGCATTTAAACTCTGTTTCATTGAAGACCACATCTCGTCGAATCAGTATTTTTCCTTTTTCCTCATCCCACAGTCCGTAGCCTTTTGCATTGGTTGCTGTTGCGAAATCAGTTTTACCCCTTTTCTTTTATTCGTCGAAACTTCCAGAGACGGCACCGGAACTCAGTAGTCATTTCACAAAACCTTTATTCATCTTCATTTAAACATGCACTTCTAGAAGGGAAGACGAGGCCGGTGTGTCCCTCTGCAAATCTTCACCTCTTTGTTCGTTACAGCCAGCTTTATAGAGGCGTCCCCATCATAAAACCCCCTATGGTGTGCTGCAAACTCTGTGTCTGTATCTATGTGCACGAGCACATGAATGCCTATGTGAGCGCACATGAGTGAGTGTGCGTGTGGATGTGTGTGCGTGACACTGTGGGTGTAGGTGACTCCCTAGATCATAAAACCCATCTCCCTTCCAGACCACAGTTATCCAGTTACAAATGTTGAGACCCCCACTCAAACATCCTCTAGGTAATTTCCACTCAGCATTAACTCCTCTGTTTTACTTCCACAGTTCAATTGGGGGAGGGGTCTCCTACAATCTACTCCTAAGTTCACGACACAATGAGGCCTTTATTATATTAAGGGCAGTGTCAGTGTCTCTACAATAGTTCTACATTCTATGTTAACACATTTCTAAACTCTAAAATAAGCTAAACACTCCTACAAATCCCCCTTTTTATCTGCCCTATGGCAGATAAAACTAAACTAAATCTCTCACCATAATGTTTTCATACTGTGACTCCCCATTTCCCAAAAGTGGCATCATGGTGTCTGCCTTTGTATCAGATTCTCCCACAGCACGATTGATGAGTCTTACGAACAAGGCTCTGATACAAGGCACACAACAACACCCACATGTCACTAATACTGCAATAAAAACAGACAAAGAAACCATGATTGACATAATGAAACCTTTCCATTGCCCAAAGACAGAGGTCATCCACGCTTCCAGCGGGTCATCTAATCCCGAATGCTCATACATTGTGGTGGACAACGTCTTTAGGCCTTCCAGAACTCGGGTCACAGAGCCGTCAGGAACTGTGTTATTTGGAATAAAAGTACAATACATATCCCCAAACATCGTGCAAACGCCCCCTTTTTCTCCCAACAACATATCTAACGCCATCCGATTTTGTACTGCCATTAAAGATGTTGGACTCAACTGTTCAGCAAGCCCTTGCATTTAATGACAGCACAAAGATCAAATGTATACGAGATTGTGGACCCTTTAACGTAGTCCAACTCTACACCGCCATAATAATCAAAACACTCATCTGATTTACCTGTTTCACTACGTTTGGTTCGCTTCACCGTGGCCTGTGATGGTGGAGTCGCTGGAATGGATTCAGGTCTGTCTCTGGGCAATTCACTTATAAGAAAAATCACAGTTAAAATAACAACAGTCACACCTAACACTACCGTTTCTCTCCAATTCCCCCTCAACCAGCCTAAAGAAGTTGACATGAGTTAAATGTAGATGAAAGGCTCGTATGTTTACATCTCTCCCTCGCAGAAGGCTTCTCTGCAGAGGATCAAATCTGCATGGCAAAGTGACACACTTTAGGTGATCTTCATCCTTGGGAAAAGTGGTGTCAACTATTTCCCAGTCTCCTAGTATTTGTGCCTCACACAGAATCACAATTCCATCGCTGGACTTCCTCTGTGCTGTCACTTTTGGAGCTTGGCACGCTCTCTCCATCCCTCAGGTTCTCATGTTCCAACGCTGCTGAAGATTTAAGGCAGAGCACGTCGTACACCTTAGTTGTCTTCCTCAGCGTCAACATTGACTCTCTCATTTTATTTAAGATTTTGCTGTGGGAAGTCTCCTCTTGATCTCCTGGAAGCTCAGTAGCACAGCTCTCTGTGCGATGTCTGCTGTGCTGAAGATGATCTCTGGTGGTGGAAGCCTCTCTCCTGGCCTCAGCTCCCATCTTGTGGACGATCCTCTCAGCCACTCCTTCTCGTCATGGCACCTCACGACATCTACAGATTAAAAAATAACACTCCTCTTGCCACATGGCTTTCACCATGTGTCAACTCCCCAATGAGACATGCACACGAATGTTGCACATTCTCTCTAAAACAATCTCTAGGGTTTCCCACTTGGAGCAGCCATACTCCAACCTGTAACCCTGTGTAAAAACATTAATCAGCAGTCACATGTTAAGCTTGTTTAACTCCCAGCTCCACCTGGAGCCTGTAACCTGGAAGACAAATCTGTTAAATCAAACTTCACATTTGCAACCAACTATAGATCATGAGAGTGATAAAGTACTCAGCATAACAGACAAGTATCATGTGCAGGTTTTCTCCAATCATTAAATCACTATTGTTACCATAATTTGTCCCAAATCATGAATCATCCCAATTTATTCCACAATTTAATCTGTGACTTTCCTTAAACAATATCACTCCACCCATTTTATCACTATGAGCTCAATAGCCCATCTTCAGCTATTCCATAAACACTGCATCCCTTATTTGTTTTTCTCATGTCACTTGTCCGCTTCTGCTGAATCCTCCACATGCAGAAGCGGACTGCATGTGGAGCACAAAGAAAACAAACATTAGCAACACACATGGATCGTGTGGTGGGCAGGCGTCGGCCATCCACATTCCAGAGGTGCCATAAAAACACCATAAAATCAACCATCCATAGCTGTGGAAAGAAGTGACACTAGTTTTCAACACAGAAAATTTCTCACATGTTATTCACATTGTCAAAGTAACCTTCACATTTTCCCAACAACACAGTGTAACAGCATCACCAACTCATAACCTGTAGTAGAGGAACAAACATCCACCAATTGTTCTGTTAGAAATCACATCATCAAATCACATGAAGAACTGTAATGCTGTAGAAAAGAAAATGCAAATGTTAGCGCTGCGCAGGTGTGTACACACTTTCTCACAGTAACTTCTGTGAGCAACACAAGCCCATGAATAACACACCCCTGGTAGATTCACAAACATAGAAAATGGCATTTAAAAGGTTAAACCATCACGCAACCTCGAATGTTGCTGGCATCTTTCTGCTCCTGTAAAAGGAAACACATAAATTCATCCACCCTTTTGTCCTGTCTAGGTGGAGGTTAACCTTGAGTCGTGGTCAAGTCTTGTCAGCTTTTGTCAGCTTTTACCAGTCAGTTTTTTCTCTTTCACTCATTCATTCATACATTCATTCTTTCTTTGCTGATAGTGGAACCTATCGTCGCATTTAGCTTCCACTCTCAGCAAAATGACGTCATTTCAAAAAGAAAAAGAAGAACTTTAGATCGTATTACCTCGCTGAATCCTTTTTAGGCAGGGACTCTTATTTTCTAATTGTCCCAAATAAGTGGCTTTCTCCAGAGCCCATTTTAATGTGGAGAAACTCACTTGCAACAATTTTCTCGATAACGTGTAGCACTTTTTAATTCCCGACGTGCAGATCTGCTTAAAGAAAAGAAATTCACAAACAAAAATCAGTGCACTGTTCAAAAAATAAAAATAAAATGAAAAATGACAAATAAAACTGAAAAACAAAAGAAAATAAAAAATACAGAAGCCCGGTCTTAAGACTTGTCACAGAATATTCTTTCTCTTATAGGTGAGAAAACACCAAATCTAAAACTTGGTGCCATGGTGAAACTTTCCCCATACTTCAGAAACAAAAACAAAACAAAAACAACAAAAACAAAAAATCTGCTAGTTTCACTCATTTAAACTCTGGCTGCAGGATTCTGTTCACCCTTGCTATCATGTTCCCCAAAATAATACTAATTCAGTCGTCTATGTATCAGTTTTCAACCCACTCAATAAACCAGACAGGATGATGGTAACAGTATTACCTACTTAAAATTGTATTTAATCTTCATTACGTGTGTGTGTGTGTGTGTTAGTCGGGTTAATACATTTTCTGTTTTTATGTATCCTTTTATGTACCTTCCCCCTTTTTTCTGAAACAAAACTCCGTTCACTCCAAATTTTGTTTCAGAAACATCTAAATGAAAAACTCTGTCATAGTCAGGCACAGCTAAACCCCAAATGCTTGCAGGTTACCATAGGCAACCACGCTGAGTGTTGTCAACCACTTCTACAAATGCCCTCTTTTAATGTGTTACATTTTGTGTATGATTTTGTGTTATCTCTGGTGCATATTATCTGCATGTGTGGTGTCACCTTTCCATTTTTCTAACAGTGCACTTGCATACCTCAGTGCTTGTCTTCCTCCCCCTTTTGTGGTGGTCTGGACACTGTGTCAATCCTCCACTTCCAGGCAGTCGCTTGTCTCCCTGGATTCCTTAACCCAATTTGATTCCCCACACTAAAACAGCCGCCTCAGCCCTCTTCTGCTCCTTTTCTTCTCTCCCACTTTTCAGTCCAATGGCAGTCAGTTTTCTTCAGCTTTGTCCCATGTATCTCTTTGTCCCACTGTCTCTTTCATTGCCATCTCGCTCCAAACATGGCAAATGTCAAGCTCAGACAGTCTTCTCAAAAGTCCTTCACACACAGTGAGGTTGCAGCTTGCTGGAAACGCATCTCCATCCATCCAATCCAGATGGTGGTTCCTCTCTTTCTGATGCCGTTTGCCCACAGCGCTGCTGGACCTCTCTGCTCAGAACTCTGGTATTGTCTCTTGGACTTCTGTCCACTGTTGATGTTCATGCTCGTGCTTCTGGAACTGCACTCTGTGTCTTCAGGGAGAGATTAGCTTCCTTGGAGCTCGCTTATTCAGGATGAGGACGGGGAGCTGCAAAACAATTCAGCCAAAAAATTCTGGCTGGGTGTTTCTATTTTTTCTAATGATTTTAACCTATAATTTTCTTCCGACTGCTGCCCGTGGAGAATTGATCCAGGTCCATTCCCCACCTATAATCGACAGACTGAGAGACTTTCATTATTCACTGTGACTACATATGTTTTCATCACTCCTAAAGCAACACATCTCTGCTTATTTTGTTTTGAACTCTACTGACTTTAAACCCCAAAAATGAAATTTTTATTTGGTCTTAACCGCAAACACAAAAATCTTCTTGATGTTGTTATTAATTATTTTCATCCACAACACTCCAAATTATGTTTTCTTTTGTGTCCAGCAGGGGAAGAAGGTGACCTGTAGGGTCACTGCTTCCCCCAGTTGGAGACAATTTCCCACTCACACTTCCACACTTTTTATTTTCTTTGTTTTCATGATTTTCTTTCTCTTTTTTTTTTTACCCCGTTGTTTTACACCCACACATTAACCTGTTAACTCACTCCTCCAACCTCATTTTCCTTTCACCCCAACAGCTCTCATACAGTCAGCAATCAAATTCTCCATTCATCCTTGAGTACTTGGTCACCTTTAAATGTCACTGTTAATTTTATCAATTTATTTATCATTACTTTAACACTAATCCACTTTTTAATTTGCTTTATTTACTTTAGTTCATTTTTCTCCTATTTGATTACTACGATTTCTTGACTATTATTATTTCACAGAAAATCAACTGATCTACTTTGTCTCCCTTTTTGTCATCAGGGAATTCACACACACACACTCACAGGCTGGTCACTAGCCCCCACCTTTTCTTTCTCTCTCACACACACGCACATTTTACTCTTCGTTCGTTCCACCTGTGAACCCGCCCCTCGAGGCTGGCTCACACACACCTCATGCTTCTCGCAGTCCCATTCAAACTTTCTGCGAGACACTTCTGCTGATTCAGGACAACGCCCTAATCAGAACAAAGAGCGGGTGCCGTCCGCTCTTATACACCTCAACCTAACTAGGACAATTAGGCTCACGATCTTCAGATCGCGCCACATTTGCCTCACGGACTATTCAAACTGCGCCACGGACTGGATACCGCAGTTTCTCTTCCCCATAAAAAATAAAACCAAATTAAACCCCCCAATTGACTTCACAGTTTGCAACAATTCGCGACACGGCCTCCTGCCGCAATTTCTGCACACCACAAACACACACTTTAGACACAAATTATTTTTGTTACTTTAATTGACTCCCGTACTTCAGACGAGACGCCGACTCTAACGGCGCTTTCACACACACTACACCGTCTACACACACTGCAGTCAGTGGGACGAGCCAAGCAGTCGTTCTCTCACTAACAAAGCAACTTGCCCCCACTCTCATGCATGTTATCAACCGTGACTAGGATCCAACACCTAGCTTTAGTTATTTAGGGCGCCCCCGGTGCCCAGGTCACCACCCCGGCAAATCCCAAGGACGCGTCCGACCAAGGGTGGAGTTGCCAAACTCGGAGCACACACGGCCCTTAGCCGGCGACAAAGCCTTTCAGCCCCGCTTTCTAACTAATAGTAACACAAGTTTCCTGCTTTAACGCACGAGGACGGATCACACACCGCCACTTTTTTCCTAATAACTAAGATGGATCACACACCGCCACGGATGAAACACCGATTCTATTAATCCGTAACAAACATCTCCTGCTTTAACGCACCGAGATGTCCTTACGGGGCGCTAAACATCAACCTGAGTTCTTATCAAAAGTCTCTTGCTTTAGTCGCTCACAGTACGCTAAACATCAACCTGAGTTCTTAGCAAAAGTCTCTTGCTTTAACGCACTGAGACGGACGCTAGCCGCCTTTTTTTCTACTGAGTGAATTTACACTGCGATACGTTCAACTTAGCGAACAGATAATTTAGGCTTTAAATAATATGCACGGTTCGAAAATAAACAGGTCGTGCTTACCTTTTAATCATGTGAGCTAGCTCTCTGTTCGCCTCGTTTCAGGATCTCAGCTCTGCCAATTCATCTCTGCGCCTCGAGGAATCCCGGGTTTCGGCACCAAAACTGTTGCGAAATCAGTTTTACCCCTTTTCTTTTATTCGTCGAAACTTCCAGAGACGGCACCGGAACTCAGTAGTCATTTCACAAAACCTTTATTCATCTTCATTTAAACATGCACTTCTAGAAGGGAAGACGAGGCCGGTGTGTCCCTCTGCAAATCTTCACCTCTTTGTTCGTTACAGCCAGCTTTATAGAGGCGTCCCCATCATAAAACCCCCTATGGTGTGCTGCAAACTCTGTGTCTGTATCTATGTGCACGAGCACATGAATGCCTATGTGAGCGCACATGAGTGAGTGTGCGTGTGGATGTGTGTGCGTGACACTGTGGGTGTAGGTGACTCCCTAGATCATAAAACCCATCTCCCTTCCAGACCACAGTTATCCAGTTACAAATGTTGAGACCCCCACTCAAACATCCTCTAGGTAATTTCCACTCAGCATTAACTCCTCTGTTTTACTTCCACAGTTCAATTGGGGGAGGGGTCTCCTACAATCTACTCCTAAGTTCACGACACAATGAGGCCTTTATTATATTAAGGGCAGTGTCAGTGTCTCTACAATAGTTCTACATTCTATGTTAACACATTTCTAAACTCTAAAATAAGCTAAACACTCCTACATTGCATATCCGAGGAAACGACCTTTCACTGCCTTTTTGTCCAGCTTCTTTCTCTCTGTGTCTGGAACATGAGCATAAGCAACACAACCAAATACTTTCATATGGCTAATGTCTGTTTTTTTTTTCATACCATCTCTGATAGGGTGTTTTGTTCTTTAAAGCAGATGTTGGGAGCCTATTCTGTATGTAAGCTGCAGTAGCAACAGCTTCTGCCCAGAATGTGTTTGGCAACTTTGCATGTGACAGCATGCTTCTAGCTGATTCCACTAGAGTTCTGTTTTTTCTCTCTGCAACACCATTTTGCTGTGGTGTGTGTGGTACAGTCATTTCATGGTGGATGCCTTGAGCTTTCAAATATTCTTGAAACTCTTTAGATGTGTATTCCCCACCATTGTCAGTTCTGAGTCTTATTACTCCCTGTCCACATTCATTTGAGAAGGTTCTTTCAAACTCTTTGAACTTGCTCAGGACTTCCGTTTTTTCTCTTATGAAATACACTTTACAACATCTGGAATAGTCATCAATGAAAGTTACAAAGTACTTTTTTCCTCCTAGTGACTCAGTTTGAAAAGGACCACAAACGTCACTATGCACTAATTGCAACTTGCGTTTTGTTCGTATTTTTCCCACTGATTTGTAAGGTTTTCTTGATAATTTGCCCTCAACACAAGCTTCACAAAAAATGTCCTCCTCTTCATTTGTAAAGCTAGCTCCTTTTACCAAGTTTTTGACTTTTTTCAGATTTGTAGTGTGACCTAGGCGCTGATGCCACATACTTGCTGGAACTGAAGCAGTTGACGCTCCATGACAGGTTGTGCAGTTTCCCTCAATATCCAGCTGATACAATCCGTCAGATCTTTGTGTTCCCATTCCATGGAGAGCTCCATTCTTTCCTCTTATGTAGCAATAAGTCCTTTTGAACTTCACTGTGTTTCCCTTCTTGGCAGCAGCTCCCACTGAGAAAAGGTTCATTGATAATTTGGGAACATACAGCACATCATACATTGTGACATCTTTTCCATTACTAACTCTGAATGACATTTTCATTGTTATGTTGCCCAGACCTAAAGCCTCAACTACTCTGCCATCACAGAGTTTTACTGTTTGTGGTTCTGAAAACTCTTGGTAGTTCTGTAGAGCTTCTTTATTCCATGTCATGTGTTTTGACGCTCCTGAATCAATTAACCATTCTTCTTGTTGTGCATCACTTTTAAATGACTCATTTACAACAAAAGCTCCCTCATATGAGTCCTCTTTTTCCTTATACAGCACACTTTTAGCCTTGTGGGCCTTGTATTTCTTTTTAATGCTTGGACAATCACGCTTGATATGTCCTTCCTTCCCACATTTGTAACATCTCCATGAGTCGGAGCTGTTTGCTCCCACTGTTTTTGATCCACTCTGTTCATTTCTATGCATCTGAGATGACATCGCTGATACACTACTGGACACAGTGGTGTTGTCAGTAAGCACTCGCTTTTGTTCCTCATTTATCAAGGCTTGTTGAACAAACTGTAATGTCAGACTGTCCATCTTTGTCTCCAAAGCAGTAAGAACAGTTGCATAGCTGGGTGGCAAACTACCTAGAAGGGTGACAATTTGATCTTCCTCTTCAATTACAGAACCTATTGCCCCTAGCTGATCAGTAAGTTCCTTCATCCTCTTTAAATGATCATTGAGATGTTCTCCTTCCTTCATTTCACACCGGAAGTACTTCTTCTTCAGAAATAGCTTGTTAGCAACAGTATCTCTTTCAAACTGTGCTTTTAGCATCTCCCATGCTTCTTTGGGGGTCTTACAGTTTGTTATCAAGTACAATTGGGGTGTACTTACATTCAGTACCAGCACTGAAAATGCCTTTTCTTTCTTCCGTTCAAATTCAGCTCGTGCTTGGGCATTAGCATCCGCAGCTAACTGCTCCGTCTCCTGTACCATACCCCACAGTCCTTTTGCCTTCGACAGGTGCTCCAGTTGAAATTTCCAAGTTGCCCAATTCTCCGGTCCGCTCAGCTTGTCAATAAACAGTCTATCTTCCATTGTGAATCCCACAATTCTGTTTATGACTCCCAAAAGAAAACGTGTTAGCAGCTTCCCTTGGCGACCTCTGGGCCCATAACCTGATGTTTTTAACGAACACCTTTTATTGCATGTAATGCACAGACACACCAACAGAGGGCAGTAATATCCCTTCAACATACATTGTAAAATTACTATTACAACAGAGGTAACCCCAAAGTCAATCTGTTGGTCCCAAATCATCCAAGTTGGATGTCGCCTCCCGGTAGAAGCACTGTCTTGCTGGGCACCGTGGTGTAACGGGGGTCCAGTTTGGGCACAAAGCCTTTAAAGTCTCTGGAAGCCTGAGTCCCAAACATGTCTAGCACCTGTCTGTTCATCAGAGCAAACCTAGAAAATCAGAGAGAGAAAAGGCCCTGTACAGTTTTATTGAAGACAACACGAACAAAGCTGATGTTGAATAAAAGTGACAACTTATCTAAAATATTGTTCGTTTATATGAGATTCCTGCAAAGTAACTTTGATATCTTCTTGTATGGTTTGGATCAAAGCCTGATTAACAACAAGCACTCCAAGTACACAGGCCTCTGCAAGGCAGCTCAATCTCTGGGCACTATTTACTCTTAAGGGTAGTAGTACTGTCATTTTCATATATTCATTTTGTTTTCATTGGTATTTTTAAACGTACTTTGAGAAGTTTGTAGTGCAGCAAAAATCAGATAACATCATGACAAAGGTTTACTTTAAATATACAAACATTTTGCAGGAGTAGGTAATGGATAACAGGAATTGATTGGTAAATAACTGGACATGAATAACTTGAGTTTATTATTACACTACATTACATTTCTAACTAACTAGCCAGCTCATTCTCTTTCTCTCCACAATTCTTTGCAGGCATCTCATGCGTCTCATACTGGGGTCAACTTGAAAGAAAGGCAAATGAGAAATATAAAAGTGAGGTCAGAGGTCAAATGTGACATGATATTTGGATGCAAACTGTAATGTGATATTTAGAATCCCCACACACCAGTATCATTTCTGAAATGTTGCCAATACAAACGAATTCAGTAAAATTGTAAGCATATTTTTAAAGACACTTTAAGTATGACCTTATTTGACCTTGAAGAAGCGGTCAGAGGTTCAAAGTAAGATGAAATTTACAATGTCCATACATCCATACCTGCCCTGAGTTAAACGCAGCAGGAACTTCCAGTATGCTGGCCTGAGGTTCTGCACTTCCATCACAGCCTGTGTAGAAGCCATGGCCTGGGGTATGGTTAAATAGACTGAAAACTGCTAATTTTCTTGGTTTGGAAAATTTCACATGGGGGGGGGACTGCTGGCTTCTCGTGGCTGCACATCATGAAGTCTCCTCCTGTCACTTTGGCAGTGGAATGATTACACATTAGACTCAGCGGGGCAGAGCTGTGCTGCCGCAACCACACTGCGGGGCGGCAGACTGTCCTGTGGTCAGCAGATTTCACACAAGCACGCGACTACACACACACACACACTGTCCGGCCCTGATTCAACCTGCAAGGCTGGAAACTGCTGTTGTAGAAACTGTTCTGCACTTGCACACATGTCAGCCGTCATGGTGGTGGGAAAGCGGCTAATTACTCAGCGTTATTCCCATCAGCAATCTGTGACTCCGCTATAGAAGTCCAAGTTAAATACGCCGTGGTTGACGAGCAGCTGCGTTAATGAAAAACTTGAAGTTGTAATTTTTACAATTTTATGTCAGCTCCGTATCACATGTGCGAGGTGAAAGATGCTCATTGTGACAAACCCACACATGATTCGCACTTTAACCCACAGTTCCTCTTTGCTTCGTGAAGTGTTGGAGCTTTTTTTTAGCTCGTGTTGACTTTACAGCCCGCAGCTCATTTTGGTTCAGTCTCTCACCTTCACAGCACAGCAGTGCTTAATGCACGCAAAGTTAGCAACTACCTCACTGAAATATTGGAGAAGAAAAAATGCACATCAACTTAAAAGCTCATGAGCTTGCAGCATGTCTGCTCCATCCTAAAATTCTGTTACTCAATATTTGACTTCCACTGAACTAAGATACACAATTATCAGTCGCACAGATTTCTAGCTCAGCGAGTGTGTGTGTGTGAAGAATAGGGCTGCCACAAACGATTATTTTGATAGTCGACTAGTCACCGATTATTTTTGCGATTAGTTGACTAATCAAATCCATTGGATGTAAAACGTACAGCTTATTGCACCAGCACCCATCTGCTCTCATATAACTATCATTAGCTTGCAGCTTTAAGTGTTTAAGGTAAATAAGGTAATAAACTCCTTGCTATCTAAAATATAACAGGACACCGGAGTAAATTCTCGAGCATCTCACACTTCTGATGATCAGTTGTCTGCTTGATGTTTATTCAGCTGTGTAAAAACTATAACTTTAATCTCAGCCAAACCGATTCACTCAGGAACAAATAAAATACTAAAAAAAGCCAAACAATAACATAACAAGTTATCTAAGTGACTTATATATCATGTTTAACCTGAGTAGCGAAAGACGGCAGTGGGTTTGAAAACGATTTGCCAGGAGTCCGGTGTTCTCACGGGCTCTAGTGAGCCTTTCCCCCAGCTAGCTATCGTGCTAGTGGGTAACAGACGTCTCCGAAAACGTCGGGGCGCTTTTGAAAGTATGTGGTGTCTTGACAAACTGAGCAGATATTTGAAGTTTACACAGCTACATTCTCGCCTGAAAATATGTTAAACTTTATTTTGTGACCCAAAAAGAATAATAAGAGTAATATTAAAACTAACTAGCTGCCGCCATTGTTGGAACCTGAGCTGGGCTGCGCTATGAATTCTGGGACACAGCTTCTTCTTCTTCGGGGTTTAACAGCAGCTGGCATCCTTGTACATGCAGTGCTGCCATCTTCTGTTTCAGTGCGTTATTACACTCTTAAATCCTACTACTTATTCCTGCGTCTTTTGGGATCTTACAAAGCTTCAAACGACGCGTCGACTATTAAATTAGTCGTCGACGATTTTAATAGTCAACGTAATCGTGACTAGTCGACTAATCGTGGCAGCCCTAGTGAAGAACAGCGTTCAGTGTAAGTGCCAGATTTTGGTGCTGATGAACTTGTAGATGGGTGATTTATTTCAACTATACAGACAAAACAGGATGGATAGGATAGAGATATCCAGTTCAAGGTGATGGGAGGGGCTGTAGCCTTCCCCAGCTGTCATGGGGTGAGAGGCAGGGTACATCCCGGAAAAACCATCAGCCTGTCGCAGGGCTGACACAGACAGACTAGATAGAAGCAGTTTTGCTGATATTAAAAATAGGTGTTGTCGTTGTTAAATCTGTTCCTTCCTGTCCTCCACAGAGCAAGCATCAGCAGGGATCCTTTCTACGACATGCTGGCCACCAGGAAGAGGAGGATAGCCAACAAGAAATGATGATGACTCACCCTCACTTACGTCAAGTGTCAGCAGCATTGCTGTCATCAGAGGAATGCTTGTGTGTATGTGTGTGTGTTTAAGAGTCTCAAAGGCGTCAGATTCATACGTTCTCCGTCAGCCCTGCGGGACATGCAGTAAAACATATGGGACTAACGTGGATCATCCCTACTTCTGCCTGAAGATTTGTCTGCACCTCAGTTCTTGGCTGTTGGGAATTAAAGATTCAAATTCAGTCTGCTACAGGCAAAAAATATAATAAAAAAAGAAGGTAAATTCTCACCACACTAGACGACGATGGAGAACAGCATGAGGACTTCATGTAACTGGAGATAGCCATAGCTGTAATCATTAGTCTTTTCGTCATGCCCTAATGTGAGACTACCCCCTGCTGGACACATAAGGTGCTGCAACACATTGGGAGGATTTGAAAGCTGAATGTTCAGCTCCCAGCCACTCAGACCAACTTGTCTGGTCTCAGCGTTTTATTACCTTCACCTCCTTCGACAACTGCCAACAATATTTTGTAGATAATTCGCAACTACAGAAAGCCTCAAGCTCATCAGTCAGCTGGTCTGATTGATGTAGCATTTAAGTGACTGTACCTGTATATGCAAACATACTCAACATGGGCTCGTACACGTCCATTTACGATATTTCCTTTTTAAAGGCAAACCAAGTCGTGTGTAATGAAGCCTGCCAGCAGTAACGCATCATATTAACTCACATAGTGAAGATCCACCTCTGCGATCGTTTCTTTTGTATTTATTTTCTCATCTTTTCACAAAAAAAGCAGCCCTCCCCTCCGACTCACATTATGCATGTATAGTATATAATTTACATACTGTTTTGTTTTTTCTGTATTGTGTTCACGTAGTGTGGAAATCATAATGGCTGTAGCCTTTACCCGTTCTTTTTTTTTTTCATTTTTAGTTTGACAGCTAACAAGTTTACAATAGTGGAAGAGGGTCAGCTTCCCCTCACACTGTTATTACTGAGGTTCAGATAGTATATGTAATATGAAAGAGAATTAGGACAAACCCTTTCAAAATAAGATACTGGAATTTGCTGGAATACGTGTGAATGCTCTAACTGGAATCTTGAGGACCGTTTTCCCCAGACAGATCAAACCGCCCCACAAAGCCAAAACTTTCCTCACGGGCGCAGCTCTCAGCTCTAAGCACGGTTTGGCGTTTGTGCAGGAAAACGGCTCTCGAATACTTTGATGTACACTTTGAATAAAAAATACATGCTGATAAGAAAACAGCTTTTTGCGTGCATGTGAATTCAGCGAGCAGTGCTCGACTCACCAAACTTACCAGGTCTTTGGTTATTTCAAACATGGATACAGTGCTGTGAGAAAATTAGGAGTGAGCTGAACCCAAACAGCTAGAAAAGTGTATGTAACAAAAACCTGAATACATAAGAGTGTCGTTAGTGGATCTACATTATAATTTAACCGTAGTGGAAGGTTTGTTCAACAAGAGTCTCATACAGTCTAGTCCAGCGGTCCCCAACCCCCGGGCCACGGACTGGTACCGGTCCGTGAGTCATTTGGTACCGGGCCGCGAGAGTGAGACTCGGGTGTGAAATGTATGGTTTTCAGGGTTTTTATCGGTTTTTAGCGTTATTTTGTTATCGTTTTTTTCGTTAACTCGTTTTTCCTGGATCTTTTCACGTGTGTTATGAATAAATCTTATTTTTTTCGGTACCGGTACTAGTTTTATTTTGTTGTATTTATCCGCGACACCTTAAAGGCCGGTCCGTGAAAATATTGTCGGGCACAAACCGGTCCGTGGCGCAAGAAAGGTTGGGGACCGCTGGTCTAGTCTATATCATACAAAAGCACACAGGGGCTTTAAAAAGCAAAATCCCTGCAACTCATCTCAATCAGCATTTTTTTCCATTCATTTCAATGCAGCTTGTAAACAAAGTCCAAGACCAAGAACAAATTACAATTTCTGACATTAACAAATGTATTTTAAGGCGTTTACCTTATACAATGTATAAATTCGTACATGCTAAACTTAAAGGTATAACAGCAGTTTTTCTTCCAACTTTTGTCTAGAGTTGAAAAGGAAAAAAACAAGAACAAAAAACAACCCAAAGCATATTCATCACTGAATTTGTGTCCAGAGAATATGCTCAAAATTAGTTCTTCTAAAAACACAAAACAGAAATCTGAGAATCCTGATACAGGATTTGGGTTTTTTTACATATAAAAGTAACTGATATTACAGTTCAAAATTAAATTCACAGTATTTTTTGACGCTAGACGACAAACCGTATCTTAAAAAAAAAAAAAAAGGGAAAAAGTGGTCTATGGGCAGAAATCTGTGCCATCAGAAACTGAATTTGAATAAGTTAATGAATGAAGAATAAGTTGAATAAGTACTGACGGGAATCTACAGCATCTTGAGCTGAATTAAGACTTCAGAAGTCATTCGTCATGTCGAATGACCAGCGGATAAACTCTCAGGTTGGTAATAAATGTATTACATGTATAAGAACAAGCGTCATGTTAACAAATGATAGCCGTAAGGTAACTTTTATGCTTATTGTAGCTGTTAGCTAAAAACGCTAATTTAGCGTAGTTTGCCCTGAATTCAGCTTTGACAAACAAATATGATCGACTGTTTCTAGTAGAATTCCAGAGTTGTCATCTTGTACCCTCTCAGAGTGCCCCCTCTGTATGCTTGCAGAGACCCCTACAGTAGGGAAACATGCAAAACGGTGTCC
This sequence comes from Perissodus microlepis, assembly GCF_051167445.1. Lineage (NCBI taxonomy): Eukaryota > Metazoa > Chordata > Actinopteri > Cichliformes > Cichlidae > Perissodus > Perissodus microlepis. Next base: position 30,091,361 of record NC_140477.1, read on the forward strand.
AAACCTTTGTATTTTAGCTTTATTTATGTCTTACACAGCATCCCAACTCTTTAGCTAACTTAATAACTTTAGCTAAAGTGAATAGTTAGTCTAATTCAATAGTGCAGCATTACTGGATCACCTCTGTTTGAAGTGATATAATATGATATACAACTATCACTGAAACAGCAAACTTTGTAAATAAATAAACAACACTTCTCATTCTCTAAACGTTTGGCCACAGCTGTAGATTACACTATCAGTGCTTGTTCACTCTTGACAATAATTACATTTCTAAATTTACTTTGTGCATTTACAGGTAAACAATATCTAATATTTTATCTAAATGACTGCTTTGTCTTTGAAAAGGGTGAAGAGCCTGAGGCCGGTGACAGTCCAGTTCTACTCTAAGTACATCCTTACAGTGGCTCACAGGACAAGGCCACATTCCTGTCCTGCCAGAAGAGAAGAGAAACTTCAGAGTCTTCATGCAGTTCAACCACACCTGTCATATTCCATATGACAGGGGTCTCAAACTCCAGTCCTCAAGGGCCAGTGTCATGCAACTTTTCCATGCCCTCGAGGACTGAAGTTTGAGACCCCTGCCGTATGGTGTTCATGCTGTTTTCTACCCCACAGTTACAGCATGTCTGACTGCCTGTTCAGCATATGCAAAAATATATGATGAGTTTAAGCATGTGATGACTAAGGCCTTCCATTATGGTGTTTGTCATCACATGTCACAGACATCTGGATGATCATTTGGAATAAACAAAAAACTAAAAACTTGTTACTTCATCTTTTATCTTTATTATTATTATTGTTCTTATTTTACATTTTTCATTGTTAGGCATTAGGTTTATTTGTAGTAGTCCTTTCCAACGTCTTTCCCTCTTCCATGTTACTGTGTCAGCTTGTCAGCATCTATTTGGGTTTGGAAGTGGAACAGAAAGTAAAGAAATCCAAAGTGCCATTAAAACCAGGAGAGGTTCTTATATTTCAGAAGAAGGGATTAATTCAAAAGAAATGACCTCAATGCCATATTTTATTTAGGAACCCTGGAGAGCACTTTGCAAAATAACACATTCTGATAATTTCACCCTCAGATGAGCCAAGCTACGACTGTCAGGGAAGGTGATGTAGGTACAGAGCATATGAGAGTGGTTAAGTTAATGTCTCTTGTCTAGATGAAGGCACAAGAGGGATCAATGGCAAGGCGTAGAGATTCAGTATCTTCAGTGGACACTCCATTTCTGGCACAAAACACCTGTAAGAGATGGTCGATTTAGGAGGTGACCCGACAACTTCAGCATGTCAAACATAGTAATGGAGCAGTATGTTTTTTTTAAAAAAAAAAAATCTAATTAAGCATGCACTCAGTACCCTAAGAATTATTATGGTAGTTAAACACAGTGATAGTTGTATATCATATTATATCACTTCAAACAGAGGTGATCCAGTAATGCTGCACTAATGAATTAGACTAACTATTCACTTTAGCTAAAGTTATTAAGTTAGCTAAAGAGTTGGGATGCTGTGTAAGACATAAATAAAGCTAAAATACAAAGGTTTGGACACTGTTTTGCATGTTTCCCTACTGTAGGGGTCTCTGCAAGCATACAGAGGGGGCACTCCGAGAGGGTACAAGATGACAACTCTGGAATTCTACTAGAAACAGTCGATCATATTTGTTTGTCAAAGCTGAATTCAGGGCAAACTACGCTAAATTAGCGTTTTTAGCTAACAGCTACAATAAGCATAAAAGTTACCTTACGGCTATCATTTGTTAACATGACGCTTGTTCTTATACATGTAATACATTTATTACCAACCTGAGAGTTTATCCGCTGGTCATTCGACATGACGAATGACTTCTGAAGTCTTAATTCAGCTCAAGATGCTGTAGATTCCCGTCAGTAACACTTTCGGTCCGCCAGTAAAACGTAGTTCTATTAATCTGCGCTTGAACCGGAACCGGATGTAAGTTCCAAAAAACTGAATTTTGGAACTGAAATTGAATTGTAGAACTGAAACTGAAATTATTCGAGAGCTGAATTTTTAAAGGATAAAATGCAGTTTCAAAGTAAATCAATTCATTTTCAAAATATAAAATTCAATTCAATTCACCCAATGTATATACTAATATATATATATATATATATATATATATATATATATATTCAATTCAATTCACCCAATGTATATACTAATATATATATATATATATATATAAATAAAATGTTCTCCCCCCCCCCCCCCATTTTTGCACATGTCGAGGAGCGTGTCAGGCTACATTTCACTGTGTGTTATACTTGTATAACTATGCATGTGACAAATAAAGAACCTTGAATTTCAATTTAGTGATGATCATTTTCAAACCATAAATTCAATTTCAAATTAGACTAATTCAAATTCAGTTTTCAAAAGCATTTATTCAAGTTACAATTCAGATTCAATCTGAGCAATTCAAATTCAAATTTAACTTATTCAAATTCAGTTTCTGATGGCACAGATTTCTGCCCATAGTGGTCCACCACCATGACAGCAATAGCGTGGTGCTTCTTTTTGTTTTTCAAATGTTTTTTTTTTTTTTTAAAAAAGGGAGAGAGCGGCATGACAAAACTAATTTCAAAAAACAAAAAAACCCTCTGCATCTGGTGAAGAAAGTTAAAGTTACAGAGTGAATCTTAGGCTTCACAAATGGGAACGAAGATGAAAATGAAAGCTGGGAAATGTTCTCAAGTCTTTCCAGGGTTAACATGGAGGTATCAGTCAGCAAAGCTCTGTTCCCACCACTGCACTCATCACCCCCCACCCCACCTCCCTCCCTCCCCTTGCACAAATAACTCCATTAGTTTCACAGCTCCCAGTGGGATCAAAGAAAGAAATAAAGTAAAACATTGCAGCTGTGTAGATATGGTGACATCTTAATCATCACGTCATTCCCTTTGTTTCGTTCCTCTTCGATTGATGTTAACACGTTTTTTTCAAGTCCTGAGTTCCACTGAGCAGCAGTTGAGATGTTTAAGCTCCAGGCTTTGTGTTCATACAAGTATATATTAATATTCTTCATCATAAATGTTCAACACCGTTTCTTTAACCAATAGCTAGGAGAAATTACGGCAAATAAATAAGCCCATTTGAGAAAACAAAAGAAAAAAAAAGAAAGGGGGATAGTTTAAATTTTAAAACACTTTACTTAAGGTAAAAATACAATATTATTCCTAATGAAGAAGCACCACGTCAAAAAAGTTGATGTCATTCCTCTGCTGTTGTTAAAATTCGGTTGATGGATCTGAAATGACAAAGATGAGGTCTTAGTGAAGAGAAAGTATTAGTAGCTACATCAACGCTGACCATTTAAAAAGACATCCACTCACAGAGTCAGTGTTTCAGGTCACTGGGAAATCCACTGCCGCTGATTTCGCTGTAACCTACAAAACAGGGTTTGACGCTTTAAAATTGGACTAACTTGTCAGCACCATTTAATTCAGCATTCCTGTGATTTTGGAGAATAAATGAATACCTGGTTGTCCATTGAGATGGCCGTAACTTGAACCGTTTGCCGGTGTGGTTTGATTGGAATGTAGTCGATGGCCACCGCTGCCGTCAGCGTAGTCTGTGCAGCGACGTTTTTCCGGTGGAAAGCCATTGTCATGTTCAAAGTCTCCGTCAGAGTGGTGTCGCTTGCGGCTCTCCCATTCCTCGCTGCTTACTGAGTGGGAGATGGAAGCAGAGGAAGCAGAAGAAGCTAGTCCATGATTTGGTTTCCCCACCGCACTGCCGCTGGTGCTGGGCTTGGAGCTTGTGGGATAGTCCCTCAGAGATCCATTCCCATTAACATGAACTACGCTGCCGTCAGCGTCGTCTGTGCAGCGACGTTTTTCCGGTGGAAAGCCATTGTCATGTTCAAAGTCTCTATCAGAGTGGTGTCGCTTGCGGCTCTCCCATTCCTCGCTGCTTACTGAGTGGGAGATGGAAGCAGAAGAAGCTAGTCCATGGTTTGGTTTCCCCACCGCACTGCCGCTGGTGCTGGGCTTGGAGCTTGTAGGATAGTCCTTCAGAGATCCATTCCCATTAACATGAACTACGCTGCCGTCAGGGTAGTCTGTGCAGCGACGTTTTTCCGGTGGAAAGCCATTGTCATGTTCAAAGAGATCAAGCTTTACGGCCAGCCTAAGACAGAAAAAGTGACCCATTATCAATAAAATGATGAAAATTCTTTCCGTTTTTAAGAAAATAATAATACTGATAGTGAGCTTTAACCCCATATTATTTTCAAACAAAATCTAGCTTAAAACAAACACATTTCCTTCTGTTTTCATTAAAGGATTGAGAGAATGATGGCAATACTCACCCACTCTCACGGTGTCTGTCTTTATCCTTTGATTTCTTCCTTTTCTTACTCTTTTTGTGTTTTTTAGTGTGGCGGGCCTCAGAGCTGTCGTCCCTGTCTTTGCTGAGAGTCCTCTTGCGATTTTGATCCTCTTTGTCTGGAGAGGAAAGGCGAGCCCGTGGCGGGGAGCCCTTGAACTTGTTTGTTTCTGGTGCTGTAGAAGGTGAGAAATTTCCTTCCTTGTAGTCCCGTCTGTACCGGTGACGATCGTCGTCGCTTTCTCGTTCGTGACCCCTATCCCTGTAGTGTCTTTCTCTATCTCTGCCAGAGCTAGAGTACAGTCTTTGCCTGTCTCGGGAAGATCGTTTTTCATTGCAACTAGAACTAGGCTTGGACTGATACTGCTCCTTAGTATCCTTACGTCCTTCAGTCCCTGTTGTTGCACATTTATCTTGTGGTAGATCCTTGGCTTCATCCTTGCTTACGCTAACTTTCTGTGGAGCTGCAGAAGCCCCACTGGTGCTTTGAGAGCAGCCCGGCTGAGGGGTAAGGCTGCAGGGTTGCCATCTTGCCCAGAAGAAGAAAGAGCGGAAGCAGATTCTTTAGCTGCAACAGAAGGGGTAGTTGTAGCAGTAGCTGAGGGTGAAGCGCTAACGGCGGAGGATTCTGTACAGTGAGGCAGGGGTTCAGATGGAGTTTTAGCCCTTGTGACAGGAGTGGAGAAATCCTGGCTTTCATTAGCAGCAGGATGAAAGGCATGCCGCTGACTTGGTTTAGTGGACGCGGAATAAAACGAACGTCTGGTTGGACGTCTGACGTAGACTGTGAGGAGGACAAAGAGCTGGAGGAGGAGGAACTGCTGGCGGAGGACGGCTTGCAGTAAGAGGAGGAAGAAGCAGATGGGCAGTTTGGTTTGCTTAGCCCAATTGAAAATGAAAGCTTCTGTTGTTTGTCGCTGTCTGGAATCATTGTGGGCCGGCTTACTGAGTGGGAGATGGAAGCAGGGGAAGCAGAAGAAGCTAGTCCATGGTTTGGTTTCCCCACCGCACTGCCGCTGAAGAGAACTCTGAAGGAACAAGTTTTTAGAAGAGAAACACTGGGTTTAACAAAAACAACAACATTATCAGTACCCTCAGGTGAGGAAGTACCTTGTTCATGTGTGGTGGCAGCTGGGGACCTATGAAGCCAACACTGTTGTGATGCATGGTGGCAATGGTGCGTGGGATCACCACCGGCTGGGGAGATGACTGACCAGATATGCCAGCGTTATGGTTCAAGTGGCTGTAGTCTAGGGCTGCCACAAACGATTATTTTGATAGTCGACTAGTCACCGATTATTTTTGCGATTAGTCGACTAATCAGATCATCATCCATTAGACGTAAAACGTACAGCTTATTGCACCAGCAGCATCTGCTCTTATATAACTATCATTAGCTTACAGCTTTAAGTGTTTAAGGTATGTGCTAACTAAAAATAAAGACAAGATGATAGTTTATTGAATTTTAATGAAATTTGCAGATTGCTTCCGTGAAGTTTAATAAACTCCTTGCTATCTAAAATATAACAGGACACCGGAGTATATTCTCGAGCATCTCACACTTCTGATAATCAGCTGTCTGCCTGACGTTTATTCAGCTGTGTAAAAACTATAACTTTAATCTCAGCCAAACCGATTTACTCAGGAACAAATAAAATACTAAAAAAAGCCAAACAATAACATTTTTAAGTTATCTAAGTGACTTATGTATGTTTAACCTGAGTAGCGAAAGACGGCGGTGGGTTTGAAAACGATTTGCTGGGAGTCCGGTGTTCTCACGGGCTCTAGTGAGCCTCGCCCCCGGCTAGCTATCGAGCTAGTGGGTAACAGATGTCTCCGAAAACGTCGGAGCACTTTTGAAAATATGTGGTGTCTTGATAAACTGAGCAGATATTTGAGGTTTACACAGCTACATTCTCGCCTGAAAATATGTTAAACGTTTATTTTGTGACCCAGAAAAATAATAAGAGTAATATTAAAACTAACTAGCTGCCGCCATTGTTGACAACTGCGCTGAGCCGCGCTGTGAATTCTGGGACACAGCTTCTTCTTCTTCGGGGTTTAACGGCAGCTGGCATCCTTGTACATGCAGTGCTGCCATCTTCTGTTTCAGTGCGTTATTACACTCTTAAATCCTACTACTTATTCCTGCGTCTTTCAGGATCTTACAAAGCTTCAAACGATGCGTTGACTATTAAATCAGTCGTCGACGATTTTGATAGTCGACGTAATCGTGACTAGTCGACTAATCGTGGCAGCCCTACTGTAGTCCCCAGTTTTTTTCACATCTGTGCACCTGATGACATGGAAAAAAGAATATTAACCATGACAAAGCATCAACATTATAACATTAGGTTATAATAATACATTTTCTACAAGAAAAGTGGGAATAAACATGTCTACATTATTAAATAATGATGGGAAAAGTTCTGCTGAAGGAATAAGCCTAGAATGTTTAAAAATACCGATGTTTACTCACTTGATGTAGAAGAGGACATAGGCCTGCTGGTTGAGAACGGTGCCAATGTCACTGACTGACACGGACGAGTCATTCATCAAAAACCAGTGCCCATTGCTGGCCTGTGAGACAGAATGAGAGAGATGTGACACAGCAGATTCAGTTTCTGAATTGAATTTGAGCTAAAAAGAAGAATCTTATGGTTATATAGGGGTCTTTTTTTTTTTTTTTTTTTTTCTTTCAATGCATATGTAACACTTCTGGAGTCGTTACAGTATACTAGGACCAGTTAGGTTCGACTACTAGAGTAGTAATGAGTGTAGCATGTGATAAAGACCACAGACCAGTAAATACGTTTAAATTGCCGGCTTGTTATTTCGTGAAGACAGAGAATAGACAGTTAACACACATTACATAAAACATTCAAAATCACACATTTAAGGAAAACAAGATATTTCTTTCCCCTTTTTTGTTCAGTATGTTCTCTTAGTTCATCCTATTTATCTCAAAACCTTTTATTTGGCTTTAGAAGGATGTTATTTTCAACCTAGGTTATTGTCTTATTTATTTCAAGTTCTAAGTTCAAGTTTATCCTTCAATCTATTTGAGTTAACACTGTGTTATTTTAAATCAAGTTCAATTCTTTTAACCCCAAGATTTAATTTAATCTTGGTCTAGGTTCACCTTTAAATTTCAACCAGTTCTTATTCAAAATTATTTACATTTCCATTAACACCATTACAGCATTAAAATGTAAGGTTGACCAAAATAAATTACAAAAACATGTAAAAACTGAAAACAATTCAGCAAAAGGCTGAATGAATCCCTTAAACAAACAAATAAACAAAAGAAAGTTGTCTTTGTGTCCTTTAACTATTAATCCTGGAATTACTCCGAATGATTATCCAGTGCTTTGAAAGTCCGCTGTTCTTTTGCAGAGGTGTATGGATTAATCCTACCAGTTTTTTCAGCGAAACAGCTCAACGTCCAGCAGGGGGCGTTTTCCCTTTTTCTGCTCGGTACAGTTCAATGGGTCCGTGGGTGGCTCGCCATTTTGTTTCTCGCTCAGCGGATCAAACTCCGATTCTAGCTCGGCATTTCCCGATCCAAACCTTAATGGCCTACCATAACAACAAAATAAAGTGCATAAACATTCGAAGATAACACACGGGTAGCCCTTAAATAACAGTAAAAGTCCATTTTTCCAGCTTATTTAGCCGTAAATGAGGTGACGCCAATATGGCGCGCTGAAACACCGTCAAAGGCCTTTGAAGTAAAGCCTGTGTCGGTTAAGCACGAATCCACCGTTTTTAACATAAAACAACATAAATCTGCTACCTTGGCTCTCCATTTGCATGAAATGAGCAATATAATACAACAAAACATTTCTTGCATGAAATAAAATACAATTTCTGAACTCACCAAGTCCCGTTCGGTTATGTTCACAACGTCACCAAGGCAAGGACAGGTCGGAAAAACAAAAATACATTCTCCAGAGTACAAAAATGGCTTCAAGTAGATTTCTGGCTTGTTTTTACTATTTTTTCACTCATTTAAGCAGCAGCTCTGCAAGGACTGTCTGCATTTCTAACTCTCCAGCATCAAAAAGAAGGAACAACCCTATTGGGTGTGGCTATCACAGGAGTCACGCTGCAGCGTGCCCTTTCACAATAAGAGTCTGAACACATATTTTAGCCATTTTATCTGAATTAACATAAAACACCATGAATTAGCAAGTTCTGTACCCTTTTAACATGTTTTTAAACACAAACGAAATCCTATACCATGAATTATATCATTGCTGATGTTTTTAATGAATTTTCTAACCATTATGATCTATTTATTGACTATTTATCAACTGTAATATTTTCTTATGACTGTTTTTACTAACAGGCTTTTATTTGTTGTTAGCTATGTTAACCAGGGTTACACATACAAAGTATTTTTCTCTGTTTGCATTCAGTTTTCTGCTGAAATGTGTTGTTTATGGTGTGTGTTTGTTTGTACTAAGCAACAGCAGCATTCAAACAGATTCGGGCACAGCCAGTACCTTAATATAGCAGAAATAGTGTCCAGCATGACAACTCAATCCAGAGTGAACCAGCACAGCATACAGCCTGTAGAGCTGGGGCTCCCCGTGGGACTGAGACATGAAGGGCCGCAGATCCAGATGCTCCAAATACTTCACATCCTGACGACCACCAAACAAAAAATTTCAAACATTACATGCAAATATCCTGTTTTATAATAAAACAAAGCATCTGTCATGTATCTTTATGACTTAAGCAGACACTATTGGCCATTTGCCTTTGTGATTTTGCCTCCACTGAAGTCTGCAAAGCGTTTGAGTGAGATGGTGAGCACATTGGCGCTGCGATGGATTGTGAATCTTTTTGAGGCCGATACCATTTTGTTGCACCTGAAGGAAACAAACATTCAGCTTGTTGACAAAAATCACACCTAAACACTAAAACTCATCATGGTTTGGCATCTCTTTGACTTACTTGGTGCATTTGTAAGCATTTTCGCCATCCAGCTGTTCTAGCTTGACAAACTGCTCCAGAGCTTTGGAGACATTTGGAGCAGTCTATATGAACAGAGAGAGAGAGGAAAAACCTCACACTCCATAATGCAGAGAACACATAGTAGCAACGTCACTTTGAATGTTGTCCAATTACCTTAATTTCCAGAGAGATATCCAGAAAAGGGTCAAATGTATCTGAGACAGCTTTGCAGTTTAAACATTTAACTGAAACAGAAATCAGTGCTATGAGTATCACACAAGCTGTAAGACATAAAAAGACAAATAAAAGAAAAATAAATCAAACCTTAAAAAACAGTGACTTACCTCTGGATCTTAGGTACCCGCCAAACACTTGATGGATGAAAGAGGTTGCCTGCGTTTGCCTGTCCAATCTATAATAAAAAGATAAAGCACAAAAGTTAACTAATAAGGACAGTGCAACAATTAACTGACTGACCATTTATTTTTTAGCATTTTGGAACCAGACGATCACTTTACAGTATTCAAGTAGCAGAAAAGACAATAGGAGGAATTGGAGCACAATTAATTACTTAAGAGGCCATCTGCTGCTACACGGGAAGAATTGATTTGATGAGAATTGACACTTTAGGTTCTTAAAAAAATAAATGAATTAATAAATTATTTTTAGGAGTCTAACAAGAAGCACAACACTCAGCCCAGTGCATCTGTTAAACGTGTAGTTTTGGTTAAATGTGCACATAGACTTCGAAGCTCTATAGTAACACATAGAAAAACCTGGATTTTCTGAATTTTGCTGCTGCAATAATAGCACTAATGCCATTAGGGTGAATAAGAGATGACCTGAGGGGTTGAGTGCTCCTGCTCACACTGCTTACCCTGTTGCCTCAGAAGAAATCTATACTAGACACTAAGTCTGGCAGCTCTCCCCTATAATCCCAGACACCTGTTTTACTACACGTTTAAGCCGCTTCTGATCTTTTCAAGCCCTGTTACCAAAACAAGCTACCATACCCAGTGTAAGAATACTTTCTGTGTTGGAGCAGTCAAGTTCATTAAAAAACTTGATATAATAATGAGGTATTATATCAAGTGGCTTGCCTAGTATGTAAGCTGAGGTGTCAGTCAGGCAAGAGACTGAGGAATCTGCATTTCTGAAAAATACTCTCAGCAATTGAAGCATTAATAGTTAAAAGGAACTAGTATAAACTGCACTTCCTGAAAAACAGGATAAAGGATTTATTTCATATTCTCCTACTGTCACGGTGTTACCTCTACATAGCTAATTATGGATCTTACTACATAATAAAGTGTAAACACTGTCAAGCCCAAGTAAAAATATTTTTGTGTGTTTAATTTGTTTAGAATGCATACAATGTAAAATGACACTCACTTGGTTCCAGGTAAGCAGGACTTTTGCATAGCATCCACTGTGCACCGCAGGAATTCATGAGCATCTTCCTGGCTTCCATAGCGGAAGTGGTTTGCAATCCCTGTGTGAGGGGAACGAGGAAAAACAGAACCAAAAAACAAAGCAGGAGGTGAATTATTGTAAAGGATACCACAGTTAAATGCAAGTTTACACTTATTTAAAAACAGAATTCAAAATCCCTCCAGATTATTTCCCTCCAAAATTACAAAAGGTAAACAGTCACACAGCGCCTCCTATCATTAAAATATAGGTAAACACTTTGCACAGAGCACAGCATCAACAGTCATCCACTTACACCCAAGCTCATTGAGTACACCAATGGGCTTAATGACATTCCCAGAGTTGGCAAAAACCTGAATGATGTGGTTTTGCATGGTACACATCATACAGAACCCTGGCTCATGACCTGCAGCAGAGACAGAGACAAAATACTGAGTGAGTAAGGAGTGATACAATGTGAGAATCAGCGCAGGACTGCGTAACACCACTGTTGGTGAAATAAACTTACATGTTTTGGAGTGCTCCCGCGTCAGCATGTAGTTTGCTAAAGGAGGGGTGTAGCTGAGACACTGCAGGGCTGAGTTGAGGAAGCAGGTGTTCCCCATGTTCTGGAGGCCTGCACCAATGTGGTGAACCTGGGCCCACTTTAGGCTGAGCCGATCTGGTGAGAACAGCACCTTCTGGGGCAAGTCAATTCCATCGCTACTGCTCATCACTGACACACAGAGCCACAATTATTACTAAAAATCTGTTTCAATACATTTTAAAAACGACATAATTTAATGCTACCTTACTTATACAACCACACACTGGCACATGGCAAAGTCATGTCAGGACATCACAGTAATAGCTACAACTATTAACAGTTATATAATGTGATTCTGGCCACTGTGAACAACTCCTAAACAGGCTCAGGAAGAAAGACAGGACAGTTTGCCTTCTCCTTTGTTTCTGCTAAACAAGTTGGGCTGCCGGTCTTTATATAAAAACAGCAATTGCATCACGAGCTGAAGTGACTGATCATGCAAAGCTGGATGCATTACATAACTGGATGAATGAACGGAGAAGGGAAGCAGCAACACAACACCCGCAAAAGCAGTTGTCAAACTTGTGTGAAAGCAGAAGCAAAAAGATTAGCTGTATGTTATTAAAACCAATTCTGACAAATATGGGTAAATAATGGCTAAAAAGTGTGGTTCCATATTTGCTAAAACAGGTTGGAAAACTATTCTGTCTGACAATAAAAATCTTCAAACAGCTTAAAAAGACATTTTGAAAAAAAGCCAGGCTTTGCTCTGACCTTGGTCCTTGGGCCGGTCCACAGAGGAGGGTGTACTGTTGTACACAGCAGCTCCAGGTCCGAGTCCGGCTGACTCGTGGTCAGACTTTTCTGAAGATCTGTCAACTATGGTCATTGTTCATAGCTGCATTAGGAACATAGACACATACGTTTATGAACTGAAAACAAAACAAAACAAAAAAAAACAAAGTCGTTGCTAGGTTTGAATTTTCTCATTGTTATTTTGGAAAAAGGGAAAGGGAAAGAAAACTTAAATACTACATCAATCCTACACTGGTTAGGTAGCAGTACAGTGAGTTTGGACAACAACAACTAAATACAAAAGCCACATTAACAGATTATACCCAATTTCGCTGTGCAAGAAACTGCACAATGACAAAAAAAAGCTCTAAGTCTCTTATAGCTTATAGTTAAATAACGCTATATTAAACACTGCCCTCATACCATCGCCTAAACTTTCAGCAAACAAGTATCAGAAATTGTGTTAGACTGGATGATTTGTTTACATTCAAAAACAGACTAGCATAAGTGAGAGCCAAATATTAGTTTTTGACCATTTGTTTTTATTTGAATCATCTTGTCAGATTCCTTTTAAATAACAAACACCAGGAGACAAGAGTAACTTTCGACATCTAATTTAACTCTGTCCAACTAACAAACTTAAAATATCGACAAAAATTAGTGTTTAGAAAACTCAAGAGGGGAAATGCCAGATAATCCACTCGACCGAGGAAATTTCCAAGTCGGAAGCACGTTTACAACAGAAGCAGCTGTTCCCTCCCACCTGCTCTTACAGAGTGGCTCACATTGGCTAAATGACGGCTGCTAGGCCTTTAACACGCAGCGTCGCAAAACCTCAAGAAAACACACAAAACACCCTGATCATATCAGACGGAGAGCAAGTTGAGAGCTTACCAGTCTTGTCGAATTCCGAGATGGAATGACGCGCACTTACAGAAGATACAAAAACCATGGAAACCACACACACACACACACACACACAGATAAAACATATTAAGGATTGTACATTAACATAAAGCTGTTGTACACACACACACACACACACATATGAAGAGAGAGAGAGAGTATGCATAGTATGCAAACGGCTACCAAACAGCCATCATAATTCGTCATACAATGAGAACAGAACAAATCAACAATTGACAATGACTAATTAATATTAAAATCTGTAACATAATGTATTGTTTGGAGTTTAGTCCGTTACTGTTACTATTTTTACCATTTCTTCTTGGAGCAACTGTAATGCACATAATTTCCTTAGGGATTAATAAAGTATTCTGATTCTGATTGTTTCAGGATGACCTGCCATTATCCAATAACACATCTGCTTACCTGTATCTTTTGCTCGTTTCTCCTCCTCTTCTTTTCTCTTTTTTCTAAACTGAGGACCTGATGGCTTTGAACTTTTCTTGTCCATCTTCCATTGGTTTTAATTTTGCACTGCAGTATGAACACCCATCCCTCAACCCAAGGATCACCACAACATGATCTAACACACCTACACCTTAGTTCACAGATTCACTTTGTCTAGGGTGCATTTCTGAGATTTCACACAACCCAGGATTCAAATCATGAATACATAATGGCCTGGATTTACATCATTATGAATGAAATGCGCTCTATTTGGAAGCAGCCGCCCCCTCCTCCCCTTTCGGTTGTGTGTGAGACTTTAAATCATCAAACTGTAAATTTTAAATTGTTATTGATCCCTTTATCCCTAGTCCTAAAGTATATATTTATTTTCTTACTCTTCTTATATATATTGTTTGTTTACTTGCACTGCTGTAACTGGAGCTTCGTCGTCTCGTTGTTCAGTCTGACGTCACTAGCCGTGTCTGGGCCTAAACTCCGCTGCAGGTCCATATATCAAACATCACTATGGCATTACTGAGAGTTGAAAAACTGTCTAAAGTCTTTCATCTTTAATAAAATGATCAGCGTTCTGCTCTACCAGGTGTAATAATTGAGTTTAACATCCAGGCATCCATGAAAATGGAATTTATGACATTTAACGGAGTTAGAAGTTAGCAGGAAGTTAGCTCGCTAGCTTCTATCTAAATACAATATAGCATGTCCTGACTGGGGGGTTTTGGAAACAAATGAAAACGTACAGCTCTGCTATCACTTCCAACATAAATGAAGACAGAAAGCTAAACAGCAGTGACGTTTGTAGGGTTACTGAAGTTTGGCTAGCTGGTATATAATGATGTGCTACGTGACCGCTAGCGACACAGCTATGTTAGCATAATATAAACAAGCTAACTTTTTTTCCACTCGATAAAAGTTAACATGAGTGTTCTCGGTGGTCAGGAACAAATGTAATTGCATGGCAGGATGCTGTAAAAGGACCAAACTTCAGCCAGGAGAACAACTGAGATAATCCATCCACAATATGAGGTTAGTCATTCATATACTGCTGCATGGGCTGGGCTGTAGTTACATCCTAAGGTTTTAAAAACTGAGCTTAAATAAATGATTAGCGGTAATAAAAGCCAAGGGAGGTCAACAGTGATCACTGACTGTTTTAGGAGCTTTTTGAGTTTAAATAGAAGAAAATACATAACATTAAACATGTTAACAACACAAAAGCCATATTAAACGCAGACTACTTTAGGCCCGGAAGTAGGATTCGTCACGTCATCACTTAACAATCGGATTGCAGCATAACTAAGGGAGGATTCAGGGTCACCTGGTCCAGCCCTAACTATATGCTTTAGCAAAAAGGAAAGTTTTAAGCCTAATCTTAAAAGTAGAGATAGTGTCTGTCTCCCGAATTCAAACTGGAAGCTGGTTCCACAGAGGAGGGGCCTGAAAACTGAAGGCTCTCCCTCCCAGTGTTGCCAACTCCTCAGTAAGGAAAATCGCTATTGGCTGTCCTAAAAGTTGCTAGAAGTCGCCAAATGACGTCATCGCCCAATTTGCATAATTGGTCATGCTAATGTAATTGCAACCTATGCTGTTGGAGAGAGAAATAACATCGTGGAAGAGACATAAAGTGAGTAAAAAACGTCCTAAATGCAGTTAGAATTTATTTAGAACTACAATTTAAATTTCTTTTAGCAATTATTGTTTTTTAATGTCACAATTCCAACCCTGCTCCTTTATCCGGGCCTGGACCGGCAAAAGTGACCCGAAATTGGCGCTCTGGTGGAGTTACTTTGTGTGTGAGAGTGTGTGTTTATAAGTAGTTTTAAACCTCGTGATCCACAAAACAGCATCACAGTAAAAGAAGAACTGACTGCGTTACAGTCAGTGCTGGAGCAGCGGCTTCGCTCATGCGCGATTCATTTGCCGTTTGGACGCACAGGTGTGAACGTCTCCTGCCCTGATAGCAGCTGGGGGAGGACTATCCTCCGCCTGGGAGCGTTTTGGCACGGGTGAGGTGCCCACGGCAGCACCGCTGCTTGTTGAGAGTAAGAGCGATACGCGTTTTCACGTCAAAAAGTCGTCATAAATAAGTCTCCAATAACACCAGAAAAAGTCGCCAGATTTGTCGCTAGTCGCTTTTTAGAAAAAAAGTCGCTAAGGGGGTCTGAAAACTCGCCAGATATAGCGACAAAGTCGCTAAGTTGGCAACACTGCTCCCTCCCATTCTACTTTTAAATACTCTGGGAACAACAAGTAGGCCTGCAGTGCGAGAGCGAAGTGCTCTAATAGGGTGATATAGTACTACAAGGTCCTTAAGATAAGATGGGGCCTGATTATTTAAGACCTTGTATGTGAGGAGCAGGATTTTGAATTCAATTCTGGATTTAACAGGAAGCCAATGAAGGGAAGCCAAAACAGGAGAAATATGCTCTCTCTTTCTAGTCCCTGTCAGTACGCTGCAGCATTTTGGATTGGCTGAAGGCTTTTCAGCGAGTTTTTTGGACATCCTGATAATAATGAATTGCAGTAGTCCAGCCTGGAAGTAATAAATGCATGAACTAGTTTTTCAGCGTCACTCTGAGACAGGATATTTCTAACTTTAGAGATGTTGCGCAAATGGAAGAACGCAGTCTTACATATTTGTTTAATATGTGCGTTGAAGGACATGTCCTGGTCAAAAATGACTTTAAGGTTCCTCACAGCTTTACTGGAGGCCAAGGTCATGCCATCCAGAGTAAGAATCTGCTTAGATACCATGTTTCTAAGATTTTCAGGGCCGAGTACAATAACCTCAGTTTGATCTGAATTAAGAAGCAGAAAGTTAGCGGCCATCCAGGTCTTTATGTCTTCCTGCAGAGACATTCCTGCAGTTTAATTAATTGGTGTGTGTTACCTGGCTTCATAATAGATAGAGCTGTGTGTCATCTGCATAGCAGTGAAAATTTATGCTATGTCTTCTAATGATGCTGCCTAGGGGAAGCATGTATAATGTAAACAGAATTGGTCCTAGCACTGAACCCTGTGGAACTTCATAATTAACCCCAGTGGGTGAAGAGGACTGTCCATTTACATGTACAAATTGGAGTCTATTAGATAGATATGATACCACATTATATCTGTGATATCACACAGTAAATATTAATTCATGAAATTCACAAAAGAGGAAACTTGGATTAAAGGGATGTGGAAAAAAGAAGCTGAGGAGGCTGAGGGCCAGGTTCAGTTATGGTGCTGTGCCACATGAGTAAATGATTTGTTTCCCTGCATGCTGTGTGGTGCTGCTGGTATTTATAAGTTAAGAAAATGCGGAGCGATCCGTGTAAATTGTGTGCTGAAATTAGACCTATTATTCGCATGCATTTTGAGGGCAGTAAATATATTATATGATCCTTTGAAATAATCAACAAAAATGTATTTTAAAAAACTAAAAAAATTGAAAATGTCCAGATTTTAGTCCTTGCATATTATTATGTTTTGAGTGACTGTGCATGTTTGTGTGCAGAACATCTGATATTAAATGTGTCTTCATTTAAGTTTTCTCAAGAAACAGTGAACAATCAGACAGTTTTGACACAATCAAATACTTTGAAGAAGGAAATAAACTCTCATATTAGAAAACAATGAACAAGTGGTTTGATTTTGGTTCTGAGGCTATGCAGTTGTGGCAGACTGAGGCAACCGAATACAAAATGCTCCTGTGCAGAAGGAATGGGTCACCCAGACTAGACAATGGAGGGACTCACCAAGCGGTATATTAAACAGCTCAGCAAGGCTGTGCAGCAAAACCCACAGTAGACACTCAGTGGTGAGCAGCTGCTGGAGTACGTCATTGTGTCAGAGGATCCAGCTGTGGCCATCACAGTTATTCAGTCTTTGCGGTAAACCTCTGTGTAGATTATAGGTCACTGGGTTTCCTTCTCTGAAAAGTTAATGTTTCAAAGAAACTGCAGGAACTTTTTTGTTTTACAACAATCATTACTTACTAATTACTGACCATAGGTCTGGTTTTTCTTTTTATGTGGCCTTTTTCAGCTTTATTAGATAAATTTAGTAAAGAAATGACAGGAAAGCAGGGGCAGAGAGAGAAGATATGCAGCAAAGGACTGTGGGTCGGACTCAGCTATATGGCATGTGGGTACCTACTCAACACGCTGAGCTAAACCGGTGCCCAGGTCTGGTTTTTTATCCAATTTTCAGGTCAAAATTTCTAGAAGCTAATTTCTTCTACAGATGTTAAAAATCGTTAACCGCTAAAACTTCTTAAGTTAGACTCATGCAAACATCCTCATTTAAACATCAGTCTAAGTAGACATAATGGGAGTTTTACATGTATGTTCATGTGTCATACTTTAATCATACAATCATGCTTTATGTTTAAATTAATGATTATGATCCAAAAATTGGTTAAGTAATTGTCTAAGATGGCACATCTCATTCATGTGGTTCATTTATGCTACAATTTATTTTTTAACAAATAAAGCAAAAACATTAGTGGGAAAGTGAATTTCACAATCTAAGATCTTTAAATAATCTTAAAATATAAACAACGTTTGCAACTTTTGCACTGTTCTCTCCCGGTTACACTTTTTAATTAGGCACTGTATTCCCTTTATCATACTTTATGTGATGAAGTATAATGAATGCCAGCTGTAAGCATGTCAGCAGTGAATGAAAACAAACAAACAAGCAAACAAACAAAAACGGGTCTTAATGGTTATGTCTGTGGGCATCAGTGTTGGTCAAGTTACTTGAAAAAAGTAATCAGTAACTAATTACTGATTACTTCCCCCAAAAAGTAATCCCGTTACTTTACTGATTACTTATTTTCAAGAGTAATTAATTACTTAGTTACTTTTTAAAAACACGATTTACAACCTGAATAGGTGATAAAGCGATAGATCTTTCAGCCCAATTCTACTTTTTCTGCATAATCCATCATACAAAATGTAATCAAATGGAAAAGTCTCTTTTTAAAACTTGTTTTATTAGTTTTAATCTTTTAACTTTATGCATCAAGCAAAAATTTAATTATATGCAACATTCTCTGACTGGAAGAAATTTGTTTAATATTTAAACCTATTTTCTGCACATTCCAGCACATAATTTTTTTTTTGTTGTTGTTACACTCAGTCTTTCAAATAGATGCAAGTAAAACACAGCAGAAAATAAATAAAATCAAAGACAAGCGGTCCTGTTGCTCTATTTTCACCTGTAAAGCAGGAGTGGGGTAGGCGGAGGTTTGCCCTGGTGCAGGTGTGCCGCAGCGGTCAGTGGAAGAATCCGCGAGTTTCTCTGTGAATTTCCCATTACGTCATAGCGCACTCGGTGCTTGCTTGGAATTTTAGGGGGGGTTTTTTTCGCTGCAAAAAGAAGTTTTCTTCCCACGCACAACGGACACTAATGTTTTTGTCACTTTTTATGGAATTAAACTTAAAATAAGGTCAGTACTTCCACGCTTTAAACGCTGCACGCTCATACTCTCTCCGCACTCGATATATGATCCATTGTTGATCTGCACACAGCTGTTGTCACGAACGTCGCACTTGCTTACGTCACTGTCATGAGACATTCTCGCAAAAAAATCACGGTTTTAGTAACGCAGTAACGCAGCGTTCCTACGGGAAAGTAAAGGTAATCTAATTACCGTTTTTGCAATAGTAATCCCTTACTTTACTCGTTACTTGAAAAAAGTAATCGGATTACAGTAACGCGTTACTGCCCATCTCTGGTGGGCATAGGTGTGCAATTGAGATAAAGTTCTTAAAGCACATAGAATAAAGAACTTTTTAAAAACTTATTTAAATTTCTTGCTGTGAAACACAGCCAGTCATTTGTGACATGTGTCACAGCCAGTCATGTGGTTGCATTTGGAGTAACCAGTAAGACTGGAAAGCACTACATAAATGCCAGTCCATTGCAATACTTCAGTGAGGGCTCAGTCTGGGCCACCATTAGGTGGCAGGATTGCCACTTTAATGAATGTAAGAATTCCTGCAGAGCTGAAGACACAAATTAGTGTAAAGCAACTCAGATGTCCCAGACACGTTTATCTGTTTTACCAAGTGTGAGGTCTCGTTTTCTGTAAACTTGTACATTTAATGTACATCTCTTCTTATTTCCTGCATTAAATTTACATGAGAACCATGGGAAATGTAGGCTGTTTAATGCAGATGTCACTGTGCTGTATAGTATTATACTTCAAATTTCTTCTTCTGAAACCCAGGTTCCACTTTTCTTCCAGCTGATGTCACTGCTGCAGCTCACGGGGATTCTGTGATGGAAACGCGACCTTTTGAGCCTGGCAGTGTCCCACAGCGGCACCTTTAGGGTGGCTGGCTCCGCTAGCAGCAGTAAATCCACAGGTACTGATGAGAAATTCAAAGCTTCAGTCGCTGCTCATCTGAAACACGCCACACAGAAGGGATCCAACAGCTCCTATAAAATGTGTCCAGAATTCTTGGAGACCATATGGTGCAAAGAAAAAAAATGTGCTTGAGAATACAGCTCAGTATTCTTTAAACACAAAATGAGATGAGTTGCTTTCAGAAACTCCCAAACTCCTGTAGGACCCTCAAACACATTTTAAAAGTAAATATATGTTTTGACAGGCATGTGAGGGGCCAATTGTTCTCTGATTTTGCCCTTTTATTGTTGAGGGGATCTGAGATTGTGAAGATTACCTATCACATTCACACAACTGGCACAAACCAGAAATGTATATGCCACACACACAAGCACGCACACACACACACACACACACACACACACACACACACACACACACACACACACACACACACACACACGCAGACTCTGCCTTACTGAGTGCAGATCAGTGTCTAAGCAGCCACCTGCAGTCCCCCATTAGCTGGCAAGGAAATGGAATTGAAAAGATTCAGACCATGAAATGTGGCCAATAATGCCAGCTCTGATCTAAACCTGTACTGAATCTCAATGATGTAGTAACAGCACTGACACATTCAGCTTGTGAAACATTACCTGACACATCACTCTAAGCTATGGATCTGTCCCCGCTGCCGAAGCTGGCTGAAGCTGTCACAGCTGTCCTCACTGATGCGGCTAATTTAATGCTGCGCATCAGACGGCAAACCAACAAAATCAGACGTGCTAATGTCGCAGCGGCAGCTTTATCCTTGGCATCATGGTGTTGGGTTTTTATTAAGTATTGGTAGAGATTGTGTTTCCCTTTGAGTTTGTTTGACATCTTGCCTTGATGTGCAGGTGTGTTATGAAATGTTGACTCAACAGTGTCCTTAAGACACCGGTGTATTCTGATCTAGTTTTTTTTATAGTGGCTATATAAATACGGACCTCTCAAATATATTGTTTCATTAGCAAGGTTTGAAAAAGATTATAGCTTACCAGTCATGAGAGTGAAGTAAACTGGTTAGGGAATGCAAAAATTAAGTAAAACTGATCACTATTCCTAAAATCCTAAATGTGGCAAGCTAAGCTACACTACAGTCTACTCTTCACTTTGACTGGCTTAATATGGATAATTAACTTCATTGTAGGGCACTTTGTTACCCACTTTACCAAGTTCATGACAAGTAGATTTTAATGAAGTAGCGCAACGTTCACGGATCGCCTGTAGGTTTGACAAATTGTTGAATGCCCAAAATGTCTCTGCATATTATCGAGCTACGGCCTGAAACGGAAAACGCAGCATTAATTTTACATTAATCTGCATCACTCGACAGGTGCATTGATCACTTGGTTTTGTAAACGTGCACCACTTTCAACTGTGGGAGGGCATCACCTCCTGTCCTCTCATGAAGGATGATTCAGTGGATCCCCTTCTGAAGGAAGTAGTTAAAATGAATCACAGAAGCACTTTTGCTTAGTTTTTTTAAAGAATTTGACCAGCCAAGCAGGCATTTATGGGTCTCTTCACTTGATTCAGATCATTCCTAGCAATATATACAGTTCAACCACAACCTCAGTAGATTGTCTCGTTACCCACCTGATTTTACTCCCATTCCTCGCCATCTAACTCCTCCTTGCAGTTATTTTTGGATTGTGTTTGGATGGATTCTTCCAGTGTTTGCCAGACTTTTTTGTTTGTCATTAATTTCCATTAGATGTATTTTTGTTTGCGTTTTGTTTGCGTAAAGTTTCTGTTCAGTGATCATTTCAGGACACACCAGACCTGGCTGGTTGTGCTTATCGCAGCATTTTTAGCACTTACTCAAAAAAACTCCAGTCATAGGCGCACAGCCGCTTTTAATACTTCTTGGTCAGAACCAACATAATAGTAAAAAGGCTGCAAAATTGTAGTAGCAGTAGTTAAAGTTTAAACCAGTTCCCATCAGTTAACAAGTTCTTTGTTTGACAAAAAAATATTTAAAGGTAGCAAGAGGTGAAGACAGGATTAAAAAACAAAAAAGAAAAGAAAAAACCCAGCTTCCCTTCTCTCACCAATCCCACTTGGTATAGAGCAGATTGCCTAGGCTCAGATGCATGTCAGTAATTAATTCATTCTGTGAACAGGAGAATTTGCAGAGAGATTTTGCAATAACAATAAACTTTCATACTGCAAACATTCAAATTAGGGTTTGTACCTTTACAAATGCTTTCAGTTCACCTACAGGCAAACAGTATTAAACCCCAAAGTTTTTTTGTTATTTTTATTACTTTCTGCATATGAAGCAAGATATATGGAATTATGTAGCAAAGAAAATTTTGATAAATAACTCTAAGTGTGTCTTATATTTTAGATTCCTCAATGATGCCGACCTTTGCTTTTTTGACCGTGCTGCAAACCCTTGGCCTTCTCTCAGTAAGCTTCATGACATAGTCACCTGAAATGGTTTTCACTTCACAGGTGTGCCTTGTCAGGATTCATTTGTGGAATTTCTTGCCTTCTTAATGGGGTTGGAACCATCAGTTGTGTACACAGCTGACAGTCCTATTTGACAGTTGTTAGAATTCATATTATGGCAAAAACCAGTCAGCCAAGTAAAAACAAACAACAGTCCATCATTACTTTAAGAACTGAAGGTGAGTCAGTCTTTGAATGTGTCCCCAAGTGCAGTCGCAAGAATGATCAAGTGCTAGGACAACACTGGATCACCTCTGCTGCTAAATCACCAGCCTCAGAAATCACAATTTAACAGCACCTCACATTAGAGCCTAGATTAATGCCACACAGTGTTCCAGTAGCAGACACATCTCTACATCAACTGTTCAGAGGAGACTGTCCGGATCAGGCCTTTATGGTCAAATAGCTGCTAAGAAACCACTACTAAGGAAAAGGAACAAGCAGAAGAGATTTGTTTGGGCCAAGAAACACAAGGAATGGACATTAGACCAGTGGAAATCTGTATTTGGTCTGATGAGTCCAAATCTGAGATTTTTGGTCCACCCGCTGTGTCTTTGTGTGATGCAGAAAAGGTGAACAGATGGTCTCTACATGCCTGGTTCCCACTGTGAAGCATGGAGGAGGAGGTGTGATGGTGTGGGGGTGCTTTGCTGGTGACACTGTTGGGGATTTATTCAAAGTTGAAGGCACATTGAACCAGCATGGCTCCAACAGCATCCTGCAGCGACATGCATCCCATCCAGTTTGCATTTAGCCTCCAGGCTGTATAAGCGCTATTTGATCAAGAAGGAGAGTGATGGAGTGCTGCGTCAGATGGCCTGGCCTCCACAGTCACCTGACCAAACCCCAATCGAGATGGCAACATTCACAGTAATTGTGAGTGCATCAACATGTATGATGAGGTGAAAAAAAAGGGCACCAAAGAAACAACAGACTGAAATTCTGTACAAGGACCGGACAGCAGAAGACTGAATCAAAATGACTTTCTCTGTTGATGCTTCCTTTTGACCATTTGGGACAATATGCAAAACGTTGAGCCAACAGTGGCGCTTCCCTGCTCTCTCTGCAGAGTTGCATCTCATGCAAAACAAAGAATTTGGTGCTAGTTTTCCAGTTTGATGGAGCCCCTTGTCCCACTAGATAACTAGATAAAAAAGATAAAACAGGATCCTGTGAATTTTGATCAGCTTGGAGAACTAATAATGCAAGAATGGATCCTCATTAGTCTGGATTTGGCCCAAAGTTCTGATATCTATCATGTCACAGAGAACTGCAGAATGTAAGAAGAAGAAGAAGGATCAACACTGTAAATATTCTTTTCATAACTTTGATTTAACTATCAATAAAATTCTTTGAAACCTATGAAATACTTATAATTGTTCTTCACTATAGTAAAGAGATCCATAAAAAATAATCCAAATAAAAACTGAATGAAACAAAATGTTTTCTTCTGCCAGCTTCTCACTACTAAAGATGGATACTAAATGCTTGTTCTGGCTCCGGCTGGACAGAGGACCTATCAGGACTAATCACCTGCGACATCAGCATGTTAGAAGCAGAAGGCTGGTGTTGCCTGCAGTCATATCTCTCCCTCACCAGGCTCTCTGAGCAGATTCAACATGAGCTTAATTAATGATTTGATAACTGCAGAGGCGTTAAAAGGAGCATGGAGACGAGCATTAATCCCATATAAAAGAGCTAAACTGGTTAGTGATGTGTGGTGAAGAGGCTTCTTACATGCTCACGCTTATTCTGATTGGCTCAGTGTGAGCATGCTGAGAGTAAGACCGAAGTAAGAACTTAAGAAAGCAGATGTTTACGGAAGGGTGTATCAGTGTGAACCTTCACACTGCAGGGAGCAGCGGGTAGTTATTAAATCTAGATGGAGATGCCATCTGTAAGATATGCAAGTCAGTTTGGATGGATAAAGGTGGGAGGACTGGGCGCTGTAGGGTTGTGAGTGGTAGTTCAAAACACCATAGGTGGATTTCAGAGGGCCCGGTGGCGCCTGTGTCCGGCAGCCTCGCCTCTGTCAGTGCGCCCCAGGGCAGCTGTGGCTACAATGTAGCTTGCTATCGCCAGTGTGTGAATGTGTGTGTGACTGGGTGAATGACTGAATGTAGTGTAAAGCGCTTTGGGGTCCTATGGACTAGAAAAGCGCTATACAAATGCAGGCCATTTACCATTTACCATTTCTGAAAAGCTTCAATTTGCACAAGTGGTCAAGGAATCCACTGAGCTTCACCTGCTCTGAAGGAGACCACAAAATGAACAGATGCGGATGGATGAAGTTTGGTTATTTCACTTGAGAGAATATATTTTTGTTGTAAAAACTTTTGCATGAAATACATTGCTATGAGTTTTTGGTACCAACCAGAGGACAATGATCACAGTTTTTTATTTGCATATGTATTTTTTATTACCTCCGGCAAACAGGTAATGTCAGCATTTACATGCATCTAAAACTGCTGAAGCTGCTGTGACACTCAAAGTATAAATAACGGCTTTATAACCAATTAGCTTGACCAGTTTCAGTTTGTGGCCTTCATCTGGATCATAAAAGTATTTGCATGTGCTTTATTAATATGTTGTTCTGTCTGAAAATACAATAGCTTGAAAAGTTTTAAATAAATTCTGATAAAACGTTATCAAATTTGGCTTCCATCCACCCAGGTGTTGAAGGTCTGTTTAACAATTTACTGGTTGAAAATTGACAAAAAGCCTTAAAACTTAAACTATGATTCTTACAAGTATGGTGTGTATGGTCAACATATAGAAAGCACTGTATTAAGATTTTAAAATATCAAGTCAGATTTCACCTCTGACCTCTTCTTCAAGGTCGGTAGATTGATCTGAATGTCTATGTGATAATAATGTTATATAGAGGAGTTTGAAATGCTGGTTCTTAATGCCGTTGTTTGTACTGACAACAAACGTGCATACAGGGAATGATGTATAGTCAGAAAAGGTCAAATTTTCATAAACATTGTTTTATCTTAAAATTCTACTACCTTTGTTTGTATTGGACACATTTAGGACATGATACTGGTATATGGAGATTCAAAAATCACATCACAGTTTGCCTCCAAATACGTCACATTCAAACCTCTGACCTCACTTTTACATTTCACATCTGTCTTTCTTTGAAGTTGACCCCAAAATGTGTTATAAACAAAGTGAAAGAGAAAGAGAATGAGCTAAGGTTAGTTAGAAATGATAAGATCAGGTTATCCATGTCCAGTTGTTCTTAATTCAGTAGCTATTATTCATTATGTACTTCTAAAATAAACATGTCATACTACCCTTATCTGATTTTAACTGTAGTACAAACTTCATAATATATGTTAAAAATGAAGAAACCAAAATAAAAATATATAAAATACATTATAATTCCCTTAAAACTAAATATTGCTCAGAGAGTCAGCTGCCTTTGCAGAGGTTGCAGAGTGCTTCTTGTATTTATTTATTGCCATTTTAGTCATGAATATTAATGGTTTAAAGTAAAAATAAATCACCAAAAACTCCAATAAGCTTGAAGCCGAGAGATTTACCAGAGGGCAGGTGTGGTAGTATTACAGTGCGGCTCTGAACACATATTAAATGTACCACAGACTGAGCATTTAAACAATGAAAGAATGATGATCATTTATGTACAAATCTTCTTGCTGTAGAAGAAAGAGAGTTTTTGTTTGAGTCATAGAGCATGACAATGTATCGCATTCTGCAGCCAGACTGGAAGAAGCTTGGCACTTGCATCACTTCTGCTGAAACAGAGCATGGCAGATATCAGGGGGACAACATCTTTGTGGCTCTCTCATTGAACAAACCCAACGAAACACATCACATTAATTCTTTGCTTTGCCATGAGGAGGCAAAACACCAAACAAGCCAGCTGTCAGCGAAAGAAAATCCCCCCCAGGCCAGGTATAAATCTGGATAGTCCAAGAGTAAAACCACACACCAGCAGTCAGCAGTAAAATCCCTCCACCATTCAAAAGCATAATCGCCCTAATCCCACATGTATCTGTCTAGAGGCTCGAGACTTGGCCTGAATCTGTCCTTCCACTTAGCCATTCCTCTGTGTCTGTGCCTTTGCTCTGTTTGTGTAAATGCGTTTGTTGTTGGGCATTATGTGGCGTCTTCAGCATCAGTATGAAGCTCTGAACAAACACAGTGCTTCCCTTCACTTGACATTAAGTTCATCATTAAAATGGGTATAAAATCAAATAACCTCAGACAGAGTGCCTCTTCTTTTTAAAACAGATTTACGCTATTCATCCAAACGTATGCGGAAATAATACTCCTTGAGTAAGATTTACTCAATAACTTCATTCATTTTGAGATGCTTCTAGAATTTCTCCATTGCATATATTTTCCACTTCCAGAAGTTTTATTTCTACATAAATGTCATTTCTCTTTTTTAAGCGCTGTCTGGTTACTGTTTTATTTTGGAATGCCCACGCCACCAAAAACAAGTTTGTGGAGAATCGATCCCAGTATGCAGAGTTCCAATGACTAATTGTGACCTCTCCAGCAAACTGCAATCACACAGTATTGACTCCATTTGTGTTTTGTCAGTCTTTGGTTGTGAGGACACTGCTGATGATCTCAAACACTCTCACAATGTTGCTGAATAATGTTTTATAGATCATTTAAACATCAGCGACAGTCAAGTGGAGCGTGCGTCTGTCCTCTCAGTAAGTGAGTGAGACAGTAGAGAGCGGTGAGGAGGGCTGTGCGAGTGCATCGCAAAAACACATAAATATGCCTGACACCAGTAAACAAAGCAGCATCTGGCTGCAGTTTAAAGACTTTTTTGTCTCGGTCTCGGTCTTGGTCTCGTCTCGACTTTGTCTTGGTCTGTCTTGGTCTTGGTCTCGATAACCCCTGGTCTTGGTATTGTCTTGGTCTTGGTTTACGCGGTCTTGACTACAAGTCTACACAGATCGTGGTATAGTTGAAAGATAGTTTCAGTTTCTTGTTCTTAATAACAGGATTTGCACTTGGTGTGGTCTTTTGTTGCTGTGGCAGTTCTCCTTTGAAATTTGCTGCGTTGTGTGTTGAGAGATGCTCTTCTGCAAACGTTGGTTGCAAAGAATCTGTTTTATTTCTGTTCCGTTCCCATCAGGTCCTGAAGGCATTTTTGCCCAGAGAACTGACACTCACCAAATATTTCCTTTTATTTATTTATTTATTTATTTATTTATTTATTTATTTATTTATTTTTTACCATTCTCTGTAAACCCTAGAGATGGTCCTGTGGCAAAATTCCAGTAGATTTGCTGTTTCTGAAATACTCAGACCAGCCTGTCAGGCATTAATAGCCATGTCACTTAAACCACTTTTCTTTCCCATTCTGACGCTCAATTTCATAAGGGATTTCTTGACTATGCCTACGTGCATAAATGCTGCAAAGTGACTGGCTAATTAGACATTTCTAGCAATGAGCAGTTGAGCAGCTGGTTCTAATGAAGTGGCTGGTAAGTGTATATCATCATACAATCTGCCTGGATTCAATTTATAAATGTATACATTTAAATGTCCGCTGGGATTTGATTGTGTAGCTGGAGGGTAAATTGTGTGGTTGTCTTAGCACAAACATTTTGCAAGTAAATAAAAAATGTAAGTCAAAATTTGCTTGTAAAAGCTTTTAAAAACAAATGTGCATATTTTAAACAACCAAAATAATTTGAACCAAACAATTCAATCCTAATATTAATCTTGATGCCTGATTGACTGTTTAGACATATTTTAAACCTCAAATCAGAAGAAATAGCTCCTATGGAAACATTAATTAATTGATGAAAGTTTTACAATGGCTTTTAAAAGAAGACCATTCACCATTTTAAACCAGATTCAGACTGATTAGTAAAGGTTCTGGTCACCAGTGTTGGTCAAGTTACTTGAAAAAAGTAATCAGTAACTAATTACTGATTATTTCCCCCAAAAAGTAATCCCGTTACTTTACTGATAAAAGTAATTAATTACTTAGTTACTTTTTAAAAACACGATTTACAACCTGAATAGGTGATAAAGCGATAGATCTTTCAGCCCAATTCTACTTTTTCTGCATAATCCATCATACAAAATGTAATCAAATGGAAAAGTCTCTTTTTAAAACTTTTATAGTTTTATTAATTTTAATCTTTTAACTTTATGCATCAAGCAAAAATTTAATTATATGCAACATTCTCTGACTGGAAGAAATTTGTTTAATATTTAAACCTATTTTCTGCACATTCCAGCACATAAAATATATATTTTTTTTGTGTTTACACTCAGTCTTTCAAATAGATGCAAGTAAAACACAGCAGAAAATAAATAAAATCAAAGACTAGCGGTCCTGTTGCTCTATTTTCACCTGTAAAGCAGGAGTGGGGCAGGCGGAGGTTTACCCTGGTGCAGGTGAGCCGCAGCGGTCAGTGGAAGAATCCGCGAGTTTCTCTGTGAATTTCCCATTACGTGGTAGCACACTCGGAGCTTGCTTAGAAGTTTAGGGGTTTTTTTCGCTGTAAAAAGATGTTTTCTTCCCACGCACAATGCTAATGGACGCTAATGTTTTTGTCACTTTTTATGGAATCAAACTTAAAGTAAGGTCAGTACTTCCACACTTTAAACGCTGCACGCTCATACTCTCTCCCGTACTCGATATATGATCCACTGTTGATCTGCACACAGCTGTTGTCACGAACGTCGCACTTGCTTACGTCACTGTCATGAGACATTCTCGCAAAAAAATCACGGTTTTAGTAACGCAGTAACGCAGCGTTCCTACGGGAAAGTAACAGTAATCTAATTACCGTTTTTGCAATAGTAATCCCTTACTTTACTCGTTACTTGAAAAAAGTAATCGGATTACAGTAACGCGTTACTGCCCATCTCTGCTGGTCACTGTTTCCAAATTCAATTCAGTTCAATTCAGTTTTATTTATACAGCGCCAAATTACAACGACAGTCGCCTCAAGGTGCATTATATTGTAAGGCAGACCCTACAATACAGAGAAAAACCCAACAATCAGAGAAAAACCCAACAATCATATGACCCCCTAGGAGCAAACACTTTGGCGACAGTGGGAAGGAAACACTCCCTTTTAACAGGAAGAAACCTCCAGCAGAACCAGGCTCGGGGAGGGGCGGGGCCATCTCCCATGGTTGGGGAGAGAGAAAGAAGACAGGATAAAAGACATGCTGTGGAAGAGGGCCAGAGATTTAAAGGCCAGAGCCTACAACAAATGAAGTTAACTACACAGTGATTAATTTATAATGCAGATTTCATGCATTGTGAGATACATGCATATTAAGTGAATAGAGAGGCAGAATTAACACACATTTGATGATGAAATAGTAAAAATTAAAAAAAAAATAGCTCTGGTAATACCAGTTTGTGTACGTTTTAGATAAAGGCCACTTTATCTAAAGCAAAAACAACCATATGGGTCAGATAAAGTGCCATTTTTCTGTTTTTGTGTTCCTAGGATGTGAGATACCAAACAATGGATGGTAACTTTCCTGCAGAACCTCTCCTGCTGGTATTTCATGACAACCTTGAAGACTGCTTTGGTGTTCAGAAACATTCAGGAACAGCAAGTCTTTTTATTACTTGGCTAACCTGGTTATTGGTGAGAGTAAAACTCACTTTTCGACTGCAGATCTAAAGAGCATGATAGTTCATCATCATACTTTTTTGGGCAACAAGCAGTCTGACCTTTGCTTTCTGCTTCAGGTTTAGAAAGATTAATTCAAACACTACATTAGTATAGTACTTGAAAATTGGAAAGTCACAAGTAGAAACTGAGATTTTCTCAAGTGAACAGTTGTTTCTTGAGCCACTTAACACTGCCCTGTGAATTATTCAACCACAACAAAGGCATCCAACTCAAAGGATGAACCAGTGTTACACAAAACAGACGACCTTAAGAAACTTAAGGGACTTTGTTATTAGCCTTTAACAAAATCACAATATTTCTTCCAATTTATTTCACCCAGTCTTTAAAAAATAACAAACACAACACAATTTAAAAGGCATAAAATAGTCTTTTTCAACAGCAAGGTGACTCAAATAGAGGTATTAGATGAAAACCTGACATATCTTGGCATGGTGTGCAGTGGAGAACAAAAGAAGAAGTCGCAGGCTTAAAAAACAGACAAGTCTGAAAATCTTTACGAAATAGGAAAAAGAGACGTGACACAGGACCTGAGATGAATCTGGATCTTCAGTTAACACATCTGCTGCTCACTGCAGTGTTAATTCTGGCAGAAAATTCAGATTCAGTTTCAGTCATGGTCTTGTGCCTAATATTTCACTTAGTTTTAGTCATAATTTAGGCATCTAAGCTTAGCTTTACTTGACTAAATAAGATTATCATAGACTACACCTTAAGTTCATTTAGCAGTCATAGATATAAAGTGTAAAAGCTTCTTATGTTTGTACCAAGTTTTGAGTTTACAAAGCACTTTATTTTCCTTCACATCAAATGCGGAGTGTGTCCATATGTCTGCTCTTCTCTTCCTGACTTTTTGTCATGTTTTCATGAGAAAGAGGGAGCATGGAAGCTCCCCTGCCTCCCACACTGTTTGTTAGCAGCAGATCAAATGTGCACATCTAACCTTACTCAAGAAGGCAATTACTTTTGATTGGATCACTTCCAAACTCGTTCCGCCTTTCTACAAAACTTAACTAGTTCTGATTGGATCTTGTCTCCAGAACATTTTCATCTTGTTTTATTAGCTGATGAAAGGGTAAATGCTTTTCATCATAGTTTCTGTCCTGGTGTGTTTTCATCTTGTTTTAATCAGAAACAAAAACTATGGTGATAATTATTGGTCAATGAAATTAAGACTGGTTCATTAATGGTGCTAAACATACTTGCAATAAAAGCATACCTGATTAGAAAAAGACACAGTGGGACACTATCACTCACTGACTGGCCTCCCCAGAATGTGGACATTATTGAAGCAACGTGGGATCAACTTGAAGGAGAAGAAAATAAACGGCAGCAAACATCCAAAGAGATTTGTCCTTCAAGAAACCTGGAGAACTATTCCTAAAGACTACTTAAAGAAATGACAAGAAAGCTTGACTAAGAGCGTTCAGACTGTCTTGAAAGATAAATGTGGTAATACCATACATAGACTTTCAAGTTCATTAGAGTTTTATAAACTCAAGGGTTCATACACCGTTTTCAGGGTCAAATTCAAGCACTTTTTAAGCACGTTCAAGATCCATTTTCAAGCTTTTCCAGCACATTGCCAAAAAACACAATATATGCTTCACTGTGCATCACCTCAATAAGACAATGTAAAAATTTTAAACAAATCATCTTAGATTGACTTAAATGTACCTTTTCACCTTTGGTTAAAAACATAGAAAACGTCACACAAAATGCTGCAAAATTAATTCCCTATAAAACCATCAGTAAGATGTTTAACTGTGTTGCTGTCTGTATTATTGTTTAAGTCCTAAATTATGGCCTTTAAAGTATTTGTCCCAAATGCATCATGTACAGTAAGACAGGAATGGAGAATAGAGGAGGCTTTGAACAGATGACATAGCCAGTTCAATTCAACACATAAAACTTTAAGAATGCAAAAGCATCTGTCTAAAAGCTGTTTATTTAATCTATCATCTGTGATATTATTATGTACAGTTATAATGCATTGTTCATCTCCCTTAAATAAACAGGCAGCCTCAAAATAGGAAACATTCATATACGAAAACACATAGATATTTGTCTGTTGTCTCAGTGGCTGATAGTGCCCCACAGGCCTCAGTGTGAGCTTGAAGAAATTTATAATTTTTAAGTTGCTTAATGTGTAAGCCCTGACAATAAAAAGATTTTGCATTAAAGCCAGGAAACTTGCCAAAGGCGCCAAGTTAATAGTCGAAAAAGCTGCAATACACAAAAATATAAACAGTATTCTGTTTCCTTGGTGACAACTTCGATTTTACCCTTTACTTAGAAAGCCTTAAGTTGGCTAATTATGTATCGAGCTAACGTTTAAAGCTTTCACTTGAGGGAAGTAACTCACATTACTGCAACTGCTAAGTAATGTTAGCTAAGTACACAGCATATTCTATAAATTACCATGCCATAACTAACTGCTATACTAGCGCTGCTGTATTGCATCACACTCAGTGCATTTCAATAATGTATCCCCTGAGTTTGCTAGCTAGCAAAATAATAATCAATTGTAACATCATATGAATCAAGAGTGGAAACTCCACCATTGTGAAAAAGTGCAAATCCTTTTTGCAGACTTTTCAGGTGTCTACTCATGAATTTGGTCCTTGTCTTATCCATGATTTCTATTTGTATCAGATAGTAATTTGTTGTGAATAAAGTACAATTACAATTTCAAGCAGTTTTAAGCACCACATCTGAAACTCAAGCACTTTTCAAACCTTGAAAAGACAATATTAAAATCCAAGTATTTTCAAGGCTTTCAAGCACCTGTACTAACCCTGAAACTCTGTTAATGTCCTATATACTGTATTTCAATGTATGTTTGCACATTTTTATAAATTATTTCAATAAATTTGATGAACATAAAGAAATGAGGGGTATGTCATTGGGGTGATGGTTGGCCTAGTTTCTTCTTTCTTCTAATTAAACTTCCTGCAGTTATTCTCTTCTCTAGTGAGCGGAGTTCTGTTCCCACTCCTCAGGCTGACACTGTTGCTGATTGTCATCATTAACGCCACTATATGAGGACCAGGTGATCCATCTAGCCTCTGCCAGATAGTCTCCCTTTCTCAAGTGGTAACAGGCCAAATCTAACCTCCTCGTACTTACCTTTCGCTCAGTTCCCTGCAGTAACCATTTCAATAAAGACTACAAAACCTTCTCTGAGTTTCTTTTGGTTCTGCATTTAGTGTATACACTTAGTGTATTGTGTTGCCGTTCAATACTCTGGCCATATGATGAACCCAGGTAAAGTGTAGAGTGCATGTGGAGCCCTGAGGAGCATTCATTGAAAGCTGATTAAAAATTATCTGAAAGCAGAATATCTATTTTGCAGTTTCTCTCTCCAGAAGAAATGTTTCGGATTATTAAGCAGATCGGTGCACACATACTAACAACAGGGTAATTAAAAGATTTAATTTTAGATAAAGACAAGATCAGTACTTGTAACAACACATACATACATTGGAGAGATGAGGTTTTTTTTCCCTTTGTAGTCGGTGCCAGATTGTTACCAAGAGACCACATCTTAAAGGTACACAAATATTGATTAAAGCAGTTTTCCCTTTAGAATTGAATCCTTGTTATCCACAGTTAGAGTAGCACCGCATAAAAAGAAAGGGCCAAAGAAATGTCTGGGGAAAGAAAGTCCAGTTGGAATTTCAAAGCTTGTTTTTTCCTTTCTCTTCGTTTTTAATGCCAGCTGGCCATCCTGTCAAAAAAAAAAAAAAGACAGTCTGAATGAAGTTTAGCCAAGGACATATTTACGTGCTGACATGTCTATTCTCTGTAGTCAAGCCTCTTGATGACAAAGAAAAAGAAAAAAAATCCTACCTCGTGTTGTTGTGATTGAACGACCTTGGGTTTATTTGCTGCTGTCAAACTCTTGAAACAATGTGTTGGAGAATCTGAGGACTTTGATTCTTAAGACTCAAATTTTTCAGCAACAACATTCAACAAAAACACAGATTAAGACCCCCTGGAGATACAAGCATCTACTGCTGTCAGACTGCTGTCTGTTTCATGTTTCCTTTTAAATAGTATGCGTGCAGCACACTTCTCGTACAGTTTTAAATACACTTGGTTCCGTTGTGGCGATCAGTTTCGTGTAATTGCATATTCAATATCTCGGTATTAACTTCAGCATTACTCAGGCCTCCAATAATTTCAGACAATGTCTCCAGCAATGGTCACTCTGATTCAGTGACGACCTTTCAGCCTCCCTTAAAGTAATTATGAACTCATTGCTGCAGGCAGCATGTTCTGTCACCATGTAACCGTGTTCTGTTTAAATAGATTTTCCCTGAGAAAGTTACTCTTTAGTGCCCCCTTCTGGCATGACCTGGTGTAACATGTGCAAATCTGTCTCTGTTCTATGATGTCATCAGAAAGTGCATGCTATTGTTTGGGGAAAAGACTTCTCCTGTTCTCCTGTTCTCTGCTGTAGTGGCAATTGTCTCCCTTAAGATGGTCTTTAAGGGCATTGTCGTTTTACTGTAATGTCCTCTGCCTCTAACGCCTTGCTAGAGTCGACATTCAGACTAAACTCCTCTTCAAAATGACCACGCAGACAAGAGGGTTTGACTTCACTCCCTTTACTTAGGCCATTTGAAGTAGGAGTTTAGTCTGAATGTCGACTCTAGCAAGGCATTAGAGGCAGAGGACATTACAGTAAAACGACAGCCTCTCAAAGACCAGTCTCGTGAGGAACTGGACAGCAAGTAGAGCTATCCTCCAGAAACAGCTCAGCTCTAAGATTCAGCTGCAGATGTTGGAAAAATCCAATCGACAGCAACATGTCACAGAGAACCAGCGCATCAATGAAAACCAGATCTAATATATCTGGCTCCTCCAGGCATTCCAGGAGTTCAGCTGCAAGTAAGGCAGCCGCCGCACAAGCACGTGCAGAAGCTGAGGCGGCTAAGGCTGAAGCAGCATTTGTGGATAAGGAGAATGATCTGAAGTTACAGCAAGCAGAACTGGAAGCTTCTATGCAGCTTCGAAAAATGCGTCTTGAAGCGTCATTGGATAAAGTACGCATGGAAAAAAAGGCTGCAGCTGCAGAAGCAAAAGCAGAAGTTTTGGAGGCTGCAGTGATTCAAGATAATAGCGAGGGTCTTAGTGAAATAGATGTTCCTGCTGATGACCCAGTAACGCGCACAAGGGAATATGTGAAGGGTGCCACACATGGCAGCCAAACCACGCCCATTCTAGAAACCTCCAATGATAACACGGAGATGAAACTCCCTCAGCATTCACCGACCATAGACTCCTACCCCAAGATCTTTACGCCAGGATCTGATGTACATTTTCGACCAAACCTCAAGCCAGTTGCGGCACCACACATCCAAACACAAACCACACCCATAATACCAAATCTAAAGGATCATTTCCCAGGCAAAGCTGACCAAAGTGAGACCTACACCCCTAAACAAGAACCAATGGTCAATTATGCACGACAGCCTCTGGACAGTGGCTACACCGGCACCGCCTATATCACAACCCCAGACAACTCCAGCCACCCACAGGAGACCACATGCCAGGAAAGGGGTCCACTGTACACTCCACTAGAAATGGAGCAGAACATGTCAGACCTTGTTAGATTTATGGCTCGACGTGAACTGGTGTCTACAGGGCTCCTTCACTTCAACGACCGTCCCGAATGCTATAGAGCCTGGAAAGCATCGTTTATGAATGCCATCAGAGGCCTCAACCTCTCACCAAGTGAACAGCTTGACCTCCTTGTGAAAAGGCTAGGTAAGGACTCAGCTGAACATGCTAGACGAATACGATCTGTGTATGCGAACCAACCAGCAAACGGACTGAGAGCTATGTGGGATAGGCTCAATGAATGCTATGGTGCACCAGAGGTCATCGAGGGTGC
This sequence comes from Perissodus microlepis, assembly GCF_051167445.1. Lineage (NCBI taxonomy): Eukaryota > Metazoa > Chordata > Actinopteri > Cichliformes > Cichlidae > Perissodus > Perissodus microlepis. Next base: position 30,127,204 of record NC_140477.1, read on the forward strand.
CTTTTTGAAAAGATTAGACAACTTTCCCAAGATTCCAAACAGAGACGGTCGTAAGCTAAGAGAGCTGGGAGACTTGCTGTCGGAAATACAGGCTGTCAAAGAAGATGGTGACCTGCTTGGGCTTAGTTATCTGGATACCCCTCGTGGTGTTACCCCTGTGGTGCAGAAGCTGCCATTTTATCTCCAGGAAAAATGGCTTTCTCTAGGCTTTAAGTACAAAGAAGATCCCTATCCCTATCCCCCATTCGGCGTCTTTGTGGACTTTGTGTGTCGGGAAGCACGGATGCGCAACGACCCTGGCCTCACACAGACAGCATTCAGCAGTGAGTTATCAGGCGCTAAGCAATCGTCTAAAGCCGAAGGTCACAAAGCTGTGGCAGTTTTTAAAACGAGGGTCTCTCCGGATCCTCTGCCCCCTTCCAACGGTACAAGGACTGCATCGTTTGGCACCCAATCTGGAAGCGAGTCATCCACTAGAGATGATCCAGCAGAACGCTGCCCGCTACACAATAAACCCCACCCCTTACCCAGGTGTCGTGGGTTTAGAGAGAAGCCAATAGAAGAAAGGAAAGCACTCTTAAAAAGGCACGGAATATGTTACAGGTGCTGTAGAGCCACACATTTGGCAAGGAATTGTGAAGATGACATCTCCTGCTCAGAGTGTGGGAGCAAGAGCCACATTGCAGCCCTCCACCCTGGATTTGTTCAATGGTCCACCAACACAGCACAATTCGCACCAGATCAGGGCGGGGAGGGAAACTCCAACCTGAATGAAGCTGATGTTTCCACAGCACGTACTGAGGTCTGCGGAAACTATTCCGCAGGGCGTTCCTGCTCAAAAATATGTCTAACCAGGGTGTACCCAACTGGTTGCCCTGATGCTGCAGTTACGGTATACACAATATTAGATGATCAGAGTAACAGATCACTTGCACGTACCGAGTTTTTCGACTTATTCAACATTTCAGGGTCTCCTTCACCATACACTTTGAAGACATGTGCTGGAACACAAGAGACAGAAGGCAGACAAGCACATGGCTTTGTGATCGAATCCATCAACGGCAGTGTCACACTCTCTTTGCCGCCACTGATTGAATGCAACGAGATCCCAAATAACCGTGCAGAAATACCAACACCAGAGGTAGCATTAAACCACAGTCATTTGAAGGCCCTTGCAAAACACATACCAAAGCTGGACTCCCAAGCTTCCATTCTGCTCTTGTTAGGCAGAGATATCATTAGGGTTCATAAGGTCAGAAGACAAGTGAATGGCCCACACAATGCACCCTATGCCCAGAAGTTGGACCTGGGTTGGGTTATTGTGGGAGATGTGTGCATTGGAGATGTCCACAGACCTACTGTTATCAGCTCTTGCTACACTAACGTACTGAAAAATGGACATCCTTCTATCTTTCAGCCATGCCCAAACAAGTACTCTGTAAAAGAGAAATACAGTAGTGGTGGGTCCCCTTCATTTCCCCTGACATGCAAACATCCCCTTGCCAGCGAGAAACAGGCCACTTTAGACTGTAATGTGTTCCAGACAACAAAGGACGATGACAAAGAAGCTCCTTCAATTGAGGACGGACAGTTCATCCACATCATGGAGCAAGAGGTTTACAAGGACCAAGAAAACAGGTGGGTGGCTCCCCTGCCTTTCAGATCTCCACGACCAAGGCTCCCTCATAACCACGAGCAAGTACTTGAACGTCTCAAATCTTTACAACGGTCTTTCAGAAGGAAGCCTAAAATGAAAGAAGAGTTTGTCTCGTTCATGGCAAAGATCTTTCAGAATGGGCACGCTGAAGAAGCCCCACCTCTGAAGCCTAATGAGGAGCATTGGTACCTGCCTTGTTTTGGGGTTTACCATCCCAAGAAGCCCTCTCAAATAAGAGTCGTCTTTGACTCTAGTGCCCAGCACAAAGGTTTGTCTCTGAACCAAGTACTCCTAACGGGACCAGACCTCAACAACACCCTGGTAGGAGTCCTCCTTCGGTTTTGGAAAGAACAGATCGCCTTCACTGTAGATGTACAACAGATGTTTCATTGTTTCATGGTGCGACCTGAAGACCGGAACTTCCTCAGGTTCCTCTGGTTTAAAGAGAACAACCCAGAGAAAGAGATCATGGAGTTCCGTATGAACGTGCATGTCTTTGGAAATAGTCCTTCTCCGGCTGTGGCTATCTACTGTCTTAGACGTGCAGCACAGGAAGGCCGGAAGGAGTATGGGGAGGATGCAGAACAGTTTGTCACTCGTGACTTTTACGTAGATGACGGGTTAAAGTCCTTGCCCACAGCAGATGCAGCTATTGATCTGCTCAAAAGAACTCAAAAAATGCTGGCTTGCTCTAACCTTAGGCTGCATAAGCTGGCTTCGAACAGCAAGGAGGTCATGAAGGCCTTTCCCAGTGAAGATCATGCCACAGACCTGAAGGATTTGGACCTTACTGCTGACACTCTACCAATGCAGCGTAGCCTTGGGCTGTACTGGGACTTGGATTCAGACTGTTTTACTTACCGTGTCCAGGACGAGAGAAAGCCATTCACTCAACGAGGAGTTCTCTCAACGGTGAACAGCCTGTACGATCCTCTAGGATTTGTTTCCCCTGTGACAATTCAAGGAAAACTGCTGCTTCGAGAACTAGCCTCACAATCTTCAGACTGGGACACTCCATTGCCAGCAGAAAAGGAAAAGGTGTGGGAAAGTTGGAGAGATTCTCTGCAGGAGTTAAGACATCTGAGGATCCCCTGACCGTACTCAAACATGTCACCACCTACTGTCAAGTTAACAGAACTCTGTGTCTTTTCAGATGCTTCAGAGAAAGCAGTAGCTGCTGTTGCCTACTTGAAGACTGTGGATGCAGATGGGGGATGCTGCACTAGATTGGTTGCAAGTGAAGCCAAACTGGCCCCACGTCCAGAGCATACTATACCTCGGTTGGAGCTTTGTGCAGCAGTCATGGCAGTAACTCTGTCTGAGGTCATCACCTCCGAAATAGACATTGTATTTGACGCAGTCACCTACTACACAGACAGTAAGGTGGTGCTCGGATATATCTACAATGAGAAAAGAAGATTTTATGTATATGTGAGCAATCGAGTCCAGAGGATCAGACGAAGCACAATGCCACAGCAGTGGCGATATGTCTGCACAGAAGACAATCCCGTAGACATTGCCACACGGTCTATCACAGCAGACCGCCTTGAGAACACAATATGGTTCTCCGGACCGGCATTCTTGTCTCGACCTGAAGGGGCGTCACCTGTGGTACAGAGGTTTGACCTTTTGGAACCAGATCAAGACAGTGAAATCAGGCCTCAAGTCACAACACTGTCGGTCACAGTCCTCAAACGTCTTGGCTCTGGGCGGTTCAATCGCTTCTCATGCTGGAGTTCCCTCATAAGGGCTCTTGGTACCCTTATTCACATTGTTCAGAGCTTCAAAAAAGGAAAGGAGTGTGTCGCTCAAAAATGTGAGGGTTGGCATCAGTGCAGCACACCCCCAACCGGGGATATTCTTGAACAGAGTAAGCTAGTCATTATCAAAACAGTTCAACAAGAGGTCTATAGAAAAGAACTGGAGTATCTTGCATCAAACGCCAACATTCCCAAGAGCAGCTCATTCGTTGCCCTGGATCCTTTCATTGACTCAGACGGGCTATTAAAGATTGGGGGTCGCCTCATTGAGGCAAAAATAGGGTTCCACGAAAAACGGCCACTGGTTCTGCCTGGACGGCATCACGTAACCACTCTCATAGTGCGTCACTTTCATGAGCAGGTACGTCACCAAGGACGTCTCTTCACTGAAGGAGCTGTCCGATCTGCAGGTTACTGGATCGTTGGTGGCAGGAGATGCATTAATAGACTCGTTTTCGAGTGTGTCACTTGTCGAAGGCTGAGAGGGAGGTGTGAAGTTCAAAAGATGGCAGACTTGCCACCAGACAGGCTCAGCATGGAACCACCTTTTAGCAACGTTGGCATTGATGTGTTTGGGCCCTGGTCTGTATCAGCCCGTCGCACGAGAGGAGGCCACGCTGACAGTAAGAGGTGGGCTGTCCTCTTTACCTGTCTGTGTGTCAGAGCTATACACATTGAGGTAATTGAGTCATTGGATTCCTCCAGTTTCATAAACGCATTCAGAAGGTTTATGGCGATTCGAGGACCTTTGAAAAACATACGCTCCGACCAGGGCACTAATTTCACCAGAGCTTTCAAAGATATGGGGATTCCCTCAAATCTTGATGGGAAAGCCATGGAGAGGTTTCTGTCAGAACACGGATGTACGTGGACCTTCAACACGCCACATTCCTCTCATATGGGAGGAGCATGGGAAAGGATGATCGGCATCACACGTCGTATCCTGGACTCGATGCTTCTTCAGATGGGCTCCTCCAAACTCACACATGAGGTACTCACAACATTCATGGCTGAGGTCTCAGCCATAGTGAACAGTCGACCACTGGTGCCTGTGTCAAATGATCCTACAGATCCTTTCATTCTTACACCGGCTTCATTGCTTACTCAGAAAGTAGGTCCATGCCCAGTACCAGAAGGAGATTTTGGACATAAAGACCTATTGAAGCAACAGTGGCGCAGGGTCCAAAGCTTGTCTAACACATTTTGGGACAGGTGGCGGAAACAGTATCTGTCAACACTACAGTGTCGAACAAAGTGGACTTCTGACCGGCCAAACCTTAAGCAAGGAAGTGTGGTGCTTCTTAAGGACAGTCAGTGCAGTAGGAACAACTGGCCCTTAGGTATTATCGTCAATGTGTATCCCAGTAAAGATGGAAGGGTGCGCAAAGTGCAAGTGAAGGTCATTAAGAAAGAGGGACCAAAGCTTTACGAGGACCTTTGAAAAACTGAGGTCGTGAATGAGATGATCTTGCTCATTCCTCCAGATGACTGAAATGTGTTTGACCTTGTCATATTAGTAGGTGAAACCTGCTGAGTTTCAGACGGGGAGTGTTCTGTCACCATGTAACCGTGTTCTGTTTAAATAGATTTTCCCTGAGAAAGTTACTCTTTAGTGCCCCCTTCTGGCATGACCTGGTGTAACATGCGCAAATCTGTCTCTGTTCTATGATGTCATCAGAAAGTGCATGCTATTGTTTGGGGAAAAGACTTCTCCTGTTCTCCTGTTCTCTGCTGTAGTGGCAATTGTCTCCCTTAAGATGGTCTTTAAGGGCATTGTCGTTTTACTGTAATGTCCTCTGCCTCTAACGCCTTGCTAGAGTCGACATTCAGACTAAACTCCTACTTCAAATGGCCTAAGTAAAGGGAGTGAAGTCAAACCCTCTTGTCTGCGTGGTCATTTTGAAGAGGAGTTTAGTCTGAATGTCGACTCTAGCAAGGCGTTAGAGGCAGAGGACATTACACAGCATAAAGTCTTTTCTTCAAGCTGTGCTGAAGGTTTTATTCTTTCAAACCAGTGAATGACATGGAAAGTATTAAAAGAAGGATTTAATGAATAATAAGCTTAAAAAATGAACATCAAGTGGATTGAAGGGCAGACTTTGGGAGTGCACGAATGACCCGTTTCAATCAGAGATTGTATATTTGTGTCTCAACCTCCTTATATCAGCAGAGTGACGACATTGTATTAAGTTCAGGTAGACATAAAATCCCTGCTTCATTACTCTTAAACCTAAACTGTGTCAGTACAAATTAAGTATAAGACTATTGAGATGATTTTTCCCTCTTTTTGTAATTCACATGAGATACAGTACATGAATATAGATTTCCATATTTGTCTGCAGAAGTGGATGATGTGATGACATACTGTGATAATGTTGAGAAATGAGGACTCAAGCCTGGAGTCAGAAGCAAGAGTTATTTCAGCCAGGCTTATTTATGAATTGGGAGCATCTGGGTTTAGCAGAATGCACCACAGAGAGCTGAGATTGCTGGAGGTGACGCTTACATGGTAGTTGAACTAGTCTGGCTGGTAACAGTGGTAGGAAGGTTCGCCACAGCAGGACAACCACATGCAAGATAAAATATTCTCCTCTCCTGTGCTCTACACACTGTTCTTGAAGGCCACTTGAAGTTTGGACGTCTGCAGTGACTCTGCAGAAAGTTGGTGACCTCTCCCTCAGCATCCGCTGACCCTGCTCTGTGATTTTAGGTGCCCTGGCACTTTGTGGCTTAGTTTCTGTCGTTCCAAGTTTCTTCCACTTTGTTTTATTATCAGTAACACCTGACTGTGGAATATTTAGTAGTGAGAACATTTCTTGTTGCGCAGGTGACATCCTATCATGGGATGATTCACTGAGCTCCTCCTAATGTTTGTAGAGGTAGTCTGAGGCTTGTTTTATACAACTGTAGTCACAAAAGTGATTGGAATACCTAAAATGATCAATGATCTGGATGGGTAAGTGAACACTTTTGGCAATATACTCTGTGTATTTCAAACTTAGAGGTTTGAATAGAACAGTTTTGTCCTCTATGGGTAAATTTCTTTCATAACTCTTCCAATTGAAGGAGCGTGGCCACTGACTGACAGTCTACTGGGCATCATCCACCGCTTTGTGTCATTAAACTGGGCCTCTTCTCTGTGTGTGCACTGTTCGTGCCTCTGAGGTCTTTTAAATTGATTATATGACTAATATTGTTGCTTACTACACTGAAAAAAAGGGACTGGCCAGCATTTGGATTTACGTAAGCATCTTGCGTGTATTTAACGCAAGTGCCTCATGCTTTAAAGTTAAGTGTAACTATATAGTGTAGAAACTACATGATATGCAGAGAGGCTAGATTAAATTGTTCATATCATGTTCAAGTGAAGTAAGTCAATAATATAGCAATGTTAAATCCCGCGACACTGCACGGGTTTCAGTCTCGCGCTCTTTGGATCGTGGTTTGAGGAAGGCATCCATCTCAGTCAACTCGAGCAGCCACCTCTACTTTTTTTGGTAAACCGAAAAAAGTAAATTGGGTGGTTGTTACATTAAAAAAAGTCTAACTTGTAATTTGAACACAATAATTTCATGTTTCTATGAACGTAATTAAATCATGAAGGATCTGTACGAAATTCAACAACTTAATTTGTTCTTGTTGAGATGACATGATATAATCTAGTAAGAGTGGTTAGTTGCTGAACTCATGAAATTCACAAGATCACACAAGATTTCAAACTGCAGGAAAATCACTGGAGTTATAAGAGGCAGACAACTACACACACATCATGTGTATGCTATTGCTGTTTATTGTGGATTAACCTGTCAAGGACAAAAACAAAAAAATTCTACATCAAATACAGGAAATCATAGCTTTCCTTAGGTTAGTGCTGTTGCTTCGCAGTAAGAAGGTCCTGGGTTCAAATCCACATTATGGCTAGTTTGCAGTGGTTTCTCTCTGGGTATTCTGGTTTCCTCCCACAGTTAAAAGTCATGCAGTTATTAGAGTTAGGGTTAACTGGTGATTCTAAATTACCCATGAATGTAAGTGCACATGGTTGTTTGTTTCTATGTGATAGACTGGTGAGCTGTCCAGGGTGTACCCTGCCTCGTAACCTAACACTTCAGGGTTATTTCCCAGCCCCCCTGCAACCAGGATAAAGATAGGAGGATGGTAGTTGTTGTAGACCCATTCAATTTTTATGATAACCAGGATCTAGACTTTGTTGAACATGTCATATGTAATATGAAGACAACATGTAGTATTTAAGTGACCAAGTTGTATTGGGGTAAAAGTTATTGAATAGTGTTGAAATAAAATGACAAAATTGTGAAGGATTAAAATATTCCAAGAGCTCAACTTACTTCATCTGAACATGTTTCAATCACGTTTTATGAACACAAAATGCACAGGTTCATTGACTATGAATAAGTTGTGTTGATTTAACTCATTTGTTTAAGTGTCTGCCAAAGCAAAACATTTGTGTGCAACCAATGTCCACTATTGAATCAAGTTAATCCAACATGGCTTTTTTTCATTGTATGTGGTACAGTAAGCCATGATACAATAGCACTTGTGTTTACTCTGCCTCACTTGTTCCCTATCAGCTGTTTACACCAAGTTTCCATTTGTTCTGAACTGAACCTTTCCAAAGCTTTAGACTGTCTCATGAGCCACACACAGCTCTCATTTTGGTGTATGACCACTCCCTGCAAAATGCCACAAGATATTCAGATAAAAAAGGCACATACAAGTGACACTGCTGGTACACTTAGGTATAAACTGTAAAAGAGTCAGTGGAAATACATGATGATTGCTTCTAAAAAGATCAAATGAAAGCACAGAAATAAACCATGTATGAGAAAATGCCTCAAATATATGGGATTTCTATTTTTTTCCATCTTCAGCTTTTTGTGACAAACAAAGAGCAAACTTGCAGTATTTCTTAGGAAAAACTCCCAGGTTGCTTCACTCATCTGAAGCCAAGAGAATACAATGGAGACTGGTGTCATCCAAAGATTTACAACAGGCAAACAGCAACCTAAGCTTCACTGTACAATGGAAATGGCTTTGATTCAAGTTTAAATGTCCCCAACCCAATCCTAATCCATGCAACAATGACACAAATAATTTTACTTTATGTTGAAACCATTCATTTAAACCCTTTAAGCTGTAAACATTACTGTGACAGAGGCAGACAGCTAGAATTGTATTTTCCCCAGACTCCATATAAATGTGCAACTTTCCTTTGTGATTTGTTGGTAAGCAGCAATTCTGTGAGAGAAAACTCCCCTTTTGGAAATTACAACCTTCCCCGCTGTCCTTGGTTCATCCCTTGTGGCTTTTCTTTCATTAACAAGCTCTCATCCTTTTTACAAAAAGCTGATCTCATGTCACAAAAAATCTATAGTAGAGGAACGCAGGGAATAATAGAGAAGTTAAATTGATCTGTAAAGCTCTCAATTTGCTATTGTTCTCTTTTTTATCTGGGCAGTCTTTAGAGTTTTATTTTGAAACACAATACTGCAACAAACGTGCAGTGCTTCTTAAACCACAGGTTAACATATTAACATATTAATGCCGTGACATTAATATTGCTGAACACAGTGGCTGTTGGACATAATTGACAAAGGTTGCTCTATACATTATTTAATATACTGCATTGAAACGGGTCGTGAGTATATCGACGATTATACATCTTTTTGTTTTTTAGCTCTGCTTTAACATAACACTAACGCTAAATTATTACTATAACACTACATAACGCTATGGATGCTGGTTTTTGTTGATGTTAAACATGGCGACTCTGCTGGATCACTGTCATTAAGTCAGCACAGCCATGTGCTGTCACTCACCCAGCCAGAATATCAGGGAAAATTGGCACCTTTGCCCTGGATGCAGAGAGAATTAAAATGAAGTGATCAAACATTTACAGACCAGACACTTTTTGTTCTTTGTAATGCAGAGCAACCACTTTACTATTCTCTGCATGTTTTGCTTCGACTCGTCTCAAACCTCAAAAACTTTTTAACTTTTAAACAGAAAATACAAACATGTGACATTGCTATTCAGCTCATGTGCTCCTATTAGAAGCACTAGGTGAAGCATTTCAAGGATCTGAAGATCCCTTACAGATTATTGGACCAGATAATCTTTATTTTAATGAAGGGGCAATTTAATTTGCAAACAGCACTCAACACAACATGCTAAATTAATAATAAACCCCCACCCCCAGAAATGCTAATATATTACATAACATAAATTAGATACTGTCACAATAAAAGCTGAAATGAGTTGTAGAAGCACTCAGCTAGATACTCAACAGCTGAGGGAACAAATGATCTCAGGTGTCTCTCCTCATAGAAGAGTGCCTCACTGATGCTGGTGCCAGTGGTCTTTTGGCAAAGTTTTCATGTCTTTCTTTTTGTTTGTTTTGGATTTTTTTTTTCTTTTTACTGTCTTCAGGGGGCCAAACAACAAAATAATCATGAGGTAAAACTAGGCGTGTGTCGTTATGATAAGTGAGGCTTTTCCCTGCACAGTCAAGAGATTCGTTGGATGAGGATTCAAGAGAAAATGATTAATTTCTTTATTTGCAGTTTATATGCATTAGAGACTTTTAACAAACTACATATTTTGGACATATTGGGCTAGCTTTTCCCACAGTCTGTGAAAACACCTACATGAGGATAATGTATGCGACCTCCTGTGAATCACTGCTTGTATCCAAATAAGGATTTATTTAGGAGAAAAGTTTGTAAGTTTAACGTTTTTTGACTTGCTCCAACTTGAACAGTTTGCTTTTTGCTGCTGCCTTTAACATTCAGCCGCTGATATTTACAGACCAATCTAATCGGAAAAAAAGCAATAACAATAAAATTGATTTTGCTCCATTTGGTAAATACGAAACTGGATTAAAACCAACAAAACATCAATCTTATACAAGGTATTTGTGTTAAACAAACAGATGATAATTGTAAAACTGATTTTAAAGTGTTTTTAACATCCACATTTTAATTAAGACCTGCTACACCATAAAAATGAGCAAACATATTTAGTGCTGTTCTGTATTTCAGAAATGAGGACCACAGCTGGAGACAGCATATGAAGCACAGAACATTTGCTGAACAGAGCAGCAGTTGAAAGAAGCTGCTTCACCTCTTTGGGGATTTATTCAGATGCTGAACTTATTTCCTTATTATTGTTCAAGGCTGCTTCAGATTGGCTCCCATTAGTGGTGTGCGATACCACTGATTTAATTTCCGATCTGATACCAAGTAAAATTCAAGGTGGTATCGACGATACTGATCCAATACCGATACTTTGTACAAAAACGTATTTTATATATTGTATCTTTTATTGTATCTCAAATTATAGCATCATCATGATTACAGGACATCATATTACTTATTCCTATCACTTAATAATGCAGAATTCATCATTTAGAAATAAACAAACTGAAGTTGTGCGCTATTTGAACATGTTGCCTGCCTGCAGCACTAAAGGACTCCGCAGAGATGTCTGTCCCCTAGCAGCACCTGTCCCTGTCCACTGCTCCTCTTCAGTTCGCCTCAGCATAAACTCATCATATTCTGTGATATGATTTACTCTGAGGTGTTTGACAAGGTTAGTGGTGTTGCTACAACACCTCACTTTCTTGCCACATGTATCGCAAACCACGTCTCGGCTGTTTGTGGAGGTAAAATACATCCGAACGTGACTCCACTTATGCTCAGCCATTGTGAGTGCGCACGCCAAGGGGCTGCAACACATTTCTACAGCCGTATTTGGCACATGACTATGGAAGGCGGAAGAGAAAGTAGTTCCTTCCAACATAGACAATCCGAACGATATAGTTTCTTTCCACTGTGTTCCTGTTAATGATAAACCACAAATTTACCCTAAATTACTAAAATATTGATATTTTAATATGAGAATCGATTCTAGAACATAAATGGCTGGTATCGGAGGAATCGATATTTCACTATCGATCCGCACATCACTAGCTCCCATCATCAACATCAAACTAGCAGAGAGCAGAGCTCTGCACTTCAATTGTTTGCAGTCACAAACAACTGTATCTTAATAGAGATGCATGTTAGCAGCTGAATAAATAGTTTTGTCTCTATGACGATTTCTGAAAGCAAATTATGGTCATGATTTAAAACAAATGTCAGTGGTAACTTGACTCAGTCACATTCATGCAGATCTTTAATTAAAATAAAGTGTGGATTATAGAGATATATTGTATCCACGTAGTGGGAACTGAATTAGAAACAAAACTAATATGCAAAATTATTCACTGGATTTAGCTTGTTTTGGTATCCGTGTGTTTGTTTGGTCTTCTGCTTCTAAATTGAAAAGGTAAAAATCAATAACAAATCAATGCAAATCAAACTTGCTCTTGCTCTTGACGAAGGCGGTCGCACTTTTCTCCTCTCCTCCTCTCCCTTAGCTTCCCTGCTTAGCCTCTTATGTCCTTGTCTAGTCTCGTGTTTTTTGTATTACTTTTCCCTGGAACACTCTCTCACAGTCTGTTCTCTAAAACCTAAAAGAGGAATTATGGATTTGATCAACTGGTCCCTAAATGCAATTGACACCCCTTTCTCAACGAGAAGTTTGGGCTTGGAAGTTCCGCTTCCTTGGAATTAAGGAAGCGGAACCGGCTGTTCAAACCCCCACAAGGCTGCCCGCTGGGATTGAAACGATGGGATGAGGCGTGAGTTTCTCAAAATGGGCTCATTGAGTGCAGCACGGATAAGATCTTGGAGAGACTTACGGCTGCCGTGAATACTCAGAATAAGATCTCTGAGTGCAGACTGGATTACATCTTGGGGAGGCTCACTGTGGTCGTAAGTCAGAATCGGCTCTTTGCGCACAAGATTGACAACATCACGGAGCGCAAGTTTGATAACATCATGGAGAAGCTCATGGCTCTCCAACGGGAGATTGAGAGACCAGCGTTGGACTGTTAGAACAGCTTTGAAATTCATATGAATTGTTCGCACTAAAGTAAAAAGTTAAAAGCACCATCACTTCATGCGGATACCCTTTCAGCGCCAGCTGCGGTCGCAAGGCTGGAGCCGAACAAAAACACCCTGATAGCGACTGCGTTTAGTCTGTTCCTTTCCATTCCATGCAAGGCCACCTGGGTTGGCTGGAAGACTGTTTACTTAGCCTAGCAGGGCGAAGGACACTGTCTCAGCTGAACTCTGGACACGCACACACATACATATACACTGATATGCACACACTCATCCCCCCTCCCTTTCCAAACGCCTTCGATGCTTGTTCCCTCCTGGGGAACACGGCGGATCTGAGCCCGTGCTGGAATGGTAGCGCTGGGCAGGATGGCTGCTGTGTTTGCTTCGGATTACTCCTCACCCCCCACCCAACCCTGTGGCTTGTCACGTGTTCCATAATGTTGTTCTGTGGACATTTATGTGCTTTTTTGTGCAGAGGAGTTTTTTTGTTTCCTGTTCTCATGCTGTCCTCCCAGGAGCCCAGCATGAGTAGAGGTCTGTTTTTTTCCTCTTGTACTTTGTAGTGTATATTTCAGTGTTTTTTTTTCTGTAACGCTACCGATCTCCAACCTGTATCCCCATGTGATGTCTGTGTTGTGATGTCCTGCACGTGGCGAATAAAGCCTTGATTGATTGATTGATTGATGTGTGTATGTGTGTGTCTGTCTTGTATTTATATGTACTCCTACATACTCCTGTATTACTTACATTAGTAAGCAATTTCTGAACACAGACATAAATAGTTAAAAAAAATGCTACATCAAGTACAAACTAATAGTTTAGGCTCTATTAATAGTTAATTGAAAATCCATGCAAATCCATGTAAATTATTAACTTAAGAATTAAGCTTATTTATGTGATTAAGATATGCACTATACTTGGTGAATAAACAGTGGTGAATGGGGAGCAGTACATCGAGACTCAATTATGTCTCTGCTGTCAAAGGAGCTTGCAAAGAAAAGCGTCTGGACTTCTTTAAGTTACTTGAAGACGTTTCACCTCTCATCCGAGAAGCTTCTTCAGTTCTAAGGTCAAATGGTGGAGAGTCCCAGATATAAACCTAGTGGGAGTATCCCCCCACAGAGGGACAAAAGGACCCCCTGATGATCCTCTAATCGCCTGAACCAAGGTGTGAAACTGGGTGTGGGTCCCAATCAGCCAGAGTTTCGGGTGTGTTCATTGTGAAACCTGGCCCCACCTTATCATGCGAATTCCTGAGGTCAGATGGCCCAGGATGTGAGTGGGCGTTAAGGCGTCTGAGAAGGGATCTCAAAACTGGATTATAGATGGAAATGGAGGAAGTGGAGGAAGTGGAAAGGAAGGCTCTTGGCTCTTTCAAAGGAAGAGTACCCAGCCACTGGTACAGATATGTGGACGACACCTGGGTCAAAATCAAGACACAAGAAGTGGAATCCTTCACTGCGCACATTAACGCTGTGGATAAAAACATCAAGTTCACCAGGGAAGACACAAAGGACAACTGTTTGCCTTTCCTGGACTGCGCGGTGCACATTGAAGAGAATGGCAAACTCAACATCGAAGTTTACCGGAAGCCCACACACACGGACCAGTACCTCCTCTTTGACTCCCATCACCCTTTGGAACACAAACTTGGAGTAATTAGGACCCTACACCACCGGGCAGAACATGTTCCCTCTAAGCCTGAAGGAAAAAAGAAGGAACACACACATGTAAAGGAAGCACTCAAAACGTGCGGCTATCCTAAATGGGCGTTCTTAAAGTCAGCAAAGAGGCACAGAAAAGAAGACCAGACACCAGCGAGGGAGGATAAGAAGGACAGACGCAACAACATTGTCATCCCCTATGTAGCCGGTGTATCAGAAAAACTTAGGAGAGTTTTCTCCAAGCATGACATCCCGGTGCATTTCAGACCCAGCAACACACTCAGACAAAAACTGGTTCACCCAAAAGACAAAACGCCAAAACACAGACTTAACAATGTGGTGTATGCTGTACAGTGCAGCGAGGAATGCCCAGACCTCTACATTGGAGAGACCAAACAGCCACTTCACAAGCGCATGGCACAACACAGAAGAGCCACCTCCACAGGACAGGACTCAGCAGTCCATCTGCATCTTAAGGATAAAGGACACTCTTTCGAGGATGCCAATGTTCACATTTTGGACAGAGAGGACAGATGGTTTGAAAGAGGAGTGAAAGAAGCCATCTATGTCCACTGTGAGCGACCATCTTTGAACAGAGGCGGGGGTTTACGACACCAACTCTCTGCCATCTATAATCCAGTTTTCAATTCAATTCAATTCAATTTTATTTATATAGCGCCAAATCACAACAAAAGTCGCCTCAAGGCGCTTCATAGATACAGAGAAAAACCCAACAATCATATGACCCCCTATGAGCAAGCACTTTGGCGACAGTGGGAAGGAAAAACTCCCTTTTAACAGGAAGAAACCTCCAGCAGAACCAGGCTCAGGGAGGGGCGGCCATCAGCTGCGACCGGTTGGGGTGAGAGAAGGAAGACAGGATAAAAGACATGCTGTGGAAGAGAGACAGAGGGTAATAACAGATATGATTCAATGCAGAGAGGTCTATTAATACATAGTGAGTGAGAAAGGTGACTGGAAAGGAAAAACTCAATGCATCATGGGAATCCCCCGGCAGCCTACGTCTATTGCAGCATAACTAAGGGAGGATTCAGCCCTAACTATATGCTTTAGCAAAAAGGAAAGTTTTAAGCCTAATCTTAAAAGTAGAGATAGTGTCTGTCTCCCGAATCCAAACTGGAAGCTGGTTCCACAGAAGAGGGGCCTGAAAACTGAAGGCTCTGCCTCCCATTCTACTTTTAAATACTCTAGGAACAACAAGTAGGCCTGCAGAGCGATAGCGAAGTGCTCTAATAGGGTGATATGGTACTACAAGGTCATTAAGATAAGATGGGGCCTGATTATTTAAGACCTTGTATGTGAGGAGCAGGATTTTGAATTCAATTCTGGACTTAACAGGAAGCCAATGAAGGGAAGCCAAAACAGGAGAAATATGCTCTCTCTTTCTAGTCCCTGTCAGTACTCTTGTTGCAGCATTTTGGATTAGCTGAAGGCTTTTCAGTGAGTTTTTTGGACATCCTGATAATAATGAATTACAGTAGTCCAGCCTGGAAGTAATAAATGCATGAACTAGTTTTTCAGCGTCACTCTGAGACAGGATATTTCTAATTTTAGAGATGTTGCGCAAATGGAAGAAAGCAGTCTTACATATTTGTTTAATATGTGCGTTGAAGGACATGTCCTGGTCAAAAATGACTCCAAGGTTCCTCACAGCGTTACTGGAGGCCAAGGTAATGCCATCCAGAGTATGAATCTGGTTAGATACCATATTTCTAAGATTTTCAGGGCCGAGTACAATAACCTCAGTTTTATCTGAATTAAGAAGCAGAAAGTTAGCGGCCATCCAGGTCTTTATGTCTTTAAGACATTCCTGCAGTTTAACTAATTGGTGTGTGTTATCTGGCTTCATGGACAGATAGAGCTGGGTGTCATCGGCATAGCAGTGAAAATGTATGCTATGTCTTCTAATGATGCTGCCTAAGGGAAGCATGTATAATGTAAACAGAATTGGTCCTAGCACTGAACCCTGTGGAACTCCATAATTAACCTCAGTGTGTGAAGAGGACTCTCCATTTACATGCACAAATTGGAGTCTATTAGATAGATATGATACAAACCACTGCAGTGCAGTACCTGTAATACCTACAGCATGTTCTAATCGCTCTAATAGGATATTATGGTCAACAGTATCGAACGCTGCACTGAGGTCTAGCAGGACAAGCACAGAGATGAGTCCACTGTCAGAGGCCATAAGAAGATCATTTGTAACCTTCACTAAAGCTGTTTCTGTGCTGTGATGAGCTCTGAAACCTGACTGAAACTCTTCAAATAAACCATTCCTCTGCAGATGATCTGTTAGCTGTTTGACAACTACTCTTTCAAGGATTTTTGATATGAAAGGAAGGTTGGAGATTGGCCTATAATTAGCTAAGACTGCTGGGTCTAGAGATGGCTTTTTGAGTAAAGGTTTAACCACAGCCAGCTTGAAGGCCTGTGGTACATAGCCGACCATTAGAGATAGGTTGATCATATTTAAGATCGAAGAATTAATTAATGGCAGGACTTCTTTGAGCAGTTTTGTAGGAATGGGGTCTAAAAGACACGTTGATGGTTTGGAGGAAGTAATTATTGAAGTTAACTCAGAAAGATCAATTGGAGAAAAAGAGTCTAACTTAACATCAATGGTACTAAGAGTAGCTGTAGATAATATTACATCTGTGGGATGATTACTGGTAATTTTTTCTCTAATGATAAAAATTTTATTTGTGAAGAAGTTCATGAAGTCATTACTAGTTAACGTTAAAGGGATGGTTGGCTCAACAGAGCTCTGACTCTTTGTCAGCCTGGCTACAGTGCTGAAGAGAAACCTGGGGTTGTTCTTATTTTCTTCAATCAGTGATGAATAGTAAGATCTTCTGGCTTTGCGGAGGGCTTTCTTATAAAGCAGCAAACTATTTCTCCAGGCTAAATGATGATCCTCTAAATTTGTGACACAACATTTCCTCTCCAGATTACGAGTCATCTGCTTTAGGGTACGTGTTTGAGAATTATACCACGGAGTCAGGTACTTCTGATTAGAGACCTTAGTTTTCACTGGAGCTACAGTATCCAGAGTCGTACGTAGTGAGGAGGTGAAATTATTAACAAGATAATCGACCTCTGTTGGGGTAGCATTCAGATAGCTGCTCTGCTCTGTGTTGGTACAGGGCATTGAAGATGATAACAGTGGGTGGATTATATTCTTAAACTTAGTTACAGCGCTTTCAGAAAGACATCTACTTTGATAAAATCTACTCTCCACCGCTGTGTAATCAATTATTGTAAATGTAAATGTTATCAGGAAATGATCAGACAGGAGAGGGTTTTCAGGAAACACTGTTAAATGTTCAGTTTCTATGCCATATGTTAAAACAAGATCTAGAGTGTGATTAAAGTGGTGGGTGGGTTCTTTTACATTTTGAAAGAAGCCGATTGAGTCTAATAACAGACTAAATGCCATGTTGAGGCTGTCATTTTTAGCATCTACATGGATGTTAAAATCACCCACAATAATTATTTTATTTGAGCTCAGAACTAAATTAGATATAAAGTCTGAGAAATCAGACAGAAACTCTGTGTAAGGCCCAGGTGGACGATAGATGATAACAAGTAAGACTGGTTTCTGAGTTTCACAGCTGGGGTGGACAATGTTAAGCATCAGGCTTTCAAATGAATTAAAAGTCTGTCTTGGTCTTTCATTAATTAATAGGCTGGTGTGAAAAATTGCTGCCACACCGCCCCCTCGGCCTGTGCTTCGAGGTTTCTGGTAGTTAGAATGACTCGGGGGTGTTGATTCATTTAAACTAACATAATCATCCTGCTGCAACCAGGTTTCTGTAAGGCAGAGTAAATCAATTTGTTGATCAATTATTAAGTCATGTACTAACAGAGACTTGGAGGAGAGAGACCTAATATTTAATAATCCACATTTCACTGTTTTACTCTTTGGTTCAGATGTGGATACTGTACTGTTCTTTCTTTGTAATTGTTTATGTTTAAGTTGTTTGTTGCTGGTTTTTAGTTTGTTTTTTGTCTTTTTGGAAGCTGACACAGTTTCTATGGAGATGGGTTTTTAGGGGGGTAGCAGGAGGAGAGAAGCTGCAGAGAGGCGTGTAAGACTGCAACTCTGCTTCCTGGTCCCAACTCTGGATAGTCATATTTTGGGGGGTTTAATAAATTTGTCCATATTTCTAGAAATGAGAGCTGCTCCATCCAAAGTGGGATGGATGCCGTCTCTCCTAACAAGACCAGGTTTCCTCCAGAAGGTTTGCCAATTATCTATGAAGCCCACATCGTTTCTGGGACACCACTCAGACAGCCAGCAATTTAAGGAGAACATGCGGCTAAACATGTCACTCCTGGTCTGATTGGGGAGGGGACCAGAGAAAACTACAGAGTCCGACATTGTTTTAGCAAAGTTGCACATCGATTCAATATTGATTTTAGTGACCTCCGATTGGCGTAACCGGGTGTCATTACTGCCGACGTGAATTATGATTTTACTGAATTTACGTTTACCCTTAGCCAGCAGTTTTAAATTTCCTTCAATGTTGCCTGCTCTGGCCCCTGGAAGACAATTGACTATGGTTGCCGGTGTCTCTAGCTTCACATGTCTGAGAACAGAATCACCAATTACCAGAGTTTGACCCCCGGCGGGTGTGTCACCGAGTGGGGAAAAACGGTTAGACACATGAACGGGTTGGTGGTGTACCTGGGGCTTCTGTTTAGGACTATGCTTCCTCCTCACCGTGACCCAGCCGCCCTCTTTCCCCAGCTGCTTGGGGTCTGCCGGGGAACAGCTAGCGGGGCCTACGCTATCTTCGGCTGCACCAGCTACAGGTGCCTGGCTAGCTACGGGTGAATGAAGGGTGCGAAGCCGAGTCTCCAATTCAGTAATCCTGGCCTCCAGAGCTGCAAATATGCTACATTTGTTACAGATATCATTACTGCTAAAGGAGGCCGAGGAGTAACTAAACATCTGACACAATGAGCAAGAAAGTGCAGGAGGGACAGGTGAAGTAGCCATGGTGCTAACGAGTCGGCTACGAGCTAAGCTAAGCTAGCGAAACAGTACAGAGACAGTGAGTGAATACTTTGGCTATAAATTAGGTAGTGAGTACACAGAAAGTGTGCTTCGGATGAAGCGCGTGAAGATTATACTATGAAAGAAGAATGTATTTAAAAGTTGTTGATTAAATTGCTAAGGAAATAAGCTACTCAGAAACACCACTGTGTTTGAGCAGGAACAGGAAGTGATACTCTACCGCAGAGCGAGCGTTTTGAGATCCCTTCCCAGACGCCTTAACGCCCACTCACATCCTGGGCCATCTGACCTCAGGAATTCGCATGATAAGGTGGGGCCAGGTTTCACAATGAGCTCACCCGAAACTCTGGCTGATTGGGACCCACACCCAGTTTCACACCTTGGCTCAGGCAATTAGAGGATCATCAGGGGGTCCTTTTGTCCCTCTGTGGGGGGATACTCCCACTAGGTTTATATCTGGGACTCTCCACCATTTGACCTTAGAACTGAAGAAGCTTCTCGGATGAGAGGTGAAACGTCTTCAAGTAACTTAAAGAAGTCCAGACGCTTTTCTTTGCAAGCTCCTTTGACTACGATGACCTGGATGACTGAGAACCTTCACAGACATATGTCTCTGCTATATTCACAACAGAAAAATGAAAAAGATGAAGCACAAAGAGATAAAGATGATAAAAATTTAAAGAAAAAATGAAATGAAAGAGGAAGTGGATGGTCTCCTCTTTCAGAACAATGGAAATTCAGAGCAGCAAGGTGTAAGCAGGTCATCAGCTTCAGGGACGACCTGCCATTGCTTCATCAAGGAGAATCCCAAATTAAAAGGGTATTGATTTAAGTAGATTTGTTGCTCTATTGCTTCCGGTTTTACTTTCTTTTTTCCTGCCACTTGCTTGCTACCTGCTTTTCTCAATATCTTCCTCCTTTGTTTTCTGTTCTCAAACTGATCTCCCTGTTGGAGCTCAGTCTGGGGGGAGTTTTTTTTTTTCTCCTTATCTTTCCTCATGTTGTGCATTTTCCATCGTTATACCTCTCTGACCTGTCTTCCCCATGTGATGTTTTTGTGCAATGTATGTATGGTCGGAGGGTAAGATGGCGCCGCCATTGCGTGCAATTGGTTGGCAGCCTTAACATGAAATTTCCCAATAAAGTTATCTTATCTTATCTTCTCCATCTTTATCTTCATCTTTAATCTCTCTCCTTGCCCCCACCCCTCTCTTTACACCTATTTTTCCTCTCCCTATCCCCCTCCGTACATGTCTTCTTCCCTCCCTCTCTTTCTATCTCACATCTGGGAGTAGAACAAGAAACTCTACTAACTTGCAGTTATGTAGTTATAGGTTTAAGTTTCTGGGTTACTGGATATGCCATGATGCGCCCAGCACTTCTTCTCCACTTCTGTTGTTTCACTCCCAGTGTGTTTATATACTAATACTGCATGCCATTAACCTTTAAGTCATGGTCCCTAGGATCTGTAGGATGTGTTGTGTTTTGCTGCCAAAAAACATTTTGCTGTTTGTATTTGACATTGATATTAGTAGTCATGGGACAGAATTTTATGCCTTTTAAAAATGTTAATGCCTAAATGATACAATTTGAATAGCGAATGTATTTTATTCAAAATTGTAGATTTTAGATGATGCTTTCATTGTAGAACTTCCAACTTTCCATCCATCCATCCATCCATCCATCCTCTTCCCTTATCTGGAAGCTGTTCTCACAAACATCAGTGTAATTATGAACAAAACCGGGGAGAGAAACAGTGTGCAATCCACCCTTTAACAACAATGGCCACGATCTTGAAAGTGGCCATTTTCATCTCAGCTACTTCACTGTCTGCTGCAAACTGCTCCAATGCAAGTCGATGACATCAATGTGAACACCACCAAAAAGCAAAGGTGTGATCCCAAGGCCACTGAATCTAAGAGAAAAGGTTTGAAATAAAAAGAAAAGCTGGCATACCAGAAGAAGGGGAAGAATGGAAAAAAATAAATCTCACCACACTACCTTAAGATGTTTTCAGTTACCATCAGACAAACCTAATGGGGCTATAGCAGCTGATCATTTACTTCAAAGTGCATCGCCAGTAAAACTGAATGTTACCTTTAAATTAGTGACAGAGCTCTACCAGCTACAACTGATGTAACAGGTAATGCAAAACCAAGACTGTGATGTTACAGCAATGGAGACTTTAAATATAGCTTGTTTGGACTGTTTTGTATCTAAAACCATACAGTACAGCGAGAAAATAAAGCATTCTGTGTAAGTGGTAGCTGAAGTTGTTAACTGCTCTTAGAACAACTTTTCCAGTTTCCTTGGCTGTGTATCAACTGATCTTTCTACCTCATCTAACTCAAGTACATGATAAAGGGGATTAGTTCCTCTCTTTGTGTCTAAAACACAGGCAGAGCTGACTGCATGTACTGATCTATAGACATGCACAGGACTGGTGGACCATTTCAGGATTAGAGCACAAGAGTGAGTTTTTTCTCAGTGGTGTCTGTGCAGGCTAAAAGCTGCTATAACAATAACTGTTTTTCAAGACTCTTAAGCTGTTTCTAAAACATGTCACCAGACAATGAGAGGCCAGAGCAGTACTCATTGCTAAATTATGTAATGTAGAGTTTCTTGCGCTACTTTGGTCTGAAAGAAAAAAGAAAAAAAAAACCCACAGATTTTTAAGAACATGCATTATATTGTCAAAAATATTTACTTCACATGTATATGAACTGGAGTGACGTCCCATTCTTAATTCATAGGGTTTAATATGATGTCAGCTGTAACAGCTTGAACTGTTCTGGGAATGCTTTCCACAAGCTTTAGGAGTGTGTTCATGGGAATTTTGGACCATTCTTTCAGAAGTGCATTTGTGAGGTCAGACACTGATGTTGGATGAGAAGGCCTGGCTCACAGTCTCTGCTCTAATTCATCACAAAGGTGTTCTGGTTGAGGTCTTTATTGACTGTGCTTTGTGCAATGATGTACAGTCATGTTGGAACAGTAAGGGCGATCCCCAAACTGTTCCCACAAAGTTTGGAGTATGAAATTGTCCAAAATGTCTTGCTTTACACATTGCATCCAATATTTTGCATTGCACTTGGTGATGTAAGGCTTGTGTGTAGCAACTCTGCAGTTGCCTCAGCATCCGCTCACCGTACACACAAACCCCATGACTGGACTGGTTACAAAGGTGCATCTTATCAAGGTACCACCCTAAAATTCACTGAGCACCTGAGAGTGACCCAATCTTTCACAAATGTTTGTAGAAGCAGTCTCCGTGCCTAATCTTAATTTTTTACACATGTGGCCGGGGAGGTGATTAGAACAGCTGAATTCAGTGATTTGAATGGCTGAGTGAATACTTTTGGTAAAAGAATGTATATTTATGACATGATTGTTGTAAGAAAATCAGGTCACTGTTGTCAGATTAGCATGGGTACAAGTCAGTTTTGTATCTTTTTCATTATATTATAATTTATTTATCCTGATGTTAATGTCACTGACATCAAAATTGTCCATTTCAAGAGTGACCTGTGCGGAGCGCCATGCAGATGCTATGTTATGTTTGTCTTGTGTAGGATATACACTACCTAGCTCATCAGCAGCTGCCTTCCTGCAGTGTGTGCTTTCAGTGCTAATTGTAATAATATGTAATATGTTACTGCATAGCTGACTTTAAAATGATATTAATGTTGATGTATGATGTTATGTCATGATTTAATGCCAAACACATGGTTTGTGCTTCGTGCTTGTCACCTCAGTGTGATGAACCCTCTGGTGGACTTAACTGCATGTCAACACATTTAACCCATCTGGCTTTTGGCATTCCCGCTGGGTTTAGAGCAGTGAGGTGTGCTGGTGAGCATCACATAAATCACAGCAGAGGATGTAATCATCATGCAAAGCTGATCGCAAGAGTCAGAGGGGACGCCTTGTTTGACTGTAGATATCGTATGTGAATGTGTCAGGCTTTCCAGGGGTGGCTGTAGACCACACACGCACATGTGCACACACACACACACACACACACACACACACACGATTATCTGACTATCAATGTCTCCTCCTCTATTATTAATGCTCCTCATAACCCTCCATCCATCCATTGCTGGCTTAGACTATATATTATGAAGCTGTTTAATGAAACATAAATGGATGCGGTGGAGTTACAATAACATGCCTCTCTGACTTCGCCTCTGACGGAGAATCCTGACGGTTTTGTGGGGTGAGCCGCTGCAGCTGAATGGGCTATAAGAACTTATTACTAATAAAACACAATATCTGTCAGAAATATCCTCTTTAGCACTGAAGATATTAAGATGTGAATCATTCATTTCCTCCAAATACAAAAAACCTAATTGAGTCTCCTTTAGCATTTCCATTATTCATGTTTCTGTGGATTGTGGTCACATTTCCAAGGTAGGGTGGGAATCCAGAAGATCAGTGTAATTACAGTATGAGTAATGACCCAGCAGTGACTCAGACAGTGGTGATTTTCTCCCAAGGTCCCATGCATTATTTTGCTCCTTTATTCTTCAGCTTCTCGACCATACCAGCTACCTCGTATATCACACAACTACTGTATTACTCTGCCATTACTGAGCTGCACCTTCAATAGGGATCTTCTGCAGAATAACAAAGGACTCCTGGCTAGATTCCAGCTTGCAAAGCGCCGATAGCGCTTTGGTGAGAATAGTGTTTATTACCTACCTTGCAGGTGGTGGGTTTAGTAGATATAAGTCTACTCTTATCAGTGGGAAGCACAAAGAGGTGAACAAAGTGGTGCCCTGAAATGTTTGATTTCTGACTGAAGATGTGAGTCACTGTTAAATATTTTTTTATGGTGGAAATGAGCTATAGGGAAAAATAGCAGCCAGATAAATTCAGTATTTTTGTTCTTTTTGACTCATCCATTAGGCATTTACAGCTGTATTTTCAATGCCATGACTCTATAGTCCAGTTCCAGTAACCATCATACCTAAATAAAGTGTGCCTTTTCATTGAGAACTCAATATATTATTTAACAATTCTAATAATACAAGCTATTTGTTGAAAAGGAAACTTTGGAAAACGTGTAAACCAGGCCCCGGTAGTACGATGCAACTTCAATATACACAGGGTGTCACTCTGCACTGTAAAATCTAATTAGTTCCCAGAAATAAAAAAAGAAAAACAATTATGTAAACTCGTTGCATAAAAATTTGAGTCAAGCTTAATTAAGATGACAAAGTTAGGCCAACTTTTTCATTTTGAGTAAATGGATAAGTGATCAATTTGTTAAGTTAACCTATGTTTTCCCTTGGACATTCAAATGAAAGGATTGGGACTAGCAGCATCTGACTAACCACAAATAGGAGCAGCTGATTCCACAAGGGAAGATAAAACTATACTGGCGATACACCCCAGGAAGAACTGACACGGATACAAAATCAACACAAAATATCTTTGACAGGAGTCTTTTACTAGGACTCCCCACTTCAAAAACACCTCCAGAGGCCACTGAAACAGTTAAGAATAATATTAGTCACATAATTGTATTGAAAAATACTCTCCCTGACTTAAATTAGCTATAGTAGAGAGTAGCCAGCACCCTCCTGTGATCAGCAGGATAGGCAGCATTAGCTGACTGGACAGAAAGAATGGACAGAATACATTTATTCCTCGCTGTATGGCCCAGAAACACAACAGTTCGACATCATCACCCAGACTAATGCATAACTAATAATGACCCACAGGCAGAAGGAATTTTCAGATTCCATAAAAGCTGAGATATTTACATTGTTTTTATCAAAGTTTTAAGTTGCTGATGTTTATGTCAAAGCTTTAGATGTTTTCTTAGCCAAGTCAACTTTTAAGTCTTGATAAAATTGAAACGTTATGAAAAAAATTCAGAAGAGGAAATGAAATACAGAGGTAACCCATTTTTGTACCAGGCTGTAAACATTTTACAGTTTATTTTTGCTCTAAAGTCTAAAGTATTTTCGCATAGTTTGGGCACTGACTCGCTTCTGCAGCCAACCTCAAGTGATTTAGAGGAATCTGCAGAGTTTGCTTTTTCTTTTCTTTTTTTTTTCTTTTTGACACCCAGAGTAAGAATAACAATGTCTGACTACCTCAGCCTGCGACTTGAAACATCCAGTGTCATTTTGGTTAGAGTTACAATCTATACCAATACTAATGTCCTTTAAAGATATCCATCTCATTATTTTTTTCTCAGCAAGTTGTCCCAATTAAATTTGTTCCAATTAAAATAGACTGTACATTGCTTTAAAATATAAAAAAATAATCATACCTGCATGTGTTTTTCAGTACACATTTCTCTTTCCACTAGCGGATAGCCCATTCATCATAATCTGGTAGCCTCTGCACAAAAGTAGAGAGAAAGAAAGAAATACTGTCAACGTCATCCAAAAAACTGTCCCGGGTTTCACTGTCTGTTTGATGGATGAGCCCATTTGATGCTCTGCTTACGTATCAGTTTCTCTTTAGCTACTGTCTGCCTCTGTTTACAGGTATGTAACATGCGGGCTGTTCTCCTGGGTTTTTTTGCACAAAGTTTATCCATCTGTTTGTGCACATGCTTAGACATCCGACTGTCTTGGTTTCCTAATAGAACAATATCCCATCGAAGGAGATCACTTTGACAGGAGGATGGCTGAAAACCTAGCAACCTTCCTCTGCTCTTCTCCCCCCGCTGACCTTTCACATCGACAGTATCAGCATTTATTTTGTCAGAGCAGCATTTTGAACTAGCATCCCATTTGGTCTCGCATTAGAAAGAAGAGAAAAAAGGCAGAAAGAAGGAGCAGACATCTGAGACAAAGGTGCTTCACAACATGGTTCCTGCTGATTAAAGAGAAGCAGGCCCGAGAGAGGCGAGCTTCAAAATCAAAGACACGGGATTAAGTTGACCTCAGAGGGAATCTCAGCCTAATGCCTTGGCTTTGTCCTGCTAGTCTTTGTCGGAGAGTAAACAGCTCACACAGAATTTCAAAGTAAATGAGGATGTATGCCTCGAGATTTTTCATCTGGATGCCATGTAACCAGCATCACAAGTTCCCGCTGAGTGCACCAAGTGACTATTTTTCTGCACGGATTAATTTGTTCTGAGTGTTTTATTTTGCTCGCCTACCACAGCCGGAGCTGTTTAAAAGGAGGACTCACAGCTGTCCTACGCTCTGTACCCATAACGACTTTAAGCCTCAAAACTAATCTGAGTTTCTCAGTTGAATTTCTTTATGACTGTGAGCAAAATGAGACAAATTGTGTAATTTTTCTGTACCACTAATCTCTCATACAGGGATTGTGAACTGTGTCGACACTGAGCCAGAGAAAAGTAAAAAAAGATCCAGGAAGCCCTCGCCTGTCTTTGTAACTAGACATATAATTACTTAGCTTTTAACACAAAATAGATTATAAACTATATTTAAAGAAAAACGTTAAAAACTTCAACACCATCTTGATGTTGATACGTGTGATATTGTGTTGAGTAGCTGACATTAAAAATGGTATCAAAATGCAATGCAATAAATTTCCAAATAATTCAAATGGAAATGACAGAATAGTAAAACAAAAATAAGACTTATAATGTGTAAACTGGATATCAGCTGTCAAAATGGTTGTGAGTTAAGAAACAGTCTGACCCACTCATAAAAGCCCAGAGGTCAGTACTACCAATTTAAATTACCATTTTATTTGATTTTATTTTTGGAGATATGCTAACAGGAAAAACAATGTGCTCTTTGAGGGAGGGCATGGGAACAGAAATAAAGAGGACTTAACCCCCGTGTAACAGTGACACTGATCAAGTCTCTGAAATCCCAAAAAACCTCCAGAGGATTTGGAACATAAGAGTGAGACTGGCTTGGTGAAGAAACTTTACTGTTTTGTCTCAGTGATACAACACAGAAAGTTAGCACGCAGCATTGATAGCCCCCAGGCACATGAAATGGAGACTGAGCATAACAAAGTAATATATGATCACACTAAAATCGTGTTTTATTATCATTTAAGCATCAGAATAAACTGCTATTTTGTTTATTCATAGAATAAAGCTAGAGAACATGTTGTAAAGGCTCACCTTTCAGCACATTCACTTCACCAGATGCACCTTGTTTCTTTTCCTCACCTTTGATTGGGGGTGGTGCTTGGCCTTAATTGCACTCACCTACCCCTCACTCTTTCTTCACTCCTACATGGGGCGGCAGCTGAGGTGAGTTTCTCTTTGAGTCTCCTGAGTTCATGTATCATTTTGAGTTACTTAAATCATACTTTATGTCCTTTTTAGAGATAGCAGTCCATGTGTCTTTCCTTTACCCGTTATCCAATAAAAAGACAAAACCTGCAAATGATTGATGACTGCTTATTCTCATTCTAATCGGATGAGCCCATGATGATGACTACTTAAACCCTGAACCTTCCTTCCTCCAAAACAGAACACAAAAGCTATTTTGGTCACAGTGGGGCTGAAGCATGACCCTGGACACACTGCCAGTCTGACAACAATTCAGAATGACCAGCACCATGTGCATGTCTTTGGACTGCTTGGGGGGAGGTGGTGTCAAACCCAGGATCTTCTGAATATGAATATATAGAATTTATTTCAAACATGCAAATATAGCTGAAATAACAAGAGAAAAAAAAACCCTTAAAAACATCAAGTTTTCTTTAATATCTCTACATGTATACCCCTTATTTCAAATTTCATTGCTTGCAAATCAATATTCAGAATTTAACATTATATGATCCATACATTTGTAACTATAATCTACACTCATATACAACACATAAACATACACTCATAAACCAATTTCAGCTTGTAAACC
The DNA here is from genome assembly GCF_051167445.1 of Perissodus microlepis. Classification (NCBI taxonomy): domain Eukaryota; kingdom Metazoa; phylum Chordata; class Actinopteri; order Cichliformes; family Cichlidae; genus Perissodus; species Perissodus microlepis. The sequence continues at coordinate 30,155,114 of NC_140477.1, forward strand.
AAAACAACAACAAACTACATTTAAACATAAACGAAGCGCCCTGTGGTTAACACCCACTTAATCTCTGAGCTTATTTTATATCTATGTGACAAATACTTTAATGAACACTTTAAGCTTGGGTTACTCTTGCCTTGATCCATAAAAATGAGGACAAGGCTTCAATAGAACACAATGAGACAGCTCAATCACAGATTTCCTGTATTCATGGAATTTATTTTTAAACATCCGTGTGAATTTTTGTATTGATGTACTTTTCTTAATTTCATCTGTACAGGTGTTCCACACAATAACTCCTGTGACTATAACTTGTGACTTCTTATCACGAGGTGACAGTGCTAACAATATCATTGTACTGCCCTAAGAAAAAATGATTAGGGCTTTTGAGGCAAAATGATCTATTCTCAGTGGGTAAGAAGCCCGGCGTGCTGGCTTAACTTAGACGCCAAACTGAAGCTGCAGCTCAACCAGGTTAAGGCACCTGATCATTTGTCATACTATATATTATTAGTAATACCAAAAACAGAAAATATATGTTTCCATTTTATTATATTTTTACACATTTTTACTTGGGTTCTTAATTGATTTCAGTTTAATGAACTTGACCATCTGTAAAATAATCCCCAGACTCCCATTAGGCTTAAAAGAAAACAAAAGCGAGGGTAGTTAGGGAACGGATTCCCATCTGAATTCACATAATTTTTTTAAACCATCCCTCTCCTTTGAGACAGAGAGTTTTGAAATGTAGATTTGGCAGTTATTATTACCGCAGCATTTACATATCATTATATAGTATATGGTTCATATTTCCCAGAGATCATAAAAATGTAAATGTTGAAGTCTACCAGGTGTTTAAACGACCAATGCTTTCAGACGACCAGGAGTCATTAAACAGCCAAGAACTTCCTGTCTCTTGCTCAGTTATTTGTTATGAGATTCTCACACTGAAATCACATTTTCCTTGCTTTTGTGAGACCGTGCAGTGGTGCCGTGCTGCGTGAGCAGGAAGAACTTTGAAGGTGCAAAAACCATTTTTACAAGCAGCCACTATTAAATCACAAGTACAGCTTCATTCTGTGAATATGCACACCCAACTCTCTGTGGAAGGACACGCTCTACAGCAGCATAATGTATGTCGTATCTGCATTCAGTCCATATGCTCCCTCTTTTCTCCACTGGTCAAGAGGATAGTCAGCGGTGGTCTCAGAAGGATTAATTATAAACCCTCTAACAAAACAGGCTAATGAAAACCTGTCAATCTGTCTGCTCATCTTCTGATTCGCTGCCGCTCTCCTCCTCATTAGAAGAGCACGAGATAACAGAGATGAGCAGAGCTAACTGTCAACCCAAATCCATATTTTAGTCATGTTCGTGTTAAAAAGCATTTACTCTATAGTTGACTTCAGTCAGGTGTACTGATGCATGAGAATGAACACTGCTGTAAGGGCTGAAACTCAGGAGAGAGCTTACAGAATTATCATGCTGCATCAGTGATTTGGCGCTGTTTAATGATATTCTATACATCAGGAAAACACACACAGTTCGCTATCCCGCTGCTGTCCTCTGCAGCCTTGAGCATTTTTGCAGCTATGACTTCATAACGCTTCCTCATTGACATTCATTGGAAACATTTAGGTGGCAAACTATTGCTTGATGGTTTCACAGCAATGAGCTGGTGAATTCAACGTGGCTTTTAAAAAACTACTCAAACACTGTTATTTTGTCCCTGTGAAATGCTGGAAAGTTTTTGGCATGCTGTTTCGGGAGGAGGAACCAAGCATTAAGTTTCCTACAGGAATATTGATGTCTGAAAACTGTATGGTACATCTCAGTTTACTCTAAACTCAGGTGCATGTTTTGACTGATGAGCTCTTCTTTCTACAGCAACATTCCTCCTCCTCTAAAGTGCTCTGCTCAAATTAAAACTTGACACTGTGTGGTTTTCATGACTTCTGGCTAATGAAAAAGGTGGTGAATGCACTTCACCAAAAGTCAAAAGGCAGGTGCTGAAAAATGCAATGTGAATTATGTGGAATAGAATCTGCAGGATGTGAGAGGCCGCAAGTTTGAGTGCCAGGCAAGACTTTGTAATTTTCTATCAGGATAGATTCCAACTTTGAAACAAGGTGTGAATATTTGAGTTTTTTCATTTTCCCCCCTTCATGCCATGACTCTGTTACATGAGCTTTATGCTGTCTATCAGTGAATATGCAATCTTTTAGAAGAGATTTTTTCAGGACCTATTATAATTTTATATACAATAGAGCGACACTACTGTGTATAATCACCAAATAATGTAAGATTTGTGCCTTAGCTGCCTTACATTAACAGCACTGATGTGATTACCCAAATCGTTTTTTTCTCTAATTTTTAATCTAACAATGTGCACAAGCTCTTACATGGAAATGATATTTTTAAAGCTAAAATATAATGAATAAAACACATTTGATTAAGATGTCAGCTTACAACATTTTTGAAAAGATTAGTTTTAGCAGATGAATATTATGCCTCATTCATTTCCGACTGCCCAGAGAAGTCCAGTGTGCCGACTCAAATTGGGATATAAACATGTGAAATCAGTTTGTTCCAAGCCTAATAAATAACAGTTGAATACGTTTTTGACAGGTTTCTAAAATATTTGTGTGTCCTTGTTGTTATGACAACTTAAACTTGTTAAGAACTGTGCGCAGTCTTAAGCAAATCTGAAATCCATCCATCTCTTTTCTACCACTTATCTGTGTCTTGGTCACAGTGGCCATAATCTAAGCAGAATCACCCAGACCTCCCACTCTATGGCCACCTCCTTCAGCTCTTCTGAGGGGATACCAAGGCATTCCCAAGCTACCTAAGAAACATGGCTTCTCCAGCATGTCCTGGGTTTCCAAAAACCTCATCTAGGAGGTGAACAGAAGACATCCTGGTCTGGTGTCTGAACGTATTCTACTGATTCCTTTTGGCATGGAGGAATACAGAGTCCCTCTCACATGACCAAGCTCCTCATTTCATCTTTAAGGAAGAGCTCAAATACCATTTTCATGTCTACCCAAGTTATTCTAGGAGCTATGCTGTCTGGGCAATTTGCACCTTTACCGACAGAACTTTTACCTCATTTGAATCAGTAAAACCAGGATCCCATTGAGGGATTTTGTTATTATTTGTCATGGACTGCCGGGGCAGACCGTGTGGAGTGAGTAGAGGACCCAAGAGCAGACAGAGGCGAGGAGACAAAACTGGACTTAACAAAAGGCGAGCCTTTACAGGGAGTGCAGAATTATTAGGCAAATGAGTATTTTGTCCACATCATCCTCTTCATGCATGTTGTCTTACTCCAAGCTGTATAGGCTCGAAAGCCTACTACCAATTAAGCATATTAGGTGATGTGCATCTCTGTAATGAGAAGGGGTGTGGTCTAATGACATCAACACCCTATATCAGGTGTGCATAATTATTAGGCAACTTCCTTTCCTTTGGCAAAATGGGTCAAAAGAAGGACTTGACAGGTTCAGAAAAGTCAAAAATAGTGAAATATCTTGCAGAGGGATGCAGCAGTCTCAAAATTGCAAAGCTTCTGAAGCGTGATCATCGAACAATCAAGCGTTTTATTCAAAATAGTCAACAGGGTCGCAAGAAGCGTGTGGAAAAACCAAGGCGCAAAATAACTGCCCATGAACTGAGAAAAGTCAAGCGTGCAGTTGCCAAGATGCCACTTGCCACCAGTTTGGCCATATTTCAGAGCTGCAACATCACTGGAGTGCCCAAAAGCACAAGGTGTGCAATACTCAGAGACATGGCCAAGGTAAGAAAGGCTGAAAGACGACCACCACTGAACAAGACACACAAGCTGAAACGTCAAGACTGGGCCAAGAAATATCTCAAGACTGATTTTTCTAAGGTTTTATGGACTGATGAAATGAGAGTGAGTCTTGATGGGCCAGATGGATGGGCCTGTGGCTGGATTGGTAAAGGGCAGAGAGCTCCAGTCCGACTCAGACGCCAGCAAGGTGGAGGTGGAGTACTGGTTTGGGCTGGTATCATCAAAGATGAGCTTGTGGGGCCTTTTCGGGTTGAGGATGGAGTCAAGCTCAACTCCCAGTCCTACTGCCAGTTTCTGGAAGACACCTTCTTCAAGCAGTGGTACAGGAAGAAGTCTGCATCCTTCAGGAAAAACATGATTTTCATGCAGGACAATGCTCCATCACACGCGTCCAAGTACTCCACAGCGTGGCTGGCAAGAAAGGGTATAAAAGAAGAAAAACTAATGACATGGCCTCCTTGTTCACCTGATCTGAACCCCATTGAGAACCTGTGGTCCATCATCAAATGTGAGATTTACAAGGAGGGAAAACAGTACACCTCTCTGAACAGTGTCTGGGAGGATGTGGTTGCTGCTGCACGCAATGTTGATGGTGAACAGATCAAAATACTGACAGAATCCATGGATGGCAGGCTTTTGAGTGTCCTTGCAAAGAAAGGTGGCTATATTGGTCGCTGATTTGTTTTTGAATGTCAGAAATGTATATTTGTGAATGTGGAGATGTTATATTGGTGTCACTGGTAAAAATAAATAATTGAAATGGGTATATATTTGTTTTTTGTTAAGTTGCCTAATAATTATGCACAGTAATAGTCACCTGCACACAGATATCCCCCTAAAATAGCTAAAACTAAAAACAAACTACAAACTACTTCCAAAAACATTCAGCTTTGATATTAATGAGTTTTTTGGGTTCATTGAGAACATGGTTGTTGTTCAATAATAAAATTATTCCTCAAAAATACAACTTGCCTAATAATTCTGCACTCCCTGTATTTAGGGCTGAAAACTCACGGAAAAAAACAAAAGTAACTGAGGGAAAACCTGAACATAGACTGGGAAACTATGACTCTTACTGTGATTTTATACTATGACAAGGGGTAGAGGAGATAACACAGACGACGCAACACTGAACACAGCAAGACTGAGGACTAAATACACACATGAGGTGATCAGGGGAAGTGGAGACACATGAGGACACAGCTGACTAGAATGAAACATGATGACAACACAGGGGAGAGTAAAACTAAATGCAGTGAACAAAGAACACCAGACTCTTTCAAAATAAAACAGGAAACACAGAGATATAGACATGAAACGAACTTGACAACAAGAGCCACACAGACATGATACATGACAGGTAGGCGCACGAACCAGGAAGACTGAGTACAGGGGGAGATGACAAAAGGAATTTAACAAAGGACTAAACAGCAACCTGGAAATTAGCTAGATGAGCCAAACTGAAACTAGAACACCAATGAATACAAAATGATACATTAAAAAAAAACCCACATACTGGGTCACACGACCCAGTACCGTGACATTATTTGCTGCCTGCTTTGTGTGAAGAAAACAAAGTAATCATCATTAAAAAGTGTCAGAACTACTATCCAGGATGAAACAATGAACATCCATTTGTACATCAGGAAGCAGCCAAGTGCTTAGTTAATACCTCAGACAGCAGAAACCCAAGAAAGAAGAGGAGCAAGAGGAGGAGCCATCATGAAAGGACAGGCCCCTGCACAGTATGTACCATCGACAGATGGAAGAAGTGGCTGACATTCAGTAATCCTACTAGTGGATTGAAAGCTGGACTGAAAGACAGCACAGAGGCACTAATCATGTCAGCACAGGAACAAGGTCTGAGCACAAGATCCATAGAGGCAGGGGTCTATTACACCAGGCAAGACCCCAGGTGCAGGCTGTGTAAAGATGCCCCTGAGACAATCCAGCACATGGATACATGGAACGCCATAACCAAGCGGCTGCCATAATATACAGAAACATCTGTGCCGAGAATGGCCTAGAAATTCCGAGGTCAAAATAGGAGACGCAGGAAGTCACATGTCCTGAGACCAGGTCAAGCACGCAGGACCATGACAGGTTTTGCTATCATAATAAAACATATCTAGAAATGGTGTTTTTAATTTCACACAGTAGCTGCAACTTAACTACACATTGCCCTAAATGTTGCTTTTTCCATGGAATATTTTTGAGCTGTTGTGGAAAATGCTTCCGCTGCTTGTGGATGAACTTTTTCTCCTCATCTTCTTCTAGCAAACTCTATTTTTATCCTTACTCACAGAAACCAGTTTCCATATAACACGGTAAAGAAAGCTCCTGTCAGAGTAGAGACACTAGCACAGTGTTCAAAAGCAATGCCTGTAGGCTAGATCTGGGAGCTCTGACTGTGAGCAAAAGCTGACAGAGACGCAGAAAAAAAATCATGTAAATCCATTCTTCGAGGTTCCAGCTGAATCATACGATGACAAACGAAACAAACAGGACCCTGTAGAAGCAGGTCAGGAGGAAGCTGCCATTTAATTTCAGTCTCTTTATAAACACCATGCATGGTCAGAGAAGTTATCTGAAGGATACAGAGTAATTATTTGATAGTACTGAAATTGTATCACCCACTGCAGACTGCTGAGGTTCCCTATGGTCTGTTATAGTTGGGCTGTTTCATTCCAGGATTAAACAGGGATCTGCATCTTGCTATAGACAGTGACATCTATCCATGGGGCATTTGGATACGTGTTCACAGAATCGGTTGTTTTCACTTTGAAAATTTAAAAAAGTAATCTAGAGCCAGACCAAAATGTAATGGGTTTTTCCAATGGCTATGCTCCACATCTCTCACAAGGTACTCAGCTGAAATCCAGCTGGGTACCTTTTGCACAATCTTACTGACACACAAACAAATGGCTCTTTAAACAGACTCACCTTGGCCTTGAAGAAAAAATAGTGCTCTTGAATTTATAACTGGCTGAGATCTGTTCATGCAGCCCAGTTCACCTCCAGATGTGGTCTATTAAATTCACATTGTGTTTTTCACATATTTGAATTTACATCTTTGTTTTTCATTGGCAATTACTAATTTATATTAATGTCGTGATAATTGTACATGCGGCACAGAAGATAATAGAAGAAGATGATATATATAGGCATAGTTATCATTTTAGAGAAAGTTGCTGACATGTGGTGTTACATTAATATATATCTTTAATAATTGAATAACAAATAACTTTTCTGCAAAATACCAGCTATTGCTCCTTAGCATCAGACAGTTATTACCCATAATAATGTGAATACATCAACAATGTAAAGGCTATGCTGTCTTCCATCGCATTAGCTTACCTGATTGATGAGGAGGCCCGGATGCTGTTCATAGATTCCAGGATTCAGTAACACGGTGCAGATATTTCAGTTTCTTCTTTTCTTTTTGCCACAGAAAGGAACCTGAAAGTGTGATGAACATATTTGATAGTTACTAATATAAATACCAAACTCCTCTGTCTGCAGACAGTATAAGGCTCCAGTCACAGAGGCTTAGAGACCTCCTGGCAACAACTGTTACCAAGGGAAAAATGTTTATCCCTCAAGTGGCTGGTAAGTGGCTCTCGGAGGTTGTTGGCTGTCAGTGAAATCAGCTGCTAAATCCCCAGTCATGTAGGCCTAGAAATCAGTTAGTGACCCGTTGGGTATTTCATGGGTATGACCACATCATTAATTACTCAATCAATCTAATCTAATCTAATCTAATCTAATCTAATCTAATCTAATCTAATCTAATCTAATCGAATTAATCAATTAGTGAGTTTGTTTATAAAACACTGCATGTATATTAAAGGAAAACAAGAGTGTTAAATGTTATCTCAAGTGAAACTCACAGCAAACGCTGGAACAACATATGGCACTATATTACAGTTTATCTATTTAAGTCAAGTACTGTGTGTGTTATGCGCACTGTGTTTGGGATATTACTGATTGCAATGGCTGTCATGGAGTGAGATACTGGAGTTTGCAGGTCAGAGTTATGAACAGGAGTAAACTAGAAAATACCAGATCTTCTGAATCCCTGTTGGATAGTAGGTTAAAGAATGGAAATTTACACAGAGAGTGGGCTTGGTAAACCACTGTCTGTAAAAGTAAGAATCCCTGAAGGTCCATGTGTGTGCGTGTGCTCATCTTTAGTTGGGTTCATATCTGTTTGTCTAAGTCCTAACCTCTCTGAGGCACACATTGTCTGGTTTTTCTATATTTTGTGTACACTTCATGTTTTCAATAAACTATTTTTTAAGCTGTTTTCTTTTGTATAGTTTTGATTGTATTAGGAATAGTTTGACAGTCACGTTGGAGAGTAAATTTGGTCTTCTTCCAGCTTCTTCCAGACCCCCTGGCAACAAAACGTGAACTGTATATTCCATGGACTGGTTGGCGAGTAAATGCTGGAGGTTGCTGCCAATCAGTTCTCCATTTTTGGTTTGATTGACTTTTTTACATTTGACTACTGCTCTGCAAATAGTTGGCCAGTGTTTGCAAACAAGTTGGTGCATTTTTTAATGCAAACATGTGAAAGTGTCAATCTGCTAGCAACAAATCAATCACAAGAAGGCTTTTGGTGCAGCACTTTCTTTCTAACTGATATCATATAGCCACTGTTGGCAACCTTCAGCAATCAGTTGGGGAATACAGATTTTGCCTTAACACTTTAATTTGCCAGGCAGTCTCTGGGCTGGTGTGACTGAGGCTTGAACAAATGAGTTGATGTCAGCAAGAAGTAAAAAGCCCCCCAAAACAATAAAACACTGGAAACCTAATATTCCAAACAGCAAAGCTTTTGGCTCACAGGAATTTCTTCAACATATGTTTACTTCATTTGAAAGTTTGGCCACATTTGTTACGCACATAACGTCTCATTTAAAGGTCTCTTTCTTCCGGGAATTTCAGATTTTTGGACCTTTGCTGTCACTCGAATAAAAAATTTTTCCTTCCAGACTCTCTACTCTGTGTTGCTATGGAGACCGCAGGAACAACACGTTCTCACTCCCAACTCGTCAAACGTGTGACGCATGGTCAGGCTCCCAATGCTTCGCTTATGGACGCGCAGGGTACCCCCCTCTCGTCGAGAATTGACGTGCAGGGTCCTCTCATTGAATACTATAGAGCTCCCTAAACGTTGCTTATTGACGACAAGAGATTGCCGCGGAAGAGCCTGTTGTCCGTATATTTATACATTTCCAAAATCACATTGTAGTGACGTATACAGAACATAATACATTATATAATGTAAGCAACTACCTGAGAAACAGCAGATACAGCAGAGAAATTAATTATAGGCTATTACTTTTGTATCGTTTATTGCATTTATGGAGGGAGTGGTGCATGCTGGGTAATGGCACAGCTAGCGACTGGGTGACTTTATTCACCCGCTTCGGCTGTTATCAGTCCATACAATGGGCGTTATTAGCACAAATCAGTCCCATAGATATGGGCCATCTCCTGCTAGATTGTTCAGAAGGTTGTTATCATCCATCCAGATGGAGGATCACTAACAGGAGCGTGGAAGACTCCAGAATCCACTCTGGCTGGAATCCGGTGAATACAGCAGTACAGGTAAGACCATTTAAACGGACAGCATTTATAGAATGACTATTAAAAGTCAGCGAGTGTCAATAATGTTAATGTGGTTATGTTAGTAATACACCGAGTGCTAATATAACAGCTTTAAGATGCATTTGTAGATATTGTTACGTGTTTTACCGTCTTTATGGTGCTAGCTTAAAGTTAAAGTGTAAACGTTAGCTTATATTGGAGGAAAGCTGTTACTGGTTAAACGATGTTAGGACAGAAATATTAGCTTCTGTCATGACTGATGAAGTTACTAGTTAATAAAGTTTCCAGTAAAGTGATTAATCGCAACCACAGATTGACAGCAAATATCTCGATTAGCTTCAATGCATCTATAATAAATATGTGCAAGTTTCAGTGCTTCGTTTAAACTGTATGATACTTATACTGACCCAGGGTCAGTGTAAAATACAATCCTAGCTGTGTGAACAAAGCCTGGCTCCTTTAATCCTGCATGACAAACCTCAGGATGCAGGTTATTATTACTCTTTCCTGCTGGCACACCTGAGAGTCAGCTAGAAACTTACAGTGACGTGGACATCATGCAAAGACTGCCAGACTCTGTAATGCTGTAAATGATCAGTGACTCATGTTAACACTAAACTTTAAACAGTACCTCTGTGTCTCTGTGTGCTGAACATCTAGGATTGAGTCAGGCTGCATTGACTGTGGGACTTTAATGTGTTAAAAGCAGGTTGAAGACGGCTCAGAAACATTTGAAGATTAAAATTTAGCATTATGGCTGCTGGTGGTTTGTAAAGCCTCTACTCAGCTGTATTTTTGTTACTAATTTATGTTTGTTGTTGTTTAACACAGATTTCAGAAGAGCAAAGATGCTTAATAGTTTAACTAGATTGGAAATCAAAAAAGTCCAGATTCTTCTTCCACATAAGTTTCATTTGTCAGTGTGGGTCTGCTGAGTCACCTGAAGAACTCATTTCATTCATTCTCCACATGATGTTCATTTACAGAAATGTTTCACAGGAACTGATTCCTCCCAAAGGGTGAACTAGTGTGTTTCCATAGATTACCTCTGTATGAATGTACTTCTTAAATGAAGGCAAGTGTTTGTCCTTTTTTGTTCCTCAGGTACAGTACGTGATATTAAGGGCAGGCGGTCATCACTGGGGGAAGACAAGAAGCAGACGTACTTCCAAGAGGGAGCTGCAGTGAGGACACAGCCAGGTCACTGAGGTCAGAGGTCAGAATCTGAAACAGCTCAGGTTTATATTTTAGGGGTTATAAAAAAATCAAAATGTATTTATAAAGAAACCTTTAAATAATAGTCATAATTATGATTATTATAAGAAATATCAAACATTTAAGTGGATTTTCTGTTACACATATTGTCTTAGCCCTGCGATAAACTGGCAGCCTGTCCTGCCTTTGTCCTGTATCAGCTGGGATAGGCTTCATCCTCCCACAACCTTGAATTGGATACATTGTATTCCAATTATGTAATCTCATCATTTACAAACTCAAGGTATCTAATCAAAATATAAGTAATAATTATAAAATGGGAAAGCAGAAATAAGTATGACATGAATGTAAATGTGTGAGCTGACATAGAGGACAGCTACATGCAGTCTGAAAAACCTTTGTTGTCAAGTTTGCAGGTATATCAGCACGAGACATTCTTACATAGAAGAGACGTTAAAGTCTCTAACTCAGTGAAGCATTATTGGTCCAGTCTGTTTGGATAAATATAGTAAGTTGATGTATGTCCATTTATTGACACATTTTCTTAAGTGCTTATCCAGTTCAGGATCACAGTGGAGCTGCAGCTGGATATGTTCAGTAAATAAACCTTACAAAAGTTAACAATAAACCTGCATCCATGTACGTTGTTGTCCACAGGATGAGAAAATCAAGCTGGAAGACTGTGGAACATGTTAATAAATGTTTGTGTTTATCCCTGTGTCTTTCACAGGAGGCGCTGGAAGGTTTCCCTAATAGTTCCTGGTGAATCAAAGCAGAACCATAAAGGTTGCTGGACTGCATGATGGCCTTACCCCTGAGCAGTCATCCTGTTAAAGGAGGAACCAGTTAGAAGCTGTTTTCAAAGTAGCTGAGCAGATTTCATCTCAAGTAAGCGATTAACTGTTTGTTCATCTGTTCTGCCACTTAAAGAGCATTTAAGGACGTCTTTTGAGTGTCCAGTTGAATTAATTCTACTGGCTCTCATGGTCATTTGTGATTATGGACATATTTTTCATGTTCATCCAGCTATTTAGTAAATTCTATCTATTTAGTAATATCTGTCAGCTATACACTGTAATATAAATATAAAAATATCTAAATATCTCCTGCCCTTTATATTTTAATGATGTAAGTCTGTTATCGTGTTACATTAGCATTCCTCACATATCAATGAGATGCTGTACAGTACAATCCTCCTGACACAGCAGAGGGATAACGACGGCTATTCAACATTGTTACACGACACATTCAAGCTGCATGATGCAGACAAAGTGACTAAATCATCTTTTTTGTGGTCTATTGTCTTCAAACCAGCAGACAAAGCCGATGGCAGAAGATGTTTGGAGAAGAACTTCAGGCCGTGTACTGAAAAGGTATTTTTTTCTTGTTATCAAAAGACATTTGGAGTGACGGCTTCTACAACTGGTTGCGCTAAAGTAAAGCTTACAGTCTAAGAAATCACAGTGTTGATATTCAGCACAAAGAGAAAAGCTCACTTGTTTGAATTTATTTACAATCATAGTTTTTATAAATTCTGACTGTAAACAGCTTTTACAGCTTTGATATTGTTTGACACTCGATATCAGGTGATGGGATTTAATTTAAAGGTTTCTGTGTCCCTATGAGCCATTTACACTGACCAGTGTTTCACTTTAACTGTAACACATTCATTATTTAGTTCCAGCAGAGAAATAACTGAATGTAAAAATGGCAGCCCTCAGGCCAGGTTTATAGAGATATATGCATGCATTATGAAATTTATGTATCCCAGATAATTGTTATTCATCTAGTCATGGCAGACCCACCCCTTCCTCCCAAGTTAACTGCAACCCAAAAGAACTAGTGGTATTTACACACTCACAACCAGTGGGGTAAAAAGAGCCACCAAAAAGCTGTCAGCCACAGATGTGCTATAAGAGTTAGAAACTCTACTTATGGAGAAACTTTCTAAGTCTAACAGGGGACAGGTACTCCTGCCCAAATAACATGATATAACCCCACATACAGCCCAGCCATAAAATGAACCAAGTCATTTAGTTAAAGACAGCATGGGACCAAATGCATGTAACCAGCCTGCACCAATCTGGCATTTCTTCCTCCTGAATTAAATGAATGAATGGATGAAAGTTAAATGACTACAAACCTAAAGCCACTAGTTCCCACACTGGAGCTCCCTGACACTGTGTGTTAACCGTATTTAGCTTGTATCAACAGTTGTAACAGGCTAAGCCACCTGAGACACTGCATTGAATGATTGTTCCTGTCTTAATGATTTCAGCTGACTGGTTTCAGCTCAGATGTTCTGCTTTTTCATTTCAGTAGATCAAAGCAGCTCGTGCTCCTTCTGCTTCCATTTTAGAAGAAGAAGAAGAAGGCGAAGGCTTCAGCGAAGTGGTGTTCATGGTCTCAGTGAACAGTCACGGTCACACACTGCATGTGGTTTTAAAAGCAACATGTCTGTTCACCACAACAATGGAGATGTGTAATATTAGTGCAGCTACGGTTTGTTCTTGAACATCAGTTCTGTTTTCTACTTTGATCACTTAGACCAAAAAAGTGTTGTTTTCAGATTCTTTCTTTTACATCTATAAACCACCTGTTCATTTTTTATTACAATTAGTTTCACGTGAATGTTAGTGTTTCCTTTATGATCTTTTAATGCTTACACTACACTGTACAAGTCTACATTAGAGACATTTCTGTTACCTGTTTCTGTTGACTCAGAGTTGTGAAATGTTCTTTTATTTGATACACAATATGAAGTTCATAATTTTCTTACAAATAAAACTCTAATGACAAACATGAACAGCTGTGCTTATTTCTGAGACATGAGTTTTTGAATGTGTTGATATTTAGACAGTGTGCATCTGTATGCTGAAACTGTAATGGTGAACCTGAGGTGATGGTCAACAGAAGGCAAATATATATCAATATAAAACAATATTGAAGTAATGTCTTTACCCTCTGCAGCGTGTGCACGCAATCACCTTATTCACTGTAGTAAACGTGCACCGCTAGCTCACGTGACTGTCTCCATAGTTACATCATATATTATTAGCTATGTAAACAGCTTCCAAAGATACCGTCATAGCTCTCTGCAGCTGTAACACTTTCACACTTTGCAAATCATTTCACGTGTTTGATAGTTATGAAGACAGAATATGTTTTTAAGGTCATGCTAGGCGGTTAATGGTGGTTGCTGTGGACTTGGGTGGACCGCGTCCGATTCCTGTTATTAGCTGTCCGCCGTAGGAAGGCTGCGTTCCATTTACAAGTAGTGACAGTCTGCCGCAACTCGAACTCAAACCCCGCTTTGTTCTTTAATTATAGGCCTTTTATAGCCGTCCATGACACGCACACACACACATAAAACACTTTGCCTCACAATGACAGTGCAACTTTACCTAACCTAACCTTTAAAGTATCTGATATAGGATAGAAAAATGAAGCAACCAGAGATTTAATGATGAAGACTCTGGGTTCTGTAGTTCACGTTTTACAGTCCTGAATGACTCTTTGCATATGATTTATTGAAGAGGAGTTTAGAATGCACTTTACATTTAGACTGTTGCTGTTTAATTTTTTACATTGTTACCGTGTTATGTCATGAATAAGGTTCACCTGCTGGGGGTTTGATGGATCAGCTGGACAATACAGTCAAAGACAGACTTCATTCATCATATGCAAGAATCCTAATTGGATTTTTGTTTTCACTCATATTTTTGAACCAAATATTGAAAACAATTCTGACAGACTGGATGCCTGGTCAGGGTGTACATTACCTTTTACTCAAGCATCCCAGGACAGAGCCCTGCCCCACCATGAGCCTGGGTGGATACGTGGTTATAATATAAAAGGACCAATACTGAATATGAATATTTCATGAAAATCTAATTATAATACAAATTCCTAGGTGTTTGTTATATCCAGCAAGAGTAATATTGATTACATATGTCTGAATTGCTAACCCTAACCCTAGCTCAACAGACCACAATGCCCTGGACTGTCAGTATTATTACATGCTGTGAACATAAGTAGCTTTGATCACAGTTTATGTTGTAAAAGAAAAGGAATATTGAAAAAAAGATCAACATTGTGATATTATTTCTTCCAAACTGACCAGAAACATGCTTGTCAGACTCTCACAGCAAAGGATCAGACTCGCTGTGCATGACAGCTCAGGCCAATGATGTTTGTTAGATTGTCAGTTGTTTAGTGCTTCTGTACAGTTAGGGTCACCGTCTCTATTTCAGAATAATTAATATGCGGAAAACACTAAAAGTTGATTGTCTTCCAATATTCTAGCATAATTAAAAAACTTTGACTTTGTAAGTACATATTGTTACAGTCCTAATTCCAATATAATTCTTCATAACTCCTGCTTTGAAATACTGAACTTTGAAATTTACTTGATGAAAGATAATTTACAGTGGCAGTCTGTCAGGATAATTCTGACTATAAGATCACTGTATTAATCTGAATCCTTCTGCAATGTGCTGTGAATGAACGCTGATGCAACTGACTGTGGGAAAGCTGTTAATAAAATTAATCTGTGACACATGCAACACATTCACAGAGGAAGAGGACAAAGGGAGGACACGCAGAGGCTGTGTTAAAGTCAGAAATCCAAATCTTTATTAAAAAACAGGCGGCGGTTACAAACAGGAAGACAAGCAGTCCATCAAACAGTCTACAGGGTCAAACATACAGAGAATTCAAACAGCAGTAAAAAATAACTGGACACTGAAAAACTTAAAGCAATGTGTGACGCAATAAAAGGAAGCAGCGCAGTATATTCACTGAATTATCATCAATTACAACAGAGAAAAAGAGAAAAGGAGAAAAACGACGATTTCTAAGAAAATAAACCTTGATGGAAACATACAGAATGTAAACTGTGTGAGTTTGGTGAACTTTGTTAGTAACAAATGAGGTAAAAAAAAAAAAAAAGAGAGACAAAAACTCAGTATTCATTAATAATTAGAAAGCATCTAAACATTCTGGTCATGGATTTTTACAGTCTTAGTTCCGCTCGCTGTCATCATGATCATGATCAATGGCGAGGTCCTGAGGTGGGTGGGGCTGTCTCTGGTGATGTCACCATGAAGGAACAGCATCTGGCACGTGTTGGTGAAACATCCCAGTACACTGGTGTAGTTTCCTCTCCAGCTGTTTGACATTTGACACTTGAACATTAAGGGGAAGAAGAAGAAACAGTGTTAGGTCAGGTGACCACATGGTTTCTAAAGTAACTGACAGGAAGTAACCAGGCCGTTAGAAATGGATGGCATGTGTTTAGAGTTACTGTAGTTGGGTAACTCTACTTACCAAAAGCAGAAGCACACAGATGAACAAAGCTGCTGAATGTTGCAGGAACATGCTCATGTGTGGTGGTCATTCAGTGCTGCAGGTTAGACAGTCCAAGACTGATATCCTGCCCATCTGAGAGTTTGAAAACACACATGCAAAGATTTATTTTGTATTACAGTCAAAGTTGGATGTTCATTTTTGTCCTTTAAAAATGTTTGTGTATTTGAAAGCACTAACATTTAAGGATGACTTGGATCGTCTCCTTTAAAGGGGAGACAAGTGTATCCACTGATCCACGTCACTTTACCTGGATGATGACTCCTCTCTCCCTCACTCAGAAACACTCCTAATATAACCAAGCAAATAAATAATATTGAAGATTTACTTACATCATTACAAAAACAGCAAAAACATCTCCCTTTGATTCCGTTTCTCCATTCCTGCTGAACATCAGGCAACAAATATCACAGTAAATCACAGTAAAATGTAAAGCACATATTTTCTTTGTCTAACCTCTGCAGAGCCCCTGTCAAGAAAAACATATCTGTAAGCATAAAACAAATATACATTTCATAACACGTCACCGGACAAACCTCGGTCAGGTGATTTCCTCTGTGCAGTGCAGACGAGCATCAGTCAGCAAGTCAAGGTGGTGAGATGGACTGGTGTCCTTTGTGACTCTGCTGGTTCTTCTGAGGAAACACCACCGTCTCTCCACACCGTCACCATCTGTGAGCACAAACTGCTGCTCTGCCAGCATGTAGGAAATCACATATCACACACACAAGGGTGAAGAAACATTAGAGCTCAACTTTGGATACTTTAGATCTAAACAGATCAAACTAGCTCTTAGTTTCAACAATCAGTGAACAGACAAACAATGATACCAAACTGATTCTGTATGAATACAATATGGTATTTTCAATACAGGTGTCAAATTAATTTATTAAAACTAATACAGATATATGTATATATTTTTTTGATAAATTAGTTTGCTAAATTATAAGAATATATATATATTTTTTTCATTTAACAATTGCAACTGAAAGAAATTAAATATTGAACAAAAATATATTATCACATTCTGAGCATGCTCAGCATGCTGACAGACTTGAAGTTGCTACAGATTTTAAGAAGTGATAATTATAGGGAAGAAACTTCTCTTTTTCATCAGTTTAATCAAACATTTGATGCCTCAGCTGTCTCAGTCCTATAGCGTTCTGCAACTACAACTAACCTGAGGCTTGGATTTGGCTGCAGGTGCCCCTGTACATCCTTCTCAGCAGCACACATGTGGGTACCATTTAATCACACTTCTTCCTGAGCTTTGCTTCATCACAAGACCAAAGGTGGCATCCCGTGTCACAGTCTTATCATCATCCAGAAGAAACATTTGAAGAAACATCATGGAGAAGAAACATTTACACGCCTCCTGGTTTTGTTTTCTGATCCTGCAAAAAGACTGAGGACAACAAAGCCCAGAGAACACGAGATACACAACATCCAACATTCAGACTCAACAGCCTCCATAAATGAAGAGCACCAGGTTGGTTCAGTTATAGTAGATATAAGCATACTTCACATTACTGGGTATGAATAATAATGAGGAGGCAAACTTTGAAGATGCAGAGCATGATGTCCCATCATCAGACTGTAAACAAACATCCACCAGGCTTCTTTGTTGGCAAAATTGATGATTCTCCCATCAGGGATCAGTAGAGTGTATTAACCTGTGGTATAAGCAGCAGTCACTGAAATATTACTGTTTCAGATAAGAAATCTACCACATAAAAGCCAGGGTGGGAGGGATCTCTGCAAACTGACTTACCTCTGCAAGTGTGAAGCTCAACAAAAATCTGACTCTCCCATCACAGACAAACAAAAAACTCCAGCTGGGAGATAGAAAACGCTGTCTGGGTCCTGCTGGATGTTGCTGGTCAGAGTCCCACATTAGCAGAGTGCTTCTTGGTCCCACTGACCCATGTGGACAGTGACTGTGGAGAACTGTTCTGGAAAACAGAAAAGAGAATTAAAATAACAAAAAGCCAAACAGGATTTCCACAAAGACTCTCTTGGAATCAGCAATCAAAAAAATCACTGGTTCATATTTCAATTAAATATGAACAGGTTCCTTAAATGTACGCAGTTCAGATCTGATTTAATTTAATTTCCTTCACACAGCACATTTGTCCAGGCTGACAGGTAAACATAGAATTAATCTCAGGTAACATGACTCATAGTAGAGATTCAGTAAGAAAGATTGCCAGGTCTAATATTATTACCACACAATCCACGGACACACCAACAGCTCAGATTTCTAGAACTATTTAAATAAATGTCAATCTATCCATTCATTTTCTTCTGAATATTCAATTCATGTTCACAGTGGGAGGGTGGGGGGGGGTGTCGTGGAATTTTTTAAATAAAGTCTGCAACACAGAAAGAGCTGTGATCAAGCTATTTATTACTGCGCACAGGAGAGCCAGCACACATCAAACATCACAGTTCACAGTCAGCTCTGCCACAGAAGTTGTGCTCCCACTCCTTTATGCATTCCAAGGAAGAGGGAGGAAGTTAAACTGATCACACCACACTTCACGCGCCTCGCTATGAAACCTAACGGATCAATGGTTATGCTGTTTTGTGCCCTTGGCCTTATCAGCACCTGTAAAGGGAGTTGTTTTCTCAAACTGCTGACGCTGAAGTAAGTTCATCTAGTTTTAGAAACTTTCACTGAACAGTAACAGTGTCACAACTAAGCATATGCATAAGCACTTAAATACTTTAAATGAGAATAACAGAAAATTTCTATTACAGAGGCTAGAGCCTGTCCCAGTAGTCATAGGTAGAGCACACCTGGACAGGTCACCAGTCTGTCAGAGGACTAACACAGAGACAGACATCAGAGTAACAAATCTATTTAAAATTAATGTAAGTTTGCTGCAGCTGTATGTATGAACATGTGTTTCTGTGCTCACAGTCCACCTCTCAGGAACCTGGAGTTCATTTTAAGTCTACTTTAAACAGACCTCACAAAAGGCTGATGTGGCTGGATCAGTAGTCTGATTTAAGTACGATACCTTTGGCCAGGGATTAATCTGGTACATCGCTTCACTGCAGTCTTGTGTATTTTCCCCACACCTGAATTAAAAAAATACTGATATATACAAATAACAGCTTCAGCTGATGCAGCCTGACTCAATCCTAAATGTTCAGCACACACAAAGACACAGAGGTACCGTTTAAAGTTTAGTGTTAACCTGAGTCACTGATCATTTACAGTATTACAGAGTCTGGCAGTCTGCTTCTAGCTGACTCTCAGGTGTGACAGGTGTGCCAGCAGGAAAGAGTAATAATAACCTGCATCCTGAGGTTTGTCATGCAGGATTAAAGGAGCCAGGCTTTGTTCACACAGCTAGGATTGTATTTTACACTGACCCTGGGTCAGTATAAGTATCATACAGTTTAAACGAAGCACTGAAACTTGCACATATTTATTATAGATGCATTGAAGCTAATCGAGATATTTGCTGTCAATCTGTGGTTGCGATTAAACACTTTACTGGAAACTTTATTAACTAGTAACTTCATCAGTCATGACAGAAGCTAATATTTCTGTGCTAACATCGTTTAACCAGTAACAGCTTTCCTCCAATATAAGCTAACGTTTACACCGTAACTTTAAGCTAGCACCATAAAGACGGTAAAACACGTAACAATATCTACAAATGCATCTTAAAGCTGTTATATTAGCACTCGGTGTATTACTAACATAACCACATTAACATTATTGACACTTGCTGACTTTTAATAGTCATTCTATAAATGCTGTCTGTTCAAATGGCCTTACCTGTACTGTTGTATTCACCGGATTCCAGCCAGAGTGGATTCTGGAGTCTTCCACGCTCCTGTTAGTGATCCTCCATCTGGATGGATGATAACAACCTTCTGAACAATCTAGCAGGAGATGGTCCATATCTATGGGACTGATTTGTGCTAATAACGCCCATTGTATGGACTGATAACAGCCGAAGCGGGTGAATAAAGTCACCCAGTCGCTAGCTGTGCCATTACCCAGCATGCACCACTCCCTCCATAAATGCAATAAACGATACAAAAGTAACAGCCTATAATTAATTTCTCTGCTGTATCTGCTGTTTCTCAGGTAGTTGTTTACATTATATAATGTATTGTGTTCTGTATACGTCACTACAATGTGATTTTGGAAATGTATAAATATACGGACAACAGGCTCTTCCGCGGCAATCTCTTGTCGTCAATAAGCAACGTTTAGGGAGCTCTATAGTATTCAATGAGAGGACCCTGCACGTCAATTCTCGAGGAGAGGGGGGTACCCTGCGCGTCCATAAGTGAAGCAGAGGGAGCCTGACCATGCGTCACACGTTTGACGAGTTGGGAGTGAGAACGTGTTGCAAATTGATGAAAATGGTTCCTTTAGCAGCTGTTAACAATAAATGAATTTGTGAAGACAGTGGCCTTTTTTCATTCACATTTCATTGTTGCAGTGTGCCTGTGAGGGCTAAGAACATTGATTCAATTCACCCCTGAGTAATTCTTCTTTGCACTTTTCATTTTTACCTAAACACCTAATCATTCAGCCTCGTTCCATCATCTCAGAATCCAGTGTGGTTCTGGTTTGTGCTGCTAAAGGACAATAGGCCATTCAACTGCTTTTTAAAAAAAATAAAGATAATGTTCAGATCACCTTGAACTCAAAACACTGCATTTGCCTCAGGTTGTGTGTTCAGCCGCATTTCACTCAAACCATATAACATAAACACTCTTGTAAGCTCTGCCTCAAACACTTTCTTCTTTGGTTCATGGCCTTGCCACAGTTGATAAAATAAGTTTGCAGTCTTCAGGGTTTTAGCCTGAGTTGCTCCTTGAGGCTTTCATAGCTCTGTAGTTGAGTTCAGTTCAGTAGTACCAAATCACAACAACAATCAAGGCCCTTTATATTGTAAGATCTCCCTATGAGTAAGCACTTGGCGACAGTGGGAAGGAAAAACTTCCTCTTACCAGCAGTAGAAACAGGCTCTGCTGTGATCAGTTAGGGGTGATGGGAGGGAGACAGAACCAAAATCACACCAAGGTGTCGTGGTTCTGAGTCATTTTGTATTATGATATATTATTTAAAGTTCATTTAGTAGCTCTGAGTTGATTCTGTTTAGATTTAGGCTCCACTTGTGTCTTTTTCCTGTGTCCCTCTCTGAGTGTCTGTGTTTGTGTGTGTTTGTGTGAGTCCTTATGTCTTGTTTCCCTCCCTATGATTCATGCAATGTTTCCCCTGAGTGCCATGTCTTCCATGTTATGTCACTGTTGTGTTGTGCTTTCACATGTACTCTCTTGTGTCCCCTCTGTTAGGCGGCCTGGGTCGTTGACCCTGTGGTTTTGTGTATTTGGTTCTTTGATTGGGTTTATTATATTTTTCTTTGTCTTATGGGTTATAGGGTTGTTCTGAGTTTAGGTTCTCTGTGTGGTTTATGTTAGAGTTTTAGGCTACGTACACACGTACACGGGTATTTTTGAAAACTGAGATTTTCAGTTTTCGTTTAAAAAAAATAATCCCGTCCACACGTAAACGCAGAAATGAAGGAAAACGCTGCTAGGAACATGCCAAAGCAACAGGTGGCGATATATTCCTAACCGTGTAGAAATGTTGGCCAATCAGAAGTCTAGAAGCCTCCGTGGGAAATAGTAAATGTAAGCATTTAAACACTGCAGAGAGTACAATTAACAGTAACAGTATTGTAGAAATTCATTTCACCGAAACAATAACGTGGCGCACACGTGGCGTTTTCTCCATTTTTCTCGTCCACACGTAAATGCAAAAACGGAGTTTTCAAAAATATCCACCCTGGCCGGAGTTTTTAAAAATCTCCGTTTTCAGTGACCAAAAACGCAGTTTACGTGTGGACGAAAGGTGCAAACGCATAGAAAAATCTGCGTTTTCAAAAATACCCGGGTACGTGTGGACGTAGCCTTAGTCTTTTGGCTTCTGTCTGTGTTCATTAGTTTATTTCTCCCCTGTCTGCTGTATCCGCTTGTCAAGTCCACATCTCTGTGTTATGTTTCCTGTTATGTGTCTCAGGTTAATGTATCAGTTTTTGCTTCCCTTGTCTCGTTAGCCCTGATTTGCCCCAGCTGTGTTTCCCTCCTGTCTCTCATTCACTGATTGCTCCCTCTGTTTTTTTAAGCCCTGTGTTTTCCTCTGTCTGTGTCATGATCTACTGTCTACCATGCTGTGCGTTTTGCCTGTCAACTGTTTTGTTGCTTAGTTTATGTTCTCAGTTACGTTAGGTTTCTGTTTTCTACTATCCAGCATTAAAGCTGAGTTTTTTTGAGTTTACGTTCCAGTCCTTTGTGAAGCTCACTTGTCAGTCTACATCTCAGTGTTTCCTGTTTTATTTTGACAGTCTCGTGTTCCATGTTTATTACATCTAGTTTTGCTTCCCCTGTGGCGTCCTGTTCATTTGTGTCGGTGTGCTCCCCGTGTGTTTCCACTTTCCTCTTTATCCTTCTGTGTATTTAAGTCCTCTGTCTCCCTCTGTTCACTGTTGGATCGTCTGCTAATCTCCCCAGCGTTTCCGTGGTTCAGATATTCAACTATTTCCAGGTTTTGTGTATTGTAGGTTTTCCCACTGTAGATTTTATGTTAGTCTCTCCTGTAGTTGTTTCCCTCATTTGGTTTACGTTTGTGTGTCCGCCGCAATAAAGGTTCGCCTTTTGTTAAGTCCAGTTTTAAGTCTTATCGTCTGCTTTTGGGTCCACACCTCATTCACTCCA
Source organism: Perissodus microlepis (assembly GCF_051167445.1). Taxonomy (NCBI): domain Eukaryota; kingdom Metazoa; phylum Chordata; class Actinopteri; order Cichliformes; family Cichlidae; genus Perissodus; species Perissodus microlepis. The sequence goes on from NC_140477.1 coordinate 30,177,873, forward strand.
CACGATCCGCCACAGATTGTGACATGAGGAAGGAAGCCAGAAATTAATGATAACTAATGATTAAATGCAGAGTGATGTAAAAACACATTGAGAGTGAAAAGAGGTGAGTGAAGAAGAAACAGTCAGTGTAACATGGTTAAATAACCTGCTTGAAAGAAAGGAATTTTGGACTGAATGTGAACTGCCACATTCAAAATTTAACCAAGAAGCTCTCTCTCTCTCTATATATATAAATTTTATTTATTAATATAACAATCACTTCAAGGTGCCTTAAGAGTGCCGACTGCTAGTTTACAGAGATTCGTGCACACTCCTTCATTCAGTAACTGTGCATAGCAATAAGTGCCATGATGGGGATCAAGATAAATTTGTCAAACGTATCTTGCACTCAACGCTGCTACTTCTTTCCTGCTTTCCATCTTTCATGCAAAACAGTGCATTGTAGCACTATGTATAATGTATAATGAAAAGTGTAAAATGAAGACAAGTACAGGTGAAATCTAAGGTCAGCTGCCAGCCTCAAATCTTTCCTTCCTGAGTAAATCCTCTAAATTAGAAGCTGAAAAAATTTTAACTGAATAAGTTAAATTTTTGAAATGTGAATACTAATATTTGTTAAGCTGTAGTCTATAAAAATGATCTAAAGCAGCAGTAAAATATATACTTTAAATTCTGACTCAACTTTTGTCAATGATCTCTCCTTTCACATTTCACTTCCACCTGTCATGTAATAAGTGATAAAGGACCTACTTTATTAAATGCAAAAGTTCATCGTTCTTAACTGTTGAAGGTGCAAAAACACTATCACGTGTCTGAGTGATGCATTTGAAGACCATCATCGTCATACTATATACACATCGTCATATCAGGAGCTGCCCTGTTTGCTGATAACCATGCTGAAAGTCATACCATATACCCACTACGGATGCATGACTACTGATTGTGGTTAAGATAAAAACACACACACATGCTGACAGTGTTTATTCTGTATGAAATCAGCAGTTTTACTTACTTGCAACATCTTCCCAATCACACATTTGGAAGCAAAACTGAAGCTCGGGCAGGACAGTTGGTAGTTTTTTTATCCATTTGTCAAAGCATCTGGCACGCCTCATAACATCTCAACAAAAACATCACACATGAGTGCATTTGACGGGCTTCTATTTGACGATAATCCAGAGAGTGTGTGGAAAGCTAAAAGCATAGTGAAGCAAGGAGGAATGATTTTTTTTATCTAATTTCCTATTTAACTGTCATCTTCACTTAATCTCATTGGAGTGTGATGTGCTCACCAACACACTCTCCTACCTTCTATGGTCTGGGAAGGGTAGGAGACAATAAAAAGGCTCCAGGTTTATATTCCTTTTACAAAACCATAATTGGATACGCTGACATGTGTCAGTGCGGTCAGATAGAACAGTGCAGTCGGATCCTGGCACTTTAATCATCTAGCTGTGTTATAAAGTATACTTGCATTAGGCTAGGATCCAGCATGGTCTCTATTGCAGCATATCTAAGGGAGGATTCACAGATACACAAAATTACAAATCTTATTGTGCCAACTGCACAGAGGCTTTAGGTTTCATACTGTCAACTGTGCGATCACTCAGCATGTTGTTTAAAAAAGTAAAACAAAAAACACATGACTTTTATTTTTGAAGTCAATCACTGACAACTTCTGACCATCTGCTAAAAAGCCTCCCAGGTACGGATGTCTATGTCTGTGGTAAGAGCAAGAATCAAAGCGACACTTTGTGGTCCCTGTTCTCTGCCAGTTGAGAAAATGTGAACCTTTTTTGTTTTTAATGCAAATATATCTATTTATAAATACATTAAAATATATTAAATATGTTAAAATGCATATTAGATGACTGTATTCCATTTTAATGAGCACAATCTGCAATGGCAACTTGCTCATCTAAGTGGTGCTGTTAGTTCCACACATTAAACTGGACTATTCAAGTAGAATATTCTCTTTCCTGCCGTCTGTTAAATCCACATTAAATGAAGGCAGTAAATTAGCGAGTAAAGCCTGTTAGACTAAAGCTCAGGCGTCAGACGGCATTTTTTTCTACTCTGCATAGTGTAATGATAGTGGAAATCTCAATATGGTGATCTCAGGCACACGGCCCCACCCACTTCCTGTTCAAACCCTCTGTTTGCAAGAGGCAGCCAATCTTAAGAAAGCTGGCTTGAGTAGAGGAGGAGGGAGCTAAAACAGCTTGTTTCAGACACAGGATGAACTGTGGGCCTGCAGCTGGAGATAAATAAGCATTATTTTGAATACTGAATCATGGATTTTGACTTTGTGGTTTTGGAAATGAACAGCTATAGGGAAACCCAAGTAAACAGGAATCATATAGGTACCAAGAATACCTAAAAAAAAAAAAAAAAATTCAGCAAACTATTGCACAGAGAGGGGCTGTCAACGGTAGTCCCAGTGTTTACTCTAAAGACAGACATCTACTATTTGTGCTCAAGTTCTCACTTCTTCGCTCTTTTGCTTCTACTCCTCCGAAAGGTGGTTTGTTTGGTTATTTTGCACTAGGCCCGTTATACCCCATACTCCGCTCTTCCTGGGATGCTTTTATTCTCTTCTGCCCCCTCATCTTTCTTCTTCTCTCATCTATAATTTCTTGCCTACCACCTACACTGTTCTGTGAAGATACATACTGATATTCAGCTACGCATAAAATCAGCACAGTTCATACCGCTAGTGGTGCAAGTGTTACTAATGGTTTTTCAAAGCCATTTTAATTGGCTTAATGTGAAGGCTCCTGACTGATGTGACAGTAATTTTGCCAGATCTAAAGCATTAACAAACTGAGGCCTTTGCTGTTCAGAAATCCCTCCCACTCCTTCCTACCAGCCCACTCACTGTAAGAAAGACCGTGAAAATAGACACAATGAAATTACAATCTCTTCTAATTATACAAAACCATTTAAATACTAATGGTTGCATAGTCTTTGTGCAGCACTCCAGATATTCTAATGATCATATGGCATAGATTAAATTGCTGGCAGAGCAGTCAACAGCTGATTTTGGCAGAAACTGTTTCTTTGTTTTTTGTTTTTTTTTTCTTTTTTCTTTTTGTGTCCCATTTGGATCTTTAGCCATCAGAATTGTTGTCTTAAGGCCAAGAAAGATGCCAAGCGGATTTATTTTACCAAGTGGATCATCATGGCCTTGCCATATTGGTCCATTTGATTGACCTTTATTATAATTATGTATTTAACGGGACAGACATGACTGGGGGATAGGACAGGGAGAAAGAATGAAAGAAAGAGAGGGAGAGAAAGAAAACCAGAGGGGAGAAGAGACGGTGAGAAAGGGGGGAAGAAAGAAAGAAAAACAAACAAAACACCTGGATCACCTGTATGGAGAAAAAAAAAACAGAAGAGAAAGCAAACAAAAAAAAAGAGCAACATAATAAATACAGCACCATCACAATAAACTAGCTAGCAGTAAATAACAGTAGATACTGAATATTAAACGATATTGTGCAGCACGCAAGATAGACAGCGCACAATGTGCTTTGAGGCAGCAGCCAAGAAAGGTGTAGTCCGCGTCTGTGAACACCCGTGTGTACACCTGTGTGGATCAGCATGCTTGCATTACAAAGGTTTCTCCATGTAACGATCTGCTAGGGAGTGTGGGGAGCCATAGCCCCGTCCCCCAGGGCATGAAGCAGGTATGGAGGAGATCCAGGCCACTGACATCCAGAGGCCCCAGAGTACGAGGACCCGAGGAGGACCACCAAAGGGGGGGAACCGTGCCACCCTGTTTCTTAATTTTTCTTTAAATTTTGGCTGTTATGATGATAGCAGTCATTGACTCATATAAGTCAACTTCAAGGTATGCAAAGAGGAAGCCCATACAAATGCTTTTGCTTCAAATATTAAAAACTTAAATGTAAACTAGCAAAATGGAACACACCAACAAGGGTTAGTGCCAGAATTGAAGTGAGAGCCCTCGGCAGCTCAGGGCCCGGCCCAGGTGAGCCAAATGAGGAACCTCCGTTTTAAGCTAATTATCACCAAGAGCTGCCAGCACTGCCTTCAGGATTGTGCAATTGGCATTAAAATAGGAAAATCTGTCATTTTCCCTGGTCCTCTACCAAGTGGACCTAATATTGACTTTGTGCAGACTGCATGTATTATATGAATCAAATACTGAATGCCACCTTTTGAATGAATTTTCCGCCTACTCGGCCCACAGACTGCTTTTTCCTGCTTTATTAGGTCCATCTCTAGTTTATTCTTTGAACTTCCTTTTTTTTGATTTCAGGTTGGTTCAAACAGCCTACTGAACATTTTTCAAGGTTGGGAGCACAGACTGAGAGGCTCTATGTCCTCACATCTCCATACTGGTTTAAAAGAAAACATTCATTTAACATTAAATATCATTATTTGATAATCTGACCTTCCACCACTTTAATTTTGCTCTAAAATTATAGTATAATAACTAATGTTTACCAGACTCCTGTGCAAGAAAGCGTCACTTTTCTTCTTTAAGCCCTGGCAGCCATTATCACTTGTGCATTATGTTGTAAAAACAGTCAGTGACAGAAATGTAGGGGCAAGTTAAGATCCCCTCTTTCCCCCCAAGAAAGCTGTGTCAGCTTATTTACCAGCACCCTTGTTGACAGATTACCTCTTTCTTGTTTACATCCAATGGGGAGAAAGTCAGGAAGTTTAATCTATGGGTACATATTGCTCAGAGAGTGCTTGGTTTGCCAACTTGCTTCCACACATCCTCACCTAAGTAATTTTTCTACAGTATAAACGTTGATGGATGCTCTGGGCTACCATGGAATGGTCATCCTTACAACACGAGAGCACTCACTTCTGATGAAGACATGGAACACAGAGGGTCAGTAACCCTTTGTAGTGCACAAACCGTGGGTGCATTAAGTAAAACTGGACGCTTCTTTAGGTTTGAACTCTTCAACCACACCAAAACCACCACACAGTCCAACAGTGGTCCTGTGGGCTTCATATAAACATACATTCAAGATGTGTTTTTTTTACCCAGTGGTAGAGAACAAAACATTTCAGTGCCACAGGCCTGTGTACACTGTGTCTCTGGGGTTGGTTGTGGTGGGGCTTCCATTGATTAGACTTGCTTTTTTCCAGCAAGTGCTTGGTCAGGTTGAGACCTGGGGAATTTAAGAGGCTGTGAATTCTTTGTCCTGTTTCTCACATCATTCCAGAAATATTTTTTGTCTGTGTGGCAGAGCTCATTATCCTGTTAAAAGGGGTCACCGCCAGCATGTAATGCCTCTACCATGAAGGGTTGTAGGGTTATACTTAGCATAAAAACCTTATTTAGTTAGGTGGTACCTACAACATTCACATAAATCACAAGATTTCCCAGCAGACAACTGCCCAGAGCATCACACTACCTCGGCTACCTGGTTGCCATCCCATGATACATTCTGCTGCCACTTCTTCCCAGATGACTCATAGTATAATGTAAAAGCATTTTTACTGCAAACTGAGTTTCTCAAGTTTCACAGCGATCACTGGACGAAACAAAAGCCCTACTGCTACATGCAATTCTCACATATCACTCCATTGTTAAAGTCTTTGAAATGTGTCCAGTTAGGTGCAAATATCAGATGAAAATCTTACCTCTTACCTTTGTGGCCTCATGAGAGGAGTCCCCCCACTTATATCATCCAGCTTCTTCGCCCTTATTCTCCAAACTGGAGCCTTAGATCCACTGTTATTGCTCTTCTGGCTATTGCAAGGACCCGTTTAAAAACGGGCTTACTCCCTCTACGCACCATTGACTCTGTGGCTTCTTGTACAAAAGAGCCAAAAACTCTCTATTTAGACAGGCATTTGGATAATGTTGTTGTGTATTATGTTGTTTTTGTCTGATGTATTATTAAATTCCCTGTAAAGCACTTTGTAATAGATTCTTGTCTTAAAAAGTGCTATATAAATACATTTTGCTTTACTTACCTACCTACTATGTCCACAATTGTAGTTGGTATACAGTCACACATTAACTGGAAGGATAGGTTTAGAGTTTTTATCTCTTACTCTTTGTTTACTCTGGAGCCTAGATGAGACACAAACCTGTTATCACTAGCTTGGGAGGCCAGTGGTCTGTCCTTTAGGCCGCTGGGGCTGCTGCAACTGTCAGACAGCCACCATCTAAAAGTAGGTGTTCTGACTTGAAATCTAATGGGCAGTCATCATTCAGGTTAAAACCTGATCATGGCAGCCAAGTCACTGCTTTTTTTTCCTGTTCGGAGTTCTGAATGTTCTATTTTGTCCTTTTGACCTTCCCTCACCAAAACGTGCAGGCACGACCTACTCATACCACAGACAGAATGATTTTAAAGCCAAAATATACAAAATTAAAAAAACAAAAATCAAAGTTCTCAGTCATCCAAAGTGCAAACTAGATAGGTTCAAGGGGAAATGTTGACAAAAACACAAAGAAATCCAGAGGGGGATTTAAGGAAAAAAACAATACATGTTTGGTTGGTTGGGTTTACATCTCCGGACTAGAGATTCAGGGACAGTGGGATTTAGACAGGTACAAACACAAACCAGAAAAATTTGTGACAGCATGGAAAACACAAACAAAAAAGTATTTTTCCATTGCAGACAATACAAACACAAAATGTTTCATATTTTTTCTGGTCAACTTCATTTCATTTGTAAATATACATCCTTTCCTGTCATTCAGACCTGCAACACGTTCCAAAAAGGTTGGGACAGGAGCAATTTAGGGCTAGTAATCAGGTACATTGGTTAAATAATGATGTGATTTAAAACAGGTGATGTCAGCAGGTGATTGTAATTATGATTTTATACAAAAGCAGCATCCAAGAAAGGTCAAGTCTTTAGGAGCAAAGATGGGCTGAGATTTGCCAGTTTGCGAAACTGGCGATTCTTGTTCACAAATACAAGAGAAAATTATTGAAATGTGTAAAACCAATGTTCCTCAAAGAAAGATAGGAAGAGACTTGGATATTTCACCTTCAACGGTGCACAACATAATTAAAAGATTCAAGGAATCTGGAGGAATTTCAGTGCGTAAAGGACAAAGGCGCAAGCCAAAGCTGAACAACAGTGATCTCTGATCCCTCAGGTGGCACTGCATCACAAATTGTCATTCATCTATAAGCGATATCACTACATGGGCTCAGGACTACTTTGGCAAACCTTTGTCAAGTACCACAATATGTAGTTACATCCACAAATGCCAGTTAAAACTGTACTGTTCCAAAAGGAAACCCGATGTTAACAGTGTCCAGAAGCGCCATTGACTTTTCTGGGCTCGGAGGCATCTGGGATGGACGATCACACAGTGGAAACGTGTACTGTGGTCAGATGAATCAGTATTTCAGGTATTTTTTGGGAGAAATGGACACCCTGGGCTCCGGACCAAAGACAAAAAGGATCATCCAGACTTTTACCAGCAACAATAGAGTTTTAAATCCTTTATTTATCCAGGTAAAAAATCTCATTGAGATTAAAAATCTCATTTCCAAGAGAGACCTGACATCATGGCAACAAAAGTCACATTTTGAAGTGCAAAATGCGACAACGAAGACCCCGTACTGTAAGACTTGTTTGCAGGAAGAATGGGCCAAGATTACACCTGAAACACTTCATCACTTGGTGTCTTCAGTCCCTAAATGTCTTTTAAGTGTTGTGAAAAGGAATGGCAACATTACAAAGTGGTAAATGCTTTACTGTTCCAACCTTTTTTGAAATGTGTTGCAAGAACCAACATTGGAATACATGTTTATTTTGAAAAAAAAAAAAACCAATAAAATTCATGAGCAACACATTAAATAATGTTGCGCTGTATTGTTTTCAATAAAACACAGGTCAAAGATAATTTAACAAAGCACTGGTTTCAGTTTGATCTTAATCCCAACTTTTTCTGATTTGGGGCTGCACATTTCAGGGTGATAATGCCAGCAGGATGAATCTGTGTGCTTTTTAAAAAAAATTCCATCTTCAATATACAGAACAATTTGCAAATGTAAAATCAATTTGTTGCTTGTTAAATGAACATTGACAATTCAGATAAATGCTGGGAAAGGAAGTGCCCCTCAAAATTATGTGCACATCCCTGAAGCTTGAGGTCAACTGCCAACTATGGTGATAATTAATATCATCAGCCTGCAGTTTGCCGCTTGCTATCGTTCAGCCTCGTCTCCACATAGTTTTTAAAGTAACCATTCTCCTGTGCAGAAGGCTGATGGCAAACCGTGAATTCATGCCTCTTACTGAGAGCACTAATGTGAGGCTTGCATTACTTCTTTTTAATAATTACCATTTTCAATCTTTGATAAGTCAGTGTCAAACACAGAGACAGGGTTTTTTTTTTCCTTTGGTCAAAAATAAATTTGAACCTTTTTCAGTCTTCAGTGATTATATGAACGATAAATGGTTCTGAAATTGGTTCTGAAATTAGTCTCAACAGATGTATTGACGTACTGATTACTGATTGCTGTGATATCACTGCCGACCATTAATGATTCATCTCCAGACTCTGCAAAGCTGGGTGAATAACAAAATGGGGGAAAATCTGCATGTGCAATCTGCAATGAAGTTAAAGTGAGTGCTGTGAGGCAGAACACCACCTGTGACCCTTTCTCCCTTACAGGCTGCACAAGGAAATGTACAAGAGATGATAAGACAGCAACAGTCAAGGTAAAAGACGGAGTCCCTTGAGGGCTTACCTGATTTGTTTGTTCTGCCTAATGTGGCTGCAATGGTTAAAAAAAGGGAAAAGGAGGATAAAAGGGAGAAATAATAATAATAATAATAATCTGGTAAAATGAATTAGTGTGTGCATGACTCATTAGTTATTTTTGGAAACGTTTCCCTGTGTCAGCAGGAGTTCATGCACAAGCAGGTTTGGAGAGTGGAATGACAGGTTTTTTGTGTTGTGCTCATCTTCGGGGAGCCCACACTCTGTCACTGCAAAGCCACCACAAGAAACAGACAGTGAACACATCTTAATCTCTTGAATTCTATTTTTAAATAAAATGTTGAGTTTCAGACTATGCTTAGCTTTAATAGTTATTAAAAGTATGATATTAAAATTAGTTTGAACAGCTTAAAAATGAACAGATAACAAAAACTATCAGCTGATGTGACTGGTTACAAGCTCTGATACTACACCAGAGATGCACAATGTTGTACTACTTACCCCAAAAATCTGGTGATGTCCGCTGATGTCACAGGTAGGGCAAAATCTCAGGAAGAAAAAAAGATATATTTGCAGAAAGGCTCTTTCCAGACATTTTGCACTGAACGTGAGCTGTTTGGGGATATGCAGTCATAAAGTTGTTTTCTTATACATGTAGCATTTCATTTCTTAGAAAATATACTGGCTGCTGTAAAAGAGAAATGATTGTTTTTTTCAGTAATTGGTTGCTTCTCTACATCAGAGATGTTACTGGTACACAGTTATATGTGCAATTACACTGGTCAACAAGCATTTTGCTTCTGATGTTCTTTCACCTGTACTTTAATAAATCTAACTTGCTGACTTCAAATGTAAAAAAAAAAAAAACATTTTCATCTAGCATGTGTAATTATTTAAAAGTTCTTTTCTAAGCATTGGACAGCTAGGATGGCTGGAGAGAAACAGCAATGCGTTTCAGCATTTAAGAAATACATTTGGGCTCGAGAAAAGTGAACCCAAAATTGAGCGTTTTTGTTGGTCCCGAAGTGTACTGATGGTTCATGTTCCATTCGGGAACTTTGTTTTTTGTATTTGGTTTCCTTTCTTTTATAATTCATTGTCTAGTCTTTACTCATTTGTTTTACTTTTTTCACATTTGTTAGCCTTCTGCAACAAAAACTACTTGTCTATCTTTGGAAGAAAACATAGATTGGGGTAAAACAGGATTTGGAGTGAGAAATGTGTCACTATTGCCCAAGTTGTATTTTCAAAACACAACTTGGGCATAATTTCATTCAGTTTTGATGTGCCAGTGTCTTTAGTTTAGTAATATAAGTCAATATATTTACAGGCTGCTGTATCCCATTCACCAGCCACTTGAGGTTGATGGTTTGAAATATATTGCATAGCTATATGCTGAAAAGTTTTCAGTTCATTTCTTTCTCTAAGACGTTTCATCTTTTAATGTTTAATCTCATCAGAAATCCTGTATTAAATCTTGACTCTAATGAAAAGTCAATGGGGATTCTGGTATTTAATGTTTTTATACATTACAGTTGAGCCAGCACTCATTTTTAATCTGTTTCATCTACCAGTAAGATTCAATATTGTGTAACAACAAAGTAACTCTGGCTAATGACATAAACAGACACAAACAAATCAAGCCTAGAAACAAGAATGCAACAAATCACAGTTCCATCGTGCCACAAAAAAGTACAAACAGTTATAGGATGCTGTACAGTTCATGCTCTGGAGGCACAGCACAAATAGAAAAGAGTTTTTACACCAAAAATCTGGTTTAGTTATAATCAAGAGCACAAACAGAGAACACAACAAGTCCCAAGTGTTTTCCTGTCAGTCAGTCTTTACTTTTTTTTTTAAACAAAAATGGAATTTGATGGACAGAAGCGAGGATGCAGATGGAGCGAAGAGACACTATACTGTTTTTTAATCATTTCCTCATTGATGTCCGGTGCAACCTCATGACAGCTCAATGCATCTCTTGTTCAATACACAACATCTTAAAAACTATCTTCCTCTGCCCAACACTATCTGTCTCTTCTCTGGGCTTTGCTTTGGATTTTCTATAATTCCACACTGTCTGACAGAACTGTCAATCACAGCAATCCAAAAGGCTTTGCTTGCCCTTACCATGAACCTGTTATCAGACCACACTGCCCACCTGGTGTCATGTCTTATGTTCAGGTAATTCTGAATCACCTTCAATTGTCCTTATCGCTGCTACCAGAGACAGACAGTACGTCATCTTTCCAACTATTCTATCACAAAGAGATTTTGGTTAAATTAAAATTAAACTGTGTCATTAATAAAATTTTTGATAAATGTTTACTGCCAACAATGTTTTTGTCAAGAAGGCCCGGAGGCCAGTAGGTGGGAGTGGACCCAAATGCAGACACAGACGGAACAGTCATAAGGTTTTTCACAAGCTTTATTATAAACACAGAGAAAGACAACAACACGCAGTGCGTACACTGAAAAAAATGTTTTTTTGGCCCTGTAATTATTATTTCAATTAGCTATATAAATTTTACAAAAAAATACAAATTCAGTGCTATTACTTTAAAATAGCAGTTTTTCTTGTAGTGCATTACTTGAGGATTGTTTGTAATTATGTGTCCTCAGTTTTGTATGTAAATTGAATCATTCGATCCAAGTAATATTCATTAAACCAGTTCATTGGCTTAATTAGTTGATATTTCCAAGTAAAATGTAATGGAGTGACATCAGTGAATATGGCCACCTTCTCTGCATTCGGAGCATGACGTCAAAGCCCCTCCCCACATTTGAGCGGTCTTTCTTCAGACATACCATGGTCCACATTTCGACGGTTGGCAGACTTGACGGAAACGGGAAGAAGTGGAACCATGAATGTAAGTTTTAAGCGGAACAAACTTTGTACGTTCCTGTTGGCTCACCTACTTAAGTCAGTTTCTCCGCACTGAAAGCAGCTGCGCTAGCAAATAGTGTATTTTCCTGCTAGACTTGCTGACTAACTTTCCTGGCAGGAGGTATGTCCAGAATTTCCCACAGCACTTTACAGCTTAGATGGCCACCTAAACAACACACGCCTGCTGCCTTAACTAACGTCTTTGTGAATAAAACGACCACGGTCCAGTTTAAAATAATTGCTGCACCATGAGGTGTATTTTGAAAAAAACAAACAAACAAAAAAACAAAAACGATGTACGCACTCGATTTCACTCAAGTCTTCATATTGACCTGTTTTAAATTTGACACCGAGCTGACATATGTAAAAAAAAAAAAAAAAAAAAAAAAAAAATTTATATCAGTGTGCATCCTTGAGTTAGTAGAAATTAGTTGAAAAGCATATAGATAACCTTTTTTCTTTTTTTTCTTTTTTTTTTTTTTTTCAGAACATAGGACCTTCTGACTGCTAATTTGAACTCCACAAGGTAAGATCAAATTAGTAACGATTAGGTTTAACTTGTCACATAATTTCTTTGTGTGGCAGTTTGGTTTAATTTTGAGATGGTCAATTTGTCTGTTTAAGGTGCCACAACATGAGATGGATGTGTAAGATATGTAGCTTTGAGTCAGAGAAGAGGTTGGGATTGTTAAAACACTACAGACTAAAGCATGGAAATGGTGGTCGCAGCCAGTCAGTCCCTTGTCTTCACACTGATTGCCCTTGCTCGTTTAAAACATTTAATGCCCTTAAGACCCATTTGTCTCGACACCATGTGAAGATGGTCACACAAAGTGGACCTCTTTCATTTACTTGTCTACTTTGCTGCTCTGTTTTTTTTAATTCAGAGAAGCAGTATTTTGAGCATCTTAACAACCACTTAAGGAAGTTTGAAGTAGTTGCATGTGTCTTCAAAAACTGCAACTTCAGTACAAATATTTATTCCACCATTGCTACACATAGACACAGAAAACACCAGTCACACCCTCTTGAGGATTTTAAAACTGAAGTATTAAAAAGCAAACCTAATGAACCCATGTTTGCTCAGGATGAGACCTGTGTGGAAGAGAGCTCAGAGCTTTGGAATGGGGAACCACAGGAGTTGTCTCAAGATATAAAAGAGAAATTTGGCCATCTATTTTTAAAGTTAGAAAGCATGTTCAATGTCCCAAACAAATGCATTGATGAAATAGTAGATGAGCTTCAGTTTATATCCACCTCTGCATCTGGTCCACTTTTAAGAGATGTGGTGGTGTCCACCTTGAAAAGCCATAATTGTGATCTGGATCCAGCCATTATCTCAGATTTAGTGAAAAATCTTTGTGAGACACACCCTATAAGTACTGCCTTGGGGACAGGTGGCCCTTTCACAACTTATTACAAGAGAAGAGAATTTATGAAGAAGCATTTTTCAGTTGTTGAACCAGAAGAACACATACTTGATAAAAAAAAAAGGGCAAAACCTTCCAGTATGTCCCAATATTGCCCTCCTTGGTGCAGGTCCTAAGTAAGTCTTTTCAAGAAAACACATTTGAAGGTGAAAAAAAAACTGAAAATGACTTTAAGTACCAGACATTTCGTGATGGATCTCACTATCAAAACAACAAGTTTTTCTCTGTAGAGGAGAACAGAGTGAGTCTCATCCTGTACGTTGATGACTTTGAGGTATGTAATCCTCTTGGGACATCTCGAAAAAAGCACAAAGTCACAGCTGTCTATTGGGTGTTGGGAAACATTCCGGTGCAGTTACGTTCCACATTGACATCAATCTACCTTGCAATTCTGTGTAAGGCTGAAGACACCAAGCAGTTTGGATTCCAGCGAGCCACTGTTAACAGATATCCAAAGCTTGGAGAAAGATGGTGTTTTTGTTCCAGCGTTAGGGAAAGCCATTAAAGGGACTGTGGTCAGTGTGGTTGCAGATAATTTGGGGGCGCACTCTGTGGCAGGATTTGTCGAAAGCTTTGCAGGGTCATACATCTGCCGGTTTTGCGTTGGGGAGCGATCCAAGTTTCAGTCCAATGAAGTGAGATCTGGGTCTTTTCATCAAAGAACCAAAGATCAACATACACTGCATGTACAGACAGCTGTGTCTAGTCCAGATCACCCTCATTGTTATGGTGTAAAAAAAAACAGTGTGCATTGTCAGAAAAACTTGAGCATTTTCATGTTACATCTGGTTACCCTCCAGATGTTTTACATGATCTGCTGGAGGGCATTGTTCCAGTGGAACTGTCTTTGGCATTTGATAACTTGATCAAGAAAAAATATTTTTCTCTCATGGAACTGAATGATGCCATTTCCAATTTCCCATACAAGTGGAGTGATAAAACAAATCGCCCTCATCTCATTCCTGCTAACTTTTCGACTCGAAAATCAGTAGGGGGCAACGCACATGAAAATTGGTGCTTATTACGTCTTTTGCCTCTGATTATAGGTTTAAAAGTACCCCAACAAGAGCCTGTATGGCAGATGCTGATGACACTGAAAGACATTGTGGACCTTGTCATATCTCGAGCCCATACTGAAGAAAGCATTTGCTATCTTGACAGCATCATTTCAGAACACCGAAGCAGATTCCTTGATGTTTTCCCCCAACATAAGCTCATTCCCAAGCACCATTTCCTTGAGCACTATCCTCAGCTCTTTCGGGAATTTGGCCCCCTAGCTGCCCTCTGGACAATGAGATTTGAGGCCAAACACAGCTTTTTCAAGAAGGTGGTCAGACACACTGGTTGTTTCAGGAATATTTTGCTGTCCCTTGCAAATAAGCACCAGCTCATGGTTGCATATCATCAATCACATTCTGTTAAACCATCACTTGCAGTCACAAAAACAACAGAGGTCTCTTTAGATGTGCTTAAGGATGATCTAAAAGACCTGGTGAAATGCAGATTCCCTGCTGTTACAGCTGTGCATGTTGCCAATAATGTGTGCAGTTTAGGCACCAACTATGCAGTGGGAATGTTGTTGTGTTGTGGTTCCACTGCAGGACTGCCTGACTTTTCTGAAGTGTTACAGATAATGGTGATTTGTAACAAACTGACTTTTTTCGTGAGACAACAAAATACATGGCACAATGAACACCTGAGGAGTTATGAGCTGGAGAACACAGGGAGTGTGCAGTTACTTGAGCAAAGAGAGCTTAAAGATTTTTATCCTTTGGCTTCATACACCCTTGCAGGAAAGAAGCCTGACAACTTTAAAGCACCACATTTGCCTATCCTTTTGAAATGTGAGGAGAGAAGCTTGTGAATAAATGTCTGTGTATTTCTCTTCTCTGTTGTTGCAGCTTCTTCCTGTTGATATGGCACCCTCAGCGAAACTGCGGATAATTTTTGGGGAGGATGATGTCCACAAAGTACTTTTACCTGCAGGCATCCCAAGCACACTTCAGGACCTCAATGATGTTCTTCGAGAGACATTTGATATTACAGGACCATTCACTGTTATGTACCAGGACATGGATTTCGACGGTCAGTTCTTCACTTTGACCTCGATTGAGGAAGTACAAGATAAAGCTAACCTCAAAGTAGTAAAAACTGAACCAGTAATCTTGAGTCTCACTACTGTGGACATGTCAGAAGTCGAATCTCCAGTTCCACTATCTACAGAAGCAAGCTCCTCCTCATCTGTATGCAACACAATCCTGTTGTCCTCCCCAGATGAGAGTGGACCATCCTACAGGTCTAAGCCATGGCCATTTAAGTTTGAAATACCAGACTTCTCTTATGATATAGACCTTGCACTGGAAGCAGGAAAGCAAGCTTATGAAAATGATGGCACACTTTTGAACAACCCAAGCGTAACTAGTAGCATTCTTGAGAAGCTTGCAGAGACTATATTTGGCTTCACAGCATATCCAACTGGTGTCCAGATTTTAGCTGTTGCTGAAGCCTTGGTAGCAAAATACCCATGCCTCAAAGAGCCAGGGTCTTTTAATGGCCTATATGATTGGCAACAGAGGATAAAGTATAAAATGGGCAACTACAGGGCAAAGTTAAGAGGTCGCCAATTAGCCATTCCAGAGCTCGAGGTGAACACACTGAAGAGACGATGCTCCAGTGAAGAGGGTTCACTTAAAGGCTTTAAAAGGGCAAAAAAAGCTGAAGTCAACTATCTGCCACCACTGCCATTCGGTGAGACTGAGGAAACCTTAGAGATGGAGAGACTAGATTTGCTGAAGGAAATGAAGAAGAAGAACAATGAGAGGGCAATTAATGAGAAAATGGAGAAGTCTTTCGCTATGAGAAGAAAAGAGGTTGTCAAGGATTGCCCCGCAATCCAAGACCTCTTAGAGAGGTGGCCTTCTCTGTTCTGTGAAAATCAGGTAAATCCAGTTCTTGTTCATGCAGCAACTAAGTGTATGTGAGATCTCATGAGTCATCTTTGACATGATTTTGTGTTTTTATCTCTCATTTCAGATCAAAGAGGAGTTTAAGCGAATAACCACAATTCATCTGGAGCGAACGTTTTTGTCCAGATTGGACGGGTACACCACCAAACTCCTGGAGATATTTCGAAGGAAGGGCGGGACTGCAGGGACCAAAATAAAACCAATGTTGGACTCACCGAATAAGGTAAAATTATTATTTTAATTACATAATCTAATGGAAAAGATGAGGTCATACACACTGAGAATGTATCACTCTTATTTAAAGGACAAGTTTGTTATTTTACACTTAAAGCTTTGTTTTCAGATTGTTTATGATGAAATTGAGCGATTTTGATTGAAATTTGGACACATGCTGCTGGCCCGAGCTTTTTTGGTTTCTGTGGTAGCACACCCCAACCTCCACAATGGCTTCATACAAAGACGTGAAACTCACCGAGTGGTCAGGGGTGTTCACTGATATGTTCACACACAAATCGCTGCAAAAATGCTTTCCAACAGGTGTTTTACCATTTGTTGTAAAACTGTGGACCTATTTTTTGAAATGCCTCACACCTGTACATTCTTCCGCCGAGAGCTTGAATAATAGAATAGAATAGCGACGGACTAATACCGTACATCACAGCACATCTAAAAGAAGTCAATGGAGTTGGACAAAAACTACAATAAAAACCAGTTGGAAAGTATCTTTTGCAGCGATTTTTGTGTGAACATATCAGTGAACACTCCTGACCACTCGGTGAGTTTCACGTCTTTGTAAACGACAGTTTTATGCGTTTTAGGAAGGATTGTTCCAGTGCACCTATGAAGCCATTGTGGAGGTGGGGGTGTGCTACCACAGAAACCAAAAAAGCTCGGGCCAGCAGCATGTGTCCAAATTTCAATCAAAATCGTTCGATTTCATCATAAACTGAAAACAGGGCTTTAAGTGTAAAATACTGAACTTGTCCTTTAATCTGATCAGTGTCTCTGTTGGCTGAAACTGTTCTCCTGATCCTGACACTGTGGCCACAATTAACAATTTATGCACATGATTGTCTCTACAAGTGTATACAAACCTGTCATCTCTCCCTTAATATGCGCTCAAAAGCAGAGAAATTTACAGAATTTTCAAGTGACCCTCTGAGTGCAGCGAGATCCCTTCCTGCTGCCCATAGACTCCAATACAATTATTTCCCAAAATATTACTCTTGTGTGTGGGAATTCCTGTCCTTGACTGGTTAATATTGTGATAGGAGGTACTGATATGTTGCGAAAAATTCATTTGCATGTCCAGTGATGAGGCAGAAAACTTTCCTCACTGGGCAGAGACAGTTTCTGGACCCACAGATTATGACATGCACTGGACTCTTGTCTTAACACACATCGTTGAGAAATTCATGTTAAGTTGCACGCTTCACAACGTTAGAATGTAGCTGCAGGCTTACATTCTCCATGGGTAACTTTCTGTTTACATCTGTATGTGCTGTTATGTATGTATGTTACATATGTTATGTTGTGTATTTTCTGCAATAAATTTTCTTTTTGGGTTTAATAGCATCATGTCGATGGCAGAAGGGACATTATCATTCGTTGCTTAGTTGAGTATCTTGGAGAGAGTGGAGAGGAGCTGATCAAAGACCATCAGGTATCTGATGATCATAATGACTGTATTAAAATTATTGTCTAACCTTATAATCTGGTCTTCACTTGTGATGATATATTGAAGGTCAAAGATTCTCTACACTTGTGATGTTTTTTAAAAAAGACTCAAGATTAATATTTTTAATCAGGCTTTTATTTCTTCAATCTTTATGCTCTTACCCTTTTATTTTTTAAATCATATTTAATCTTTATCTTATCTGCCTTAAACTTTAACTTGCCTTTTTTTTTCTGATTTTTTTCCTGACTATTTAACGATCACTTATTAACTTTATTTTATGAGCAAAAGAGTATTTAATTTGATTATACCTTTATAACCTATTTTAATGATTTAATGGTTCTGGTCTACCAACACGCGTGCCGTCCCATGGACAGCTCCAGGCTGGATGGCCCCCAAAAGTGATTTTCTTTGTCTCAGGGTCAGCCTCTGTGAAGCACGTTCTGTAACTTTACGTATGAAAAGTGCCATATGAATATTGTTTGATTTGAGTATACTAAATTGAGTATACCTCTTTTTTATTTTTACATTTTTTTCTCTTAACCTTTTCTTTTACTTGGAATCTATTCTAGTTATTTCTAATTGTGGTTTGTTTGTTTTCACAGAACGTCAGCCAAGACGCATTGAAAGAGGACTGCAGTAATCACATGATGAAGATCATCGTAATCCATCCCAATGTGGCACAGGAAAACCAAGATCCTGTGAACGTGTTGGTCATCATTGAGGGGACAGAAATTCTGGAGGGCTGCGGAAGAGTGACAAACGCTTGCCTCCTGCTCATGGGTGTCATCTATGCTGTCAACTTAAGTTACCCACTGAAACTGAAATATACGTTTGAGGTATTTCAGAAGCTGTTTCTTGAGCTTGACATCCTTAAAATGTCACCAAAGGTCCAGTCTCTCCACAAGAAACTTTTATCGTGAGTGTTCCAGTGTTATTTGTGCTTTTGTCCAGCACAATTAATTTGTTTGCATTTTGTCTGTTTTCTGACAGTAATTTCAAGTGTTGCTCAGTTTATACAAGTTCTTTCTGTCCTGAACGTTCTGAGAATGTCTGCAAAGGTAGTGATTGCAACTGTTAATGGCCAGAGTTGATGTATGTGTTCTGAAAGTTGATTAGAAGAAAGGGGACAGTGCACACTGAGTTTTTGAATAGCATGTTTTTTTTTTGTATATGTGTATATGCTCTGTTTTGAAATTTGCGAGCAAGAAGTTCTATGGCCATGTTTTTTGTGGTTATAATGTTATGTAGATATTTTAAATATATCTATGCCATTTCAACTGTGAAATAAAAGTGTCCCTTAAGCTGCAAATATTTGTTTTGGAAAATATTGATTTATTATTTAATAGAATAATAAGAATATTTATTCAATTCGATTAATATTAACTAGTACATTCATAATAAATATTACTTAATAATTACATAGAATATAACAAAGAAAAGATGAGTAAGAAACACAAAGAAATATCAGCAATGTTCACTTGGGTTTTGTAATTGGATGCAATGGTATTCTGAGTAAAAGTTACAATCTATAGATGAGTATTGCCAGTGCAATTTACTTGTGTATTTCACATAAAAAAATTGATGGTTCTAGTAAGTAAATATTACTTAGAAATAGCCCGAGTAAAGATTACAAGCACTTTCTGTGTGGAAAAAGTTGCCTAGCTTTTTTTAAGTAAATGTCACTCCAATTTTTTTTCAGTGTACTTGAATTTTTTGTTTTTCCAAATAAATAAAATGTTGTCAAGATGTTGCTATATGCTAAAAAAACAAAAAACAAAACTTCCTCCTGGATGTTCATATCATCTTTCAGAATCATTTTTGTCATGAGGAATTGCAAGTTTTCTCACCAGAACTTTTCTGAGGCCTGCCAAAAGTCCTTCCATGTGCCTACTCGAACTCCTCCCACAGAAGTTTTACTTCTGAAACTATCGAAAGGACTTCTCACTTGGCTCTCCTATACCTGTCAAAACCCTGGAAAGCTCTTTTTCTTCAACAAGACTGCCTCCCACCACCAGTGTCCACCAACCACTCCTCAAGTTGCCACCATAACAGGCACTGATGTCCTTATAACCACAACTCTGCAGCCACCTCAGCAATGGAGGTCTTGGAAATACCCCATTCAGACTCTGTCTCCACTTCCTACCACTTTGCAAGAGAAATCCTTCCAGACACGACAGTTAAAGATCCTTCAAAAAAAAGGTCTCCACCACATTTTCACAGCTCTTTGGGTTTTTTTTAGGTCTGTCTGACAGACTTCCCTACCATCTGATGCAGTTTATCACAGTTCCAGATCAGATGATACAAAAACAACTTTAGGCCTACGATCCTCTTCTATCAAGTATATTTATGAACCACCTTATGGGATAGAGTTTGTTGTGGCCAGTACATGAGTATAAAGAGTATAAAGTATAGACAGAATATAAAGGAAGAAACTGACATAGATCTAACTGAGATAGATCCTAGCTGGATTTAGGAAATAAGTGCCTAAAGTTTTTAAAACATGTCTGTCCATCTACAGGGAGTGCAGAATTATTAGGCAAATGAGTATTTTGTCCACATCATCCTCTTCATGCATGTTGTCTTACTCCAAGCTGTATAGGCTCGAAAGCCTACTACCAATTAAGCATATTAGGTGATGTGCATCCCTGTAATGAGAAGGGGTGTGGTCTAATGACATCAACACCCTATATCAGGTGTGCATAATTATTAGGCAACGTCCTTTCCTTTGGCAAAATGGGTCAAAAGAAGGACTTGACAGGCTCAGAAAAGTCAAAAATAGTGAGATATCTTGCAGAGGGATGCAGCAGTCTCAAAATTGCAAAGCTTCTGAAGCGTGATCATCGAACAATCAAGCGTTTCATTCAAAATAGTCAACAGGGTCGCAAGAAGCGTGTGGAAAAACCAAGGCGCAAAATAACTGCCCATGAACTGAGAAAAGTCAAGCGTGCAGCTGCCAAGATGCCACTTGCCACCAGTTTGGCCATATTTCAGAGCTGCAACATCACTGGAGTGCCCAAAAGCACAAGGTGTGCAATACTCAGAGACATGGCCAAGGTAAGAAAGGCTGAAAGACGACCACCACTGAACAAGACACACAAGCTGAAACGTCAAGACTGGGCCAAGAAATATCTCAAGACTGATTTTTCTAAGGTTTTATGGACTGATGAAATGAGAGTGAGTCTTGATGGGCCAGATGGATGGGCCCGTGGCTGGATTGGTAAAGGGCAGAGAGCTCCAGTCCGACTCAGACGCCAGCAAGGTGGAGGTGGAGTACTGGTTTGGGCTGGTCTCATCAAAGATGAGCTTGTGGGGCCTTTTCGGGTTGAGGATGGAGTCAAGCTCAACTCCCAGTCCTACTGCCAGTTTCTGGAAGACACCTTCTTCAAGCAGTAGTACAGGAAGAAGTCTGCATCCTTCAAGAAAAACATGATTTTCATGCAGGACAATGCTCCATCACACGCGTCCAAGTACTCCACAGCGTGGCTGGCAAGAAAGGGTATAAAAGAAGAAAAACTAATGACATGGCCACCTTGTTCACCTGATCTGAACCCCATTGAGAACCTGTGGTCCATCATCAAATGTGAGATTTACAAGGAGGGAAAACAGTACACCTCTCTGAACAGTGTCTGGGAGGCTGTGGTTGCTGCTGCACGCAATGTTGATGGTGAACAGATCAAAACACTGACAGAATCCATGGATGGCAGGCTTTTGAGTGTCCTTGCAAAGAAAGGTGGCTATATTGGTCGCTGATTTGTTTTTGTTTTGTTTTTGAATGTCAGAAATGTATCTTTGTGAATGTGGAGATGTTATATTGGTTTCACTGGTGAAAATAAATAATTGAAATGGGTATATATTTGTTTTTTGTTAAGTTGCCTAATAATTATGCACAGTAATAGTCACCTGCACACACAGATATCCCCCTAAAATAGCTAAAACTAAAAACAAACTACAAACTACTTCCAAAAACATTCAGCTTTGATATTAATGAGTTTTTTGGGTTCATTGAGAACATGGTTGTTGTTCAATAATAAAATTATTCCTCAAAAATACAACTTGCCTAATAATTCTGCACTCCCTGTAGTGTTAGTACAGAACTTGGCTTCACAGGGTTGATTGGTTGTCTGCAGCTAATAGACTATCTGCACTGAAATGGGAAAATCCATCTGTAGGGTGTAATGGTACTTTATAAATGAAAACAGTGTGGAGGACAGCCTGTGAGTCAAATGTCCTAGTTGTTCATCGCACTAAAGAATGGAGTCGGAAACTCTGATTTTTGCTCCTCCTGTACTTGGTGGTCCAATCTGCTCCTTGTCAACCAACACTATGTGTGGTTGGTCAGCAGCTGCTTGTCTGTCCGGAGCTTGAAGTCCCACAGTACTTTTGGTGGTGTCTCATTTCAGGACTTGAGGACTTTCAGTCTATATCTGTCACACCTATACTATTCCAGCCAGTTGGGTCATGTTGGGTGTGTTAAATTCCTCCCTGTCTTTATGGATCTGGTGCTTAGGGTCAGTTCTGCCTACAATGGTCAGAGCCTCTGTTCTGTTCTTTTTGCCTTTTTCTAGCTACTGCCAGCATTTCTTGATGATGTTCATGATAGTTCCTCTTCCTGTTCCTTATCACCTTGTCTCTGCAGCATAATGAGGCATTCTTAGAGCAGCTCACCTCGGCCATTGTCTTGTATTCACTAATGTTCTATATTTCATCCTGAATCGTGGGTCTATCACTCACTAATCCTCCCTCTTTCTGTTGCTGCACTTCGGGTGGAGACCTCCATGCATTATGATGAGTTTTCATGTCTTCACATCAGTGGCATCTATCTCCTCTTCTGACCAGCTTGTTATTCCAGCTGTTATGTGATGACCGGTAGGGAGTATAGATTGATGGTTTGGATCTTATCTCGGCAGTGTAATGGATGTTGTTAAAAACTGAGAGAATACAATCTCTTCATTTACCAGTTTGAGGACAAATAGAAAATGTTTCCAATGACATTTTGCTTTTGTTTGACTTGTGTTGTTAAGTTTAATAGCAAAAATATTTGGTGGGTACAGAGAGAGAAAAAATAAAAACTAAAAGGTTGAGTCCCAGCAGAGTGGTTTGGTTTAGGGCTGGAGGTGATAACTTGGGTTCAAGATGAAACAGGGACTTGGGGAGAAACCTGTGTAAATTCACAGGTTGTCTGAGTAAAGAAAAGGCTGCTCAGGAGTGCCACACAGAGGAGTTGAAGGTGTGCAAAAGTTTAATGTGAAAGTTTTGGGTGGAGAGAACAAATGCTGGATTCAGGCCAGGAGTTGAAGCACGGATTTGTGTGCTGTGGAACAAGACGTGAGATGAGCTGTCAGCCCTGTCAGGGTGCCCTCAAGGTTAAACAGTTTTATTCACAAATGTTGTTTTTTCATTAAAACAGATCCCTGTTTTGTGAATGGGATTTGTTTGATCTTTTGTGATTTTGAGAATAACCTAGTAAACACAATTAGATTTCAACAGAAGAAAGCACAAATCAATTTCTACATTTCTTTGTATGTTTTATGGTCCTTTGACACATTGTTTGAATTTGACTCTCGCAGCTGCTTATGTCTTATTTTATTACTTTAATCCATCTCTACAAAATAAAACCTTCGTTGATGATTCGTATTCGGTGCTCTGTGAACACTAAGTGTGTTGCATTTTAATAAACTAAACACGGTTTGCCTTCAGTAGGAAAGAAAAGTGTGTTGTGGCTCACCACAAGCCTCCAGTTTCATGCCCTCAATCCCATCTTTCTCCTCTCTTGCTGAGGACAAAACAAAAAGAATACATGCATTTAGATTTCCCACAAATCCCACAAATATTGCAGTCTTATCATGCTGATATGACAGCAATTATTTTGGCACTCCTGCTGTGGTTAGTGTCTAATAAATTACTGTTTTCTTATGTATATAGTGATGTATGTGTATATTTGTGTTTGGACTCATTAGCCATGAGCAACTAACACCTATTAAAGTATCATGTTATATCTGCAGGTCATCTGTGTCTGAATTGTCCTTGGGGCAGTCAAGTGTTTGAGTGGAAAAACAAAAACACAAAATATGATTATTTTTTTTAATAGATTTTAAATCTACACACTGGCATCAGCAAAAGTTACTTTAAACATATAATGTGTAAAAAAAACTTTTGATTATGAGCTTCTGAA
The DNA here is from genome assembly GCF_051167445.1 of Perissodus microlepis. Lineage (NCBI taxonomy): Eukaryota > Metazoa > Chordata > Actinopteri > Cichliformes > Cichlidae > Perissodus > Perissodus microlepis. The sequence continues at coordinate 30,201,695 of NC_140477.1, forward strand.
GAAACTTCACAGGATTCATGATGATTGCTGCATCTCCCTCATTAAAAATGAATAGGAGTTATTTGAGAGTGTTATGCATATTGTTTATAACAAAATGCAATTTAGAAAAAAAAATCAGTCACTTCAAAACAAAAACGTTTTGCACAGAAACCAGTCACAGTGAATCCACACATAAATTGTCGATGGGGGTTTATGTGGTTTGCTGTTGGAACACAGGTTAAGATTTTATTCACCACAAAATAAACCACGGGCCACAGCCATTAGTCTATGCAGAGGTACTAAACGAGTACTGGGTGAATATATGCACAATGCAGACTGCATGCTGCGTACAGTCCTGTTAAAATTTTCTTTTCATATGACTGCAGATAGGAAAGAATACAACAGAAAAAAATACACACATTTTCTTCTTCAGTCTTCGGTGTAACGTGTTACAAAGTAACTTGTTACTGTAATCACATTACAAGTTTCTTCAGTAATCTGCATACCAGGCAGATAGAAAACTCCAGATTAGAAACAACTGTATTATAATGCTAACACAACTTTGTCCCTTGCAAGCACCTACACAGACAGTATGCTAACGCTAAGCTAGCCAAGAACCCAGAGTGACTTAAAGCTGAGTGAATGCTCACAACAGCCTGCAGTGTACATCAAAGCTTGAAACCAGGATCCTCCATAGCTGGTTACCAAGACTACATGAAGTAATCTCAGAAGATCTATTAGATGATGTGAATGCAACACTACGGACAATACCTACGGCGACCATTACCGATCGACATTACAGCAGCATCAGTGAGATGCTTGGCTACAAGCTGAACAGCCACAAGTAGCAGTACCCTCCATATGGAAGGAGACTATAGGCCAAGATCAAGGTAGCACGGAGGGAGGTTAGTCAACTATCAGAGCTGCAGAAAGGTGCAATGAAAAAGGTGCCTAAGAAGTACAGCAAGCTGTCCATACCTGAGGCTGTGGAAGACATAGATGACAGCTACAAGTACCTGGAAATCCCACAGGCAAATTGGAACCATGAAGAGGCTGCTAGGAAAGCTGCAACCACCAAGAACCTGCAGAGGGTCAGGCAAGTCCTGAGAAGTCAAACGAGGAAGCTCCTGAACAAGTATGGAGGGTTTCACCCCAAGTCCAGCACCATGAGGCTGTACGCTGTATGCTGGTGAGTGTCAGTAACAGTGTCCAGGATGAGACAACAAACATCCACGAATACATCAGGAGGATGGCCCCAACCGACTGCGTGCTCACTGAATACCTCAGGCAGCAGAAACCCAAGAAAGAGGAGGAACCATGATGGAAGGACAGGCCCCTGCATGGTATGTATCACAGGCAGGTAGAGGAAGTGGCCCTGAGACCATCCAGCACATAACAGCAGGGTGCAAGATGCTAGCAGACAGGGTATACATGGAACGGCATAAGCAAGTGGCCGGCTTAGTGTACAGAAACATCTGTGCTGAGTATGGAGTTGAAGCCCCCTGGTCAAAATGGGAGATGCCCCCTAAGGGTGATCTTGTGGGACTTCCAGATACAGACAGACAGACAAAATTGTTGTGGCTAACCAACTGGACATAGTAGTGGTAGACAAGCAGAAGAAGACAGCCGTAGTGATGAACGCTGCAATACTGAATGACAGCAACATCAGAAAGAAGGAACATGAGAAGCTGGAGAAGTACCAAGGGCTCACAGAAGAGCTCGAGAAGGTGTGGAGGGTGAAGGTAACAGTGGTCCCAGTGGTAATCAGAGCACCAGGTGCAGTAACTCCCATGCTAGGGGAGTGGTTCCAGCAGATCCCAGTAACAACATCGGAGATCTCTGTCCAGAAGAGCGCAGTCCTAGGAACAGCTAAGATCCTGTACAGTACCCTCAAGCTCCCAGGCCTCTGGCAGAGGACCTGAGCTTGAAAGAAAGACTGCCTGCAGGGGCGAGAGGGTAAATAAAAAATTTATACCTTCTGTAGACTGTTCAACTCACTGCTGAAAATTCCAGGATTATTTCCTCTACAGAGAGTAAAGTAGCATGTAAAGATGAGAGGCAAGTTGGCTCTTGTGTTTGTTTTCTTTTTCTTTTTTTTAAATACTCTGAACTATGCATCAAATTTAAATCTGCAAACAGATTTCTAATGAATAGAAATGGATAATTGATCTCCCTTACATCATTTCATTGGATGTGGAGCTGCACATGTTTCTAATGTTTGAACATTAAAGGCCACACTAATCACTAGAAACATAATCTAGCTAAACAAAATAACATGTATGTAGGCACTGGTCAAAAACAGAGCCCAAAATATCATATCAGGGACAGCATTTAATGAAATACAAAATCCAAATCACACAGTCCAAACAAAAAAAACAAATAAAAAAAACCAAAACTTTTTTTGCAGTATCTGATGTTAAGTACTTACAGCTTAAAGCTTCTGTTAGCTCTCAACCAGTAAATTGGATCCTACCAAACCTGATTTGACTGATCATAATTTTGAGCCTGCTTGGAGAAGGTCATAGGTCAGGAATTAGTTGGTGGGAGCTATTAGTCTATGGCAACTCTGACCTCCACTACTGTCATAAGAGAGAATTTTTTTTCCTGCAGGTCCATGCTGTCATATTTACCTTACCTTTAACCACAGCTGGATGACATTATCAGCTATAGTTATGCCTGCAAAGAATCATTCAGACAATATTCATGGCTATAAGGAGAAATGATCCAAGCTGACAACCCAGTTCAAGTAAGGATGCAACTGAGTATGAATAAACTTTGTATAATTTCTCTTAATAACAAATACAATTTTAAGAAAGACAAGAATTAAGAAAACAAGTCAAGAATACATCTCCAGTTTGTTACTTAGTGTATACTGATCATAAAACTCAGCAGCCATTCACACACGGAAATAAGGCTGAAGGCAGCCTAAAGGCATATGAACGTGCAAAACAGACACATAAGCTTATATTTTTAAAATTATGGGGTCTGCAGCACTTTTTTATATTCTTCATCATATATTTAGTGGCTCAAACCAAATTCCGTAAACTTTGGTGACCATTAAGTTATCTACAGTGTGACGATGTTCATGCAAAGTTTTGTTCAGATTGGCAGACCCGTTAAAGAGCAGATCAGGTGCATAGAGGCGTTCACACAAACACACACTATGAACATTGTAAGAAATGCTCAGCACAACCATAACTTATACATATTGCAATGTGCTCTTATGTGCTGAGATTTAGAGCCTCACTTGGTCAAATTCATGTCATAGGGTGACCCACAGCACAAGTGCGACTGTTTCTAGATTGATACATGGAAACAAGGAGAGTTAGAGATGATTTAAAAATGAAGACAAAACTTTTTTTAGGTATGTGACAAAGGGCACACAACAGGGACTCAGTTTCCACCTCAATGGTTGTTTTTAATGACAGCAAGAAACTCAATCTGCGGCATAGAATAAAACACAGGGATGTCCTCAGCAGGCATCTGCCTGCAAATCCACCAGCAGTACTCCCTGTCGTGAAATAACTCAGCTCCTCAATTGTGAAATGTGCTTAAATCCACAGGTGAAGTGAGATCAAAGTAGCGTTCCTGGTGTGCAGCACAGTAGAGTATTCCTGTGTGCTATCCTTAAAAATTGTGCAGTGAGGAAAGAAAGAGAATTTACCGAGTATACGTCCTGACCTCTTATTGGTCTTATTGTTTAAATACAGAAAAAAACTGAGGGATCCATGAAAAATAACAAATAAGAGCATATTTTCTACGTGATTACTTTCTAATGGATCCTATTGACTTTGAATTAAGTTACGAAGATATTTTGTTGGAATACTGTCAATATTTTATTATATTTGGATGAAAAAGGAGAAAAATGAAAAATAGATTGAAGTTATGTTTATAAGTATGGAGTGACAGACAAATAAGTAAACACACTACTTGCTGCCCATCTCATTGTTCCCTTGCTGCTTACAGCCTCTAAAGGATGAGGGTATTTGTCTTGGGAATAAATTATATACAGCTTAGTGAATATGTTCCACAGTGAGTAGTGTCATGCTGTTTACAAAAAGGGTAATAATTTATGACAGTAACAAGGCTAACAGGTGGGTCTGTATGAGTCCACACTGTGTGAGTCCTTTGAGGGCTGGTTGTCAGTTAGACAGCAATTTTTGGCAAGAAGAGTGAAGGAGGTGGGTTTGGTGGATCTGGACGGTTCCTGTCTCCCAGAAGAAGGCTTTTCGAACAGGTGCTTGCCGGGGTGAAAAAGGTTGGTGACAATCCTTGCTGCCCTTTTTTTCTTCGTGACTCGATGAGCGGCTGCTGCTGACAGCGTATGACCCACTCAGCAGTGCAGACAATGCTCTGCAGCTTGCCATCGGGGCCAGAGGCGGCCTGCTGATTGATAGGTCTGGAGGGCATCTGAGCATCTCAACTAATTATGATTAATGCTTCCGTGTCTAGTGGATCACAAACTGCAGATGCGTGAAATTAACTTTAATTACCGGGTTTGTACAGTTCAGTTGTTTTTGTTTTGTTTTGCTCTGATAGAACAGTGAGCTGCTCTGCGGATGAGCTAAATACATCAACCGTTTCAAAATGGCTCATGGTGTGCATTCTAAATGTACTGTGTAAATGATATATAGATACATACTTTGGTGTTACATAGCCACAGAAAAATGCATTAAGACAAGGATAATTCCATATTTTATCATTTTTAACATGAATACATGATCATCCTCTTTGCTTGTGCTCATATCTTTCTCTTCAATAGGCGTTTAATGTGAGCTCACAAAGCCTCACAAACACTGTTTTGTTAAGAGGCTCATACGGCATTTGAACTTAACACCTATTACATTTGTAGAAATGTTACGCCCTTAATTGGCTGATGTAAAAAGGTTGTCTACCTACCAACAGTTCTATCTTATAGACAGACTCCCTGATGTGAACATGATAAATACTCTTTTAAAGCCGCGTTAAACTGCATCATTTCATGCTGACTGACTCAAAGTTGAATATATCACACTTAATGGAGTCATAAGATCCCATGCAATATTCATGAGCCAGCTCTCACATTCAGCCAGAGTTGTGAAAACACGCTGAGCAACTTTAAAAAAAAATATCTTTCTTTCTCTCTGTGTCTGTCAGTTTTCTTTTCTTTCAATGTTTGAGTGTTGCCATGATGGTTTCTTTTTGGGGTTTTTAATATAATTACTTTTTTCTCACTGGGTCAGGGAGGTTTTGGTAGCTTTGTATGGAAGGAATCATAGCACTAATCAATATGAACTAGACTGGCCGTCCTTCCAGAGTATTGCAAGGTGTTCTGATCCCGGGACATCAGATGGCCTGTCACAATGGCATATAAATGCACAAAACCCTGCATAGATTCGCAGCTGAGTGTATGCACTAAGCAAAAAAGCGTGGAAGCATGCATTTCATCAAAATTACAAGGTCATTTATTCACATGGTCTTGTTCAGGTTTCCTCATGAGCACAAGCCTCATTGCCACTTCCTCCTCAGCCATGATCATACAAAGGTGCTCCCTTATTTCATCATTTGCATATAAGATGATTTACACTGAAATTATCACATATGGCAGTTAAAACAACTTCAAAGAAGAAATACAATTAGTCTCACAGGAGAAGTGGAGAAAAGAAAATATAGGTTTGATGGACTCATTTCTGAAATTAGAAACAAAAGAAACAATACTGAGGGCGAAAAATGAAGAAATCATGCAGAAATAGGAACGGGCCCCGATGGATGTAAAAACAAACCAAAACAGAGAAAATAATCCGATTACAATCGAGAACTAATACAATGCAATTCATCCAGGGAAGAAGAATATAATGTAGTTCACACTATGTTTGTGAATAGTAAGTTGTGTATATTGAAATATAATGTAATGTGCTAAGGCAATCAGGCTTGACTTGCTGCAACAAGTCAAGCCTGAAGAACATTTTTAATAATATTCCTTCTTCATAAACTTCATGCTAGCAGTCAAACTAGTGTAAAAAGTGGTGGCACACCATGGCATGACCCAAAATGATGTGACTGTGTACAATGAACTTGTGGTCTTGCTGCCTTTAAAATGCTTGCTTTAAAGACATGGACCAGGTCTGCAACCAGAGACAGCAATAAAATGTCAATAACACACTCAGTTTGTTATGAGTCTGTAGCTGGATGGGGTCAACCTTTTATCACCCAAATATCACACGGTATGTTATAATAAGTGGACTTATTATAACATACTGAAATTCTTTTGCTATTTTAGCTGAAAAGTTATAGTTCTCATATTTCAAGAACAATCTGAATATCTCTAAGCCAAGAAGTCGGTAGTGAGCAAAAACACATATAAAGTAAATTGCCAGAAATGATTAAGCTAGGTGGCTAATACGTATTTACATGTAAATTTGTCAAACTATTTCTTCTATTTAACTTATTTTCATGTTGGCTTGAAATACAATATCTCTGCTGCTGCTGTTACCGCAACTTCTGCATGCCTATCCATCCCAGAAACGGACATGATGGTCCGGCGTGTCTGTTACACGTTTTGCAGTGACATCGGGTTAGAATGCAAAGGTGTTCTTGAGAAGCTTTGCAGAAGAAGAGTATTTCAGCAAGACAATGACCCAAAGCTCACAACCAAAACACACAAGGGTTTGTAAAGAGGCAAAATATGAACACATATGACCCAGAGGTGAATATTTCACCACAGGTTAACAAAACACGGGTATCTTGTAAACTAAATACAAACCACCGGCAAAAGTAAAAGATGGGAAACTCGGTTAATGTAAAGTATACTGACTTTGCTGCATTGAGATTCCCTCTGTGGCGGCTGTATTTCTATATAGCAAATCTAAAGTGTTCATGTTTCATTTTACATAAAAGCAAATAAAATACTTAAATTATACTTAAATGCTTAAATTATTCAAAATTGCATCACATATCCATAATTGCATTACTCTTGACATTTAAAGGATATCGTCCATGGATGTACTCACCTCTGTCGTAGGTCTGGATATGCATAATCAGTTCACTTCATGCATTTCTTCTGATTTAAACAAAATGGATAAACTGAATAAATCCAATTCACGTGTCAAAGATGCATGTTAATGTCAAGCACAAAGTAGTTTCTTTCCTATCCAATATGACTGACTGTAAAGCTGGCTATGGTCCCTATTTATGACCATTCTATTTATTATTACCCACCAGGGTTTTACATAGCTCTGCATACTCTCAACTTTTGCCAACCATAATGCATTTCAGGCTTGAAAATTTATGTTCTTCTCTGCTTGACTTTATATAAACATATTTCAGGGAGTTATGGTCCACCACCTTATGAGAGGAGAGGTGCACTGTGGGGACGTGTGAACATTGTTTACTATTGTGCCTGATGTGCTCAAAGTGGAGTCCCATGGAAAAGACGCAGTGGTAACAAAAGTAATTTACAGTGATGAAAAATGCACTCTTGGTTAATGATTTGGAATAAATGCTTCAAGGCAACAGTGTGGACCATTTGTGAGGTTAATCAGTGGATTTATGGACAGTTACTGAACTTGAAGGCCTTCCCTTTAAGGGTTATTGTTCTGCTACATCAGGTGAAGTTAGTGTCAGCCATCTGGGCATCGGAGCTTATTCAAATAGACTCCTGTGATTTTATGAACACTAGCTGGGAGAGTGTGTTTTCCACATGATGCACTGCCTCTTTAAATATCAGTGTACACACAGTCAGGGAGGACAGTAATGTTGTGAAAGATTTTGTCTGCATGTTTTGAAAATCAATTTATCAATTACCCACAGCTTAGCTGCTTACATTAAAATTATGTTCATATCTATTTATTACACTCAGCGCCTGAACGTGTTTCAACAACATGGCCTGTGGCGAATCCTACCAGGACCGGATAATGAACGGAGCGGTCTTACAAAAAGCGGGCACTCGCCCTTTAGCTGATGTTGTTGCCGAAAAGCACTTCCGATTTGCGGGCCATATTCTACCTCTACCTCCTCATCACCTGGCCAAGATCCCCATTATATGGTTCCCGCGCTGTGGCAAGCAAAAGCAAGGCTGACCAAGGATCACGTGGCATCAAACGTTTATGGATGATAATAAAAACCGTCGACATCGCCTGGGATGAAGATGAAGCAGTTCCTGCTGACCGACGTCGATGGAGATCGTCAGCTGCCCGATGCGCCGCTCTGCATAGGAGGAACTAAGTGCTAAGTAAGTATTTATTACAGAATTTCAGCAAATATTAATGCCAGCAAACGGCCCTTTATTCAAATTCTGATGTAGCTAAACTGTTGATGTATTTTTAGCAGTGATGATTTAGTTTCGCCTTCTTCATTGCAACTACGCAGTAACTCAAATAACCCCTTGTTACAACCAAGGTACAGAAGTGCATCTCTGAACACATCGAACTTTGAAGTAAATGAACTACACCAGCAGAAGACCACACTCAGTACCACTCCCGTCAGCTAAGAACAAGAAACTAAGACTACACTTTACAAAGGCTCAACAAAACTGAACAATACAAACCTGGAAAAATGTTGTGTGGTCTGTTGAGTCTTGATTTGTACTGTGACATTAGGATGGTAAAGTCAGAATTTGGCATAAACAAGATGAAACTGTGGATCCATCCTGCCTTGTATCAAAGGTTCTGATGGTGGTGTAATGGTGCTACTCTTTGGGCCACTTGTGTCACATCTGCAAATTATTTAAATGTCACGGCCTACCTGACCATGACCATTTCTTTACCACCATAGTGTACTTGTCCTTTGATGGCTAGCATGCCACAAAGCTCTTTCTCTCAAACAGGTTGCTTCACCTTTAGAGTGAGTTCACTGTAATCAAATGTCCTTCACAGTCACGACATCTCAAAACAACAGAGCGCCTTCAAGATGTGACAGAACGGGATCATGCATCATAGCCAGTCAACATGTAAATCTGCAACAACTGTGTGATGCTATCATGTCAAATGAAGGTCCAACCCAGTACTAGGAAAGTGTACCTGATAAAATGGCCAGTGACTAAATAAAGCAAAACAGATTTTTGTACTAAAAAGGTAGATTTATATACAAAAGCAAAACACATTATCAACTTGGTTCCTGTGTTTCAGCTGGACATGACTTATTGAGGTGTCCACCAGTCCTCTGTATGCGCTTGCAATTCAGAGCGCCATCATACAAGATAAGAAATGACCCCTAAAAACACAGATAAACTCTCACTGTGGGCAGACTAATCGGTTGCTTCTTCAGGAGGCTCTGATAAGTGTGAAAACAAGCACTCAAAAACAAAACTGTAGACTTTAAGGCGCGCCATTATTATCATAATTGGACAACAAATCCTTTGAGTTTTTAACATGGATTCTGTCTGAATCTTTTGCTGTTTTACAAGCTTTTCATAGCTAATTAAGGCTTTATTTAATCTAAATTAGTCCCACTGAGATCAAAAATGCTCAATCAAGAAAGACCAGCACAAGACAGAGGCAGCAGCAGCAGCTAGATTAAGTATGCTTGTGATGAAGTGTGATTGCAGTCTTGTTCGTTAACACTTATTCTCTCCAACAGGAGGCTTCATTACTAACAAATCTGAGATCAGCTTAAAAGGTTATGAAAATGTCACGATGTGTTTCTGCTCAAATACCCCTTTAGATTTCAACTTCTGCTGCTGGCAGTAAGAAGTTGTGGTCATAAATGCTCCATTTCTGCTAATTGATAGTACTTGAATTCAGTTGTTCTATTTCACCCTTTTTCTTTATTTATGTTCAATTTTAATTGTTTCAGCACTTCCTTGGCCACCTGTAAGTAAGAAAATTAATGGAAAAAACATGACCACAGATACCTGCTGGACTATATTATTTTCATCTTTGTTCAACTATCCAGGAGAAAACTGCTGTTATGGTGGTGGGACATCCACCTGTATTGGAAAGGCAGAATACTTTTTACTGTTTAGGGAGTCTGCTCCCCAGACTCTCGTTTAGTCTAACAGACACATGCACACACACACATACACAGAGGGGTTTGGCTTCATCCCTCCTGGGGAGTAATTAGAGGTTAGCTTGGTCTATCTCGGAGCCCCTTTACTCCCCATCACACTCACACACGTCAGCAGCCAGAGATGTTGCTAAATGAGCGGGTGAAATATTTTAAGGAGAACTTAGAGCTATAAGATCCAAACAGGAGAGCTCTGGATGAAAGGTCAGCTCATACTACAAGACAGCCCCATTTTTCCTAGTTCTCAAAAAAGGTCAAGCTTTCCTGCCAACACGTTCTCACTCCCAAGTCGTCAAACGTGTGACGCATGGTCAGGCTCCCTCTGCTTCACTTATGGACGCGCAGGGTACCCCCCTCGCGTCGAGAATTGACGTGCAGGGTCCTCTCATTGAATACTATAGAGCTCCCTAAACGTTGCTTATTGACGACAAGAGATTGCCGCGGAAGAGCCTGTTGTCCGTATATTTATATATTTCCAAAATCACATTGTAGTGACGTATACAGAACACAATAAATTATATAATGTAAACAACTACCTGAGAAACAGCAGATACAGCAGAGAAATTAATTATAGGCTGTTACTTTTGTATCGTTTATTGCATTTATGGAGGGAGTGATGTATGCTGGGTAATGGCACAGCTAGCGACTGGGTGACTTTATTCACCCGCTTCGGCTGTTATCAGTCCATACAATGGGCGTTATTAGCACAAATCAGTCCCATAGATATGGGCCATCTCCTGCTAGATTGTTCAGAAGGTTGTTATCATCCATCCAGATGGAGGATCACTAACAGGAGCGTGGAAGACTCCAGAATCCACTCTGGCTGGAATCCGGTGAATACAGCAGTACAGGTAAGACCATTTAAACGGACAGCATTTATAGAATGACTATTAAAAGTCAGCGAGTGTCAATAATGTTAATGTGGTTATGTTAGTAATACACCGAGTGCTAATATAACAGCTTTAAGATGCATTTGTAGATATTATTACGTGTTTTACCGTCTTTATGGTGCTAGCTTAAAGTTACGGTGTAAACGTTAGCTTATATTGGAGGAAAGCTGTTACTGGTTAAACGATGTTAGGACAGAAATATTAGCTTCTGTCATGACTGATGAAGTTACTAGTTAATAAAGTTTCCAGTAAAGTGATTAATCGCAACCACAGATTGACAGCAAATATCTCGATTAGCTTCAATGCATCTATAATAAATATGTGCAAGTTTCAGTGCTTCGTTTAAACTGTATGATACTTATACTGACCCAGGGTCAGTGTAAAATACAATCCCAGCTGTGTGAACAAAGCCTGGCTCCTTTAATCCTGCATGACAAACCTCAGGATGCAGGTTATTATTACTCTTTCCTGCTGGCACACCTGTCACACCTGAGAGTCAGCTAGAAACTTACAGTGACGTGGACATCATGCAAAGACTGCCAGACTCTGTAATGCTGTAAATGATCAGTGACTCATGTTAACACTAAACTTTAAACGGTACCTCTGTGTCTCTGTGTGCTGAACATTTAGGATTGAGTCAGGCTGCATCAGCTGAAGCTGTTATTTGTATATATCAGTATTTTTTTAATTCAGGTGTGGGGAAAATACACAAGACTGCAGTGAAGCGATGTACCAGATTAATTCCTGGCCAAAGGTATTGTACTTAAATCAGACTACTGATCCAGCCACATCAGCCTTTTGTGAGGTCTGTTTAAAGTAGACTTAAAATGAACTCCAGGTTCCTGAGAGGTGGACTGTGAGCACAGAAACACATGTTCATACATACAGCTGCAGCAAACTTACATTAATTTTAAATAGATTTGTTACTCTGATGTCTGTCTCTGTGTTAGTCCTCTGACAGACTGGTGACCTGTCCAGGTGTGCTCTACCTATGACTACTGGGACAGGCTCTAGCCTCTGTAATAGAAATTTTCTGTTATTCTCATTTAAAGTATTTAAGTGCTTATGCATATGCTTAGTTGTGACACTGTTACTGTTCAGTGAAAGTTTCTAAAACTAGATGAACTTACTTCAGCGTCAGCAGTTTGAGAAAACAACTCCCTTTACAGGTGCTGATAAGGCCAAGGGCACAAAACAGCATAACCATTGATCCGTTAGGTTTCATAGCGAGGCGCGTGAAGTGTGGTGTGATCAGTTTAACTTCCTCCTTCTTCCTTGGAATGCATAAAGGAGTGGGAGCACAACTTCTGTGGCAGAGCTGACTGTGAACTGTGATGTTTGATGTGTGCTGGCTCTCCTGTGCGCAGTAATAAATAGCTTGATCACAGCTCTTTCTGTGTTGCAGACTTTATTTAAAAAATTCCACGACACCCCCCCCCCCCACACACACACCCCCCCCCCACCCTCCCACTGTGAACATGAATTGAATATTCAGAAGAAAATGAATGGATAGACTGACATTTGTTTAAATAGTTCTAGAAATCTGAGCTGTTGGTGTGTCCGTGGATTGTGTGGTAATAATATTAGAGCTGGCAATCTTTCTTACTGAATCTCTACTATGAGTCATGTTACCTGAGATTAATTCTATGTTTACCTGTCAGCCTGGACAAATGTGCTGTGTGAAGGAAATTAAATTAAATCAGATCTGAACTGCGTACATTTAAGGAACCTGTTCATATTTAATTGAAATATGAACCAGTGATTTTTTTGATTGCTGATTCCAAGAGAGTCTTTGTGGAAATCCTGTTTGGCTTTTTGTTATTTTAATTCTCTTTTCTGTTTTCCAGAACAGTTCTCCACAGTCACTGTCCACATGGGTCAGTGGGACCAAGAAGCACTCTGCTAATGTGGGACTCTGACCAGCAACATCCAGCAGGACCCAGACAGCGTTTTCTATCTCCCAGCTGGAGTTTTTTGTTTGTCTGTGATGGGAGAGTCAGATTTTTGTTGAGCTTCACACTTGCAGAGGTAAGTCAGTTTGCAGAGATCCCTCCCACCCTGGCTTTTATGTGGTAGATTTCTTATCTGAAACAGTAATATTTCAGTGACTGCTGCTTATACCACAGGTTAATACACTCTACTGATCCCTGATGGGAGAATCATCAATTTTGCCAACAAAGAAGCCTGGTGGATGTTTGTTTACAGCCTGATGATGGGACATCATGCTCTGCATCTTCAAAGTTTGCCTCCTCATTATTATTCATACCCAGTAATGTGAAGTATGCTTATATCTACTATAACTGAACCAACCTGGTGCTCTTCATTTATGGAGGCTGTTGAGTCTGAATGTTGGATGTTGTGTATCTCGTGTTCTCTGGGCTTTGTTGTCCTCAGTCTTTTTGCAGGATCAGAAAACAAAACCAGGAGGCGTGTAAATGTTTCTTCTCCATGATGTTTCTTCAAATGTTTCTTCTGGATGATGATAAGACTGTGACACGGGATGCCACCTTTGGTCTTGTGATGAAGCAAAGCTCAGGAAGAAGTGTGATTAAATGGTACCCACATGTGTGCTGCTGAGAAGGATGTACAGGGGCACCTGCAGCCAAATCCAAGCCTCAGGTTAGTTGTAGTTGCAGAACGCTATAGGACTGAGACAGCTGAGGCATCAAATGTTTGATTAAACGGATGAAAAAGAGAAGTTTCTTCCCTATAATTATCACTTCTTAAAATCTGTAGCAACTTCAAGTCTGTCAGCGTGCTGAGCATGCTCAGAATGTGATAATATATTTTTGTTCAATATTTAATTTCTTTCAGTTGCAATTGTTAAATGAAAAAAATATATATATATTCTTATAATTTAGCAAACTAATTTATCAAAAAAATATATACATATATCTGTATTAGTTTTAATAAATTAATTTGACACCTGTATTGAAAATACCATATTGTATTCATACAGAATCAGTTTGGTATCATTGTTTGTCTGCTCACTGATTGTTGAAACTAAGAGCTAGTTTGATCTGTTTAGATCTAAAGTATCCAAAGTTGAGCTCTAATGTTTCTTCACCCTTGTGTGTGTGATATGTGATTTCGTCCATGCTGGCAGAGCAGCAGTTTGTGCTCACAGATGGTGACGGTGTGGAGAGACGGTGGTGTTTCCTCAGAAGAACCAGCAGAGTCACAAAGGACACCAGTCCATCTCACCACCTTGACTTGCTGACTGATGCTCGTCTGCACTGCACAGAGGAAATCACCTGACCGAGGTTTGTCCGGTGACGTGTTATGAAATGTATATTTGTTTTATGCTTACAGATATGTTTTTCTTGACAGGGGCTCTGCAGAGGTTAGACAAAGAAAATATGTGCTTTACATTTTACTGTGATTTACTGTGATATTTGTTGCCTGATGTTCAGCAGGAATGTAGAAACGGAATCAAAGGGAGATGTTTTTGCTGTTTTTGTAATGATGTAAGTAAATCTTCAATATTATTTATTTGCTTGGTTATATTAGGAGTGTTTCTGAGTGAGAGAGAGAGGAGTCATCATCCAGGTAAAGTGACGTGGATCAGTGGATACACTTGTCTCCCCTTTAAAGGAGACGATCCAAGTCATCCTTAAATGTTAGTGCTTTCAAATACACAAACATTTTTAAAGGACAAAAATGAACATCCAACTTTGACTGTAATACAAAATAAATCTTTGCATGTGTGTTTTCAAACTCTCAGATGGGCAGGATATCAGTCTTGGACTGTCTAACCTGCAGCACTGAATGACCACCACACATGAGCATGTTCCTGCAACATTCAGCAGCTTTGTTCATCTGTGTGCTTCTGCTTTTGGTAAGTAGAGTTACCCAACTACAGTAACTCTAAACACATGCCATCCATTTCTAACGGCCTGGTTACTTCCTGTCAGTTACTTTAGAAACCATGTGGTCACCTGACCTAACACTGTTTCTTCTTCTTCCCCTTAATGTTCAAGTGTCAAATGTCAAACAGCTGGAGAGGAAACTACACCAGTGTACTGGGATGTTTCACCAACACGTGCCAGATGCTGTTCCTTCATGGTGACATCACCAGAGACAGCCCCACCCACCTCAGGACCTCGCCATTGATCATGATCATGATGACAGCGAGCGGAACTAAGACTGTAAAAATCCATGACCAGAATGTTTAGATGCTTTCTAATTATTAATGAATACTGAGTTTTTGTATCTCTTTTTTTGTTTTTTTTTTTACCTCATTTGTTACTAACAAAGTTCACCAAACTCACACAGTTTACATTCTGTATGTTTCCATCAAGGTTTATTTTCTTAGAAATCGTCGTTTTTCTCCTTTTCTCTTTTTCTCTGTTGTAATTGATGATAATTCAGTGAATATACTGCGCTGCTTCCTTTTATTGCGTCACACATTGCTTTAAGTTTTTCAGTGTCCAGTTATTTTTTACTGCTGTTTGAATTCTCTGTATGTTTGACCCTGTAGACTGTTTGATGGACTGCTTGTCTTCCTGTTTGTAACCACCGCCTGTTTTTTAATAAAGATTTGGATTTCTGACTTTAACACAGCCTCTGCGTGTCCTCCCTTTGTGTCCTCTTCCTCTGTGAATGTGTTGCATGTGTCACAGATTAATTTTATTAACAGCTTTCCCACAGTGAGTTGCATCAGCGTTCATTCACAGCACATTGCAGAAGGATTCAGATTAATACAGTGATCTTATAGTCAGAATTATCCTGACAGACTGCCACTGTAAATTATCTTTCATCAAGTAAATTTCAAAGTTCAGTATTTCAAAGCAGGAGTTATGAAGAATTATATTGGAATTAGGACTGTAACAATATGTACTTACAAAGTCAAAGTTTTTTAATTATGCTAGAATATTGGAAGACAATCAACTTTTAGTGTTTTCCGCATATTAATTATTCTGAAATAGAGATGGTGACCCTAACTGTACAGAAGCACTAAACAACTGACAATCTAACAAACATCATTGGCCTGAGTCTGAGTCTGATGCTTTGCTGTGAGAGTCTGACAAGCATGTTTCTGGTCAGTTTGGAAGAAATAATATCACAATGTTGATCTTTTTTTCAATATTCCTTTTCTTTTACAACATAAACTGTGATCAAAGCTACTTATGTTCACAGCATGTAATAATACTGACAGTCCAGGGCATTGTGGTCTGTTGAGCTAGGGTTAGGGTTAGCAATTCAGACATATGTAATCAATATTACTCTTGCTGGATATAACAAACACCTAGGAATTTGTATTATAATTAGATTTTCATGAAATATTCATATTCAGTATTGGTCCTTTTATATTATAACCACGTATCCACCCAGGCTCATGGTGGGGCAGGGCTCTGTCCTGGGATGCTTGAGTAAAAGGTAATGTACACCCTGACCAGGTATCCAGTCTGTCAGAATTGTTTTCAATATTTGGTTCAAAAATATGAGTGAAAACAAAAATCCAATTAGGATTCTTGCATATGATGAATGAAGTCTGTCTTTGACTGTATTGTCCAGCTGATCCATCAAACCCCCAGCAGGTGAACCTTATTCATGACATAACACGGTAACAATGTAAAAAATTAAACAGCAACAGTCTAAATGTAAAGTGCATTCTAAACTCCTCTTCAATAAATCATATACAAAGAGTCATTCAGGACTGTAAAACGTGAACTACAGAACCCAGAGTCTTCATCATTAAATCTCTGGTTGCTTCATTTTTCTATCCTATATCAGATACTTTAAAGGTTAGGTTAGGTAAAGTTGCACTGTCATTGTGAGGCAAAGTGTTTTATGTGTGTGTATGTGTGTGTGTGTGCGTGTCATGGACGGCTATAAAAGGCCTATAATTAAAGAACAAAGCGGGGTTTGAGTTCGAGTTGCGGCAGACTGTCACTACTTGTAAATGGAACGCAGCCTTCCTACGGCGGACAGCTAATAACAGGAATCGGACGCGGTCCACCCAAGTCCACAGCAACCACCATTAACCGCCTAGCATGACCTTAAAAACATATTCTGTCTTCATAACTATCAAACACGTGAAATGATTTGCAAAGTGTGAAAGTGTTACAGCTGCAGAGAGCTATGACGGTATCTTTGGAAGCTGTTTACATAGCTAATAATATATGATGTAACTATGGAGACAGTCACGTGAGCTAGCGGTGCACGTTTACTACAGTGAATAAGGTGATTGCGTGCACACGCTGCAGAGGGTAAAGACATTACTTCAATATTGTTTTATATTGATATATATTTGCCTTCTGTTGACCATCACCTCAGGTTCACCATTACAGTTTCAGCATACAGATGCACACTGTCTAAATATCAACACATTCAAAAACTCATGTCTCAGAAATAAGCACAGCTGTTCATGTTTGTCATTAGAGTTTTATTTGTAAGAAAATTATGAACTTCATATTGTGTATCAAATAAAAGAACATTTCACAACTCTGAGTCAACAGAAACAGGTAACAGAAATGTCTCTAATGTAGACTTGTACAGTGTAGTGTAAGCATTAAAAGATCATAAAGGAAACACTAACATTCACGTGAAACTAATTGTAATAAAAAATGAACAGGTGGTTTATAGATGTAAAAGAAAGAATCTGAAAACAACACTTTTTTGGTCTAAGTGATCAAAGTAGAAAACAGAACTGATGTTCAAGAACAAACTGTAGCTGCACTAATATTACACATCTCGATTGTTGTGGTGAACAGACATGTTGCTTTTAAAACCACATGCAGTGTGTGACCGTGACTGTTCACTGAGACCATGAACACCACTTCGCTGAAGCCTTCGCCTTCTTCTTCTTCTTCTAAAATGGAAGCAGAAGGAGCACGAGCTGCTTTGATCTACTGAAATGAAAAAGCAGAACATCTGAGCTGAAACCAGTCAGCTGAAATCATTAAGACAGGAACAATCATTCAATGCAGTGTCTCAGGTGGCTTAGCCTGTTACAACTGTTGATACAAGCTAAATACAGTTAACACACAGTGTCAGGGAGCTCCAGTGTGGGAACTAGTGGCTTTAGGTTTGTAGTCATTTAACTTTCATCCATTCATTCATTTAATTCAGGAGGAAGAAATGCCAGATTGGTGCAGGCTGGTTACATGCATTTGGTCCCATGCTGTCTTTAACTAAATGACTTGGTTCATTTTATGGCTGGGCTGTATGTGGGGTTATATCATGTTATTTGGGCAGGAGTACCTGTCCTCTGTTAGACTTAGAAAGTTTCTCCATAAGTAGAGTTTCTAACTCTTATAGCACATCTGTGGCTGACAGCTTTTTGGTGGCTCTTTTTACCCCACTGGTTGTGAGTGTGTAAATACCACTAGTTCTTTTGGGTTGCAGTTAACTTGGGAGGAAGGGGTGGGTCTGCCATGACTAGATGTATAACAATTATCTGGGATACATAAATTTCATAATGCATGCATATATCTCTATAAACCTGGCCTGAGGGCTGCCATTTTTACATTCAGTTATTTCTCTGATGGAACTAAATAATGAATGTGTTACAGTTAAAGTGAAACACTGGTCAGTGTAAATGGCTCATAGGGACACAGAAACCTTTAAATTAAATCCCATCACCTGATATCGAGTGTCAAACAATATCAAAGCTGTAAAAGCTGTTTACAGTCAGAATTTATAAAAACTATGATTGTAAATAAATTCAAACAAGTGAGCTTTTCTCTTTGTGCTGAATATCAACACTGTGATTTCTTAGACTGTAAGCTTTACTTTAGCGCAACCAGTTGTAGAAGCCGTCACTCCAAATGTCTTTTGATAACAAGAAAAAAATACCTTTTCAGTACACGGCCTGAAGTTCTTCTCCAAACATCTTCTGCCATCGGCTTTGTCTGCTGGTTTGAAGACAATAGACCACAAAAAAGATTATTTAGTCACTTTGTCTGCATCATGCAGCTTGAATGTGTCGTGTAACAATGTTGAATAGCCGTCGTTATCCCTCTGCTGTCAGTAGGATTGTACTGTACAGCATCTCATTGATATGTGAGGAATGCTAATGTAACACGATAACAGACTTACATCATTAAAATATAAAGGGCAGGAGATATTTAGATATTTTTATATTTATATTACAGTGTATAGCTGACAGATATTACTAAATAGATAGAATTTACTAAATAGCTGGATGAACATGAAAAATATGTCCATAATCACAAATGACCATGAGAGCCAGTAGAATTAATTCAACTGGACACTCAAAAGACGTCCTTAAATGCTCTTTAAGTGGCAGAACAGATGAACAAACAGTTAATCGCTTACTTGAGATGAAATCTGCTAAGCTACTTTGAAAACAGCTTCTAACTGGTTCCTCCTTTAACAGGATGACTGCTCAGGGGTAAGGCCATCATGCAGTCCAGCAACCTTTATGGTTCTGCTTTGATTCACCAGGAACTATTAGGGAAACCTTCCAGCGCCTCCTGTGAAAGACACAGGGATAAACACAAACATTTATTAACATGTTCCACAGTCTTCCAGCTTGATTTTCTCATCCTGTGGACAACAACGTACATGGATGCAGGTTTATTGTTGACTTTTGTAAGGTTTATTTACTGAACATATCCAGCTGCAGCTCCACTGTGATCCTGAACTGGATAAGCACTTAAGAAAATGTGTCAATAAATGGACATACATCAACTTACTATATTTATCCAAACAGACTGGACCAATAATGCTTCACTGAGTTAGAGACTTTAACGTCTCTTCTATGTAAGAATGTCTCGTGCTGATATACCTGCAAACTTGACAACAAAGGTTTTTCAGACTGCATGTAGCTGTCCTCTATGTCAGCTCACACATTTACATTCATGTCATACTTATTTCTGCTTTCCCATTTTATAATTATTACTTATATTTTGATTAGATACCTTGAGTTTGTAAATGATGAGATTACATAATTGGAATACAATGTATCCAATTCAAGGTTGCGGGAGGATGAAGCCTATCCCAGCTGATACAGGACAAAGGCAGGACAGGCTGCCAGTTTATCGCAGGGCTAAGACAATATGTGTAACAGAAAATCCACTTAAATGTTTGATATTTCTTATAATAATCATAATTATGACTATTATTTAAAGGTTTCTTTATAAATACATTTTGATTTTTTTATAACCCCTAAAATATAAACCTGAGCTGTTTCAGATTCTGACCTCTGACCTCAGTGACCTGGCTGTGTCCTCACTGCAGCTCCCTCTTGGAAGTACGTCTGCTTCTTGTCTTCCCCCAGTGATGACCGCCTGCCCTTAATATCACGTACTGTACCTGAGGAACAAAAAAGGACAAACACTTGCCTTCATTTAAGAAGTACATTCATACAGAGGTAATCTATGGAAACACACTAGTTCACCCTTTGGGAGGAATCAGTTCCTGTGAAACATTTCTGTAAATGAACATCATGTGGAGAATGAATGAAATGAGTTCTTCAGGTGACTCAGCAGTCCCACACTGACAAATGAAACTTCTGTGGAAGAAGAATCTGGACTTTTTTGATTTCCAATCTAGTTAAACTATTAAGCATCTTTGCTCTTCTGAAATCTGTGTTAAACAACAACAAACATAAATTAGTAACAAAAATACAGCTGAGTAGAGGCTTTACAAACCACCAGCAGCCATAATGCTAAATTTTAATCTTCAAATGTTTCTGAGCCGTCTTCAACCTGCTTTTAACACATTAAAGTCCCACAGTCAATGCAGCCTGACTCAACCCTAGATGTTCAGCACACAGAGACACAGAGGTACTGTTTAAAGTTTAGTGTTAACCTGAGTCACTGATCATTTACAGCATTACAGAGTCTGGCAGTCTTTGCATGATGTCCACGTCACTGTAAGTTTCTAGCTGACTCTCAGGTGTGCCAGCAGGAAAGAGTAATAATAACCTGCATCCTGAGGTTTGTCATGCAGGATTAAAGGAGCCAGGCTTTGTTCACACAGCTGGGATTGTATTTTACACTGACCCTGGGTCAGTATAAGTATCATACAGTTTAAACGAAGCACTGAAACTTGCACATATTTATTATAGATGCATTGAAGCTAATCGAGATATTTGCTGTCAATCTGTGGCTGCGATTAATCACTTTACTGGAAACTTTATTAACTAGTAACTTCATCAGTCATGACAGAAGCTAATATTTCTGTGCTAACATCGTTTAACCAGTAACAGCTTTCCTCCAATATAAGCTAACGTTTACACCGTAACTTTAAGCTAGCACCATAAAGACGGTAAAACACGTAATAATATCTACAAATGCATCTTAAAGCTGTTATATTAGCACTCGGTGTATTACTAACATAACCACATTAACATTATTGACACTTGCTGACTTTTAATAGTCATTCTATAAATGCTGTCCGTTTAAATGGTCTTACCTGTACTGCTGTATTCACCGGATTCCAGCCAGAGTGGATTCTGGAGTCTTCCACGCTCCTGTTAGTGATCCTCCATCTGGATGGATGATAACAACCTTCTGAACAATCTAGCAGGAGATGGCCCATATCTATGGGACTGATTTGTGCTAATAACGCCCATTGTATGGACTGATAACAGCCGAAGCGGGTGAATAAAGTCACCCAGTCGCTAGCTGTGCCATTACCCAGCATGCACCACTCCCTCCATAAATGCAATAAACGATACAAAAGTAATAGCCTATAATTAATTTCTCTGCTGTATCTGCTGTTTCTCAGGTAGTTGTTTACATTATATAATTTATTGTGTTCTGTATACGTCACTACAATGTGATTTTGGAAATGTATAAATATACGGACAACAGGCTCTTCCGCGGCAATCTCTTGTCGTCAATAAGCAACGTTTAGGGAGCTCTATAGTATTCAATGAGAGGACCCTGCACGTCAATTCTCGACGCGAGGGGGGTACCCTGCGCGTCCATAAGTGAAGCAGAGGGAGCCTGACCATGCGTCACACGTTTGACGAGTTGGGAGTGAGAACGTGTTGCAATTTGATAAGGTAATTGTGATTCCCGAAAAAGCAAAGTCCATTTAGGTTTCCTTTAGCATTCGAGATGTATGTGATTTAGCCCTGTGTTTACTGCTTATGAGGACTTACATCACAGTGCAACACTAGGAAACACCGAGGCCATATTTTCAGCCCGCTTCTCCCAAGTGTCAGAGAAAAAGAGTCTCAAAAAGTCTGTTTTTTGTTGATTTGCTGAAATGTGTCAGTGTCGCAGAGAGTTCAAAGCCTTGGTAACTATTAATCCATCACAGGCTTGGCTCCCTAGCCCCTCTGCTCTGACCTTGGGCAATAAACAGCATTACTGATGTATTACAGGAGCAGAAACTGAATAATTACATGGAGGAATTGAGGGAATTTGACACACAGCATGACAGGCTGGATGCTGCCCGCACAGATGGGTATAAATAGTAGATGTCATTGGAACCTTAAAACGCCTACAGATCTGATTGTATTGTGGGGTAAAATCAGTGTGGGTAGTGATTATGGATGCAAGGAGTTCACAGTGCTTAAGGATATTATAAGTACAACTGACCAGATATTCAGGTCCGTATGTGTTCTAGCAAAATTTCAATTCTCAATTCAATTTTTTGCAAGTGAGACTATTTTAAAGAGCTGTAGAGCAGCATGTAGGAATGCCAAGAAATGTTCACACTTGGACTAAAACCAGACATTCACACAGAAATCTTAGAATCAAGCACCTTATCTCCTCTTGTTGCAACATTCAGCATTTGGTCTGCACAAAGTTTCTGTTACACTCTTAAGTTGCCATTGTCAGCACTAGTTTCAATACTTGCTGAGTCATTAATACCTCCTGCTCTCTTTATCCAGTGTTTGTCCACCAGTGGGTGTCTGCATGGTTTCTGTTTGTCTCTTTCATTTGTCACTGACGGTGACAGCAGATGTCAAAACCAACAGCAATGCTCCATATTCATGCTAGGAGGCTCAAGAAGTAATGTTCACCAGCATATACCAAATCTGGACATCTAAATATACTGAGTGTTTAGACTATTTTAGAATTGTAGGTTGCAGGTTATGAAATTTACAAGTTATAAAAAGCACAAAACACATAAACATTGATGAAAATATGGAGAGAAAAAAAGCATCCTCTCAAATCACCATGAAGAACAAAGGCAGTTCTGAAAGCCCAAGAGGTCCCAGCCTGGTACTAACTAACTGTCCTGTGACCGTGTACAATATCATGCTGGCATGGAGCTCACTTCCCCCTCCTTGTGATGACATATGTTTGTTTTGCACTAATTTTTTGTCAAGTGCACATTATATCTTTCACTTTCACCTGTTTTTACCTCTGTGTGTGTGTGTTTCTGGATACATACTAATGTGACCATGTTTCATGCATTCAAGGAAAGGAGCTGGAGCAGCATCTATTGTGCTGCAGTTCAGTGCGTCTGACGAGGAAATTAAAGTGTATTCTTTTGCCCCACCTGCGTCACCCTACTTCTACAGCTGCGCCCCCAACAAAACAAACCGGTCAAACTCATATATATATATATATATATATATATATATATATATATATATATATATATATATATATATAAATATATATGAGAGAGAGAGGGAACGCTAGTGAGATTGAATTAGGGCATCACAAGTAAGCTTTAAATTTCCAATTCATCAAATTTCACATGCCGAGCAGTCGTAACCTTTGAAAACATCTCATCTTCTTCTCCTTTCCTGTGTTTCTTAGACCTTTCTCCATCTCTGAGAGTGTCACACATCATTTTCTTCTCTCCCTGGTGAATACAGCAATTTTAAATTTAGCTATGGTGACATAATGTGTGACAAAATGCTCAGAGACATTATGTGTTTGCTACTATTTTTTGAGCTATTTGGAAAGTTACATCTGAAATAACCTGCCACTTAAAAAAATGTTACTTCATCTATACTCATTTCTTTTCCATAGTGCTGGTGAGATGCTGAACTTTGACATCTGCACCAAAAACTCATAACATAACAACAACATGAGATGTGTTGAAGGTGTGATCAGGACTGTGGTATGTCATTTTCTGATTATGGAGCGAGTATCTCTATGCATGAAAAATTATATGATTTAACAGTATTATGCATTAATTTGCCTATCAGATTTAATTACTCAGTAAATCCTAATTGTTTTGGCCCATTTTAACCCCTGGGTATTCTCCTCTATAATTTGTGCTCTGTTATTACTTGTTACTACTACTATTTTACAGTTATTGCTCTAGTCTTTAACCTTTTATGCAATGGTGTTAGTATTGTTCATGTGACCTGGGATAGCTTGATATAAATTTGAAACTCCTTTATGTCTAAAATCCTTCATGCAATTCATTTAAAAAAACCCCACATTGATCAAACTTGTATTTCTGTGTCAGAAAGACAGATAAACCTGCAGAAATTACTTGTTTTAATTTGATTTAAATGTACCTGTTCGCTATTCAATCTAATGTTTTTCAACTTTAAACACCTTACCCCCTAAAAAGTTTCTAGAAACTTTCTAAGTTCCCTTGGAAGTGCAGGATTGTTCACATTAAACTGTCCTTAGTGGCAAGAAAGCCTTGGCGAGCACTGAACTGTGCCAAGTGAGGTTAAAATCCTTGAGACTGGAGCCAAAAACAAATCATACCCAACAAGGCCAGAGCCTACAGTGGGAGGCAGTAAAGACTGACAGGATCTTTTATTTTAAGCATTAATTTTAACTAACTAGATTGTATGAATAGGACTTAGTGTTTCATTAAACACATATCAAATACAGAGGACAGGTGTTTCAGTTTAGGTAAAAGAACATTCCAGTAGTAGACTGCTGTCAATGAAAGGCAAAACATGAACCCATCATCCCAACACTGAGGAGTGCTTTTCCAGTAAAAACGTATTTTTGCTGGAAAAGGTTCTACATTATTAAAACATAAAACTACAAAAGTCCATGAAGTACATGTTCAAAAGCACAGACTGACTGACACAAAAGGAAATAGCATGTTGTGCATATTCATATACAAAGGGATGCTTTGTGTGTCATGTGACTTTTGTTCAACACAAAATGATCCCTTTGAGAGCCACCTCAATAATCAGGGACGTTATTGAGATGATGATAATATATTGATAAAAATCTACGAGGAACATAAAAAATTCAACAGCAAAATGAAACATTAAATATAACATATCTAATGTGCAGTCATTACAGTACATATAAATAACAGCGTTAAAATATAATAACTCAAGTTAACTTTTATTTTACTACTCTGTCTAAACCCTGTTACTAACAATTTCCTGCAGCTTTAATGTCTTGTGTTATTTACAATAGTCTTGCATTCTGTTCTTATATTTTTTATATTCCCATTGTATCCCCATTTTTCCATCATCATCATCATCTGATATTTGATTCTAGTTTGATCATAGGGGTAATTTTATGGTCAGATGATGTATGAAATCCAAGAAACACAGAATCCAAAGCAGAAAGCCTGGCCCAACATGGTAAGTTGGATACCAATTGGATACCAATTATATCCAAATGGGGTTTTAGGTTTTCTAAAGCCAGTTAACACAAATAAAGCCTGACCGGCTGAGTGTAACTTGCTTTCTAGTATACCCCTCTGCTGTACCTCTTCCATAATAGGCCTTCTGTGTATATACTCTCCGGTCCTTCCTGTGTCCTTTGTCGTTGTGTCTGTTGAGCTACCGTCTGTGTTTCCTGTGTTTCCTGTCCTGCCCTTGCACTTGTGTGTTTACTGGCACCTCATTGCTGGTTTTGATTTGGGTATTGTTGGGACTGTTTATATTAAATTTGGAATATATCTTTGTAATAGAAATGGTGTACAGTTGATTCTATTGCAGATATTAACATCCCGTTAATGTATTTCTTCAATTCAGTTTAGTTTCATTGGTTTTATTGCACCAAATCACAACAACAGTCACCTCATTAATTGATTAATTTATTAACCTTGAAAACATGAAGCTAGCTCTTACCTACTAGTAATTTTTAAAGTAAGGTGAATTATCGAGCAACTAATAAGGATCAAGTGCTGACCCACTTCTATCTACTATGTAAATAGTACACACAGGTTGGACAAAAAGGTCTTTTGAAATTCATATTATGAAAGTCTAATTCTATTAAGTATGCTAAAGTTATTGTGTGAAAAATTACGACTTCATGAAATGACCTGTCAGTTTTGTATCTCAGACAATTGGATCTCTTCATTCACCTGTTTTCTTTTTTCCTTTTTTCTTTTTTCTATCATGTTTTCTTTTGTGAAAGGAGACAAGAAGTTTGCATGAATCATAAAATAATAATTTTTACACTCTTAGCTTATCTCAGCTTCCATTCTCTTGTCCTTGTCTCGTCCTTGTCCACTAAAGTTCTGTGATAAGCAGCTTGAAGAAACTCTGTTAACACCCTTCGTACTGTTTCATAGTTTTAAACCTCTTGTGTAATATCTTTGTGCTTTTTGTTTGCCTCACAAGCTCAAAAACAAGATTCACACACGTTCTGTACGTTGCTACCACTTCTACCTTCCTTCATCTGTCATGACACTTGGAGGTTGAAAAGGTGAGACTGAGGTCTTGTTGACATTCTGAGAGATGAGCTTTAGCGGTGAGCGGTCAGAGGGATGAACTCTGGCTGTTTGCAAGCACAATATCAATAATACATGAGGTGTTTAGTGAGTCTGTGTTCGCTAGATCACTTTTATTTATGGAGCTTCTTCTGCATAATGCGGCTGAAGATGTAATCAGTGGAACAGCAAAGCCGAGTGATCTATGTCTGCACTCTTATCGGATCACTGAAAGGTTGCACGCTGGCCGGGTGGGGACGATATGTACCAGTGTTCCTAATTAATGGTGGACATTGTGTAGATGTAGCGGTGTCAAAAACCATCCTCAGCCCTTCACCTCCTTCGACATCATTATCTGCTGTGGCGATAAGAGACAAAGGTGATGTTGAAAAGTGTTCAAGAAAATTTATTATCAAACTTAGAGTCCCCAAGGTGGCTTGGTGTTGATAATTGATATGTATCAGGAGAAATATTAAATCCTCTTATGGAGGTAATCAGGGCAGACCATGAAGAGATGGCTAATCTTGAAACTCTGTCCTTCACAGTGCCCTCCTAGTGTAATATACGAATATTTCTCCAGCATAAGAAAATAACTTCATAACAGTTTGAACTTTTACCTTGTATAAAATATTTGATGAAATTACAAGAAGATGTTATTTTTATTTTTTAAAATTTGTACCAACCCATTTACAGTCATTCGCGGTAAAACATATTGTGTCAAGTTAGCTTATTACTGCAAAATGATGTACAGGGTATTTATGAGTCGCGGAAATGTGGCTGGAAAAGGACCTTAGTTCAAGGAGACCACTGAATAAATGCTCCCACCAGCTAAGTCATGCCCAGTATGAGCATTACTAAGGATGCTTTTAAAACTGTCACTTCTCACATGATATGCTGTTGATTCTCTCACGAAACCCTGCTCGATGCCACACGTCCCTCTAGTTTGAAAACTTTCCCTCATTTCTGAAGTTGGTAATGAATTATAGTTAATAACAAAAAGACATTTATAGTCAGACAAAAATTTGAATATTCAACCTTTTCATGGAAATATGTGAATGGGTGCTGCCTCCACATGTGTGGAGACACAGAAAAAAACTGCCAAAAGAAAGCTTATGGGGAATTTGATTACTGTGAATGAACAGTTGTTTTACAATTGGTTCACGTTGGGTAGCATCACAAAGGTGTTTTGTGTTTTTGGTTCTTTTATTTTATTTATTTTATTGTGTTTTAGCTTTCTTTGTCTAATGGGTTACAGGTTTGTTCTAAGTTTAGATTCTCTGTGTGGTTTATGTTAGAGTTTTAGTCTTCTGGTATCTGTTTGTGTTGATATCCCCTCTGTCTGCTGTATCCCCTTGTCAAGTCCACGTGTCTGTGTTATGTTTCCTCTTTTACTTTGAAACACTGTCTCATGTCAGTGTTTCTGGTTTTGCTTCCCTTGTCTCATTAGGCCTGATTTGTCCCAGCTGTGTTTCCCTCCTGTCTTCCATTTCCTGATTGCTCCTTCTGTGTATTTAACCCCTGTGTTTTCCTTTGTCTGTGTCATGACCTCTGTGATTCTGTACTGTGTGTTCTGTCTGCGAGCCTGTTTAGTTTTTTGTGTTTTTTCAGTTTAGTTTTTTGGTCCTTTTCATGAATAAAGCTGTTTTGAGTCCTATCCCGCCTTCACGCAGCTTTCACTTGACAAAAGGATATAGTGGTGGTGTCCTGTACACCGTTATTATTATTTTATACTACTTTTTTCCTGTCACTGTTTGGTTAACACCTGAGAGAACTGGTTGGTTGGACTTGGTTAAAGATGAATAATTTAGCAGTAGGACATCAATGAAAAATAACCATAGTGGTTGATTTTTAAGGAGGTTAATGCCTCCTTAATGTTAATGGTCATTTGCTGTTAATGTAAGATTTGTGACCTTTCTGAGGTAGGTCTGGTCACCCTGGTAACTAAGGCTACGTTCACACTGCAGGTCTTAATGCTCAATTCCGATTTTTTGATCAAATCCGATTTTTTTTTTTGTCTGCTTGTTCACACTACAACTCGCTCTACTACGCTCTAGTGTGAACGCTCAAAGCGGCCCGCGTGCGCAAAAGAAGACGTCACACACAACGCGCTCTGTTTAGACCCAGAGCAAACAATATTGTTTGACTGATGGCCCTTAATATAAAGACTTCGGACTTTACGTTTCCCAATTTTTGCTTTAAGTTATTTTGTTATTTACATAATAATGTAAATAACCTAATAATTATCCTTGTTGCTGTTTTAGAGAGGAGCGGTGCTTCAAAGGATAGTTGCAGATTTCTGTCAGAATCTGCAGATTATACAGTACAAATAAAATGTTCACGTTTCTCCAACGTTGTCTTCCAGACAGTTTCACTAACATCTACACTGGATGGCCAGGAAGCGTTCACGATGTCTTCTCCGGCGCTGATAATTGCCGTCTGTCTTGTGTCAGTGACGTAAAAGACGGATTTAATGCGACCTGACCATTCAAACAGCAGTCGCTTTCTAAAACATCGGATATGTATCGGATTCAGTACCACATACGAAAGTGACCCAGATCGGATTTGAAAATATTGGATTTGTGCCGTTCACACTGTATTACCATGATCGGATATGGGTCACATAGGGTCAAAAAAGTCAGATTTGATGCGCTTTCGCCTGCAGTGTGAACGTAGCCTAAGACAATGGAGAAAAAGCTTTACATGGTAAGAGGTAGTACTCATTTATACTTCTGTGAAACCAGATTTTTTAAACGATCCTTTAATAACTTGATTCTTTTAAATTTTTGCAAAAATTTTAATGTATGTGTGATATGTGCACAGGGTATATAAAAAGTTTTTGGTTGGGGAAATAATGTGTAGTTCAGGTCAGGCAAATACTTGTAATAGTTTTGTAACTGTGTGGAGTTTGCAGGTCCTCTCCATGTCACTGCAGGTTCTCTCTTGGTATTCCAACTTCCTCCCAGATGCTTGATGACCCCCAAATTTTGATATCGATCTAATAAAAGTAAATACGGCGCCAGTATTGCAGATACCAATGCTGATACTTTTAACCTATAATGGCAGCTTATGTAGGGGAGAGGAACCAACTAAGATCCAGAATGGTAGTGGAATGTAAATGTGCCTGTCTCTAAAGCACTTTAGAGCCTATAGCACTGCTATTGCCTATAAATAAAATAGACATGAATCTATCAACAGACTGTAAATATTTCTATTTTCACCCTTTACTTTGTGTTTACTACAGTGTACATGGGATGGGCATAAAGCATACTGCAATATGCACATTTATGGTAGTGCTATGGTATGATACTGCATGTGATTTTTATATTGCACAACAATGGAGATCCATCGCACACAAATAAGCTAGTTAACTGCACACCTTGGTTATACACCATACATGTGTTGTATTGGAAGCAATTAAATGTTTGTTTTATGTGGATTGTGACAAGAAAATGATATAATACCACCAGCCTTATCCTGCAAAACAGTGGAAAAATGGGGATATTGGGCTAATGTCACCTGCATTACCCTATGCTGCAACTAAACTGCTAGAAATGGCGGAAATAGCACAACAGAGTTCGCATATCTACCTGTGTGCTCTTTGTTTGTTGCTCATGTTAGATTCACTTGCTTAATCATGTTTCTAAACTTGACAGTGTTTTGCCACCATAGAAGCCACGCTGCAATTCCAGATCAATTTTCCAGAACAATTATGATGGATACAAAGTGACAACAGAGGTCTGCGATGTCGTATATAATCAGGCGGGTGGCGATGTGTTTTCTGCCTGTAGTGCTGCAGTCTCATCAGATCACTAATCAGGGAGAAGGCTGCTGGTAATTATCCATCAGATCTCCAAAGTGCAGCAGGAAACAGCAGCAGAGAGTCAACGCTCTTTCTCTCCACCCGCCTCCTCTCTTACCACTGATTGCTGCTGTTTCACAGGAACGCATTAATCAACTCTCTTCATTCAGGTGAGAGCACGTTTATTCATAACACTTGACACCAACCTTGAGTGAGCAGTGTGTTAAATTCAATTTAGTCCACATGTTACATTAGAGATGAGCAGAAATCCTAATGGTATTTGGGTAATTTAGAGTCATGTGAGCATGGAGTGATACTGAAACAAAATGATTATTCAAAAAAGCCAGCAGTTACAGAGGATGCTCCATGGGAGTGTGAAATAATCTGACAGGCATGCAGACAGAAACAAAAATGGGCAATACCATACATGAAACACATGGAGTCCCACTTTTTAGATATTAAGTAGTAATCCAAAGAATGTCAAGTAGACATGGAGACAGGTTTCATTTGTACAGTGATTATCAAATGAAGAATCTCCCAGCAGCAGATATATTATTCGTTCGTTATTAGTATTCAATCTACAGTAAAATAATTTCATTGTTACTGAATGAAAAAATAATAAACTGTTGATTTTTCTCAGAAATTATATCAATGATTTCTGAGAACATTATCCTTAATTTGTTTTATGTTTCTTTGTCTTCAGAGAGTTAGAAAAACAAAAAGAAAAATAAGCGGGAACTACAGCTCAGGTTTTTGTTTTTCTGTCCACTGGCCAAGAAGTTGCCGGTTACTCCCACTGGGTAAACAAGTCACCCGATCAAAACGTGCGACATCACCTCATGAGGCCTGAGATGACAGTTTGAACAGAGAATCCAGTGTTTATTCAGGGGACTGCATTCTTACATAATTTTCAAGTAAACATATAAATCTTGAGCAGAGAAAAAGAAGGAACATGTAAAATGATGTCTGCATTGTGGAGGGAAAAATAGGTGAGCAGGTATGGAATTGTAAAATCAGTTGTAGTGGTTCAGAGTACGGAAAAGACTCACAACTCGCACTAATTTCTATAGAGAGCTTCAGTAGATTTTCTTTATATGCAGGCTGTGATCAGCTGATCTGGGCTACTGCTGTTCTGAGGTTTACTGCTCTTTGTGGATTTACACATCTGAATTTAACAAGATGTTTCATAAGATGTCCTGCCTCATTTCCGTCCTCTACACTGACAGTACACTGTTTATACTGTTATTAGACGGTATAAAGTTGGTATGAAGGTGGAATTCAGTGGATGAATCTCAGCATTATCAGCTTCTGCTAACCTAACTCTGACATGAAACCACAGTCAGTGTGCACCAGTCACAAATGCTTCTTTACTTTAAATCCTTCACATTACAGCAAACTAACCTGCAGAGGATTTTCATGCAGCCTTTAAATATCAGTAAGTCTACCTCGGTTTGTTTTGCAGCACAATTCATAACATAAAAAAAACATAATGTCACAAGCCTGTTTTGAAAACGTAAGAAGTAGAAAGTACAGATATTTGTTTAAAATTTAGAGCGTAAAAGTAAAAAGTTGTCAAAAAAAACCCAGACTCAAACAGAGTACAGATTCTTGAAAATTCCACTTAGCACTGGGAATGCCTGTGCCATTTATTGTGATTATGGTGGATACCAGAAGTTCAAATTTACCTATCTGTGATATGGACTGAGAAACACACAAAATTCCAAATTTGATGCAATCTTGTTGTAATGAATGAATATAGACACTGAAGTCATTTGCACTCATAAAACACAGTTTGGAAAAATGTGTATCTTACAACAAGTAATAATGAGCTAATCCATATGTTTCAATGAAGAAACTGAGATTCTGGGTTGGATGATTGTATTATTGCTGTGTGGGTTTTTTTGGGTTTTTTTTGTACTTCTGTCACAATTGCTTAGGCAATGAAAGGTTGCTGGTTCAATCCCAGACGTAGACAAGGAAGAGCATCTGGTGTAAAACTGCTATAGCAACACCTTGTGTCAACACAGCAGCTGAAGTCTTGCTACAGCATTTTGAAGACTTTGACAAGGGAATACGCTCCTATTCCCTTGTCAAAGTCTTCAAAATGCTGTAGCAGAGCTGACTTTGCTTAGAAGTTCATTTGCTTTCGAAACTTCTGTTAGCGATGTGAGTCATCTTTCCAGGACTTGCAGCCTTAAACAAGATGAACTCATTCCTGTCGTGAAAGTTTGGACCAAGAAGTAACTTCTCTTCACTCTCCAAATGTTGTAATTTGGAAGAAATTTGGTGATTATAAAAAACATATCCGTTTAGTCAGCTTTGATTTTTATCTGTGTTTAGGCTGACGGAAGCATATTAATACCCATCAATAATGTCACATAGAGCATAAAGAAAACCTTGCCTTAAAAGTTTAGGAACAACAATACATGATGTAAATTTATGTTGATTTAATTTGCTCCAGAGATGCAAAGTGCTGCTGTGTTTCAGCTTCATTTAACAGGGAAACAAAAGACCTCAGCTGCCTCTAAACACTGTTTTTCCACTGCATTTCCTGCACAGCAACAATTTTTTTTTCATTCAACTAGATTTGAACATACAAACAATCCTATATACAATGTAAAAGTTTGCTTTAAGGTCGTAAGTGATGATTAAAAGGACATTCAACACAACGATCAGCCAAAGTAGAGCTGATCTGTAAAAATCAGCAAGATTCTGGTTCAAAAAGAAACACATAAAAGTGTCTTTAACCACCCATCCAAACAGCAATGGCTTTGTTCCAACAGCAGACACAAAAGCAGATAAAAAGCTTTGCATCTCTTCTATATGACTGGGGGACAGAGACTAAACAAGCACTCAGAGGGATGGAGAGGAAGTCGTTAAAAAGCAGTTACGCCACTTAAAAGGACGGTTAGCAGAACCCATATCGTGTAATTTCCCCAGTTGGTCCCAGGAGGAAATTTATTACCCTTTAACCTCTTTAACCACCAGAGACTAAAGCTCTCAGCCAAGGTCTCACTCAGATGTCTGAATCACCTGGGCTGCTTCTGACAGCAGAACCCCAAACTAGCAGCTGTTACAGGACATGCAAGCTATATAGTTTCATTGAATAGTTGCTATTTCTCTCTGTGAGGACAAATAGGAATTCAGGATAACAACAGTAGGAACATTTTTCAAGCATTTTTTGTGTGTTTGAATCTCAGTTGGAACAACATAAAATCCATACATCCTGTCACAGGTAAACACAGTTTCCTTCTGCACAGTGATAAGGCTGGCCGGTCTAATACGGCAGACAAATTAGTTCCTACGAGAAACTACTTACAGGGTCATGATTTACACAAAGCAACATAGATACTGAGTTTTTCTTGCTTTTGGTTTACATTAATAACTGGCTCTTTTAAAAAAACAACAACAACAACAAAAAAAACAACAAGTCGATGACAAGGTGAAGTTTCTCTTTAAAGGAGTCCTATTGTGCTTTTATCCTTTGCTTTCTGTCATTGGTATTCTAAAGCCATTCTGGATATTAATGTCAAATACAGTCATTCACAATCATTTGGAATAACAACATTGTTGCATCACCCTGGTTACAGGTTCTTTTTTTCTGTTTCAGGTCTCATCACATCGGTGCTGGTGTGTGATTGACAGGTGGTTTGTGTTAAAACATTAATCTGTCTATCTCCATAATCCAAAGCAGGGAAACACCCCTACTGATGTCATTAAGAGATGCAGAGTATTATAAAATTATGGGATACCTTGTGGATGTAAATACCTTACTCATTTTATGGGTGTGTTTGCCTAAGGTTTTGAGGGTTCAGGAAACATATTCCAGCTTTCAAAAAACCTTTTTTTCAAATACTTGGTGAATAATCCGGCCCCATCACATTTTTAAGACCTCATAGTAGCACCACGCTACCATGGTGCCTGAGATATTTAAAAGTAGAGTGGGAGGCAGAGCCTTGCGACTTCAGGCCCCTCTTTTGTGGAACCAGCTCCCAGTTTGACACCCTCCCTACTTTTTAGATTAGGCTTAAAACTTTCCTTTTACTTAGAGCTGGATCAGGTGACCCTGACTCCTCCCATAGCTACGCTGCGATAGGCCTAGGCTGATGGGAGCTTTACTACACTGAGCATTTCTTCTTCACTCTCCTCTTTTCATTTTTATACACCTATTTGGATTTTAATAATTAATAGCCAACTATAACTTTCTCTTGCTCCCTGTTGTCCTGTCTGTGAGTCACAGCAGATGGCCTCCACTCCCTGAGCCTGGTTCTGTTGGAGGTTTCTTCCTCTGAAAAGGAAGTTTTTCTTTCCTGCTGTTTCCACGTGCCTGCTCATGGCGAGTTGTCTGATTGTTGGGGTTTTCTCTTTATTATTATATGAGCTTTCCCTTAAAACATAATCTACCTCGAGGCAACTGTTGTTGTGATTTGGTGCCAAATAAATAAAACTGAACTGAACTGAAGCGAAAAAGTAGCTGCAGCTATAAAGGTTAGTACAGACTGAATAGATTAACTTATGCATATAAATGATGTTGCTATGACTGTTCGGTTGGTGAGTCGTCCTAATTTTATTTATAGGGTCAGCATTTATAAATGTTCCACTGTCTACAGTCTGCAGTGAATTAATCACACCTTTCTCCATGAACAAGAAAACTGTAAAAGAAGTACAGCATTTTTTGTGTGTCTTTTAGATTTATTATTGGTATGTTGTTAAAGAAAAACATTTGCTTTTAAGAGACTGACTGCAGGCTGAAGGAGCAGAGACTCGGCTGTGCAGCAGATCTAGATGTACTGAGACCGGGTACTTTGCAGGAGAACATTTCTCCTTTTCTTGGGATTCACTTTATACACTTTCATTTTGTTTCATCAATCAAAATGCAGACGACTGCTGTTTTGTGTAGAAGACTTATTCATAGTAGTCCTCTGATGGGAGCTGTGTGAAACCACAAAAATTACTTTCTTTTTAAGTTATTTTTTCTGACATCATCCATACCGTTCCTCTGTTTACCTCTCCTTTCATTGGGCATCGCTTTGCTGTTGCTTTCCTTTGATTTTCTAAGCATAAAGTTTGCATTTGGAGCACTTTGTGGTTTCTCAGCTACATTGGAAAAGACAATGCAGCTCTTTATTTGCTCCATGGGAAAGACAAAAACACCAGCAGTCAGCTGATGTGTAGAAGAGCAAGTAATTTTCATGAAAAATGTATCATCGCATTTGCGTGGATGTTCTGTGCTAAAGAGCATCAACAAAGACATTTATTTGAATGGCAATGACAGCTTTTGAGAGAAATGAGCAAAAAAAGAACAAATAGCTAAATTCTGCAGTAATGACTTCACATTGTGATGCATGAAACCCTTAAGGAAAAAAAAAAAGCACTACTTTTTCACTTCTTTGGTCAAAAAACCTCCAATGATTCAGAGTTTTGCATAAAGAGTGAAATATATATGTAACAAGCATCAATACTGAGTTGGTTGGCTTTCATTGCATCATTTCTACACAGCTGTCTCCTTGAGTTCATCCTAATTCTTTTTCTGATTATCCTTAAGGGATCCTTTCTCAAACTGGGGTGCACCTGCAGCAAGGCTAAGATGAGATGATGCATAGCTCTGCAGCAATAGACAAGTTTGTAAAAGGACCACCGGGTAAACATAAAAGGGCCGATGAATGTACACCAGATGTCACAAAACTTGAACATGTTTTTATCTACAGGCTGGGGCGCTGCCAGGCTCGGCTGCCTCGTACATTGATCTCGCACATTTGTCCTACACCCCACCCCCTGCTAGCCTGCCTCACACTGCGCTTAACTTTCAGAGTCTGAGTATTCTTCATTTTTCCTCTCATATTCCCCATATTTTGTACCCGTGCTTCCTTTCCTTTATCCCGAAGTGGATGGAGCATTAAAGCTTTAACTTTGTGGATTATTTGGGTGATTTTTGGAGGGCACACAGCAGTCTCACTAGTCAAACAAACTGGACTTTGGGGGTCAAACATGCTCAGGTGTGGCAAAAACAGATGAAATGTCTGCAGAGTGAAAGCAGGGAGATGGTGTTTTATGGTCCGTGTCGCCTTGAGTTCTCGGGCTGGCTGCTCACTGCAGGAGGTACAGGTAGGCAACTTAAAAAAACAACAACCCTTGGTCTCATTGTAAAGATTTTATTTTGTTCATGAAAAAGTACACGGAGTAGCATAAAAGCTTTCCGACCAACTCGGTGACAAAGGGTTGACGTAAAGCTTTGGACTGACTGACAGTTTATTATTTATATATACAGCAGGTGTTGAAGTTATGTTAAGTTAAAACAGATGGATTTTGTTTGATTCTTGCACTGTGCTTTGGCTGAGGTTTCACATGTTAACCACGCATATCAATCCTCCTGTCAGTAAAGTCCATCTTCCCATCTTTTAAAACATCCTATGGCTCTGACATCTCAATTTTTTTACATAAAAGTCATCATCCTTGTAGAAAAGTGTTTCTTTTTTCTTTATAAATCAAGCATAAATGTGCCATTGCCTTTTGATCGTCTGTTTTTCTTTTTAATAAATTAATTGTAGCATTTGACAATGGCAGAGAATTTGGGTAATAAGCACACAAATCACCATTTATTGTGCATCTTTAAATATTATGTACATCAAAGTGACACCATCGATTACTTCCAGGGAAATGGAGTCCAACACATTTGCCAGTGTTTCTAGCAAATTATACAATATTTACAAAAAAAAAAAGGTAACAAAGAAAAAAGCTCAGTGGTATTTTATAAAGCACTGAGAGTAAGTCCTCCTGATCTGTACAGGGTCAGGTCAGTGAGCGGTTATTTAGCAGTCCTGCTAAATAAAATACTCCTTCTGGTTTTCACTGGGAGCGCTCGGAGAATCCGGCTGCCCGCTGAAGGGGAACTCGTTGCTGTCTTCAGGTTGAGCTGCTTTCACTTCCTGGTTCCGATATGTTTCTTTCCTGCTGCATATGAATCTGGCCATCACTGCCAATGCGGATAGGGTGACAAAAATCACAACAGCAATCACCCCTAAAAACAAGAGAAAGGTAAAAAGAAAGAAAAATAATTGTTAAATTGTTTCAGATGTTGTGTACTTGTGCTAAAAAACCTGAAAAAAAATTATCGCTCTCTAATTTTTAACCATATGTTAAAAATCACATAAGGGTAGCATGACATGTTTACTTTGATTACACAAACATAGGAAACATACCTAAACATGGGTAAGGCAAATTTCAATGAATTGTTAAGTTGGCCCCACTTTACACCCCGACAAAGTTTTATTCAATTTATTTGAAACTTTTCAAGCTTACAGACAGAATGACACCATGCATGCAAGCGTTACCAAAAACAAAACCTCCTTGGTGGACGTAAGAGCAGCTTTCTGCAGAGTTGAAGAATGTGCCCACCAGCACCTCTAAAACTAACTTTGTCACATTTGTTTAATCTTTAGCTAAACAAGGCTGCAGGCAAACACTGTGTGTTTAGATGCACTTAAGTAATGGATTAAAGTCTGCCGTCCACAACAACCTGTCATCGTAGCTGCCCCGCAAATGAGAAACTTGGTTTCTATAACCATGGTGCAGGACAGAGAGAAAGACCTGGCAGTTCACAAAGTTCCTGACTGCCTTCAAGCACACATACGCACGACGAAGCAGCACATGCAAAAGAAAGCCCACATAAACACAGTCACAAGAAAAACTGATGAATAACCAAAAAAAGGTGTTCAGTTCTACAGAACTGCATCTTCCCAAAGGTTTTGATTCAACTTTTATAATCTATTGATTTGTTCTTATTCCTGCTGAGAAGAATAGCATTACCTCCAATTAGAGCGGAGTCACTTCTGATGGTGTTGACTAAAGGCTGACCTGGATCCACTGAACCAGGCTGGCCTGCAAACAGAGACAGAGGAGAAAAATGCATAGAGCAAAGATGAGAAGGCAAGAACATACACACATCTATCTCTATCTCTATCTATCTCTATATATCTCTACATGTATATATACATATATATATGAAGTAAAGCGACAGAAGGTAGAGTTACTGAGAAAGCCATCAGTCAGTACTGAGAGTGCTTGTTTAAAGTCTCAGCACAGCCTTAAAGGACCTCACTACAGTTGTCTGACTAATCTCATCTGTCGCTGTGCCATCACTCTGTCTGTTTACCGAGGAAGATGGTTAATGAGCCAATAAGAAAGTCTAATGAACAGCCATAAGAATAATATTAAAGGCGTACCAGACAGATTCCCACACCAGGAGAAGGTGGGTGGATGGGAGGGGGCTGGCCAATAATATATACATAAACTGAGCATACAGAGGCTGACTTTGCTCCCTGTACCTGATAAGGAGTGTGTTGTTTCTGCTGCGTAGGTGTTGGCTGGAGAAGAGGAACCACAGCTTGATTGTACCAATGGGCCGGTGACAATAACAGGGCTGTCAGGATGGAGCAGAGCAGCTTTCAGAGGACTGATGGAGTTAAAATGAACACCTGACAGGCAGC
Organism: Perissodus microlepis; assembly: GCF_051167445.1. Classification (NCBI taxonomy): domain Eukaryota; kingdom Metazoa; phylum Chordata; class Actinopteri; order Cichliformes; family Cichlidae; genus Perissodus; species Perissodus microlepis. Next base: position 30,240,361 of record NC_140477.1, read on the forward strand.
CAGTGAACCCAAGCGAGGCCAGCGAGGCCATCTCGGCATCCAATCCATCAGGCTCTGAATCCAGAGGGAGAAACACACAGCAAGGAGAGGGAAAAGGGGGCAGATAAATAAAACCTCGACTTTGACGACAATGAACAACCACCCATTATGTTCAAAGTGTTTGATTGCTTTAACAGAGTTATACAGTTATCGTACACATCAACAGCAATATGATGACAGTATCAAAAGGTTGGGAAAGTGAAACAAACTTTAAAGAAAAAATAAACGTCAAAGGGCTGTGATGGTCTGCTTGCCTTTGTCACTGCTCTATTTCTTTTCTACTTCCAGCATAGTGTATGAGTGGGGCAGGATAGCAGATCAGGCTAGTTGGAGACACCTGAGCCCAGCGTTTCCTATATAAACCCCACTCTTCCTCACACCTTTGAGTGCTGTTCTTCAACATGTTTCATGGTTTTGAGTCTCATGATAATTCGACCTCAGCACTGTTCACTCATCCACTCACACACCCTCACTCCTTTTCTTAATAATAGCACCTCGTCTGTTTCTGCTTGTTTTAATTCCATGTTTGGTTTTTTCTTAAATGATCATTCAGCCTTTATCCTGCATGTTTCTCTTTTTTGACATGGCATCAAAAGGCGGGTTGTGACTGTGTTTTTTGAGATGGGGCATAAATCATAGCATCCAGCATCAAAGCCACACAAATTATGTTGTGTCTGTCATGCTGCATCTGCACAAAATAGTGGCAATTTAAGTGACTTTGAACATGGCACGGTTCTTGGTGCCTGACGAGGCTGGTCTAAATATTTCAGTATTTCTGCTGATCTGATGGTATTATTGGGATTTGTAACACTTCTGGGGTTTACAGAGAATGGCCCGAAAAAAAGGGAACATATCCAGTGAGCGGTGGTTTGCTGGAGTGAAAATGCCTCAGAGGTGAGAAGAGAATGGCTAGACTCTTGCAAGCTGACAGGAAGCCAACAGTAACTCAAATAACCACTTGTTACAAGCAAGATATCAAGAAGAGCTCTGTCAATGCACAACAGGTCAAACTTAGAAGCAAATCGGCTACAAAAGCAGAAGACCACACAAGCTGCCACTCCAGTCACCTAAGAACAGGAAACAGAAGCTACAATTTGCACAGGCTCACCAAAATTGGACAATAGAAGATTGCCTGGTGTGATTCTCGATTTCTGCTGCAACATTCGGATGGTAGGGTCACAGTTTGGAGTAACAACATGAAACAACATGCCTTACATCAACAGTTCAGACTGCTGGTGGTGTAATGGTGTGGCAAATATTTTCTCGTCATATTTTTGGGCAGCTGAGCATCATTTAAATACCACAGCAAACCTGAGTACTTTTGCTAACTGTCTCCATCCCTTTGTGACCACAGTGTGCCCTTTTAATGGTTACTTCCAAAATAATAATGCAACATATCACGAAGCTTAAACCACGTCAAACTGGTTTCTTAAACTTGGGCAGTAAGTTCAATACACTCAAATGACCTCCACAGTCACCAGATCTTAATCCAATAGACCACCTTTAAGATTAAGTGTAATGAAAGATTCACATCATGGATGTGTAGTCAACAATCTTCAGCAACTGTGAGACGCTATCATGGCAATATGAACAGTTCTCAAGACAAAAGCAGGGCCCAGCCCAGCATAAAAAAAGTGTACCTATTTCTCATGTGCATACCTCTTTAAGGAGTGAGTCTTACTTTCTAATACAGTCACATCCCCGCTATGTTTGGCAGCAGGTGCTAAATAAAATCTTAAGCAGCTATAAATGTCAGTACAAACCACAATTATTCCTGCAGTGCAATTTGATTACACAGCACATCACTGGCAGTCATCTAAGTTATTACCAGAGAGAAACAACTTTTCACCACATTAATGGGACACTGCAGAGTGGCCTGGTTGGAGAGGCCAGTTTATCAGCTGCATATTTGATCAGGCGTTGAGTTTTTAAATTCAGCGTAAATTGACTTTGATTTAAGTATCTTGTGTCATGTGCATATATGCATGAGTCAGCAAGGTATGACTGAGGACAGGAAAAAAAATAAAAGGAAAAGCTGTGGTGGTAGAATGATGGATGTATTTGAAAGAAAACTAATTTCTTTAACACAGCATGCAGGCTCACAAGTCTAACCACCTAATGTATTAAGAAGACAACATCTCCTCTTGTGAGAAAAAATATACAAGAATATATATAAAAATATATATAAAAAATTAAAATATGTGGAATTGAACATCTCAAACTCAACATGTATTAGTAAAATTACAGCTGATGTGGCAAAAGTTTTGATACTAATCTTACACAATGAATAATCCTTGGGTGCAAAATGCTAAAAAGAGTCAAAAGGTGTTTATGTAGCCAAACCCTGACAGTATATGAACTGAAAAAAACTTTACTTCCACCTCCTTTCACTGTCTCTGTCTCCTTCTGTGAGCATCTGAATCTCTCCATTCTTTCTTGGTCCATTAGTTAGGCTGATGGATGACAGGGCTGGCAGGGAGCGACAGTATATCAACTATTTTGCTGCCTCTCTGATACTGATATGACTGCCTGAGTCCTCTGGCTCAGCATGGGGGCAGTGGGGTTACATACTAACACAGCCTGGGTCAAGAATAATTAAAAAAAAAAAAAACATAACAAGGAGGACCTAAAAACAGCAACAGCATCAATTTATATCTGTTTCTTACTTGTGAACCAAGTACAGGAAGGAGTTCAGAAGCTTCCTGACAAAAACAAAATACAGCCCCAATTGCTTTATAAAATTTGGACACTGTGCAAATTGTCAATTAAAACAAAATGTAATTTAATCACATTTTATTCACAACACAACACAGAAAGCAAATGTATTTTATGTTCATTCCATTTATCCTCCTCTCCCACTCATTGTCTTATTTCATCAAAAGTATCGAAAAAAAAAAAACCCTACACGTAGATATATAAGGGAATAGTGAAATGAGAGGCCTGATCTTGCAAAAAATAAATAAAAATGTACGAGTCAAAACTGGTTTCAGAAAGCGTTGCTAATCCCTTGGCTCATGTACTTTAGGGCCAGGGCTAATGAATAAAAGTACTGGGCCACTCGATATCATGGCAAAATAGACACGCCGGTCCAAAGCATGAAATAGATATGAAATAGACATGGATGCAGACGCAAGGGAAAGTGTTTAAATAGACATTCTTACACACATTAGCCGCCTAGCTTTCTGGCAACTAAGCAGCCTGGAATACACTTTATATGTTTTTTGTTCACTACCAGCCTCTTGGCTTTAAATTTTTTTTCACCCCTGCTAGTGTGCAACTTCTGCATGCACCAATACAATTCCTGCATGCATGTCCATTTAACACTTTGGAGATTCAAACTGTGGAATGGAGATGGTGGATGTCGTGCCATTTACACCATTTGCTGTGATACTGGGTTGTTTCGGAGCCTTCTACACATTACACCTAAAGAAGCTGTTTGACAATGAAAACCCATGCCCTGAAGCTCCTGGCGCACACTGTTTGTGCTGATGTTAATGCCAGGGGAGGTTTGGACCCTGCAGTTATTGAGTCAGCAATATGCACTATTTACAGGGTGACCCAGTTCTGCTACTTTAGATGGTCTGCCACTGTATGGCTGAGTTGCTATGATTTCTAAATGCTTCCAGTTTGCAATAACAGCACTTACAGTTAATTGTAGAGGGAAGAATTTTGACAAACTGACTTGTTTCGGTGGTGGCATCATATTATAAGAGCACTCAGATTTATTGAGCTGTTTATAACAACCAGTCCTTTCACAAATGTTTGTAAAGACACCGCATTACTAGGAGCTTGATGTTTTACATCTGTAGCTTTTGAACTGAAAACACTTGAATTCAAAGGTTAAGAGGTGTTGCAGCACTTTTACTCTGTGCTACTTCTACATTTTGAGAAACAGTGATTTTCTAATTTAGCAATATAAAATCCTTTCTAACGCCCACAGGTTCTAGCAGCAGTGAAAAATCCTAAGTGATGCTATTCAAAAATAGTGTAGGGAATTCACTTAAGTGTTTCTTTCATAATGAGAACTCCTTGCAGATAAATCAGTTGTGCAACTACTGCAGCAATGCTGAAATACAACATTCTGTCATAGAGGAATAGGGGGAACGGCACCTCCTGACTTCCTGGTTTAGTTTGACCCTACCCACAGCAGATTAGATTTATTATTTTTTTTGGTTGTTATGCTGAATTGAAGGTGCTGACTCCAATCTTCTAAGTAATTTGTTCTTTTCATTCTCTCCTCATTACCATACAAAGTGAAGGACCTTTTTCTGAAGTTGTTATAATTACAGCTGTCTGAAGCCTCGCTCAGCTAGACAGATATAAAGACTGTGTTACTCACCGCCCTGATACCACAGATAAAACTGCACAAACACGCAGGTATATTTTGAACTTCTGCACTAGTGCCATTTACACAATTATCTTAACCTACCATACTTTTAGATGCATCTACATCGCAGTGACTTTCACAGAGTGGTGTCCTTTTCTAATCTCTTCAAGAGAGTGCTCTGTTTGTGACCAGCTGAATATGGATGTTAGCTTGATTAGCTTCACAGAGTCACAGCTGTTGCTTGGGCTGCAGCTTTCCCTCTGTTCCAGACAACATGATGACCAGAGAACAGCACAAGGATCCAGAACACCACTTTGCCACATGAGGCCAAACATCTCAGTACTGTTATTCAAATGAGCCGGTACTGGTGCATGTCCTAAGATAGCCACACTCACCCTCCACTCTGCCTAGTATGAGTGATTTGATGCTGTTGAACTCCACATCAGATGTCAAGTTCAAGTCCTCTCTGTTGTTCTGGTCAATCTGAAAACAACATTAAGCAAAGACTTTTATGTCAAGTGTTTAAATGACGACGGCTATGTGAGCCACAGTGAAGGAAAAAGCATAACATGTGAGGATTATATGTTCAGCCTGGAGCCTGATCTGCATATTCTAAGGAGAGGCAGTCTGAAATGTGACTGTGCGATTCACAGCAGCTGAGCAGGAAAATACTGAGGTAGTAAACGTGTCTGAGAGAGATCCTCTCTATTTAAAAAAAAAGCTAGGAAACAATGACATTTGGGCTTTAGTCTCATTTGTCAATAAGACGTTTGCTAATGCTGAAACTTAAGTGGAGCGATAGAAAACAGAGAGGCTGTCATAGCTTGACTACAGAGAGGAAATCTGCCATTTATTATATTTTATTTTACTTCATTTTCTGTGGTCAGGATTGGCTTTTAAATTAAAGAAATAGCTGCAAGCATCAGCCCACAATACTTCCCTTCCACTCAGAGCCTGCCAGCAGACTCCTTATAGCACCAGCGGCTAAAGCAGTGTGAGCGGCAGATTAATTAAACAATGTACTCTTTAGCTCTTAGACTTAAATGTTAGTGGAATTCTGGGGGAAGAAAAACCTGTGCGTCATTCCATTTGGTGGTAACAGCCCAGCTTGCTTATGTCTGCAGAAACAGCAGAAACCTGTAAGAGAGAGTAAGAAAAATCTCACCTGCACAGAGACGATATCTGCCAGTCTCCTAATGATCACTGTGTGCAGGCGCCCATCAGCCACGTTTATGACTCTGCTTCTCAGCGTCTCCACATCTCTGCCGCTGTGCAGCTTGTACCTCAGTTCCAGCTCATCTTCACAAACACAAAGCAACAGTACAATTGTAGTCGAATGGATACAGAATAAAACAGTCAGAAAGTCAAAAGTGGTCATTTGGTCAAAGTGTTCTCAAACGATGACGAGAACTGTGTTAGATATGTGTTAAATATAATGTTACTAAAGACCACAAACAACAAAGTAGATCTATTCATGGAATAATGCAAAATATGAATCCGTATTATTCTTTAAATGGTGATCTTTGGTCTCAACATGTCTGCAGTTACAGTTGCAGTTGGCACAAATGGAGCAAAGCCTGTGATAAAGTTCAAGTTAATTAGTTTAACTGCACTGTGTCAGACATGCACAACATGCCGCACTCTCTTCATATCCTATCCCTGCAAAATCCCCCTCCTAACATGCTAGTGTCCCTCCTACTATGTATGGTGTTGAAGGGCTGAAACAGCAGGCAGTGCTGCACCTCGCCCACACTTGTAAATCTTTTTCTCATGACTTCCCTTATTTTAAACGCATGAAGTGGTGAGCTCAGAGGCTAAATCTGACTGTATTCTACTGCTATAATAAATGTTAGATGTCTGACTAAATTGATGGTCTCTCATTGCATCACCTCCTCTAACTACTCATAATCTGGCCAGACAAAACAACTGCAAATTTTCTCAAACCTGAAAACAAACAAGTTGATGTGCGGGAGTTGAGTTCTACAGTCACCTGATTCACAATATGCTGAATGGTTAATAGGATGTTATCCACATAGCAAAATTGGTATGGCCCGGATCTGGCCCACACAATGTGCTTACACATGGCCCACATACCGCAGAGAATGGTGGCCCTTTGATGGTCCAGATCAGGTTTGCCAGATGTGGCCCACACGCGGGCCAGCACAAGGCCAGTTGCAGACGCACTGGTGGTCCTGTGCTGGCCTGCGTGTGGACTAGGTCTGGCAAACCTGATCTGGACCACCAAAGGGCCGTCATTCTTTGCAGTATGTAGACCATTTGTAAGTTGTGTGCAGCCACGGACCAGTTGCAGACACACTGCTGGCCCTGTGCTGGCCCAGACCAGTTTCCGCTCTGGCCCCAGATGTCAGCCTAATGTGTACCTTAATGTAACAGCCACATGTGCCAGAACATGCAAAAGTAACATGACAAAACTCTGTTCTGACAGTGAAAGGACTGACTCTTATATAGCGCTTTTCTAGTCTCCTGGATTACTCAAAGTGTTTTATACAACATGCCACATTCACCCACTTTCTCTAAACTGAGTGCTTCCTAACTGCATACTCTTGACATGCAGACTGGAGGAACCAGGGATCAAACCACTAACCTTCTGATCAGTAGATGACCTGCTCTACCTCCTGAGCTACAGCCACCAAGTAGTAAACGCGAGTAAACCCTCACTAGGTTTTGGATAAAGTGTACACTCACAAACCTGTCAAACCTGCATTTGAAACGTTGGCCACCATAGCAGTATAGTATTGCAACATGGCATTTGGGTCTTCTAAGTAAAATAGGAAAATAGGAACATAAATAGTGCCATCATTGCCAGACATGGCCCACATCTGGTTGACATACACCCTGCCATGACACCGGTCAGTCAGAAGTGCCAGCTTGATGCCAGATCCGGGCCAGACCTGTTTTCTAAGAGCCTGGGCCACATAAACCAAACCACAATCGGGCCAGAAATGTCATGCCATCACATAGACAGTGACATCTATGCCAGGCCTTGCCCATATCTGAAAGACATACGTATCATGCCAGAAGTCAGCCTGCAGTGCCAGCTTGATACCAGATCCAGGCCAGACCTGCTTGCTATATGGTTGGGGTTATTAGGCCAAAAACTCGGGTTAGCTCGGGTAGTAGATGAAAGAAACTATTGTTTAATAAAACCAAAGAAGAAAACAAGCCACATATCTGAATATTTTAATAGATCGTCTACAAACCACGTAATACTGTAAGAATTAACACTTTATATCTAAGATTAAACTCCATGATACAAAATTGATCATGTTTCACTGTTACATTTATATCCCTTGGCTGCGGATATAATTTGAATGTTCTGAGATTCTTGCAGGCTTAAAAGATGAACAGAAATGATAAGAAATAATATTTCTTTAGTACTACACATATAATTTGATACTCTATGCTATTTCTCTCATTTTGACTCTTTTTTCAGTATGGGCTATTAGTGATTAATTCCCTTATCATGAAGCCATATATTTATAATAAAAAGACTTATAGCTGGAGCAGTGTCTTGCAGGATTTCAGTAACTGAGTCAGCTGGGAAATTTTTTCTCTGTGCAGTAGAAAAGGCCTTAAGGAAATTGCTTTGATTTGTGCTTTGGCACAATCAAAACAAAACTCTCCCTGGGATTTAATTGGATACTTCAGCAAGAGTTCAGATACTTGATATTGGCTCGATCAGCTAATTTAAACTTGCTTTCTTTGTGTCATTAAAAAGCTTCAATATTGTGTCTACAAAGCAACAACAACTCTATTCATAACAGTGACAAAAAAGGATATTTTCATCGGCTTAGACGATAAATCCAAATATTTTAATCAGCCCCTTTGGAGTTTTGAATCTGATTGGTATTTCCTATTATTCCAGTTTACTTACTTTGAATACAATGACAACAACCACGACAAACAAAACAAAGAAATAAAAATAAATAATTTAAAAAAGACCCCCCTCTCAAAAATAAATGATCATTTTATTATATCTGCACCAGATATTTTTTTCAAACCCAACCCGACTAGTCAGGCTCTGTTGGAAAAAAGCAGCATAGGACAGACAGAGAGGGAGGAGAAAGCAAAGGAGAGAGGAGAGGCTTAATTCAACAAATTGCAGGAACAATGAGATGAGAAAATAGGTTGCAGAATTAAAAAGACGCAATCATTTATCAACAAAAGACAGCCAAGAGAAAATGCCATTTGAGAGTCCTCACCATTTTTGTTGATGAGCAGGATCAGGTACTCTCTGTAGAACGAGCTGACATAGAGCAGAAGAGCAGGACTCTGATTGGTACTGAAGCTCAGGGAGATGTTTTCTCCTCTTAGTGTGATATCTGAGTAGATGGATGAAGGCAAGCCACTGCTGTTCCTGCTTAGTTCAAAGGGCTCCTTCAGGATGTAGGTGATGGATGTTGTTGACTTAAAGCTGGCTGAAACCTCTGGGAGTTAAGAAGTTAGTGAGAAGTGTCACTGTCGGAGCTGAATGTGCTGGTTTAAAGACTAAATTCAACTAATGCTCTTTGCAAATTCTGTTTTGATGATAAGCATCACATCAACTGAAGAAAGTAGAAAATATTTTTTAAAACTCCAGGTGGACGAAATGGATGCAAAAATTCAGAGTTGACGTCTTGAGCTTCATATGATAAAGCGAAGCAGCAAATGGTTCAGATTAGGGAAACCGTGCGGCTTTGATTAAATGTTAATGAGCATCTGGTTGAATACTTTAGTAAATTTTGAGTTTTGCAGTATCTGAAAATGTAATTTAATATCTGGCTTAAGGCCTTCTCTGTGATCTCCCTGATTCTGCAGTATCTTCTCAAACTGCCTATCTACACAGTCCAGACAAAGCAAAGTAGAGAACAACAAAGGAGGTAAGTACTTTTTGATGAATAACTCAACAAGTTGCTTTGCGAGTTAATCAGCAGTTTAAACAGCAAAACATACTTTACCTGTGGCATTTTATCAGGGCAAGCAAGGCAAGCATTGTTTAATATCCGGCATGATTTTTTTTGCCCCCCACCAAGATTTGATGTATTTCCTAAGTCTTCCTTTAAGTTTGTGTTTTGAGCAGTATATAAAGAAATGCAGGTTGAGATTGTTTGCATAATATTGTATATTAATGCCTCTTCGGTGGTGCAGACGGTTAAGATAGGTCACTGAGTGCTTTGCCTCACACAAATTAACACCTGCTCTATTCCACTCCCCTTCTTGAAGTTTTTTATTATTATTTTTTATGGAAAACTTGAGAAACTAAATAAAATATCAAATTTCCAAAAGTTTTTATTTAGTTTCTCTTGTTTGCTCCTTCTCTCTAACAGGCATGTCAGACCTGACACGCTTTAATTACCCCCTATAACAACAACTAAGTGCAGTCCAAATGTATGGATAGTGTGTGTCACGGCCTGGAGGGTCAGCTGGTCGCTGATCAGCTAATTTCTCTCTCTATCTCTCTAGTTCTCTCTCTCTCTCTCTCTCTCTCTCTCTCTCGCCAGGGCGGAACTCATTATGGGTTCACGCCCTTGGCCCGCGCCCTCGGAGGAGGAAACACCTGTGCCTCATCAGTGTGGATGGCATTTAAGCCAGGAAGCAACGGCTGTTCTTCGCTGGATCGTTGTGAGAATCGCGTCAGTGAAAGTCGAGCGTCTAGCAAATGTTTTTCCATGTAGTTGTGTGTTTGCAATCTAACGAGCGTTTCTTTGTGTGCAGACCCTCTGGACTGTTTTCCCTGGTGTTCCCTGAGCGACGAGTGTTCGAGTGGATTCATGTTTGGATTGTTTGGAGAGAGACAAGAGTGTTCACCTGGATTTCCCCCGGAGCCCTGCCCCTCTCACCTTTTGCCCCGCACCTTTGTAGATAGCACTGCCCTGCACCTTTGTAGATAGCACTGCCCTGTACCTTTTGTATATACACTCATTGGACATTGTTCATTAATTAATTCTCCTGTGTGCATCAATCCCCGGAGTCCAGCGCGTGAGTCCACCTTGTACACCGTGACAGTGTGTTTGTGTCCTCTAGAAGAAGTTGCAACGTAGCATTACCAATACCTGAGTTTGTGTTTTCATTTAGCTCTTCCACTGCATATAGTGTTTCTCCACTGCGTGCCCTGATCGCTGCCATAGCAGATTGTAGGCTAATATTAGCTGCCCTTACCCTACTGCTTTTAGGAAAGGTCAAACTCATTAACCTGAATAGTGTAACAAGACAACACATGGTCCTGATCTTTTCTGGTGTAACATTATGTATATGAATGGCAAAGCATAAATCAAACTTTTAATTCAAAGTTTTATACTTTTTTCTTCTTTCTTTCTTCTATTTCCATGTTTACTATAACAGTGAGCATTAGAAGATGTCGTTCCATTGAGAGTTTCACTAATGTAATGCCTGTGACTGATATGTGAAATTGGCCAGCAAATCTCTTTTCCTTTATTTGGAGAGCAGCTCTATAGGATGCACAGACTGAACTGTCAAAATAAAGTGCCATAAAAAAACATAATAAGCTGCTGTTATGACAGAAGAAAATCACTCTTGATTTTCAAAGTCATTCAAAAGTTGGTACAAGTGTTATAAAATGTGATGAAAGCATCAGGAATATATAAATGTATAAAGTACTAAGATGTTCATTTATTACAGAGAAAGAGAAAAGAAAAAGTGTCTAAACATATTTTCTTGCACTTATAAAATGTTACCATTAAAGCCTTAATCAAGATATCAATCATCCCAGAATGCTGATTCTATTTTTCTGGACGTAGCATTTCAGTGGGAGAAACATATGAGAGTCAGAAGACGACCCTTGGACAACACTACATCCAAAAGAACAGAATCAGCTTACTGTGATCTGAACCAGACACTTTCTAGGTCTCTCAATATTACAGGAATATTATGCAGGGTTGTAAAATACAAAACTGTGTTTCAGAATAACTATCTTCAAGCTATCAAATACCACCCTAATATTTCTTTTTCATTCCTTATCTCATGAAAGATCCTGCATCTAAAAGTGTAATCTGCCTTTCTTAGACACAAACCTATAATGAATTTTATGCTGAATTACTCTTTCATCTCTTATGCACAAAAAAATGAAATTGTCAAGGCAATAGTAGGGACAAAAATATGGAGGGAGCCAATTTCAACTCTAGAGATTTCCTTTCAATTTCATTATGATATCAGACCATGGCTCCCTGAGGTGTTTGCTGCTGCAGCTTGTGATCTTAAAATATTAGTCGTTCTTGTCTGGAGGCTGCTGGATATTGAGATTTCTGGGTCTGCAGTTATGAATAAAGTTCACGTTAATACTTTTGTTTAATCTGTTAAATATAGAAGGAAGCCTTGCATTTGCTTTTAAATATATTTAGTAAGGCACAGAGCCAGAGAATGTGCACATCCTAGCTTGAATTGTCAAGGACTTTGACCGTCGCCATCTTGGTGCAAGGGTCACTGCGCACTGCTACAGTGGTGTTATATCAGTCAAAAAGTAGGCCAGCTCGAAAGCAGATCTTGCTCTCTTCTTCTTTTTCTTTTTTTGACTCAAATGGATACCATGATGTATGAAATAATTATCATACTGTATTTTATAAGACTTAAAAGAAGGTATTAAGACAATAAAGTGATACAGTGTTTACTGAGCTCATAAATCAAGTGATCCATAGCCAGAGATGGGCAGTAACGTGTGTACTCCGATTACTTTTTTCGAGTAACGAGTAAAGTAAGGGATTACTATTCCAAAAACGGTAATTAGATTACTGTTACTTTCCCGTAAGCACGCTGTGTTACTGCGTTACTAAAACCGTGATTTTCTTGCGACAATGTCTCATGACAATGACGTAAGCGAGTGCGACGTTCGTGACAACAGCTGTGTGCAGATCAACAATGGATAATATATCGAGTGCAGGAGAGAGTATGAGCGTGCAGCGTTTAAAGCGTGGAAGTACTGACCTTATTTTGAGTTTGATTCCATAAAAAGTGACAAAAACATTAGCATCCGCTGTTCACTGCGTGGGAAGGAAACCCATTAACTTCCAAGCAAGCACCGAGTGCGCTACCACGTAATGTGAAATTCACAGAGAAACTCGCGGATTCTTCCACTGACCGCTGCGGCTCACCTGCACCAGGGCAAACCTCCGCCTACCTCACTCCTGCTTTACAGGTGAAAATAGAGCAACAGGACCGCTAGTCTTTGATTTTATTTATTTTCTGCTGTGTTTCACTTGCATTTATTTGAAAGACTGAGTGTAAACACAAAAAAATATTTTATTTTATGTGCTGGAATGTGCAGAAAATAGGTTTAAATGTTAAACAAATTTCTTCCAGTCAGTGAATGTTGCATATAATTTAATTTTTGCTTGATGCATAAAGTTAAAAGATTAAAACTAATGAAACAAGTTTTAAAAAGAGACTTTTCCAGTTGATTACATTTTGTATGATGGATTATGCAGAAAAAGCAGAATTGGGCTGAAAGATCTATCGCTTTATCACCTATTCATGTTGTAAATCGTGTTTTTAAAAAGTAACTAAGTAACTAAGTAATTAATTACTTTTGAAAATAAGTAATCAGTAAAGTAACGGGATTACTTTTTTGGGGAAGTAATCAGTAATTAGTTACTGATTACTTTTTTCAAGTAACTTGACCAACACTGTCCATAGCACAATTTTCTCACAGGCGTACATACAAATAAATGATGAAAGAAGGCAGGTTTGCCATTAGGTTTTCAGGCCAAGAAGTCTTTTATAAACAGTCTGTACAAAGAACATCAATGAATTGAGTCTATGGATCTGTGTAATCAGTGGCAGAAAGTCTCCACTGTCAGTGTGAGTGTCTGTACCTTTGTGGCAGAAGGCTCCAGTGTAGGCTGACTGTCCACAGTCGCAGGAGAAACCGTTGGCTTTTTCCTCACAGCGACCCTCGTTCTGGCACAGCGAGCCATAGCTGCTGCAGTGGCCTGGGCATCCAGGTAGGACTCCAGGCGTGATCTTAGCTCTCTTCTCCAGGTCCAGAGTGACGCCATTCAGCTGCAGAGAGCGGATACAGCCCAAAAAGCCTTTCTGTCTGGATGCAGTGCCTCCTGCCAGGAAAGAAATAACACTTGATACACCATTGCTCTTTTTCTGCCTACTCAGACTCAAACCTCTTAATGAAAATTCTATGCAGTACAGTCTAGTTCCTATAGACTGCAGATCTATAGTTTTTCATACTTCTCAGCAGTAAATTATGATTGACAGCCATAAGTTGCCACTGTGGCACAAGCCCATGTCTGCACTGCAGGGCAGACACAGCCTAAAACTGGTCCTCGCTGTTGGACTAACTACTTGGCTGTTGAGCCATCTGGTGTGTGCGGACGAATCCCTGCTTCCTTTCATTTTCCTATTAACATTCGAATATAGGCAGTTCACACAGGGTCTGGGCAAAATTACAGTTCCAAGCTGGCTGCATCCATTCCTGACAGTTATTATTGTTTTCATAGACAGTTATTGGCAGGGTATTACTGTCACAGTCAATGTTCAGCCAAAGCGGCTTTTCATACCACAAAATCGATAACCTCTGTGTGGCTCTGACTTCCTTCTGCAACAAAAGTTATAAAACGCCTACACATTATGAGCACACATGGCAGGAAAATTAATTAACGTCTTTTAACATGTTCTGTGAAGATAAGCTTGACTACAAAGAATGAAATACAGAGAAAGGAAAACTCCTGCTCAATGATGATTTAAAAAGCCAAATCTACACCATGATTCTAGAAAGTACTGGTTGTGACTGTTAAGAAAGGAAGAGATCACAGTGCACAAAAAGAACAAGGACGGGGTCCTGAGGGGTGCCACCTCTGACCAAGGGAAGAAACAAAGGACACACGCTGCCAGAGGAAGAAGTCCTGTAGGAGTGAAAGGAAAAGCCTTGCATGACAACATGAATTTCAGCCATTTAAGCAGTTTTACTTTCCCACTTTATGGTGAATAATCCAGATCCCTGTTTTAACTCCAGTGCAACAACAAGCGAAATTATACAATGCTTAACAAATGTATTAGACTATCTGTGAGAAGAACAAGGAAACACAAATAATTGAGAAATCTGTCAAAAGAAAACTTGTTTAAAACTAAAAATGTATTTATTTTTTTAATTGAAAAATTGAATTGCAGGTTCCAATCTGAGCCTGGAAGTCGGAAATTAATCAAGGACTAAAACTAATTGTTCTGTTTATTAATGCAAGTGAATAACTGCAATTTGGCAACTTTATCAGAAGATAATAACACATTTCCTCTGTCTCTTTTCTTTCACAAATGACAACAATAATTATATTGTAGCATTAAAAATAATAATTTTGATTAAAGAGCTTGCACATACTGGTGGACTAACCATAACAGATGATAACAAACAAAATAATAACATTAAAAAATTATTTTGGTAATTACCAGTACTGTTCATTTAGGGTAGTTGTGATATAAACTATGTATTGGGTGGTTCTCTAATAAATTTGTTAAGCAGTATATGTTTAAAGCAATGGCACACAGTACTGCTGTTAAAAGAATAGTAAGAACAGTGAACTACAATGCTTAGTATTCAATGCTGCAATGCTGCAATGCTTAATGCTTTGGAACGGCACTGCTAAATCAGACGCTGTGTATTTTTCCACCTTTGTGTCCTACAGCCTTTGAATGGCTGCAGACATTTAATAAATGGAGGGGAAAGTTTTTAATGTAGCATAAAACGCATTGCAGGCTGATTTTTACCAAGTGTGCTTCCTGATCGAAGCAGCCTATGATATTTGCCTAGTCCTGCAAATTTTCACTCTTGGGGGAAAGAGCAACACGCCTTGGGTACAATGTTTGGGTGGAGGATTCAAACCCATCTTCA
Organism: Perissodus microlepis; assembly: GCF_051167445.1. NCBI lineage: Eukaryota > Metazoa > Chordata > Actinopteri > Cichliformes > Cichlidae > Perissodus > Perissodus microlepis. The sequence continues at coordinate 30,255,576 of NC_140477.1, forward strand.
GCAGCTGCCCAAAGAAAGGATGCTCCCAGTGGTAGCACATGCAGGTGCACAAAGCAGATGCTGAGATAGCAACCTCAGCAGTCAGTTACAGCAACAAACATAATCCCAAGAAGACCAGCTCTTTGATCAAGGCTGAAGAGAAGCGCCTCGCAGCTAAAAGCACAGACAGACTTTCCCATCTTGGAAGAAGATTGGCAGATGGAGCGAAAGACCCCGGAGCATACTGCCATATCAACACTCCGCTAGAATACTGGCTGTGAGCTGACTGAAGCGAGCTGCTGAGGCTTTGCAAAATGGTCATTTTGCAGAGTTTTGACCTAATTCAGCATAGCTGGGCATGTGAAAAAAACAGCCTAATAATATATATACTGTAGCTTTGGAAAAGAAAAATCTACTGATTTCCTGAAGTTTCTGCTTTACACAATAAATGGACACGCTGGACAGGTCGCCAGTCTGTCGCAGGGCTAATACAAAGAGACAGATAACCATCACATCTTTGGGAAATGTAGATTCACGTCTTTGGACTGTGGTAGGAAGCGGGAGCACCCAGACACAGGGAGAGCATGCAAACTTCACACAGAAAGGCCTCAGCCAGGTGGTGGAATCACAATCAGGGCCTTCTTAAGGTCCTGAGCATTAAGAGGATTTATCTACTTCATCCAGTTGTCCACCTGCACTTGGTGCCAAACTATGCACATTTCATGTTGTCTGGTTGCTGCACACGTTGGTTTTACTATATGTGGAAATATTATTATATGGAACGCAAAAAAAAGTGTGCACAGTGTAACCACAGTGAATTTTAAATGGAATGGCAGGAAGGAAGGGGGACTGATCATTTTTACCCTGGTGATTTTTTAGGCATCCATCTACAAGGGACTGTGTCATGGGACTGTGGGAGGAAGCCAGAGTACCCACACAGACACGGGGAGAACATATAAACTCCACGCAGAAAGGCCCATGCCAGATGGTGGATTTGAAGTTTCCTTTGCTTGGTTTAACAGCATTTGGGAAATATTTTTTTAAAAAGACATAGGGGGGGCTCATAATTATGTTCTCATCTGTATAATTCAGACACAGAAATATTTCGAGCTTTAAGTCCTGTGAATTTACTGATTATCTGCCATATAAGTACAAAAATGCCTTCCTCTGTATAGCCTTAAAAGAATCAACCAGAAAACAAAAAAACTATTACACAACCATGACCAACAGGGTTATGAACACTTCATTATCAAGCTACAGGGATTTAATAGCCCGATACTCCTTCACCAAAGGAGTATGCACCATTAAAGTCAGATGTGCCGTGTACCAGTACGCTCACCTATGATTTATTAAAGCATTGATTAATGTAGCTACAGCCTAGGCCAAGTAACAATAATGCAAAACATAACCCATAATGACATCCTGCTTAATTTTGCTGAATTGACTGTATTGTATTGTTCATAAACTGCAAGTGTAAAAACAAGGAAATATTAAGGTTTATTTATTTAAACCAGCAAACATAATTTCTTATTAAGTTACACAATTTTATATATTACAAATGAGATCCATTATTCATAGTAATACAGATGTCTTTGCAGTACTGTGAGTTATGATTCCACAGAGGGCGTGCTGTGAACACTGGATTAACAAAAAAGCTGCAGAAAGAGCGCAAAGGCACCCAAACACTGACGTTTCACTGAAAACAGAGTCAAGACAGACAAAAACACCTTCTTAAAAAGTCCTTCAAAATCCTTTTAATCACATTTCTGTTCAAACAAATGAGTCCCCGTGTGTTGCCGGTAAATCCCGCCCAAGTAAAGAAAACGACTGATGTTCGTTTCTTTTTTAGCTGTTCAGAGCGGATTATTAGCTTAACACTACCAGCAACTCAATTCCCACTTCGATCTCTCTGCAGCCTCTCGGTCTCATCACACTTTGTTCAATGGTTTTGTTTCTCTTCAAAAAATGTAATACCTACAAAAATAAATGAACCAATGTTATTTGAACAAAGCCAAAGCCTTACAGTACAAGACTGATTTTCAAGCACAGTTCAGATAGATTAATGTGTAGGCATCTGGATGTGTTTGGAACAGAAGTGGTGAATTTAAGAGGAAAATGGTGGAAAAATGTATGCAACATCTCCTAAAAATGACCAAAAGCTATTGATTTAATAACAGAAAGCTCAGTCAGTTTAAACTGTAATGTTAAAGAGGCAATATTACATTTTTTAGAAGAGTAAGTGTTGCTCATACAGTTAGGTTTATCTCCTCTAAAGGATAAAGCTGTTTCTTACAAATCTCATGAAAAGAAAAAACGGTAATAAGTATACGCATGTAGCCAAAGTCTGACATCGCTCATTCCCCTGTGCTGCTGAGCTCTGCTAATGCCTCAAAATACACAGAGCTGCATTGTCACACCAGGCGACATGCTCCTTCATTGAACACAAGTGATTTATTTTGATTCAGTCCCACAAACACTCCCCTGGTAGTATAAACACTCACTAGAAGACCAAATGACAGCGTCAATGTTTCCTGTTGTTTTGGTAATGTTCGTTAAAAACAACATCACATAGCTTCATTTGCCATTTGAATTTACATGTAACTTTAAAAGTGTGACCCATTTTCATTTGTGTTTCAGTGGAAACTAACTGACGTTTGGTTACACGGCCACAGAGTGGATAATGATGAAAGTCAGACAATACATCTGTTTGGTTTTGGTTTCTTCTCAGGATTTATTCGGATTTAACATTTAGGTCCCATGGGTCACCTACCAGTTGCCTCTGGCTGTCCCAAGAGCGAGGCTGAAGAACAGGGAAGGTATTTTCAATGAAAGCCCCCAAACTTTGCTTCTGTATATGAGGTACAGAACAGCAGTCAAGTGTTTGCGATAACTGACTATGAGTCTTTCACTTCCCTGTGGAGGAATTTTGGCTCACTCTTCTTTGCAGAATTGTTTTTAATTCAGCCTCATTGGAGTGTTTTCCAGCATCAGCGGCCTGTTTAAAGTCTGTTTAAAGTGTTTAAATTAATGCCAAAGCATCTTAATTGGATTTTAGTCCAAACTTTGACTAGGGTTTCAAAACCTTCATTCTTATTAGCCATTCAGAGGTGGACTTGCTGTTATGTTTCAGATCATAACAGCACATAACCTGAGTGTGCTTAAACGTCAGGGGATGAACTGATAGTCAAACATTTTCCATCAGGATTCATAATTTAATCAATTAGGGCAAGTTGTCCAGGCCCTGAAGAAGCAAAGCAGCCCTAGACACTGGGCTAGTGTCTAGAGCTAGCTTGTTAGTGGGCTAGTGTCTAGGGCTAGCTTAGTGTATACTAGGCAGAGTAATTGTATACTTTGTTATACAATGTTTGATTGTTGCTATGATGTTCTTTTTTATCATACTAGTTTTACGGCAGATGTAACAAGACACAAATCTTTTGTGTTGTCAGTCCACAGAGTATTTTCCCCAAAGTCTTGGAGATCAAGATGTTTTTTGAATTTTTGGATTCTTTTTGGTCAGCAGATGTTTTTGCCTTGGAACTCTCCCATGGATGCCATTTTTGTTCATTCTGTTTCTTACTGATGACCTTAACTGAGGCAAGTGAGACCTGCAGTTCTGTAGATGTTATTCTGACTTCTTTTGGGACCTCCTACATGAATTGTCGATTACTTGTAGTAATTTTGGTGGGTCTGGCGAAAGTTCACCACTGTTCCAGGTTTTCTCCATTTGTAGATCTTTGTGATTTTTACTGTGGCGCTCCAAAGGCCTAGAAATGGTTTTAGTAACCCTCTCCATGATAATTGATGCCAATGACTTTGTTTCTTAGCTGTTTCTTTAGATTGCAGCACAGTGTGTTGCTTTCTGAGATTTTCAGTTTGTCGGACAGCTTTCAGCAGGTCTGGCAGTAATCAGGCATGGGTGGAGATAGTGAAGTTGAACTCACAACCCTGTGTCCCCATACCATGGCTTTTAACTCACTAGGGCTATGGCAGTTGCTTTATTCCTTTAAACTTAACTAGTTAGCATTACTGCACAGGTTTCCATTTTGGCTCTTTGTTTGCATTTACTTTCCATGTAACACTGCTTTTGTCAGTGATGTCTAAAACATCTTCAGCTGTCTAACAGATGTGGTGAACTTAAACTCTGGGAATAATAATGATATATCTCAATTATTGGAGCCACAGCTCAGAAAAAATATAAGAGAAAAAGTGAAAAAGTGAAAACAGGAAATGATTGAAATTTCAGAGACTTCACACTCTTTTGCAGAAGGCTGTATCTTTTAGGTATTTCACCAGTCTCTTTTGGTATCCAATTTCCTGCACTGATGCATCATAGAGGTGTCTGTAGAAGCCAACCTCCTCACAGACTCCTATCTCCAGGTTAAAAAAATGTCATTTCTTTTGTGCTTGTAAAACTCTTACACCTAGTATTATTGATCTTCTACAGTACTATAGATAAATTGTTTCAAATAAGCCAGGCTTTCATGGAATTTTTGTAAGTGGTCTTGATCAATAGAATAGACTATCTGAAGGGTTCCAAAGTTTTTCTTTGTATATTGGTTGCTTTTTCACACATTCTCAGTCCAGTCCTCGCTTATGACCATTTTCACATCAATATTCTTTCAGTTTGTTTTTCGTTTAGCCACTTACCACTGAGTCATGACTTAATCAACCATAAAAAATGCAACTAACAGAAAGAATGAGTAAGTGTCGTCTCTACATATAACAGGCAACTTAGCAAAGAACCAATTTTAAATTAAATTAAATTAAATTAGAGACTTTGTTACTTTATTTACTACATTTCAGCCAGTGGTGTTTGAGATTTTGTCAAAATTGACAAAAGCAGTGTGGGACCTCATGACAATGAACAGAAGAAAAAGCAGCCAACATCTAAAGACAAGCTTTGAAGACAATTACAAGAAAGTTTGTCTAGGGTAGTTCAGACTATGCTGATGAATAAAAGTGGTCGTACCAAATATTGAGTTTCAAGCTCATTAGAAATGTAGTAATTTTGGTGTATTTACTATATTTCTAGGTATTTTTTGCAAATTTTAATAACTGGCTGCACTTACTTCCCATTTTCCTAGCAGAATGCACAGTTGGTTTGTGATGGTTATAATCACACACACCAAATATTACACTTTCTCAGCACACACAAATGGACATTACTTATCCAGAGTAATTACTGTTTTGAAAAACTGAATTCAGCACGTCCTGCATACAGTATAGCAGAATTCTTTCTTGGTAAAGTCAAAATCATCAGCTCTTCTAATCACTCCTCACAACTTTCCAAATACCTAAAAACCAACTGGATTGGACTCTAACAGTAAGGTTTGCTCTTATTTTACATACACTATGCAGATAATCAGTACGACCACCTCCAACAGGTGTCCATGTGGGACTTGTGTGGTTGGGTAGAAACTGCAAGAATTTAATTCTGTTTTTATCAGGTTGTCTTTGCATGTGGGCACATTTGCATGCGTGTTTGTACATATCCAATTCTGTGTAACACTGTGTAAAATATAAATAAAAAACAGAATGATGCAAATGGCTTGCAAATCTCATTAACCCATATTTTATTCAAAAAAATAACACAGAAAACATTTTAAACAAATGTTTAAAGTGAAAAACATAATTTTAAGAAAAATCCCATTTGAGCTCATTTTGAATTTGATGGCAGCATCCTCTTTTAAATTCAGCCTGAGGAGACCAGCTCCTGGAATTGTGGGAAAGGAACTGTGTCATGTTTTTGTCTGATATTGTATTCTAGCAGCTAATAGTTGTGAATACTTCTCAACAACATCTGTAGTACAACTTTACAGTGTGAGCCATTATTCTGAAGTTGTTCCATCTGCCCACCTTTGCTGCTGAGAAATTCTGCCTCTCTAAGTTGCTTTTCTTAAATCTCCACTCCTGTTGCTGAGCTTTTGTCAGCTGTTTCTTTTTAGTTTAACTTGCCCTTCTGGCCTTTTGAGACTTTTGAGATGCGTTGCTGCCATCAAATTCAAATCGAGACAATATTTTTTCTTAACAAAGTGCCTAATCTTGATAACCTTAAATTAACCCTGACTTATTTTAATCTAAAAATCCCTTTGACATGTTCTCACTTTAAATGTTCCTCAGGTTTCTTAAACCCTAAATATTTGGAAAAAAAAAAGTCAACTTTTGCTCCTCACCTATAAATAACTGGCTGTTTAGCTGAAGATGCATGAGTCCATCAGTGGGAGCTTCGTGCGTGGCGGCGGGGAAATTATCGACACGCAGCGATGCTTCCTTCACATTTCGCTCAGCTTGCACTCTGTGCCATCGGCTGTCATTCAACGGGAGGCTCGTCTTCACTCGTACATCCAGTGGCCCATTCCCCACATCGAAGGAGAAGACAACCTCCGTAGAAGCTGAAGAGGATTATTCACAGATAAAAAGATCATATAAAAGCCTTAAAAACAAAGATTAGGTGAAGAAGCCTTCACATCAGCAGACCACATCTGATTCATGGAAATCTTCATTGAAAATGATCAAAGGGGTGCTTATTTTCACTGCAAACCACGATTCTCCAAAGAATCAGTCCATAATCACACTGTGTCCAAAGCTGATGACACTCTTGAAGTTAAGGCTTAAGAAGTTAAGAGGTTTATCATTGATCATTTATTTATGGATGACAAAAACTGCACAAAATGTAGAGCCAGTGTATGACAAGTGCCAGTGCCAGACCATGCTTCATTTCCGGTCTGATACGCCCAATGCTTACTGTCATCTTCTCATTGTTGGCTGTCCAGTAAAGGCAAAGCTGGTAGTAGTTGGAGCGGGAGGATGAAGCTCTGGCTTAAATCAGTATAAAGCACATGATAGTGTACGTATATTCAAATCTAAAGCTAATGTAGATCAGATGGTGCCAGAGTCGTCTGATATTGCTGTAATTGGAAAAATGAACTGAAGAGCACATGCATGCTATGTTTTTTTTAAATTAAATTATAGCCAAATCAAATAATTACACTAATTTCAAACTGTATTAGTTAAGCATGTGGGCAGAGTAGAATGACTGCAAGGAGTCAGATTCTTGCTTTGTATTCAAAAAGAGGAAAGAAAGAAAAATCCAAACAGTTGAGAAAACAAGCTTTGACTTGCAAGAAATCTCTTTTTTTACTCATGTTTTTCTATTAGCAACTAAAGTGTATCAGACTCTTTTGTGGCTTTTTTCAGTGATATTTTTAATAGACTTCTTTCTCCCTGCAGTCTGGCTGCAGAATGCGCCGTCTTTCAGCAAACCCATTAGTCAGTCATGTTCGTCCATCATCATATGTTGGCAGAAGTGTGAAGTGACTTCCTCCCACCGGCCCATCTGTTGGCAGCATGGACAGACAGCTGGACGCAGATCTGAGATGATTTAGAGACCAGCCGAGGGCAGGAAAAAAAGACTCACATCTGTTTGTTCCTGTGTGTATCTGTGTGTGGGAAATTGCATGTGTGCTGAGACTGTTACAACCAAGCCTATTTTGAAATCAAAAGTAATGATAATTCTAATGTTCAGTAATACATTTCTAGGCTCACTGGGAATCACTCTGTAATCTAATTTTAATTTTCAGATTTTTTTTATTCAGTTGGGTGGAAAAATATTGCAATTACAGGCCAATTAGTTGGAACTTCCTGATATATACGAACAGATATTTTTTTAGCCAGCTCTTGTACTGTAATAGGCTTTTGAGGAACTGCTGCTGTGATTTTTGTTATTTGCCTTGACTGGACTGTCAACTGCAAGAAGATCAACAAAAACATGGGACAATGTAATCATCATAATTGGCAGCCTGTAGTTTGCATGCGGCTACTGACTTCTATGCACGTTTGCTCTATAAACTAAGAGCTGAGCAGTAGTACGACCTGAAAACCTTTGACACAAACTGGAAACTACAGGAGACTGTCGCAATCTTCTTGCAACCAATTTAAGGAGGATTTAAGTCAACTTATTTTCCCTAGCGAGGGGCAGTTGCCAGGGAGTCACTCAGCGGTCTCTAGGCATCTGTGGCTAGAGGCTGAAGTTAGCAGTGTCTGAACAAATAAAAACATTCGTAAACACTGAGAAACTCTTCCCCTCTGCCAAGTTAACGTGAAACAAACTGCACAGTTAATCTCAAAATAGAAGCAGAAATGCAATAATCCCTCTTATAAACTGTCATTATCAGTTATTTAGAATAAATCAAGAAAGCATTGAGCATTCGATAACAATTATCCAGGACATTAAGTTCTCACTTACAGCTGAGTTCTATCCTGATAAAGTCCTTGATGCCCAAATTCTCCAGGAAAACCCCAGAGGACGATGTCGTTTTAAACAGGAAAGAGATGTCTGCATTCAACTGTCCCTGAAAGGTGGGGAAGTGAAGGTAGGATGTCTCCTTATCAAAAAATGCAGCATTCCAGAAGTTCTCTGCAAAGAAAAAGAAAATCACTTCTTAAATGTGTCATACCATATCTTTATGTTTGCTCATAAAAAAGGGATGTAAAACTTTCTTATAAAAACTTGATATATCACTTTGGAACAAAGCTTATTAAAAGAAAACTCATTATGATGGCTATATAATGAAAATCGCATGGTAAACAAATGAACCAACTGTTCAGCTAATTAACTAAGAATAAAGGCATAACTCCAGCTATGCTATCTCATTCAGGCTGATTTATCTAGCAAGCCATTTATTTATGTAGTCATTAAACTAAGTGGTAAAATTAGAAGCAATTAACACAAGGTAAAAATCTATCACTTACTCACTCACTTTGTTATATATCTTTGTGTTAGTTGTTATTAAAGAGTAAAAATAAAGTCATATTTTAGCTACTAATTAGCTTGTGCAGACTCTTTTCCCATTAACAAGTTAAATGGTGGGTGATTGGATACACTAATTACTTGAATTCTCTTCACTCTGTGGTTGAATAAAACCTACTGCTTGAGTACTCCATCAAAACATCATCAATATGTATGATATTCACATGGAGAGAACTGAGGTCTCAATATTTAACATCATCCCCCATTGTGCTAAACCATAACCAATTTAAATGTATTTACTGTCTCCATGACAACGTAGCGGTCCGACCCTATAGGCAGCCTCTGACCCAGGCCGATGGATGTCTCCCAGCACCAGAGACCTTACTGGGAGGGTCTCCTTATGGGTAAGCAGGCCTGAGTCCTCAGTCCTGAGGTACAAGGATGAAAAGAAGAGATAGCAGAGGGAAGATAAGAAAAACAAGAGGGGACAGAGGAGGAGGGTTGCATAAAAGGCAAAGAAATGCAAGAAAGAATAGGAAGAGAGTGTGGAAGGTGAGAAAGCATTGGTATTAGAAAGCTGAATAATCATGCATGCAAAGCAAAGGTCACCATTAAAACTCAAACAAAACTGTGTCTGAAAAAATAGGACAGGCCGTATTTAGATTAGTAACTCCTCATTTCTCGACTGCGCTTGTCTGCTCTCAGAGGCTCACTGGTGGATGTTGAGAAAAGCTGACACAACATGTCTGAAACAATGTCTTGTGAAAACCGTCTCTGAACGAACGCAGGTCGAGTGATTAATCTGTAAATTCACCACACGAGCTCGGCTCTGTGGTGCTTCAAATTCCAGCAGTCTGCTTTGTTGCTGTGAAATGTAGTCAAAAAATAAATCTGGGACTTTAGGCAGCATCCAGCGCCCGTGTATCTGATGAGATATTGATGGCAGGAGAAGAGTCTATAAAAATAGAGTTCCCCAGTACAGATTTAGGCTAAGAGATAATAGAATGAAGGACCTTTGGCTATGCAGGCAGCAGCAGGATTGGTTGCAGCATGGGTCTAACTGCAGAACTGGTCACAGGATTGGAGAAGGTGACCTAAATACAGAATTGCTTACAGGATGGATAAAAGGATTTGAATAAAAAAGGAGTGGATAACAAAAAGGGAGAGACGTTTAAATATCTTGGGATTTGTTGTTTTATGGCTCTTTGCTGTTCAGTGTGGCAGGATGTCGTGGGAAGCAACCAAATCAGTTTGTAAAAGAATCTCAGAGACATGCACGTGTTTTCAAAATGCAGTGACACACTCTGCCCGCTTTCCATGATATGGTAACAAAAGCTATTTTCTTTTACAACACAAAGAATCAAAAACCCAGATTTAAATAGAACTTACAGCCTGGAGTGATACCATAATAGTTCACATTTGCAGTTCCAAAGTACAATACCATTGGTCGTAGTCGGCATCACAGTTGCAGTCGTGACTTGGATCCAGACAGCTGTCCTGCAGACTGCAACCACACTGCTGGGTACCGGTCAGGGCTCCACCCCAAGATGTCTGGCTCTGACCTGGTCCGGCGCCTCCCACCCACCAGCTGAAAGGAGCACCCTCTTGAGCACACACACACACACACACACACACACACACACACACACACACACACAGATAAAGACGTAATTAAGCATTAATTTATTTTTCACTACAGGGAAGAGTTAGACTGCAAATGCAATCAATTTCACAGTCATTTTGAAATGGTATGAAGACGGTGATTCCTATAAAGATAATGATAGCGTGGAAGGGAAACATCCCCAGTAGAGAAATTATCATTCATCTGTTTTCATTTGTTTATTTTTTATCATTTCATTTTTATCTCTGGCACAGTGATTAGCACTCAGTCAGTCAGTGCAGTCAGTGGTGATTCTACTGGTGATTCTAAATTGGCCATAGGTGTGAATGTGTCCAGGGTGTACCACGCCTCTCGCCCTATGTTAGAAGAGAATTGATGGATGGATAGATGGATAGTTAAATCTTTATTATAAAACCAAACAAATCCACTTAATTTGTGTTGCAAAATCAGTAACAAATGTGCAGCAGTATTGTAATATGATTTCTAATTTCTTACTAAATTAAATACATCAGCAGTTCACACCACCTCCCTTCTTCTGAATATCTTATGTTAAAAAGTTGATAAATTTAACACATAATAACTAACAACTATTTCTCCAGATGTTACCAAGTGTGTTGGAGAGGCGGGACTTCCTGCAGTGATAGGACAGCTCCTGCTCGCAGTGCTCTGATTGGCTGATGACAGCCACTAATTGCTCCTCTTCAGAGGAATAGTCAAAGTAGGCAAAATGTTGGTTTCGCTCAGCGGAGGACTGAACTCTGGTCAGCTCTGTGTTATTGTGCTGAATGACCATCCACGTCTTATCCTCTGGTGGAGAGACAGGCAGGGTGGAAAGACCAAGAGAAGGTGTGAACGTAGTTACGCAGCCAAACAATCTTTCAAACTAAAGAAACAAACAAAAACAATGCACATTTTCTTTAAAAGGAAACAGAATACGTTTGTGTACCATACCTGTCATGTTACAATAAATCAGCTGGGGTTTGATTGGTCCGCTGCCATCCACGTCTATATAGTAATGCCCTGACATGTTGCCTTTGTGTTTGTATGCCTCACATGACTGTTCATATATTGCTGAGGAAAAGAACACAATAAAAAAACGTAAACTTTAATAAACTGGATCAACACTTATTGATTTCTTAGCTATGCTTGGGACCATTAAACCGTAACATGCATCCTAATAAATGGTAGTCAGACGTGGGTGATACAGTCAAACTGAATTCACATGATGTAACCTTTTTATTATTTCTAATATTGGCAATTGAATGATACAAATTTCAAACAACAAATACATTCTTGTTTATTTGTTGTATCTACATAAAGAGCCAACACTACCAGTTAATACATTATGTGTCACGTCACATATAAATAACTCACTTGCTTTATGGCTCAGTCACACTAGAGTAAAAATAAGACTTCAACTTATGAAAAATATTTTATTGCGGGGGATTGCTTTCACTTTTTTGCATTCAACAGCCATTTTCAAAATGTTCTGTTAAAAACATTCTACTGCAAGGCGATTGCACAGATTTGCAACAGACATTAAATTTATAATTCCATATTGATTGCCAAAATGTTGCAATCAATCTGAGTCACTCTGATATCCATTGATATCTTTGCAATAGAACTTAAATCAACTGGTTACCAATTCAATGCATTCTGGTTATGTTCCTATAAGAAAGCAAGGTTGTCAAACTCCTATGCCAGTACTTTTCTGTGCAGGAAGTAGTTCACTATTTGTGGGGACTTTTTAAATTTAAATTTCTGTTCCAGACCTGTGAGGTTCTGGCAGGATTCTAAATATGGAGACAGTAAAATAGTTGTATTTCTTTTTAATTGAATTTCTGTGTATGCAGATGGCAACGGATTTGCGGCTTTCGGATTTATCACAAATAGGTTGGATGTAATTGTCAAATTGACCCCATGTAATTGCATATTGATAGCAACATCTCAGCATCTAAAGTTGCTTTAAAGACAGCGATTGACTGTAAATGGCTGCAGATCTGACTTTGAAAGAAAGATTTCAAAGGCAATGAAATTAAATGTTCATCAAACACAGTCCCAATAATTTTCCCTAGTGTGACTGTAGTTACATAGGCACCAGTTACATGGGCAAGTCATCTATGCAATTGTTTGCTGAAGATTGCCAGCAGTTGCAAGATAAAAGTGGTCATAACTTCCCTGTGGTTTCGTTGCTAGCAGTAGTTTGCAAGAAAGATGCTCATTTGTCTGCAAACACTCAGCAACTACTTGCTGACTAGTAGTGAAACTGTGAAAGGTGCACCGCAACCTGGAACTAGAAAGTGTTCGCCTTCAAATGATATATGACAAGTTTTTAAAATTCAGTAGTAAGGCAGAGCTTTTACTTTCAAGGCTAATGTTCTCCATTTCCAGTCATATTTGTTCTAGTTTTTCAAGTCTCATTACTGTTCTACTTATCACTGCTACACATTTCTTGCTCTCAACCGGTCATCACCAAAGAGTCACTGACTGTTTTCAGTATAAAAGTCAAGCAGACTACATGCCCACCAGTACATATGTACATGTATACCCAGAGTATGTGCATAAAAAAATCATGGAAACATGAGAAGATTAGTGATTTTCAAATAATTAAAAACATCTATCAATTAAAATTTGTGTCCATCAATTAAAATTGTAACAATAAAACTGGTAATTGTGCGGAAAAAAAAATTAGATGAAAGCAAATTATATAAAGCCCTACGATTACATAATGCTTGTTGCGTAGAATACACACACACATCCACAAGGGAATATGTCTGAGTCCATCTATGAGCAGCAACAGCCACGTCAATGCTTGTTTAACTTTCCCCAAGACACTGCCCTGATACAGTTCAAGAAAGGTTTTGATCCAAATTCAATTAACATAGCTGCGTGTGTGTGTGTGTGTATGTGTGTGTGTGTGTGTGTGTGTGTGTGTGTGTGTGTGTGTGTGTGTGTGTGTGTGTGCGCGCGAGAGAGAGACCTGGCCCTAATCCAGCTCAGAGCTGTTCACACCACCAGCGTGTAGAAGGATTCAATTAATGCTCAGCGGTACAAGCAAAGCAAAAAATCTGTTTAATTTCTAATCTGACTCACCTAAAATACTGTAGGCACTCTCTCATTTATGTGGAAAGAACAGTTTGCCTTGAGACTTACTCTCCTTTTTTTGACATGCTTGCTATGTGCCTCCCATTTACTGCTATTCTAACCCCCTCTTTATATTTCTTTTTCCAATCATCGTCGTATCTTTCTTGATTTCTCCCTTATTTTTTTCTAACGTATTTAAGGCCGACGATTAAATTAAGTGATTTATTCTGAATGTTTGATTGCAGTTCATATGTGGGGACCCATATAACTTTTTGAGGAGAAAACATTTTCATACATAAGAGTGTACATTATTTTTAATATCTGGGAAACTCATACATTTAAAAATCAAACTATTAAGGAAGCAGGAAGAAGTCACAGTCGGATATTGACGCTGCGCTTGATGCGTGCTCTTTGAAGTGAGAAGTGGGAGAAAACTGTGGCTTTCATCTGCAGCAGGATGCCATCCCTTTGTTCTTTGTTCAGCTTTTCCTCGGTGGATAAAATGACACTTTATTTCTGCATTATGTATTACCAACCGGGCTATTTCTGTTAAGAAGCAGCATATCAAATTTGGGGCAAAGTTATTCACAAGTCTCCACAGGCCTGCAGGTAAAGTGTAACTTTCAATGAAAACCAACCACAGCTTTTTAGGCTTTTTTTTTTTTTTTTTACTAAAAGCATGTTTAACTTAATTCTAAAGTACCTAATGCAATCGGGAGAAGCTATTTAGAGCACCTTTCATCCCTCTCTGCACTGGATACGGTTTAGGTATAAACTGATATCACATATAAAAAATTTACCAGTTCAGGCACGTTTTTTAATCTGATAACTTCTCTGCAAGAGAACCTTATTCATTATTCATTATGAAATGTACATATTATGTATTTTTTATGCTGGATGGGTGTTTGATTTCAGCGTGAACCTTTGGCTGATTGTGGCCACTGGGAGTGAAATCCAGTCTGTCAAACTTCAAACACACACCTTCACGTGACATTAATACATACATATATTCAAACTGAACAAATACACCAAGCGAAGATGAGAGATAGTGGGATATCTGCAGGTGTCAAAAAACAAAAAATACGACCTTTTAAGACTTTTGAATAGAAGTCCAATTTACTCAGCATAATGAAGTACCACCAATCCCACTGATCTATTTCCATTTGAACATGGCTAATTAAAGTTCTGAAACAATGGCCTGAGAAGAAAAAGAGGGAAGTGAAATAACTATTGGAGGGCATGTGGCCTCTATTTTATTAAGTAAATAGTACAAAGTCCTAAATATTAACCTTTTCTTGTAGGAAATAACATAACACGCATGTATGAGCAGCCTTCTACTGTTTTCGCTGTAAAAGTTATTAACAAAAGACAGACAAAAAGACATCGTCTGCACTCCAAAGCCATGCTGAGAGAGCTGGTGGCTAGTTGATGAGTATAGAGAAGCAACACAAGAGAGTAAGGGTTGGACTTACATTTACTTACATTTCTGCTCAATGTGTAAATACACAAATCTGTGTCACGTAATAATAAATGAAAAGTTAAAGGGAAAAAAAATGTCACTACTTTTTCCTAGATAAATTTTAGGCTTCAGGCATTTTAAAGAGCTTCAGATGAAACTGGTTGCTTACAGCTGTGGCAGGTGGCTCCCCTGTAGCCACTGTTGGAGCAGTTACAGTGAAAGGTGCTCCACGACTGAGTACATATTCCTCCATGTTCGCAGTGACTGGGGGAACACCTTGAAGAATGAAAGAGACAGAGAGAGAGAGACGTTTAGTGTTTTTTCTAAAGTTACCTGAAAAAGTTTATGCACGGAACAACAGACCTTCAGCATGCCTGACTGTTTTGATGAGGTGTGTAGGAGAGATGGGGAATATACAAAGTCTTTCAGTCTTAAAAAAAACATTTCAGAGGGCTTTATTTCAGTGTCAATGAGAGCACAGGTGTGTGTTCTCAGCTGTAGGTGGCTTGAAACTTTCCTTTGTTGTGTTAGTATTGTTAACTAACATTGTAGGATCCACAGACAAAACTCTTGAACTCCCACCCAACCTGCCACTCAAAAAAAAGAAAAAAAGACACAATTTATTGTTTGCGTTTCTATTTTTTTTTTAAAGGGAAGAAACACTTTTGTCCCACACATGGAACAGCATTTTTCTCTTGTCAGTCTGCTGTGGTGCTCCATAGCTGCCCCTCTTTTGCACCCCTTTATACAAACACCTTCTGGTTATTGTCTC
Organism: Perissodus microlepis; assembly: GCF_051167445.1. Lineage (NCBI taxonomy): Eukaryota > Metazoa > Chordata > Actinopteri > Cichliformes > Cichlidae > Perissodus > Perissodus microlepis. Next base: position 30,271,240 of record NC_140477.1, read on the forward strand.
TCACAGACTAAATATATAGCCTATAAATACACAATAATGATTTTCCATGAATTCTTTGTCTTTTTGTCTGTTGGCTTAGGCAACCAATCCGCCATGGCTACATTATTTATCAAACTCATACCTCTCTTTTTTTCAATTAATTCTCCCACAACACAGCATACAGCCACAACAGCAAAGCTTTTCATTCTGTGCAGTCTGTCCTCTGCATAATGTTTCTCACAGGATCGCAATGCATGTGTCCTGCTCCTAATAGAGGTGAGATGAGCAACTTCCTCCTGTGAGCCTAAAACATTAAGAGAGCTGCAAAACAGTAATTTTGTGTATATTTAGCTGGGACCCAGTGCAATTACATAAACTGTATTTATAAGCACTTATAAGCTAATTTGCATGTGCACTCCACAGGCATGGCACAACACACAAGGACACTGCAGTAATGGGCCTTAGCTTTCTTTTGCAATCTGTGAAATCGCACATTAATGCAAAATTTGTATTCCCATCTGGAAAATGTCATTCATTAACTTTCTTAAGGCTTGACTACTCCAACACCTCCCTGTCTACATTAAAAAGTCACACTCTAGAAGTGCTGGTTTTTATTGTTTTTTACCAGATGACATCACACTATCAGAATTCCTTCCGTTGGCTCTGAGGACATTTTAAGATCTGTTTTAAATATATGAAGTAAGATATATGGAATTATTTAGCAAAGAAAAAATTGATGAATAACTCTAAGTATGTCTTATATTTTAGAGTTGCACAAAGTAGCCACCCTTTGCTTTGTTGACAGTGCTGCAAACCCTTGGCCTTCTCTCAATGAGCTTCATTCTGTAGTCACCTGAAATGGTTTTCACTTCACAGGTGTGCCTTGTCAGGGTTAATTTGCGGAATTTCTTACCTTCTTAATGGGGTTGGGGATCATCAGTTGTGTTGTGCAGAAGACGTGTTTGTACGCAGCTGACAGCCCTATTTGACAATTGTTAGAATTCATAATATGGCAATAACCAATCAGCTCAGTAAAGAGAAATGACAGTGCATCATTACTTTAAGAACTGAAGGTCAGTCAGTCTGGAAAACTGCTAAAACTCTGAATGTGTCTTCAAGTGTGGGCGCAAAAACCATCAAGCACTACGCCGAAACTGGCTCACACGAGGACCGCCCTGGGAAGATTCACCTGTGCTTCTGAGGATAAATTCACCCGAGTCACCAGCTTCACAAATCGCAAGTTAACAGGACCTCAGATTAGAGCCTAGATAAAAGCCACACAGAGTACCAGTAGCAGACACATCTCTAGAACAACTGTTCAGAGGAGACTGAGTGAATCAGCCCTTTAGGCCAAATAGCTGCTAAGAAATCACTACCAGTGTTGGTCAAGTTACTTGAAAAAAGTAATCAGTAACTAATTACTGATTACTTCCCCAAAAAAGTAATCCCGTTACTTTACTGATTACTTATTTTCAAAAGTAATTAATTACTTAGTTACTTAGTTACTTTTTAAAAACACGATTTACAACCTGAATAGGTGATAAAGCGATAGATCTTTCAGCCCAATTCTACTTTTTCTGCATAATCCATCGTAGAAAATGTAATCAAATGGAAAAGTCTCTTTTTAAAACTTGTTTTATTAGTTTTAATCTTTTAACTTTATGCATCAAGCAAAAATGTAATTATATGCAACATTCTCTGACTGGAAGGAATTTGTTTAATATTTAAACCTATTTTCTGCACATTCCAGCACATAAAATAAAATATTTTTTTGTGTTTACACTCAGTCTTTCAAATAGATGCAAGTAAAACACAGCAGAAAATAAATAAAATCAAAGACTAGCGGTCCTGTTGCTCTATTTTCACCTGTAAAGCAGGACTGGGGTAGGCGGAGGTTTACCCTGGTGCAGGTGTGCCGCAGCGGTCAGTGGAAGAATCCACGAGTTTCTCTGTAAATTTCCCATTATGTCGTTGCGCACTCGGTGCTTGTTTAGGGGGGGTTTTTTTTCGCTGTAAAAAGAAGTTTTCTTCCCACGCACAACGGACGCTAATGTTTTTGTCACTTTTTATGGAATCAAACTCAAAGTAAGGTCAGTACTTCCACACTTTAAACGCTGCACGCTCACACTCTCTCCCGCACTCGATATATTATCCATTGTTAATCTGTGCACAGCTGTTGTCACGAACGTCGCACTCGCTTACGTCACTGTCATGAGACATTCTCGCAAAAAAAACACGGTTTTAGTAACGCAGTAACGCAGCGTTCCTATGGGAAAGTAACGGTAATTAGTTACTTACCGTTTTTGCAATAGTAATCCCTTACTTTACTCGTTACTTGAAAAAAGTAATCAGATTACAGACTGCCCATCTCTGGTGGGGGTGCTTTGCTTTGTTGGGGATTTATTCAAAATTGAAGGCACAATGAAGCATCATGGCTACCACAGCATCCTGCAGCGACATGCCATCCCATCCAGTTTGTGTTTAAGTTGGACCATCATTTATTTTTCAACAGGACAATGGAGTAATGGGTAATGGAGAGTAATGGAGTGCTGCGCCAGATGACCTGGCCTCCACAGTCACCTGACCTAAACCCAATGACATAGCCCGTTTTCTAGATGGTACCATGGTGGATCAAGATCTGATGTTATTTTACTACATTAATAGTTCCAACATTGTTTCACCATTGGCTGAAATGTAGCCCCAAACCATGACAGAGCTATAGAATTAACAGAATGACCATCTCTCAGATCTTAGGACAAGACTTTCAGAAACTGTTCGTCTGCTGTAGACGCTTTTTTAGATCTGCCACATCTTCTATCATCAACTTACCAGTTTCCTCAACTTTTTTTAAGGATATGCTCCATAAAATGCCAACATATGCTAAGTTCTTTGGGAAACACGTGCAAAAATTCTACTTTATATCTGTCAACCACTTTTTGTAGATTCTACTACAAAAGTTATCTGTTTTTATTGCAGGTTGCTAGTGACAAAGTGCCTAAAGGTACAATTTTAAATTGGTTCTTTGCTGATGTGTGGACACAACTCTGGTTCATCCCTTGAGTTAGGTGCCTTTTTTTATGCTTGACTCATAGGTCAGTGTTAAGAGGCTTAGCAAACAAAAGACATTTCTCTGAAAATGGTCAGGTCTGGAAAGTGGGCTGAAAATAGGTGAAAAAGCAGCCAATATTTAACAAAAGACCTTGAAAGAACTTCAGTCAGCCTGGTCAACTATTGCTCAAGCCCACTTTAACTTTTAACTTGTTTAAGCAGGACTTTTTTCCCCATAAAAAGGTGGTTTCCAGTTATTTCTAACTCATCACACCAAGCAGGCGAAAAATAGCACAATACACTCCATCTCCACAACGCTTACCCATGAATACACTATTTAACAAGTCAACTTGGGGTACTTGGAGGTTCACACAGAAAGCAGGGGTCTAATGTGGAAAGTCTGTGAAGTAAAAGTGTGCTCAAGTGTCCATGGTACTGCATGGTGGACTTTAGTTTTTTCTTTCTTTCATTGCCCAGAGTGTGCTTCTCATCTACCACACAATAGCAGAGACTTTTCTACACTGTGGAATTTCAGCATGTTTTGGCAGCCTGTCAGTGAAGTAAAAGGCTGCCTCACACAAAGGCCACGGAGAGCATGGGAGTCAAACAACAACCAAACTCCTCACTGCATAAGAGGAAAACAGCATCAGGAAAGAGAAAAACACACCCTTCACCTACTTTCAGTGCAGCCATTTAAAACACAGACACTGCTGCATCCATCACTCCATTACTGCTGTTAAACACCCCGGCAGATTTAATGGATTATTTATTGATTTTTGGAATACTGTGTTACTTTGTATGTAGTTATTAATGAGATGAATGATGTGTACCAATGTTACAGTTGTCAGTATTTGTTGAATCTTGTGTGTGAAAAGGAGCTCTACAACAGCATTTAACCCCTAAATCAGTTTTAATCAGCTGTCAACACACACAAGCACGTGTCTGTATACTTGTGAGAACCCTCACTGACATAATACTAGACTTGAACCCCTAACACTACTTGCCAAATGTCCTGATGGTAACCCCACATTTCAAAAATGTCTTGTTCTACTCGAAAGTTCCTGGGTACTATAATGTAAAAATCTTCCTCAGCCGTGCAACGCATCCGAAAAGATCAAAGAAAAAGAGTGAGGGTGGGGCGGGATGGGATGGTGGGAGAGAAAATCAGAGAAGGTGGGAAGGACACAATGAAACTAACGAGTGGGACGGATGAGAAAACAGAGAAAAACAGGGACTGGATATCAACAACACCTGGAAAACAAACAAGGGGGAATAAAGAGGTAAAGCAAACTTGGTGAAGAACTGATTTCTAACTGTTTAAATGATAAACAACAGATTCGGTGACTGGAGACTGTTATGAGGGAAACATCTGTCTCCAATCTCCAATTAGTTCTTTTCCCCAACTTGATTGACTTGATGAGATCCTTTTACCATAATTTTTGGATGGACTTTCATGGCCCTTCCATACAAATCAAATCAACAGTATAACTTTATCTTCATTAAGTTGAGCAAACTAAACTTTTCTTGGCAAGAACTGCTTACATTCACAGAGAGTAACACTTTCCAGAAACATTAGAGTTTTCTGCCAACTGTCTCAACATTCAGGGAGTAGTTTGCAGCCTCAGACAGGAACACAGACAACGAGACTTCAGATTGGGGCGAATGGTGAGATGCCCTATAGCATTTTATCACCAAACCCAGTGAAAATCCGGAGTTTTACAAACACGTCTCCAGGGGGCTCCTAGCTTGAAGATTTGCAATGCAACTTGGTCACGTACTGCACGAACCGCAGTCCACATCACAGGAGTCCTGGATTAACTCAGTCAAGACTTTGTAGCTTATCTGAAACGTTATAGTATGGAATGACAGTGTGCTGTAACACAGCTTGGATCACAAGACTCATATCCAATCTCCCCGGTTTCCATTACTGCCTCTGGCTAAAGCAACACGGCACAGAAACTTCCCTGATCTGAAAATTATTACTGGACAGCCCGACTGGGATGTCCAACAAAGACTTCAAATAGCTGTAGCGTGCTGTATTGCATGAGCAAGAGAAGGGAAAGGTATGTATTTTCACTCTTTTTGCCTGCTCTGCACTTGCTCCTAGATATGCTTTCACATCACACACACACAGTGACTTTGCATAGCAAATTCTATGTTTGTGAGTCCCTGCTCATGCTGACAAACTGGTGTGTTTGTCAGACAGACAGACAGACACAGAGACAGTCAGACACAACAAGAAGAAGAGTGGACCTCTTAGTGACCTGTGTTTCTTTTTATTTGAAAATGTGTGTGTGCTTTGACATGGTGTATTATTAAGTTGTCAGCTACCTGGCAGAAGCAAAGAGGTCAGAATTACTGCCTTCTGACAGCTTCATCTATTTGGCTTCAAAACATGCACTCACACACACACTTGCTGTGGACAGAGGTCGAGGTGGTGGTGGTAAGCTCAGGAGCTTTATAGCCTTGGAAAGCATCTGCGTCCTAAAGTTGTCAGTATGCTTCAATCAAAGTGTTTGTTTGAAACCGCCTCCTCCCACGCTTTTGCTGTGGCAAATTTTAGGGCTGCAACAACTTTTGCAATTTTCCAAAGGCTGACAATCGAACAAACAGCACTTTCCTTCGCTTTTTTTCGTTCATTCTTTACAAAGGTGAGGAGTAACCTACAAGCTAGACGAAGCTTGAGCTGCACTGCATCATGCACATGTTACAGTCCTCACTCTATCAAATTTGGTCTTTTTGAGATGCAAAATTTTCCATCTCTCCCTCCAACATGCCAGTACCTCTTGGTGCTGCTGGATCACTACCTGCTGTTTCCACTCCTCCACTACCCCTACAATCCACATATAGGCTCCCCAGCAGTGGCAAGGAAAGAGAGAAGAGTTGAGATGCTGAGAGAAAATGATGCGTACGTGGACCCAGATCATTAAGCGGCCAGCAGGGGAGTGGGGAGGAGGGACAATTGTGTTCAGGCATGGTGCAAGGCAACCATGCTCAGTCTGAGTACACACAAAATCCACTGCCAATTCCTTATTGTATAGTGTTGCTTTTTTCTTACTTTCAAAGTCTGTTTTCTCCAAGGAAACATGGTAAGAAGTTAAATGCATTCTTTTTTTTTTTTTTAAATCTGATAATCGCCTACACAAGGTGCCCTGTTATTATTTGCCTTTCAGTGCCAACTAATTCCCTAATTGCACAGCAAACAAGGCTTTAGGCTCTCCTAAAGGGTTGTTAAGCAGCAAAGTGGCTAGTGGTTCTCCCATTTCAGTTTCACATGCTAACTGTGTGTTAGTGGTTGTGCTAGTGGATATTTGCCGCTGTGCATTTGCTGCAAACACATGAAAGGGACGAGTCTATTCTTTAAAAATACACTGTCATATTATGTTTCTATAGGATTATCTGTAGTATGAAACTGCTGCACACTCACTGGCTAACGACTTGCCAATCACAAATTTCACAATCAGACCTCTGACATCTTGTAAACATCTCAAGCTTCAGAAACCAATGAGTAATTTCATGGTAGCCAAGTCCATCATCATTATAGTGTCCACGGATATATACACTCGGTGGAGAACACTGAAATTCAGAAAATTACTGTCCATGTTCATGGTGCATCTCTAATTATTACCCAGTACTTAGTTATAATCAGTGTAGGAATTAGCGCGTTATTAAGTAACGTGTTACAGTAACTACGTTATTATTGTAGTAACGAGCACGGTAACTAGTTATTATGCCAAAATCAGGAACACGTTAATTGTTACTGGGTTTTAGATAGGGTCGTTATTCGTTACTTCATGTGTTGCGTTCGACTTACCTCGGAAATCGGAACACGGACCTGGGAATAATGTTACACTTGAGTAAACAGCTTTCTGGTTAGCCTCGTCAGAGAAGTCGGGATTCCAATATGGCAATTAGTGATGTGCGATACCACTGATTTCCTTTCCGATCTGATACCAAGTAATATTCTGGGTGGTATCGACGATACTGATCTGATACTGATACTTTGTAAAAAAAAATGTATTTTATTTATTGTATCTCAAATTATAGCGTCATAATGATTACAGGACATCAGATTACTTGTTCTTATCACTTAATAATGCAGTGTTCATCATATAGAAATAAAAAAAACTGAAGTTGTGCGCTATTTGAACACCTTGCCTGCCTGCAGCACTAAAGGACTCAGTGAGAGACGTCTGTCTCGCCCTAGCAGCACCTGTCCCTGTTCTCCTCTTCAGTTCGTCTCAATATACGCTCGTCATATTCTGTGATATGATTTACTCTGAGGTGTTTGACAAGGTTAGTGATGTGGCCACAACCACACATGCCAACCCTGCTGATTTTTCCGGGAGAATCCCGAATTTCAGTGCCCCTCCCGAAAATCTCCCGGAGCCACCATTCTCCCGAATTTCTCCCGATTTTCCACCCGGACAACAAAATTGAAAAACCATATCGCAGAATTTATAGCGCGGCCCAGCCAATTCCAGTCTCCAACAATGGCGGCAGCGACTTAGTTTTAATATTACTCTTATTTCTCTTTCCGGGTCGCAAAAAAACTTTTAACATATTTTCAGGTGAGAATGTAGCTGTGTAAACTTCAAATATCTGAGCCGACCGACACATCGTTTTCAAACCCCCGCGGTCTTTCACTACTCGGGTTAAACATGATATATAAGTCACTTTGATAACTTAAAAATGTTATTGTTTGGCTTTTTCAGTGTTTTATTCGTTCGTGAGTAAATCGGTTTGGCTGAGATTAAATGTATTAGATTAGATTAAATTAAATTTAACTTTATTAATCCCTCGGGAGGGTTCCTCCGGGGTTTTCACACAGCTGAATAAACGTCAAACAGAAAACTAATTAAACAAAGTGTGAGACGGTCGAGAGTTTAAGTCAGCGCCCGGTTATATTTTAGATAGCAAGGAGCAGACGGCAGAGTTTCACTCCATCGAGGGAGCTCGTGACGGGTTCTCAGGTGGAAGCAGCCTCTGAATTTGGACACCCCCGCTGTATTTTATCCGATAAATCAACACTGTAAAATGTATTTATCACCCCCCACCCCCAACAGCCCTTTTGAATGTCTCCCTAATTCTGAGGTCTCAAGGTTGGCAAGTATGGCCACAACACCTCACTTTTTTGCCATATGTATCGCAAACCACGTCTCAGCTGTTTGTGGAGATAAAATACGTCCACACAATTACGCTCAGCCATTGTTGTGAGTGCGCACGCCAAGGGGCTGCGACATTTATACAGCCGTATTTCGCACATGACTATGAAAGGCGGAAGAGGATGTAGTTCCTCTGAATGTAGACAATCCGAATGTTATAGTTTCTTTCCACTGTGTTCCTGTTAATGATAAACTACAAATTTACCCTAAATTTGTAAAATATCGATATTTTAATGTGAGAATCAATTCTAGAACATAAATGATTGGTATCTGAGGAATCGATATTTCAGGATCGATCCACACATCACTAATGGCAATGCCCTCGAAAACGGTTGTTTTGCTAGCCCTCTACAAAAACAAATTACTACTAAACACATATGCAGCCATAGCTGGACTAGGTGAGCCAATGGAGATTTTTCGTTTTTTCCTTTCTTTTTTTTCCCCCATAACGGTATAAACAATGAAAGGTGGTGGATTGGCCAGATGCTGGCAGATGTGTAAAAATAACTCAATTGTTTGGTGGTGGCTATCGCGGAGCTTCCACAGATTCAGTAACATTAGCAAGCGGTGGAGGCCAGCAGGTGGATGAGGGAAAGGTGAGGCAGGAGGAGAAGCGACGCGAGGCGGCCGCCGGTCCGAGTGTCAGGTGAACTTCAGGTAAGAAGTTATGACCTGCAGTCTATCTGGGTCAGATATAAACCAAGTTTAGGTGTAGTTTATTTTCATTGTGCTAACATTTTACAGTCAGTTATAATAACTCATACTGCATACAAGCTAGCATGACGGAGTTTATATACTGCTGGGGGGGTGCTATGATGTTACTGATAGTGAACTTTATTTTATCCATAAGGTTAGTTATTAGAGTTGCCAACCGTCCCCTAAAAAATGTAATCGTCCCGTATTCAGAGAAAATATTACGCGTTTACAGTTTGTCCCATACTTTGGCTACAATGAAGAAAAAAATACACAAAGCTGGATTTATTCTGTCTTTACGCTGCACAGCTGCCTCTTCTTCTCTCATTCTCTCCCCCTCCCTCTCCTGTTGCTTCTTCAATCATGAAACTGATCAATGATCAGCTGACTGACTTTTCTGTCGCAAGTCCCGTCTCTCTTGTTTGTTTATCGCCCACTTTGCGCCAACAGCAGCACCTTTGAGCTTGATTTATTTAATATTACTTTCTAGTATCAGCTGATGTTTGCTGGAGCCGCAGCTGTAAAAGCTGCTGGTCATATTATCAGTTTGGATATGTGATGAGAGGGAAACATGAAGATGAAACCAGGAGATGTCCTTACTGAATCATTAGAGCTGAACAGGTGATGGAGAAACAGGTTTACCTTTTACGTGACATGAAGGAGTTGAAGGGAAGTTATGGTAAATGGACTGATTCTTATATAGCGCTTTTCTACTCTTCTGGAGTACTCAAAGCGCTCTATACAACACGCCACATTCACCCAGCCACACCCATTCTGACAAGCACTAGGGGTGGGGGAAAAAATCGATACTGTGTAGTATCGTGATATTTTGTTTGCTAATAATGTATCGATACAGGGACAGCAGAAATCGATATTTTGTTACAAAAAAGGTTTTTGTGCTCTGACTTCAGAGCATGTTGATCCTTTTTCTGAGCAAGAATCCTGACATTCCTTCACTGTCCAAATGTGTTTAACTTTTTTTTGGCAGCAATAAACATGACAGTTTACTTATTTTAATTTAAGACATGTTTTATTTTAATTAAGTTTAAAACTTTTTTATTTAATGTAAAATTATATTTTGTTTTAATTTACTTTCAAATTCTTCAGTTGCTGAATGGGCTGCATAGTTTTCATAAATAAATAATAATAATATATTATATTATATTATATTATTATAATAATATAATAATAATAATAAATAAATAAAATTGCAATAATATCGTATCGTGCGTTAAGTATTGTGATAATATCGTATCGTGGGATGTATGGTGATTCCCACCTCTAACAAGCACTACCTCTATACTGAGCGCTATACTATATACTCACACACATTTATACTCCGATGGATGCATCGGAGAGCAACTTGGGGTTAGTATCTTGCCCAAGGATACTTGGCATGCAGACTGGAGGAGCCTGGGATCGAACCTCCAACCTTCCTGCTCTACCTCCTGAGCTACAGCCACCCTGAACTGTTTCTGAGAGACAAATAACACCAGGATCCTTTTTTAGACTGACAGCTGGTAACTGTACAGAGTCTAGCAAAGTTTTGCCAGGGGGGCACGTAGGGCATTAACAGGGAAAAGGGAAAAGGGGGGCACAAAGAAATACTTTTCTTTCTTATTCTCATGTGTTGTACATAGTTCAGGAGGTTAACTCAAGCAAGCAGTTTGGGGGTTTTGGCTAAGTACTGTTTAGAATACCAGAATAGGGAGGGTGGTGTAGGTTTAAGTTTATTAGATAGATACATATACATCACTGTCACAACAGCGTTTGTTTTCATTCAAAGGCTTTATGGTTTTTCCTATAATGGTGGGCCGGTCTCTAGCCAAAATGCCCAGGACCGATTTTTTGTCCCAGTCCAGCCCTGTATGCAGCTCATCTGCAGTCTGGAATTACCCACATCTTCCTACTCAGAAGGCAGAATTTCCAAGTTCCGAGTATAATCGAAAGCACCACGACTGCAGTTTCCATGTTGGACGTAAAAAGTGCACGTGACGCTGTGACGTAGGCTAGAATCGTGGCGGCGGTCGACGACGGTCCAGGCGTGGGATTTCTCTCATGGAAATATGCACATTATTTTTTCCTTTCTGTTGTAGGTGGCAGTGTGCACTTGTGGCAGGATAGTGCTAACATGTAAGCAAGCTAGAAGACTGCCATCCTTGCTGGTATTGCAGTTAGGGAAGCAACACATTAATAAGAGAATTCTGAGTAAAACCAAAGTTACTTTCCCTAGTAACTACTTACTTTGAAAGTAACGAGTAACTTGAAGTAACTGAGTTACTTTTGATAGAAGTAACTAGTAATGTAACTAAGTTACTAATTTAAAGTAACTTACCCAACACTGGTTATAATTAATATTAGGTGTTATTCTTGTATTGTCATTTGTATGTCAGTTGTAATTACTAACAAATCACTTCACTATGTCTACATTCAGCCTGGCACCACACTTACATTTGAAAGGTGGCACTTTTAGGGACTTACCTGTCAATGATGCCACACATGTCAATCTGCAAGTGGCTGTAGTTTCCCAGCAGCCTTTGCTGCACTTGGATCAGGTCAACAGTTTGGTCATCCAGAGTCAAGAGACGCATACATCCTTGAAATGTGTTGAAGGGGTTCTTGCACTTTTGAGCACGCTCCCCAGTGGGACAACCTGAGAAGGGAAAAACATCTAATGGTTGGACTTTTAAATTATCCAAATGATTCCACATGATCTCGATGATTATTTTTAAAATAAAAAATTCAGAGATAGATTTTCTCCAAAGTTTTTCTCAACAATATTTATTTCCATCCTTCCTGAGAATTATCTCTTCACATCTTAATTAGGTGCAAAAATACACCCCCAAAAAAATCTTAATTCACATTTTTGATTTAAAAAAAGAAATTGCACGTTATAAGACATTCAGAAAAACCCCACAGACGTCTCATAAAAACCAGCTCACAAAAACAAACATTAACATTGTGGAAACAAAGAAACAGTTTGGGGTATGTTTTTAATATCCCTTGTTTTTTTGTTTTGGAACAGGAGGTTGTTTTGCATCATACTACATCACTTCTGTTTTGAGCAACACCCTGTAAGCAAGAACTGAGGAGACTAACCTCCGCGGTTTTAAAAGCAAAATATTTTCTCATTCCTGTTGGGCTGTCAGCTGTTTAAGAGCTCAGTACTTCCTTTGCTGTATTTTTTTTGTCATGATGCTCCAAAAGATTTTCAATGGGTGATAGGTCGTGACTGCAGTTAGGTCGACTTTGTACCCCTGACTCTTTTAGAATACAGAATGTGGAGAGCCAAAACCTAGCAGTGAGCTACAGGGACTAGCTGAGAATGAATGCAAACAAAGTCAGCTGGGACAAACAGGCACTGCAACTGCAGCTGTCATCTAAAAAGCAGCTCCTTCTGAATATTATTAAAAACGTTTATATTATATTTTATTATTCATCATCATTCATAAGCTTAAATAAACACTCTCAAGTCATTTTACACTCTTCAAAGTTGTAGAATGATCACACCTCTGAAGACTGCACCTTTAGGTTTTATAAAGACTAACAGATTGTTTGGAAATGGTAGGGGTTTCAAATATTTGTGATTACGTTTTCACAGAACTCTACTCTGTGATAAACTAAGTACATGTCAAGATTCACGAGCTTTAAGAAATACCTTCAGCAGTATAACTGCTGGTCATTGTACTGTTGCACAACCCAGATCAGCCAAACTTAATGGACATCTCAGTGACTTCAAGGGACCCAAGTCCTGTTTTTACAAAATAAGCCCAAATCATCAAACTTCCACCACTGTGCTTGACCATTAGTATGAGGTGTTTCTGCTGATATAATGTGTTTGGTTTTTACCAAATATATTGCTGTGCATTTTGGTCAAACATCTTGATTTTGGTCTTGCCTGCCTGCAGACATTGTTCCAAGCCTTCCAAACAAGCTATTCTTACTTTTGGTTTTTCGTAATTGAACTGTTGTGAATTTTAACATTTGACATGCTGACTGAGGTCTGTAGTATCTTCCTGGAAAGATTGTGTTACCGTGTTACTGTACTGTTGTACTACAGATCAGCAAACTACCAGGTCTTCTGATCTGATAGAGTTCACACTTGCTAATGACCAGCTGAACTGATTAGCAGCACCTGGTTGCCACTTCCCCTTTTAATTCCTATAGAAGCAATAAGGGTGTACGTAGTTTTTCAGAAGACTCCATAGCATCCTGTGAGCACATTTTGTGCTTTCAGTTTTTCACATGAAAGCACAAATGTTGAACAGATAGAAATGTGACACATTTATATATCCAGGCGATCAAAGTTTTTACAAAATTTGTTGAAACCCCAATGCAGCAGAGAAAACCTACAGGAGAGCTAAAATCAAGAGTATTCAGCCTTTTCAGAACACAAATACTTAGATGTTGAGATATTTTGTCAACCTATTTTGACCTGCTGATTACACTAACACAAAGGTTCAGTAAGCTTTCTTTTTCTGATCACCTCATGCACAAAAGAGTAGCTGACCAACAAAGGCCCTCCACCCCACCTACTGTCCCAGTCCATGTTCATCTTATTCATTCATTTGAAAAAGCAACTCACAATATCATCATGGTCTAATATCTACTTTTTCTTAGGCAGTTACCCTCAAAATGTTTTTGCTTACCACTCCCTTATCTTGCTCTTTGATCAGCCTTTGCACAGACTTTGGATTCTGTGTATGAACTCTGATTTAAGCCCTCAGCACAAGCAGTCCAGAGGTGGCCGTCAGATAAATCCTCTCTGCCCAATCCTGTGAATGAGCCCCATGTTTTTATCCATCAGTGATTCATGCTTCAGGTTGATCCTGGATGGCAGCATTCGGTGACCCAACACAGCATTGCTGCTCGCGGCTCTGCATTGCTCTAATTACAGTCAGTCAGACACACAGTTTGGCACTTCTTACCACATGAAGGGGGGGAAGATGAGTCACTGGTCGTTGTCACTTTAAATTTTAGAAGCTCAGAAGAAGAATTTGTTGGATCTGTTTTGCTTATGGCAGTCAAGATGATGCAGCAGGAAGTTTAGTGTTGATCACAATGTCATAACAATTGAGTTTCACCTGAAATTAGGTTAAGAATGTAACTACAGCTCAACTCACTGCCATCCTTTGCTCATTATACTAAGGCTGCTGTCTCTTAGAAAGCACCTCTTTAATGTTGTGATACCATTCACAAGCAGTATATAAACATTTATGCTGCAGGCAAAGGTGTGTGAAAGGATAATGCATGTAAAAAAAGTTTTAAAAAAACATTTCAAAAGATATCCTGTACATTAACAAAAAATTGATGTATTTTTACAGCTGCTTACAGTGATACATATTCATTATATTATAGAAATATTAATCAATTTAATCTACATCCTGTGAATGACAAACAGGGTTATTTAAGGTACAGTGTTACTGATAATGTCAATGGAAAGGGGGTGTCCAAACAACCCTCATTACTAGGTTTGTGCAGTAGGCTAGTGTACTGCAGATACACCAATCAGACACATCATTCAAACCACGGGCAGGTCAAGTAAATAACATGAATCAATAAAATGTTTTGCTGGGAAACCTTGGGCCCTGGCATTCATGTAAATGTTTCTTTGACACAATCACCTAAATATTGTTGTATACAACCACCCAGCACCACAACCCAATCCACAGAGGCCCTGCACTGCAACCCACGAGACCCAGAGGATCTGCTGAAAACAATCTAATGCACACCCCCAGGGGGCTTTTGCCCACTCTGATATATGCTGTTGTGGCATGGAAGTGACCTGCACAATATTAGGCAGGTGGATGTAATTTTGCAGCTGATCTCTTAACAAGTTTGTCTTTAGCTCCATGTGTGTACATGTGCAGGGGTGGAAGAGAGAAAGTATACATGTGCTACAGTAACAGGAGGGAGGGAAATGAAAAGAAGAAAACCTCAATTTTAAAATTTTAAAAACAGAGAGAAAATAGTGGATACAGTAAGGACAAAAAAGGAGGAAAAAAAGAAGAAAGAGGGGAAAGAAGTGGAGCGGCCAGAAGAAAGATGAAAGAAGAGGGGGGTGGGGATTGAGAGCCACCGAGCAGCTTTATGACTTTGTCCCTCTCTGGGTGGCACTAAACCTCCAAAGGAGATCTGGAGATGATAATTATTACCAGAGTACATGCTTGAATTTTAACTACCCCTGTCTGTCGATGTCAGCAGTTTCTCTGGCAGCAAAGCACTTGCACATGCTTACAGTATGTATAATCTGTTGACTTTGACCATAGAGAGCTTTTAGAAATGCTGAAAATCCCCCCGAAAATCTCTCTATATAAAAGTAGTACATGATGCAAGTATTCTTACCACCAAAGAAGAGTTGACTATCTGAGGTGAGAGGAACCGAGACGCTGATGTGAGCGGTGGCTCCTTCATCTTTGTCCACTGTGATGCTTAGATGATCATGTTTGAAGCTCAGCTCCACATAATGCCACTGACCGTCATTCAGACCTGAGCCTGAGACACAAATACACACATCCAAAATCCAGAACAGGGTGTGATTGAGTTCAAATCAGGATGTGACCTTGGTTTAATTTTAATTTCAAGTATAAGAAAAATATAAATTACTCCATTTCCATTTTTTACTTGCATACACTTGTTGGCCACTTTGTTAGGTGCACTTTGCCCGCACTGGGTTGGACCTCCTTTGTTTCTCAGAACTTAATTCTTTGCGCCACAAATTCAAAAAGGTTCAAAACTTTCCCTAGAAATTTTGGTCCATATTGACATGACAGCATCAGAGTTGCTGAGGATTTGTCAACTTCACATCCATGATGCAAATCTTCAGTTCCACTACATCCAAGGTGCTTTATTGGATTGAGATCTGGTGACTGTGGAGGCCATTTGAGTATACTGAAATCACCGTCTCATTCAAGAAACCAGTTTGACATGACTGTGGTCGTAAAGGGTGGTCATGGCCAACAAAACTCAAGTAGACCATGGTGTTTAAAGCTGCTTTAAATTTGCCAAGAAAATATCCCCCAAACCAATGCAGCAGCAGTCTGAAACACTGATACAAGGCAGGATGGATCCATGCTTTCATGTGGTTTACACTAAAGTCTGTTCCTTCCTCTTAATGTTACAGCAAAAACAGAAACTCATCAGATTCGCAAATATTTTAACTTCTCTGTCCTATTTTGGTGAGTCTGTGCTGATTGTAACCTCGGTTTCCTGTTTTTAGGTCACAGGTTAGCAGCCAGTGTGGTCTTCTGCTGCTGTTGCCCGTTTGTAATGAGTGGGTATATGAGTTACTGCTCTTGTCAGCTCGAAGCAGTCTATCCACAGAGTTCTCCTCTGACTTCTGGCATCAACAAAGCATTTTCTGCCAGAGAAGTGCTGCTCACTGGATATCTTTTTCAGACGTTTCTCTGTAAACTTTAGAGATGTGGGAAAATCATGCATGTTTTGCTGGTCTTGCACCAACAACCATGCTACTATCATTAGTGATTAGCTGATTAGATAGTTGTGTCGTTGAACTGATGTACCTAATGAAGTGACCATTAAGCATACTCTAATGTATGCGCAAATGAATAGAAAAACATCCAGATCGTGACTGAACCCACCTGCGCTGAGGTCCAGCGAGGATCTGCCTGCTTTACTGATCTGTAGTCGAAGCCTCGCCTGGCTCAGGTATAGGAAAACTGTACCATCCTGCTGCGGGAGACCAAAGGTCAAGAGCAGACCTCCCTTGTTCCACGTCCTGAACTGCAGCGTCACAGACACTAGCCCTGTTGACCATGATGTAAGGCCAGGCAACTGGAGGAAGCTGTGGGAGTCAGTGAACGTCACAGCCACTGAAACTGGCTCAGCACAAGAAAAGGTCACATTGCCCTGAGAACAGGAGGAGGGAAGAGAGAGAGAAAGAAATGATTGTGAAAGAGATAAAACATGAATATTCATCGACTGCAGAGGCTGACTTGGTTTGACTGGGTGTCACAAAGGTCTCATCAGCACCTCTCTGAAAAAGGACACCTGTATTTCCATATTGATATCAGCTGAACAGCTAAAACGCTGAAGGCTTTCTTTGGAAACCTGAAACATCAGAGTCAGAAAGGCTTTGCACACACTGCCTATTTGTGCCACATAATCAAATTTCTTAATTACATCGGGAAACTGAAATAATACAACACGAGAAATATAGTTTTATAAACAGCAGTGTGTCCAAATATTCCATGATGGAATTTACCGCGTATAAGCTAGTATGGTTCAAGTTTTCTTCTTCTTTTTTTAACTGCCACTTGTCTCATGCAGCTCTTTTGCTTTGGGCTTTGTAACATCAGAATGTAGATGTGATGACACTGGTGATGATAATGAAGGAGATTATGATGATGCTAATGACGCTGATGATGATGATGATGATGGGTGTAAAAATAGGGAGGATGATGATGCAAATGATGAAAATAATGATGATAACAATAGTAATCATGACAGTGACCATTAGCATAATAATTACCACAATGCAGAAAAGGCAAAGAGGAAGGCTGGGGGAAAAGTCACTAAAAGTCTGTCGTAGGGAATAAAAGTTCACAGCTTGTTCAAACTTTCATCACGGAAGTACTCTAACAGAAGAATGATAAATGCTAAATAATTAATTACTATCATAATAAATTGACAGCCTTGACAGAAGGATAACACAGCTTTACTAGAAAATGCTATCATCACTATAATAAAACACCATTTTTCTATAAAATTTTTTTTTTTTTACAGAAGACTTTTTATTTACTATAAAAATGTCACTTGTTCTTAAGCTACAAATACATAAACTGAAAGTTGCTTTGAACTTGCAGCTAATGTTTGATTTTCAAAGGGAAAAAAATGAACGATTGGCACACTGCAGAACTCCAATTTCTTTATTTAATGCATTTAGTACTTTATGATGTTTCAAGCATACCTTCCCATCTTTAATCACCTGTGTTAGGTCACATGACCACGATCACTGACAATAATATACAATCACATCCACGTCTTACATAGGACAAACAACTGATGAATAAATCTTTTATGAATAACACATTGCATCGGAAGACCAAAGCGATATGTGGAAGATGTCTATGTCACATTTTTTGGCTCTGTAACAGCTCAACAAGGTGGAGATGATGTGCTTGGATTTTTTTCCCTAATTTTCTAGAGGTGCAGTCTACTGGTGGATGAAAATAGGATCAGCCAGACTGACCTATAAATAATCATAGTGGTGGAAAAAAAAAACTCTGCTGCAGTGATGCTACCCCTCATATCCATATTAAACCCTAGATATGGGGCTGTGGCTGACTTTTGTAAAAACTTTTTAAAACTTCCCAAAAACAAATCAAACATAAACTCTTAAATTTGCCTGATTACCTTGCTAAAGTGCCCTTCACATACAACGCTTCAATGGCACCGCTGTGCTCTGAAATTTATTATTTTCCTGGTTGGTGAGCACTCGCTGGTGACATGGTGTGACATTTGCATGACCAATAGAAAACATAGAATGGCAGGAAGCGTGCACACAAAATCCACATAAAGACCATTACTAGCTGCAAAAACAGTACATGCAAATAGGGATGGGTACCGGTATCCGGTGCCATGATGGCACCGGTTCTGACATAAACGGTAGTAACCAGACCGAAAAGCAGCGCACATTTCGGTGCTTTATTTCGGTGCTTTTTTTTCCTGAGCTGTGATACACTTTAGATTCTAGCCAATCATTTTACGTTTCCGAGGATAGTAGGCGGGTCCAGGTACGTACGTTCTTTTAGAACAGAGCTACAGATTAAAAATGGCCAAGGAGGACAGGTCAAATGTATGGCTGTACTTCACAGCAAAATATGCAAACTCAGCAGCCTGCAACAAGTGCTTTAAGCTGATACTGTGATACTGTCAAAGGAGGTAACACCTCAAATCCGATGAAACACCTGGCGACGCATAGCGTTTTTTTTAAAAGCCGAGAAATGCGCCGTATTTGATAGCTTGCTGCGAGACCTCACTCTACTGCGGGTGGGTTGCCAGTTATCGGACCCGGAGCAACATCCCCCAAAAACCCGAAGAATAGAGTCCTGGCCCCTAGCCCTGCCAGTGTAGCAGAAATGATGACGGATGATGATGGCAGCAGCAGCCGTTCTTCTCTGCGTGAGTAGCGTAATGTTGTTCGTGTGTAATTTACGTTGAGTAAGCTAACCACGTTATTACATTAATGCATGTAAGGTGAACTAGCAAACATCATCATAGCTACATGCGGCTGTCTTCTTGTTTGATGGCAGATACTCCCTTCACCCTGGCCAAAAAGGCTAAAATGACCAAAGAAAAAGTGGAAAACAGTTAAACATGAGAGGTTTTTAGACAAAGTTTGTGTTTTTTCCATTGTTTAAGCACTGCTTCCAGCCAAGAGTGATACCATATATGCCCCATAGCTGCAGAAAAGGCTAACATTGTTATCTTTTTACAAAAAAACAGCTGAACATGAGAGGTTTTTGGACAAAGTTGGTGTTCTCCATTCTTTAAGCACCGGTTTGAGCACCGTTTAAGCACCGGCACCGTTTCAAAAGTACCGGTTTGGCACCGGTATCGGATAAAACCTAAACGATACCCATCCCTACATGCAAAGCACAGCAGCCGTTCCAATAGCTAACCAGTGCTGACTGCTAATGTGTAGCTGATAAGTGAATTATGTGAATTAATGAAGTACATTTAACTTCTGCACATTGGTTCAATCGATGCAATGGCCCAGTAAATTATTCACTAGAGATGCAATAATGATAGATGTTAATGCATTCTTACAAATAACACACAAAGTGGATCATCACCAAACACAATTTAGAGTAAGAAGAAAGTGTAAAACAATACAACAATAATTATCCATCCATCCATTCACTTTTGCTTATCCTCAGGGTCATAGGGGACGGCTAGAGCCTATCCCGGGCACCACAGGGTGGAAGGCTGGGTACACCCTGGACAGGTCACCAATATGATGCAGGGCTAACACAGAAAGATGGACAACCACATTCACACCTGTGCAAAATTTACTATCACTAATAATCGAATCCCACTAAATGCATGTCTTTGGACTGTGGGAAGAAGCCAGAGTATCTGGAGAGAATCGACAGTGTCATGTGGAGAACGTGCAAACTCCACACAGAAAGGCTTCGACTAGATGGTGGAGTCACTGGACTCAGGACTAATATTGAATTTTTAGTTTTTGCAAGAACTGCAATGCTGAGTCCTTCATGACATTACAAACCTATTAGAAAAGAAGTGATTCCTGAAGATGCATTTTGAAAATACTACTTAGTACACAAAAATGAAGTAATTTCAACGTATGCTCAAAAATCTCTTCTTTTCTCGTAGGTTTGAAATGTCATATAGGACTCAACATTGCAGTTCTTGCAAAACAAAACAAAAAGCTGAAATAAAATATTTAGAATACTTTACAGATATTACAAATGGATTGTGGAGGCAGTCAAGGCACTTGCTGCTAAACGACAGATGAATGTGCCATACACCCTACACAAGCAGAGATGCATGAAGATGAACCGGCAAGTGAACCCTAACACAACAATGAATATTGTACTGAAAGAACAGATGTCTTTGAGCTGGCTTTGGACTTGGACTCAGCTTTTCTCCTTTACGCACACTAAGATGAGGCCATGTTTTTTTTTTTGTTTTTTTTACATATTTAACAATGAAAGCTTTGTGTAAAAGAAAGGAGTTACTACACTAAACGGTGACATATAGCAGTCATTCTCAATCCTAGACTCCACAAAAACTTTTGCTTTTTTTCTACTAAACTTTTTAAAACTGCGTGTATACAAAGAGCTGTCCTCAGAATTATTAATATAAACATGCAACACTTAAATTAATAACATTACAGCTTTAGTTCGGCGTCATGAGTGACAAGCGATTAGTAGGCAAAATTGTACCACACTATTACTTTTAGTGCTTGTGGTAAAATTAATTCATAAAATGCTGAAATATAATGACTCACCACTATCGCGACCTGTGAACTGCCGTGTTTGGCCAGGTCTATCAGGTTGATGTCGCTGTACAGCAGGTTCTCAAGGCAGCCATGAAAGTTCCTGTTGGACAGGATGGGTTTCTGCAGTCCGTGGCTCTGGACAGCCGCCACCGTCAGCTGCACAGTAATTCCAAAACACGCTATAATAATATTACCTTCTCCCTCTGAATGACATCAAGGTTGCTGTAAGAGGTTCATTCACAGAGTATGCTGCCTTTTAACGCAGAAAAATAAGCTCAAAAACACCTCTTCATTGCCTCAGTACACTCACACAGTTAAATTATGCACTGAATAGCCCCTTTGAATAACCCTCTCAAGCTGGTTTGGCACAGAAAGCTGCCTACCTTCTGCCTTTTCATTCACTAGAAGAACTAATATGACTTGAACGTCCTGTCTGATTTATTCAACGAGTAACTCACTCACGCTGCTGAACAAATGAATATTTCTGCAGGAGTGGATGCGCTTTTGACACGTTTGCTTCAGAATGTGTGTGTGTGTGTGTGTGTGTGTGTGTGTGTGTGTTTCCTCTCACCGTGTGAATGTGCCAGTGGCTGAGATCAGCCGGTATTTGAACCTGCAGTGTATTTTTATCTACGGTCAGGTTTAGGTGAGTGCTGAGCCGCTCCAGCTTTACATGGTGCCAGTGCTGGTCATCAAGCAGACTGCCCAGGGAAACGAGAAGCTGACCACCAGAGGATGAACTCACACCTGCAACACAGAGGGAGAGAGGAGCGGGAGAAAAGTTGTCATGTCGGTGCCATGGTACGTTTCAGAGAAGAGCAACGTCCCCGGCCAACGCAGAAATCCCATTATGCATCTCCTGCTGAGGATCTTTGATTTTTTTTTTCCTGAAGTTTATTACCTCCAACGCACTTGAAGAAGAACATCCATAAAACATTTTTAACAAGGACAAACATCTGTGAAGAAAATAGTCAGTGCTTTTTCCCAGCAAAACACCTATAGGAAGGGATTGTGTTCAATCTATCAAAACAAAAAGCGCCACGGAAAGATTGCTGCATCAGTGGGATATTTTTTAATCTCTGTTTCAAAACAGGAAGCAGGTCACTGAGGTCACCCTCTTTCATTATAGAGCACATTTCTGTATGCTGAGAGGGAGGAGGACAGAGTACGAGAAATGATGATGCTACAAAATGATACCAGGACATAATTAATGACAGACCCAACACCAGTAGGTCTGATAGGTGGATTTATCTCTGGGTCCTCCAATGTGTTGGTTAGGAAACGAGGTTCTGCTGACAGAATGAGCTACAACAAAAGGAGAGATATAAGCCAAGTCAAGACAGTTCAAATTACAGAATTCCAACTCCTCATTGTGTGTTTAGGGGTCTGAGGTAGAGCTACGCAAAAGGCTGGTAAATGCTGGAAAATTGGTGGCTGGGAGTTAGAAAGAAGAAACCTTACAAAAAATCTGAAGCCTGCTCCCCAAATCAGTTTGAGGTTTTTAACCACTACTATCATAAACCAACTAGTTTCTCCAATCTAAAATAACTGTCAGCGATCAACTTGCTGAATAGATCAAACTGTGGGTATCAGTTTCAGGTTTCAACAAGGGAGTACGTTGCATTCAAAGTTTGCATCAGTGACTTCATTTTTTTCTATATTGGCAATGTTACACAGATATATTAGACTTATCCTAAATTGTCTTTAGTATTGTACTCTAGCTATGAATCAAAGGTCCAACGACAGTTTTCCCACTACTAACAATCAAATTAAATCAAATTAAAATTAAAATCTGAAAGATAAATCTAACATGGAAGTCACAAAAACTGCAGGTAGTCTAGAGGCAACTTGAGGCTAGTTCCTCAAAGCTAGTTGCTCCTATTTATTTCCTGTGCTAAAATGCTCAATTTTGCAATGGAAATAAGCAAAAAAATAAATAAATAAATGTATGTAAATAAATCTCATCAGTATTTTTTATACGAACCAAAAGTGGATTAAAAGTACACACCGGCTGTTAGCTATCTTATGTTACAGTGCTATGGTTAAATGTATTGTAATTCAGTTTGGTTATGCTAGTATTACTTTATTAATACGTTAGCACTAAGTCGCCTGTGTGTTCTGCTCATACTGTAGCCTAAAGACGCACCTTGCTAATGAAGCTAGCTAATGTTAGCTGATGAGTAAACGTTCCAGCTTCTCCAAATATATCCCTACCTCCTAAAAAATGCAGGACTGACTAAAATAGCCAAAAATAGCCAAATCGAGGAAAACAGTATTAAAATTCACAAACCAATAAGTGATCAGTGTCTCTATCTTTTATAACACAGTTTGTGATTACACAAACATTCCTGATGAAACAGATTTAAGTGAGTATTCAATGCTAAACAAATAAGTGGCTACATAATGCTCTTAAGTTTAACTGAGATCGTGATTAATGTTAAATAGTATCCAAACTTACTTCCAGTCTGAAACCAACTTTTCAGGGGCTTCAACAATGGAGCTTTGATCAGGACATAACTACCTTAGCTTAGTTTAGCGCAGAGATAGGAACATGGGAAACAGCTAGCCTAGTTCCATCAACAGAAGCCTGTCTTCCTCTTGCATCCAGTACTTACGCTGAGGATAAACAAGTAGTTTAAGAGAAAACAATAATAGAAACACTTCACTTCCATTAATGAATCTCTTTCTCACTCTCTGTCAGTCTTGATTCCCTTATTCCCCTTCTCCTTACCTGCAAGTTTATTAGGAAGCTGAAAGAAAGAAGGTTCAATTTAAGAGAACCGTAACATGCTACGGTTCTCACATGCCATTGGCTTAACTAATCAATCCAAAGGAACAAAGCTATGTAACACTACAATAACAGCCTAATTTAACTTGACTGAATGCACAAATATTGAATGTTCTTGTGTTTAAGCTGATGGTTTGGCACTGAACACTCTACTATGCTGGAGCCTACTGCCCTGGACAGGTCCCCAAGGCAATATTGCCAGATGATTTTCTGTCTGCTATTCCATTATGCTTCTTCACTCAAGCTCTAAATCTGCTTATGAAGGATGACAGAGACAAGTCTTATCACAAGATATACTGTTATGATTATTTCAGGAGTGTATCGTCACGTGGTGCCAGCATTTAAAATACAACTTCACTGCAAAGCTAACACACATTCTCAAAACCAATTCTTAGTTTTAGTCACAGTTACGAGGAATTTCATACCATACAGAAGGAAAAGGAGCAAGACATCCATGGCAAGAATTTGACTATGAGTGGGTTTCAGATTTGTTTATTTCATGTATTTGCATCTTTGTGTATGAGGATGGTAGGACACACAGTCTTACCAATGGTGTCAAACCATTTCACAGATCAATGGCTTTGAAAAAGATCAAGATTAATTTAATTATCATTATCCTACACAAGGTTGCACAACAAAATTGCAGATGCAGTACCCTCTATGAAAAATCCAAAATGAATTGAGTATTGCATAAACGGCCTTGGTTATATCAAGATACAACATGTTTTGGGTCTGTTCTTTTCTCTTGTTTTCTTGTCTTGAAAACAACATGGGATACATTTTTATAAGTTATTACCCACCTATTTATATTAGGGTTATATAATCTGGTTATATTATATATAATTAATGGCTGTGGCTGTTTTGAATGACAATTTGTGTTATTTCTATCAAAATATGATTCTGTTCATCTGGACGTAGCGTTTTCAGTGCGAGAAACGTTTCGTCACTCATCCAAGTTTGGATGAGTGACGAAACGTTTCTCGCACTGAAAACGCACTGAAAACGCTACGTCCAGATGAACAGAATCAACTTTTGGAGATTTACTTACCTGGATGATTGAGAATGCATCAAGATGTTTTACCAAAATACTTCAGTTTGTCCAGTAAATACAGTATCTTTTTAAATAGCACAAATTGGCGTCCCATTTGCTGTCAGAGAGAATTAAGTATCAAATGTATAGATGATGTCAAAGTGGCTATGTCCATTTTAATGTACAGTCTAAAGGTAAAACTCTTTACCACACTGGCAACAACTTGCATTTGTTTACAAAAAAATTCAATTAAGAGATCACTAAGATCCTGAGGGGAACATAAAAGTGTTTAACTGTTTTTTTAAAAACCTACTAAACAGAAAACATGAAAGCAACAACATCAAGATCAAAGTGCTAGATAGTCCCTTGTAGACACAGAGTAGTAGATAATTATAGCATAGGTTGGCATTTATACCCCAAAGATGCTATTCCTATTCTTTTTTTGAATTCTTTGTCAGAGACATACTTTGTCTCTCTAGACAAAGTATGTCTTCTTTGGAAACATTAATTTTAGCTTACCATAAATTTAAATGAACTAAATCAGTCCTATAGTAAGTGTGAAAGGCAAGAAGTTATAGCAATATTTACCATCCACAGTCAATTAATATTTAGAAAGAGTCCTCCATTTGTTCTCCTTTTTTTCTGCCACAAATCTCTTTCACTTCCCAGTGTCTTCAAAGGCAAACAAGACGGCAGTCATTTACATTTTTACATTTGCCTTTAAACAATGAACTATGAGGGTTTTTTTTTAATTGTTTTAAATTCTATTTTAAAGATGCATTCTTTATTTTTACCGCACCAAAAAATTCAGTAGTAAGTAACCTATCATACAGCAGGGGAGTGCAGTAAGAGGTTTCTTTCCATTTTCTGGCTCCTCTGGAACTCTTGGGAGGCAGCATACAAAACGAGTAAATCGCTGCAGACAAAGTGGAATTGAGTAAGCAAATGCAACAGCAATCACCGCAGTTCATTGTCTTCTATTTTCTCTGCCAACTGGCACACTTTGTCCAAAGACATTCATCTCATTTCAGCGGCGCTGTTCAGATGCCTGGGGGGAAGATCTAGTTGTAGCTTTTGCTGCTCTGTACAATGAGCAAAATGCTGATTGTGGCAAAGTCGTGCTACTGTAAACCCTGAAATATTCCATTTAGTATGCCAGAAACCAGACAGTGAACACAGCATGTCCTCACTGCTGAGAATACGGAGACAAGAAAGCCTTTCACTTAACATGCAGCCTGCCCTGCATGGATCTCTGATGCCATCCTAATTTCGTCAGTGATACTTAACACCATTTGTCCAAAAGGCACTGGAGCCCTCAGCGCATTTACTGCTGTGTATTACAGCTTTCCAATGGCAGTTCAGAATTGAAGTGAATTATGAAGCAGCAGGCTACATTACAGCAAACTGACATTTTAATAAATGTAAAGCATAGAGGAAATGAGATGGTTTTGGATAGCGGACATAAATCTTAATGAGGCAGTCAATTTATTCCAACTGCTTGGAGAGCCACAGGCACACAGAGAGGGTCTAAGTGTCTCACTGCATGTGTTTGTTTGACTGTCTGTCTCCTTGGTCACTGTCTATTGGTCTGTCTGTTATTCCTGTCTTTGTGTTTCCATTCAGACGTGTACTTATGCTAATGGATGTTGCTCACTAATTAATGAAAACACTTGCAACCTTATAAGCTGTACATTTACCCAGTTCACAGTGTTCACAGCCACCTCTCTGTCTCAGCCAGCTTGCTGTTCTCGTGAAGTGACACGAATCACCGTTAAAGAGAGGACCGGGACTGACAGGATCAGGCCGGCAAAAGGGAGAGATAACTGTGAAAAGCTTCAGAGAGTCTCTCACATTCTTCAGTGTTTAGATAATGCATCTAAACCTTCTGCTATTATCTATTAGCTCTGTTAGTTTGATCTTCTCTTGTCTTCCAACAGCTGACTGTGGAGGAGCATGCTGTGGCTCAGGGTGGATGCTCCAAGCTATTGATCTAAATTACACTGTCTGTAGACTCCAAGCTCCTTGGAGATTCAGAGCGAGGAAGAAGACAAAAGATGAATACCATGCAATTGTTAAAGGTAAATAATTCAATCTGAAAAAAGAACTAGCAGAGGCAGAATTTGGATCACATATGAAAAAGGCTTTGATAAATAAACATGAAGATTTTTTTCTATTGCAAAAAAACGATAGGGTAGGGATTGACAGAGAGGCAGGGCAATAAAGAGAGCGTGCAGTGTCAGTGCTGTGACTGAGGCAAAGTACGATTTTTAGGATAATCGCAACTTAGCTCAATATAATCTCTGCACCGTTACAACAGCAATCCTGTGTTTACTGTCGTTCCCAGCCAAGTTCTTTGAGCACTTTGCTGACTATCGGCCTGAG
Organism: Perissodus microlepis; assembly: GCF_051167445.1. Lineage (NCBI taxonomy): Eukaryota > Metazoa > Chordata > Actinopteri > Cichliformes > Cichlidae > Perissodus > Perissodus microlepis. The sequence continues at coordinate 30,298,311 of NC_140477.1, forward strand.
TCTAGCAGGGATGTGACAGGCGTCACTCAGGGACCTGATGTCAGACTGACAGCTTTTGCAGATGACGCCTCTTTCCAGCTGACATATACTAGACAATACCACCAGGGAAATAAACTGCTTCCACCCAGTCATAACTAATGGGAATTGGACAATATTCTGCTTTTTATTTCAAGAATGCAGAAAGGGGAGGGTGAGACTAGGGTGAGGGGATGTAAAGAAGCAGAGAGAGGCCTGGAGTTGGAAACAGCAAATTTAGGCTTTCACAAAATCTTAGAAAAATAGCTGTGGGAATCTGGGATTTTCAGCGTGGGTGTGTGTGTGTGTGCGTGTGTGTGTGTGTAGGTGTGTGTGTGTGTGTGTGTGTGCATGGCAAATGCTGAAGAATAATGTTGCGTATAGTAAATGAAAGGTCCCTTTTTCAAACATTAATATAACACTGAAATGCAGTTGAATTATGTCTTCTCTTGAAATGCTTTTAATTATGGTTAAGTAAATGGATGATGCAGGAAGTCTGACAATTGTGAAACGTGAACTGAATGGTACAACATGTATTGTATTCAGGTTTTGTTGTCATATGATCACTAAACATATGATGTTGACTTGTCTGTCATTTCGAACATGTGCCCCTGTAGGGTAAGTTTAATAAAGCCCATCTCTCAGGCCTAGTGACACTCAGTGCCCCCTCCTGGCAGCTACTGTGCACTAAAGCAAAACATATATTTCCTACCTGCAAATACCTGGCTTTGGTTGCTGGCAGACTGCTACGTGTCACTTGTAGTATGCATGAAAGAAACTGACTAGTTGACATGTGTTTTCCAAGTTACAGTGAAACTGTGGAAAATGCAACACAGCTAGAAAACTGAAATTGTTAGCCTTCAAAGTAAAAGTTGAGCCATTGCTGCGCCATTGAAGCACACTTTTACTTTGAAGGTAGAGTGTTTGCAGACAAGTCTGAGTCTTCCATGCAAACTACAGGCATCCATGGCAACCTGTTAATGGCCAAAGCAACTGTAAGGATGTTTTTTTGCACAGCAACCTCTTTGCATCTGATTTCACCAGGAACTGTCATAAACCCAAGGAACCACTTGCCAACCAGTTTGGAGGACTTATTTCTCCATAGAGCACATATTTCGTATCACATCCAATCTGGTGGACAATCTTCAAGCAATATATGCATGGAGCAAATCAGCTTTGCTTATAGTGATGGTCAAAATATTCAGTTTTCCACAAATCAAAACATGGCAGGAATTGTGGGAAATTCGGTGCTTATAGTGCATCTAAGAAGGTTTTGATCGATTATTAGTTCTAACAGCCGGATGCTCTCTGTTGCATCATACTCCTACTTGACCTTCTGGTGTGTGCTACCATTAGTTCATCAATGCTCTAACCTAATCTTTCTTTGAATTCTCCTTTCACCCACACAAAGAGCAGGTACCGAGTCTCACTCAGTTTTTCAGCAACCAAACAACTAGTCTGCAAAATTTCAACTATACTGCATGTCCCCTGTTTTGGGATAAGAGAATACTGTGATTAATGAAAAGTACAGTGACTAAGTGGTGCTTTTTATTTATTTATTTATTTGTTCATTTATTTCTACATCAAAGAAAGTTTTACTTTAGATCAAATTATTGCTCTGTTATAAATATAACCACACAATCTTACATCACAGAAATAAATAAATAAACACATAAAACTAATTTCTATGATTAATTATCTGCAGTTTCACTTTTGGAATATAACTTCATTTAGGACCACAAAATATGGTTTTCTGAGGGAAAGTGATATATTCTCAGGAAGCTGCACTTTTAATTTCAGCTGTAACTGAAAGGAAGGCCTGGCTGATGAGCAGAGCGAGTAATCAGCAGCCAGATGGCACGGTTGATGAGAGCTTTGCCATATGGTGATAATACGACAGGCTGGCAGTCCAACAGCACCTCAGGTTTAACCTTGTTTATGCCAGATACACACACATGATGTCTCGCCTTGCACCTTGGGTCATGTTTTCTACTTTCCTGTCATTCATCATGGTTTCCTATTTTATTTTAATACACGTGTTTTAGGCACTTCAGTGTTGTGTCATCTCCACCATCATGAGTGTCATCTGTGCCTCATTGTGCCATTCCCAGAGTTTATTTAATATGGCTGTACCTCTCTTTCTGTGCCAGACTGTATTGTGTGCTCCAGCCTCTAGTTCCCAGTGTACATTTTTAGGGAATTTGACTTCCCAGATTCCCTGTACTGCCATGGCCTGGTCCCTGTCAGCGGTTGAGTGATTACCAAACTTTTTTGTTAAAGTGAAGAGTGTTTATTTAATTTCATTTTTTTTACTTTTAATTCTATCTCTCTAAGTTGTGCTTTTGAGTCCTGTGTCTGTAGCTTCATGGTCATCACAACATTTTACCTTCATTAGCTTCCACACAGGCAGTGGGCTATGTTATGCTAACCCACTGTGCTCCACAGTGTTCATCCTTGACACATGTTTATAGCATCCATCATATATTATAGATTAAAAGAGAGAGATGAGGATGTCAAGCTGGGAGAGAAACGGCCAGAAAGAGAGACCCCCCACTAGATAGAGGCGAAGAGTCTGGGAATAGCTAAGAATCAGTGAGACAAACAAGACAAGAAAAGAACAAAGCTAAACACGAGTTCCTTCTTGACAATCAATCACCAACATTGTGATTGACTGTATCTGCCAGATACGGTCAAGTGTACAAACCCAGATAACAACAGTAGGGATGTTGTGTAAACAAATGTAAATAAAAAATTGATTTGCAAATGTCACAAACCCATATTTTAATCACAATAGATTAAATATAAGATATATCAGATGTATCCTTTTTAAAAAAGTATTTCTTCATTTTGAACAACATGTTAAAAAAGTTGGATAAGGACCATGTTTCCCACTGTGTAGGATGCCGTGTTCTTCTAACAACATCTGGAAACGGAGGAGACTGACTGTTGGATTCCTGTGAGAGGAATGTTGTCCTAATTTTGTCTGATAGAGGGTTCAAGCTGCTCAAAAGTCCTGGATGTTCTTTGTGGCATTTTTTTTGTTTGTTTGTTTCGTGATGTATCAGATGTTTTCAGTTAGTGAAAGGTCTGGACTACAGGTCAGGTTAGCTCCCAGACTTCCATTATGAAGCCATGCTGCTCTAATAGATGCAGTGTGAGGTTTAGGAATCCTGCTGAAATGTGCAAGATTTTCCCTGAAAAGGTATTGTGTGGATGGGATAGTAGCATGTGTGCATTTTAAGTCAGCTTTGGCCCAGAGAGATTGGGGACCTTTCTGGATACTGTTCAGGCAGTGGCTTGTTCTTTGAATGATAAAGCTTTAACCTGTACCTGTGGACAGCACAGTAACCAGTGTTCAGAGACAATGAATTTTGGAAGTCTTCCCAAGCTGTGCAGTGATTTCCATAACAATATCATGCCTGTTTTTAATATGGTGCCCTAGAAGCCCCAAAGATCACAGGCATCCAATATTGATTGTGTGTCCTTTCCTTTGCACACAGAGATTTCTCCAAATTTTTTGAATATTTTTATGATGTTATGTACTGTACATGATGACATATTCATAGTCAATTTTATGTTGATGAGCATTATTGTGAAATACACAATTTACAGATTGGTGATCCTCTGCCCATCTTACCTTATGAGAAACTCTGCCTTACTAAGATGCTCTTTTTATGCACAGTCATGTTACTGATCAGTTGCCAGTTATTTTAATTAGTTGCTATGAAATTCAAAATAAGCTAATATTTATTGGAAAACAATTAATATGGTTTTATGTTCTACAGTGAATAAAATATGGGTTTTGAGATTTTCAAATGACTGCATTCTGTTTTCATTTACATTTTACAAAGCATCCCAACTTTTTCAGAGTTGGATATATAGCACTCTTTCTAATTAGCTTGAGACATATGGATAAACAAACAAGCACTGTAGTGAGCTAAAAGGCATATGTAGAAAGAGTTTCATCAAAATTGAATCAGAGGTATTTCCCAAAATTGTTTCTGACAAACATGCAAGTGAACCAGCAGATGGGTTGAGAGTGACTTCAAGCTTGTTCCATTTCATTATAGGAACAAAACATGCAAGATATTAAATTTGCTATACACAGAAGGGATTTTGGAAGCTCTGGACCCTGAGTGAGTGCATAATTACACTGTACAGTTTGCGTGTTTAGCTGACATTTACTCGCAGAACTAAACAATGAAAGAAAAATGAATGAACAGATGAGTGGAGCTGCAGAGTTTGCCAGTGCAGTTGGCTCAAGGAACTTCCAAAATATTGAATTCAATTCAAACATCTGAAGTTTCACTCACTCTCCAGCACAGAGTTTCAGTCATTGTCCTCAGGAAGTCGATCACTGCTGATTTGGTCCTTCCAAAAACATTACCATGTTCAGTTGGTGTGAATATGTTGCTTGCAAACTGTTTGAGGTGTGCAAAATAGTCCCTGATTATATAGTATGACAACATGACAATCAGGCACACTATTAAGATCAAAACACACGTCATCACAGCAGACAAAGTCCCTCTGACAGGTACGGTTTTTTCCAAAAGGGTAAATCTTAACAAGCAATTTGTTAAATCAGTTGGGCTGCCCTAAAGCGTACCCTCCTTTATGTCTTTCTGGACACTAATAGGACTCTTACAGGTTAGAGGTCAAATTTATACCATCAGTACATCCAGTGGGAAGCTGAGGGGTCACACTATATATACACACACATATATATATATGTAAATTACAAACATTCAGCAGTGACAGATGGACAACACAGACTCGGGGAAAAGGCCAACAGATGGACTCGTGCTGGGGTTTAAACTAATGTTGTCACAGGAGGCTTCTTAGAGAGCTTGGCAGCTAATGCTAGTGCTAGTCCTTTGGGACCACAGACTTTCTGTATATGTGATGGTACCGCTGCCTGTTCAAATGATGGAAAATGTATGTTTTACATCTCTGCTGGCAGTGCCATTGTCACACCTTTCCAACAATGTGTGTCTCAGCATGACAAGCTACACATGCATAAAAGACCTGATTTAAACAGAGTGAATATATTTATCTATATTTCGCAGAATGATTCAGCATTATTGGGGTTATGTTTATCATGTAAGAAAACGCAACAAAGCATTAATTTATGGCTGTAGATCTGGGAGACCGGTGTCCTACCCTGTAGGTGGTAGAGTAGCAGCTTTCCTTTCTCGAGCACCAGCGTGAGGCTGTGATCTCGCTGTCCCTCTGCATGGAGCAGTGTCCCAGAATTCTTCAGGGTTTTAAACTTCAAAGAAATTGTCTCCATCACAGTCCAGCTTGCCCTCACACTCAGTCTGTAGACCAAGCTACTTCTGCTCCCATCAAAGCTTGCCACGCTAGAAGCTACAGAACAAAATTAAGTGGGAGAGGGAAAAGTTTTATTCTTTACATTTCATTCATTTTAAATAACATACTAGCACCAAATACTAACACAACTGTGCAAACTCTGTCTTTGCCACCATTTTTCTAACATCATGAATTTCACAGAATTGTAAGATATTTCTAGACAGATTTGGATCTCTTGGTGAAATTATTTACTCAGCAAGCACATTTAACCCCATTAACATCACTTTTCCATATGATTTAGCCCAGAGTTGACCATTCCTTTTGGTGCTATGTTCAATGCTATGTTCGATTTGTGAAACTTCTTTAGTATATTTTAAAATAAAGAGGCGATGGCGATTGATCAGTAGGCTTCACTAGTTGAATTTAAGTCCTGTTGTCACAGAAGTACAGTTTTACAAACCATAGCTTTATTATAGGTAGATAGGTATATATAGGTATAGGTATAGGTAGGGTACAACACAAAGTAACAGGACTGACATTTAGTTAAGTCAGTTACAAAGAAGCAAAGCTTGCTGCTGCTGCCTTGAAATGCTTGGATTGCTTGAAGGCATTTTGCATGTACATTTCTATTGTTTCAATTCTTATTGCACTCTGTATTAAAACCATGTGGTCTCTGTACATCTCACACACAACACCCAATAATTCTTGTGCATGGCTTAGTGTTTGAATAGCACTGCTTATTTTTCTCAGAACTAATGGTTTCTAAATTGACTACAAAAGGTTTGTATAACTGACATCACACACCAGAGCAAAATCAAACCAAAGCCTATGTGTGTGGGAGTATTTTAAATCTATTTTTCTAAAAAACAATGAACAATCTTGTTCTGTATATAATGCTACAGGATTAATATAACTTTCAAGGTGTTCCAGAGATCATTTCTTATTTTTCCGCACCACATTTAAACACCATAATCCAAATTTGATAGAGATGATCTGTGTAGATTTAATCCAACAAATCAAGATTTAAATTAATTGACTAAAGTTTGACTTTACATTCTAAGATACAAAACTAGCTGCTAGCAAAATACTTCTAATACAATAACAAGCCAAAACTGCCATTTGTAATATTTTAAAAGAAGACACTTTTAATGCCACAACACATTTACATTTTTAGCATTCAAAATGAGTTGAAGCCAGTCGGGCATTAAAGACTTCAAGACAGGCAATCAAGACCAACTAACTGTTGATAACATAATTATATGTCACTTAAGGTCAAAATATTCTATGATAAAATAAACATTGGATATATTTATAATTGCTATTACATAACACTTAATTCACAGTTACTTACTATATCGACATCCATATATTTCCAGTCTGAGGCCAATCCTCCCACTGGGGTTCCAGTCCAGTGGGATTAAACGAAGAAAGCGAGCTATGACCGGCTGCTCCAGTTTGTACTGGACTACAGTGTCAGCATTACTGTTACCTGGAAAAGCCTGCAACAATACAGTTACATGTTTGTTACAGTTACAGTTTTCTTCATTCTTACACTCTGTCTCAGTCAGCTGATTGCTGCAACAACAATGTAATAATGTAAAAATGATGTAATAGCAATAACAAACACTAAAGGGTGATGCCTCTATCAGGAAAGCAGATAGATATGCTTCTCATCAAGTGTTCATAATGGTGACTAAAAGCTGGATAGGACCATTATACATTGAAAGTTTTCCATATTCGAGGGCTGCAAATCTCTTTGTCAGTGGAAAGAAAAAGTCTCCCAAACCTCCTCTGCCCTGAGACCGTCTTCATTTTCAAACTCTGAACTCACCGAAGCCATTGATCCTAAGTAATGATAATGTCTCTCCCTCTCCCTCATCTCTGTCCAGTGATCAATAACTTGGACCTATTCTGTCTCGGTAGCAAGCCTCTCTTTAAAAGACTAATGGCTTCTATTTTTCCCAATCAGCTGCCTGTGGGAATCCAGCAGGGCTCACACACACAGAGAAACACTTGCAATAATATGTGTAAGAAGAAAACAAGAAGAACAAGCTGCATATATGGTATAGAGTAGGTGTCCATGTGTTCGTGTGCATGTCCTTTGCTTGTGTCCTATCTGGAGCGCTTGTGTGATGCTACCTGTGTGTTTGTGTGAGAGACTCAGCTGAGGGTGTACCGATGTGACTGTGTGAGAGAAATTGGCTTCTCTGGCACTGCATAATTGTGATCTCAGTGCCGTCTTCAGTGCTTTGAAGGGCTGAGCCGGCTGGGCAGCTGAGCCGGCTGGGCAGCAGAGCGTTAAGCTCAACAAATGGCTCTGTTTCCTGCTGAGGAGAGCAGCATCTCATTTACTTGCCCGAGCATCTTTTGAAATATGAGTAGCCTCTGACAAGCCTTCAGTCAAGGAGAGAGGAATGGCCAGAGAATGAGTCGAAGAAGAGGATGAGAGGGCATGACAAAGGAATCGCAGAGGAACTGTGCCTGGCGTAGTTGGTACCACCAAGACAATATAAAAATACTGAATTATGCAATAAAGTCCTTCATTAAAAGGAGCTACAAGAAAAGAACGTTTGGAATAAAATAATGTTGGCAGACACGTTATTCAAGTGACATGTCAGTCAACATAGGCATTTCACTGCATAGCTGCCCACAGTGAAGCTAGATTATTCACTTTAAATTAAATGGGGTGTTTGCTGAAATATACTTGTTGCCATGCTAATGACTTTTGCTCCTTAGGAAGTTCTGAGGAGAGTTGCCAGCTTTGTTAACCTCATTTGCTCCTCTTTACTTTATCAGGGAGGTAAATTATCATAAGTGGGCTTTAAAAAAAACTTCTAAATGACGCACTGACTTTTAAATCTCAACCAAACTCTTGTGCCTGCCACCCTATGGGCCAAAATCAGATATACCTCTTATGGTGGTCTGGTTTTCCGACAATGTTTGGATCGCATCCCAGAAGCATGTTTGTGGCACAGGAAATCCTGGGGATGCTGAGGGATGCCTTCATAGTGCATAACTCCTTAAAGGTCGAATTTAATGACAAGTATTGTCTTGGTCATGCTTCTGACATGATGTGCTTTCTTTAGGATTTGAGATTGCTGTTTGGTATCTGGGTTGAAGCCAGAGATATACTGTACAGTGGGGATAACAATTCTTTGATCACTTGCTGAACTTGTAAGTTTGCTTACTTCTAAAGGAATGAACAGTCTCTTTGGTAGTTTCGTAATGGAGAGAGACAGAATATCAGTGAAAAAATCTAGAAATAAAACACATTACATGAAAGTTCTAATTTGATTTTTATGTCACCGAAAATGTCATCTCTCTCTGCAGATTTTCTAGCTGACTGAAGTCTGAAGACTGGCTGGGCCACTCCATGAGCTTAATGTGCTTCTCCTTTAGCCACTCCTTTGTTGCAGAATGATGGGGAAGGATAGGTCATGATCATGGATGGAAGACCCGCCCACAACAAGTTAGTGCATACTCAAGTTTGAAGAAAAATGGTGAAATGCAAATGGTCAGATTGGGACTTCAAGAAAACATCCAAAAAAGTAAGAGTGAATGATAAAAGGTTAATTAATGTCATTTTTGTGTTTGTTTTCTATGGGCACAGTCTCCTTTTGAATCACACTTTAAAACATTTGAAACATGTGGCATCATACAGTAAGACTCCACATGCAACTTGCTTGATGATGGGATCTAATTTTATTCTATTTTTAATCCATGAAGTAGTTAGTGACTCTAACCATCAAATAAATGAAAGTAACCTGAGTAGAGACTTTGTTTCTACCTTTACCTCACAAGTCAGTGAGAAGCTGTGACTGATGCAGCTGTTTTTGCAGTAAAATTCTCACCATCACAGAGACGCTAAGCAAGCCTGACTAATATACGAAGCTTTAAAAGTGCTCTAAAAGCTGATGTGGATTCACCGCCTTTCATGCTGACTGTCAAATCAACATGTTTTTAAGCTACAAGGAGTGTGTTCTTTAGTGATGACTTGAAGGGCTTTGGAGAGTTTGTATCCTTCACTGTGAAAAAGTTGTACCCAGTCAAATGTGAGGGGGAAAAAAAGTTTTCTTTGGGTTGCTACTGTAGTGAAAGCTGCACTTTCTTCCACACAGAAGGGAGGAGACGCGTGACATATCAAATGTTGTTCAGTCAGCCGAGGCTTGCATGGCTGCCTGTCATTCTGACATCTGTACTTTGCTCATTGGTGATCAGTCATTCTCCCAGTCTAGTATTCTCTTTTTTATTGAAACAACGCTGGAAAAATAAAAAATTAAAGAGAGAAAAAGAAATGGGGAATATATTTAGACGTAAAGCAACCGCAACACTAGGTATTTAAGTCACCGCGTGCTTTTCTCAGCGAGCTTTCACACCAATTTCTTCTGCACATTTACATTTTAAGAGCCGCCACACTTATCGAAAGCGGCTGAGCTCGGAAGCGCCCATTCAGCGACCTGCTTGCAGACTGGTGATGGACATCTTTCAGGCATCAAAGCTGGGAGTTTTTCTACGCCAGGCGGTCTTTCTCATAACAGCATCAACCTCCTGTCAGCACAGGCTAAACTGTCTGACAGCAGACCCACACCGTCAACAGACTCCTGCCCAAGTTCCTTTCATTGTTCCATGTATTATTAATAAATAGTGAAAGGCTCCTGGTGAGCACGCCATGTTGCTGCAGGCAGCACCAGTCCCCACAGATAATGTTAAATAATGTCTATGACAGGTCAACTGTGTGTGATTGTAGAGTGTCACTGCCTGGACAAACTGTATTTTTAGCTGTTAAAATCTGTATTATATAACACATGTGGGGGGTTTCTTTTTGTGTGCACTTTTTGTTAAATATCTATGATCTTTTCACAATCAGTTAAAAAAATATGTACTTTTCTAGTGAAACATGTCTACAACAAGATGATGGCTTGACATGAACATCCATACTCCCATCAGGTGACTGCACAAATATGTTGCACACCCAACACTACTGTGTAATCCTGCCACCGGAAGAAGAGTTACCCCTAAGCTGTCTTCCTGCCGGTGTTGTCTCCAGTTGTGTCCTGTGTCACTGAACATCAACAGATAGGCCGTGAGCCAATCAGAGCTGCCGTAGCGGCCCTGCGTGGCTACAGCAGTGATTTGGGTTCTCCTCCCCAGGTCCACCTCCAACCACTGGTATCGGTCTGAGACGAGAGGAGACCAACCTCCAGCTCCTGCACAGGGGACAAAAACAAAGAGTGGATTATAATAATGGGTATACGCGGTTAGTGTAAACTTAGTGTGAGTATTATTCTTGTTGTGGGACCACGACTCTTACACAATCATTGTTATGATTCAGTGTCATGGATATTTTTTTTTGTACTGTGTTTTTTGTCTGCCACACCAGAGGGTGGCATAGTTTGTGTCCTGTGTTATTGCTGCTATGTGAGTTACAGGTGGAGGCTGACCATTGGTGGAGGACTGGGAGAGGCCGGCTATAAATGAGGACCCTTCTCAACCGACATGCCCCTGCCTACTTCCTGTTCCCAACGACCTGTGCATGTGGCTGCGTGTGAATTTGTATTCTGGGAGCTTTTGCCGTGTTGTAAATAGTTTGTTGTATATAGATGTAAATAGTTGTCGATACTTTTTTTTACTCGGTAGCTGTAGGGGTGAGAAGCCATTTTTCTTTGGGAACCTTTTCTCCTGTTTTTGGTTAGGGAGGCAGGTAAGACACCTGTGATTTTCTTTTGGGATTTTCTGTGAAGGTAAGCCAGCTGCATTTCATTTCTAGAGTTTTTTTGTTTGTTGTTTTGGCCATGCTCACCCTGACGCCTGCTACCTTTTGGGACTTAATAAACTGACTGGATGTTGTGGGGAAAAAAAAAAAAAAAAAAAGGCCAGAGTGCCATGTGAGTGGTTACAGCTAGTGAGCTGCTCTCTTTCTTTTTGGCTTACGTGTGACTTTACTGACCAACGCCTGAGTTTTGTTTGTTTTCTTAAATGGTGATAGCGGCTTGTCCGTCTCTTTTAGTTGAGCTACTTTAATAAAACTCTTTAATTTAACCCTCATGTCTTGTCTCCTTTTTCTGACCCGGACACTTTTTGTTACTTCCCCCTCACCACCTAGACCCCTCAGGGGAAAGTAACACACTGCAGGCACTATGGTTATCATAAGTAAAATATTACATTTTAACAAGAAGACCTGGTTTAAGATCAAGATGAAGTTCAGGCAAAAAGCAGTTACAGTCGACAGTGAAAGAAATGCTCTGTGTTTGTGTGTGAAAACATTAGCATAAAAAGTCATTGGTGTAAGGTTTGACCAGTCAGGTGGTGATTAACTAATCTGACCAGCTGACCACTGTTCACATGCATAAGTTAGTATTGTGGATCACATTTGCAAAACGGTATTACTAATACTCCATCCAAGCATGTGTTATTTGACTGTTTGGTTAGCCACGGCTCTGTAAATGGTGTCAAAATCATTTCACTTGTTATTCTGTGTTTGCGGCCTATAACCATCCTAAGCGTTCATTAACTCTGAGCTGTGTGACTTTTGACTGACTTGAGACATTTGTATGAGTGTGAGTAGTGAGTAAAAATGAAAAGAATGGCAAGGAAATAATACCAGTTCAAACAGCCAATTTGGAGAAATCATTAAAGAACAAGAAATCAAAGACAGCAACATAAATTACCAAAAATCCGCTAATGCCTGTTGATGCCTTCATGTATCTAAATTAAGATTTAACACACCATTTTATTCTGTTTTTGTCTTTCAAAGCATTTCTTGGTTTGTACAATACTATTTTTTTTTTTTTTTTTTTAATAGATATTCTTAAGTCTTCAGATTGATTATAAAATGGTAAATGGGTGTTTTCTAATCTGCATACTTCAACAGCTCAAGTATCTGGATCCAAGCATGGCAGCCACTTCAGTATGAAATCTTCAGATTTTTCATATAACAAAATGTCACGATGGTCAAAGATGCCAAGAAGTCATTGGCTCCCTTTAATCGACTTGAAGGGAAGTTTAAAAACTATTTGCCAAAAATGCAAATCCCTTCAGAGATGACAGAAACATCACAGAGAGCGTTTAAGTTACTGGAAAGGTATATTAGTTAATGTTCCATTTGTAAATATTTTCTTCATAATAAGGCGACCCTGCTTTGAACTTTAAATGTTGAAAATCACAGTACAATTATAGTGCATCTATTTTCTGGATTTGATTGAAGTCCACATAGATGCTCACAGACATAAAACCCTAGAATATGTCAACATTTGCCTGGTTTCATGATGATAACTAATAAATCCTCAAGACATTAAGTGGGATATATCTGGGCCACAAACCCTTTGAAGAAAAATGGATTAGATGATGCAGCACCAGAATGGTATTTATGAATCTCCACAACTAAGTGTCAAGATTTGTCCTGCCATTTAATGGATCTGTTCTGGTTTTTATGAGCTCACCAAGGTGACAATATGAGAGAAAGTGAATGTGATTCAACTTCACTTAAAATGTCTTCTCTGACATGAGACAAATCACTGAGCTGAAACTTTTGTCTGTTCTCCAGTGACATGCAGAGTACTATCATATTTTCCAGGGGTAACGTGCTCCATTTTTGTCTGGGCAACATCTGTTGCAACAGCTGGAGAGGACACTCAGGGATGTAAGGGACTAACACACACTGTGTTCATGCTGTAGTCTAAAATAGGTACTTCCATCAGCACTGTGGTATGTCTGACACTGCTATACCATTTTTTTAAGAAGATGCAAGTGTGGAGGTAGCAGCAAACTGGAAGGGCAGAGTCATAATACTGCACCTAAATACACTTATTTAGAAATCCTCATTAGAATGAAGGCTGATAGTCTATAGTTAGATCTGCACATTTGCTTGTTTCAAAGGGAATTCAGATAAAACTAAGGTTATTGAGCCATGTTCTAAAATTTAGAATCAAAAACCTTGAACAGTCAGGCACCATCTAATCTTAAAGACCTAACAGTAGCATATCACTCCAACATAGCATTGTACTATTGGACTGCTGGCTTACCTGTGGTTGATAGGATATTTAAAAGGAGTATGGGAGGGAGAGCCTTCATCTTTCAGGAACCTCGTCTATGGAACCAGCTCCGAGTTTGGATTCTACTGTAATTAGGATTAAACTTTCCTATTTTATAATATTTATATTCAGGATTGGATCAGATTAACCTCCTGTCTGCACTACAAACGGCCTAGGTTGCTGGGGGCTTCCCATGATGCACTGAGTGTTTCTTCTTCCCTCACTCTCTTTGTGTTTACACACCACTCTACATTTAATCATTACTTATTTTTAATCTGGCTCTCTTCAATAGAGCGTCTTTTGTCACGCTCACTCCAACCTGTTGCAGCAGATGGATGGTTCTCCTGCAGGTTTCTTCCTGTTAAAAGGGAGTTTTTCCTTCCCACTGACAACAAAGTGCTTACTCATAGGGAGTCATTTGATTATTGGGGTTTTCTCTCTATTACTGTAGGGTCTTTATCTTACAATATAAAGCACTTTGAGGTGATTTGGTGCTATATAAACAAAGCTGAATTGAACTGAACGGAAATGACTGTTCAGTTTGAAGCCTTTGAACTCAGCTCTTTGTGCAAAAAGTACAGCTATAAAAATAAGTTTTTGGATTTCTTCTAGTGTTGACTTTTTTTCTTCTTTTTTTTTTTTTGCCTGCCAGTGTTGATTTTTTTAGCTACAAACAAAAATCAAGGTGGATTTTTCAAAACTAAGGACATTTAATATCCAAGTAAATTAATCAAATAAAAAATATATAATGCAATAAACCTGTTTAAGTAGAGCTAGCAATACACCCTCCAATTAAGTATCACAAAATGTTGTGGTATATTTGACAATGTATCACTGTTTAGTGTTTTTATCAAGCTTCGTTGTTGAAGTGAAATCAAAAATAATGTAGGTGAAAGTTGATTTCACTAAATGTTCCACAAAGAATAACATGGAGTATTCTCACACAGATTATAATATCCTTTGGCATCTTAATCAAAGAAGAAAAACTCACTGTCATGCACAGTAAGCAAAAATCTAAATGAATCTGGATTAGAATATTGAATATAAGAGCATATAAGGAGCAGTGTTGGGACTAACGCGTTATTAAGTAACGCGTTACAGTAACTACGTTATTATTGTGGTAACGAGCACGGTAACTAGTTATTATGCCAAAATCAGGAACGCGTTACTCGTTACTGGGATTTAGATAGGCTCGTTATTCGTTACTTCGTGTGGCGGCATCGCGGAGCTTCCACAGATTCAGTAACATTAGCAAGTGGTGGAAGCCAGCAGGTGGATGAGAGAAAGGGGAGGCAGGAGGAGAGACCCGAAGCGGCCGCTGGTCCGAGTGTCAGGTGAACTGAACTTCAGGTAAGACGTTATGACCTGCAGTCTATCTGGGTCAGATATAAACCAAGTTTAGTTGTAGTTTATTTTCGTTATGCTGACTTTTTCGTACTGCGTGCTAGCTAGCATGACGGAGTTTCTATACAGCTGGGTGGTGCTATGTTACTGATGTTGAACTTTATTTTGTTCATAGGTTAATTATTAGAGTTGCCAACCATCCCCTAAAAAACGGAATCGTCTCGTATTCAGAGAAAATATTACGCGTTTCGTATTTAGGTGAAAAGGAACAGTTTGTCCCGGACTTCAGCTACAATGAAAAAGACACAAAGCTGGAGTTATTCTGTGTCTTTGCTGCACAGCTGCCTCTTCTTCTCTCATTCTCTCCCCTCCCTCTCCTGTTGCTACTTTAATCATGAAACTGATCAATGATCAGCTGATCGGCTTTCCCCTCTTGTTTATTTATCGTCCGCTTTGCGCCAGAAAGAGGACACCACCGGATGTCACGTTAAACAACAGCAGCAAGTTTGATCAGCTGTTGTTAGAATTTATTTAATATTACTTTCTAGTATCAGCTGATGTTTGCTGGAGCCACAGCTGTAAAGCTGCTGGTCATGATGTCGGTTTGGATATCTGGTGAGAGGGAAACATGAAGATGAAACCAGGAGATGTCCTTACTGAATCATCAGAGCTGAACAGGTGATGGAGAAACAGGTTTACCTTTTAGGTGACATGAATGAGTTGAAGGGAAGTTATGAACTGTTTCTGAGAGACAAATAACATCAGGATCCTTTTCTATGTAGCTGACAGCTGGTAACTGTGCAGGGGCGGGTCTAGCAAAGTTTTGCCAGGGGGGCAGGTAGGGCATTAACAGGGAAAGGGGGGCACAAAGAAATACTTTCTTATTCTCATTTAAAATGTCTCGCTTTTAATAAATAATTATCTGAGTCTTACAACAAATGATTGATAGATTGATACATATATACCATCAAGACAGTGTACATCACTGTCACAACAGTGTTTGTTTTCATTCAAAGGCTTTATGATTTTTGCTATAATGGCGGCCGGTCTATAGTCAAAATGCCCGGGCTGATTTTTTGTCCCAGTCCAGCCCTGTACGCAGCTCATCTGCAGTCTGGTGTTACCTACATCTTCCTATTCGGAAGGCAGAATTTCTGAGTTCTGAGTACAATCGAAAGCACCACAACTGCAGTTTTTGTGTTGGATGTAAAAAGCGCACATGACGCTGTGACGTAGGCTAGAATCATGCGGCGGTCAACGACGGTCCAGGCGTGGGATTTCTCTCGTGGAAATATGCACATTATTTTTTCCTTTGTTAGGTGGCACAGTGCACTTATGGCAAGTAAGCAAGCTAGAAGACTGGCACTCATGCTGGGTATCCAGTTAGCAACACATTAACAAGAGAAGTCTGAGTAAAACCAAAGTTACTTTCCCTAGTAACTAGTTACTTTGAAAATAACGAGTAACTTGAAGTAACTGAGTTACTTTTGATGGAAGTAACTAGTAATGTAACTAAGTTACTAATTTAAAGTAACTTACCCAACACTGATAAGGAGAAACAACATATTTGTTTTGTGGTACTCCATTTTATTGAGCTAGTATGTTTTTTTAATGTTTTGGCTGCTGTAACACAGTAATTTCTCAAAATTTCTGGCATAAACAAAATATATCTTATCTGAAATAAGCTGCTGAATATTTATGCACCAGACTCCATCAGGGATGTTTGAGTCTGAGAGCCTCCATGATTTGTTTTTCTATAAGCACAGTTAGTTGCATCCAATCACCTCTAATCACCTCAAGCTCATGTTTCAAATGAAATGTTTTGGGAAAAGATTAAAATATCTGGATTTGAAAAAAGAATGGTGTAGATCGAAACAGGAAAGATGGCAGGAACACACAGCAGGAGTGTGAACTGTGTCATATAAAATACTGCAGTTAATCAAGTGGGTTTGTATTTGGGAAATTTAGGAACATGTCGCAGAGGATGAGTAGGTTGGAGAAAGGGAGTGAAGAAGTGAACTGGGCCAGAAAGCGAAACAAAGGCAGAAAAGGACTGAAAGGCACAGACACAAAGAGTGGTGCCTTGATGCAGTTGCTAACCTTTGCAGAGACATTGCCATAACTAACCCAGCTGAAATCTGATTTTATTTTACTTTGGATGCTGCTGGTATCCCTGACTCAATGGAGTATGTGTGTGCATGTGTGTGTGTGTGTGAGTGGCTATGTCTGAGTTTGTGAGTCTACATGTGTGTAAGCTTGATAAAAAGTGCTGAGTCAGGGCAAAGCAAATCCATGGTGCCCAAGGAGCAGATGGAGGGATTTCTCCCCTACTGAGGGTGCACACATACACACACCCACACACACACACACAATAACACAGCCACCCTGAAGAGCACTTGAGATTGTGTTGTCAAAGTGATGTCATGCTGCTATTAGGACAATGTAAATCAATACTACAAACTCTTTCAAACTGCCAAAGTGGACACAGTGTCTTTTTATCACATCTATTATTAATCCTCCTTATATCAGTTTACTGTGTTAATACAACCCGCAATGAACTTCATTTGAATTGTTCAACATAGCACGCTGCAGAACAGATTGCTAAAGTACAGCAGTGATTGGTAATGTCAGTCAGCATCATAACTGATCATAGAGATTATGAACCTTTAAAAAAACAGCCCACACTTTCAGTTGTAGCTTGAAGGAGAAACAAATCTAACAACTTTAATAATGGCTCAGTTCCATTCTGCCTCCCAGTATAATGTGTCAGTGAGAAAGTATCCACGCTACCAGCATGTTGAAATCTCTTCATCAAATTGGTTGACTGCTATGAGATAAAGTGAGATGCATGGCAACATGCTAACATTCAACTCAAGGAACAGTAGAGAAGTCAATGTTCAGCTGAGCAACGTTACAGAGAGTAGTTATTTTAATTTGTAGTTAATTTTAAAAAGGCAAACATGTATATTCATCACAACTTAAAAGGTAAATATATTACAAGGGAAATATTTCAAGCCCTTATTGTTTTAATTTAGGTGATTATAGCTTACATAATATTTCCTAAAATCAGCCAAAAGAGAAAAAAAATTCAACACAGAAATCTCGTCTGCGTTGAAAACCTCTGAAAAGCAACTCATTTATACCGTTAGTACTAAGTACCGCAAATTCCCACTGCAGTGTGGCGTGGAGTTCATTAGTGCGTGGTTCTGCAGAAGTGTTATTGAAGGCCGGGTTGCTTTAAAAACAGCTTTCAGCTTCTCTGTATTTTTAGGGTGGGTTCTTTTTGACAATCACTCATCGATTCTCTGTGGAGTTCAGGTCAGGTGAGCTGTTGGCCAGCACAGTAATAATATGGTCAGCAAACCATTTGGCAGTAGTTTTGGCATTATGGGCAGATGCCAAGTCCTGCTGGAAAAGGAAATCAGCATCTCAGTAAAGCTTGTCAGCAGATGGAAGCATGAATAAAAAGCATGCAATAAAATCTCCTGGTAGAAAGTTGCAGGAAACTCTGTGGTATAACCACAACTAATGCTGCAATCCAGATAGCTTGGAACTTTGATGTCAGAACTTGGGTGTGATGTCATTCCCATTTTGGTTTTCAGCAAGATAGAAGCATCCAGGTATCAATAAAAATAAACTTTTTTTGCACTTAAAAACCACATTCATGGGTAGAGCCATGCAAATGAACACCTTGGCGTCACGTTTAACCCATGTGAGTAATCATTATTTATCAATGTGTGTTTTAGAAGGGGCATACTGTAACCCAAGAAATTATTTTTTCCTAGATTTAATCTGTTTTTGGTGCTTAAAAAGTAAGCAGTGAGTGAAAGCCAAGGCTAAAAGCAAATGTGGGGGGAAAAAGCAAAGCTTGAGAAACAAAGCAGCAGTCTCCTGGCTGACAAACTTGTGACTTCACTTGAATTAACCGTGTCTGAGGTCATCTTCTTTTCTCTTGCTGTGCTTCCTGCTTGTTAGGGCAGCAGCTAAAGGCCAGAGCTAATAAGTACCTCAGTAACAGACATGGACACTGACAGCGCAAGAGGAGAGAGCAGACAGGCTGACCTTTACTCATTACAGCTGGAGTGGAGAGGGAAGAAGTGACAAACACAAACAATAGAAAGGAAGAGACTGACAGAGTGACAGAAGAAGGCAGATCAATTGACATCTATAGGACTGCAGAGGAGGGAGACTTAGGAAGAGAGGAAGAAAGGAAGAAACACCTGGAAGAGAGGAGCGCTGAAGGGGTCTAAATAAAAGAGGGGAGAACTGGGTATAAAGTGTTTGGGGGAAAAAACTAATGACCATGTTTCTCACATATCACCTGTTTGATCAGCAGCATAATTATTTCTGTCCAGCATATCTGTTTGTTTTCTCTGTATAGCCTGTTTTATACAGACTATGGTACGTACCAAGGCTGCGTTTCCTCCAGTACTGAAAGGAGGCACCATACACCTATACTGAAGGAAGGTCAAGGTCACGTTTATTTATATAGCACATTACCAACAGTCTATGCTGCACAAAGTGCTTCAAAGTGTAAAAGGAAGGAAGAAGGGCACCAACAAACAGACATGCAAATAATCCTATCGTAGTTTTCAGACAAGGAAAGACTTCAAATAAAGAAAAGCACCTAAAAAAACAGCAGCAGCTCGATTTGTTCAAAGAATTCAAGGTGAATGAGTTTGAGTTCCACGTCCAACAACATCAACAGCATTATCCTTTTTTATTTAATCTTTAAATACCTGCTAGTATTTTATTTGCAAAAGCAGCTATGTTCCAGGAGAAAATGTAGTGGCTAATGTTAAACAAATACACAGCCTACACCAGCCATCCTAACATTTCAGTCTGGGTCCCATCAACAAAATAAATAAATGGTCTGCCAAGAGTGATAGAACAAACTTTTTAATAAAGAAGTTTCTATTTAAGAACATGAGGTAATTATTTTATGTTATTGCATTTGGGTATTGAAAATTATGTTATTTTATTGGTACTGGTGCCAGCTATTAAAATGCTCGTATCCTGACATGATTGAAAAGCACTGTAGAGCAGCTGTACTTTGTTGCTACAAGTAATTCCTGAGTTTATGGTTTGCCTTGTTTACATTAAAATATTGATTTGAGGCATTTAGATTTTACTGTAGAACACTGGCCAAATAAGAAAGAAATGTAATTAGCAAATTTCCAATTAAAACATGCACGCACAGGAGAATTATATAAGAACTACAAGTTCAAGCAAGAGTTTTTAATTTTTGTCACAAAGTAAATTAACTTTTATTTCCATTGCACAATTTAAAAACAAAACAGGCACCTTTAAATCTGTACCAACAACAGTACCCAGGTGCAATGCTCTTTGAGAATTTAGGAGTAAGTTAATGCCAAACAGTCTGCTTGGAAATGAGATTTGAGGTGAGACTGGGAGACTGTGCAGTTTTGATTTCTTCATGGTTGGTCAATAAAAAACTGGATAAATTGTAGTATTGATTGCACAATGTTTTATTATTAAAATGTATTCATCTGCATCTGGTAGATTTTGAAAAGCCACCTATTTGTCTTAGGAGTGTGATAATCTACTGAGAGTACCTAGTGTTTAGGTGGGATTCAAGTTCTACTCTTCCATAAACAAGCACATCCTTTCATATAAGTTAATATGTGTCATTGCGGTAAATCGGGCATGGTTTTATTTGGGCTAGCATGAAAGCATCAAAGGGGGTGTTATTTTAGAGGCTTCCTCCTGGCTCAGAGCTAGGATACAGGCCAAGGACACGTGGTGTCAGCTATGGATTATGACTTTTTCATGGTGGGCAGGGGTGGGAGATGGAACAGAAACTCACAGATAACAAGTTCAGTTCCCACAGCACCAAGTTTGTGCCCATCAGAAACTGCAAATGTTTCACAAGTGTCCTTGAGTCACACCAAATAAGAACACCATCTTAGTGCCTAAGATTGATTTAGATCAAAATAAGAAAAAAAAAACTACTGAGAAACCACACATGACTGGGATTATCGGAAATGTGGAACAGATTCTTGATAAAAGCCTCATATGAATTAACAAGCTATATCACTGCAAAACACTTGTTACGTAAAAAAAAAAAGAAACAAAATCTTTACACTCTTTAAACCCATGCACGTACAGTATCTCACTCTGTGATTAGTAAACATGAAACATTGTCAAAATGATCATATTTTAGTTCATATGGATAAAGAAGTAAAACGGAAATAGTCCAACACATCTACACACATTTGTTTGCCATAAAATTATTATAGAAAACCCCAACGATCAGACAACCGCCAATAAAGTAGCACTTGGCGACAGTGGGAAGGAAAAGCTCCCTTTAAAAAGGAAGAAACTTCCAGCAGAACCAGGCTCAGGTAGGGGCAGCTATCTGCCATGACCAGGTGGGGGTGAGGCGAGGGAGACAGGACAAAAGAGAGCCAGAGATTAATAATAGCTAGTGATTAAATGCAGAGTTGTGTATAAACACGTACTGAGTGAAAAGAGGTGAGTGAAGAAGAAACACTAAGTGCATCATGGGAAGCCCCCAAGGTCTGTTGCTGTGTAACTGAGAAGGGAGTTCAGGGTCACCTAATCCTAAAAGTAGAGAGGGTATCTGTCTCCCAAATCAAAACTGGGAGCTTGTTCCTCAGGAGTGAAGTCCGAAGGCTGAAGGCTATGCCTCCTATGCTCCTTTGACCACATGTAAGCCAGCAGTTTGAGAGCAAAGGGCTCCGTTGGGGTGATATGGTACTATGATGTTTTTAAGATAACATGGGGTCTGATTATTTAAGACCCTGTATGTGAGGAGAAGGAAAGCATCAAAGGGGTGTTTTTTAGAGGCTTTTCCCTCTGCTTGCTATTGTTTACCTGCCTGGTTTTGCAAATTTATGTAAGAAAAACTAACTATGCATATGTGAGCGTATATATCAGAACCTGCTTCTTTTTATGTGCATTTGAGTGCTAGCAATGATCTCTGATGGCACAACCATATTTACAAAGGATGGGCACTACAGTTTTCCTCCTAAAACCTTCATTTTGTCACTTAGACTTAATGATACTGTGGTCACGTCCTGTTTATATAGCTGACTGCTTTTGATTGGAGAGCTATAAATTTTCTCAGCAACCCAATTACATGTCCCTATAAAATCTTTATTATCTATCCTATTTATTATCTTTTAATGGTGAAGCTCGTGTTAGTAAATCTCTAGTTTCAAACTAGCAGTAGCCACTAGGAATTTAACTGAGAAATACCTGCTGGTGCTGCAGTTACTGTATGTTCATGACCACAGTCTGTCTGTGGTCAAGTCTGTGGCTTGACCACAGAGAGACCACTCAAGCCAGTGACACAGCTTTTGTTGCAACAAATAATGGAGCAGTGCCCCTGGTGCTAGACAGAGCCATCTCCACTTGCAGAATTAACTTCAGCTTTTGTCTCTGCTAATAAGACGGTAAAAGAACTCAACATCCTGCACGCTATTTCTATCCTCTCTGTTCTAATTGCTATCTCCACCATGTTAGTGTCTATTGGGAAATAGATGGTGACACAACTCTTGTCAGGGCAGTGGCTTTACAAGGAGGAATAGATGTGTCTGCCAGATGAATGTACTGTTTGGTTAGCACTGGTGCACAGTTGTTCATGTCAACAGAAGGTTGGAACAAGAAGACAAAAGCAGGACTGTGGTAGAGGGGAAAGGATACGAGCCATTACAACAAGGGAAAAAAGTCACCCAAAGTCAGCGGGTCTCAAAGATGCAGTAAGTCACAGATAACTAAGCAGGGACGCATGACAGTATTAGCAGGCCAAGATCTGTAAATGTGTCTGTGTCTGGTTTTTAAACTGATTTGAGTGGGAGAGTCAAATTTGAGACAGAGCTTGAGGTGTATTTCTGACAACCTGGGAGATAATATGCAGCTATATATAAAACTGACCGGGCACCAGAGCAAATAAACAGTCTTGGAAGTAAAAAAAAGAAAAAAGAAACACCTGAAAGATACAGAGGCCAGGTCACTGAAATCTTTTATGAAAGCCTTTAATACAGGTATAGCAAAACCACTTTTAGTGTCCAAATGCAGCAAAGAAAAGAGCTTAAAATCATAAAAACCAATGTGATTTTTTTAAATATGTAACAAAGCTGATCTTTGAGTTATACAGAATCCTAAAGGGGTCTTAATTCATCTTCAAAATGAGAAAATAGGATCCTTATTCCCAGAAAAAGAACCTGTGATTATTATTTTTTAAGTGAATACTCCCTGTGAAAGGACAGTGCTTAGAACTTACGATGCTTGGTTGCCTTTAATCTCCTTCAAGATGCATCAAACACTTTTAAAACATGTTTAAGTCTCTTGATTTACTTTTTCTGCATGAAGGGCTTATGCTGGGCTTAACCTGGGCTCATGATCATTTCCATACCATTGAATATATTCGAGAATTTATAGCTGGGCATTTTCTCTAGTGGATGAGGATGAATTTGAGCTAAAAGACCATTATTATTGACCAACATTAGCTAAGTTGGGTGAAATAAATGGTAACATCAACCCAAAAGTGCTGAATGTATAAAAATAAATATTTTGTAAGACGATTTTTCATGTGCGACCTGGTTTCATTGCTGCCGAGCGGTTTAAGTTTTGATTAAGTTTAAGCATGTGAAGCTTTTAGCTTAAAATGTAATTTGTGTTCATTTCAAACTGTCGTATTTCCCATTAATAGCATGACCCTCAGTTACTGAGCTTGGCAGTGATGGTACTGACACTTCTCACATCCATATTGCAGATGTTGAGAAGTGAGCATTAACAATGAGCAGTGTATATCAGAAATTAACCTTCTTGACAACTCCATTAGGAGTCTTCATCCACGGATACTTGCCATCTGAACCGTGTGTAACCATGGCCATGCATATCCATTAATAATATACAGGATGTTATTAAATATATGATATTTTATGTGAGTGAACACAGTTAAAGAAGACTTATGGGTCCCAGATAGTTTATTATCAGCAGTAAATTGGGATTAGTCACAGCATAAAAATGTGATTTTTAATGAGCTGTCATGGATTAGTTACTCTGGCTATTTTCAGTAAATTGACTGAAGGATGTAGAAGCAATGTAGACAGAATGCTAAGATTAGAGGCTCTTTAGCTGCATTTTGTCAAGGAATGAGGCAATATTTATCCATATAATAAGATTTATGGGGAGGCTGAGTACCTCAGATTAGAAGGAACTGAATGGAGGAGCTGTAGAATTTAACTAGATAGGGTGTTTAACAGTAAGCAGTAAGTGGGCACCTGGGGTGGCAAAGGTGACACATAAACATATCACACTTAAATCAATATCTGATTCTACATTTAATTCCCCCCCCCCCTCTGCTAATGTTGCACCCCTCCTTGAACTCTAAATGAGCACTTCCAGAAAATGATTACTGGGGACTAATGGAGTGTTCCAAGCCTGTTTTAGCATAATTACAGTGACTCTAATGTGCAATTATCAGTATGGATCACTGAAAAACAGAAACTGTTTAGAAGTTAAATACTGCCATTAACATTTGCCTATAAATGTTAAATGCAGCCATTAACATTTGGCTTTAAGATGAAATGGAGTTATCTTAATGTTTTCTTGGCAGTCCAAATGAGGCTGAGTTTAAATTATAATTACAGCTGACCACACTGTACAAAGAAGAGCAGCAAGAGAGAGGAACTGCTGGATTTGACTGAAAAAGAGAGGAGGGAGGGGCTAAAGAACTCTATTGTCATTCCCCTTATATGGAGGCAGATTTCAGCTCAGTATCTGTAATATGAACACCTGAGTGCACCCATTTAACATCAGCTTGATCACCCCTGTGGGAAATTCCCCCTGTGCTTTTCTTTAGTCCTGTAACAGCATTGACACAAAGATGAGACTGTTAACTAACTCAAGAAGAATCACAGGTTACCAGGCATACATCATGTATTTTCTAATTTTTCAAATGCCTTGTCACGGAGCAAACTCCCACTAGGATAGATGAAAATTCTGTGTGTGTGTGTGTGTGTGTGTGTGTGTGTGTGTGTGTGTGTGTGAGAGAGAGAGAGAGAACTGGCTGACTTTGCCAATAGCAGTAAAATTGCTTTTTTTCAAATCTTAAGCCCTGTTCTGGACTTCACTTTGCTTTTTTTCCCACACAAGACCCTCAGTTCCAGTTCTAGGCCTGAC
Organism: Perissodus microlepis; assembly: GCF_051167445.1. Classification (NCBI taxonomy): domain Eukaryota; kingdom Metazoa; phylum Chordata; class Actinopteri; order Cichliformes; family Cichlidae; genus Perissodus; species Perissodus microlepis. The sequence continues at coordinate 30,323,183 of NC_140477.1, forward strand.
GAGGTGGAAAAAGTCAAGCCTAAAGGCAGTAACAGCAAGGCACTGATCAGCTTGTACAAAGAGTCCTGGCATCTATTAACCTTTATGTACCTCAAGAACCAAACTGCCACTGTACAGAAGATTTGAGCGTGACTGACCTCATTATTTTGGATTTCAAAGGTGTACCTTGTACCCCGTTCTGCCTTGGATTCACTTTCCGTCAGGTGCTATCAGCGGTGTGAAAATATTTCTTCATTAAATAACAGGTTGAATCTGGACAGATGGCACCACACTGCTCCTCATTTATGAACAGAGATTTCAAAAATGTTATCCCCAACTCTGTGCCTCTGTATTGCTGTCACAGTCTGGCTGGGGCAGACTGTATGTGTTTGCAAACGAGGACTCAAACGCAGACCAAAAACTGAACGTGGCGTGGATTTAACAAAAAACAAGCCGTTTTATTGAGGCTAGCAAAGAGGGTACAAACAAAAGGGCATTGGTGAAACTAAACAATAACCTAAACTGGGTGAACTAAAACTAAACATGAAAAAAACCTTAAACATGATGAACTGACATAGATACCTGAAGTTGTGACATGGATGCGCAGACGACCTGACAAAGAATGACTGAGAGCACACGGACTAAATACACACAGGAGGATAATGAGGGAAGTGGGAACACATGGAGAAACAGCTGACACATGAACATAACGACGTCACAGTGGAAGAGTAAAACTAAACACGATGAACACAGGAACACCAGACCTCTTCAAAATAAAACAGGAAACATACTGACTGAACTCTAGACATGTAAACTTAACAGCAACTGGGGAGACGGAACATAGGAACCTGAAACATGGTACAAAAACGTCACAGTAGACACAACATGGAACACAGGGAAGCCATATTACAAAGCCAAAGAACTAAACCTATGATAACCATAACTGAGACCTAAGGAAACAAGAAACAGTACAACAAAGGACTCAAAACATAACCCATAATATAAAAACACGAGATCTCTTCAAAATAAAATAGGAAACATAATGAGACGCAGACATGACAACCAGAACTTGACAACGTAAGACACAGACATGAAACACATGAAGAGCAGGGGAGACTTAACATGGGTTGGAAACACAAGGGGGAACTAATAAGCAAATGAACATAGGAGACCTAATGAGCTTAAACATACTATAAACATCAAAATAACTAAAACTCAAAACACTGGGTCATAAAACCCAGGATCGTGACAATTGCTTTAGGCGTCTGAACTCACATGGGTCAATATAAGCTTTGTTTTTACTTAGGCTCTGATAAGCTGCTGCACCACTTGCACTAGTCTCACTCCTCCAGTAAAGTAGTTCAACTTAGTCCTACAAAAGTGTCTTTCTTGCATAACTGATGGCAAAAAAACCAAACTTGCTCAACATGTTGAGGACTGTTGCTCCTTGGCCTTTAAATTAAAGCCTTCTGCTTGAGGGCCTCTGCTGAATTCTGTGTCAAAGCCTTCTGTGTCAAAGCCTCTCTCTGGCCTCTCCCAAGACCCTTTTTTTTATAGCTTCATCAGAAGGAGCAACTCTCAGTGCCAGGGCCATTTCCCAGCCTAATGAATTGGCCACGTTCAATGTTCAGCCAAATAGTGCATACAGTGAGGCACAGTACTGGGAGTGGAGGCAGTACTGTGATCCTTGAGTGGGATTAACAGGGCACCATGTGTGAGCAGCCCATCCAGCACCAGTCCCCATATGGGCTGAGCAGCCACAATGCAACTCAAGAGGTGGGAATGAGAGCCAAAGGAGCCAAAGGAAGCACGTGGGAGTTCTGTCACCTTCATCTAATCTGGCTGCTTGGCTTCTAGTAGACTTCTAACTACTTTGTGATGGACAGGACACTTCACTGTGCTTTGCTCTTCACTTTTTATTGCCCCTGTTCACCAACAAGAGGGAACTAGTGGAAACCAACAATCACTGTTGTAGAATCCTGAGTAAATAACAGGACGCTGTTTCTGTTGTTCCTTTAAACAACAAATGAGGGTGGGATCAAGAACTTCCTGGAATCTGCTTGTAAAAACCAAAACTATTTACATTTGGCTTGTATAGGTATTGTATGGGCCACTTTCAGACGGATCTTTACAAATCCTGTTATGACCATTTCACCACAGATCTCAAATGTGTGCAATGAGCAGTGGGTTTCTCTGTCAGACTGGTCAGACTTCCATGTTCAAGATCGTAGTTTGGGGCTCAACTTAGCAGTTTCAGGATGTATGCATGTATTTTTTTGAAATTTACAACATTGTGCATTGTGAATTCTATTTTAAAGTTAAAAAAGGGAGCATACTCAGCAGGAGAGACCCAAAAAAGCTGAAGGGTTGCTGTTTTGACACACATGAAGGAGATTCAGAGACACATCATAGAGACACAAGTGGACGCCATCAGAACAGGACTTCCTGTTATTAATCTAAAAATAGCCTCACCGAGCGTTGTCCAGATATGCCTAACAGTTGACTTTGAAGGGTTTTAGTTTTCATGAGTTATTCCCACCACTTTGTAATCATACCTCAAACAGAGTTCTACTTCTGCCACTAAAAGTACACGGGACCTGAGATGGTACCTTGTGGTATTTCGCACTAGGATGTTGCCTTTGGATCCCTTAACGTTATTTGTTGATCACCTTGTGAATCCTGCGGATGTCTGATCAAACTAGGATGTGGGGAGTCTGGAGGCTGGATCAATTCATTAGGTTCATTACGTCCCACAAGTCATTCCTGAGGAGTTTCTGCAATGTGCCAGGTGTGCAACAATGCACCAGGTAAATGTTGGTTTCTAAATAACATGCACATAAATGGCAGGAGCCCAGGTTTTCCAGCACAATGTAGCATTTCATTGTCCCATAAATGTATTGTACATGTACAATGACAATAAAGGCCTATTCTGTTTTATTCTATAATAATGCTTTGATAAGAGTTATTCACATTACTTGTCAGTGGTTTTAATGTGGCAGATGAATTGTGTATTTTGCAGATATTTTCTACCTCCCAAGACATATCCTGAACCTGCCCTGAATGAAATTACAAACTGAGCAGACACAGTACATGTTACACTAGGCAGTTGGAAGTGGTCCAATAAGTGCCTGGCTTTAGTGTTTCAGTGGAAAAACGAAAACAATAATTCCTCTGTCTCAGTCTAATATCGATCATGTGTGTACATCGTTTACAAACAACCTTATTTAGAAAACAACATACTGGTGGCTCATCTTTCATTTTTCTCCAGCTTGATCAAATTATTCTTACAGTCCGAGTAAAAGATGAAGAAATCTCCCGCTCCCACTGATGATGTTGTCCACTGGTTCTGCAGTCTGCAAGTGGGCTTTGTAAAGCTCCAAACATGGCATGGTAGCCCTTTGCAAGGCCAGCATCAGCATCCAGTAAAGACATCTCTCTAGAATTTTTACTGTGCTCTGTGAATCACAACCCAGTTTTATGTCCCTATTGCGAGCAGGTGGCCCGGTAGAGACTTTTGATGTACTAGTGTAATATAATTTCAGTGTGTTGTACAGTACAAATCGTTAGCAGTAACTGTTCTTTATCTATCTATCTATCTATCTATCTATCTATCTATCTATCTATCTATCTATCTATCTATCTATCTCACATGTTAGAGTCATTTATAATACAAATGATAAATTGATAAATGTCATCTTCTTCTCTTTGTTTCGATATACAGCCAACGCGAATGTATTTCTCACACTCTGTGAATCCAGCTTAGGCTTGCCTTTGATGTTTTGTGCTCAGTGCCCTGTAGGGAGGCAAAGACTCTCCTGCACCACTGACTGCCCCACTGACACCCACAGAACTGAACACATCTCAGTAAAAAGACAGAGTGCGGTCAAGGAGTACTGTTTTTTTTGTTGTTGTTGTTTTTTAATTCTCAGTCTGTTCCTACCATTTCATTGGCCTGAAGGTGCTTCTTGACGGTTGATGTCAACAACTGACTAAATGTATGAAGTGTAAAGCTGCACAAGGTAAAAACTTTTTTATGGATAGCCTGCACCTCAAACCCCTCACTGTTAATGCTTTCAAACACAAATGTGAAAAATGGAAAAGGTCATTGCTGTAAGGGAAAAGGGTAGAGAAGAATGATAACCATGCAGGTTGAGCTAACACAAATCTTATATTTAGCCCTTTTCGACTGAATAGTTGCAGGAAATATGAAACCGTTCCTGTTTTTTTACCAACAACATTTAAAGAACTGATGATCAAACAGATTAGATCAATGACCTTTGTTATATTTTTAGTTTGTTTTTTTAAGAACTCGAGGTAAGCAGTGGAAACAAAAGCACAGAGTAAACTTACTGTTCTTTGACTTTTCGATTTTGTGTATCCACCATGTTTGAGTTGGATGTACAGGACGAATGTAAAGGAGATATTTAACTGAATGGGGGTTTGGGGGGGTCAGTACATAATGAAACTTGTTTTTTTTTTTAATAAAAAGAACTATCTCAGTCTTAACCCAATATTATTATTTATACACTTTCTTCTAAGAAAGTTTGCGAAAGTTGCTTTGTGGCCTCTCATAGGTGCTTTGGGGTCAGCCATCCACGTTCAGCCTCAATTGTCACAGCACTGACCAGTGGCCCAGTGTTTTGTGTTGCTTAATTTATATTCCTTAATGATTGTTATTCATAGTTTTGGTTCTCTTGATTGTTTTCTGCTCACGTTATATTTGTGGTTCCAGCTTTTAGTTTCAGCCACTGTGTCTTCCATGTGTTCCAAGTTTCGTGTCCAGTCAGTCGCGTCTCAGTGTCAAGTCCGTGTCTCTGTGCACGTTTCACGTTTCACTTTGACAGTCTTATGTCCTATGTTAGTGTGTTCAGTTTTGCTTTGCCTTTGTCTTGGTATGTCTGGTTAGTCCCTGCTGTGTTTCCACCTTTCCGTTTGTTGTCACGTTCTCTACGTTAGCTGTGTGTCATGTGTAGTTCCATTTTCTTCAGTCATGTCAAGTCTTGTCCAGTGACTAATGACCAGTCAGGAGTTTCCTAGTTCTAGTTTGTGTTTGTTTTGTTTCTTTAGTATTCATGTATTTTGTTTTTAGTTTGCATTTTCAAGCAATAATGCTGCCGCCTTTAGTTAAGCTTTCTGTCTCCGAAACTGGCGTTTGGGTCCTGACCTAGCCTGCCACATAGCTCACCATGACATCAACAGCACTTTCACCTTTATAAAGTTTTATTACTGAGAGAAGTTTTTAACAAAAAATAAAAAATAAAGGAACTAAATCCACTGATTGATCCTTTACAAGCGAATACTTCATGACAATAGTTTTTGTGTGTGTGTGTGGGGGGGGGGGGGTTAAAAACATGAAAAACGTGTGCGGCTTGGAAGGTAAATCCAGTGTGTCACACAATCTGGGTCAGATAAGATTCAAGAAGCATACAAAGTCCCAGTATGATGTCACAAGCTACACTGCAGACAGACATATGTTGACATTGTTTCCACATACAGCAAAAAAAAAAATGCAATAATAACAGGAAATGCATGTCTCATCCGACTGTCAACTTATTTGGTTACCAACCAAGTGTAGACAGCCAGATGACATCTGCTCCACATACACAAGCTAGTATTACCAGATGGCAATTTAATTTTGGAACAATTTTTTTAAACCAAGAGCAAGAACTCAATCCAATCAAGACCAAGAAAAGACAGTCGGCCAGTCAAGACAGTAATTCAAACGTCATAATGTTTGCTGGAGTACAGAAATCTGGTTTCTGTGTATGCAGATGCCTTCCACATGCACAAAACATGATGAGAACCATCTGACAGAAGAGGAAACAGTTCTTTGTTTATTCTTGTTAGCCAACACAAAAAAGATCAACCAGCAAAAACAGCATCTTACAAGAACTGGGCGAAAGGTGTGTGAAGCACAGTATAGCAAAATACATATGAAGCCCACAGTGTGTGTACCTATTATCTTTCTGCGACATCCACAGTTGTGGGCTGTACGATGACTACACCATGAGGATAATTGAATTTTACTGTGAGTGCTCTGTAAGGTCAGCCAAATGGATTTCTTCACAAGGTAGCAAATAAAACAAAAACATAATAATTGCCTTTACAATAAGAGAGCACTCCCCAATGAGTTCAGTTTTATGTTTGAACTTTTACTGCTGTGTGGGATTAAGTTTGAGTAATGAATTCTGGGTAATAAAGTCACAGTTTCACTTGGGCTTGCAGTGGTGCACAGCTAACCAGCTTGGATTGTCTCTGTTAGCATTTTTGACAATTACCAGGGTACTAACAGCAGATGGTGAAACGTCTAAGTTTAACAATAACAATGAATAACTACTCACCTTCTCTCCTGTTGACCTTAGCAAAGACCGGCCCATGACTACTGGACAGCTGGGAGGAGCTTCTGAAGGATGATGGCAGAAGACTGGACATCAGTGGGTTGTCACAAACATCTGTTATCCAGCCACAGCAGAAAAGACAGAGATCAGTGTTTACACTCACGGTCTGTTTCACTGGACATTCATAAGGACTTTCTGTGAGGAGTTTGCATGTTCTCCCTTTGCCTATGTTAGTGTTGTCTAGGTGCTCTGGTTTCCTCTTGCAGTCCAAAGACATTTAGGCTAAATGTTCATCCTGAATCCGCCGTGGGTTTGGAAGTGGGAAAGATTCTGCACTTAAAGTCTGTATGTATCTCACTTTCCCAGGAACTGGCTTTGGTAAGGTGTCACATCCCCTCAACAAAATGATCAGATCTATCATAACTGTCAAGGGGGGAGGGGGGACCCCATCCACTCTTCCAAAACAGTTAGCCTAAAGGAAAGTACAGATTAGAGATTAAGAGTTTAGAGCTGTGTAAGTGAGGCACATAATGTAGGATGCTTTGTATGGTCAGTAAGACTAGAAAAAGTTATCTATACTAGCCCATTTGAATCAGTCTCATAGGCTAATATCTCAGTGTGTTTTGCTCATATGATAGTGTCATCCCACCTGAAAGGTTAAACTTGGATTGCCCGATACCCAAAACAGATGTAATCCTAGGTTGGGGGATAGATATGGGGCCTTAAAATGCTCTTTCAGGCAATAAGACAGCTTGGTTTCATAGAGAGACGTTTACACGCCTCATACACTCTAATGTTTATGGAAATCAAGGACAAGCAATACATCAAAGTTCAAATTTTATATGAATTAGTAACTTATGTACCTGCAGTTGAGTCATTGATACAATGCAAAAACTATATCATAAAGTGAAGGGCTTATTTTGATGTTATGAATGGCTTTGATGATCAGAGGATCTACACTATGACAAGAGTTTGTCCACGGGACTTTATTAGAAAATGCAAATTCTGCAGTAGTAACATAAAGTGTATATAAAATACTGACAAATGTTTGAGTATATTCATTCAGTCTTTAATATAATCAGTGTTATGCTTATTAAAGAAACACTGGACAAATTTTACCAGACCATTAATACAGGGTTTAAAGTAATAAAGGGGGAAAAATCTGATTTTGATACATTGATCACAATTACACAACGTGTACACAATTACTACAACTTGCAGCAGTGAATTGTGCATATGAACAATACAATTTCATTGGCTTTCTGCTTTAATACTGACGCTGCTAGGATGGATCTTAAATATTGAATCAATGAACACAGAAAATAAATAATTTCTCTGTTACTGAACAAGGTCAAATGCTGGCGTACTGAACCTTAGTGATGTAAATTTATAAAAAAATTCAGTCAGCACTAATGCCAACAGGTATTTCAGTAGAAATACTAGATATAACCATATCAGAAAAAAGTCTTGTTATTGCAACATATGTAACACATACTTTTATTTGTAATTGATCGTATACATTTATGACGAACAGCATCATAAATGCTGTTTCTCATCATCAGTTATAAGCGGTATCCATGACATTTTGTCCGATGTACGTACACTACAAGTGCGTCTAGCGAGTTCTAGCAACAAATCAGCCACAAAATGCTTGGGCTTCTAAACTGATAACCTTTAAGACCCAAAGGATTCACTGCCAAAGGCAAGATGCCAAAAGAAACCAGAGATCCTCTTTCCATGATTCAGTGGTCCAGGACAAATTTTAAAATATGTCAGAAATATAAACAATACCAGTGAAGTGATTTTAATGTTGTGGCTCCCTGTGCTTAAATTGGTGTAGCGTATATCTGCCAATGCTACTTCACAGCTGTTGTTTTTTTGAAGTGCAAGAACACATTAGTGAACAGGATTACCCTTCGGTGGAGGACCCAGACTCGATATTTCTGTCTGTCAGAATATGTCATGCTGAAGAACCCTTTAGTGAAGAACTGAGGGCTGCTGTTCTCCTCATGACTGAAGTACTTATAAGACAGAGGCTGTGACTAATATGTCATTTATTCACAGGGAAGCCGTTTCCCCAGAACACCTGACTATTAGATCATTACAAATGTTCACTCATTTCTATGACTACTGTGTAATCTAACATTTTTTAATGGATTTCCACCAGCAAGAAGAGTCGGCCTAAATTATTCACAATCCCTTCAGAGATGCCTGGTCCTGTCTCCCGACCATGACAACAAGGCTTCCTCTGAGATTACTTTGTCAACATTATTGTACTTCATTTCAAGCACAGAGGGATTTTCATTACCTGAGACTATAAACCAGAGACTGTTGACAGTTTTGCCTGTCATATCCACCTAAGCCTTTTCCATCTAAAACCGCTCTTCCCTGCAAGTACTTGAGAGTTTGTGCATTTCTATTCAAGCTCAGGTGAATTTATTGTCGGAAATCTGAAGAATATTCTTTACTTTGGGTAGCCCTGTGCAAGAAATTGGATAATCACAACTGTCATTTCTTTCAGTAGTCCATGTTTTAAAACAACAGCAATACTTAAAAAAATACTACACCACCAAACAGTTGCACAAAGTAATAAAGTAATATTAGTCAACTACGGAAAACAGGAAAACATCCAGGCATTTTCTTTGAAGCCGTGATGCACTGATGCAGATCCCATATGGACAGCAGTGACTTGTAAGCCCTTCATAACATAGGAAACAGTAAACATGTTTCTCACCTACAGAAAAATGAAGATTCAAGAACAGATAATTAAGCTGTGCAGTATAAAATGACAGTGGGAATGACAAGGTGTTCAGGAAATGTATAATCTCACTATAAGATTATAAGCTGTGCAGTATAAAATGCCAGGATGTTTTCCGTAGTTTACTAATATTACGCGTAACCTTGTTTATGTGTCCTCCTTAACAAGTGAGCCAAATCTCAACAAACCTTTGCACAACATTGTCACACCTAAAGCAAATATTAATATCTATGTTTTAAAAAAAGATTTATTATAAATCCCAACTTGTTTGATTTTCATATTTATCATATATTTATACCCCCCTGCAAGTAAGCCACATTCTCCAACTGCATTTTTCTCCCACATATCCGTAAATAACTTAACAGATACCAGAATTTGTGTCTGCAATAGACTTTTGTTTTGACTCACCACTAAATACTGAATAAAGAATTTGAAAAAGCTGTTGTTTCCCACCTTATGGATGTGGATTTTGCTAGTTATGCTAAAGAGCTTTTTCTAACTTCTCATTTTGAACAGCAATTACGTAGTGTAGCTAAGTTACACGTAGCTAGCTAGCTTTAGCTTGTTAGCAGACTAAAGTTTTAGCCTAGGTATAGCTAGCAAAATAATCAATGAATATCTTAGTCAGTCAGGTTAGCAAAGCAGACTAATTTAATGACCCATTATATTACAAACTTATTTCTTATGCAGGTCATTATTTTAACAAAACAAAGTAATATAAAGGTACAAAGAAATGGCTATGTTTAATTCCTTGCTGGAGGGGAGAGGGAGGGGAAACAGGGATACAAAGAAGGGCGGGAACAACTAATCTATAGTGCCTTTTTCACTGTGCAATATTTTTGTGTTAATATCCAATGGTGCAATAGACTCACAATAGTTGAAATGTGCAATTCCCTTGTATATTCTTATTTCTATTTATTCTATTTATCCCTATTGTATACTGTGTATTTATATATGTATCTTTATTTATATATGTGTATATATGGTATATTTCTGCTCACATTCTGCAACTTCTGTCGGTGCTGTGCTACTGAAAGCTGAATTTCCCGGAGAAACCCACCCGAGGGATAAATAAAGTTTCATCTAATCTAATCTAATCTAATCTAATCTAGCAAATGGATAAAACTGTGCTGTTCATGTGGCAGCATGAACTGTTGGACAACAAACGTCAATAATCCCATCATAAACAGTAGAGACTGGTAGTTTGGAAGAATAGATGTGCAGTAAATCACAAGTCTGTCAGTCAGAAGACTGCAGTTTGTGTCCTGTTTGGAATCTTAGCATTTTGAGTTTGTTTTCACTTGCTAAATAATCTACAGTTTTTACTCCCTAGAGTTAAACTATGCTGCACAACATTAACCCTGCTGCTTATAATGATGCTTACTCAGTGCATTTAAATGCAGCACCCAGGGGTCCTCTGCAAGCATCCATATGTGACGAGTTGGCAGTGAGACTTGGCCTAATAACCTCGTGTCATCATCCACTGTGGCAAAAAGCACACATGTGACACTCCAGAGGCTTCAAGGAAACAGTACAGTTGTCTCGTGTGTGCCTGCTTCAGCAGATACTTGCTCGAGCCAACCTACAGTGGGTGAGCATGGACTCAAGCCCGAGCGACTGGATTCTGATTCTATTTCACTAAATGTGCACAGTCATCATCAATAACTGGGGATTTCAGCTGTTTTTTAAGCAGTGAATCTTTGCAGATTTTCATTTCAGTTCATTTATGGAAACAACATATAACCCATGCAACCTAACACATTTCATATCATTCTGATGCTGCTTCACCTGCATCTAGCTTAGTCTAAAGCAGACAGAGATACTAAACAAGATATAGATGATGGCCGAAAGGGCATGAGTGCTGTAAAACATCATCAGATTTCTGAATAAGCAAGTCTGATTTTCTTTAGAGTTGCTGTGACATTTGAAAGGTGGCTGTGAGGGGGAAAAAAAGTACTGATTAACACAGGCAAACATGATATAACGTGATATAGCAATCATATATGAGATGCTTTGAAATCCCAGCCACTAACTAACTTTATTAGACTAAAAAACAGCTTCAAGTTTTGCTTAGAACTTTTACTGAGGACTAAACTGACAGAAGGACTAATTGGATTTGATTGTGGAATAATAATGCAAACACTGATAGAGCCTGTAGTACCGGAAACCTAATATAACACTATTACAAGTAAACTAAAGCTATGCTTGAAATAAATCTTTATTATTTTGAGTCCCTGAATTCTGAGCGTTAATTATTTAAGTGTATGTTTTTGTCACTTAGTGGAACTTAGAAGTGGAATAAGTCTGTTTCAAGAACACTGCTTCTCTCAGCAAACCCACAAATGAGAGATGATGATGATGAGATAGCCTTTATTTGTCAGTTGCACGTCTTTTGCCCACAACCGAGATGACAGACCTTGCCGACCATACATACAATACACAAGCATCACATTGGGGAGACAGGTCAGGCTAGGTAGCGAGGAAAAAAAAACATCGAAATGTGTAACACAGAAGGATAATACAGGAATGCACAGATATCAACACACCATAGCACAATAAACACAGACAGCAACATGGGAAAGAGTTCCAGTGTGTACATCTGATCTGGGACCGCTTTCGACTGCGCCTCCAACTGACCCGATTAAGCGTTGGAGGTGGCGTTGGATCCGGGGTAGGGAGGGTGATGCGTCAGTGAGTGCTTATCAGTATCAGTATATGTATGTGTGTGCATGTCCATAGTTCAGCTGAGACAGTGTCCTTCGCCCTGCCAGGCTAAGTAAACAGTCTTCCAGCCAACCCAGGTGGCTTTGCATGGAATGGGAAGGAACAGACTCAACACAGTCGTTATCAGGGTGTTGTTGTTCAGCTCCGGCCTTGCAGCTGGCGCCAAAGGGGTATCCGCATAAGTGATGGTATTTTTTACTTTAGTGCGAACAGCTCATATGAATTTCAAAGCAGTTCTACAGTCCAACACTGGTCTCTCACTCTCCCATTGGAGAGCCGCGAGCTTCGCCATACTTGCGTTCTGTGATGTTGTCATTTCTTGTGCTCAAGGAGCCAATTTCTGAGAACTCACAACAGTGTGCCTCCCCGAGATGTCATCCAATTTGCGCCCAGAGCTGTTATTCCGAGCTAGCCCTTCCGAGATGTATCCAGTCTGCAGTCAGAGATCTTATTCTGAGTATTCACAGCAGCCGTAGCCTCTCCAAGATCTTATCCGTGCTGACTCAATGAGCCCATTTTGAGAAACTCACGCCTCTCCCAAATCAAACACATAACACCTACAGACCCTGCTCCTTTGCCATGAAGCTCCCAGTGCATAGTTTATGTGCTAATGTTAATACCAGAGAGTTGAGTGTTGGCGACTTTTACTCACTGTGTGTCGCAACAATTGGCATCTTTATATGCAGTACTTTTGCCAGATTTACTAATCTAAGTAAAATTGTATGAGCGCAACCCCTGAATAGCGCTAATAGGTGTGATTAATTGCACCACTTTCTAAACACAAGCACAATCAGTCCATTTCAATATGAAGTGCAAAAACTAAGACATGTTTTTTTCTGCACTAAATATTGGTGCAATTAGTAGTAGACTGAGTGTCAAAAACATTAGTAAATCATTTTGCACACTTTAATTAAATATTCTTTTTCTTCTATTTTGTGCCGGATTACCTTGTGAATAATAAGGAAGTCTGGCATTTATAAACTGTATCAGCGATAACACAGTGGTTAGAGTGGATGGTAAGTATGTAAAACATACAACTATAATATCAGAAACCAGTGTTTGCATCCAGAGTACAGCTCCCTATCTAGTTAGTTTTAGGCATCCAAAGCACTTCAGCTCAAGATATTGAATACTGAGTGGTATCTAACATTTTAATAAATGACAGATAAGAAAGATCAAGTTAAATACTTTCTGTCGTGGTCCTGGGCCTGACCCAGAGCTTTTGAGTTCTTGAACATGTTCACTATTTGTTTGTTTTATTTTTTGTATCTTTGTATTTTCCTTAGTATTTAGCTCTAGTGCTTAGTTGCTGTTGTTATGTGTACTGGAATTCATTATGCTTCTAGGTTTAATGTCCTTATATTTATTAGTGTCTCTTATTTCTTCGTTGCAGGTTTTGATTATTTAATATTTGCTTGTATTCTTTCTTTAAAGTTTTCATTAGTTCTTGAATCTTGCTTACAATCTGTTTTTTATGAGCCCTTGTTCCCCCTCATATGTCAAGTTCTCTGTACTCAATCTTTCCAGTTATTTGCTTCCTTCTTTATTTTCGATCATCATTCGTCTCTTGTGATTTGTATTTACTTTCACTTCCTTATCTGTTTTTTTAATTAGTTTCAGCTTCTCTCAATTCCTTCATGTGTCTATTTAAAGCCTCTGTTTGCCGAATCATACCGTTATCTCTTCCTTCCTCGTTAAGTTTTTGTTTTTACACCTTCTGTATTTCCTCCTGGAGTTATTTGCTTCACCTCAGTAAAGGTCAGTTTTTTGTTTAAGTCGTCTGCATTTGGGTCCTTTCTACCTACATGTCATGATACTTCAGGAGGGAGGGAAATACAGTCTTTTGCTAAAGAGCTTTCACCAGAAATCTTCCTTACACTGCATTTTGTTTGACTTTTGAAACTGTGTGTAATCAAAACAAAAAGGTTCATCAAAGTGCTAAATTAAAGAAAATGAAATGATACATAATTTGTAATAATAATTTTTGTGATACCTGCAAAAATTACCCCAGAAATGTTTTTGTTTGTTTTGGCTGTAATGCATGAACATAAATCCAGGCTGCTTTTACATAGATATTGTTGAATTTGTTATTGGATATCTCATAGGAAGACAGGCATTGCGTTCAAATCTGTACCCTTTTAGGTTTCTGACATGCTCAGAGACACAATCTGAGCAAAGAGGATTAAAACATGAAAAGGTGTCCTACAAGTAAAGATTCTGTCTGGTCCCACATGTATGTGTAGAAAGAAATAAAGAAGCAGCAGGCAGACACTTAGAAAAACTGCATATGTTGTGCTTGCAATAAGAAACAAGCCATGCATGATATTTAAAATGTTTCTCTGAGGCTGCAGTGTTAGCAGGTGAAGAGCAGCAAACAGTTTCAGACTCAGGAATATTAATTTATCTCCTGCAAAAGTAGCAACAGGCTGAAATTTCTGAGTGACATGTCACATGTATGACCTCGCACTGTCACACAGTCTCTGTGTCACAGTGACTGACAAAATATGTCAGCAATGTTGAGAATTGTTGTTGTGTCAACTATAAAAGTGGTTAGAAGTATTTCTCCTGGAAAAGAGAAAAAAAACCTTTCAGTTCTAGAAGTGGGAATGCCGATTTGTGGATACACCACGTTGATTAGACATAAATACCACAAAAACTGTGAGACATACTGCCATGATTTTGTGTGGACATTAATGGTGCCCAGAGGATGTACCCTAAACTGGTAACCCCCAGTGTTTTTCTCTGAATTTCTGTGGTTCAGAGTAAAATGTGTTGCATGGTTGAACACATGCAGTGAAGACATTCCCGCTGAAGCACCAGACATATATCACACACATTCAAGAAGTTACGTTTTTACCACATTTAATTTGAGCAAAATTAACAGAGGAACACACATGAAGCTCTTGTGGCTCTGATAAGTTTTTGGATGCTGAGAATAAACTGTGGAGAGCCATTTGGTGCAGAGGCTGCAGGTGTGTGTATGTGTGTGAGAGAGTTGAAAAAAACAAATTACAAAAGAGTATTTACTGACAAAAAATATGCATTGCATTATGAAGCAAGTGGCAACTTTCCTTGCATGCATCCAAAAATTCTCTTTCACTTATCCACTATATGTTCCAGTTGGGGAGGGCAGTGTACACCCTGGACTAGTGACATGAAGACAGAAAAACAATCACATTTACAATCACATTCTTTCCTCACAGCCTGTTTAGAATCACCAGTTAACCTAACATGGATGTTCTTGAGACAGTGTGAAGGCCAGAGTACCTGGAGAAAGGCCACACAGATATGGGGAGAAGATGCAAACTCCACACAGAGAGGCCCAAAAGCTTGTTTGCCAACCAACCTACTACCGAGCCCACTCATTTTTGTACATCATACTTAGTTGTAATTTTATGTATTCAGTTCATTTGGAAATTTAATTCAGTGGACTTTAGTTGGTTCAGTTAAATATGTGTCTCTGCACAGTTAATCACTACATGCGATATGAGAGGTCAGCATGTCGCCATTCCTAAAGATGGCCCCAAATAATCCACAAAATCATGAACTTGCCCAGACAAACCAAAGCATACCTCTTTAAGTCCTCTCTGTGTTCTTTGGCACAGTCGAGGTAACTGCTAAGCTAAACTCCAGCTACTAAACTGATACCAGAACAACTTATGCTGTCATTGAACGGAACTGAGCTACAATTGATCTTTTCCTAAAGCCTTTTGGAGCAAGCTCACTTCTCCTGTTGTGTCTTCCTATCTCTCTTTTCCCTGCAGAAGTTGTGAAATAAGACTATTCTGTTGAGTCATCCATAATCATTACTATTTCGTGGCCATGAAAGTCAAAGGAAAAGTTTGCGTGGTAATGCAGTTTGGCTGAGAACGATATGAATCCTGTGCCTTCTTTGGCTGCAGACCACAGCCTGACAGTCTGACAGCTCAAGTGAGATGCTGTGCTGCAGGGCTGACTGCTAACAATGAGAGAAACGTTAGTTCCTGCATACCAGCCCTTCATCTGTCTATTAGCAACACACCAGGCCAGTAATTCTGCTGACTCATGATCGAAGCCTTCCGAAGTTAGAAAATCACATTAAGCTATAAAACACTCATAAATTCACTTTCCCATGCAACATAATTAACCGCTCTTTTTTGACACGGCATGAAAACATCACTGCTGTTTGGCATTGCTGTGTTAACTGCATTGATATGAGGATTCATGGGAGGCAGACCCAATCAGTAAATTATATAATCAAAAGGAACTGTGCTGCAACAAGGCCACAATTAAAACATGTATCTGTAAGCTTTAACCCTTACCACATTACAGCACATGCTGAAACTAGTAATTTAAAAAAAAATGAATGAACACATTGGTAGTAAGCAGGAAAACTTAAGACCATTCACTATGAAATATGTCAGTCTTATGTAGATTGGAAGAATTGCTGCTGGTTACATCACACTTACTAATGGACCCAGAAGGAGACATGTGGAGTATGTGATGAAAATATCATTAATGGATCATTTTTGCATTTCAAAATAGGGACAAATACACTGAATGGCATACTTTTCTTTCTAGTCATTCTCCCTGAGAGAATATTAAGTGATATTAAAAAAACAAACAGACTTACAAATTATTATCTGCTTCCTCCTTTCCTTTTTGCCTCCAGCATTCAGGGTTGGGTAAGAAGTTAGTCCTAAAGATTTTTTGCAAAGCATTGTTTTTTCTTTCTTTTTTTCCTTTTAAAGGTACATTATCTAAACCTGAAGTTTCACAAATTCTGTAAGACAATTTTGATGTATTACAACAACTCATACAGATCTAAAAACAACTATTGTTTGTAACATTTGAATGACAGTAACCATTTCCTTTATAAAACTATAGTGGCAATGCTTCACCACTCCCTCTGAAGTTATCAATGGACAAGAGTCCCAGTCCCTATGGCCACTAGAAGGCTTTGTCACTTGAATGAACATCATTACTGGGCATCTGCTAGAATGACTGTTGTTCCTCTGCCAAGATGGAGAGCCAAGATGGAGAGCCAAGATGGAGCCTCAACACAAGTTTGTTTGCTGTGGTGTTTGTTCATTTTTCTGTCGGCAAGATTTTGCAAAACCCAGAGCTGAATTTCACAACAAAATGGTGGAACTTGGACAAAGAAAAAAACAAAAGAAATTTAAAGTGGACCTGAAGAGCTTTCTTAAAAACATATGGTCATGGCCTTAGAAGATGATTACACTGTGCACAACAGTGTTTTCCAACCACTATGCCGCGGCACATAGGTGAGCCGTGAGAAATGGTCAGGTGTGCCGTGGAAGATAATCTGGTTCCATCTGATTAGTACTCTAAGCGATCGGCGTAACGTGCAGAACAATTACATTCTCTTCCAGTAGAGGGCAGTACAACTACCTGCTCTAATTAAATGGGTTGCCAACTGCCAGTAAAACAGAAGAAGATGAAGAAGAACTTATATAATAGTCGTGCTGTGAGTGAGACAATGCAGCGTGTAATAGCAATAGATAAATATTTGAAAAGAAAAAGTAATCAATTTGACCTGGGCCCTGGAGAAAATTCTAGATGAAGGCCCTAGCATGAGTAGTAGACAGAAGAAAGCAAAAATGGTATACTGGGGACAAACGGAGCCAATTCCGCTATACCTGGTGCACGGGGAAAAATTATTATGTTTTTTGTGATATTTTGTTTGGTGGTGTGCCGTGTGATTTTTCTAATGTGAAATATGTGCCGTGGATTCAAAAGGTTGGGAAGCACTGCTGTACTAACTTATTATTTTGTTGAGAGCACAGTCCCTTCGATTGGGTTGGAACTTCTCCATTGACATTAACTGCAAATATAGAGACATTTACTGGTGGGATACTTGATTTGATTATATTTTGTACTCCCAAAACTCCACTCAAGGAGAATATGCAAACTCCACAACTGGTGTGGTCAAACCTTCTTGGTGCAAGGCAGCACTGCTAACCACTGTCCACACTAGGAGCGTAAGAGCTACTTGACATGTTCCTCTGTTTTCTCAGTTCTTGCAGGACATTTACCCTCCAGAGAGAGTACATATCTTGACCACAGAAAAGTTTTTTTTCACTGAAAAAGTTCATCTACTTCAACCAGTCATTTTTACTGATCAGTGTCAAATTACACACAATCCAGCAAAAGGGAGCCACAAGCCAGTGTATTCATAGTGTCAGTCCCAAGCCTGGATAAATGGGGAGGGTTGCATCAGAAGGGCATTCATCATAAAATATTTACCAAGTCAAACATGCAGATAATAAAGAATGTCTGTGCAGGATCGTTAAGGGCCCGGGTTAACAATGACTGCCTCTGGTGCTGTTGGCCAACAGGGTGTCAGTGGAAAATCTCCTACTGTTGGACAAAAATAAAAGAGATGAGAAGGAAAAGTGTGTTAGGAGGTAGTAAGAAAGAAGGAAAGGCAGGCTTGCTGAGGTGAGAGTAGGGACTTTAAATGCACGGTCTATTACTAGTAAGGCGACAGAGGTGTCTGTTATAATGGAGAAAGGTATATACAGGGTGGGCCGTTTATATGGATACACCGTAATAACATGGGAATGGTTGGTGATATTAAAGTCCTGTTTGTGGCACATTAGTATATGTGAGGGGGCAAACTCCTCAAGATGGGTGGTGACCATGGTGGCCATTTAGAAGTCAGCCATCTTGGATACAACTTTTGGTTTTTCAATAGGAAGAGTGCCATGTGACACATCAAACTTATTGGTAATGTCACAAGAAAAACAATGGTGTGCTTGGTTTCAATGTAACTTTATTCTTCCATGCGTTATTTACAAGTTTCTCTTTGTTTACAGTCATTGACATGTCGAAGAGGTTAACACGTGAGGAGCGGGTCGAAATTGTGTTGATATCTGGTGAACGCAGTAACCGGGTCATTGCAGCAGATTTCAATGCAAGACACCCTACGAGACCACCCATCTCCCATGCTACAGTTAGCAAACTGCTTGCTAAGTTTCGTGAAACTGGTTCAGTGTTGGATTTGCCAAAATGTGGACGTAAGAAAACTGTCACTAATGAAGAAACATCAGTGGCTGTCCTAGCTTCATTCAGCAAGAGCCCACAGCGTAGCACTCGCCGCATGTCACTGGAGAGTGGCATTAGTTGAACATCCCTTCGGTCCCTTAGCTACTCACAAATGGCACCCTTACAAACTCCAGCTACTGCAGCATCTCAACGAGGATGACCCAGATCGGCGCACAGAATTTGCAGAATGGGCAAAACAAAAATTGGAACAGGACCATCAGTTCACGCAGAAGATTTTGTTCAGTGATGAGGCAAACGTTTATGTGAATGGTGAAGTTAACAAACAAAACCACCGCTATTGGTCTGACACTGACCCACATTGGATGGATCCCTCCAAGACTGTTGGAACAACAAAAGTGATGGTTTGGTGTGGTATATGGGGTACAACGATAGTGGGTCCATTCTTCATCAATGGAAACCTCAAGGCCACTGGATATTTAAAAATTGCTACATGATGATGTGTTTCCCTCTTTATGCACTGAAGCTGGCACGTTCCCTGAGTTTTTCCAGCAAGATGGTGCACCACCACATTATGGGTGCCAGGTCCGAGCATTCCTAGATGAACAGTTTCCTGGAAAGTGGATTGGTCGTCGTGGGCCAATTGAATGGCCCCCAAGGTCTCCCGATCTGACCCCCTTAGACTTTTATCTTTGGGGTCATCTGAAGGCAATTGTCTATGGTGTGAAGATACGAGATGTGCAGCACCTGAAACTACGGATACTGGATGCCCGTGCTGGCATTTCTCCTGCGGTGTTGCTATCAGTGTGTGAAGAGTGGGAGAAGAGGGTTGCATTGACAATCCAACACAATGGGCAGCACATTGAACACATTTTATAAGTGGTCAGAAACTTGTAAATAACTCATGAAAGAATAAAGTTACATTGAAACCAAGCACAACATTGTTTTTCTTATGACATTACCAATAAGTTTGATGTGTCACATGGCACTCTTCCTATTGAAAAAACAAAAGTTGTATCCAAGATGACCGACTTCTAAATGGCCACCATGGTCACCACCCATCTTGAGGAGTTTGCCCCCTCACATATACTAATGTGCCACAAACAGGACTTTAATATCACCAACCATTCCCATTTTATTACGGTGTATCCATATAAACGGCCCACCCTGTATATTGTGTGTGCAGGAGATCAGATGGGAGGGAACCAAAGCCAGGAGCATCAGTGGTGCATCTTACCATGGTATAGACAGGAACTGAAATAGAATAGATCATGAATAGATCAACAGAAAAGATCATGAGCTTGAAGCTGGAAATCAAAGTGCTGATATTGAATGTTGTTAGTATGCATGCCCCACAGGTTGGACGTCAGAAAAATAAGAAGAATTGGAGAAGATTTAAATGGACATGTAGGTGAAGGGAACAGGCGTAGATGAGGACGTGTTGGGTAGGTATGGTGTTAAAGAAAGATGTGCAAAAGGACTGATGGTGCTGAATTTTGTGAAAAGAATGGAAATGGCTATAGTGAACAATCACTTTAAGAAGAGAGAGGTTGAATGGATGGAGGGGGGTACACACAGGAGGACTACATCTTATTAGAGGACAGTGTGTAGGATGACTTTGGAAACTAAGGAGAGAAAGCGAGTTAACTTAAAGCCAAGAATTAAAAGATGGAAGCTGAAATAAAAAGAATGTTGCACAGAGTTTAGGGAGGAAATGAGACAGGCTCTGGGTGGTAAGGAAGAGCCACATGACTGCGGAAGTTCAGCTAATGTGGTGAGGTAAACCAAGAAGGTGTTCAATGTAACCCCTGGATAAAGAAAAGAGGACAAGGAGACTTGGTGGTGGAATGAGGAAGTATAAGAAAGTATTCGAAAGTTAGAAAATTAAAAGTGAGCAGAATATAGAATGAGAGAATGTTTGAGGAATGGAGAAGAAGTGTACTGGTACTGATTTTCAAGCACAGGGGTGATGTGCAAAGCTGTGGTAATTACAGAGGGATAAACCTGATGTGCCACACCATGAAGATATGGGACAGAGTTGTTGAAGCTAGGTTAAGGTGACAATCAGTGAGCAGCAGTAGTGGCTCTCAGCTTCACGCTGAGAAAAAAGAACCACCAATGTGGTGTTTACTTTGAGAGTGTTGATGGAGAAGTACAGAGAAAGTCAACTGTGTATTTGTGGATTTAGAGAAAGCATATGATAGAGTGCTAAGAGAGGAACTGTGGTACCGCATGAGGAATACAGGAGTGGCGGAGAAACATCTGAGTATGGTGCAGGATATACATGAGGAGATTGAGAGAGTGGTGAGGTGTGGGGGAGGACTGACTGATAGGTTCAAGGTGGGAGTGGGATTACATCAGGGACCTGCTCCGAGTCTTTTCTTGTTTGCAGTGGTGATGGACAGACTGACAGATATGTTCAGGCAGGAGTCTCTGTGTACTATGATGCAGATGACATTTTGATCTGTAGTGAGAGCAGGGATCAGGTACAGGAGAACCTGGAGAGGTGGAGGTATGCTCCGGAGAAGCTCAGTAGAAGTATGACAGTATGCACATGTGAAAATGACAGAGAGAGGGGGGTGACAGAGACAATGCAAGGAGTAGAGGTATAAAAGGTAGATTAGTGTAAATACATCCAATGCAATGGACAGTGCACAAGCCATGCAAGGCCACCTGGGTTGGCTGGAAGACTGTTTACTTAGCCTAGCAGGGCGAAGGACACTGTCTCAGCTGAACTCTGGACACGCACACACATACATATACACTGATATGCACACACTCATCCCCCCTCCCTTTCCAAACGCCTTCGATGCTTGTTCCCTCCTGGGGAACACGGCGGGTCTGAGCCCGTGCTGGAATGGTAGCGCTGGGCAGGATGGCTGCTGTGTTTGCTTCAGATTACTCCTCACCCCCCACCCGACCCTGTGGCTTGTCACGTGTTCCATAATGTTGTTCTGTGGACATTTATGTGCTTTTTTGTGCAGAGGAGTTTTTTTGTTTCCTGTTCTCATGCTGTCCTCCCAGGAGCCCAGCATGAGTAGAGGTCTGTTTTTTTCCTCTTGTACTTTCCCATTGTAGTGTATATTTCAGTGTTTTGTTTTTTTCTGTAATGGTACCGATCTCTGACCTTTTCTGTAATGGTACCGATCTCCGACCATACACACACAACACAGACATCACATGTCTGTGTTGTGTGTGTGTGTGTGTGGGGGGGGGGGGGGGGGGGGGGTCCTATCCAATAAAGCCTTGATTGATTGATTGATTGATTGATTGATTGATTGATTGATTGATTGATTGATTGATTGACAAGAGAGGTGGAGAAGAGAGTGCAGGAGTGGGTGGAAGTGCTAAAGTGCTACGGGTGATTCGTGACAGAAGGATAGAGTGAAAGAGAAGGTTTACAAGTCTGTTGTGATACCTGCTATAATGTATGGCTTCAGGACAGTGGCACTAAAGAATAACAGGAGGCAGAGCTTGAGATGTTGAGATTTTCATTGGACGGAAAAGATTAGAAAAGAGTACATCAGTGGGACAGCTGAGATTGAGTGGTTTGGAGACACAGTTAGAGAGGCAAGGTTAGGTGTATATGCGTTGAAAGATGAATAGAAAGGATGTTGGATGGGTAGCTGCTCGACATGAGGAAAAAATGTGGAAATAAATTCACGAATGTCATGGAGTCTAGTGTAGTGACAGGTTGGTATGAAAGAGGAGGCTGCTAAGGATATAGCAAAATGGAGGTAGATGGGCTGCTGTGGTGACCCCAAATAGGAGGAGCCTAAAGAAGAAGAAGAAGAAAAAAATGTTGTTAAATCACATATAAAATGTGAACTTCCAGAAGCGAGGGGTGAATTCTTTTATATTCAGGCACAATAATTTGTGTGACAGGCAATCATTTCTAAATAACGTTTTATTGTAATGTTTCACACTAAAATGTTGTATCGACATGCCTTTGACTTATATTTTATTGTATATATTGATCTGTGAGAAGCAGAGTTTCCTTGGATGACATCCTGCAACTGAAAAACCTTTCTGTTTCTGAAGGCCTGTCTGATAAATAATAGCCCACAATGACAATATTGCTTCTCATAAAGAGTGACATTGAGGGTTCCTTTCACAATCTTTTTTTCCTCTTTGTGGTTTTCACACAGCCTTCCATCAGTTTTAACAAAACTTAACAGAACATAACATGCTAATAAAAACACACATTACTGTAACTATGAGTAAACACTACTACAAAGCAATGCAAACACACGCAACAAAAAAGGCACTACTGAGAACAACAAAGGAATCATTTCAGTTGATGACTCAGTCCAGTTCAATTCAATTCAGTTTCTAATCATTCTAATCTAAATCTAAATAATTCTAAATAATTCTAATTACAACAACAGGCACCTTGAGGTGCTTTCTATTGTAAAGGAAGACCCCACAATAATACAGAGAAAACCCCAACAATTAGATGATGTCCCTGTGACCAAGCACTTGGCAACAGTGGGAAGGAAAAATTCCCTTTTAACAGGAAGAAAACTTCCAGGAGGGAGCAGCAGCCATCTACCGCAGCCGGTTGGGGTATTCAGTATATTTTAAGAGGTTCTTACATATTCATTAAACTGAAAACAGAGAAGGTCACCGACTATGATTAGGTTCGATGTGACGATGATTTCCTGTTTAACTGGTTAGAGAGGAACAAAGGAGAATGCGATACATGCGATACTGACATGTTAACATGATTAACAGTCAAATTTTTGTTTTTTGTTTTTCACCAAAAACTTCAGTTTGTTTTTCTCGAGGCAGTTCAAAGTGGATTTATACAATAATACAAGCAGTTAAGTAGGTTACTATTCACCTACCACCCTGCTACTCCACCCCCAGCCTTTGTTACAGTAATACCATACAGAGTGAGATTGTGATGCAGGACTGAACAGGACTTCATTGCTGGGACTTGTGTTGTTGTGCACCACAGAGCAGCAGCTGTGTGAAGGTGAGATGAGGAGAGACAAATGAATCCGAATACACACACACACACACAAAGAAAACCCACTGATGGATGAAATGAGAGAAGGACCTGGGAGTGTCACTGAATGGATTAAAGACGAAGGACGCAGGCAACGAATGTCCATGCAGGGCAGTGAACCAAACTCCTCCACTTTCTTGTTGATTTCTTGGGCCTTCTACCACCATATGCTGATCTCCTCAGCTTCTCCTCCATTACGTTAACAGAAATACAGCGTATTCTTCTAAGGATCAGCTCGCATGACCCTTCCTTTAATAATAAATGACTTTGTAGCCATATCATGTATTTAATTTGGATGGAAGAACACATTATTCTCCACATGACATTGTCAAAAGCAGTTGGAAAACCTTAAAACTGTGCAGGGCAGTAGGAAAGATTTTGGGCTCAAAGCAAGCACATACACATTAATTCCACTAAAATATTGATGCAACTCTTGCATTACTCACTGCAATAATCAATATTGTTAAGATGGCAATGGCTTAGATGGTTATGTCAAAGGTGTTGCGTATGCTGACAAAACCCACAGGGAGTTATGTAAAGCTGTTTCCTTCAGCTCTAAGGAATATTTTAGCACCTTTTAAGTCACTGTTTTGGTTTCTTAGCTTGTCACTAACAAGTGTTTCAGCAAAACAAAGCAGAAAAACCCTGCAGTTCACTTTTTGTTACTTCCCCTCTCCGCCTAGACCCCTCAGGGGAACGTAACAACTTCATTAGGCATTAAATGGTTAAAACAGCTTCCTCAGGATGGCAAAGCTGAGGTACGAGCCAGAGAAATTTTGTTTACATTTGGAAAGTGGCCAAATACATGTTCATGCTCTCTCTGGGAAGTTCCAGGTCAACAAATCTGTTAATCACGAATTGTTTTTTGACAATTAGCCACCGTTTAAATCCTAACATGTTTACCTTTGATTTTTATTACCAGAGAACAGCAGAGAACATCCCAATATTTTTGCACAGTTTCTGTGCCTCTTGAGCTACCTGCTAACTGAAGGAACCTAATCATACTTCCGTGTCAGTGTTAATGTGTGGCTCAGCTGGTGAGGTGACACAGGGAAAGTTTTTATGTCATTAAAACTACTCGCATTACATGAAGTTCATGTGTAAAACAGACAAGAACACAATAACAGTAACTTTCATAGTTTATTGTATGTAAGTGAGGGATGTAGCAGAGTGGTGGATCTGACTGACAAATCAAGGTACACGGCGTGCTAATATAGTAGCGACTTGTCAACAGCAAGACAAGAATACTTTGGGGCCTTTCTTGTCACTAACAAAACACCTGATGAGTTTATGGGCTTGGTTGCAACCAACTTGATCTTTATTATGGTCCTTCTGAGCTGATAGACAAGCAATATTAGGGCTGTTCTCCCAGAGTCTTCTATGAAGAAGCAGTCAGAAAACTGTTATCATGGATTATCCTGACCACCCTGCACAACACTTACGGTGTGTTCACACCGAACGCGATAGAGGCGGCCAGAGCGTCAGGTTTACATGTAAAGTCAATGGAAAGGCGCGATGACCCGCAATTGCGGCTCCCGCGAAAATTGGGAAGCAGATTTGCGTCGCGAAAACGCCAAAACGCCTGAAACGCGCGTCAGTCTAGCGCGTTTGGAGCGTTTGACTCGCGAAAAAAACCACGCGCATCAGTTTTTGTGTTGCATTTTGTGCATACGCGCGTTACGCGTCTACCGCTCGAGTTGGAAAAATCTGAACTCCAGCGTCAAATCGCGCCGCGACAACCAATCAGGAGCCTGGTGACGTGGCTCTGACCTAGGTCAAAGGGGCAGATCCAGCCAAAGCCCTTCATTCTTCAATGGACAGAAGGCTAATCAGCGCCGTAGCAAACAACCCGGAGCCGTTCGACACCAGCTGCTTTCTGTACCGAGACAGGAATATAAATGACCGAGCTTGGAGGAAGATATGTGAAGAGATCGGGCAACCTGGTAAGTTCACTCATTTCTCTTAAGTTTTCTCTAAAGTTTTCGCTGACCCGGGGAAGCCGCACAAAAGCTAGCAAGCCACCGCTATTTTCCCACTGAGTACAAATACCGTTCTGCTTTTATGCATGTTGTCATTTAGGAATATATTTTATTGTTTATTAATAAACAGCACACAGTGGTCCCGCTGTTCATCCGTCACTGCTTCGCTTTTTCGCTGATTTTCTTTTTCTTTTCTTTTTTTTGCACCGTACAGCATTGCATTCTGCAGCCTGATTGACAAATCTCCTTCGTGTCGTGTCTCCTGCGCTTGCCAAATTTATCATGTTTGGTTTAATAACCATCACGTCCAATAGAAAAAACAGCACAAAAATACCCATAACTATGAGCCTCATTCGGAAATAGACACCTGCACCGCGAGGGAAAAAGGCGCACGAAAGTGGCAGGCAGATGAAGACAAACCACGGCATAATAATACTTTTACGTTTTGCAATCTACAAAGGTTTGCACTTTGAGAATAAATTGTGAAAACTGTGACCAATGTTCATGTGTGTGGGGAAAACGGTGTATAAAGTGCGTGACCAGGGGCTAGTTATTCTGAGAACCCCTGCTGCAATAAATGAGGGACCACTGTATATACTTTCTCTGATTATATTCAACCTGTTAACATTTAATACTGTATTGATAGAGCCAACTGATTCTGCAGCAGAGCATCCCCTGTTGCTTCTCCTGGCTCCCCAGTCCCTGAGCTCCTGCTGCTGCACCCACAGATATGTACAGCAAGCACTGATACCTTTTTAGTCGGTGGGATTGCCTTGTGATCACCTTTACTAAATATCTACAACCAATCTGATTATATCCTGTTTTTGTTTTTTTGTTTTTTTCAATGTTGAAATTAAAAATCTAGTAGCAGCCTTCTCATTTCTTTGTGTTTTGTGCTGTTTTACAGGCCCACAGAGGAGGACGGCTCCAAGGCAGATGAGGGACGGGTCCCAGGACGGTCCATCGGCGCTGGAGCTGGCCATCCTGGTATCCCTGAAGAGTCCACACCAGTCTCCAACGGAGCATTTCCTCCTCAGCCTTGTTCCTGCTCTGGAGAGCAGCTGGTCCTTTTTATTCCTGTCTCTCTGTAAATTCTTATATTTTATATATTTATGTTTAATGTTTTTCTGTTTGAGAATTTTAATATTATTTCAAATAAATTTTTACAATGACTAATGTCTCAGTTCTACTACACAGCAAATGTTGGCACACGACTTGACACATGTAGAATTTATTATTATACTAATGACAAAATATACTAATACAGTGGGATGCAAAAGTTTGGGCAACCTTGTTAATAGACATTATTTTCCTGTATAAATCGTTGGTTGTTACAATAAAAATGTCAGTTAAATATATCATACAGGAGACACACACAGTGATACTTGAGAAGTGAAAAGAAGTTTACTGGATTTACAAAAAAGTGTGCAATAATTGTTTAAACAAAATCAAGCAGGTGCATAAATTTGGGCACCACAAAAAAGAAATGGAATAAATATTTAGTGTATATCAATGTGTGTGTCTCCTATATGATATATGGGGTGCCTTTGTCTGGACGTGCTTCCCATCCAGAGCTGCACAGCACAGAGGAAAGTTCCAGCGCTCCTGGAATCCCTCTGTGATGGACCGCCAGTCTCCAGGTGAAGGCACAGCCATGAAGTCGTCCACTAGACAGTCCCAGATGGCCGTCGCTACCTGGGGGATGATCTGACACACCGACTCTGAAACTGAACGCTTGGTCGTGAAGGAGTCCCCAGTGACAAGGAACCTGGACAAAATTGTTCAAAATTAGTATTATGTGTACTGCAGTTACAAAATACATTATTCAAATTCCAAAATACTTTTGTGATATCAGATTTAAATCACAAAACTTAAATCTTACATGAAACATTTTGTAATTATAAGGATAATTACAAAATGTATATTAGATCATATCTAAAACAGTTGTGTTTTGTTTTAACTTTAACATATCATAATTTGATTGGTAGCAACTTTCACAACTACAGTGAGCCAATCACTCATAATTCCTAAACATGTCAATCAGGTAGGAATGAAGTAAGACATTAATAGAAATAAAGAGTTGTATGTTGATATGTAGCCCTTTCCTTGCTTAAATCATTAATATTTTTGAAAAATTAATCTGTGATAAGACATAGCTTATCAAGATAGAACCATGTAACTAAAGATGAACCAAACTGTTCACAGTTTTATCTAACTCTGTTTTAATAAAGGCTGTTATAGAGTCTGACAGCTGCAGGGATTATATACAAATATTCAACTATCCCAGAATTAAACCAGGTCTAAATAAAAAGGAGTGAGTATCACTACAAAGGTTAACTCAGTGGTCCTAATGCTACAGTTTGATATCAGCAAACACCGAGCGCATACATTGATGTGACACCACAGCCATGCTATCATTGCTAACACTGATAACAGCATAAATCGAATTAAATCGGGACTTGATGAGACCTTCTGAGTATCACTAGAAATATTATAAACAGTCGTCTCCGTACCACAGTTTGCTATCAGTAAACACCGAGAGCATTCACTGTTAGCATAGCACATCCATGTTAGCAGTGTATAAATGGATGGTTTAGCATATTAGCACAGGTATCAATAAAGGACTACCGTATTAAATACTTTTACTAACCTCAGGCAGATGGACAGGCTCTCTGCAGGTGGGATTGAGCGCCTGTAATTGGTGTCTAGGCGGGCGATGCTGGGACCGACGAGGGAAAGCAGGTCCTCAAACTGGCCGGTGATATCGCTGGAATCGGCCGTCATCCAGGCGCAGCTCCTGGAGCAAATGGTGAAACTCACCAAACTGCTCACGCCTCTGGAGGACCTGATGGACCCAGGTACGGCGAGGACGTCTTTTACGCCGCTGCTCTGCTCTCCTCAGTACATAGAGAAGGGAGACTCTCTCTTCAAGCGCTAGCTCGACAGCTGCCATCTTGCAAAGATACCGGTCTGGCACAACTTCCTCCCACATTCCTCCCACATTTCCGGTTCACGCGTGTCAAAATATGATATTTTGACGCGCTATGGATTTTTCTTGGACACGCGTTGAGACGCGAATGTGCACGCGTCAAATTAGGGGCGTTTGGGGCGTTTTGTTCGTGTCCATCGCGTTCGGTGTGAACACACCGTTAGCAGAGAAGCATCTGTAACAGACTGATTAACTCCACTCCAAGGACAGATACAGGGAATCTTTATACCACATGCTGTGACTTTCTATGATACAATAAAACACATAGAATTATCTACCAGATATATCATATCAATAATATATTGTACAATAACATATTGTGTAATCTATTATTGATATTATTTCTATGTATTACTATTTGTATTGATATTTTTTTACTTAGTTTATTTTGTTTTTAATATAACAAATTATCATTAGTGTCGTTATTATTAGTATAATATGCTGGACAGAGTGTATCTTTAAGGTGCTTTTGCAGTAGCTTCAGTTTTCAGACTTTGATGGTAAAGCCATCTTTTATATACAGTCTATGAGGGTTGCACTGCCCCCAGGTGGCTAAAATGTAATGTAGGTTTGAAATCTTTGTTTAGCAACAAAGCAGAAAACATAAGTTTTTGGTAGGTTTATTTCCAGCAACCATGGTTGAAACTTCCTGGTCAGTGCTGCAATATAAAAGAAGGACTGTAAGGAAAAAAAAAAAGGATGTTCAATTAATTATTTATTATTGTTTAATTTCAAAAATATGTTTGATCAAAAGGTTCAGACTACACTCATTTGATGAAACAGCAGTTAAGAATCTCATCACATCTTCCATTTAGCAGCTTTTTCTGCAGATTTGCTTGTGGACAGTCGAGTATTTCTCACAGGCAGCCATGTGACGGTAATCACAGTGTGGTTTTGCTAATGGCTGATGACTACAGTTTCTGCTTTCCTGCAGCTCCAGAGAGTGACAGTGAGTAGTGACCTCAGCAGAATGTGGCCAATTCTTGAACCGATAACAAGTCATCTGATATAATGACAGGCCCATTTGATGAATGGGTCTGTTTTTAGGCAGGCAGACGTCCGCTGGGGAGCTGGCCTTGGGCAAATACAAAATCCCAGAGGTTACAAAGGCAGATGGATGGACTGCAGTTCTCTGTCACTTTTATGGCTTAACTACTTGTCCCTGGATTAATAAATCTAGATTCATGACTGACAGCTCCAGGCTCACACCACCAGGTACTGCCACCTTTGTGCAACCTTGGTTTAATCAGAACCTCTTCATGACTCCACATCTGCTAAATACATGACATAAAAATAAGGGCAATTTATACTTAACTACTTTGCTCTTTTGCCACATACTGGCTCTCTAAACCTCATGAAGCATAAAGGACAGGGATGGTTTGCAGAGACACATTCGCATCAAATTGATTTTATTCCGTGGTTTTAGTTCACTCTGTGCAAACCACCAGCTCATTGAAAAGTAATAAATTCTGATGAGACAGGGCTGCTCCCATATGAAGCAGAGAGCCAGCCACAAATTTAAATCAACTTCTCCCCCAGCACATTTTTTTATTCTCTGTCTGGCTGTGACTGGTGGAGATGAATTTCCAGCACTCTTAGAAAATAACAACACCTTAAAGTCGTTGTCGTCCCAGCCTCGGCTATTTAAATAATCAAACATCTACCCTCAGCCATCTGAGAAATGAAACGCATCCTGTGCTACCTTGGTGCCCCTGTCGGTGCAATAATCAAAAAGAAGATGAAGAAAATTTGTGTTTTCTTTCAAGTTTGAGAAAAATGCAAAAAGAAATGTGTCTACCTGTATTGTGAAATGAAACAAAGCAAACAGTGAGGGTGTGTGTGGGAGGAAGGAGATCCAGATTGTTTCTCACAGATGATAATGGTGGTGCTGCTGATGATGCTAATGATCTAAGGGGTGAAGAGTCTTCACTGGGGAAAAAATAATAGCCTTGGTCATTTACTCAAACGTTTAAAATGACATATTTATCCAGCAGGTGACCTCTGTTTTGTTACTAGCAGCAGCGGCAGTTGCATAATGTTCTTAAATGGTCATTAAATCCCCAGTTAGAAATGTACGTTTAATGGTAAGAGAGCCTTGAAAATAAATTCTCCTCTTCATGAATTGATTAGCAGAGGATGAGTGCTGGGCGAGAAAGTAAAACTTTTAATTTCCACTGTGGCTGTTGACAATCACGACACAAAACACTTTTCTTGGCCTACTTTCCAACTTAGGTATGAAAAATCATTGGATTTGTCTGCATTATTCTCACCTTAAAGTGCCTCTGTATTGTACTGTTATTTTGCTTTAGGTATCACCATCTTTCGGGTTAGGCTTGTGATCGTGAGTGAGTGGATGAAAAACGTATTTCAGTCAGAACTACAGCAGTCAAAAGATTTTTATTTTCATCATCAGCAATTTACATTTGTTCACATTTGCTCTTTCTGGGACCTCTCTGTCCTTCTCTGTGCATACACGCAAAGCGAGCTCAAAGAGAACAGAGCAGCCATCAGATAATGACGCTGATGAGGTCAGAAGCACCGTGGAATGAAGCAGCTGTGGTGGAGGTGGGTTGCAAAGCAGCTTGCAGATGTGCAGCAGCTGTATGCAGGCTAAAGCAGCATAAATACCATGCCTGATATGACTTATGTTAATTGGATTTAAAGATGAATAGCAGCTCAGCCACCGGCTTATGTGTGCTGGCACTAAGATCACCTGTTCTGCCTAAATTGATGCTACACACAAATAGCAAAGACGATTTCAATCAAACTCATTGTTTCGTCATTAAACAGCATCTAAAACCTTCTACCTCAGATACCTTGACTTTAAGTACACACATTGCCTGAAACATCTTGTTGTGTCCAAGGCTGAAGTCTTTGTTTGAGCTATGGGAGTTAGTTAGGGTAAGGACTGGGTCGCCAAAGAAAGAATTAGTTTGTGTAACATGTTGTCTGTCCACATCGGGAAATGAACTGACTCATAGCTGTTCTGGAAAGTGACGAGTTCAGCAGTTCACTTCCTCACCATCACACAGCTGTTCATTTAGTTTGTCAGGTGGGTATGTTATATTGTCATTTTGGAAACGTTAGAGAACTTGGCTCAGTGTGTGCGTGCTTGTGTGACAAAGTGGGTATATTGACAGATAGAGACTATTACAGAATGGACAGAAGCATCCCATCCTCCTTGTAGGAAACATGATGAATGAGATGGCAGTGATATAAATACGTCCACTATCTATCCTAACAATCAATGCAGCTGAGAAAGTGCTATGCCTGTGGATGCCCATCTTTACAGTCGTCCTCCTGATTGTTTTTTGTTTTGTTTGGCCAGTTGTGTGCACAAAACCATCTGATCCTTTTGTTTTGTTTTTTAATCTGAGATGTCACATACAAGATTGCCCTTATTTACAGTATCATGGAAGTAGACTACAGTCATTACAGTGGGAAGCATGGGGCCATGACATCTTACTGAACCACTTCAACTGTGGAGGTCCTGAAACCATTCACTAAATTCCTCCCATCAAAAACTAACAGCTCATATGCACTCATGGACTGAACAGCAGCAGTGAATAGGAGATGTAGCACACTTGTTGCAGACAAAAATTCTATATCTGTTATACAGACAGGTGCAGTGGTTTCTTTTAAAGAAATCTCCTCACACCATGAAATCACTTTTTAAGGATCTTTTTCTGAACCTTAAAGAAGCTCCAGGATCCTACACAGCTTCCCTGCCTCTCCAGGACGAGCCCACAGTCTCTCCCACTCTCCTTCTCATGAGAAAACATCAAATGCTGAAAAATGATAAAATAAGAAGGCAACTGGAATTCACTATCTCTTAAAACTTGACAGCCGTAAATCCCCAGAGGATATGCGCTCCCTTTCAACAACAAGCCCCCGTGGTGGTCGGATTAGATCCAGCCAACTGTTTAATTCACTAAATTTACTGCGCTGAGCTTCTCCTTGCCAAACCCGGAAAAACAGGTCAGATCAGTTAAAGCTTTCGCAGGGCAGACACGAAATATTTCTTCCTTTTAAAATCATTTGTACCATAATGACTCGAAAAAATAATCAAGAAATTAAATCCAAATAAACAAACTGTAATGTGTTTTATGAGTTATTATAGTTATTTATAATAGCCTTTTCAGGGGGTTTTTGTGAATTAACAATCTGCAGAATATATGAGAACAAAGACGAAGAAGACTTTTTCTTTCTTTTTTGCCAGCTGGCAGGTTAATTAGCGGGCGTGTTTACAACCGTCCAAACATATTATTCTCATTCATTACAGCTGAGTGAGTCCAGGTAGAATAGTAAACCACAGGGATGACTTTCAAGAAAACACCCCACTGTAAACAGCGCCAGAGGCGCGCGGAGCCGCTCACCTGCACCTGTCCCACAAGAGCCGAGCAGCAACGAGGCGATCAGCGCGATAATCCCAGCAAGTCTTTTATTCCCTCGAGGCATGTTGAAGGGACGGGATACTGTGGGGTATAATCCCGCCTGTCTGAGGGTAGCAGTCCGTCCGTCCTCCACCTCCTCCCCCTCTTCTGCTCTCCTGTTCGCTTCTCCCCTCTGCTCTCCTCCAGCTGCGCTCCGGTGCGCTGCGCCGCACCGAGTAGCCTCGCTGTCACAGTGTACAGAGGCAGGCCGGTGCCCAGCGGAGGGAGGAAGAGGATGCTCACACGTCGCTTGTCCTCCGCCAAGTGATGGAGGCAAAAGAATGGAGCCGTGAGGAGGAAGGGCTCCTTTTTTTCTCTCTCTTTCTTTTTACGATACCGTCGCAGGTCCGAGTCCAACGCACTGCCTCCCTCACTGAGATGAAAGAATCTTAAGAGTTCCTTCTGGGAGTCCCAGGACTGGTTTAGTGCCACCACCACGGCGCAGTGAGCGCACTTGATGTTTAACTCTTTAGGAAGCTTTCCCCGTAAAAGCAACACAACTCTCACGTTTATTTGAACAGAAGCAGGAAAGGAAAGGATAATTCATAAGGAGACTATGAGGCAGTTTTGAGCTCACTCTGAGACACCCGAACAAAACTGCTATTTTTTAAATTTGCAGTTTTGATCACTTTGTGGTCAATTTTAGTGTGTTTGTAACGATTTTTTTAAAAATCGCTATAACTCTTTCTTCTTTTAAAAACAAAATGTATTCAAATGTCTTTGCTTTACGCTGGACATCAAATATTTCCCACTTTATAAAAAAAACCCAAAAACATTATTAGCATGATTCTATATCAGGCTGCATACATGTGAACATCACAAAATTACGCCCAAAGCTACTGATCCAAAACTCAGATTTAAGGTGAACTTCTTCTAACAGCCTTCTAGTGTCGAATCCTGCATGTCTATCATTCTGCACCATGGAGGTCTAACAGCCAACTAAAGTTACAATGAGCAAAGCACTTTTTTTTTTAACTTAAGGTTCTTCAAAATTGTCCCTGCATCAAAGCTTAAGCAGCAGTTTCATTAATAGGGTCGCTTCAATAGCTTTTCTGTTCTCTAATGTTACACATCACTGCATCATTTTTGTCTCGTTTTTTGATGTTCCTTTTATGCAAATCAGTTTATACAACGAGGTTTTGTATAATTAAAAGCAACAAAGAGGGGCCCTGGGCCTTCACAGCCATATCTGAATAATGCACTTTATGCACAGATAGTCAGTACATCACTACATTTTTGTTTTTTTGTTTTGTTTTTTCACAACAATCGAGGCACTTCGACTCAGTCTACTACAGCAACAAATAAAATCTCCACAGAAAAAATACAAGCATCTTGAATATTCGTGGAAATTTAATACACAAGTATTTCAAGTGTTTTTGTGTGTATCGAGTCCAGTAACCAAGAAATACTTTGAGAATGTTACAAGCACGCAAACATTCATCTTTTAGAAATGATTGAAATTTGCTTTTATAAGCCCAAAACTGCATTAAAAATAGAATGAATATGTTCCTTCTCTCAATAAGAGGTCAATGTTACAAGTACACAACTCCACTGAAGGTTCATGGTAACCTGAGAAAGTACAAACTATTCCAAATAAAATCTGGTAGAGGATATGTTGTCGTCCTTGGGTTTCCTGGGGAAGTACTGTGTAATATATTTTTCCTCAGGTCTGTTCTGGCTAAATATGAAAATGAGGCTGAGTTGAAAAGAGGAAAAATTGAAGGACACCAAAGAGTGAAGGCTGGCTTTGACCCAGAGACATTCATGGCTGTGAAGCACTTGAGCCAAACAGACACCTTTTAGATTCTCTCTAACTCAGTACATATTTAATTTAATGATTATTCTAGCCTGACACACATCACCAGTCATTTTGATGTGCTGGAGAGAGGTGAAATGCCAACTTGATTCTCTGGCACAGCACCAATACACTTGGTAATTATGCATGTACTTTTTCAGTATATATTCAGTGAGTAAGAGTTTGAATTTCAAAATAATAATCAATCAAACCTACATTTAATCCCCAAGGTAGCATGAAGTCTTGTACAGACTCATTGTAAAGGTCCACAAAAATGTCCAGTATTTACTGCTGACCTTCACAGTTGTGAAAACTGCAGTGGAGCTTCTGCTGTTCCTCATGAAGGTCACTGGTGGGTGCAGTAATAGTTTAGCCTTGAATGTTATTGGACACCTTCAAACAAAATGCAAATAATAGACATGGCTCTAGGTTTTGTTTGCATTTTAGATGGAACACATGGGTGGGTGTGGAAGTGGGGGAGGGCAGGCGAAATCTCTGGGCCTCCTGGATGATATTTTGGGCATCAAACAGTGGATGCATGCTGATGCTGCAGTTTGTTTGCTGTGAAGGTTTTTCTTTAAATATAGCTATTGACTCAATTTAGTTCACTTCATCCATCCATCCGTTCTCTTCCGCTGATCCAATTCAGGGTCATGGGTGGGCTGGAGCCTATCCCAGCTGTCTTAGGGCGAGCTGGGATAGGGTTCAGTCGCTTCAATTTATTTAATCACAGCAAGAATCATCTCAAGGTGATTTATATTGTAAGTTAAAGACCTAGAGAGAAAACCCTGACATTAGATGGCCTAT
The DNA here is from genome assembly GCF_051167445.1 of Perissodus microlepis. Taxonomy (NCBI): domain Eukaryota; kingdom Metazoa; phylum Chordata; class Actinopteri; order Cichliformes; family Cichlidae; genus Perissodus; species Perissodus microlepis. The sequence continues at coordinate 30,359,001 of NC_140477.1, forward strand.
GAGCAAGCACTCTGGCAACAAATGGGAATGAAAAACTCTCTTTTAACAGGAAGACATCTACGGCAGAACCATGCTCAGGAAGGGTCGGTGATCTGCCATGACTATTTGAAGGGGATGGGTGTAGAAGAGTCGGAGCATGAAAAGACCAGGCAACGAAAGAAGTTTGACTTTCTTACTTTTCATCAGAAACCACAGAAAAGTATGGAGAGTGTCCTCAGCAGCCAGAAGAAAAAAGGATGCCACGCAGAGGATGTGGACAAGTGGGTGAACAATTTGTCTGACAGACAACTCACCCAAACAGTGAGTTTTCTGTCAGACTCAAAAAGGTTGAACTTTGCTGTGACACCAAGACAAGTCCCGCTTTTGGAACTGATCACAGCCACAGAAACAGAAATTTGAAAGAACAACCTTGCAGACATTGAAGCAGAGCAACTGCAAATAAAAGTTTCGGCCTGACTCGTCAATGCACAGCCCCCAGCATCCAACATCAGCATGGAGGAAATGAAGGCACCCATATTACTTAGGAATGACAACAACACTATTATTCTTCCAGCAGACAAGGGTACTTGTCTATCGTATGGTACTGAACTCCATATCCAGAACACCTTGGATTTTGTTGAGAAAGTGAGAGGTTATTATGCCATGGTCTCGTACGATGTTACATCTCTCTTCACTTACATTCCAGTTACTAAAGCGTTGGAGGTAGTTCATAAGAGATTACAGGATGAGCTCAACCTCAGCAACAGCACCACACTCAGCACCAACCAAATGTGTTTGCTCTTTAACTGTGTCTTCATCTACATGTTTCACATACAAGGGTCAGTACTACAGGCAGAAACATGGGTGCGCCCAGTTTCACCCATTGTGGCTAACTTGTACATGGAAGAAGTGGAAAAGAGGGCTGTGTTATCCTACCCTGGAACACCACAAAGTTCAGGTTCAGGTATGTGGATGACACCTGAGTGAAAATCAAATCTCAGGACAATTCACAGATCACTTTAACTCGGTGGACCGACACATCAAATTCACCAGGGAGGATATGAAAAGTGGCAGGTTAGCCGTCTCAGACTGTGAGATGTCGATCAGTAATGGGGGACATTTAACAGTGGATGTGTACTGTAAACCAACGTATACGGATCAGTATTTAAGGTTTGACTGTTAGTCATTATGTAAATGTGCTCTTTATAAGGTTACAGAAACCTACAGTCAGCTGAGAGTAAAGAAGTCACTTGGATGAGTTTCTCCCACTGAACACGCTACACCCAGATGAACAGAATCAACTTTTTGGGAGAGAGACAAATATTAAGATTAACTAATGATAAACTGCAGAGTGGTGTATAAACGCATAGTGGCTGAAAAGAAGAAGTGCTCCAAACTGGGAGCTGGTTTCACAGAAGAGGGGTCTGAAAGCTGAAGGCTCTGCCTCCCACTCTATTTTTAAACACTCAGAGCAGTATTCTCTTAGAGTCTCTCTTGATCTCATAATTATTTATTAATCTAAAGTAATTTATAAACCAATGGGGTTTTCATAACAAAACATCTGCTTATGTTCAGATGGCTTTGTATATTCAAATCATATCAACCATATCTGTGTTGTGGGATCATTCTCAAGAATCATGTAGGCTACATCTCACATTTGTCAAAGTCATAGTAGCATAAGACAAGGAAGCCAAAGAGCAAACAACACTTTGAAAAATATTACAGAGTGGCTCCTAACTTGGCTGGCTTTGAGACTTTTTGAGGGACAAAATGCTCTAATAAGAGTCCTCTTCTCCTCCTCCATCTCCACCACAGTCTGAATGCTTGGTGTTAGACGAGATGCTGTTATGCTGATGCTGACCAAGCTGATAAATCTTTACACTGTGTTGCAAATTGTTATGCAAATAAGATTTTAGTGTCATAAACATTCAATTTTTTGTTTTCAGTTAAACTCATGGGTGGTATTGTGGCTCGGGGCTCTGTGGATCACTGATATCAATCTCAGACAGCTGTCATAATTAGTTTGGAACAGGATGAGCCCAATAAGATAAAAACTACTTAAGAAGGATGTTCCACATCATTAAGCATGCCACAGGTTTCAAGTAATATGGGAAAGAAAAAGCATCTCTGCTGCAGAAATGTGGTAAATAGAGCAATGCCTCAGATGAGGTCTGAAAACATTAGAAAATTAGATATTATACAAAAGCTTAAGCATGATCATCGTACTGTGAAAAAACTTGTGGCTGAGTCAGAGCACAGAAGGGTTTGCGGAGACTAAGACATAGAGATGAAGGTTTCTGCCAGACAGATTAATCAGATTAAGAGAACAACTGCTAAAATGCCATTACAAATCAGCAAGCAGGTAGTTGAAGCTGCTGGTAGTCCCACGAGTAATTTTCAAACAGTCTTGTTAACTGATGATTGCCACCCAACTATGGATGGTCCTGATGGATGGAGTAGGCGGTGGTTGGTGTATTGCCACCATGTCCCAACAGGGCTGCAACATCAGCAAGGAGGTGGCAGAGTCATGGGGAGAGAGTTGGTAGGTCCCTTTAGGATCTCTGAATGTGTGAAAATGACCACAAGTATGTAGAGTTTCTCACTGACCACTTCCTTCCACGGTCCAAAAAGAAGAGCCGTGCCCTCAGTAGCAAAATTATCTTCAAGCATCACACTGTCAGGGCTCACTGTGTGGCAGGGTAGAACCTTAAAGCAGGAAAAAAAAAATCTGAGCTTAAACAGCAACTTTATTGCTGACACTCCCAAAGTTGGCTAAAATAAATCTTTGGCATGAACATCAATTGAGAAACATGGTAACCTGGAAATAATAGGGAAAACTAAGGCACTGGGACTGCTAGAGCCAGAGAAAGAGGGACACAGAGGGAGAGAGGGAGACAGACAGAGCGAGGGACAAGAAGAGAGAGGGAGCGTGCACGGGAGACACTGAAGACACTGAAGACAAAACACAGGGAAAGGGAAACATTAAGGGAACTAACCTAGAACCACAAGAGTTAAACACAATGAGCAGGAAAACTCATAAAAGGTAAGAAAACAAAACTAGGAAACATAAGTCACTCTAGCAATACCACAATAATGATTAACTAAGATTCAAAGGTCCACAAATACAAAACACTGAGTCAAAGCACCAGAACTATGACAGACAATGTACCATTTGATGCTGCAAAAATAGCTCTGTGGCATTGGCTGCTATGGGCATAACCTTACTGAGAACTGATGGAGCATCTGAGATCTATGATGGATGGTTGCAAGAATTGTGAAGGTTAGAAGGGGTTAATATGTAACTTGGCCTGTTAAGATGTTTATGATTGAAATAGCTTTGGTTTCAGTAAATATGATCTCCTAATGTTGCACTTTCAACAAATGATCATGTTCAGCTCTTTACAACCAGTAAAATGTTTTGAAACTCTGTTGTGCATAATAATTTGGATCAATGGATTTTCAGGGGGGGGGGTATTTGTGCAAAATCACAGTTATCATTGGGAGGTTTGTTCAATAAAATTTGAATTGTGCTCTAATGATTGATGACTTGAAAAGTATACTGACTGTCATTTGAATAGACTCTGTAGGAAAGTCAGCGACAAAAATCCTTTGCATAATAATTTGGAACCCGGTCTATGTGCGTTTGCACTTATGGTTTGAATAATTATATTTGTAACCAATGATTCAGTGGCTGCAAAAACTCTGCTGCTGAAGAACAAAAGCATCGGTGTGATTTTTCCCCCCTGAAAAAAACCTAAATCATTTGCACAATACATTTTTATGCAATTAAAAAAAGCCAGCTGTAGCAAAAACGACTCAAATTTAAAGTTTGTCAATTGGTTCAATAAACCCTCAATTTTCACATAATTAGAATTTTCTGGGAATTATTTTGAGGTCAAGGCTTTAAAGAGTTAACTGCAAAATGGCATAGTCGCTCAGCTACCCTGTTTTGTATAGAAGAATATTACCAGAATACAACCACTTGGAAACAAGCTGAGTTAAGTCCCTTGTTGCAAAGCGATGCACTGTAGACGAGCTGCGCTTATTGACACAGACTGACTCAAACTGACTGCAATCCTTTGTCAATTTGTCTGCATGTATAAGCTACACGGCAGTTATTTGAATACCTTTGCCAATTTGTCTGAAAGGGACTGCAGTCACTACAAATCGAGCCCTAGCTCCCCCAGGTGATCTGTGCAATAACCTTGTGATAGAAAGCGGTTGTCCAGAGGTTAGTCTATGGGCAACCAGCTGGTCATCACGACTAATTGCAATCAGTCATCAAATACAAAAAAATAAATAAATAATTCATTGCAATCACCGGTAACCACTGATTTTTCCTGGTCACCATGCTGTTCTACTATTACTCTTGTGTGACTGAACCATAACAGAGAAGACTGAATGAGGTTGCCTGTCAGGAGCACCTATTTGTAGATTACTTTAAGTATGTTAAGTAACTTTTAGGTGATTCATGCCTCTTTTGAAAAATCTAGTCACACTTGGAAAAAATCTATGTATGAATATGACTAAACCAACTTTTTAACATGACACGTATAAATGTGGGGACTTTCCATTCTGAAGCATTAAGGATTCCATCACAGTTTCAGCCCACCTAAGATGCAAGCATAATGCATGCAAAGTAAAGTGATTTCCATATCATTTGCATATGCATGATTATACAGGTGTAAAGAGGCTTATTTTGGCAGAAATCCATCTGCACGGCTCCATTTTCCTGCTCTACTGTACCTCTCAAATGAACACTAACAAGACCTTAGAGCTGAGCCAGAATGAGCTGCACGCCGCCCAGTTCATTTCCCCACTGATTCAGTGCACTGGCAGCACTGATGAAGCTGCTGCATGATCATATTCAACAAAGCATGCTGGGTAAGAAATGATAGCTGGCAGCAGAAATGAGAGGAGGCACCTGTTCTTACGCGGTAAAGGAGGGATGGTGAGGAACAATGACTCTGAAGTGATACATGAGGAGGAGAACTGTGGCGAGAAACAGCAGGTAACATCAATCCAAAGGGAGGAGTAAGTGGGGAGTGACAGTGGTTTACACACACATAACTGCACACACAAATGGAGCAACTATCAGGCAGCACATAGAGGAATCAGTGAACTATGTAATGGTAATATCTGCTATTTACAAACAAAAATAAAGAAAGGTGTGCATGTCCACAGTAGGTGCATGCTATAAATAAGAAGTGGCTTGAACTCTTTATTTTCACTGTCTTAGAGAGAACTTTACAGTGTTGACTAATGCAGCAGGATTCCAGAGATCAGGGAGCTCAGGAAGTGAACATAGAAATCAAATTCAGGTTGTCACACGAGTTGACTTGAGTGACATTGCCAGTGGGGTAGCACACCGGTAGTTAATAGGTTCAACACAAGGCTTTACACATCTACACCAACATATTGTAGAGTTGTACTGTCATGTGGGGGTGGTGCCAAAAATGTTTGGAACAATAGGCAGTGTAGTGTCCTCTTTATATGGCTTTCACCTTAGCCTTTGCCAAGGAGAAGACAGAAGTCATAATGTACAAGTGAACAGAAACCTCTCTGTGTCATACCTTTTCATACCTTTTTTTCTTTTTTGATTAATGTCACAGTTGCTTCCTTTCCTGTTCATGCAAACCTTTGAGCCAATCAAAATTCACCATAATTTTGGCTAGGGAATTCCCACATAAGACACCAAAGTTACATAAGACTTGCACATGCGTGAATTATTCACAATGTAAACAAGCCACTCACTTGTTTACATTTTCCGTTTTCAAACAGCACAATAATATGGCATCCAAAACAACACTGTAAACAGGAGCAACGTCATCATGAAACGCCATTAAAAAAAACTGTCCCATAGACACCTTGTGTTTTGTTTTTGCTCTTTTTTTTTTTTACAATAAATGAACCAATTAATGAAGTGGGATTTTTATAAACTGCTCCATACAGAACTACAACAAAGACACAGACAGCAGAATTACAAATGCAGTCACCTATATCATATGTTGAACTAAATGACAAGATTTCTCTGACCATAAGTGCTAAATGCCAAGTCTAACCAAAAATAGTTATAAATTTAAAGTTTTTATTTAGGTTATTTGTATTTTTTTTTTTTTTTTGCCTACACTTTCCTGGACCACATCAAATGATGGCACATTGTTCTCACACACTCTGGAGTATACTTTGGAATCACAGCAGCAAGCGAGGGTGGAATCTTCAGTCAGAAATTTTGGGTGACTGTGAGCGGATTAAAACTTTTTAGGAGCCACGGGAATATGAGATGGTTGTTTACCTGGTAAGTAAGAACAGATAGCTTTATATATGCAAAGTTATGAAGAGAGTCATTGGAGAGATCCAGTCCAATCCCTGTTAGGTCAGACAATGGGTGATTCTATGGTGCTTTTGGTGGCGTTTCTCAGCAGGGGCTGTGAGCTGTGATATTGCATCAATTGATATGACCATAGAAAAGCAGAGTGTGAAAAAGTGAAGTCAACATGAAAGTTTGTTTTAATGGCCACCAGGGGGCTAAACAGACTTTAAGAAAGCTATTTCAAAATGCCAAGATGGCATTAGCAAAAAGCAAAAACGTTCATGTCAAGGCTTCAGAATGGGAATCTGCAAACCAGTGACTGATATCCCAGTAGCTGCATCCATCTTTCATACTGTCTGTGAATGTGACCTCACCTAGATACCTAACCCTGTGTACCCAGTTAAAGGGATGGTCATGACGCGAGTCTTCACAGTTCAGGAGGAGTCTTTGGTTTACTAATCGTAAAACCACAGTTGAAGTTCCTAGTGTTGAACAGTTCGCCATGTGACTTGTACTTGATAGTAACACCAAAGTCAGGCAGCTCAGTGAATCCATTTTTTTTGGTCACTGTTGTATTTGGCTGACAAATCCACAACTTATGTACCTGGCATGTATTATACCTTGTGATATAAATGTGTTGAAACTCTATAGAGAGATAGGTATAGGTGATAAATGAATTTTTCTATGTTTCTGACTTCTTTGGATATCTTTCCTTAGCAGCTACACTTATTAACTTTGGTGTCTGAAAAACTGGTCTTCCTCCCCCTCCATAAGGTTCGTGGAGTAGGAAGACACTTCAGAAAATGCAAAGAGGGCCCCCCCCCGCCTTAATAGGACGTGATGTCATAAATGGGAACATATCGCTGCCATCACCAGCCCCTCCTGCTGTGGAAAGCAAAATTGAAAATTGGATTGATGCTATTTCTTCTTGTGATTATTTGTTACTGTATCTGTGAGATCTGATGAAATTGCCTTGCAGAATGTAAAACCATGCTGCACTGGAGGTGCGAGAAAAGTAATTTGTCGCATATTGTGAAAATGCATCTTCTCATCTTTGCCAGCTCTTTCTTTTGAATATTACTGCGAAAATATGCCCCATTCTTCTTTGAATACAAACATGTATTATTATTGATACACCTATTGTTACTTCTGAGCTTAATCATAATGACCATGTTCTGCATAAATTTCATTTCAAATGTGCTTTAAAAAAAAAAAAAAGGAAACCAAACATGTGAAAAAAGTAGTAAAACTTTCTGCATGCTTGGTTTTTCTCCCACCCTGTCTGTAGGCTGAGTGCAGACCTTGGTCCTAATGATAGCAGGAAGTAGGCTTACACTGATAGTAAAGTTTGATTCACATGAGTCCTGTCTAAAGTAGGGGTGGGCAATTTACTTTGTCCAAGGGTTGTCATGAAAAGCTGCGACTGTCCTGGATGGCCTCATCAATAAGGTGACCGCAATTCTGCTCAATAATATTTTTTTCTTTATAAACTGCTACTAGTAATGAAAATGTGAAATGTGAAAAAAATAAAAGAAAAAATCCACAAACCAGCTGTGAACAAATGTTCATTTTTGCAAAATTTCTGTCAGGGACCCTGGTCTGAGCGACCCAGGGTCGATGAGCTGTTGTGGTCTCATTTTATATTATGTATGTTTGTGTGCTGCTGTTGTTGTGTTCTCCATGCTTGTATGTATAGGTAAGTGGGTGTGTGTATGGGTGTGGCTGAGCACTGGGTTTCAGGCAGGCCTGGTGGGTGTGTCCCGTCTGGAGGCTGGCCACACCTGACTTGTCAGGGAGCTACTTAGCAATGTGGCTGAATGCTCCTTGGCGCAGGATCGTTGTGTGAGACTCCATGTCAGTGCTCTTAGATAGACAAGTCCAGTGAGTGTATGCCCGCAGCAGTAGAGTGTCTTGACGGCTGTTTCTATTGTTTACGGCAGGAAGTGCGTGGAAGGCCACAGAGCAGCAAACACGGGGAGTGCAGACACGGTAGCAGAGAGCACGAGGCACAGACTTGTGGGAAGAAGACACGGCACAGGAGTCAGGGGAGCGCACGAGGATTTATTGTTGGATTATTATTTACCTCACTGTAAATAAATGCATTGTTCACCACATGCAGAGTCCTGCATTTTTGGTCCTCCTTTCCCACATTTCCCTGGCAAACTGTGACAATTTCAGAGGCTTTTTTATTTTTGTTTGGGTTTAAGTGCTATTGATATTTTTGTTTGTTGTTTAAAGATTTAATCTGCATTTTTTTCTGTTATTTTTTTTCTTGTTCAGTGAGAGGAATTTAGTTGGTTTTGGGCTTGAAAAATACATTGAAGTCAAATTCAGTGTTTGAGATTCTTCTGTTTAGCACTTTGCCCAAGCTTACCTGACAGCTGCGTGGTAGCCTATGTCACTATGTTCAGTTTCATGTTGCTCTACAAGTGCAACAAATGCTTAGTATTTCAGTGTTCTTGCTATGGTGATGCTAGCCATTTCAGATTGAAACTAGGGAGAGGACTCGAATTAAAAAAATTATCTAATTAATTAGAGGCTTTGTAATTTATTAATCTCGATCAATCACATTTGATTGCACAAGAAAATTTGCCCAAATCACAATTTTATTTTATTTTTTTAATGAATATTCATGAATATTGTAAACTTGAGCTCTTTTCATTTCTGGTGAAAAAAAAGTAAAAACTGTATTTCAATTCAAAACAGAGAAACAAAATAATATCACTGGCCAAAATTGAGCAGACTTGACTTGAAAAATAAAGTGCTATTTTAAGTACTTTAAGTCATTAGGCTAAAACAGTTTGATCGCTGAACATTTTAGTGCCAAAAATAACAAACCCATTGGACTGACAGTACCTCCATGCTTATTTACTGTCCGTCTTTTTCAGCCAGTTACTTAGACAAACTAGCCTGTTCACATTTTCAGAGCTCAAGGCAGCTCTCTTTTTTGTTACTATGTGACCTGCAAGTGAGAAAAGTCTCTCACATGGGACAGACGTGGCAGGACTAATCAGATACTTGTGGGCCAGGACAGACAGCTGTGGCTCAACTGGACCACCACCGCAGTGGGCAGTCTGTCTCACTGATGGTGGAATCTGCTCTGTATATACTCAGGTCGTTGTTACACAGGGCTCCCTCATCTGAATCAGTCTGAGGATAATGAAGAGAGGAAGAGGCTCTTTGTCTTTGCTGGCTCCTTTGTGGTGACATCTTTACACTGTTCCTGCAGCAGGGCCTCAAGGCTGGTCCAAACCTCTTCTCGCTCTCCCTTTGCAAGACACTTTAAATCCTTAAAGTATGGGTCAAGCACAGTAGCTATCTTGAGCCGCTGATGGTTGAATATAGCTACACTTTGGGATAGGTCCTTTGTGAAGGCAGTCTTAAATTTCACCACGTAGTTTCATTCATCATCGGAGACCTCCATGATGTGATGCAGGCGTCAGAAAGCAGGTAAAACCACTGAACATATGTCTCCCCTCCAAGAAGCTCAGTTACAAATCTGTAGTAGACAGTTCAAGAAAGTAATTATTAATCTACATAATTACTGTCAACTAAAGCTTATTGAAGAAACAGTAACAATAAGTTTAAAAATTGTTTTATTTGCCTGCATGGCTCAAAGACAGCCGACAGCTTTGGGAGTTTTACCAGCTCTGATGGAATGAGTAGCTTGTGCTTTTGTTTGTCTAAAGCAGGAAAAATAGATTGATTCTTTAGTAACCAAGAAACCATATCCAGGGTTGAATTCCACTATGTGGAAGCATCCTGTATGTAGTCTTTCAGCACAGGAGTTCAAAAGTTAGATCACCTGACGCTAACTGTAGCACATTTGCTAACCCCCTGTCTTCTACCACTGATAGTGGTCTACAGTCCTGAAGCCAGTCATTTCATCAAGTTTGGGCAGCCGAACTGGGACAGCTAACGCTACCAGCTCCCACAGTTTCTGTGCTCGCTGTAACATGCTTCACATTTAGATGGTACCCTAAGGTTGTAATGCTTCGGTGGTATGCAAACTCCTGTTTGCACAGTTTGCACAAAACCACGCTTTTATCAAGGCTTCTGTCGGGTAGTCTTTTGAAATGAAATTTGTCTCCAATCAGTCCTAGCAACATGCTTTCTTCTGATTTATCCATTTTTGTAGCTCTGATGTGTCCATCAGTCTAATCTGCGTACTAGGAAACTGTGCATTGACAAAGTTCCCCTTTGCTTGGAATGCAAAGTGTGATTAAATGCATTATGTTTTTTTAAACGCAATATTTTTTTGTAATTAATTAATCGCAATTAACGCGTTAAATTCCCACCCCTAGTTAAAACATCAATAATGTAATTCAATTTTAGTATTGAGGTTCACAATACCTCTTGGTGTATAACACAATGCAAAAATACTCATTTCAGTTCTGGGTTCATTTAAGTCACTTTATCTTGCATCCAGTTCAAAACTTGGACTTTATTTCCTGCCAGATTTGGTCATAAAATCTGCCAGTTCGTCTGACTGCCAGCTCCATTATAATCTCCAAAAAAAAAAATGTTTATCCCATGTCCAAAGATGAGGAACTGGGCTGTGTCTTTAACATCAATTATCACTTCAACATCTCGTATTAAAGATGAAGTCAGAAATGTCCAAATTTCCAGCAGTGCATTTGATCCATCTTGTTACAATTTGCCCAGAGAGGGGCTCATTCTTAAATTAATTAAACTGCAGTCAAACAGCAATCTGCTCCTCACACGCACCTCACACAGCTTTACCTCTGACTTCATTACATACTTTTATATCTGTTTCCTGTAAAAAAAAAAAAAAAAAAAAAACGCTATCAAGCGCTCTTTTTTTTAATCTTTGCTGGATTAAATGGAGCTAACTATACGACTAACTATCCTAATTTTCTATTGACCTAACGAGGTCTGTCAGGGACAACAGAAGGGCCAGATGTGGCCCAGGGGCATACAAAGGCCAGTTCTGTTCTAAAATAACTACTCTGTGCAGGTTTCTGTACTGCAGACTGGTGTTTCTGTCTACTCTGTGGGGGAGGCTCCCTTGATTTACTAACAAGCCCTGCTAAAATGCAGAAAGAACAAGCAGTTCATATTATGAAACCTAACTGTGGTGCTGACTGAAAAACACTTAAACCCACTGTTGCTAACTGGTATGTCCCTGTGTTCAAGAGGAGACATTCCTAGCCTGTGTTGAACACTTTATTAAGATTGAAGGATTCACTAACTAGAAAGTTACGAGTTTGCATCAAAGATCAAAGAGCAGCAGTCCTGATGCAAGATGGAAAAAATCATATTTCTGCAGCCCTTTTCTTCTGAAAAGTGCTCCACAGCAAAGCAAATGACAAAATCAAACAGTGAAATAATAAACACAAAGAAGATTCAAATCAAACATAAAGAAAAGAGAAAATAGCAAGAATGGTAAAAATTAAGATGCAGACAAGCTAAGAAGATGCAAAACTTAGTGCATCTCAATGTGTTTGGGAACTTGAACTATGGAGGCTGTGAACATAATATTATAGATATATAATGTTAAGATGTTTATTGGACATCACTGCTTAGATTTGCTACAGCACAGAAAGTCTGGTAATACCAGTAATGCTTTTATCATTGCAGATTTAATATATTGTTGATATATAGTACTGATTTCTGGAACTTTGAGTTTGCACCTTTTTTGCCATCTGTTATGTTAAACCTCCTGTAGAAACCTATTTATTCCCAGCAGAACACAACTTGTGTTTCTTGACAATGTTTAAATATAGTCCTCCTCTTCAAATCTATCTTGGGGACAGAATTAAGTTGCTGTGTCAGATAACATCTACTCTTGGTGCTCATTCCCCTCTTACCTGCTGTTAGCCCTAGTTAGCATATAATGCAAATGAGTCTCAGTGGAATCTGTGAAAATAATTGCCTCATTTTTCCAGACATCCGCTTCACTTTGATATTGAAATCTTTTTGCCCATTAAAATGTAAACAGATGCACGCTGGCATATTTAGGCTTTCTCACAGTCACAGGCAAACAAATACACATCCACACACGAAAAAGACGAACGCTTCCTCCATACATAGAATGCTAAACTGTTTTTTTCTCTTTTGTTTCCTAAACATTAATCCATCTGCACTGGGGAATTACTCATTTTAGCTACATGTAACGGAGTTATTTATAGTCAGATAACTGATAAAAGTATGTTTAATTAAATGATGGTGTGACATTCAGAAATGTTATTTTACAAATTATTTTATCGTCATCTTCTGTCAACGTTTGCTGCGTCTTTTTGAGATGTTGCATCACCAAACCTGTTGTAAAACCTTGAGTTTAGCATCATAAAGAATAGGATAACTTACAAGTTACTGGACAGCTTTAAATGCTGTGTATGCATATGAGTGGCCAACGGGAGGTCATTTTGTACAGACTTTGGGAGACTTGATCAAGCATTACCTTACCTTTTGGAGTAGTGTAGCGTTCAGCTCTATCTTGCCAGCCCAGTTATAAAAGGTTGGGATGCTGTGTAACATATAAATAAAAAGAGAATGCAATGTTTTGCTAATCTCATAAATCCATATTTTATTCACAATATAATAAAGAAAAGCTCAAGTTTAAACTCATTTTGAATTTTGATGGCAGCAACATGTCTCAAAAAAGTTGTATAGGGACAATAAAAAGCTGGAAATGTAAGTGGTAATAAAAAGAAACAGCTGGAGAAATATTTTGCAACAAATTACGTTAACTGGCATCAGGGCACTAACGTGACTACATATGAAAAGGAAGAGATTCTCAGAAGTAAAAATTGACAGAGATTCACAAATCTGCAGAAAATTGCTTCTATAAATCATTGAACAATTTCAGAATAATGTTCTGCCACATAAAATTGCAAGACTTTGGATATCATATCGATGATATCTACATGCCATCATCATAAGATTCACACAATCTGGAGAAACTCAGTACTGGAAGCCTGTGATCTTTTGGCCTTCAGACTGCATTGTATTAAACACACACATGATTCAGTCGTGGAAATCCTTGCATGGGCTGAGGAACATTTCTAGAAATCAGTCTGTTAACACAGTTCACTGTGCCATCCACAAACGCAGGTTAAAACTCTGTCGTGCAAAGAAGAAACCATAGCTGATCATGACACAGGAGGACTGCCGTCTTCTCTGGGCTGAAGCTTTGAGACAAAGAATTGAGACAAAGAGAAAAAACTGTTTTAGGGTCAGACAAATCAATATATGAACTTCTCTTTGGAAAATATGGATGTGACGTCCTCCAAACTGAAGAGGAAAGAGACCGTCCGGCTTGTTTTCAGCATTCAGTTCAAAAGGAAGCATATCTCATGGTATGATTGGCAAATCACTGGATTCTGTTTTTATTTTAATTTTACATTCCAATTTCTGGGGAATTTGGGTTATGTTTAATTTCAATATTAGCTATACCAGATGGAGACAAATACGAAACAATCGATGGTGGTAAAATTATAAAAGGACTCATTAGTAATTCTAAACATTTGATAGTAGACAGGAAGCAGAAACAACAAAACCAGGTCAAAGGTCAGAGTTCATGAGTTCTTCGTGTGGTCTGATCAAAGTCCATACTTAAATCAGATTGAGATGCTTTGGCATGACCTTAAACAGGCCGTCCATGTTTGAAAACCCTCCAGTGTAGTTTTTAAATAATTTCATTTAGGTAATTCTCCAAAGAAGAGTTGGCCAAAACTCCTCTGCAGAGATGTGCATTTGATCACAGTTCTTGCTGCCAAGGGTGGCACAACCAATTATTAGGTTCACAATTGTAACAGGTAGATGTGGATAGTTTTTTGTCTGCTGCAGAGAGGAATCTGGAGAAATGGAGGCAAGACGAAGACAGACAGAGAAAGAAAATATCCATTCGTCTAGCAGCGTCTGTGCCTTTAGTTTGTCCGGAGCTGGTCTGCTGGTCTATATAAATCAATGTAATGAGTAAATGTAATGGCCTGGTTGGGGTCGGGATATAACAGGGACATTTTGCTGATGCATACAGTTTACATCAACTTTCCTTATCATTATCACCTCTAGTTTGAGCATAGCTTTAGCTGTCTCATTGACATTTTACATTTTTTAATATGGAATAAGTGAGAGGGGAATATTCATGGCTGAATATTTGAACACAGGACATTTAACTGGAGAATTTTCAACAGTTACGTGTCAGCTGATTCACTGTCTGAATATTGATAGAAGTGGTTATTTCCCTTCAGTGTCCTTTATGGTTGAGTTCAGCTGATATAAGATGATGAAATTTCATATCTGTGCTTATAATGGTGACCGTGCCTCTCATCATAATTGGACTCAGGGGGGCAAACAATGAGAGAGTGTGTGCGGCTGTGTTGGACTCTCCCAGGTGTAACTATAGGCAGCTTATGCTAAAAATGAGCATGTGTACTCAGCAAGCTTTCCTGCAACAATATGTGCTTATAGTCTGCTCCAGTAAAATTATTTGGCAGTGCTAAGTGATGAAGGGCTAAGATTTACCAGGCCCTGTGGCTTTTCTAGCTACATGTCCCAAAGTGATGCTGTAATTTGCCACCAATTTCAAAGCCACCCCACAGTCCCCTGTCCCAATTTTCCTCGCATGCTCTTATTTATTCTGCAAACCAAACGGAGCCAGCCAAGGGATCAATGCACTCTTCCTCTAACTTTTTATTCACAGCATCTGCTCGTGGAATCTTTTGGCAGGTCATTTGCCTGGAAAAGTATTCAGTCGTCTCCACGGCTGTGAGTTTCTGAAAGAACCTCAGCATAAGCTTAGTTGTATTATTCATTCATTTTCCAATATTACTTTTTCCTGTTCAGGGTTACATGGAGCTGAAGGCCCTATCCCATCATGCAATGGGTGGAAGGAAGAGCACTGAAACGCTGGCACTAAGGTTCACTTTCACACCTACTACGGTAAAAAGTCATTATTTAGCTTATGTTGTATAAGTGAAATCCATTTTTGAGGTTTAAGGAAGGTTTTGTCAGTATGCTGAGAGCTGCTTCACATCTCTGTCCAGTTACCCTTGTAATGAAAACAAACACAGCCTCGAGGTGTTACTTATGAGACTAGATTTATAAAGCAAGGTCAGACCAGAGGAGAGAACAGCACTCCATAAAGCTGATGTGATACATGTTTCTTCTGGCTCATTCGTGAAACATTCTGGTATGACATATCTGGAAACAATGCCTTTCTTAATCCCACTTGTTCCCCTCTGGGAAAAACACTGGTTTCGTTTGAAGTTCCTACCAACTTTATGTATTACTGATTTATTTATAATTCATATCCAACAAAACATATATATGTAAGAGCACTCCAGGATCGAGGTTTTTACTAAAGCCACTGCCTGACTTCATACTTCATATAAAATCTAACCCATATTTATATCAGCACTTAATGTAGTCTTTCTTTACACCATGTTTCATCTCTCTACCAGTGAAATTCAAATGAGCTAACTAAAAAACAGCACTGATCACTTTGGCCTTGCCCTGGCAGAGGTAGTATATCAGTTTAGTTTGTTGTGAAGTATGTGGTGGTGTCAGTAAGTCTCTCCTCCAAAGACAGTTAACAGCACTGACATAAAGCTTTCAGATCCTTGGGGATTCTCCTCAGACATCATTTTTTCTGTTCAAGTTCATGTGAAATTATACTTTATACGTGCAGGTTGTTTCTATGGAATCAGAGAGGCACAATAACCATGTAACACAGTGAGATGATATCTTCACGGGCACTCCATTGATCAGGGCTTCACAGTTAACTGCTGAGTTCCTGTCGTTCACTTTGGTTTCAAATGTATTTTCATTTTTGTGCATTAATAATCTAAAAGGAAACTGTTTCATTATATCCATAAATATAATTCAATTTCACCTCACTAATGAAAAGATTATTTAAAGGAAATTAATTTAAGTCTAAACTCCACGTTGCTGGAAAGCTGTGGTTCTGCCTCAGAATTAACATGATCGATATAAGTAGTTGTACACGTCCCACATCATCAATCAGACGTTGCTATCAGGGTGTCTGCATGGCTGGAATGGGCCCCAGTCCCCCCACCCAAACTAAAAGATGGGTGGATCTATTGGTGTGCCATGTAGCTGAGTTGTTAGCATTATGGGTTCAAACCTTATCGGAACTTTCTGTGTAAAGTTTGTACCTGTGGTCGTTCTCTCTGGGGCTCCATTTCTCTCAAGCCGCGTTTTAAGCAATTCTAAATTGACTATTGTTAAAAAGTTAAGCCTTTTCAAACTTACCCAAACAGCCTCCACGTGTTTTTCCATCTCATATAATTATTAATATTATCATTATTATTATGGCTCCCTTTTGCCATAAGCCAACTTTGGGTAGCAACAATTAGGTATTAGCAGTTCCAGCACAGCTATCACGGTTCGCGAGGCGAGCCGTATGGAATTATTAACGGACCCAAGATGCGGCACAACTGAGGTGAGGAAGCTTTATTTAAGGAACGTGCTCAAACAACAAAGGCGAGGGTGGCGAAAAACAGAACTGAGTAAAACCTAAACTGGGAAAACTTAAACAAAACCTGAACACGAGTGAGGGTAACTTGCAGGGAGACTTCACAGGATGACGAAGGGAGCACCACAGACCGGAAAACACCAAATAACGCAGACGAACCAACAACAAGCAGGAGAACACACAGGGCTTAAATACACACAGCAGTAATCAGGGGATGGGAGACAGGAGGGAAACACACCTGGGAGAAATCACAACTGACGAGGCAGGAGAAACGTAAACTGAACACACTCACATAAGCCAAGGACCTTCAGAATAAAACAGGAAACTAACAGACACAGAGAACCAAACAAGACACTGAACTAAACAGACAGACTCACAAGCAGACACAGTGACACCATGGACAGACAGAGGGAACACAGAGCAGTGGGAGCAGGCAGGACAAAATAAAACCCTAACGAATGGCAAACCGAACCCAAAGACAGAATAAACAAGAACACAGAGTAATATAAAGAAACACAAAACACTGAGTCGTCAGACTCAGGACCATGACAACACCTAACTGTAGTTGTCTCTTTGCTTTAGCAGCCACTTAGTCTTGCTTCACCAAGGAATTATTCTACATTTCTTTTTTTAATGTGTCCTTTGTTTAGCCCTTTGTAGCTTTTTTCCCTCCACATGCTCAGTGTGGTTGATAAATGAAGCTTAGCTAATCCCTTGGTTGCAGCGTTATATCTGGTGTATCGACATTAAAGTCACAGTTTAAACTTTTTGCTGTTAATACTCACAGGAAGAAGGTAATGTAGGAACTGAGGAACCTAAAGTGGCAAATTATTTTAGTAAGGAAGAAAAAAGGAGTGTATGATTCAGTTTGATAGCTACACTAGCTGATGCAATTACAGTCAGGCATTTCAAGGTAGGATAAATATAGGTCTTGCCTTCTGAGCAGATGGAGTCTGCCAGGGTTTGATGTGAACCTGTAGACACTGGCTCCACGGGATGCTTTTCATTTGACAGCTGCAGCTTGGCCTAAACATCAACAGCTAAACTGTGAAGATGATAAGGAGGACCCCAGCCTGCTGAGAGGCAGCATCCCACCAACAGAATTATATAAATATACAGTACTGTATGCAGTATTATATCATGTTCTCTATGGATGAGGAAAAGATTTTAGGACAAATAAGGAGTTTCAAGATGGAAATGATGAAAAAAACTTTCATTTGGCACTGTTTGGTTCTGGCTTGAAAGATTACTTGAAATTCAAAATACTTGAGATAAATTTACAAAAAGGCTTTAGGATAATGAAAGTACTAATTCAAGTACCTTTAAAAGCATTCAGCCCCCTTCTGAGTGGTTCTACAATGCCTCCTATGAACTGACATATCATGTGACTCAGGTAGTGGAACAGGTCATCCACCAACAGGGAGATTGGTGGATCAATCCCCAGTTCCTCTAGTCTGCATGTTGGACTAACCTTGGGCGAAATGCTGCACCCTGAAATACCCCTAATGCACCTACTGGAGTTTGAGTGTGTTATTGTGTGAATGAGACTTTTAGCAGAAAGTGGTTTGAGTGCACAAATTGAGTGGAAAGGTGCTATATAATTACCAGTATTTGTACCATATCGTTGTAAGATGTGCCAGACTTCAATAAAATGTAATCTGAAGAGCAACCTTTATTTACATTTTTAAAAGCACAAAGGTTACCTTTAATACCATAACCTACTAAATCCAAAACAACAAAGCAAAAAACCCTGCTCACCAAGATTCTGGACATGCTTTTCACAAGGTTTAGGAAAGAGTTTGAGGGGAATTTTGACCATTCTTTGCAGAAGCTCATTTGTGAGGTCAGACACTGATGTTGGATGAGAAGGCCTGGCTCGCAAGTCTTTCCTCTAATTCATCCCAAAGGTGTTCTATCAGGTTGAGGTCATCGAAGGCCAGTAAACCTCCTCCACACCAAACTCACTCATCCACATCTTTATGGACCTTGCTTTGTGCTCTGATGCAGTCATGCTGCAACGGGAACCGAACATCCCAACAAAGTTTGGAGTATGAAATTGTCCAAAATGTCTTGGTAAACTGAGCCATTAAGATTTCCTTTGACTGGAACCTCCTGAAAAAAAAAAACACACCATAATCTCTCCTCCACCAAACTTTACATTTGGCACCATGCAGTCAGACTAACTGGCAACTGCCAAACCCAAACTCGTTCATCAGATTGTCAGACGGAGAACCTGATTCTTCACTCTAGAGATCTCCACTGCCTTAGAGTTCAGTGGTGACATGTTTTACACCACTGCATCCGGCAGTTTGCACTGTGCTTGGTGATGTAAGGCTTGGATGTAGCTGCTCAGCCATGGAAACCCATTACATGAAGCTCTCTATGCGCTTTTCACTAGGCGAGTTTTGGCCATATAGTGTATATACACATGCAAACTAGTGTGAAGTTTCTGTACTGTAAACCAGCTTGTAAATGAGCTGATCGATCAGAGTTAGGAAATGGACTGTGCACAACTGAAAGTGACTGAGGAAAATCTCCTGTAATTATAATTGTGTTCAATTAGCCTTAACATGATTACCAAAGGGACTAAGTACTCTGCAATTGGAGCAAAAGAAGATCTTGCATGACAGCTGCTTTTGCACATTTGTTACACTTGTGGAAAGCATCACTGGTATCACAGGAATGATACTGGTGTGAAAATCCTGACAGCAAGTTTGTCACTTAAAAAAACTTGACCTGTAGCTGCGGAAGTCACAGGCTGCACAGGTATGAGTGCGTTCAAATTAAACTCCCCTAAGTGTTTCACTCAGCTGACATTGATCTTTAGCGAGCGAGCACGAGTAACACATGTACTGCGGCACTTTGGGAGCACAGAAGATGAGGTAAAGCTCTGGAGAAAGCTGTAGGGTATTGAGAGTGTTGTGGAGCGTGATATTAGGGCCAATGTTTCCCATCGAGAGACCGACGCCGTAACTGTTTGCAAGCATCACCAGTCCAGCAGTTATGACAGACAGGATCTCTCAGCTGGAACAAGACATAGAAAAGAATAGCAAAGACTTAGAGTTGCTGTCCAAACAGACACCTTTTTATGATCATTATTATGAGTTATGCTCAAATGAAACTACCTGATACAAGTCTTTTGTTACAGCACTGTCCACATCCAGTTTTCAACAAAGGAAAGCAAACTGCATCAACATTGTTATTCCAAATTGAAGGAGATCATACTGCAACAGTGTCTTGCCATTATGCAACTAATGCACCTATTGTCAGTCCTTCATTATCACCACGAGTGTTTGTTCTAATCAGGACTGATTGTCACTGGTAACACACTCTGGAGATTAGAGTACCAGTTTAATGAACGCCTCAAATCAAGTTTCTTCTTTCTCTTTTTGGACATAAAGCAGTATGCAGAATCCTTATTTCTCCTCACCTATCCTTTAATAAGCTCACTATTAAAGCTAACTAGGATTTATCCAAAACGAATGTAGACATATTTAGCAGTGCTTTATCAGCCCCATCAGCCCTGTGTGGGCAAAGCTTCAAAAACATGCAATTTAAGAATTCAAAAAGTTGACAGAATCACCCTGCAGGTCCATGTTTTTTACACTGGACACCATACTGTAACCAGCACTTAAAGCTGAGAGCGGCAATGAGCTAAAAATATTAATATAGCTCACACAACTGAATGACAATAATAACAGTAATAGTAATAGGATCCAATCAGCAACACTGAAAATGCTCCTAACAACCACAGAGAGGACAGCTGGCTCCAGCTTTGATCAACAGGCTGTCACTCCGGGCCTGACACTTCACACCTTCATCCCCTTTTTAAAAAAAAATCAAAATAAGACGTCAGATGTGAGCTGAATATCATCTGGAAATGAAACCACAGCCTACGTGTCAAAATGGTGAGGTGTGGGATGTTGGAGGGGGCAATGGGAATTGTTCAAACTACATAACAACTCATACCTGCGAGCTCAACAACAGGATGTGTATTAAGACAGTCAAGATGAGCCAACACTCCTAGTCTCTATCAGTACTACAGAACTCCGGAGGGACTAGAAACCATATATCATCAGAGATGGCGGGAAAAAGAATCCATATTATTATTATGATTATTATTATTATATCTTAACAGAAGTCATATTTAAATATTTAACATGGGCAGAAATTATCTTTCCATTGATCGCACACACAAATGCTACACAAACTCAATGTGGCGTCTCACTTTTCTCCCACACGGACACGTGAAAGGAAAATCTCCAAAGAGTAAAATGCATTCAGTAAACCTAAAGGTAAATATTTTATCCTATTAATAGAATATTATTCACAGTGATATTGTTGTATTTCTGTCCTTGTTCTCATGTTATTATTATTCCAGTCTCCCAAGTTTTGTTTACACGCTCCTGCCTTGCCTTTATCCACGTCTCTGTTTGTGTGTTTAATGTTCGGCTTCATGTCTTATTGTTAGTTTTCTTTGGACAGTTCTTGTTTCACTGGAGGTGTCTCATTCTATTTTAAC
The DNA here is from genome assembly GCF_051167445.1 of Perissodus microlepis. NCBI lineage: Eukaryota > Metazoa > Chordata > Actinopteri > Cichliformes > Cichlidae > Perissodus > Perissodus microlepis. The sequence continues at coordinate 30,380,277 of NC_140477.1, forward strand.
CTCCTGATGTTAATCCTTTCCTCCTGTGCTCTGCTCTAACCTGTGCCCTGTATCCCAGTTACTCCTCATTGAGTTTATATATAGTCCTATCTTCCTTTAATCTTTGTCATAGTGTCTGCGTGTCTCCCCTGATACATTGTCCTGATGTGCTCTCTGTTTATCCTCGCTCCCTGTGATTATTTTAGACTGTGGTTTGCGCCTTTATTTGACTTTGTTATTAGAGTTTGCTGTTTTCCTAATAAAGGGTTTATTTACTGTTATTTCTGTCTGTCAGGTGTTCTGCATTTGGGTCCACCTGCAACCGACAGAACTTGCTCACCCTCTAACTCAATGCTTTATCCTTCATCATCTGTTAGTGGTCATAATGTTATGCCCGATCAGTGTATATGTAATAAATCTGTTTTGTCACAGGTGATAGTGTTTTTAAGACGGTAAACTTGGTAGGTAAACTTTGATTGGACCCTTTTTTACCTTAAGAACTAGTGCTGAAAAGATTTCTCAAAGATTTAGTACAGTGGAAAAATCCCAGTCGATGAGCAGTGCCTGAAATACTCGGACCAGCCTACCTGCCACCAACAACCATGCCGCATTCAAAGTCACTTAAGTCGCCGTTCTTTCCTCATTTTGATCCTCGGTTTAAACTTGAGCGGGTTTCTTTGAATATGATAAACATGATGAATATGCTTTGACATGTGTACATTTGAGTTTAATTTCCCTACAACTGAATATCTCAGATCAATGGTGCACATCAGTGTCAGTAAGTGAGCAGTTGGTCCTTGTAGCCAGGATGTTGGATGAAGGAGTAAAGAGCAACGTTAAAGTCCTGAGCATATCTGACAAATATCTGTGGCCAGACACCAGATTGCTGTTACCCTAAAATTACAACCCCAAATTCTGTCTTCTGTTAAACATGACAGCTTTTGAGCTCAAAATGTTGGCAGCTCTACAGTCATGACCAAATGTTTAAGCAGGAGCACCACTGCCAATGCATGCACTTGTTTTTTACTATATCATAGAAACATGTAAAAAATAATAATAATATAAATAAAAACTGCATAAAGTACATAAAAAACACATTTTAAGCCTTTGCGAAACATTTTTGGCCATGACTGTATTCTCCAAACCCATTTGTTATCTAATACCATGGTTAGTCTCTCATCCAAGATAAGTCTTGCCAGTGTGTAAGCCAGGAGCCATGTTTTTATTAAATATTCACTAGCTATAGACTGTATAACAGGAACACAGCTGTCATCGATCATCAAATGAGGAGAAAGTTGACTCTTTATATGCATCTGTTAGCTTTAACCTCAGTGGCAAATATTTCCTGGAAATGGATCACAGATCTATGAACATCCATTCAAGAACATTTAAGGCTGTTAAAAAAAATGAAAGTTGTATTAGCATCTGGGATGTGGCCTCATGTCTGCCGGATGTCCGTATTAGTGTCGCTGTGATGTCTTCCCTGGACTTTTCCCTTTTTGTCAGTACCCAAAAACAAACACACAAAGAATAACAGTATGACCCATGTGGCTCATACCTGACACCAAAGGCCAGTACAAATACACTCAGCAACAGACAGTCAACAAAAGACAGTGCAGATATACATGAATGGTAATAAAGAAAATCATGTTTTAATATTTAAAAATCACCTTCTGATGCTTTGAGTGTCACAACAAATGAGTCACTGACTAAAAACTGTTGTATTTAAAAACACATACTTTTCTCATAGCAAGAATATGATTTCGTGGTTGGTAATAGAGCCTCTGACTGGACCGCTACTGGATGTCAGTCGTGTCTAATGTTATTTATTTCCCTGTAACTCTGGGTGATAACATTACTGGTTGCTTTTAATGCATTAAACATAGCTCCGGGCTACATTTCCCTAAAACAAGGTTTCCTCTTCAGAAATTTGATTCACTCGCCTTCCCTCCTGTCTTTTCTCACTCTTCCATCTGAGCTATTTCCTCCACCCAGCACGTGTCTCTCATCTTAGTCGATTGCCACGCTGACAGATGAAGGGCTGATCTACCAAACAGACCTACTGAGTGAAGCAGTATAAATATACCTGAAGTAGATCTGCACTTGACCATTCGTGGGTCAAATGTTTCAGATTTCCTTGAACATCACATAGAAGCTACTCTCCCATCTGAAGCAAGGAAGATCTTTCATAGATCATATTAGGTTTTTTCCTCTGTGTTGATTTTACAGTGTCAGCTCTAACTCCTGCCATTATTTTTCACTGACACGTAACCCGTGTTTTTATGTCCCCAGCGTCATGCCTTTATGGTGTATCGGATGACAGATGAAACAAATTTAATGGAACCGCAGATGATGAAACACTATCCAACAGCATGTGTGAGGAAGGACAGAGGGCTTTTTAGAGCTCGACACAGAGCACCTACCTGTCATATCTATTACAGTGATTTCTCCTCAGCGCAGTGCTGAATCAAGAGCTCACATTTACGCTGAATGTAAAGCAGGCGGCCAGATAAAGCACCTCATTTCCCGCAAACACTTCCCCTATGGCCACAAAATGTCAAACTACCATGTGCTAATTTAGCTCTTTTATGGGCACGCTGGAGCTCTCGGGTGTAGATGCATTTCCAAAGCAGCCACTGAGGAGTGAATTACTTTGCTGTAATGAGATCCCCCCTCAATAACAGGAAATCTGCATGTTTAGTCACTGAACTGTTTGAAGTGCCTGTAGCTGATATTTTCCAGGCAAAACAAATAGAAAGAAAAGGAAAGAAATGGGATAAAATGACTGTTTCTTCTGACACAGTAGAAAGGTGACGCATTTGTCCATCAGTGAGGCCAGGACAACATGTCTATATTGTGCTAAAGAGTGCTAATATGTGAAATGTTGGGCTGCTGGGTGAAAAGTAATGAGATGGTGTTTAATCTTTAATCGTGTCAATTTTACTTTCAGTGTTTTTAGGTCAAAATGGCATTGACTTTCTAAAAACATGATAATTTAACAAAGTCCTTATTTCCAAAGTTGTGATGAAATTTGTCGTAGAAATAGGCTCCAACAGTTACAGACTGAATCAGTCCATGTTTCTCTGCAGTGCTTCTCACCTGCTGTATATTCCCCGCTAATTTATATTCCCTCGAAGACTAATTATGAACTCCAAATTGTATTTTAACTGTGAAATTAATTTATTAGCTGACTCGGTCAGAAAGCATCTCACGTGAAGGCTGCTTTGTCTTCTTTCTTGGAAGATGGTATATTTAAATCAAAACATCATCTCTAATTTTCTGTATGTGGAAACAGAAAAGGAAAAGCTGTTTTATCCAACGTTCACTTGTGAGTAAATGAGTTAAGATCACCTGAGAAATGATGAAGTGTAGGTGGATGTTCCACTCACCAGATCTTAATGTTGTGTAAAAGGCATTTTTTGAGCCTCTTAATGCTACTATGCATAGTAACTCTCATAACTTACACTGCACAGAACAAAAATTGGTCACATAGTATCTTCAATCCCAATGCCCCAAGTGTATAAGATCAAGCAACTAGCCATGCAGCCTGTCTTTACAAACATGTGTTGCTCTCAAGTGCTCACTGAATTCAAGTGTGTTATCTTAACAATATGTGAAATTTCCTCCCTTCTAGATATTCCATGATTAACTTGGGTTGAACTGTGGCTGTGGTGCAAGGTACACAGCAAATCCAGCATGTCCAGATTTGATTTCAACACTATTAAAGTGTCTATATGGGTCCACACCAGAGAGTGTTAATTTAACTCTTTTTTGAGAGTTGGTACATTAACTCTGATTTAGTGTTAAACACCAAATCTGTCTGGAGTTGATAATTTAACACTTGGTGTTAAGAGTTTATATATTAACTCTCAAAAGAGTATTTTAGTTTAACTATGTAAGAGTTATCTTCTAATTAATTCTAAAAAGTGGGAATTTTCCTGTTCTGAACTTCTAGAAATTTCTTTTGGAAATAAACATTTACCAAAAAGACGCAATGGTTTTTGAAAAACATTTATTCTGAACTCTGCACCACAATTTCAAAACATTTTCTGAAAGATGTAACAGTGTACATGTTTTCACTTTCATTAGAATTTTGTTTATCAAAAGGTCTGACATAGGTGAGCTGGTAAATGCAAATAACAGCATTCTCATCACTTATTTCTTCAATACAATATGCATGTCCTTCATTCATCACTTTGTGGAACTTCAACGCACTTCTGCTCTCTCCCATATTCCATCTTCACAAGCATATCCTATGTGGAGATTGAATAAAAATTAGTTGACACTAATTAATGGCACAAATAATCCGGTAATCAATTGCAGCACAGTAAAAAAAAAAGGAATCCTCTTTGAGCCATTACCTGTGTAAAGTATTTTCCCAAAAGACAAGGATACAGGCAACAGGTAATACTGAACTAAATGTAAAACCTCAACCTTTTTTATTTTTACCTAAACCGTGTGCACAAAACTCTGGAGGGATCTAAATGCTAACGTAGAACCCAGTCAGGACATCTGCTACTGCTGTTGGCTCGTTTTTTTATGGGAGATCGTTTTCAGGCTTCAAGTAGCACCATTATACCAACATTTCACATTCTAGACATTGTTTTAGGTTTGACTGAAAATTCACATGCAAGCTTTTTTTCAAGGCTGTGGTATTTGCCTGCAAACAATACCTTTCAGCTAGCTAAAACAGAATATTATGCTATCAGCGAGCAACATGGCTAATGCCTTTCACACAGCTTTGTCTCAACTCCAAAGAGCCACAGAAGTAAAAGATAATAATAATAATTGAAACAATCTTTGAAAAAATGACTTACCAAGCATGGCAAACAACTCAAATATGTAGAGCAAAATGTTCTGAAACGGCTTCACTTCAGCTTCGATTGGAGCCTATGGTGCTGGGGGCGGAGTCTGTGAATTTACTCTGTTGGTGTCATAGCCCCTCTAGGAGTTCAGAGTTAAGAGGTCAAGAGTTAATGTTTCCATTGTAACACCCCCAGATTTGACATAGAAACACTCATTTTTAACACTCGATTTTAACTACTATCATTTTACACCTCAGAGTTACATTAAAAGAATGTGACTCCACTTAGAGTAAAATTAACTCTACTTTTGCAAGAAGACTACTAACACCAAAACATTTAACACTTTTGAATTTGCTGTGTAGAAAGGTTGGTGGTTCGATCCCTGGCTTCTCCAGTCTGCATGCCAAAGTATCCTTGTGGAAGATAGTGAACCCAGAGTAGCTCTTAATACTTTCACTGGGAAGTGAATGTTAGATAAAAAGCACTTAGACATAGAAAAAAATGCTTATGTGAATGATGTTTTCTAAGAACCAGTACATTTACCATAACTGAAAAATATGTGGATGCATTTAGGAACCACAGAAACTCAGCAAATAGTGCCAGAAGATGTAATGCTACAGAGCGGGCAGGTCACTGAGGCGTGTAAGTGTGTAAAAGTCGCCTCTGTTGTCGCCTCCTTTGGCATCAGCACAAAAAATGTGCACGGCTTCATAGCAGGGGTTTCCATGACTGAGCAGTTCGTGTAGGTTTAATGTCTAGTAGGCCCAGTACTTCTGGCCTAAATAGTCTACCAGGATCTGTTTCACTTAACCTCCTCCTGCTATTCCCAGTCATAATCTCTGCTGGGAAGTATATTGCTGAACATTTAAAAATGACTCATCTAAAAGATGTTTCATGAACTCTGAATGCATACTATTTTCTCAAATGTTACCGAGAGCTTCACACTGAGGTTTCCGTGAGGTTAAACTAACTTCAATTAAAAACAGACATACAGAAGACATATGTGAAAGTATGTGGACAGGGGTTTGGAAACGCTTAGTGCTTAGAAAGGCTTAGAGATGAGTGAGTTTATGCTGGTTTGTTTGACTGCTTATCCATGAACCACTCTCATCATGAATTAATAACCACGCTATCTCCCACTCCAAAGGCTGGTGTTGAGAGCTGTTGCTCTTAATTGTGATGGTGAAACATTATCTGACTCTTTTAACTCCAACCTGCCAATGACAGGTTGTCTTAGGAATGTTCTTCTTAATGAGAAAAAAGTAGGCAACTGTGATACATTTCAGTCCTCTCATTAACACGATGTTTAGCTAATTCTGACTATAATCTGACCCCATTAAAAATTACATGTTGAGCCTGAATGAAGCGTTTTTTTAAAAGTGTGGTTACTGATAACCGCCAGGCCATCATGTGCTGTGTTTTCCTGCCTGCAGGCTTGGAAGCTGCTGAGAGATGGAGGTCCACTTCAGCCAGAATCAGGAGTAGGTGGAGAATTGGTTCATGTGCTGCTACACTGAACACACCATGGCTTCAGAGCAGAACAAGCACCACTGATGCCGGCCACATTCAAAGACGCTGGAGTTGAATCCATCTGTGTGACAAGACATTCACTAAATGAAACAGTGACTTAGCCAGTCTCCAGGTACCTAAACACAACACTGAACCACAATCTAGATCGAAATGGTTAGTGCAGATGGAACTTTCAAAATAAAATACTTTAACACCTTTCATCAAGCGTGCAAAAAATGTGATATATGATGCCCAAATTATAACAAAGGTATTTTTCATGGAAAGCATGAAAATCCACATAAGAACAGGTTCTCTGTGGTACTGAGGACAGAGTGAAAACCTTTTACAATCCATTAGTCAAGGCCAGACCTCCTTCAACTTCAAACTCCACGTGCAGCGTAACAAAAGGGCCTGAAAATACAGGTTAAAGGTGTGCAACAGAGACAAACAGCAGCCTATAATTCAGTCTGATTCTACTTTTACATTTACGCTGCCACACGAAGAGTCTTTTCTATCAAATTGTCTCTTCATGCATCACATTTGATCATTTCAAAAAAGTTTGTTCAGTAGTATTACATAGCCTATAGTTTTAGGTTGTTGTTGTTGTTTTTTTTGTTTGTTTGTTTACAGTATTCAATCATGTGTGGGATGGCTAGTTTCACGTTTTACATCTGGTTTAATATTTGCTTTATTTTTTAGCTTTTTTTATATTTGCATCTTAGTGTGGGGATATTATTGAAACAGAGACACCTACAACTTATAAAGTATGTGGGGCATGGGTATGCAGTTTGGGGGCCATTATACTCTTGGACCTCCTGGCACAGTTGCTGCTTATCTATGCCTGGGTCCAAATGGGTTAAAAGACAACTGGTTCCTTGAGCAGCAGGGTGGCTAGCACTACTGTCTCACAGCAAGAAGGTCTTGGTCAGGTTAACTGGTGATTCTAAACTGCAATAGACCTGTCCATAGTGGGTTAACTAATCACTGCCGGAGTGTGAGGCACATCTGCCAAAAACAATCTGAGCAACTTGCTGAATACTTTTCACTTCACTTACCTCTACTACTGATAGCGGACGCAGTGTCAGACCAAAGATGGAAATGGAGCATAATGAGTTTATAATTCTGTCTGATACTGACCTTTGCTGAGCCATTAACTGCTTTTGTTTATTTTTAGATACTCTACTCAGTACTCTACAGTCTTCCTAAGTACTCTGACAACTCCACAAATACTTCCTCCTATTGGGAATCACAGTTTTTGTTCGTTTGGGGGAGTCCCCAGGCAGAGGCTATGAAAGTGAAAGAAAAGGGGGGAAAAGTGCAAGTACGTGCTCTCTATGCTCTCGTCACTCTGAACAACCTAAGCTCACATGGAAATTGTATTCTTTTCAGTCTCTCTGCCCTTCATTATTTCAAGGAACTCCACCCTCCTCTTCTGCCATCTTGTGTTCATTTTCAAAACCTGCTTGAAAGGATGTGATGTAGGAACTGGTGGTGAGGACAAAATGAGAAAGCTAATTTCTAGTATTCTGCTTTGCTAATTGCTTCATCTCCACATCTAACGTTGAGATAAGAGAGCAGCTGACTACCTATTAAAACTTGCAATATTAAATCACAGGCAGAGTGAGGACTGTACAATCCTGAGCTTTTCAAACTGTTTGTGTTTATTCCATATTTAGTTTGTATAAAAGTGTAGGGAGGTGATGGGTTTAAAGTGTATATCCAAAATGTACTATTTCTTCTCCTTTTATTGCTGGATTTCCTTTATTTTATTACGCTCATATTATGACCACCAGCCTAACATTGCGTTGGTCCCCCTTATGCTGCCCTGATGAAAGTAATATCCACATGGATGGCATGAACCAAGGTTTCCCAGCAGAACATTGTCCAAAGCAACACACTGCGTACAGACTTGCTTCACTCCCCACATGCATCAATGTGTCTTTGCCACCCATGACCCTGTCGCTGCTTCGTCATGGTTCCTTCCATGAACCATTTTTGGTAGATGCTGACCGTTTCAGACCGGGAACACCCCACAAGCGATGGCACTTCTGGAGACTCTCTAAGCTAGCCGTCACAATTTGGCCTTTTTCACTAACATTGTTATTTTTGTCCATTTTTTCCTGCTTCTGACACATCAGCTTTAAGGACAAAATATTAACTTTCTTCTTAATATATCCCACCCACTGACAGGTGCCACGATGAAGAGATAAGAGTTATACCTATATATAGCTATATCTATACACACTAATATATATTATATATATATATATATATAACCACCTTTCTGCGACAGATAATAACAATGTATGTCTCTCATGTCTCCACACTGGAGAAGTAGCATACAGCAGACAGTAACACAAGTGGATACTTTACACAATTTGTATTTACAGCTTATTTCCATCAACTAGCATTTGTCAAACAGCCAAAATAGAAAAAGGAAAAGAAAACAAACATTGCTATATTTTGTTCTTTAGCCGTATTTGAGAGAGATCACAGATTTAAGCAAAGACCTTTTTAATCAAACAGACTCCACAAAATGAACTTTCAAAAAAACAAGACTTTATTTTAAAAAATTATGCAGTTTTGGACACGGTTTCAAACATGGAACAGCAGACTGCATCTTCACAACTTCAGGTTGTTATTTGAACATGACACAGAAAATCAAGACGACAACTTTATCAGAGGGTTTCCAGCCTGCAGGAAAATCAATGGCATTTCTTTACACAGGATAATAAACATCACCAAATATCACATGTCAACCATGTAGACAGATGGCAGGTATATTAGTCGCAGAGGTGGGCAGAGCAAAAACCAAGCCTCCAAAACAAATAAATAACATCTGCTCACACCTGGATCCAGTGGTCCGAGCTGGACTGCTGCAGAGGGGTTTCATGACAAAATTCAGATGATCTGTGGTAGCTTGCTGTGACCTTGTGGGAGAGTTAATCCGGAGCAGGACTGACAGCTGGGACTCTGTAGTCCAGGCAGACTGCTGTGGACTTTATTCTAAAAACTATTGCGCACCTCTGTGGGTCGATGCTGCTGAGCCAGCTTACCATAACCGCCTCTCGCTGGATCATAATCCTGCCTGTACTCATCTCTCACCTACACAGTTACACAAAGAAACACACAGAGAGGGGGGGAAAGGAAGAGAGTATAAATCAATCACTTGTTCAACTGAGATTAACACACTCTACCCAACCCTGTAAAATCAGCATCCAACCATTTGAGAAGCACTTCTCATCACTCCAACCTTTAACGTGACATTTGTTTAATGAGCTGTTCTCAATGACCAAGACTAAACTTTTACGCTCCAACACAAACATTTTCAGGAGTCATACTGCTGGGTGTTTGTAGGAAAGGAAAATCCAAACAATAATCAGGTCCTTTGCCCAATATTTGCTGCCATGTTTACGCTCCCAGAAAGCTCGACAAAATAAAACATGATTATGTTATGTTGTGTTTGTTAACAGCATAATATACCCGCTCATTTTGCTAATGCATTACTACAGTAATGCCATCTATTTAAAGGCCATGGGTATTCATGCATAATTTATTTTCTAAGTTCTAAATATCATACTGGTGTATTAAAATGCCATGATAAAGTGTATTGATTTTTTGAATGCCATTTCAGTATGTGTCATTTTTCAAATGTCATAGTATGCTGCATTTTATGTTGTTGTCCAAAATATCTGCAGTGCAGAGATTGCTGAAGTGTTCAATGACAGACAATGATCGTCATGATGATGACAGTCAGGCAAAAAGCATCAGCCAAACCTGAGCTCTCAACATAATGGAAACTACTACAATCACCAATTAAGTGTCCCTGCTTTGGTGAGTTCATTTATGAATTGTATGAGTAAAATACCATATTTTTCCAGACTATAAGGCACACCGGATAAGGCGCATTAAACGAAACAAATCTGATATGATATGGACCTGAAAAGCAGACGCAAGCATTTCTGGACTGAAGTCTGGACAAGCGGCTTGAGGTGAATGTTGTTTTTCGTGCTATATAAATAAAATTGAATTGAAAGTTGCTGATCTGAATGTTTAGTAACAAAGTGCACCCCAGTCAAGAGGTTTAAAAACTCTTATCTCACAATCAGTAAAATAAAAAAAACAAAAAATAACATTAAAAACTAAACTGAAACAATATTTTTATCAAAGTGATAAAACTGCAGGTTATACAGGGTTCGAATCACAACAGCATGATCTATTGGAGGCTGATTTCGTTCAAATAAACAAGATGAACAACTAAGTGTTTAAATTATACCAGTGAGCCGAGCTCTAAAGCCCAGATCAGAGACGTCTACAATTTAACATTACTTTAGTCGTGGGTTAATATCTTTTTGGATTAATTCAAATACAAGTGCAGTTACTCACAGAACTAACTTTAAGCTTTGTAGTTTGCTCCAATAAAAATAAATAAATAAACCAGCAGTCGGCATCCACAGCAGGTTACTTCCATTTATTAAAGTACTCATATCCTAACCCTCACCTGTCCTCCTGATTTGCCACGACCAAACTGTCTTCCCTCCTTGAAGCCGGCATCCCAGTCTGTCCTGATGATGCGGTCATCCAGCCGTGTGCCATTAATGAAGCGCATGGCATGCTCTGCATCTGCACGGGTGTAGTATCTGGGACAGCGTTAAGGCACAACACGTGCAATTCATGATGTTCTGGTAACTTCTGAAGGGGATTCTGAAGTAGGGGTGGGCGATATAAACGATATAAATTTGGCCAACGACAGAGATTTTGACGATACCGCTCTACCGCGATAGCGCATGTTGATGATGTCATCAAGCTGCGCCTGTTTTGGTTGAAAGCATCACAGCGGCTTCAACCATAATCCTCTGCAAATTATGCCGGGCGACAGTCATAGCAAAGAGATGAAGCACTTTTAGAATATGGGGAAAGCCAAAAACTGCGCTTCCTCCACTTCCGTAACATTGATTCATTAATGCTGAATTCTCTCGCAGCTGTTCTATTCCCATGTTGTTGCAGTATATTGATAACTAACCTCGTATTGTGGATGAATAATCTCAGTTGTTCTCCTGACTGAAGTTTGCCCCGTGTACAGCATCCTGCTATGCGATTGCATTTGTTCATACAGAATCCCTCACGTTAACTTTTATCGAGTGGAAAAAAAGTTGGCGTTCATCCTCCAGCTTCACTGTGCTAATGTTATGCTAACATAGCTGTGTCGCTAGCAATCACGTAGCACAACATTATATACCAGGTAGTCCAACTTCAGTAACCCTGCAAACGCCACTGCTGTTTAGTTTCCTGTCTTTATGTTGGAAGTGATAGCAGAGCTGTACGTTTTAATTAGCTTCAAAAATCTCTCAGTCAGAACATGGTATGTCATGTTTAGGTGGAAACTAGCGAGCTAACTTCCTGCTAACTTCTAACTCCGTTAAATGTAATAAATTCTGTTTTCATGGATGCCTGGATGTTAAACTTAATTGTTACACCTGGTAAAGCAGCAACGCTGATGATTTTATTAAAGATGAAAGAATTTAGATCGTTTTTAACTCTCAGTGTTCGTTTGACTTTGGGACCTGAAGCGGACGGAGTTTTGGACCCAGATTACTCCGCGAAGCTCCTCACTACGGCAGCCGCAATGCTCTGACAATCCATCAAGCAGTGCGGCTTACCAAAGTTGTACTAAAACATTTTTTAACAGATTTCTGCACGCCAAAATCGGTTCGAGGTCAGTAAGCACAACCAGAATTCATACATAAGGCACACTCTCGATTGTTGAGAAAATTAAAGGATTTTAAGTGTGCCTTATAGTGTTGAAAATACGTTATACAGAAGAAAAGAATATATCGCGATATATATCGTTACCACACGTGCTTCAAATTATACCGCGATATGGATTTTAGGCCATATCGCCCAGCCCTATTCTGAAGGCAGTCAAATTACTGACAGTTTCTTTTAGCATGAATTAAATATTTTTGAAGGATACTCGACAAAGCAGAACCCACAAGCAGTCTTCTTGATTTTGTCCAGGCCAATGATGATACGCTTGACATCTCCACTTTTAGAAAACAGCTCGTGTACCTGTTCACAGTGGCAAAAAAAGTTAGAAAACTTGAGAAAATTTTACAAAATATCTTCTGTGAATTTCCCAACTCTGGGACTTCTCTTATGATAAACTATCAGAAAAATCAACACTGAAAATATGTCTATTATGTGTTTTTTGACATATATTTTATGTGCGACACATTGACGTTCAGTTTTTTCCATCAAATTTTCCAACCCTTGAACACAAAGACAGCTTCAGTGCAGTGCTGCTGAAAGTGTCAAGCTGCTGTGAAGCTCAAAACAGCTAAAACGCCACTCTTTACATGACTTTTGTCAGGCACACAACATGGCTCACTCATCCATTCATACAAGCACTTTCTATCTCACAGTCACACAGAATTAGAAAGCAACTTGGGGTTCAGCATCTTGCCCAAGGATACTTTGGCAAACCAACAATCTTCCAATTAGTAGATAACCTGCTCCAACTCCTGAATTACAGCCACCCAACACAGAGCGCACTGCTGCGCCTGTCACACACATGCCCCACCTACTCTAGTCAGTCTATATGTGCAGTCAACACCTGCACATATGGACTGTAAATTTATAGTCTGACGTGTTTTACAATCAAAATAAGCTTTTTTTCATAATTCAAAAAAGGCTTAAATTCATAAATGTATTAAATTCACCTATTAAAACTTCCACTGAGGCAACACATCAGTGGAATCCGTGTGATTGCTCTAAACATATAAACACTTGAAGCTTATGTGTAATGCCAGTGGTGTTTTGGTGGCATAACTAGAGGAAAATATTTGACTAAATATATTTGTTTTGAAGACAGATCACATGCACTGTTTTATAAATGAGTCTCCTAATGTATTAATAGCTCAGTCAGCAATTTTCCCCATCATATTGGTCTCTTTGAAGAAGAAATTCAGCAACTTTCCAATAAAGCCGGGTTATTACTTTAACTGGTGAAGGTTTTGTGTCTTACCTGCTCCTCGGTGGTGTAGAAGGAGAGGTTGCCCACATACAAAGTGTTGCTCTGCTTCAGAAGCTTCTCCTGTTCATAGCGATTACCCTAAAAGCACAAGCAACGTTACAAATGTTTAAAAAAAATTGCTCTCAATAAGTTGACATTATAGCGTTCAAACGACCTGTGTTGAAGCAAGGAGTTAAGTTATAAGTTAGCCACGCTTTAGTCCTAACGAAGCATCATAAAACAACATCAGGAGTTTTTAAGGCCAGGTTAAAATACAGAGATTTGTTTTGTTGTTCTGTTTGTTCCCGAGTCACCTCCACTACACAGCACCGCTCGCCTTTGTTGTTTGCTAACAGTTAGCTAAAAGATACATTACATTTACATTCCCGTAAATTATGATAAGTCACCGCCTTCCTAAAGACCACTTCCTCATTTACCTTAAAGTGTTGGTCTCTGTATTGGCTAATGTCAATGTAAGAATCACTGTTTAGCGCGTTTAGTTTAGCAGACATCGTGAAAAAAATCGCAGTGAGGCGCTTTGCTGCTCTTCAACTAGGAGCATGCCGGAAAAGCGATGATGTTGCTTCCGTTTCATGTGTCCGTCCTTTGAATAAGTCCGGGTACAGCAACTTCTATATCAGGTTAATGGCGCCGCCTGTTGTTATCACTGACTGTAGAAAACACATAACAGTGATTTGTACAGTCATCGGTTGATATTCAATCATTGCCAAAATACAGTCACTGTTACCAGCAGGCAGACTGTCTGTGACAGTTTAAAGACCTATTTGCATAAATCATAAAACCCCAAAACCTTTAAAAAAATGTTTAAAAAAAAAAAGTTAATTACGCATCAAAATACTATTTTGAGTCCTGTTTCTATTACACAAGTGCAAGGGCATAATCACGCATGAACTTCAACTATTTTTTAAAATAATACTAAAAATATGTTTTTTAATGAAAGGTCACAGTACCTCAAAGTCAACAAAAATAAATAAATAAAAATAAATCAACAAATTTGGCTTTTATTCCCAAAATACAGATTTTTTTATTCATTAATATTACAGTTTTAAAAGTTTGTCGTTCGCTTTGTTTCTTGTATCCAAACTGGACACAAAAAGACTGAAAGCTTGCTACTGTTAAACTGAGTCGTAGTCACATGACTGCTGGAGCTGTGTGTGAGATGTGGTGCCACGCTGTTGGCTACTGCACTTTTATTATTATTGGCTACTAAAGGATCAGTGCCCCTCTTTTCCTTCGTTCTTCTTCTGCTATTTTTTTTTAAATAGTTTATTTTGTTAATATTTTACTGTTTTATTTATGTTATATATGTTGAGAAAATGTGTCTGTGTGTGGGGGGGGATTAATTTACTTTAATCTTATGCTTAACAAAAAGTTATTATTAATTAATGAAGCTGAGCTCTCTTAAGCAAACTAGTCTCCAGGCTCCGTAACAGACATTTAGAGCTCTTTTTTTGGATGTTGGCTGCCTTTTGCTCCATTGTCTGTGAAGATGATTCAACACCACTTCAGTAATGTTGAGGCCTGGGCTCTGACGAGGTAAATACATGACAGACAGTCTTCCATTTTGGGTCTTTCTAGTTTCAATTAGAAGAGTGAAAACAAAATTTGCATTTTTGCAACAGGATGCTAGTAAGACTTTCAGAAAGCCTGCAGAACTACTGCTGAAGACCATAAAAACAATTGCAAGCCTGCTTGAAATTAAAATAGAAATAACTAGGGGTTAGCTAAAGTAGTTTTCAAGTAGTAAAAAAAAACAAAAACAAATCAAAACAACAAAAGTACTAACAAACATTTTATTACATAATTCAAATTCTTACTGTTAAAAAAAACCCCCAAAAAAACATATCTTAGTCTGACACGACTCCCACTTCACACTAAATTATTTCCTGAACAAAAAAAACCCTAAATAACAAAAACAGTGTGCAGATGTGAATAAACCCGCTTTATAAAATTAAAGACGGTACAGTGTATTGAGCCCACAGTAAAATACAGGGCGTAGGTGCTGCTGTCAACTCTCACTCTAGTGCTTACCTGGTACAAACAGCCAGTTCTTGTATCTTCTCAACTTCAATTCAATGAATTCAATTCAATTCAGAGCATAAAAAGCAAAGCAAAAAGAGAGAAAGTGAGTAATGCGTGATGCGGACCATTCTGACAGATCTGCTGGGTCTGGCAGAGATTTAGTCATAATGTAAATATCCCTGCTCTTAACACACCTGCTAACCTAATCTAGCCAAGCTCAAAAGACATGCAAACAATGCACAAGTGAGAGACATTCTTACTTCTGTGTCAGGAAGAAGGACAAGCCGATCTTCTAAAATCTACGCACAGTTTCAAGAAGGGAGTTTGTGAATCATTTGAAATTACGATGATTTCACTCAACTTGAATACAACCTGACTAAGCTAATTAACACACATAGTTGTGCTTTTCATTGCTTAATTGAACACATTAAGAAGTTATGGCAAAGACTGGAAAGAGTTAAAAATTAACTCTTGAATTCAATAACTTGTGAAACATCCATCAACAATCAGATATGGCCAATAAGTGCTTACGCAACATGCAGAATGCTGAGGAGAAACAGTGGAGCCTTCCTTCCTACAAAACTCCCAGGATGTGAAGATCAAAAAATCCCTCTGAAGGTCCTACCCCAGGATCTTAGTGTCAAACCTAATCAAAACCTTAATGTTGTTTCACTGTCTTCCAGTTATTCTGGTGCTAATTAAATCATATTCTTATTGCTTTGCAAGCTCCAGGTTATGGACTGCTGTCCTGACAAAATGTCTTCATGCAATTTAACTTCATTATTTCTTCAATTGTTGCAAGGTGTCAGGGGCTCGAGAACGCTGTGACAAAACATGAGACTACCACCTCCATGCTTAATAGTTAGGAGCAGGTTTTTTTGGAGTGCAGTGGTTTCCTCACTGTTTTCATCCTATTTGTGCAGATGTCTGCAGGTGTTTTGCTGCTACCTCTTTTGGGATTGAAACCTTGGGATGATCTCTGCAGTATGTCTCAAATGCAGAGGAGCAGCAGCCCTAAATTACACCTAATTTACAGACAATTTGGCTCATTGTAGACTGATGAACATTCAGGTCACTGTAGTTTTTCTCACCTTTCCCACTTCTTTTCATCACAGTAATGCTTCTAAGGTCCTGTGAAAGCTGTCGCAAACAAGGCATGTTAAATGCCAAGCAAGTTTCCTTAAGAGGAGCAGACTTTGCTTGCCTTTATTTACAGGAATGAAACCTCCTGCAGCCCACACTTCGAATTTCATGTCTTAAATCTCAACACCAAGCAAGCAATTTATTTATATGGCACTTTCAGAACAACTCCCACCTGAACACAAAGTGCTGTTTATTTTATTTACCAAGAGTAATGTGTTCTCTTTTATGAGTTCTGGTTAAAAGTTGTGCAGCAGCATTTTGGACCAGCTGCAGACGAGAGAGAAGACACCAACTAACTCCAAAATACAGTGCATTACAGTAACCAAAACGAGATGAAATAAAAGCATGGATTACTGTTTCAAAATGCGGCCTGGATAAAATAGGTCTTACCTTTGCCAAGCACCTTAAATGATAAAAACTGGACTTGACAGTAGCCCTAATTTGAGTGCCCAATTTAAAATCACTGTCCATCTTAACACCCAGGTTTGTAACAACAGGTTTAAAATACCCTGCCAGGGGTCCCAAATCAATAGCAGAGGGTTCACAAGGTCCACTAGGACCAAACACAATCAGTTCAGTTTTGCTTGAATTACATCTTAGAAAGTTTAGGGACATCCAAGATTAAATGTCTTCTAGACATGCTAGAAGTGGTTTAATAGAGAAGGCATCTTTCAGAGGCAGATAAATCTGACAGTCATCAGCATAACAGTGGAAGGATATTCCATGCCTTCTGAGGATGGTCCCCAAATATAATGGCTATTATGGCTGTAAATATAATGAAAAAAGCAGAGGCCCTAAAATTCAGCCCAAACTGAAAAGTGGCAGAGAAGGACTCTAAAAAGTTAACACTAAAAGTTCTGTCAGAAAGATAGCACCTAAACCAATTCAAAGCAGTACCACGAATGCCTGCAAGATGGTGCAAGCGAGACAGTAAAATGTTGTGGTCTATAGTGTCAAAAGCAGCTGTTAGGTCAAGGAGGACAAGAACAACATGATTACCAGAGTCACAGGTAAGGAAGATATCATTAAAAACCTTTAAGAGTGCTGACTCAGTGCTATGAAAGTTTTTAAAACCTGATTGGAAGACCTCTAAGATACCGTTCTCATTTAAAAAATCCATCAATTGGCAATGTACAATTTTCTCTAAAATTTTAGACTTAAAAGACAACTTGGAGATAGGCCTGTAGTTAGCCAATACAGTGTGGTCCAGGGCAGGTTTCTTAAGCAAGGGTTGAGCCTATGCTAGGAAAAATCTCCTTAAAAAATCATGGTGGGACAGGATCATTTGGGGAACCAGAGGGCCTCAGGTGGCTGACCACATCCTCTAAATAAGAAAGAGTCACAGGCTCAAACTGGTTAAAAACAGCAGAGCAAGGGATCGAGACAGAGGGGTCAGACTCAGGGGAAGAAATGAGAGCCCACATCGTTGCAACCTTCTTAATGAAAAAACACATAAAATCATTAGACAGTTTATGAGAGGCCTCCAAACAGCCACTTTTAGCCTCTTTGACCGTATCCTGATAGAGGCACCAGCAGTCCTTTAAGATTTGAAGAAACACCTGAAGTTTGTCCCTCTTCCATCTGCGTTCAGCTTCACCAGACATTAGTAGCTTTTACGTTGTTTACATATCATTTATATTTTTACCAGTCGTTGTTGAGAATTTTAATTGTACTTTTTGTAGTATAGTTTCTCAACAGTACTTGTTTGTTTTAATCTTTTACTGGTTTGTGTGCACTTTTTATTTAAGATTTTTCTTAAAAGAAAAATTGATCAAATTCATTTTCTATAAGCATTTTCTAATTAATTATAAAAAAGGAAACATCACAAAAAACACTTAAGGTCATGAAGATTAATTGAGATTTAGCAATTCTGAATGATTCCTAATGAGGTACAGTTCACAAAGATGTTCACTAATGCACTCACAAAGTACAGCTGCAGTTAACAACAAAATGAAATAGGTTAAGAGAGAAACATTTTCCCAAATGTTTTTTGTTTTGTTTTGGGGTTTTTTGCTTACTTTCTGCTTTGTTAATGAAAATGTATCGAAAATGTATCGATAACATGTTATATTCATAAGACCAACCATTTTAGTACATAATCACCTGTGAATTAAAATGCCTTGTTCCCTCTGAGTGAGTGGATGTCATGATATCTTTGTCATCAGGGCTGACAGAAATCACGGTTGGAAACGAGTGCTGGACCCACTTGTCACAACAAACCCCTGCAAGATGGTGTGATGGAAAGCTGTAATTTAGAATCAAATGAATTATTTATGTCTTTAGTAAGTTTGTCAGAGAGACAAAGACGTGACCGGTTGGAACAGAACATGTTGATGCCCTGCAGTAAATTACTGCAGCTACAAAAATATTTCAGCTGTTTGGAAAACGTAACAAGACGGAAGGAAGGGCCTAATTGAATTTGTAAAGTACATGTGGAGATGATAAGCTGGGGGAGCAGATGATGTGTTAACTGTAACATTTGTAAAAGGGGCAGTGTAGGTCAGACAGAAGGGTTAGCATCATGGAGGATTATAGTACGCACAAGGTTTTTAGTGTTTTTCTGTATCAATGATTATTTTGTTGATTATTTTGTCTTCATTTCCTCTCCCACTCATCAGGTGCTGGTGACTCAGAGGATGTTGGACATGTTCAAACGTCCCACTGATCCCCCAGAGTACAACTACCTCTATTTGCTTCCTGGTGGTGTCTACGCTGCTGCACTGCAGTCTGGATACTGAACAGGTGAAAGAGGACATTTAAGTTGTGTCCATTAATTAAAGTGTTTTCCTTTTTTCTCGCTGAAGCTATTTTCTTTTATCCGTGTGCATCTGTGTAACACTTTAGGTATGATGGGAGTCACAGGTGGGATTGCCGCCAGATTCAAAAAGCTTGAGATCAGGCTCCAGAGTTCAGGCAGAATGCGCTGAACTGAACTGGGCTGAACTTCTACATAATACAGATTTACACGGGATCTTATTTTCTGTCGTTTTACTGAGTCAGTTTGTCCTTTTTTCTCTGTCCTGGTTTTGCTTGTCTGTAAATAGTTGAAACTCAGTCAAATAGTTCATTGTTCTCTAGCAAAATGTTTTGGAAACTCATGTTTAACCTCTAAAACTCTGACACGTTTTAGCACACAAGGCTTCATCTGGGAGTTCACTCGTAGTTGGACCATGAGAATAAAGGTTTTTAGTTCTTTCAAAGAGAGTCTTGGAGGTGTTTGATGTTTTTGTTTTTTCTGAAACCACCTGAAAGAAAAACAATTTTTCTTGCTTTATGTAGTGTGGAAGTTTTTAATGTTTCGTTCATCTGTGATGTTCTTGAATGTGTTCACGTGAAGATGGTACACTGTAAAAAAATATTCCGTAGAAAAACGGAAAATGTCCTGGTAATTTTCTGCCAGTACATTTTCTGTTTTTTTACGGAAGTTTGACGGACTTTTCTGTAAATGATAAAACGGAAAATTCTGTAGATTTACAGCATACTCTCTGTACTATTTACGGACATTTCCTTCAGCTATAAAACGGAAAATTCCGTTTATTCACAGTATATTTTCTGTATCATTAACTGATATTTTCCGTTAATAGAAAAATTTAAATTTCTGTTTATATTACTATTTCCAAGCACTTCTTTTCACTGTAACTCATTAAATATAGTTCTTTATATCCTTAAATGTACATTTCTATGCAATTACAACCTAGTACACCATGTACTCAAAAATTCATAAATTAAAACTTTTTAAATTAATTTGTGCTTTGTACACAACAACATTGGTACAATTAATGTTAAATATTCTTTTATTCTCCTTAACTCAAACACTATACTAAAATATAACGACAGCATCCATCTTGTCATAAAACGACTAAACAGCTGATACATGAACAAAATAACTCACAAGCTTTCAAATTTGAGCATTTTTATTTCCTTGAAATCAGGTTGCCCTCATGTAAATGTGTTTATTTACATTCATTCAAGTGGCTACCAAGTGTTTTCTTCAAACAGGACACCTGACAAACAAAAAATGTCATATTTAACGATATGTTCACATTTAATAATATCCAGAGTACCTTTTAGTTAGAATCACTGCCTTGTGGTAGTTTTGCCTCAGCCAAATGGTTAAGGTGTGGTTTACATCCATGTCTGTCCACTTATGATACAGTATACACATGTAGTCAGTTATAGCCAAACACCTTTGATTACTGAATTGCATTCACTTCATTAATGAAGTGAATGTAATTCACATTTGTGTGAACATTTGTCTGAGATTAACTCTTTGGGGTCTTTACCTTACAATATAACATACTTGAGTCAAAATTTGTTGACTGTTTAAGTGGTGCCACATGAATAAAACTGAACAGATCTAAAGAAGATGTTCCTGAACTTTGGGTTTATTCGAACAGGACGGATGGATAACCACAGGACTTTTCCCCATATGATAACTACAACACAAAATAAATTAAGACAGATTACTGTCCCAAACTCAAAGATAAAAGTGTATTTACTGGACTTGTTTTGTCAGTGAGGAGCAAAGTACAATTAGAAGTGCTTGTTCTGATGAAAAGTTAAACTGTAAACAGCAGCGTAGTGAATAAGGATCTGTGTCCACGAATCCTCAGCAGTGACAACACTTAAACATCATAGTTCAAAATCCTTAATGCACACCTTTTCTCCACGGTGTTCAAATGCTCTTAGCTGTTTAAGTAGAGGAAAAAGTCTGACATATTTCATGACTATTAAATGTTAGACAAGGCTCTGAAAACAAGGTTACGGTTACAAACAAAAACCTCTGCTTGTGCGCACAGACCCTAAATCACAACAAATAAGACAATAGTAAGACAAATTACTACAAAGTCTTGTTACCACTCTTCATATACCAGTGTGACAAAGTCCTGAATGCAGCCTGCATGTTAGTACATCAAAGTCCATCTGAGCTTTAAATAAAATACACTCAGCTTTTCCTTGGATTTTCAGAGTTGCTCAGTTCATACAGGAACTGCAGCAGTCGGGGTTAACGTGTCGCTGTGTTGCTCCTCCATGTCAGCCATTGAGACTAGTCGCAATTTATTCTGAGGAAAAAAAGAGAAACAACAAGACATTTTTAAAAAGTTTAAAAAATTTTTTTTTACCTAGAACATAAACAACATAAACAAAAAAAGGATTAGGGCTGTGCGATATGACGATATATATCAGATGACGATATAAAAATGTCTATCGTTTCATATTATACACTATTGTTTGTTTTGTGGTGTTGCAAAATAAACTGTTTACGGCAATATTTTTTTCATGATTTTGATGGTCACTGTAGTTGCTATATTATTTCTTAAAGTTCTCTCTTTCTCTTATACTTACAATAACCACACTATGGACGGACAAGTGACTGTTTTTACGCGTACTTTCGTTACCAACAATGACGGTAAAACCATTGTGTGGCTCCACCGTCCGCTTGTTTATTTTCCACATAAACCTTTCACAATAAAGCTCAAGTTTCTGTTGAGACTTTTCAAAATAAACTGAAATTATATACATTATTCTCAAACATAAAATTTCAGAATATGCATCAAACAAATGACCTCAAATAAAAACATGAAGTGACTATAAATGGCGCTTACAGTCACCACGCAGATGAAGGCACAGAGAATACCAGCATGGCCAGCAAGGATGAGGCAGAACCAGCTAGCTCCAAACAGAAGGACCAGTCAAAAGAAATCAAGGACCTTATTGTTAAACGAGGGGCTACCTCTGTAGCATGGACATGGTTTGGTTATGAAAAGTCTGACACGCCCCAGAAAACTGTACTATGCAAATTATGCCACAAACTGGTCCCCACCACCACTCAAACACGACAAACCTCTTTAACCACCTACACAAGAATCACATGAAAGAGTATGGAGAGAGTTTACGAATGAGAAGCAAAAAAGAGCTGTCAGGTGCTCAAAGTAATCCTTAGACTCAGACGTTAGAACAGGCTTTCCTCGCAGCACGCCGTGTAATAAATACTCAGAAAGAAAATGGCGGCCGTTTAAACTCATGTCTAAAAATGTATAGTTTCACGCATCGGTCAAAACACTCGACTCCAGGTACACGACACCCAGCTGGAAACACTTCACATAAGTTGAGTTGCCCGAGAATCACAGAATTTACAGAAAATGCACTATTTTGTGATATATATCGTTATCAGGAGAGATATGTCTTACATTGGGATGTGAGATTTTGGTCATATCACACAGCCCTACAAAGGATTATAATTCACGTAGAGTTGCATACATATAACACCATTCTGTTGCAACAAAAGCAGTTTATAATTAAAGTAACATACATACCTTGAAAAACTAAATCAACCACAACATTAAACTCACCTTGTTTCTGTAGAGAAGGTGATCAGGGTTTTTCTTCATTTCCTGAGACCAGCTGCTCTGGATCATCACCAGCTTGTATCTTCATCTTTTTTTTCCACTCGGGGAAGTCTTTCCTTTTCTTGGCCATTGCTCTGCACTGGAAAACCAAAGTGTGTGATCAAAGGTGAAATAAGGGATATTTTCCCACTGCAGGACTTAGAGTGCTTCAAGTAGTGATAGCTGTTGATCCATTTCTCAAATAATCTGTAAGGATCTGGATTTTTAATAAAGATACAAATATCTCTGCTTATATTTGGCTAAAAGCTTGATATAGTCACAACAGTTTATAATATGTCAGCATCCCCCACAAGGCATATAAAGCCCCTGCACACCAGCACTGCGCTTACATTATAGTTCAATCAAGAAATAGTTATTATTGATTTATTATTGATTTTTTTTAGTAATAATTATTAGTATTTAATCACATTAGCACAGTGGGGTGACAAAAATATTCCACATACTAGAAATGCTGCTCAGCATTTCATAAATTACATTTTCAACAAATGTTGGAGTAACAACACAGTTACAGGGAAAATGTGTCTGTCTGTAAATATTAACTAAACATTTCTATGTGCTACAAAATAGACATAATTGTAAATGTGCTGAGGTGAAACTATACTTTCAATAATATTACCACTACAGTCTGTTAAACACCGAAATAACCTATGCTGGTCAGCTAGCTAAAAGTATTTACTTTAGCAGCCCAAATCAGAGGCTAACATTAGCATTTGCTAGCGTCAGCCAGGAAGGTCTGAGGCTTAAACTAGGGTTAGTGTAACTTTGCCTGAAACCCTTTAAAGTGTACAGTAGAGCCAACTGTAAAACACAGGTATTGATACAGTACTTATTAGAGTCCTAGAATAATTTCTAGAACCATGAAGTTCTCACTTTTCCCAGTTATCCACATCGCTGACTTTTGCTAATTAGCTAGTTAGCAGTCACAGCTGTGTAATACCCAGAGAGATACAGACAGCTAACTATAATATTTATGAAAACTGGTTCAGCCATTGAAGGGCAAAACTGGTGGTATCACAGTAAAAATTATTTTAACATTAACTAAAATGGAAAGCTTAAGTCATGTTAAACCTAAATAACAGTTATTTTAAAAAATGAGTCAGCAAAATATTCCTGACTTGTCTGGAGACAGCCGAAGCCAGTTAACAATTAAATTAACAATTCTTTCTAAATAAAAATGCGAAGTCTTTTGAAAAACATTATTTTAATAAAAGAAAACATGAGTTTTAATACTTACCACAGAAATTTGAAGGCAGTTTCTCCAACTTCAGAGTCCAAAATCCAGATGAAGCCTGAAAGAAGCCTAATGGCTGCTCTTGCGCTTACTTTTCCCTCCTTTTCGGGTTCTTTTCCCCACAATGCATTGCAGTAGTTGAGAAATACAGAAAAATACCTGTAAATGACTAATACGGAAAATTCCTTCACGTTTATACAGTAGATTGTACTGTATTTTTACGGATTTTTTTTACAGTGTACAAATAAACTGTCCTTTTAGCTTTAGCTCCTAATTTATTTATTATTTATGGATGTAGCACATCAGCAGTTTCTTTCACATGGAGGGCTCGGGATCTGATGGTAAATAATGTTTTGTGTCCTTGTACACATCATACAGCTCAGCTGTTCCACAGATTTCAGGTTTACACAGTGAAATGGTTTGTAAGAACGCAGCTCTCCTGTGGATAAATCCTTACTCTTAGCCTCAGGACCTCACACAGTCCCAGCAGGTTTGGTCAGAAGATTTATGAATGTAAATTGGTGCACTATTGATAGATCACTCTGGAACAGTATCATCACCCTAATTTGTCCACTTAGTAAATCTCACTCATAGCCAAGAAATTTAAATAAATCTTGTTTCCCTGCTGGACAGTGATCCACTGTAACTCTGTAACTCTCTAATCCATCACTTATTCCAGCTAACCCAAAGTATAATAAAGTTTTGATCATCTTAAAAAAGTATTACAATAATGGACATTACCAATGCAAACTGAATAATACAGAAAATTAAAGAATAGACTTTGATCAGTTAATAAAGCTCATGATCGTGATTCATTGTGGCTGCTACACAGATACTTCTGGGTCACTTCTCTCAGTTAGGAAACTTCCTCACCAAAACTGACTGTTCGACCACACCCCTGGTTTCATGAGAAATTGTTCCAGCCATGATTTCTCTTCCTGTATTTCAGAGTAAAGACTGAAGTGACAAATGGAAACATGTTTAAAAAACGCAATGTGAGAGAGACGTTGAGGTCCTTAGAAGTTACCCTGGGGTTTTCTGTCACCCTGCTAGATGTTACACACCTTGTTATTGGACTGATTTCTACAGTCCAATAACTGTAGAAATCAGTGGCCGTGCAGGCTGCCAGTTGACATTTCTCTTGTGCATGAGTTTAAAGCTCACGCTCCACCCACTGCTGTATGTTTAACTCTTCTGCCACTGCTCTCCTCTCCTCTACTTTTATAAAGAAAATCTTTACCGACCCTGAAATTAGTTATTGGGCCCACCCCATATGAGCTGCTTTTGCAGTTGCAGGAAACCTGTACTCAGACCTCAAACATTGTGGGCCCATTAAAAACCAGATGCTGGTTAAATGAATCCACCAGAGCAGTCAGGCGTCAGTGTAGGAGAGCAGAGCGAAAGTGGAAGAAAGACAAATTGCAGGTTTCTTTTGAAATGTTAAAGACTGTTGAAAATTTTATCAGAATTTAGTGAAAAATGTGAGAAACATATTTCTCTCAGATCATTGCGTTAAATTGTCATAATCCCCGATTTCTTTCTAAGACTATCAGCTCTGTTCTAAACAACCCTGAAAGCCTCTGCTTGCCTTGTATCAGGAAACACTGGTAAACTCTGAGCAAGTGAAACCACAACTTTAAAAGATTATTCTCCAAAATGAATCGTTTTGACAGCTTAAACAGAAAATCAGAAGCTTTAAAACCTACAGCAAGTTTGATTAAAAAAATAAAAGACTTTAAAGATCTTATTTTTCATAACTTTCAGGTCAGATTTTTAATAAGCTGCAGGGACCCTGTTCAGTGTGAGTGGAGAACAGCCAAGTCTCCTCCTCTGATAAACCTCCATCTGTGCCACTGAAAACTGTTCATCTGACTCTGACTGTAAACACGTTTCCATTTGTGACTTCAGTCTTTACTCTAAAATACAGCAAATGACATCATGGCTCAAAATCTCTGTCATTAAACAGTATTTTTATTTAACATTTTTGATTTTTACATAATCTTTGCAAAACTCAATAACACAAAGAACCTCAACAAGAAAACATTCAAATAAAAACTTCATAACAGGAAACAGAGTTTTCAACCAACTCATGAAAAAAAATAAACACTCAACATGAACAGGTTTGAAATGATAAAATGGAACTAGGGAAACAGTTTGATTCATAGCTGCCTCATCAGATTTTTACAGGAGATTCTATCTGAACTCTGTGGCGCCTGATTTCAAGCTTTTTGAGTCTGACACTGAAACCAGAGGAACTTCCTCTCTCTTCAGCTTCACTGTGATCCAGTGATGGGAGTGATTTCAGCCCTGAGTGATCACGCTGATGTTTGCACAGAGACGACAATGAGGTGAATGTTTTGGCACATTGGTAACAGTGAAACTGTTTATTAGTAACATGGGATTGTTTGTGTGAGGAGTATGAACTGAGATTCCTGAAGCTCTTGTCACACTGGTCACAGCTGTAGTTTCCTTCCATGTGTGCACGTTCATGATCGTTACGACTACTTGATTGTGAGAAGCTTTTGTCACAGTGTCTGCACTTGTATGGTTTCTCTCCTGTGTGGACTCGTTTGTGTGATTTAAGCTCACTTGCAGTGGTGAAGGATGACCCAGACTGATCACAGTGGTGCTTTTTGACCCCACTGTGAAAGAGTTCATGGCCTTTTAACTCAGTTGATGTGGTGAAGCTTCTCCCACATTCTTTGCAGTATTTCAGTTTGTTTCCAGTGTGTCTACGTTGATGTATTTTTAGGGCAGTTTGCCAACTGAAAGTTTTTCCACAAAGGTCACAACGAAAGTCTTTCCCACCACCACAGTGATGACAGGGTTGCAAATGCCAAATCTGGCAAAGAATGAATTATGTCAATTCAATTCATTCTAGATATATACATATACATATATATATATATATATATATATATATATATACATATACATATATATATATATATATATATATACATATACATATATATATATATATATATATATATATACATATATATATATATATATATATATACATACATATATATATACACACACACATACACATATATATATATATAGCATCTGCATAGAGTCCTGTGAAAACTGTTTTTCATATCACTGTAGTTTCAATTATTACTTGCATCGTGAAGAGATTGCTCCAACCTCTGCTGGAAAATCTGGAATTCTTTTTTTATGCCAATGTGTCCCCAGCGAGGTAACAGGGTGATATCTCATCAGTGCAGGAAATTGTGTTGGATGTAAAATTATCTTGCCAAGAGCTGGAAAAGCTATGCATCTACTCCACACAAAGTCACTGCTTTGCTGTGCTTCTGCAGCGTATCCAGTAATGGTGACAAATCCTCCAGCGCTGCAATAGGAATCTGCCTTTTTTGCGATCGCCTCCTTTTGCCTATCGATGCAGAGGGTGTGTTTATGACTTCATCAAGACCACGTTTTTGGGCAGCTGCTGAGGAGAAGTCAATGTTGTGTGCAACCTCGGGCTGTATCCTGGTCATATTTCCGGGCAATACCCAATATGCTGGCTCGTCTGTTACAGTTCTGGTGCCTCTGATACGCACTGTAGCCTCGACTTTAAACAAAAGAGCAGCAACATGGGTGCAGGTCTCTGCAACTCCGGCCATGCATGTGCAGTGAGCAGCCTCAACTCTCCCATTGGTGCTCACAATGACCCATGGCTGTAATGCAGTTTCATTCAGACGTTGTGAGTGCAGTACCTGAAACACACAAAAACCACTTTTAATAAAAGGCCTGTAATTAACAGAGGCTAATATAGATGGGTTGGCTGTACGTGCAAATCAAAAACTGTAACAAGGAAGTTGTTTAGAAAGTTATCAAGTTCAAAGCGACTTACCTTTGTCTTAACGACAACGTACTCGCAGCGTGGAGGCTTAAAGATGGACAAATCTTGCACCCAGCCGTTCGTGAATTGGATGTGGGCCTCCAGGGATTTATAATTCTTAAACTGGTTCGCTGTATATGCGCTGACTCCACAGACAAGGTATGCGAAGATATCGGGATAGGACAAAGGCGGTAGGTCGTCTGGGTTTCCACTCCACTTCCTTATTTCATATGGGTCCACATTACCGATGCACGCAATTTTTTCAAAGTACCGTCTCTTGGCGTCTGGGCACAATCGGTCGCGATACAGCCCTTTGTCTTTTGCGCTGATTTTGAGCATGGTTCTGGCAGTCCCGAATCCAACACTCAAACACTGTGCGCTTGTTTTGCTTTCTGGCCTACTGACATGGCGCCGCGATCCCACAATGCACTGCGGCGTGACGTCAACTCCAAAGCCCTATAGTCAAAATCTCTATCGTTGGCCAAATTTATATCGTTTCTATCGTATATCGTTTATATCGCCCACCCCTACTTCAGTTGAATTTTTCCAAATAAATTCTTTTATTTACTTACATTTTTTTCCTTCTTTATCACAGCCACCACAGTGTCCAACAGTCTGGAATAGGTCTCACTGGTCTCTGCTTCAGACAGGAAGGGCAGGTCCTTAAGCCGAGGATCAACCGTTGATGCCATCCATAGTGTCTCCCTCTCATTTACATATCTCTTTCCCAGATCTTCTGCTATGGCAGTTTTAATGTCCCTTACTGTCGGTGTATCATCAACACTTTCTTGTGCACCCATCACAAGCTTGGCATGAACAGGAGCAATGATGGACAGGGTTGGCATGCTCTCCTCTGACATCACCAGGGTGGCATCCTTCATAGGCTTGAGTGCCCTGACAACTTCTTCTGCACATGTGATGTCAGACTCACTTAATGTGAAAATTTCTTTTTCACTCTTCCTAACTTCTGCAGAAAGCAGAGCTGCACAGATGGCTGGTTGCTGTTCTAAAAATCGTTCTATCATATCATGGGAGCTGTTCCATCTTGTAATTATGTCCGTGATCAATCTGTGAGCTGGTAGCTGAAGGAGGCACTGTTTCTGCTTCAACTGATTGCTGGCTGTGGTGCTGCGCCTGAAAAAGGCTGTTACACGTCGGATCCTCCCGAGAAGTCGCACCACGGATTGTATTTTCAGTGCTTTCTGTGAGGCGAGATTCAGACTGTGTGCAAAACATTGTATGTGCGTCATGCCTGCAAGTCTAGCTGCGAGAGCCATGTTTGGTGCATTATCGTTAACAACAACAAGGTCCTTTGTGTTCAATCCCCATTCAGCCACAGCGTCAGTTAGTAACGCTGCAATGTGCTCACCTGTGTGACTGTCATGCATGGCTCGGGTTTGTAGAACATGAGATTGAAGGTTCCACTGGTCCGTTATGTGATGTGCTGTAACAGTTATGTACGATTCAGTGGCTCTCGAAGTCCAAGCGTCGCATGTCAAAGCAACTGTCTCTGCCGAGCTGAGAGAGTCCAGCACTGTTGCTTTGACTTCTTGGTACAACTTTGGCAGAGCGATGTCTGTGATGTGTTGTCGGGAAGTAACGGGGCTCCAGCGTTTTAATCATATTACGAAATCCTTTATTCTCCACAACACTCAGAGGGCGCATGTCTTTGCAAATAAAAACAAGTACTGACTGCGTTATTTTTGTTGCACGAGTTGAAGTTGCTGGTAGTTTCGAATAGTTAACTTCTTCAATTGTCTGTTGAGCGGGGTCACCTCGTTTCGTTTTAAAATTAGCATTTGATGCTACGTCGCTATGGTGTCTAGACACATGTGTTCATAAATTTGTTGTGTTACCGGAATATTTGACTCTGGCGGTGCAGATTTTACAGACTGCATAGCTCTTGTCATAGTCTTTACCGCCTTCTTGTCCTAAATCCAAAATAAGTCCACACATCAGCTTTGAAAGCTGCAGGGGCCGCCTGTATCCTCTCCTCTTCAGTCATCAGTTAGCTAGCACAATTGGCCACACATCCACTGTTCTACTTTGTTGGTTTTGGCAAACTAGATGCTTCTACAGTTATCGCGAGACCTTGTTTTTAACGTCATAGTAAAGGTGGTAAAAACTGCAAACCAGTGGCCGGAGTTTGAATTGCAACATACAAAAGAAATAAACAGTAAATGCATGTAATTTTTCATTTAAAAAAAAAAGAATCGATAACACGGATTTTAAATATCAGTTGAGTATCATTGCACGAAATATCGCGATATTTCGTTGTATCGATATTTTCTTACATCCCTAGCCCTTACACAGTCTGGAGATGTGTTTGGGGTCATTGTGCTGTTGAAAAATAAATGATGGTCCAACTAAACCCAAACCAGATTGGATGGCACTGTGAAGTAGCCAGACTCGAACGTCAAGGAAGGTGGTAGGGAAGCAGACTATGCAGACATTTTAGGTTTCCAAGGTGAGCAATTTATTTACAGTGAACTTAATTTAATGTAACTTAACAAAACTTCCCCAAATCAAATCAATTCAATTAACAGAACTCAACATAACATGGCTCTGGTGACACAGCTCACCTCTCTTCTCTCCTGCGTCTGGTAGAGACTGGCTTTAAATAGGGCCATCAATTTCCCTCCAATTGCCCAGCCAGTACCACTCACTCAACTGAGGGATCTAAAACTCTACACAGATTATCTAAAAACACAAAACCTCTACACACTTCTAATATGCACATTTACACAACTAAATGGCAGTATTAACAAAAGGAAAAACATTCAACAAATCCCTTTAAACCTTAACACAAACAAAAGGAAGCATCTCTCTGGAAAAAGAAACCCCTCCACTTGGTTTGACCTGATGATGTCATGTGTGACATGATCAGGACTTTAAAATGAGGAAATGCCAGGTGGGCGTTTCCCCACACCTGACCCTCATGATGACTGAAAAGACAAACAAAGTAAGTATGAACAAATGACTTAATCTGTAACATAATAAAGTATAAAGAAACATAACTTAGTATTTGTCTTAATTTGCAGAATGTTTGATTTGCCGGCAACAAAACGCTTACACAAACAAACCCGGGATAGTGAGTGAAGCAATGTTACTTGACAAATAGCAAATACATAGAAACAGAATAATGTGTACAATGTGCAAAAAAAAAAAAAAAGGTAAACACATATGGGACAAATGGAGAGAATTACAACTGCTCCTCCACTTTGTCACACTCCCCCCCCCCCCCCCCCCCCCCTTAAGGCACTCACTCCTCCATGGAACGGGACAGAAAATCGGCCACCACATTCTTGTGCCCTGGTCTATACTGGATCCTGAAGCGAAATGGCTGTAGGGACAGATACCATCTAGTGATTCTGGCATTAGAGTCTTTCATTCTGTTCATCCATTGTAATGCACGATGGTCAGTTTCCAAAACAAACTCATCACCCATTAGATAGTACTTCAATGTATCCAGAGCCCATTTTATTGCCAGTGCCTCTTTCTCAATAGTGGAATATTTCATTTCCCTAGGAAAGAGCTTACGGCTTATATACACCACTGGTCGTTTATCCTCACCCTCACCCTGCAGCAACACTGCTCCAAGTCCTTCTCCGGAAGCGTCCGTCTGCAAAGTGAATGGCTGGGTAAAATCCGGGCACTGCAAAACAGGTTCACTACACAAACAGTTTTTAAGATCAACAAAAGCTGCATCACAGTCGGCAGTCCATTTAACCTTTGTGGGGCTGGATTTACGAGTAAGGTCACTAAGGACCGCTGCTCTAGCAGAGAAGTTGGGAATGAAGCGGCGATACCACCCCGCCAGACCCAAAAACGATTTCACTTTCCGTTTGGTCGTAGGAGGTGGGTAGGCACTCAGGGCTTCAATCTTTGACACCTGAGGGCGGATGACCCCACCCCCGATGACGTAACCCAAGTACTCCACCTCAGACTTAGCAATGTGACATTTGTGTGCATTTATGCCAAGTCCGGCTCTCTTAATCCGTTGAAAGACATCAGAAAGGTGCCGAACATGATCCTCCCAGGTCTCGCTAAACACCACAATGTCGTCAATGTATGCTGCAGCATACCCATCTGCACCTCTCAAAACCTCGTCCACCAACCTCTGAAATGTGGCTGGTGCACCGTGCAGACCAAAAGGCATTGTTCTGAAGCGATAAAGTCCACTGGGAACTCTAAAAGTTGTCAAATCCTTAGAAGACTCAGTCAAAGGTACTTGCCAGTAGCCCTTGCAAAGGTCTAGTGTTGTAAGATACTCAGCGTTCCCTAAGCGCTCAATCAGTTCCTCTACTCTTGGCATCGGATAAGCATCAAAAGCAGAAACAGCATTGAGTTTAGAGAAATCCACACAAAATCTCTGTTTAGAGTCATTTTTCTTCGGCACTAGCACCACTGGACTACACCACTCACCTCTAGATGGCTCAATGACCCCCATGTCAAGCATGTCTTCCACCTCTTGTTTTAATGCTGGCATCAGCTTTGCAGGAACCCGTGAGGTGGTGTCCCTAATAGGTTTTTGATTGGGACAGTGGAGTCGTATCTCATGTTGGATGAGATTGGTGCAACCTGGTTTGGTGCTAAAAAGATCAGCAGGCATAATTGCTTTCAACTCTTTCTGTTGTTTGGAAGTAAGATGACTCACATCAGGAACTAGTTGTTGACCTGCTGGAGAAGGAAAGAACAGCTCCCGTGGTTCCTCCTCTTCGACCACGGCACGAGCCCAACACTCTGTTGAAAGAATGGTGTGATCGGCCAGCATCTTCACTAAATTTACATGAAATATCTGATGCTTCTTGCGACGCTCAGGCACGTACAGTTCATAGGTAACTGGACCCACTTTCCTACTGATCACATACGGTCCCTGCCACTTGGCAAGGAGACTGTTCTCAGATGATGGAAGAAGCAGCAAAACCTTTTGTCCCTCTTGAAAAATCCTCCTACGAGCTGCTTTGTCATAACTCTGCTTCTGACGTTGTTGGACACCAACCAGATGAGTATTGGCCAGCTCTTGGAGCTCCTCAAGCTTATCTCTCATTTTCAGTACATATGAAAGAACATTGCATTGTTTTCTGGGATTTGGAGCCTCCCAAGCCTCTTTCAACACATCAAGGGGACCCCGGACAGCGTGGCCATACAAGAGCTGGAAAGGAGAAAACCCTGTGGAAGCTTGAGGTACCTCTCTGTAGGCAAAGAGCAAGAAAGGAAGCCACTGGTCCCAATCCGCTCCTGTATCTTTCACAAACTTCCTCAACATAGCTTTAAGGGTTTTGTTGAAACGTTCAACAAGGCCATCTGTTTGTGGGTGGTAGGGAGTTGTCTTAATACCTTTGATCCCCAGCAATCTATAGACTTCTCTCATGAAGTTAGATGTAAAGTTGGACCCTTGATCAGTAATGATTTCTTTTGGGATGCCTACCCTCGAGAACATCTGTATTAAGCAAGGCAATCTGACGAGCTTTAACCTTTTTTAAGGGGAAAGCCTCGGGATATCTTGTAGCGTAGTCACACACTACCAAAATATACCTGTGCCCTGCACTGCTCCTCTCCAATGGGCCTATGATGTCCATCGCAACACGAGAGAATGGGGTGTCTATGACTGGCATAGGGATCAGGGGAGCCCTCTCACCTTTCCTTCCTGGTGCTGTTAACTGACACTCGGGACAAGACTTGCAAAACTGCACAGTTTCTGTAAACTGCTGTGGCCAGTAAAATCTAGTTGACATACGAGAGAAGGTTTTGGCTTGACCCAGGTGTCCTGCCCAAGGGACTGAGTGAGCTAACTGCAGTACTGTGGATCTTAAACTCTTAGGCACAACCAACTGGTCTCCAACCCTACTGCGGCGATACAATAGCTCACCCTTTAGGAAAAATAGCTCTCTGCCTCTCTCAGTGACCTCTGTTGCGTTTGTGACACTCTTTGAAAACAGGGGAGCTAAAGACGGATCCTCTCTTTGAAGCTGAGCTATTTCACCAGGTACGACTGGTAATTCGTCACATTGTGGCACTGGAACTGGTTCAGTGAACTTTGTCCCCCTCAGCTTAGCCTGTCGCCTCTGGGCTCTGCTCTTTCTTATGCGACCCTGACTTAATCCTTCAAAATCAGGAACATCACTGTTAGCGAAAGGAAATTCACCCCAACCTAAACCTTCTTCCGCGTGATGCTTATGTTTTGACCTGGTGACTGCTACCATGGACTCAGCTGTAACACTTGGGTTGATTTCCTCTCCCCTGGCTATCAGATCTCGCAAAATGGGAAGATCACGGCCCAACACAACCTGATATGGCAGTTTACTCATAACTCCCACGGAAAGTAAATACAGCTTGCCGTCAATCTGAATATTAATGTTGGCAATTGGGTAATCCACATCATTACCGTGAACACACCAAACTTTTACTTTGCCACAAAATGCAGCATCCCTAGGAAGACATTCCTGCCTAACCAAGGTACGGCTGCTTCCTGAATCCAGAAGAGCCACACATGGCTTTTCCTCAATAAAAACGCATGTGGTGCGCTCATGCTGAGAAGAGGGCGCTGAAGACTCAACTTCATCTTCGACACCCCTTGAAGAAAAGCACATATATGTGTTACTGACAGTCTGACTTGGACAATCTGCCCTAAAGTGACCTGTTTGCCCACAAGAGTGACACACTAAAGGCCCACGTTGCTTGATTTCCCTAGCCCAACTACTAGAGGAATTATGGGGGCCCTGCCTGAAATTCCTAGTTTTTTGACTGTTACCACTCTCTGTCCTACCTGCTATTACAGGGGCTAATTGTTTGGGACTTGCATAGTTCTTTAGTGGCCGACGGGCTGCAAGAAAAGCGTCAGCCAGCTCTGCTGCTTGCTTAGACGTGGTTGGGTTATGCTCCTTTATCCACGTGTGCAGCTCAGGATTGAGAACTCTCAGGAACTGCTCTAAAACAATGACATCACCAATTTCATCTTTGGACTTTTCTCTTGGAACTATCCACTTATCATACAGTTCTTTCAAGCGTGTCCTTAACTCTTTAGGTGTCTCGCCATCGCCCAACGTAGTGGAGCGAAATCGGAGTCTGTAAGTCTCTGCACATATTTCAAACTTTTCAAGAACAGCTTTCTTCACCTTTACATAGTCCATAATTTCATCAATGTCCATGGCTACAAAAGCAGCCCGTGCCTTACCAGTGAGAAGTGGAGCAAGATGTAATGCCCAATCCTCGTGTGGCCACTGGCACCCGCTTGCGATCCTCTCAAAAGTTGTTAGGTAATGCTCAATGTCTTCGTCCTCATGATAAGGCTGCATTTTAGGCCCTTTCCAAGCTGGTGGTCTTGTTAAGGAGGCAGACTGAGTTGCTGTTGTGGCCTCCATGACGTTAGATTGTAGCTGAGGCATTGCTGGATGCTCTGCAGTAGGCCTCAAATGTGTCTCTGTATCTGCTGTTGCACCTTCCAACAACAGCTGGTGCTCTCGACGTTCTGATTGCACTTCCTGCTGGAGCTGAGTGAACTGGTGCTGAATTTTCCGCCAGCGATCTTCCTGCCGCTGCTTCTCCAGTTCCCATTGAGCCTCTCTGTCACTTTGTTGCCTCATAAAACCACGCAGGAGGTTTGAAAGTTCAGCAAGGTTATGCAGTTCAGTACCTTGCTCTTGCTCTGCTTCCTCTAGCTGATTGAGCACTGGGGGCTCCTCACTTGCAGAGTCCATTGGCACTTGGTGCTTTTTTGGTCTGGCCCCTTTCTGCATTGCTGCTACCTACTGGCCTGGAGCCACTGCTGCCACCATTTGTGAAGTAGTCAGACTCGAACGTCAAGGAAGGTGGTAGGGAAGCAGACTATGCAGATATTTTAGGTTTCCAAGGTGAGCAATTTATTTACAGTGAACTTAATTTAATGTAACTTAACAAAACTTCCCCCAAATCAATTCAATTAACAGAACTCAACATAACATGGCTCTGGTGACACAGTTCACCTCTCCTCTCTCCTGCGTCTGGTAGAGACTGGCTTTAAATAGGGCCATCAATTTCCCTCCAATTGCCCAGCCAGTACCACTCACTCAACTGAGGGATCTAAAACTCTACACAGATTATCTAAAAACACAAAACCTCTACACACTTCTAATATGCACATTTACACAACTAAATGGCAGTATTAACAAAAGGAAAAACATTCAACAAATCCCTTTAAACCTTAACACAAACAAAAGGAAGCATCTCTCTGGAAAAAGAAACCCCTCCACTTGGTTTGACCTGATGATGTCATGTGTGACATGATCAGGACTTTAAAATGAGGAAATGCCAGGCGGGCGTTTCCCCACACCTGACCCTCATGATGACTGAAAAGACAAACAAAGTAAGTATGAACAAATGACTTAATCTGTAACATAATAAAGTATAAAGAAACATAACTTAGTATTTGTCTTAATTTGCAGAATGTTTGATTTGCCGGCAACAAAACGCTTACACAAACAAACCCGGGATAGTGAGTGAAGCAATGTTACTTGACAAATAGCAAATCATAGCAAATACATAGAAACAGAATAATGTGTACAATGTGCAAAAAAAAAGGTAAACACATATGGGACAAATGGAGAGAATTACAACTGCTCCTCCACTTTGTCACAGGCACGTCGCTGCAGGATGCTGTGATAGCCATGCTTGTTCAGTGTGCCTTCAGTTTTGCATAATTCCCCAGCAGTGTCACCAGCAAACTATCCCCACACCATCACACCTCCTCCTTCATGCTTCATGGTGGAAACCATGCATGTAGAGACCATCTATTTACCTTTTCTGTGTCACACAAAGACACGGCAGGTGGAACCAAAGATCTCAAATTTGAACTCATCAGACCAAAGCACAGATTTCCTAAGTTGCTTTTGCTTAGTTGTGGTTTCTTAGCAGCTATTTAACTATAAAGGCCTGATTTGTACAGTCTCCCCTGAACAGTTGATGTAGAGATCTGTCTGCTACTGGAACTCTGTGTGGCATTTATCTTGGCTCTAATCTGAGGTGCTGTTAACTTAAAGTTTCTCAGGCTGGTGACTCGGATTAATTTATCCTCAGCAGCAGAGCCAACTTTTGGTTTTCCTTTCCTGGCGCGGTCCTCATATATGCCAGTTTCATTGTAGTGCTTGATAGTTTTTTCCAACTGCACTTGGGGACACGTTCAAAGTTGTAGCAATTTTACGGACTGACTGACCTTCAGTTCTTAACGTAATAATGGATTATTTTTCTCTTTACTTAGCTGACTGGTTCTAGGTCATTATATGAATTCTAACAGTTGTCAAATAGGGCTGTCAGCTTTGTACCAACCTGACTGCTGCACAACACAACTGATGGTCCCAACCCCATTAAGAAGGCAAGAAATTCCACAAATGAACCCTGACAAGGCACAGCTGTGAAGTAAAAACCATTTCAGGTGACTACAGCAATGAATCTCATTGAGAGAAGGCTAGAGGCTTGCAGCACTGTCAATAAAGCAAAGAGTGGCTACTTTCAGCAATCTGTCTACTCATAGACATATTTGGAGTTATTTATCTTTTTTTTCTTTGCTACATAATTCCATATATCTGGCTTCATATATTTGATGTCTTCAGTTTACAGGGCTCTAGACTAACTTTTTGCCATGGGCGTACCGGTACGCCTAACTTTAAAAAGTTAGGCGTACCGGCACAAAAGTTAGGCGCACACAAATTTTATAATAATTTATATAATATAATGTGTTTTTCTGGATACACTGTGCTTTTTCAGCATTCAAAGATTGATGACACCGTGTCAGAGCTCTGGCTATGAATTTCAGACAGATCAGGCCTTAACTTAACAGAAAAGTTATCAATAGTTATTTACTTATTACAGCTACATCCACTTCTGTCGTGCCTAGGCTGCTCACTAGGGCTGGGTATCATCACTGATTCCTATAATCCATTCGATTCCGGTTTTCAAAGTCCCGATTCGATTCAACTTAGCCTCAGACAGTCAGAAATATTATAATTCTGATCATTTATCAGTACTGATACATGTGAGACTTCATCAGAATTGTGAACATCACAGCAGATGCCTTTGTGTGAAAGTAACTGAGAATAAAACACAGAAAAACATGAAGGAGATTTTTCTGGTCTGGCTTTTTATAGCAGATAACCTTAAAAATATTCTACAATATTCTGCATATAAAGTTTAAATTACTTCAGTATTGAACAACAGAAATTAGGCTTTCTTGTCCGAGGTCATTTAAGTGAAAAAAAGAAAAGAAAAAGACAGCAGCCGACAGCACTGTAAACAACGGTAGACTGGTGGGTAATAAGCGAATGAATAATACAGAAAACAGATTTGAGACGGGAAACTGTTCTTGAAGTACAGAGAGAGATAGAGAGAGAGCTAGCTGTGCATGGAGTGTGATTTTAATAGTCGTGGAAGCAAAACAGCAAAATTCATGACGACATTGATCAAATGTGAAGCGCAGTTTGCTGCTTCTTTTGCTGCTGGCTCGGCGAATTTTGGTTGGAGAGAGACAAAACCTGCAGCTCAGAATCAGCGCAAAAAGACGTAAACACAGAGCGGACCCGACGCAGAATCGCCGAGCTCCGACAGCGTGTCCGTCTGCGGGCCGTCGGGTGAGAAAGCCGAGAAAGACAAAGCTGATTCTGATGCGTCGGGTCCGTTCTGTGTTTACGTCTTTGTGTGGAATCCGTGTACCTGCTCTCATCTGCTGTTTGGTTGTTGTTGAAATAGTTTTGTGAGCTTTAATCTGAGAATCTGGCGTTTCTGGCAAAACACAGTTATATTTAAGTCGATTCAGGATTTAATGAATCGATATCGCTTTATTCAAGCTACTCACCTCTCTCTTCCACCTGCACTTTCACCTGGACCACGGCCAATCAGAGAGGTCCCGCCCCTGACTATCTCTGATTGGTTTAGTCCACGATAGGGGCA
The DNA here is from genome assembly GCF_051167445.1 of Perissodus microlepis. Taxonomy (NCBI): domain Eukaryota; kingdom Metazoa; phylum Chordata; class Actinopteri; order Cichliformes; family Cichlidae; genus Perissodus; species Perissodus microlepis. Next base: position 30,419,179 of record NC_140477.1, read on the forward strand.
TAATGTGTGTCTGTTGTTGACCACAGGGAAGGTTGCAGAATTTTTTTTTTTTTTTTGCTACCTGAACAGTTGGTCGCACAGGTGCAACCAAATACTTTTTTTTTTAGTCGCACCACTGAAAAATTTGGTCGCATTTGCGACCAAATTGGTCGCACTCTAGAGCCCTGGTTTATATCTACAATGTAGAAAGTAGTAAAAATAAAGAAAAACCATGAAATGAGAAGCTGTTTCCAAACTTGTCTAGTAGTGTATGTGTGAGAGAGAAAATATATTGGGATAAGTTCACAAAGCCTCTTGTTAAGTCTAAATTCTATATTACTGTATACATAACACAAGCATTATGAAAGATGCAGCATTCGGTTAACTTTAGAAGTTTGTAACCTTGAGAAAGAGGGTCGAAGACAGCATCTAACGTGGAGCATGACACGGCTTGTTTAACTTTGTTTTGTAAAGTCTGTAATCTCTCAAGTGGTCAGCTGGACACCTTGGATACATGAGAAACACGGCTGCTTGATTGTGTTATCACACTTTCCTGTGTGCTGCTGTGTGGTCTGAACAGTTTTGCAATTCAGTCAAACATTTAAAGAATGTGTTGTTGTTTTTTGTGGAAATTACAGCCCACATCTGGGTTTTTATTGTTTTTGTTTTCTGCCAGATCGGTTCTTTCTTGAGTTTCTGCCAAAGTAATTCCACATATTTGCCTTTCTGTAGGTGACCAGGTGATCTGATATCAACGACACAGTTTAATTCTTTAAAATGGAGAGTAAGTGTCTGATTTAAAGCTCATGAGAATACTGCTTTATCAGAGGGTTAAGACACAAATGAGTGCATGTGTTTTTCACTCAGGTGAGGATGATCTGGATATTCTGACTGCGCTGCTGGCTGAGAGCGAGGGTATTGGTGAAGAACAAGAAAGCCAGGAGCAGGCGGACGATCTGGACGGGCTGTTTGACGAGGAAAATGACGAGGAGTACAAAGAGGGCGTCGAGGAGGAAGAGCGCAATGTGGACGAGATGTTGGAGCTCTTTGGAGATGTGGATGACATCAAACAAGAGGAGAAGGACAAAGAATCAGAGGGTGACCGTGAGAACCTGAACAAGTCGAAAGAGGATTTACAAGGTTTGTTGATGTACAGTGGAGTTTAGTGGAGCTACATGCTGAGCCTGTGTTGTCAGCTTACTTTTGTTATGCATTTTTTCTTCTTCAGAGGAGTTGAGGTGGATGAAGGAGCAGATGGAGAGGTTGCAGCAGCAGCTGGAGGCCAGCCAGAAAGTCTGTCCCGTCAGCCTCTTCAGCTAAGACTTCAGGAAAAAACTCACCAAGTGTCACACCAGTGAGACCCAAACCTGCACCTAACCAGCCACTAACACACAGAAGACACCAGCAGGTAAAGAAAACAGTGATGCCAATTCCCTCTGTACCGCTCAAGCACATTGTACTGCATCTAACCTTCTCTCTGTGCGACTGTAGTAAAGCAGTTTGTCTTGTCTATAGTTTTGTTATAGCTATAACCCACCTCATGTTTCATGAATGCTTTCTTCTTCTTTTTTCCATCCTTCCAGCAGCGTCTTCATCCACTCCAGTGAGAGCAGGAAGCCTCAAGCTCCAGGAGTCCTCTGAGTTTTCTTCTCAGCTCAGCTTTGCTGACTCATTTCAAAAGCAAACCGAGAGTGGCTCACCAACCTAGACCCAGCACATCACTGGGTAAAACTCCAGTTTTTCCTTAAACAAAGTGATTGTGTCGCCACACACGTTAGAGTGATGCATGTATGTTCTGTGTCTGAGTTTTTCTTGGCTGTGCTCCTCTCAGAAAGCAAAGGACCACTGGTAGAGATAAAGATCGGCAGCTCCTTCAAGCCCATAGAGAGCACCAGCACAGCTCCTGATGCTCTGCGCTCACCTTCAGCGTCCCATAGCAGACCTGCAGAAGCTGCGTCAGCAGTGCAGCCTAAAGTTCCTTCTTATCCATCTCTTCCCAAAGACCTGGCTCTTGAGAAATATTCAGGACTGCGGCTCAGGTCAGAGCACTGAAGTGATGACAAGTTGTCAGTTGAATTAGGTTTTCTTGTTTTGTTTTTTCCCATTCCTGTGTTTTTAAGTCTTTGGCTCAGTTCTGTTTGTCTCCTCAGAAAACCATGTGTTTCTTCTAGCGAGATGGACCGTAAGATGGCTGACCGCCATCTGATTCGACTGTCACAGTTACCGGAGCGTATGGCTCGGGAGAAGCTGGAAGACAGTGACTGGGTGACGTTTGCTATGCTGGTCAATAAAGCCACGCCTCAAAGCAACAGCAGTGTAAGTCAGACCTTGTGGACTTTGTTTGTTCAGCATCAGTGACAGTTTCATAGAAAAATATACAAAAGAAATGAATAGAAATTTTTGCAAAAGAGTACTTAAGGATGAGTTTTCTGGGTTTTAATCCAGCCTTTAGGGATGACTTTGAACAGAAGTAGGATTGTTCTGCATATACAGGAGGCAAAGAATTTTTGGTGTTTAATATATTTGGAGTTAATTAAACCAAACTATTTCAGTATTGCTTGCATATGAGGATTTGTTTTATTTATTTATTTTTCCCTGAGGAAGTCAAAAACTTTCCTGGTAGCACTAAGAAGATATTTCTGTGCGGATGATAAATACATTTATCCTGTAATATTCCTGATTGAGCACTTTCTTCTCTGCAGGGCAAAACCTTTAGCATCTGGAAACTCAATGACCTCCATAACCTGGAAGTGTTTGTGTCTCTGTTTCTGTTTGGTGAAGTTCACAAAGAGCACTGGAAGACTGAGACGGGCACAGTAGTCGGACTCCTCAACCCAAACCCCATGAAGCAGAAAGAAGGATATGACGGGGTGAGCAGAAAGTCTGAAATGAATCTAATGTGGAGTCTGAGGAAAAATTATTTTCTCATTCTCAGTGATTTTGTACTTTAAAATCAGCTCCCAGTAGGAAAGACAGTCGGATATGTTGAATATTGGACACACTTGAGGCCTCCACTTAAATGTTTCTTGAGGGTCTGAGGCTCAAACCTTTTTCTTGCCTTTATGCCTTTAAATTAACATTTACACCTAATGATAAACAGATCCTCAGTCCATCTATTAATGGCACTGTGATATTAAAGGTTTGACAATGTTACATTTTACTGCAAAATGTAACTCATATGTCTAAACTTTATCTTATTGGATAAAACAGATACTGGCAAAGTCTAACTTTGAGGATACAATTTGCAATTGAAAAAAGGTGATAAAAGGCAATAATGCACAATAGTCTACACCAGGGGTGTCAAACTCAAATACACAGTGGGCCAAAATTCAAAACTGGAACAAAGTCGCGGGCTAACGTTAATATTTATTGAAATATATTTATTTCTCCAGATATAAGAATGAATCTTTTCTTATGGACTCAAACACATTTTGCCAAAAAACTGAATATGGAACAAGCAAAGCTTAATACTAAACAATATATATATTAGCTGTATAATACCAGTAGGCCAGCTCTGATAGTAATTTGGTATGGCTTCGCGGGCTAAATGTAATTAGGCTGCGGGCCAGAGTTTGACACCTATGGTCTACACACTGCATTATTAAAGTATCGTGATTGAAATGATGGTATCGTATCATGGGCTGTCTGGTGAGTCCCACCTCTAGTAGCTAACACCCATCATGTACGTCTGTAGTTTTTTGTACTGTAAGCTGATTTCCTTCCCAGAACATAAAACCTTGTGTTGAATGTGTGCAGGTGAGCCTGACGGTGGTGCTGCTGATGGGTGAAGCTCAGGACTACGGTACCTGCAAGGGTGTGAAGAGGAACGGAGAGCCATGCTCGCAGATAGTTAACATGGTTAGTCTGTTCTATCGTGTTTTCTGTACCTATATGATTATCCTGTTGCCTTAAACTTCCATCTCCTCCACAGTATGAGTGCCCATACTGCCAGTATCATGTCAAGGCCCAGTATAAGAAGATGAGCTCAAAAAGGGCCGAGCTGCAATCATCGTTTTCCGGAAGAGCGCCCAGTAAAGTCATGGGGAAGGGGAAGGCAGGTGGCCTGAGAGAGCGGATTTGTCAGGACTGTGACTGTGGTAGGTCACATCAGCAACAATGATGAGATCTACTACAGGGGTGAAGTTAACCATCTGGCAGAGTGGTGCAGCTACAACAACCTGTCCCTGAATGTGGAGAAGACCAACAGCGACTCTACTTCCTCTGCAAACTGAGAAGTGCAAGAAATTCAACCCCCATTATGAGCACCTTCTACAGGGGCACAATTAAGAGTATCCTCACCAACTGCATCACTGTGTGGTGTGACTCCTACACTGGGTCCTGCAGGAAAAAAATGACAACGGGTAGTGAGAGCAGCGGAGAGGATTGTGGGGACCTCTCTTGCCTCCCTCCCCAGGAGATCTACTGCGCCTGCCTCATCCGGAAGGTCCTCTCCATTACAGGTGACTCCACTCATCCCTTCAACAGCTTCTTCAGTTTGCTGCCATCAGGAAGGATACTGAAGAGCCTCCGGGCCAGAACCCGCAGACTGAGAGACAGCTTCGTCCATCAGGCTGTCAGGAATGATGGAATCGAGATGAATCGAGAAGGGGGGTCCAAGGGTACATCTTTCGCCATCTTACAATGCTGTGATTGCAGCCATTCCCCAACTCTCTGTGAATGGTACTCATGGCCATTCGAGCATCTGTGTCTTTGATTAATAGTCGTTGATCAATGGTCATAAGAATTTGCATACTAACAATCATGGAACTAAACCCCCAGCCCATTGTTCATTCAGTGGTGCTAGTTTCCTTTGCTGTGCAAATGTACTGTTTATAAGGTTGGGGAAACCTGCAGTCAGCTGAGACTGAAGATGTCACTTGGATGAGTGACAAAACGTTTCTCCTACTGAAAATGTCCGGATGAACAGAATCAACCTTTTGGAATTTACTTACCTGGATGATTGAGCACGCATCAGGATATTATTTTATTAATATTTTTGAAATGATAGCAGCACAAACGAAAATTTTTGCAGCACAAACGTAGCACAAACGTTTGATACCACTTTTGTTGGATTTGAAGAAGGTGGGGGGGCCAACTTCACTCACATCGCAGGAATAAGTAGTAGGATTTAAGAGTGTAATAACAGACTGAAACAGAAGATGGCAGCACTGGATGTACAAGGATGCCAGGTGCCGTTAAACCCCGAAGAAGAAGCTGTGTCCCAGAATTCATAGCGCGGCCCTGCTCAGTTTCCAACAACGGCGGCAGCTAGTTAGTTTTAATATTACTCTTATTATTCTTTCTGGGTCACAAAATAAACGTTTGACATATTTTCAGGCCAAAATGTAGCTGTGTAAACCTCAAATATCTGCTCAGTTTATCAAGACACCGCATATTTTCAAAAGCGCTCCGACGTTTTCAGAGACGTCTGTTACCCACCAGCTCGATAGCTAGCAGGGGTTAAAGGCTCACTAGAGCCGGTGAGAACACCGGACTCCCGGCCAATCGTTTTCAAACCCACCGCCGTCTTTCGCTACTCAGGTTAAACGTGATATATAAGTCACTCAGACAACTTAAAACTGTTATTGGTTGGCTTTTTTCAGTATTTTATTTGTTCCTGAGTAAATCGGTTTGGCTGAGATTAAAGTTATAGTTTTTACACAGCTGAATAAACGTCAAGCAGACAACTGATTATCAGAAGTGTGAGATCCTCGAGAATTTACTCCGGTGTCCTGTTATATTTTAGATAGCAAGGAGCAGACGGCTGAGTTTATTAAACTTCACCGAAACAATCTGCAGATTTCATTAAAATTTAATAAACTATCATCTTGTCTTACGTCCTGTTCTGCAAACGCGATGTAGATGCCAACAACAGCTCGAGCTCATTTAATTTGGGTGAGAATCAGGCGAAGATCAAGGAAATCGGTAAAAACTTTATATTACCCACCATTTGTTATGGATCGTCTTAAATTTCAATTTGTTAGATCATAACATAAACAATTTAAAGTCACTTTCGATTTTTATGAACGCATCAAAACTGGAAATAAAACGCCGCTTGTGTTGACAAATGCACTGAGTCTGTCCCATATGAATCAATGAAATGCTGACAGTGTAGATGGCTTCACTCTCAGGAGGTGAGACCAGTTTTGACATGAAACACACACACACACACATGTTTAAAATAAGAGAAGCTTCTTCTTAATTGTTTTTCACTATCATTTTTTTTTTTCAGTTTCAATACCAGATTTTTCAGTACATTTATTTCAGTTACAATATTTTTTTTCGGTTTCAATATTTTTTTCGGTTTCATTTCAAGGTGGCATCGCTCTGATCCCATACACTCTAACTGCATTTAAGAAAACAAACCGTAGAAATCGTTGTTTTTCTCTTTTGTAATTGATGATTATTCAGTGAATATACTGCGCTGCTTCCTTTTATTGCGTCACACATTGCTTTAAGTTTTTCAGTGTCCAGTTATTTTTTACTGTTGTTTAAATTCACTGTATGTTTGACCCTGTAGACTGTTTGATGGACTGCTTGTCTTCCTGTTTGTAACTGCTGCCTGTTTTTTAATAAAGATTTGGATTTCTGACTTTAACACAGCCTCTGCGTGTCCTCCCTTTGTCCTCTTCCTCTTTGAATGTGTTGCATGTGTCACAGATTCATTTTATTAACAGCTTTCCCACAGTCAGTTGCATCAGCATTCATTCACAGCACATTGCAGAAGGATTCAGATTAATACAGTGATCTTATAGTCAGAATTATCCTGACAGACTGCCACTGTAAATTATCTTTCATCAGGTAAATTTTAAAGTTCAGAATTTCAAAGCAGGCGTTATGAAAAATCATACTGGCATTAGGACTGTAACAATATGTACTTTCAAAGTTTTTTAATTATGTTAGAATATTGGAAGACAATCAACTTTTAGTGTTTTCTGCATATTAATTATACTGAAATAGAGATGGTGACCCTAACTGTACAGAAGCACTAAACAACTGACAATCTAACAAACATTATTGGCCCCAACCATCATGCACAGTGAGTCTGATCCTATGCTGTGAGAGTCTGACAAGCATGTTTGTGGTCAGTTTGGAAGAAATAATATCACAATGTTGATCTTTTTTTTTTTCAATATTCCTTCTCTTTTACAACATAAACTGTGATCAAAGCTACTTATGTTCACAGCATGTAATAATACTGACAGTCCAGGGCATTGTGGCTTGTTGAGCTAGGGTTAGGGTTAGCAATTCAGACATATGTAATCAATATTACTCTTGCTGGACATAACAAACGCCTAGGAATTTGTATTATAATTAATGCAATATTCATATTCAGTATCAGTCATTTTATATTATAACCACGTATCCACCCAGGCTCATGGTGGGGCAGGGCTCTGTCCTGGGATGCTTGAGTGAAAGGTAATGTACACCCTGACCAGGTATCCAGTCTGTCACAGTTGTTTTCAATATTTGGTTAAAAAATATGAGTGAAAACAAAATTCCAACTAGGATTCTTGCATATGATGGATGAAGTCTGTCTTTGACTGTATTGTCCAGCTGATCCATCAAACCCCCAGCAGGTGAACCTTATTCATGACATAACACAGTAACAATGTAAAAAATTAAACAGCAACAGTCTAAATTCAAAGTGCATTCTAAACTCCTCTTCAATAAATTATATGGATGTGCAGTGAGTCATTCAGGACTGTAAAACGTGAACTACAGAATCCAGAGTCTTCATCATTAAATCTGTGGTTGCTTCATTTTTCTATCCTATAACAGATACTTTAAAGGTTTTAGTAAAGTTGCATTCTCATGGTGAGGCAAAGTGCTTTATGTGTGTGTGTGTGTGCGTGTCATGAACGGCTATAAAATGCCTTTAATTACAGAACAAAGCGGGGTTTGAGTTCGAGTTACGGCTGACTGTGGCTACTTCTAAACGGAACGCAGCCTTCCTACAGCGGACAGCTACTAACAGGAATCGGACGCACAGTCCACCCTAGTCCACAGCAACCACCATAGCAACAGCCTAGCATGACCTTAAAAACATATTCTGTCTTCATAACTATCAAAAACGTGAAATGATTTGCAAAGCGTGAAAGTGTTACAGCTGCAGAGAGCTATGGCGGTATCTTTGGAAGCTGTTTACATAGCTAATATTATACGATGTAACCATGGAGACAGTCAGTCACGTGAGCTAACGGTGCACGTTTACTACAGTGAATAAGGTGATTGTGTGCACAGCATCCACACGCTGCACAGGGAAAAACATTACTTCAATATTGTTTTATATTTATGTATATTTGCCTTCTGTTGACCATCACCTCAGGTTCACCATTACAGTTTCAGCATAAAAATGCACACCGTCTAAATATGAACACATTCAAAAAAATCATGTCTCAGAAATAAGCACAGCTGTTCATGTTTTTCATTATAGTTTTATTTGTAAGAAAATTGTGAACTTCATATTGTGTATCTAATCAAAGAACATTTGACAAGTCTGAGCCATTCCTTTGCCCTATGAGAGCTGGAATAAATATATATCCTGACAGTTACAGTTGCGCAAACTTCAGTGAAATGTTGAAACAGTAGACAGGTAGAAATGGGATCAGATTAATCTTTGCTTAGTCAGATACCCCCTGTGTTCAGTCCATCGTATTAAAAATCAAACAATAGCACGATCCGTGTGATTTTGCATCCATTTCCAAATTGCAGTCAAGCAGCCCAGTCTCATAAATAGGTAACAGAAATGTCTCTAATGTAGACGTGTACAGTGTAGTGTAAGCATTAAAAGATCAGAAAGGAAACTCTAACATTTATGTGAAATTAATTTTCATAAAAAATGAACAGGTTCTTTATAGATTTAAAAGAAAGAATCTGAAAACAACACTTTTTTGGTCTAAGTGGTCAAAGTAGAAAACAGAATTGATGTTCAAGAACAAACCGTAGCTGCACTAATATTACACATCTCGATTGTTGTGGTGAACAGACATGTTGCTTTTAAAACCACATGCAGTGTGTGACCATGACTGTTCACTGAGACCATGAACGCCACTTCGCTGAAGCATTCTTCTTCTTGCCATCAAAATGGAAGCAGACAGAGCACGAGCTGCTTTGATCTACTGAAAGGAAAAAGCAGAACATATGAGCTGAAACCAGTCAGCTGAAACCATTAAGATAGAAACAATCGTTCAATGCAGTGTCTCAGGTGGCTTAGCCTGTTACAACTGTTGATACAAGCTAAATACAGTTAAAACACAGTGTCGGGGAACTCCAATGTGGGAACTAGTCGCTTTAGGATTGTAGTCATTTAACCTTCATCCATTCATTCATTTAATTCAGGAGGAAGAAATGTCAGGTTGGTGCAGGCTGGATAGATGCATTTGGTCCCATGCTGTCTTTAACTAAATGACTTGGTTTACTTTATGGCTGGGCTGTATGTGGGCTTATATCATGTTATTTGGGCAGGAGTACCTGTCCCCTGTTAGGCTTAGACAGTTTCTCCATAAGCAGAGCTTCTAACTCTTATAGCTTTTAGCACATCTGTAGCTGTGCAGGCTGACAGCTTTTTGATGGCTCTTTTTACCCCACACTGGTTGTGAGTGTGTAAATTACCCCCACTAGTTCTTTTGGGTTGCAGTTCACTTGGGAGGAAGAGGTGGGTCTGTCAGGACTAGATGAATAACAATTATCTGGGATACGTAACTTTCATAATGCATGCATATATCTCTATCAATTAAACCTGGCCTGAGGGCTGCCATTTTTTACATTCAGTTATTTCTCTTAGAACTGTTGGATCTAAATAATGAATGTGTTACAGTTAAAGTGAAACACTGGTCAGTGTAAATGGCTCATTGGGGCATAGAAACCTTTAAATTAAATACCATCACCTGATATCGAGTGTCAAACAATATCAAAGCTGTAAAAGCTGGTTACAGTCAGAATTTATAAAACTATGATTGTAAATAAATTCAAACTAGTGAGTTTTTCTCTTTGTGTTGAATATCAACACTGTGACTTCTTAGACTCTAAGCTTTACTTCAGCACAACCAGTTGTAGAAGCCGTCACTCCAAATGTCTTTTGATAACAAGAAAAAAATACCTTTTCAGTACACGGCCTGAAGTTCTTCTCCAAACATCTTCTGCCATCGGCTTTGTCTGCTGGTTTGAAGACAATAAACCACAAAAAGATGATTTAGTCACTTTGTCTGCATCATGCAGAGTGAATAGCCGTCGTTATACCTCTCATGTGTCAGTAGGATTGTACTGTACAGCATCTCAGAAGAAGAAGGATCTGGATTTTTTTGATTTCCAATCCAGTTAAACTATTAAGGATTAAGCAACAGTGCTCATCTTTGCTCTTCTGAAATCTGTGTTAAACAACAACAAACATAAATTAGTAACAAAAATACAGCTGAGTAGAGGCTTTACAAACCACCAGCAGCCATAATACTAAATTTTAATCTTCAACCTGTTTTTAACACAGAAAAGTCCTACAGTCAATGCAGCCTGACTCAATCCTAGATGCTCAGCACACAGAGAGACACAGAGGTACTTTTTAAAGTTTAGTGTTAACCTGAGTCACTGATCATTTACAGCATTACAGAGTCTGGCAGTCTTTGCATGATGTCCACGTCACTGTAAGTTTCTAGCTGACTCTCAGGTGTGACAGGTGTGCCAGCAGGAAAGAGTAATAATAACCTGCATCCTGAGGTTTGTCATGCAGGATTAAAGGAGCCAGGCTTTGTTCGCACAGCTAGGATTGTATTTTACACTGACCCTGGGTCAGTATAAGTATCATACAGTTTAAACGAAGCACTGAAACTTGCACATATTCATTACAGATGCACTGAAGCTAATCGGGATATTTACTGTCAATCTGTGGCTGCGATTAATCACTTTCTTGGAAACTTTATTAACTAGTAACTTCATTAGTCATGAGAGAAGCTAATATTTCTGTCCTAACATCGTTTAAACAGTAACAGCTTTACTACAATATAAGCTAACGCTTACACTGTAACTTTAAGCTAGCACCATAAAGACGGTAAAAAACGTCTACAAATGCATCTTAAAGCTGATATATTAGCACTCGTTGTATTGCTAACATAACCACATTAACATTATTGACACTCGCTGACTTTTAATAGTCATTCTATAAATGCTGTCCGTTTAAATGGCCATACCTGTAAATACTGCTGTATCCACCGGATTCCAGCCAGAGTGGATTCTGGAGTCTTCCCACGCTCCTGTTAGCGATCCTCCATCTGGATGGATGATAACAACCTTCTGAACAATCTAGCAGGTGGAGATGGCCCATATCTATGGGACTGATTTCTGCTTATAACGCCTGATGGACTGAACACATCCGAAGCAGGTGAATAAAGTCACCCACTCGCTAGCTGTGCCATTACCCAGCATACACCTCTCCCTCCATAAATGCAATAAACGATACAAAAGTAATAGCCTATAATTAATTTCTCTGCTGTATCTGCTGTTTCTCAGGTAGTTTCTTACATGGTATAATTTATTGTGTTCTATATACGTCACTGCAATGTGATTTCGGAAATGTATAAATATACGGACAACAGGCTCTTCTGCGGCAATCTCTTGTCGCCAATAAACAACGTTTAGGAAGCTCTATAGTATTCAATAAGAGGACCCTGCACGTCAATTCTCGACGCGAGGGGGGTACCCTGCACGTCGATAAGTGAAGCAGAGGGAGCCTGACCATGCGTCACACATTTGACGAGCTGGGAGTGAGAACGTGTTGTTCAAGCAGGTGGCTCCGAAGGGGTTGCTAAGCAACAGTTTAGTTGATTTTATTGAAGTGGGCGGTGCCAATCTGACGTTCGGCTGACACAGATGAAAGGACAGCGTGATGTCACAGAAGAGATTTGTTAAGAGGGTGGCTCCTTACATCTTAAAAAAATCCTTAAATAGGCAAGAAAGTTGTATGGTTCAACCATTTACTTGGCACCTTTAGCATCAAAAGCTATGAACAGAAGTTCAAACCCTGTCTTCAACAAAATGAATCTAAATTCTCAACAAAGAGACACAGATTTAAACACAATGGAAGAAACAATGGAACATGACATAGGTAGAAGAGCGTCTCTAAATTCTGAAACAAATTCAAACACAATAGATCCGGAAGCGCATGTGGATTTTATAATCAGCTGTCTAATTAAACTGCTAACAGATATCCAGGACAGTTCTGCAGAAGGAGAAACCTCTTTGGAAAATTATGAAACCCCAAATAAATCCTCTGTTAAACTTGAAGCCTGCGGGCCACTGAAAAACCAGTGGGATGCAACAAAAGAAGAGGATAAGGCATGGCTGAAAAGACTTATTCAGGCTTTTATTTCGCAGCTTGCGAAGATATCAGAGTACGAGCCTTCCTATTCTCTCCAAAAACATCTTTTGGATTTAGTTGGGCCTCAACTCGAGGGAAATGATTTACCTTTAGGCCTAGAAAGACAGGAACATTTTTGCCAGTATTGCTAAATCACTTTGCACTAGTCTTAGTGAACGCAAATCGGGAGTTGATTTACTCGATTTAATTAATCCACAGAAACCTGGGACTGACAAAACAGTTGCCTTAGTATTCAAAAAAATTGTTTTGGCAGCAAATTATATCCATCCGTTAGAATTGTTTCAACAGAAAGAAAAATACAGATTTTTGGTGAAAATCTGTGTGTATGAACTTGTTTTGCAGGTTGTAAAAAAACTCAGGGAACGTCATCAGTGAGGAATTACTTTTAGCTATCTCCAACCGGCTTACTGCGAAAATCTGGGATGCAATCTAATATGACTTTTATAAAATGCCCTTAGCAAAATTCAAAAACTTCAACAAGGTGATTTTCAAGGCCCTGTGTAAAAGGTCGCCTGCAAAATCTATTCTGGAAAATATTCGATTTGATCCAGGCCTCGACGAAGTTGTTAAAATTTTCATAGACGAGGCAGCCAAAAAATTCGAGGTACGTCGATTTTTCGCATTCATTAGCAAAATGTTTTGCTGCACCAGGAGACAAAGCCCCAAGGAGGAATCTAAGGATGACTCTGATCCGGACCCGGAACAAAAAACAAAAACTGACAAACTGACAATCCCAAAACAGTGACATCTCACAGACTATTGACAGAATGGGAAAGGAACAAAACTACAGATTTTTAGTGGAAATCTGTATTATGGAACTTGTTATCCATGTTGTAAAAAAAAAATCAGGCTTTGTCATCAGTCTGGAAAACATTTCAGCTATCACCAACTGGCTGTCTACTAAAGTCTGGCCAAAAATCAGGCATGTATCTCATAAAATCCCCTTAAAGAAGTTTGAAAACTTACACAAGGCGATTTTCAAATTCCTATGTCAAAGGTGCAAAAATGCAAAAACAATTCTGCTATTGATGGTATCAAATCAGGATGTCATCAACAAAGAAATTGTTAACTTTTTCATGAAAAAGGCAGCCAAAAAATTAGTGATGGGATTTCCGGCTCGTTTTAGAGAACCGGCTCTTTCGCTTCGGCTCACTAAAAAGAGCCGGCTCTTTCGGCTCCGAACCAGCTCTCCAGGTTGTTTTGTTGCTTTAATTAATTTATTATTAACAATAATATAAAATTATGCACAAAAGGAATTACTAATATACAAAAAAAAGTGGTTTTATTTATATATGTTTATATATAAATATATGCGGTGGCCCCTAGAGACAAAACACGTACAAACTCCAAAAAGCACATACAAACTCCAAAACACATTTCTAGCATGAACTGAACTTCCAAAACAGAGCTACCTAGATCACTTAAATTACACAATTGAAAGCATGAAAGCATATGTGTATTGTTTATGTATTTATACACAAGCATTCATATATAGTCAAATAATAATAAAAAAAAAGATGTTCATTTACCTGTTATTACCACACACCAAATCCGGTCGTTGGTGCTTGCTGGCTTGTGTAGCCACTAGGTAACAAAAGTTCAACACTGCCCCTAGCATCCTGGAGCACTTCTGTTGTCTTTTGTACGTGTTTTGAGTTTTTATGTGCTTCTAAGTTTTTACGTGTTTTGGAGTTTGTACGTGCTTCGGAGTTTGTACGTGTTTTTACGTGTTTTGGAGTTTTTACGTGTTTTGGAGTTTGTACGTGCTTCAGGGTTCGTACGTGATTTGAAGTTTGTATGTGCTTTGTCTGTAGGGGCCACCATAAATATACTTTTATTTATTCACTCCACATAAAATGTAATAAATAAATCATATCATACCAAAATCAACTATTCACATTTCAACTTTTAATTATTTAAATTTTCAGCTTTTTCCTTTTACAAATTTAAAGTGAAACAACACAAAACACTGCAAACCACAACACAATTAAATATAAATTAAAATGTGAAAACAAAAAGAATATGCATATTCTCTGTCATATGGACCTGCATGAATAAACTTTCTGAATCCTTTATCATCTGCAACTGAAAATAGTTGTGGATGATTACTATACCTTTATAATGTGTCGTTGTTGTCCCTGGCTCTCTTTCTCTCTCTCTCCCTCCTGCTCTGTTCCTGTGCTACTGCTACCGCCCCTCCCCCCTCTTCCCAGCGTAAAGCACAAGGCTTGCATGCTGAGTGAAGCGGGAAAAAAGTGCCAGAGAGAGGGTGAGGGAAAGAAGAAAAAAAAACCCCCACGGCTCGCGATAAGGAGCCGGCTCGCGTCGTTCACGTCAAAGATCCGGCTCTAAGAGCCATTTCATTCGCAACCGACCCATCACTAGATCCTAGAATCGCCCCTGGTGAAGCATGACCCTGATGGTAAGCGCGTCATGGACAAAAGTAAAACAGTATGTCGGATGTGCCACGCAATGCTCAATTGGTGGGAACTAGTGCGTTAGCGCAGTTAGCTTGTTAACGTGTTGACGCTGTCCAGCCCCGCGGTAACTCGTTAACGGAGATTTGCCACGTTATGGCGTTAATGTCATTTTAACGAGATTAACGCTGACAGCACTAGTGAGAACACAATGAATATGACTGCACATTTACGCCGACATCATCCTAGTGCAAAGACAAGTGGAAGCAGACAAAAACAACAAGCATGCATGCTACAAACGTTACCCGAGTCATTTAGACAGCTGTTAGCACATGATTCTCCTTATGGGGACCTGATATGTTTAATATGCTGCTGAGAATATAGCCCAGAAGAAGCGTATAGTATAGCTTTTATTTTGGAAAGAGCCATTTCTCTGTAATAAACTCTCTTTTCCAAAGATGAGTGATTTCTCGATCAGATATAATTTTTTTTTTTTTAAATTTTGTTGTTTCAGCAACATTAAATTTAAAAACTGTACTTTTGAGTTAAAATATATATTTATAATTTTAATAAATGACAAATTAAAAAGGCATGAACATTTTTTGTATCGAAAAAATATCGAACCGTGACACCAAAGTATCGAACCGAACCGTGAATTTTGCGTATCGTTGCACCCCTAGTTTGTATGTATGTATCAGTTTGCTAGTGTAATCAAGGTCAAAACAGGTACAGTTCAAACAGATATCAGGGATTTTGGAAAGCTGTATCCGTCTTTAGATTACAAACAGAATGCTGTCTTAGAGCAGCCACATACGGTCTCCAAGAGCAAGTGGATAATCGCTGGAAAACACCCGCTGATCGTCTGAGAGGAGCAACTGACCAGCCAACAGGAGCAGCTACTTGTGGGGAAAATACACTTGAAGAACCACATTATGACAATTTACAACAAAATAATCTACAACATGTCTGATTTTCCATTCATTTTTTTATGTTTCATCAGTAAAAGACATGGTGTGAGAAAACAGCAGCATTATTAAGTGTTAAGAAAAATTCAACTGCTAGTGCTCTTTCGCTTCGGCTCACTAAAAAGAGCCGGCTCTTTTGGCTCCGAACCGGCTCTTCAGGTTGTTTTGTTGCTTTAATTAATTTATTATTAACAATAATATAAAATTATGCACAAAAGGAATTACTAATGTACAAAAAAAAGTGGTTTTATTTATATATGTTTATATATAAATATATGCGGTGGCCCCTAGAGACAAAACACGTACAAACTCCAAAAAGCACATACAAACTCCAAAACACATTTCTAGCATGAACTGAACTTCCAAAGCAGAGCTACCTAGATCACTTAAATTACACAATTGAGAGCATGAAAGCATATGTGTATTGTTTATGTATTTATACACAAGCATTCATATATAGTCAAATAATTAAAAAAAATTTACTTACACTTATTACCACACACCAAATCCGGTCGTTGGTACTTGCTGGCTTGTGTAGCCACTAGGTAACAAAAGCTTAACACTGCCCCTAGCATCCTGGAGCACTTCTGTTGTCTTTTGTACGTGTTTTGAGTTTTTATGTGTTTTGGAGTTTTTACGTGTTTTAGAGTTTTTACGTGCTTCAGAGTTCGTACGTGATTTGAAGTTTGTACGTGCTTTGTCTCTAGCAGGCACCATAAATATACTTTTATTTATTCACTCCACATAAAATATAATAAATAAATCATATAATACAAAAACCAACTATTTACATTTCAACTTTTAACTATTTAAATTTTCAGCTTTTTCCTTTTAACCCTTAGATGCACACGTGGGGTCAAAAATGACCCCACGGGTTGTTTTTCTTCAAAATCTTTAAAATGAAAAGTTGTAATATATTCATATTCCAGGTACTCCTCATAAAATATGTTTGTAACATGAAGCCATTTCTATTTTTATTTATTTTTTCATTAATTAAAAAAAAAAAAAAATGCAATTTTTGTATATCACTACCCCACTCTTCCACAAGTGGGGTCAAAAATGACCCCAAGCAGTTCCTATGGAATATTCTATGAAACTTTCATTGTTAGCAACAAATAAAGAGGGTCTCGTACATTTACGAGCATTTAATTTCCTGGATTTAATGGTTTAAAAGTTTCTTAGGTCTTTGAACTTGATAATAAAATTGAGTCCATTATTAGCAAAAAGAATTTTTTTAAAAAAGGGCAAAAAAAAATGCTTAATAAATAATAATTGTTTTAAACTTAAGCTTTGTAATTGTAGCAATTTCATTATGTCTGTAATTTTTTATTTAGCCCCACAGTAGTAAAAGCCATAAATGGGAGTTAGATTTATTACTAGTATTTTACACAGCATTCAGCTATAGTAACATGTTCTGCATTTTCCTACTTCACCATGTGATCTGAACAGCTGCACTGTCTTAATAAATTAATAACCAAACATTTCTCAGTAACCAATAACTAGATGGAACAGCACAGTATCTAAGAGAGAGATCAGACAGTGTTTGAGCTAAAGAAGCTGTGTGTTTCTTTTGGGGGCTTTTTGCACACTGATCCACCACCGTTTTCCTATAGTACAACGCATATCTGGTAACATTACCGTAAACGTGACCAGTAGGGTCAGGTTCAGATCAGAAAACCGTTTCAGCTGCAGGCATCTACTGCTGTAATTTAAACAATCACCTCATACGCCTCATGTTTTACAGCCCTATAAGGTGAGCTTGCTACACTGCACATGAATCTCACATGACATGGCATGACTAGCTCATGTTCAAACATTTAAGATACTGTTCAGCCATTTTGTTTACTGGGTAGTGCATAATGGCCGAGTAACCTGAGTGGGAATCCAGTAAAGCCAAAAAAAGAATAATTTTTTTAAAGATAAGATAAGGTACCTTTATTAGTCCCACAAGGGGAAATTTCATGTTAATTAATTACAAATACCTTATAGGAAAACCTAAGAAGAGGTTGCAGAAGTACAGAAAAAAACTGCCGTGTACGTTACAGTATGTAAATTCAAAAACTGTAGAGAGAGAATGGCGGAATGAAAACAGAATAAGAAAAGATGAACTTTATTGAGTAGAATATAGGCAGTAAGAGTTTTGTAATTAACTTTTAATTATGTTTGCCAAAGACAATGACAGTAAATTAACCCAGTTCTACCTGCTAGCTAAAGATGTTATGCTTCTCCCCCTTAGGGACTAGTTAAAAGCGCTATACAAATACAGGCCATTTACCATTTATACCGTTTAGGACAACTATAGAAAGTTACTAAAATAATCATTGATGAAAACTTATCAAACTTTCAGTATTTAGCTTTGTCATAGTTTTCGATTCTTTGGTATCCTTTTGTCCTCCACGTTCTCAAACACCAGGGAGAGAAAAAGCCGCAACTGACGAAAGACCGCGAAGACTAGACGCTAGGCGGTGCAATCTGCTCCTCCCTCTTTTTAAACGAGCCAATAAGAGCTGCTCACATTAAAAACAACTTTATTTAAAAGTAATTTTACACCTGATACAAACATTTTAAAAGTCAAACAATACACAAGTTTAAAAGAAAAAAAATATTTTTAAGAGTTTTTTAAGCATAGGGATGGTTAATATGTTTAGAAAATTAATATATAATATTTGTCAAATAATTGTCACCCAAATCAACATCATAATAAAAATATAATTAATAAAATATATAATAATGATGATAAGGATAATAATAATAACAACAGAAACTGTTTAGCTAAAAGCTCTTCTAACATTAGACTGCTTTTGAAAAGTTTCAGTAGTGTCAAATACACCATAAGGACAAGGGAGTTACACAGTTGAAGTGTGACTGCTTGAAAGACCCCATTCCCTCTCCTACAGCCTGAGTGTCATCACGATCTTTCTTGTCTATTGGAGTATTGGGCATGACAATTGTTTTTCAGTTTTCGTATTAAACTGAATTCCAGGTTTTTAAAGATGTTAAATTGAATAACCTTGACATTATTGGTATTTTGGATATTAGTGATAAGTCTGGCACCAGGGCAATCTTCTGCTGTGCTGTGCAAGTTGACTGTTGTTTCCTGTGAAATATCAACTGGCATTTCCGTGTTGCGGTCAACTGTAGAGGTCTGTGCAAGTTAAGGAGCTGTCTCTGTCTCCATTGAGGCCACTGTTGTTGTGCTAGTGACAGCAGTGTCCTGGCAAAACATCATTTCTGCACCTGCCGACAGTGAGCATAGGGCAATGACATTATCTACAAAATTACACAGCCTTTGTACGCGCTATGGAGTTTTTATGTGTTTTGGAATTTTTACGTGTTTTGGGGTTTGTACGTGCTTTGTCTCTAGCAGGCACCATAAATATACTTTTATTTATTCACTCCACATAAAATATAATAAATAAATCATATAATACAAAAACCAACTATTTACATTTCAACTTTTAACGATTTAAATTACTCAGAATGAATTACAGTTACTCCACAACATGACAACACCACCTTCAGCTTCAGCAGCACTCCCTTTAAAGACTTGCCTCTGTTTAACTCCCCAAGAGAGCTTCTCACATCCGCTCCGTCCAGAGTGACCGGACCAGCAGAGTCGCCCACCGGATGCTTCACAAGTAGTTACTCCAGAAAGCTTATGTGGGGAGGAGGCGCACCAGCCAGTCCCTCAATCACAGAGGGCCTCGTCTCAGATACCTTGAACGACAACCTGAACAAGATATTATTGGATATTAGCTTATCTAGTCTTGATGATGATGACCTTGGTATGGCGAACATGAGCTGGTCTGAGTTGTTCCCTCAGCTGAAGTAGTCAGAGAGCCGACACAGACTCTATTGCTAACCAGTGTCACCTGTTTTTGAGGGGGGAAAGTGTAACATCGTTCTTTCTTTGAATTTCTTCACATATTTGGCCTCTTTGTGTTTTACGGTTTTCCTTTTTTGCTGTATTTGTCACGATCCTGGGTCTTATGACCCAGTGTTTTGAGTTTTAGTTCATTTTCATGTTTATAGAATGTTTAAGCTCATTAGGTCTCCTATGTTCATTTGCTTATTAGTTCCCCCTTGTGTTTCCAACCCATGTTAAGGCTCCCCTGCTCTTCATGTGTTTCATGTCTGTGTCTTACGTTGTCAAGTTCTGGTTGTCATGTCTGCGTCTCATTATGTTTCCTATTTTATTTTGAAGAGATCTTGTGTTTTTATATTATGGTTTATGTTTTGAGTCCTTTGTTGTACTGTTTCTTGTTTCCTTAGGTCTCAGTTATGGTTATCATAGGTTTAGTTCTTTGGCTTTGTAACATGGCTTCCCTGTGTTCCATTTTTGTGTCTACTGTGACGTTTTTGTACCATGTTTCAGGTTCCTATGTTCCGTCTCCCCAGTTGCTGTTAAGTTTACATGTCTAGAGTTCAGTCAGTATGTTTCCTGTTTTATTTTGAAGAGGTCTGGTGTTCCTGTGTTCATCGTGTTTAGTTTTACTCTTCCACTGTGACGTCGTTATGTTCATGTGTCAGCTGTTTCTCCATGTGTTCCCACTTCCCTCATTATCCTCCTGTATGTATTTAGTCCGTGTGCTCTCAGTCATTCTTTGTCAGGTCGTCTGCTCATCCATGTCACAACTTCAGGTATCTATGTCGGTTCACCATGTTTAAGGTTTTTTCATGTTTAGTTTTAGTTCACCCAGTTTAGGTTATTGTTTAGTTTCACCAATGCCCTTTTGTTTGTACCCTCTTTGCTAGCCTCAATAAACGGCTTGTTTTTTGTTAAATCCACGCCACGTTCAGTTTTTGGTCTGCATTTGAGTCCTCTTTTGCAAACACATATAGTCTGCCCCAGCCAGACTGTGACAGTATTTGTCTGTCTTCTTGAAGGACATGAATTCATTTCTTGAAGGAATTTATTATATGTGTCAATAATTAATTACATTTTAAATTAAATAAATAAATAAATGTGTCTTTAATAATTAACTAACCCTCTGGGTTTCTTCAAAATCACTATCCTTTCAGCTTGTTCTTGGCCAAAAGTGTCCATCAACAGATTAGGTGTATAATTTTTATTATTTTTTTGTGGGGTTTTTGTGCTATTTTTCTGCATACATTTTTAAACTAACATCAGTTCTTTTTATAAATATAAAAAAAACCATTACTTTTTACATTTTTAAACCTTGAAACACCAGTTTGTTTGTACAATGCACTTGTTGGAAGACAACCTCAAAACTCACTTTCATATATTTGCATTGCTACTGGATTTTCTTGTATTATTAATAGCAGAGTCTGGGACGTGTAATCAATTAACATCAACAGTGATTATTTTCTATTGTTATTTTTGTGCAGGGAAAGCGAAATAGAGCAAACTTTCTCTCAGCTTGTTCATTTGTAAGTATTCATGAACAGAGAAAATCATAAAATCCCATTTTCTTCCAAGTAATACATGCAACCTGATTTATTTTTAACCGTCACTGCAGCTACAATTATATCAATAATTAACAGTATCAATGATTTTTATGCGTTATTATATTTTTGCACAGTGACAGAAAAACAGAAAAACTCTCACTCGGCTTGTTCGTGGCCAAAAATGGCCAACCTGTTGTTTACATTCACAAAATGCTATAAAATTCAAATATATTAAAACATTTTTCTACTTTCATTGACTTGATTTTTTTAAATAAGAATCAGTTCTGGTCCTTAAAACCAAAATTTCATTCAAGTTCAGAATTTTAACCCTTTCAATACCAGTTAGATCACATAATTGTAATGATCTACAAAGAGATAAAACCATAAAATCCCTATTTTCTTTTTGCAAATATTACATGCAATCTGATTTATTTACTAACCATCATTGCTGTTAAATGTATAGCAATACTTAACAGTATTAATGATTACTGTTGTAAAGACTCACCTTTCAGCACACTCACTGCACCTTGTTTGTTTTTCTCACCTTTGATTGGGTGTGGTCCGTGCCCTTAATTGCGCTCACCTGTCACCTGTTAAATAAGGACTGCACTCACCTACAGCTCACTCTTTCTTCACTCCCACATGGGGCGGCAGCTGAGGTGAGTTTCTGTTTGAGTCTCCTGAGTTCATGTATCGTTTTGAGTTCCAGAGTGACTTAAATCACACTTTGTTTCCTTTGAGAATCAGCAGTCCATGTGTGTCTTTCCCTACTGATTATTCAAATAAAAGGAGAAATCTGTGATTGATGACTGTTAATTCTCATTCTGATCGGATGAACCCATGATGGTAACAATCTCCAACCTCCTCTGAGCCTTCTTTCAAAACAATTATATATGCATCATTACATTTTTGTGCAGTGAAGATAACAAGAAAAACTCCCTCTCAGGCCAAAATTGGCCACCTCCTGTTTACATTCCCAAAGGGCTATAAAATTGACAAACTTGATTTATTAAACTACACTGAAAAAAAAAAAAAGTGCTGTTTTTACAGGAAAACGCTGGCAGCTGGGGTTACCAGGGACTTCCTGTAAAAAACACAGCAGCACAGTATATCGCTTTACAGATGCAATATGTAAATTGATTTACAGTGAATGAAACTCACATTAAAACTTAAATCTACAGAAAAAAAGTTAATTTCACACATTGATGTTATATATAAATAGACTATTTCCTGTATCTTTTACAAGTAATAAATGCTTATTGTGGATCCATAAATTGTAAAATTAACAGGGAAATATCGAACAAAAAACTAATTTAAAATGGTAGAACAATGGTGAAACTGTGCATATTAAATGGAGCTGCTCTCTACATTATACATAAAATCTATTACTATGATGTATATTTTATGTTTTAATGTAAAATTTTAACCATAAACAAGCAAATTTATTACTGCTACGCCTACACCCAAACATGCAAAAATACATCTTGAGAAAACACAAGAGAGGAAAATATCACTTTTGGGAAATTTATTTTGCAGCCAGATTAGCCAAATGACAGCAATTGGATGCATTTTTTCCAACTAACACAATATGCAAGGCACACAGCAACTACACAATTCAATCAAAATATAGGCTATAAAAGCTGTGGAACATTCCTGCAAAGCAAGAACCATGTTCATGAAACAAGCATTTGTTAGACCCTCTACCAGAAAAAGTTAAATAACCTGTTAAGACTTTAAAACAAAAATCACATATTGTGCCAAAAATGATCATAATCACCATGCAACGCAACACGCACCCTGCTGTCACCACAACCATGGCCTTGGTCAGAAAACACATCAGGAAAACCACGTGGTGAAACAAACCTACACATGTGGTCTAGAAACACTGCAGTAGCAACATGTTTTTTTTTTTTTTTTTAATTTTTATAAAGAACATTCCTTCAAAGCAAGAACATCTTCATGAATTGGCTTCATGCATTCGACCAGTAAAAGGTTTCAGTACACATTGTGGAACAAAATTAACAAAGTAAAACTAACAGTCCACAGAGAGTCAAGATTTAGGCTTAGCGCCACTCGTGGTCGGCGAGATCCTGAATCAGGGTGAGGACTCGAGGGTTCACACTGAGACAACGCTTTGAGATTTGTTCTCTACTTTGGTTCTTTTCTGGGTTTATGGAGAAGAAACACCTGTAGAATAAAAATCATATAAAAGTTTATTAAGCATTTTTATAATTGATCAGTTAAAATACAAGTACAAAGTAAGTAAAAATTAAGTATATACGTATATATATACACACACAGTCATGGCCATGACCACGTTCAAGACAAAGTATAACCAAAATGCTGTGGGGAAGTGAACAATGCATGGTCAAAAGTATTGGCACCCTTCACGAGTGTCTTTTGCAGTGATATGTCACACTTTAGCATTTTTAAAATCCAAAGCAAAGGTTATAGGTAGTCAGACGTCAGCTGACGCTTGGTCTAGCCCTGAGTCTCGGCCAGGCTTGGACCCGGATTCAGACTGTTATTTTATAAAAAAAAAACAAAAACAAAAAAAACACAAAACAAAAAAACAACTGAATCCGGCTCCGAAGCCGACCGAGACTCAGAGCCAGACCTGGACTCCAACCACATCAAAGCCAGACTCCAGATCCCAGAGTCTCGGTTATGAGAAATAACAAAGCCATATTTGCTCACCTCTGAAGAAACTCTAAAGTGGAAGCCAGCTCAGATGGATAATGGATGTTAAAATTGTAGTAGCTCCCGAACATGAGGCACAGTGCAGTAATGAAGGAGGATATGTTTGTGCTGACGAGGTTCCGATCAATACTCAGCATGTATCTTCTTGAGGAATAGCAGGACTGTCCTGTGAACAAATTATTTAACAGGTTATATCAATAAACACGGCAGTCACATGACATTCTATAAAAAGTGCACTTTAAAAAAAAAAAAAAAAGAGAGAGAGAGCTATGAAACAGACTTACCACACACAATAATAGTGGGTGTCAGAGGCACTTGCTCCAGTTGTACCTCATCTGCCAGACATGTATCTTCAACACAGAGAAGCATGGACTCCTCCTTCTCTTCAAAGTAGCTGAGCAGAAGCAGGACCATCTCTTTCACATCATCTGAGCAGCCACTCTGCGGTCCCCGCATCCTCTGAAGCCTTGCATAAGTCTGAAGGAACACCTTGCTTTTGCTGACAGCAACTGTGGTCAAGTAGTCCAGAAGCCTTTTCCCCTTCAAATCCAAATTTCGTGTGAATGTCTCTTTGAGGTCAATCCCAGTAAGTTCCTTGACGTGGACAGACATGCCAAGTTCATCAAACCAAAACAGCCACTCCTCTCTAAGGCATTTGATACTTTTCCCCTGATTGACATGTTGACATTGTGTGTAGTGAGTGGACTTCATTAGACTTTTTACCTCTTCTGGATTGGCGTCAGCTTGCTGGAACATCACCTTGAGTTTTTCCATCTTTTGCTGTTGGCTCTCTGGAGTTTCTTCAAGAGGCAGAAATTCTACATTCCATTTAATGCACCCGTATGTATCCTGCATGGCTGCTCTTTCTTCTAAAGGGATCTCGTCTGTGTGGTCTGAGTCAGTCTGATGTTTTCTTTTTCTTATTTTGGGTGTTGAAGTGCGCCTTACATTTTCAATTCTGTTCTGCAACTGTTTGACAAGTGAAAGGTAGCCTGCGCCAACAATATCACCCTCTATTAAATCTTGCAGAGAATTGGGATATTTTGCCACCATTTTTTTTTGCAACGTCAATTGAATGTTTTCTACCTACATGAGGGCATTTTTCCATCATCTCAGTCACAACAATCCGGACCATTTGCCTCCTCAGTTTTGGGCGAGGACTTTTCCCCCTCTCAAGAAAATGCATCACTTCTGCAGGAAGTTTACTCCATGGAATTTCAAAGTTGTCATCCCATTGTGTGTCACATCCTGGGCTGCTGGAGGAGGTCGACGATAGACTTTGGGGTGAAACAGAGAGCAATGACAGCGACTGGGTTGATGAGGCTTCCACAGATGATAGCGAGCTGTTCTCTGGAGTTTGGTCTTTAAATTACAAAAAAAATACAATTATGATTCACACTGTATGTCTGTTCATGACCATCTCTACTTTTGATTTTGAATAGTTGTTTGTTGTTTTTACACACATGTTTTTTCACATGTGAGAAGTAAATGATGACTTTTTTGTAAACATATGCTTACAACCACTTACTGGACATGACACAGACCTGCCCTCTGCAATATGATCGTTTAAGTGAGACACTAGCTCTTTCACTGTTTGAAAATGGCGGGCACATAATGAAACCGCACATTTTAAATCTGCAACAAGAGCTTTAGGAGTAGCTTGAAGTGCAGGTGCATTGTGCACACGATAAAAATGCCCCTTGAAAGCAGAGTACGTGGTGAATGTTTGGCTGCAATTGGCGCCAACACATTTAAAAAGACAACAAGGCTCATTCTTATGCACTCTGCAATGTAGTACATAGCCTCTTAATGTGACCAATACCTTTTTACAAAAGACGCAGATGATCATTTTTAGTATTTCAAAAGTTTGCCTGTGCTTTTCAGCTGAACTAGCATGCTAGCGCTAGGTTATCGAGTATTGGTCTAAATATCAACTGGTGCTTTTATCTCGAAAAAAAGTCGCCAAGATATTAAACTTACCGTGCAAACTTTCTGACGAACAAACACAGATCCTCAAAAAAACACTTGAAATCGTATGTTTGTAATTTGTCCTAAAAACGTAGTTGCTAAAAGTTCGACGTTTTCTTCTCCCGTCTTCTCTCTCGTGCTGGCTCGTTAGCTATAGTCGTGAACTAGGCGCTTTTCTCCTCCCGCCCTCACGTCATTATCCAATCAGAGACAAGCTTCAGATGCACATTCAAAATTAGGCGTGCTCAGTGCAACGGAGAGTAGCCTAAAGTAGCTTACAGCTCTGTGGAGATGACGCACCATAGAAATCCTATGGGAGGCACTGTAAGTTTGTTTAGCTTGTAATAATGAGACATTGCTAACCTAACCCAAAAAAGTAGTCTAGTCTAAGTATCACATTGCAATTAAAAGAAACAAAGAATACAAGCATTATGACAGAAGCATTACTTAGGCGTTAAATAATAATTTCTTATAGGTTACTCTACAATAGGCTGCAAATAGCCCGAATGATTAAAAAAAAAAAAACAACATAATGTAAACAATTTTAATTGTATATTTTTATATAGCCTATAAATAGAGAGGCAACCTCTCAGGTTCACAATGACATCTTCTGTGAAAACATTTTTATTAGTCCTATCCCTGAATTTGCATCATTTCATGAATCATGTTAAAAGTAGGCCCAGTACATCCATGCAGTTGTAAAGTGACTTACATATAATTCTTGTATTTTTAAAAACAACTGACTAAAACTATAATTTTTACAATATTTGCATGTCAAATTAACATAATTGTTTGGTTATGAGTATTAAGGTATTTCACTGTTTTTGTTCAAAGTATTTGTAGTTTTAACCAATAAATTTGATTATAATCACACATTGATGTTGTAAATATAACAAAAACATTCTGTTTAAACGTTTACAAAAATTCACTGTGACTGAAACAGAAAAATTGTGTTTTGGGGTTTACTATACATTTCTGTAGGGATTTTACATGGTTTTTATGTCAATTTCACTGCCATTTTTTACAGTGTAGAGAGTGAAAGCATACAATATGAAAGATTTCCTGTATGTGTGTATATGGCAGTGGAGTGAATCAGATATCCAGTTTCTAACTAATTCCAAAGCCAGCCTTCCTAATATGTTTCTTGACTCTTGATGTCACCAGGTCTCATGCTGGCCCCCCAGCAGACCACAGCAATGCTGACAGATAGAAAATCTCCAAGTTTTCGTTGCACACATTGAAGGATCTCAGCTTTCTGCTCTTCCCCGTTTTATATACACTCTCTGTGCTTGTTTTCCAGTTCAGCCAGTTGTCGATGTGGGCGCTCATGTACTTTTACTCCCCTACCACATCACCATACTGTAGACACAGGCCTCCCAGGCGACGCCACGAAATCATCCAGGAGTGTTTTCTACATTATTTTCATACATCATCATTGCAAGTTAACTCAACAGCCTTTTATAATGACAAAACAGATTTAAAAAAAAGAATTCCCAAGGACTGGAGCACTTTGTTCTGTTATCTCCCATTTATATTTTGTATAATAAACAAAGTGGGACCAAATGGGACCCAGTAAAATATAGCAGTGAGTGTTTTTGGTCTATGTGATATCCGGGAAGTTTAATCGCATGTTCTGAGGAGGACAGCGTCTGTCTAAACAACAAAAAGCAGAAGAAGAAGAAGCACCATTTAGCTGCCAGATAAAAAAAAAAAGGAAGGACCAGGATACGGTGTCAGAAAAGAAAATACGGTACTGTTCGTTTCTTCAGACGATAAGTGAGCTGTACCCAGTTCATAAAGCATGCAGATTGTTCATGTTGAGTCTAAGCAAGTCTCCTGATTATCTAGTAAACAACAGCACCCTCTGCTGTTCCTAAGGAAAAATGACAGAGTTTCAAGTGTAACGTCATTGCTGGTTCAGCTGGGGGCAAGGTTGCATCATTAACCACAAGCTGAAATCAGTGCAGAGCACTAAAGCATGACAGGTTACATCCAAAAACTGAAGCTTGGTGCCGCTCCTGCTTCTTTAAAACTCATTTTAAGCCTCTAATGAGTCGAACCACTGAGATCATGTGGTCCAGCTTTGCTCGGGGTCGAGGAGCTGAGGGGTCAGGGTATGGGAAAAAGGAAGTGGGGATCTTTTTGGACACCAAATATCCAACTGTAGTTCTTACACTAGAGACGGCTTTTGATCTGACCACAGGCTTGGACAGTGTTGACACAACCAAACTAGACCCCGCAGTTGGGGGCAGGAAACTGCGTCCCCTCTCCACTTTCTCATGATTGAACACTGATGTTGCAAAAGCACATGAAGTCTTCAATCAGGGTAAATAACTGCACTCGGATGCCTTCTCTTGAAGCCACAACAAAGAGAGAAACTTGTCAAGACTCTCAAGTGCACATACGCACACATCCTTTGGGGATGAAAGAAAAGTGTCAGCATCACGGCACAGTCTTACCCTTAAAGGAGGGAAGCAGTCGGGCCATTCCTGGGCCAGAGTAGGAGAGAAGACAGATAGCATCTTGGGAATCTGTATACAGTGATGTGAGTCATGTGTGCAGTGTGTAGTACCTACGTATGCCTAACATTTATCGCAGGGAGAGTGGTGTTTATACTGTTGGACACAGGCGAGCAGGCACCTGGCTTCTTTTATTGTCAAAATGCGTACTCCCTTTGGGTCTGCTTGCTGATGAGCTGTTCAGGGGTGTCAAACATAAAGCGCAGGGGCCTTGTTTATCCCACTGTACAGAAAGTGTCTGCAATTTAATTGGAAGTTTGCTCATTTTCTAATCTATTTATTTTATTTATAAGTAAAATATATAAATATACAGAGCCCCGCAGGGGACATGGGAGAAAAAAAAAATTAAGACGGACTTTTGCGAGATCTCGCAAAAGTTTTGCGAGATCCCGAGTTTGTTTTGCGAGATCTCGCAAAAGTCCGTCTTAATTTTTTTTTCTCCCATGTCCCCTCCGGGGCTCCGTATAAATAAGACCCTTCAGATCTCTTTAAAAAATGCCCTGGCCAAGAACAAACACAAAACAATCAATGGAGCTGTATAAACTAGTAACACACACACACACACACACACACAGGTGATGAAGATGAGATACAAAACAAAAAAACTAACTTATAATCTTCAATGTCAATAGAAGATGGCTGCAGAAAGATTTCAGATCATATAGAAGTAGGGCTGGGTATCGTCGCTGATTTCTAGAATCGATTCGATCCACGATTCGATTCAATTCGATTCGAATCTGGGAAATTTTGACAGTCAGAAATATTATAATTCAGATCAGTACATTT
Organism: Perissodus microlepis; assembly: GCF_051167445.1. Taxonomy (NCBI): domain Eukaryota; kingdom Metazoa; phylum Chordata; class Actinopteri; order Cichliformes; family Cichlidae; genus Perissodus; species Perissodus microlepis. Next base: position 30,448,292 of record NC_140477.1, read on the forward strand.
ACATATTTTTGTATCTATAAAAAGGAAGCTGACACACGCAAGACTTTATTAAAGGTGTTAAGCGTCACAGCAGATGCCTTTGTGTCAAAGTAGCTGAAGATAAAACACAGAAAAACATGTAGGTGGTTTTCCTGGCCTGGGATTTTATAAAAATATTCTGCAGTACATCAAAAACGAAAGAAAACCATTAATCAACATATGAACGTTACCTCTGACGTTACAGCGGTTTTATTAGAGACACGGCTAAGCATTTTGCATAATTTTAAAAAGTTTAAATTTGTTCAGTATTGAACGGCAGAAATTAGGTTTTCTTTTCGGAAGTATGTAAAAGGAAAAAAACAGCAGCCGACAGCGCTGTAAACAACGGTAGACTTGTGCGTAACAAGCAAGCGAATAATGTAGAAAACAGATTTTTAGACGGGAAACTGTTCTTGAAGTACAGAGAGAGAGAGAGAGAGAGAGAGAGCGAGAGAGAGAGAGCTGTGCATGAAGTGTGATTTTATCGTGGTGGAAGCAAAACAGTAAAAGTCAGAGGGAATTCATGACGATGTTTATGTGAAGCGTAGTTTGGATCTTCTTTTGCTGCTGGTTCGGTCAATATTGTTTGGAGAGAGATAAAACTAACAGCTTTAGAATCAGCGAGCTGTCGGCTTTCAGCCCCGGCCGTGTCCGTGCCGTCAGGTGAGAAAGGCGACGTCTCACTAATTCTGATCTGTCGGTGGGTCCGCGCTTTGTGTTTACGTCTTTGTGCAGAATCCGTGTACCTGCTCTCATTTACTGTCTTAGCTGTTTGGTGGTTGTTGAAATTTTGTGAGGTTTCACCTGAGATTCTGGCATTTCGGGTAAAATAAATTTATATTAAAAAAATCGATTCAGGATTTTAATGAATCGATTACGTTATCCAAGCCAGAATCGATTTTAATCGATAAATCGATTATAAAACCCCACCCCTATATAGAAGTATACAGGAAAACAGCTGGAACATCTGGAAACACTGCGCTGGTGAGTTTATGGCATCAGTCACTCATTTTAACTCTTTTTATTTTCCTTCTTCTAAGTATTAGAAAAGAATATACAGTGAATCAAAGCTGAAATTCTGCACTGAAATTCTCCAGACTCACAAACAGCTTCTTCCCCAGGGCCTTTCAGACTGTTAACAAACACTGCCCCCCACACCCCACTCCTGTCCACCCACCCAGAAATCTGAGCCATGATCTGAGTAACCCTCATCACTCAGTCCACTCACACTAGGCCTGAAATCTGTCCTCTGTCTGCCTGCTGTCTTACTATTTGTATTATTTTTCATGCACAGTTGGAGCACCCACAATTTAGTTGTATTTGTACAATGACAATAATAAGCTGGTGGTGGTGTATGGCGTTATTTTTGTGCCACTATTCTGAGCGCACGTAAAGAAAATTTGAGCACACATAAAAAAAGTTTGCAGGTACAAGTGTTGCATTTTGAGGAGAAATTTATTTTGAGCAAAGAAAAGCTGAATCTGAGTGAACAAAATTCATTGCTGCGTGCAAAAAATGTATTTCAGTGTTTGCTATTATCCATACACACACACACACAATAGCAGCCCCTCTGGCTCAGTTTTTGCATTTGCGCTGGCTGCAATGTGTTGCTGGCGCTCTCAACATTTCTGCCCGTGCACGCTCAACTCTTTCTCTACACCGTTATATTTGTGCAACAAAAACAGCCAATCACAGACTTGGATGAAAAAAAATCTGATTTTTGTTCACTCAAATTCAGCTTTTCTTCGCTCAAAATAAATTTCTCCTCAAAATGCAACACTTGCACCTGCAAACCTTTTTTACGTGTGCTCAGAATAGTGGCACAAAAATAAGGCCATAGTGGTGCTAGCTAGCTAGCTTGGTTAGCAAGCTGCATTCCTAAACTGTGCAGGTGCTACACAGTGACACAAAGATGCTAACTAGGGCTTAGTAATAGACTAATAAAATAACAGAAACTTTGATTACACTTAGCTCATTTAAAAGCTCTCTTCTAATAATAAAGCTGTTTACTTCTTTCTGTTTCACTCGCTTTTGTTGATATCTTCCAGTAAATTAGTTTATAGCAACTTGACTTGTATTGACTTTTTCTTTCAACAGGTTCACACATATCTGATAACAGATACCGAGGAGAGCAGCAGAAAACTTCATTCAGGAGCTAAACTCAAGATTGACTGAACTCAGATCAAAGTTATCTAGTCACTTACCTTTGGATGAGCCAGAGAAAAACTGAGAAGCAAACGCAATCAAGCGGGAACTCTGCTTCTTCTTCTTTTTTCTTTTTGGCGGATAACGCTGGTGCATTATCGCCACCTGCTGGACTGTATGATCATCAACTGGGCACAGACCAATGACTGTAGAAAACGTTTACACAGTCATTGGCACAGACCCTTGAAAGTTTCTGCTCAAATAAAAAATGGAATTCCAGCATCTTGTGACTTAAGTTTGTGGTTTTCACTGTTTACTCTGTAATTTTCTGCACGTGTGTTCTGCAAACCCCAAAGTTTAAATCAATGACGAATTTAGAATCTTTAAGATGAATCTTTAAGCTGCAACCAGCAGCTATGTAGGCCTAATTATTAACCCAAACATGTGAGAGAGAATAGGTGTACGGCTTGTGTCAAAATTTGATTGATGACCCCAGCCTTGACCTTTTGACCTTACCGGAAGTACTCCGGAAGTGTCTAATCGATTCCATATGTGTGACTAATCGCATCCGGTTGGAAAAAAGGAGGGGGGTCTGTGGAGGGAAGAGACAAGATGGAGCCTTTCACTCTGCAGCCCTGCGTTCCTCTGTACTTGAACGGGGAAGAGATCCCCATACGATAAAAAAATATATTTTAAAATACATTTTGAAATATATTTCAAAATATACAAAAAATGGCCAAAAAATATATGTGCTAAAATACATTTTAAAATATATTTATATATTTTGACATGTATTTTAGCGCATATATTTTTTGGCCATTTTTTGTATATTTTGAAATATATTTCAAAATGTATTTTAAAATATATTTAAAAAATATTTATAATATATTTTGAAATGTGTTTTAACACATATATTTTTTGGCTGTTTTTTTTATATTTTGAAATATATTTATAAAATATATTTCAAAATACAATTTAAACTTATTTAAAATCATTCAAAAATATATAAATTTAACCTTTCATATATTTCTAAGAAAACACATTCACATGTAACAGCTGAAAGAAATCTTTATTTGATGTTTAAAACATACATATAGCATATCAATCAAGCAAGGAATATTCATTTTATAATTTTATTCTCATTACATACTTAAACATTCTAAAAGAAACACACACACACACACATATACATATGTGTGTGTGTGTGTGTATATATATATATATATATATATATATATATATATATATATATATATATACACACACACACACACACACACACATATGTGTATATATATATATACATATGTGTGTGTATGTGTATATGTGTGTATGATTGTATGAACATAAGTCAACATACTTAAAATGTAATTTCTTTTCCTTTTCCAGCAGTCTCAGTTCCCCCAGCTTTCACTGCAATCCTCAAAGCCCTTCTGGACACATTGGGAAACCTCTTCCTTACTGCCACTGTAACAAACAAAAGTCACAGTTCTATTACTTTTATAAGTTAAAAGTTAAAATAAAAATATGATTTATGTTAGCTGGCTTCATTTAGCAAACAGATATTTCTGTTTATATAGATACAGATATTAATACAGATATATTTTACGCATAATTTTACCTCTTTTTTTTTCCTAGATGGAAAGTCTATCCAGTTCACATTACAGTAATGCTAACACCCCTTTTGGTCGTCTCTCCTTACCCTCCAGCATTCATAAATCTGTTGACCTTCTTTGTCTGAGACCAACCACTACAATGCATCATCACCTATTTGTATTGGTAACTTACTTTACAACCTATTTTAATGGTTGCAAAGTAAGTTACTTGTACTGTATGCAATTTTAGATACACAGAAAGTCTTCACTTACTATATGTGGCTGTCATAGTGTCCTTATCAAGGGCAGTTCTTCACTCTGCGCCGATGTCCGTTTTGCTCTGTCCTCCTATAAAAAGCATGAACATTTGAGTATTTGACTAGTTTTAGATTTCCAAAAATCTGATATTTGTACAACTAAACATTTGAACTACAATGATATGCTATTGAGAGATACTTTTATGGGTACTTTTTGGTAAAGAAACTGGTGACAGAGTTGTAGGCTTTTTAGAGTACTATTAGCAAACCATTTGAACTGACTTTCAAAGCTGTTTACCTTTTAAATTGCTGTGGATCAAAACCTCCAGTGGGAAGGCGGCCATTAGAAGAACACGCACCATTGAACCTGAAAATAACAAAAACAAACAAAAAACAGAACAATATATAAGAGTCAGGTAGGGTAATAAATCTCTTCTGAAGCAATATAGTTCATTTTGGGTGATAAACAAAACATTCCTCTAAAATATATATACGGAAATCAGCAATCAACATCATGATTGTAATTATTTCCTTTTTAGTACATCTACTGCTGTGTGCATGTGTCAAGCACTACGACTGTATCTATGCATATAAATTCACCATATATATCCTGCAAAAATGTTTTGTTATAGTCAAAAAAGGAGAACAAACAAAGGCATTCAATCAGAGGTGAGAAATTAATTGGGAATATCAATTATAGGTGAACTATTCTTTACCTACTAGCAATTAGCAATTAGCAATATTTCAAGCTTCTTTAACCAAGAAGCTTGAAATATTTGAATGTAAAATAAAATAAATAAATAAATAATAATAAAAATAACATGATGTAATTAAAATGCACAACTTACATTAAGGAAATCTGCATTTGTATCCACAGGCTAAAAGTAAAACAGTAAATGTGTTAGTAATAGTCCAGGTATTTGTAAAAAAAAAAAAAAAAAAAAAAAAAAAAGAGGCAGTAACTGTGACTCTTCTAGTAGGATGCTAAATGCAGAGATTTATATTTACAGTATAATACTGCATGTACAGGTAGCTGTGTTGTGAACTGTAACTGAATATTAGAGAATCTCAGAGAAATTAAATGTATTTATTTTTTGAATTTATCAATCATAAAACCGTCTGTTTTGAAGGCCTGTTACGATAACGACTTTTTGTTGGTCGGTATATTGCCCCATAAACAATTGCGACAAGTTATGTCATTGTCATTTTAAGACCATTTTATGTCTTTGAATGTATAATCATAATATAACACCATAATAATGCAAGATCTACACACTTTCAATTGACAAACCAACATCTAATTCTTAAAGTATTTAGATCATTGAAATTAGGAATCAAAATATTAGATACCTTAAAAACTTGAATAAATAGTAAATTTTCTAACAAATAGAAAACAATATTATTTAATGTTATTGTTTTGTTATCATTATATTTTATTTTTGTAAATATAATGGCAGATAAATTACATCATCAACAATTATTGAGGTCATGTACATGTATTGTGTGTTAAGTCGATATATCGATTATTGTGATAGGCCTACTGTTTTGGTATCATAACGAGCTTGTCAAACATGCATGACCACTAAGCAATGTCTAAGCAGTAGTATTGGTCTGAATGACAACAAACATAACTAGTGTTTTGGAAAATCTGTTAGAAAACAGTTATTTCAATAATTATGATTAGCATGTGACACAGACACTGCATAAAAAACTACAACAACAAATACTTACTTTAGGAGGATGGGGGAGGGCAGCATGAGGTTGAGACTTTGACATCTGTAAGAAACAAATTCATGTATTACAAACAAGTCACTTAAAAATACATTAATGTGGCAGACTGTTCCCTGTTCAGATGCAGTGTATAAGTACAATCAGGGCTGTCACAACAATGGGGTGGGGCCAAGTGGCTGCAACCCTAGGTACAATGTGCAGGTATATATAATTACATATAATATATGTGAATAAAGCAAGAATCTGTTTAGGTTAGTCACTGTGCTGACTGATGCTTGCTAGGTTTATATGATTGCAAACTGCACAAAAACAACAACAGCAACAACATTAATGACAATGACAAACAAAATTACTTACATTTATGTAAATCTCACATCAGGAAGATCTGCATTCGATTTCGTGGGCTGAAATAAATAGGCAGAAACATTACTGCTAAAAAAACAAAAACTCTAAAAAGCCTAAAAATGACTTAAAAAGCAAGGAAATGTGGAACATTGTAATTAGCGAACATTAATAAAGCATAACTGTGCTTTGTTTCTAACCTTGGTAAGTACTCTGTAGCCAGAAGGAGAGGTGGGATTTCTGTGAAAGCCAAATTAAATGTGAATAGGTTTTGATAGTTATTGTATATAACAAGTGTAAACAGTTTTATTTGTATTTTTTCCCTTTCTGAGAAGGCAGAATAATAAGAAAAGGCAAAAGTACGTCACAATATAATTAATTAAGTTACATATTTTGATTACCAAATTATGGAAGCGTGGAGCTGCCACCCAGGCAAAAGAAAAATAGAGCTATATCACGTTATAACGTGAAATGTTTATTGTTCTAACATTATGCTTTTCATGTTTGTATAATATCACGTTATTACAATATACATAATTATCACGTTCGCACAATATTGTACGGACGTGATAATTATGTACATTTTTCGTACAATGTTGTTCAAAACATGTTGTTCAAACATGAAAAGTATATTGTATAAACATGATAGTATATTGTTAGAACGATAAACTTTTCACGTTATAACGTGATATACTTATATTTCTCTTTTGCCTGGGTGGCAGCTCTACGCTTCCGTGCCAAATAAGCGAGAATAAAGTAATATTATATGAGAAAAGGCACCTGCTAGCTTGATGATGGAGGCTTCTTAGACTGGCCACCCGCCTTTTGGCTTCTTGTCGCCACTCCACCAAATAAAGGTCCGTTTCCTCCATGCCGGCTAATTATTCATCCTCATTAAAATCTCGTATATGTTCAGTTGGCAGAATTGAGAATTTTACATCTTCCAACCACTTAATTAACGCGAACATAATCGGCTTGTTTCTTCCCGTCTCCTGTATCCGGCCGTTCCTCTCACTGTCGGAATTCGCGCCTCAGAGACGTCGTTATTTTTCAAAAAAAAAAAAGAAAGAAAGAAAGAGCAACAACTACTAAAGAGAGTTTTTGCACGTTCATTGCACATTTGTGGGAATGTTTAAATATTTAATTTTTATTAATTACTTTTCATTATATCTTTATTTTTTAAACCACCGTGGCAATGCACATGCGCATACTCTCCTGCACGCAAAGGGCTTTGGAGTTGACGTAATGTCGCAATGCATTGTGGGAGCGCAGCACCATCTTGGCAGGCCACGAATCAAAACGAGATTGCTACGAACCATTCTGAAACGTAGCTCAAAAGAAAATGACGGTATAGAGACAGATTGTGTCCAGATGCAAAGAGACGGTACTTGATTGTTGAAATGTGGACCCGTATGAAATATAGCCGTGGAGTAGAAACCCTGAAGACCAAACCGCTATTGAATTAGCATGATCTACTCTCATACCTTGTCTGTGGAGTCAGAGCATACACGGCGCACCAATTTCGCAATTATAAATCTCTGGAGGCGCACATCCAATTCACCAAGGACTGGGTACAAGATTTTGCTATTTTTAAGCCTCCACGTTGTGAGTACGCCGTCATTCAAGCAAAGGTAAGTCAGCTTGAGTACTGCCAGTAAAATGGGTTTGATTCCCCCCGAACATTCAAATTAGTGCTAGCAAAAATTCATTCATGAGGGGGAAATTACAGTGAGAACATGTAGAGGCTCTGTTAGAGGGATAACATAGTGAGTTCAGTGCATTGATGTGACATTGTCCTGAAGGATTTAGTTATTCTTTATGGTTAAAGAAATTGCCCTAATTAATTCATATTTATTATAAATAATCCTAATTACACATCTTGCTTCCTTGTTTGTGTCCTGTGTCACTAAAAATACATTCTGTTTTAGTTTTATACATTGATTAATGACCTGCAGAATCTCCTTATCACATTAGGTGTCCATAATTGTCACTTAAAGTCGAACTTTATGTTTTCTCCCTCTTGAAAGTGATTACATCCTTGCATTACATACTTTAGGTTCATTTTTTGCTGATAGGTTTCTAAAAAGAAACATGCAGATTTAGAATATAACATGCAGCGTTCTATAGATGGATACATAAAAACACTTTATTTGTTACATTTATGATAAATGGATTTGAAAGTAAAAAAAAAAAACATATTTGTGTCGGCCTTGGCTTATTAAAGTTCTTGTCTTTAAATGAACTTTGTCTGTGTGTGTGTTTTAGGTCCTGCACTGTTAAAGACTGAATTGCAGCATTGCAGCCACAGGTCATTGTGAGCATCACAGGGAAGGTTGAAGCCGCCCACTGCAGCTGTATGGCCGGAGTCGTGGAGACCTGCAGCCATGTCACTGCTCTTCTGTTTAATGTAGAAGCAACAGTGAGGATCTGTGGCACAAGGACTGTTACAGATGAACCTGCATACTGGGTTTTGCCTGGTAATATGACCAAGATACAGCCAGAGGTTGGCCATAAGATAGACTTCTCCTCTTCAGCTGCCCAAAAAAAGGTTCTTGATCAAAACATAAACAGACCATTCGTTGTGACAGGTAAAAGAAGCCATCCTCAAAAAGAAAAGTTCCACCTGCTACTGTGGAGGAGTTGGATCAACTGATGGGACAATATTTTTCCAAGCATAGTTCTGTTCTGAATAACCCATAATGTTTTAATTTAGGGGGCCATGTAAATAGTTTGCATTTACTGAATATGTACTTACTAAATACCACTGTTCAAAAGTTGAATAAAGAAACAAAGAAATGTTTGCCTCTTTTTAATTAAAAGCACTTTGTAGAACATCACATCAGTTACAATGTAGAATCAATGTTATGTATAGTTTACAAATGACAAAATGTTCACATAAAATAATGACAGCATTTAAATAATATCACCCACTGCTAGCATTCTGTAATTTACTGTCTCTTTTGAAAACTTATCACTACATAAACAGCACAAGACTTAAGAGTATTTAAGAAGAGCATTTTCCCCTGGTTTTACTAACACACTGGGGCACATGTTCACCAAAACGCAGCAAACCTTTGCCATCTTATCCAGGAAGGTCACCTTTTTACCCACACATGGAAGAAGTAATCTGATTGGCATGGTGGTATGTAGCATGTAGTTTGAAGCAGGGATTTCGTAGTGCCCCATGTGTAGTGTTGGAACCCAGTCAGGATTTGTTTCATTCATTTCATAGGCTGGTTTGCTGCAATAATGCCAAATAATTAGCAACTCTATAAATAGAAGGTAGTTCTGCATGTTTGTTCTAAGTTTGTGCTATGATCTCAGAGCGCATTGAAAATAAAATTAACAGGCTATAAAGAATAATATGAACTTATTTAGAACTTACCTGAATGAAAATACTGGAGCACACCAACAGATATCTGTGGCTGGTAGAGAACTGAATATCAGCTCGTCTCGCAGCTGCTATCCAGGCTAGACGCCTTCTTTTGGTAACATCCAACACATAAGCTCCCTCGTGATGCTTCCAGGTGAGGAAACAATGAAAAGAGAGCCTGTTTCAAGCTTATTCCTTTGCCGGTAGTGCAATCTAACATTACAACCGACCACACAGCAAGCATTTGTTTGGCCTGCTAATATGGCGCCTCGACCAAAAATCCTGGCTACGCCCCATCCCGTAAGATCACGCTCCAGAGTCCTATTAACGTACGGATCTAGAAAGAAGACGCTGCATTTTTAACTCTGAGGGAGATGGAGAATGAGCCTATTTCCAAAAAAGTGGAGTGTGTTCCTTTAAGTACTAAATTGTATATATTGTCAAAAACTAAAGTGTACATAGCAGTTGTTGTATCTTGTTTACTGTATCACTGACAGATAATTTCAAAGTCAATGAACACTACATTATAGTGAGATATTGTGTAATGTGAAATACTGTAAGCAAATGAATAAACAACCTAATTCGTGATAGACCTTTGACTTTGTTTTGTTTGAATCCAACTGTTTTTTGCAGATGTGCATAAAACATGTTACTTTTAGTATTATTATCATTATCATCATTATTGCACTAAATATATTTTAAATAAAGGATACATTCTACTGTAAGGTTGGAAATGTATTTTCTTCACCCTAAAATATGTTTTGAAATGTATTTTGGTTTGAAAGAAATATATTTTCAATTTCAAAAATATATTTTTTTGGAGCATCACAAATACAAAATATATTTACCATATATTTGAAATATATTTTAGCCAGGAAAAATGTATTTTTTTACTGTATGGGTCTGCTCTCCCGACGCCGTAAGCATGGGAGGCAGCAGCAGCGACTGGTCCTCATCGGTGGTCAGTGACACCCTCGTCACTGTCTACAGAAACAGATGCGATGCGGCCGATGCTCTGCGGAGAGAAAAGAAAAATAAGAGCGTCATCATGTTCCGCAGTCAGATACCGGCTCCGAGGAGCTTGCGGGAAGAATCGGCTCTACCTTTTGAGGGGTGTGGAAAGTGGGGCTACTTCTTCAAATACGAGCTGGGAGACCTTTGGTTCTATCAGCTTAATGAAGGAGAAAGCTTGATGGAATCATGCAACCTTGTGAAGCTGACTTTATTTCACATCCCCAATACATGTTCTTGCGATGTATTTTTATTTTCTGAAGTAATATATCCATTTCTTCAAGCGACGCCCTCTAATACTCATGTTGTCTCTGCATATCTACCTCTTCACTGAGATCACAACCTTGGCCCCCCTGTCAGTTTTGGCCGGCGGTCATGGGTTCCTTCCAATAATATGACGCGAGACTGGCACTTTATTAAAGAAGGCACATATTAACAGCACAAACACCAACCCACTAAAAACAAAATGGCTTCCTTTAATCCTCTACCTATTAGGGTGAGCATCCGGACTAGCCCGAGTATGGGGGTTAACTAATCAAAATGAAAACATTAACATACAATAACATTAGAGCACATAACAAACAGATACATATTTCCAAAAACGTACTATAAACAAATCAATAACATAAGCTTCAACCATTACTATATAACCCTTCTTAACCATACTCCCCTAACCCGGCACACTGGTCTGCTCCAGGAGCTCGGATTGAGCTACTTCCACATCCTGCAAGAAGCAACCAGGACAGGTGACTACTTTTACAAATTCTCTTTTCACATATGTTTAGGTTACCGACAAATGATTGAATGTAAGCTGCTCTAACTTTGGCTCTTTTCTGACACAGGTAGGATGGTCAGTCCCCTTGTCGCTTCACCTTTAAAGCTGTCAATTTAATCCTACATCAAATAAACCTAATAAAGAAATCATAAGAACCAGTGTGTTGTCATTATTATATTATTTTTAGTTCCCAATCAGACACAGGCCTTGCCGTCTGAAGGTACAGGCCCAAATCTCTTAAGGAGCCCTGGCGGCACTTTCTCTGTTTCCAGCTTGACATAATCTAACTTATCGTTGCCGACGAACACCTTAGCCCTGAGGTTGTTCCTGTCTGATTCTTGGTCTTCAAAGTTAAAGACCACGGTAATGTTTACAAATTCACGCCAGTTAGGTGTGTTTGATTTAACCCAGTAGTCGAATAAGTGGGCGTTGGTCAAGACAAAGTTGTCAAATAGCACAAAGCCTGTGCCTTGCTTTATGAAGGAACCAGTTATGAGACAAACTGACTCGCTCAGTTCGAGCAGCAACATAACACTGCAAATTTCAGTAAAAGGCTGTCGGCTCTTTCCAAAGCTCTCCTTCCTGTATTTCAGTGCTTCCTGAAAAGAATTTTTAGGGAATCTACTCTCCATTCATCGTTTCAGACGCGGATACTGCTGACAAAGTAGATCGTAAACCTCCTTACGGTCAATGCTGCTACCCGTTTCTTTGATTGCCGTTTTTAGACTCAATCCGTTCTGCTACATCTAAGACTGATGTCATTCCACCGCTGCACTTTGCATTATTTGATGCGTGTGGAGGTTTCTGCTGCCCTGGGATGGCTACATCTTTTATTTCCGTATCTGCTCCCTGTGGAAAACATATCTGGAATTTCTTATTGTCCAGACAATCAATTATGTCTGTGCACTCAGTCTTACATTCGTCGTCGATGTTAACCAGCTCAAAGTAGCCCAGGTCATCGGTGAAGCGACCGTCTCTTTTCAGAGCCTCGGCCGCAGTTATTCCCTTCTCCCCGTAAACACAAAGATACTTGAACTGTTTTAAAGCGTCATTTTTTAAAAACGTCTCTCTTTTTTGGCATTTAGTTCTCCCTTTGTACTGATGTAAAAGACAGAATAGCAATCTCTCGCCTTAACCATCTTCTTATATTTATTGAAAGGCCTCCAAGCAAGCTTGAACATGTTGCGTGTGCCGTCTGAACTGGATTTCAGTCTGAACTGATGTCCGTGTTGGTCCTGCAGAGAATCAGAGTTGGAAAAGTTGTTAATGTAGCAAAAAAAACAAAATGTAATGCATTTTGTTCATAATCTCATTAAAGCCATGATCTTTTTTTTATCGCTTTCACTGGAGTGGGTAAATGAGTCTGCAAAGTTTTTAAAAAATGATTTACATTTATTGTTTATTACTTTTATCGGACATCATCCGATCTCATTTATACACATTTAAGAAATAACGTGGAAAATATCCTTTTGTTTGCATTTGGAGACTCGGCATTTGAACCATCCCAGATATCTGGGCCAGGGAACCAACTCCTCAAACCGGTAAAAAGGTCAAGGACACAGTTACACGATTGCTAAACTAACCTGTTTTTGAATAAAAGAAAACCATATAAGCATGTGCCCTGGAATCTCGGTTGTAAAAAACTAATGTGTCTGTCAGATGTCCCAAATGGAATGTCAGGCCGCACGCGCACTCACGCCGGACACCTCCTTGACCTTATTTCCACGAGCCCTCGACTCAGCTGCAAAGTGCTTACGGGGTCAGTTTCCTTTTCATCAGAATTATCTGCCGTCATTCAGACATAAGTTGAGCAATGGTTTAACCAATTTTCCATCAAAGGGATGCCGGAATTAAACAGAACATAGGATGTAAGTTAAGGAAATATAAGTTTGACTATGGAGCACATCTCCTTCAGCGTCCACAATAATGGACTGCATTTCTCTCAGTCAACTGACTGTTTAGGGGGGGAAAGCGGCTAATAGTTAGTGGGCTCTGTGTTTGTGGTTGTTGTTTGTTAATCACACTAGGAGTGAACAAAAGCAGAAAAAAACCCTGTAAAGATGCAGACTGTGAAAGTCTGGTTTATACCATAAATCTTACCAGCTGTAACTGGGTTTTTTGTGTTTTAAGTTATAAGCACGTGTCAAGACTTCTGTCTCCCATTGCTGATGTGATCCTCCTTTTTTGTTCCCTATTAATGATCTACGGTAATTTGTGATATTGCCCCCATAAAATAATAAGGCTCTAATGAAATCATTGTGATACAGAGATTTGATTTCTTGTGCATGCTTTGGATAAAAAAGTAATTTTCTCTACACTGAATGTAGTTTACCAACTGCTCCTCAGTCCAAACTGACTTTATGGTTCATTTGTGTCAACTCAGGGAACTCCTGCCGTGACCTCCCCTCTGTGAGCACACACACACATACACATGCAGAAGGAGAGAAACAGAAAGATCATTAATGCAGAGGATTGCAGCAGCTCTTGGATTTTCACTCTCTGCTGGATTTCAGAAGAACGGTCACATGAATTTCATTACAAATTGTTTGCCTTTGCTTCAATGTGTCTTTAAATCCTTTCTTGTTCAAATTGTTTATTCACATAGTAAAGAAGTAGCTAGGGAACTCAGTAAGTAGGAACAGCGATAGTTTAAAGACATTTTCTACAATACAGAGGATTTCATCATCCGCAGTTTGTGAAAACTGCAGTTAAAAAACAAATCAGTAAAATCACAAATGATGGACTCTTTTCAGAGGTACGCTTCATGTACTGATTAACATACAGTTCAAAGATGTACATTAGGGTGCACACTGGTTATGTGGAATTGCTATATGAATATGCTCAAGAGGCTGTTTGAGCTAAAAACTTGAAATATATATATGTATATTTTAAATCAGTAACACAGATGAAATGTTTTTGGATAACAAACCAGTCACATTTTAAACACTGTTTGAATAATCCAAGAGATATTTATAAAGGGCAGGCTACAACAGACATGCTTACCGGGAGCTGTATTGTCTCTTCTCTTCATAAGCCACACCAGAAACGCTCTGTGCAGATAGCAAAGTCTGCGCTGTGGGAGTGTCTGGACCCTCCACGCTGGGATCTGCCGCACAACCTAGCACTGGTCCCCAGGGGCACGGCAAACTTGTAAGCTCTAGTTCGGCTCCCGAAAAAAAGATGCTCGAGTTGTTCTTGTGTCCGACAAAAATGAGATCTAATATGTTTTATTTTTAATGTTACTGCGTTGAAGTTAGCACAATTTAAGTTCAAAAAATTATTAGTCTCTTAAATGAATGGCATCTTGACGGGGACGCGGTAAGAAGCTTAAAAACGAATAGATTGTTTTACATCTTGTGCACTTGGATACACTTCAATGAAACTTGAAAAGTGGGACACACAATATGGAGATGATGACTTGGCATTTGTTAGGGAGGAGTGTAAGTATAGAGAGAAGGAATTCCTACTTCCCATTCATGTACTCTGCAATGTGCATTGTGTCCTTGTAACATGTTTACGCACCAATTAACTGTATGACACCATAAAGTATACTGTATTGCTATTTTGTTCAGATCTGAGGAACAGGGCATCTTTGAAGACGCCTTCATAGCAAAGGATGAAGATGTGGGGAGATTTGTGGACTACATACACAGCAGATCCAGACATGTAAGATTGAACACTCTAATTACATAGACAGAATTATGGTAACCTTTAACACTCTGCTGAAGAGATTGTGAAAAGACACTGTCACCAGCTATTTAATGCATTTTAGGTCTCCGGACGAGGTGTTTGTGGAGGGGAGTGGTCAGCAGCCAGAGAGACCTCCCAAAGATCCAGCTGCAAGGTGGATGAGGAGGGACTGGAGCTTGCGGTGTGTAGGCATGGAGTGCTGCTCAGTGCTCTAAATATGTACAGGGGTGAAAGTTTTGCTTATCCCTTGTACCTGCAACAAAAGCTGGCCAATAGACATATCACTTTTGTTTGTATGGATGTTACCTGCAAGTATTGGCCATATCTTGACAGAGTAACAAAAAGCTGTCCAGAGCTCCAGCACCTTCTTAGCATGAAGCCATTTCTTTCAGTCTTTCATGCTATAGCCCACGATTTCAAATGTGAGGTATGAAATTCTGACTTGAATCACTTTATCTGATCACTTGCACATCAACATTTTGTGTAATTTGTATTTTATCTGTGTGTTTATGTGCATCTCTCTCTCTCTCTCTCTCTCTCTGTGTGTGTGTGTGTGTGTGTGTGTGTGTGTGTGTGTGTGTGTGTGTGTGTGTGTGTGTGTGTGTGTGTGTGTTTTTCCAGGTGAAATGGAGTGAAGCATATCAAGATGGGGCTGGTTTGACTCTAGGGAAGGAGGTGGAGCAGTGTAATGCCTTTCTGTCAAGGACTGCAGTTACTACAAAACATATGTCCAAAGCAGGTGAGAAGACAAATACTGCACTAGTTAGATTTAAGTGTCTAATTATGATGAAAGTGGTAACATTACGTTTTCTGTGTTGGCAGGACGGAGGGACATGCTAACTCTTATGGCCATGCGCTGGAATCAACAAAAGCTAGACCAGTTGGCCACCTCTCTGACCCATCGATATCAGAAGGTTATGATATAATATATATTAATATATATATATTCATTTCACAATATTCGACACAGTTATAGATCCAGAGGGCAGATTCCTAATCGTTAAACTATCTATACTTAACCAAAAGCTATGCATTGTAAGTATATATGGTCCAAATGTTGATGACCCCTCATTCTTCCACGGTTTTTTTAGTACACTCTCCGAACACCTAGATTGCACAATTGTTCTTGGGGGAGACCTCAACCTGGGACTAAATGAAGAAATGGATAGGCTCAATACAGCAGGAACTCAGCGTAACTGGCAGTCCACAAATATAATCAAACAGTATATGAGCGACTTTGGTCTTTGCGATGCATGGCGCTCCCTCCACCCCAACAGTAAGGAATATTCTTTCTCACATGTTCATCACTCCTATTCTCGTCTGGATTATTTTCTGGTCAGCAGCTCACTGCTGAGGGACATTTCAGACACTGAGATTCATCCTATAGCTGTCAGCGATCATGCTCCTGTATCTTTAACACTAATGCAGAAGAATAATACCACACCAAGTAAAAACTGGAGATTTAATACATCACTGCTCAAAGATGAAGAGTTTATCAAATACTTTAAAAAAGAATGGACTCTATATTTAGGCTTTAATGACATTCCTGGAACATCAGCATCTGTCCTCTGGGAAGCAGGGAAAGCCGTGATGAGAGGTAAAATAATCTCTTTCTCATCACATAAAAAGAAAGAAGAAAACAAAAAAATTCAGGAACTAGAAAAAAACATCAAATCCTTAGAAAAAGCCTATATATCACACCAAGATCAAGAAATATTAAACAAAATACGCAAAACAAAACTAGAATTAAATGAAATTATTAATAAAAAGACTAAATTCTTAGTACAAAGACTTCGCCTGCAAAATTATGAACACGGTAACAAATCCGGACAATTTCTTGCAAACCAGTTAAAAATTAATAAAGAAAAAACAACTATATGTGCTGTTAAAAATTTATCTGGAAATACAATATATGATCTTAAAAAAATAAACAACATTTTTAGGGATTTCTATGAAACTTTATATACACCACAAAGAAACCCATCTAAAAACGAAATTGATCAGTTTTTGGACAACATAACTCTTCCAAAATTATTAGACACCCAAGCAATGGCACTAGATTCGCCACTGACGCCAGGTGAACTCCAGGAAGCCCTGATAAGTATGCCCAATAATAAGGCTCCAGGTCCAGACGGCTTTCCTGCAGAATTCTACAAAGAATTCTGGACGATTCTGGCACCAGTTTTTCACAGGATGTTGCAGGAAATCAAAGAAAATGGTAGACTACCACCAAATATGAACTCTGCAAATATCAGTCTCTTACTAAAACCAGGCAAAGACCCCGTATTTGCCTCAAGCTATCGTCCAATATCCCTAATGTAGACCTTAAAATAATCTGCAAAGCTCTCTCAAAGAGACTAGAGAAAATAACCCCCCTCTTAATTCATCCTGACCAAACTGGTTTTATAAAAGGTAGGCACTCATCAACAAATACACGTAGATTACTGAATTTAATAGACTACTCATGCAGTAAAAACATTGAAACCATAATATTGTCTCTTGATGCAGAAAAAGCATTTGACAGAGTTAACTGGAAATTTCTATTTGCAACTTTACACAAATTTGGTTTTGGACCCTCTTTCATAAACTGGTTAAAAATATTATATAACTCCCCAACAGCTTGTGTCAGAACAAATGACCAGACATCCTCCAGCTTCTGTCTCCTGAGGGGCACCAAGGAGGGATGCCCACTCTCCCCTTCACTGTTTGCAATTTTTATTGAGCCACTAGCAGCAGCAATTAGACAGGCTACAACAATTAAGGGCATAAAATGTAAGAATGTAGAACATAAAATCAGCCTTTATGCAGACGATGTGTTACTTTTTCTCCAAAACTCACAAACCAATATCTCTGGGGTGATTGCATTGATAAATTCTTTCTCAAGAGTCTCAGATTATTCAATTAACTGATCAAAATCTACAGTTCTTCTGATTAATTGCTCCTTCCATAATTCTTCTCCTACACCACTGCAATCTGGAAATATAAAATATTTAGGTATTAATGTCTCTCCTAAGCTTTCAGAATTAACTAAATTAAACCACATCCCGCTTTTAAAGACAGTAGAAAGCGATCTGGCTAGATGGAAATCTTTACCCATATCACTCATGGGAAGGGTCGCCGCTATAAAAATGATGGTCTTGCCAAAAATAAACTATTTATTTTCAATGATCCCAAATAAGCCATCACAAGATTGGTTCAGATCTCTAGACTCGTATATTTCTAAATTACTTTGGAAAGATAAACCCCCACGTATCAGCTTAAAAACATTACAAAGGACCAAGGATAAAGGAGGATTAGATCTGCCTAACTTTAATCACTATTTTTTAGCCAACAGGCTTCAGTTCATCTCTAGATGGTTTAAACACACCTTCTTAGATGAACCTTGGATAGATGTAGAACAAGCACTATGCAATAATCTAGAAATTTCAGACCTACCATTTATCAGTTCAAACATCAAACGACATGAATGCTTTAAAAGCATCAACATCAGCTCTTCTCTGACAGCATGGTGGGAGTTTCTAAAAATGACAGAGTCCTCATTAATCCCATGCAAACGTACACCTATCTGGAACAATCTGGACATATTACAAAACAATAATATGATAAACTTTCCAGATTGGAGTTGCAAAGGAATTAAATACTTGGAACATATATTGGAAGGAACAGACTTTATTTCGTTTGACAGACTAGTTTCACAATATGGGATCAACAAGAAATGATTTTTGGAATATCAACAAATTAAATCCATAGTAAAAAAGAAATTTAATCCCAGTGAAGCTGAATTACAAACGCCACCAAGTGTGGTACATTTTTTTAATCTAAACCCCCCCAAATTATTGTCTAAAATATACAGAATGCTTTCTAAAATAGATGAATCAATATCCCTTCCTATTGCAAAATGGGAAGCAGATTTATCAATCAACTTAGACCCAAACCTTTGGTCTCAGATATGCTTAAAAACCTTTCAATGGATCAGAAATCCCAGTTTGCAATTAATGCAATACAAAATATTACATAGAGTGCACTATACTGGTCATAGGATGTTCAAGATGGGCTATACGTCTTCCAACAACTGCTCACACTGCACAGCAAATACACCGGACAATTACATCCACGCTCTTTGGTTCTGTCCACCAGTTCAGAAGTTTTGGCGTGAGATATGTGAAGACTTATCAAAGTGTCTGAAATGTAACATTCCAGCCTCCCCTTTAGTATGCTTGCTGAGCAACTTGGATGAGGTCACTGCAGAAATTAACACAGCCCACATTGTTTTTACAGCCCTATGCATTGCCAAGAAAACGGTCCTCCTTAACTGGAAAAATAAAAATAATCTTAATTCTAATCAATATAAAAACCATTTAATAGATCACATTAGTCTTGATACAGCCTCTGCCACCACATTTGATCAATCCCTTTGGGCTCCTTTGATCCGCTTCATCACCTAGTGGGGGTGGGGGGGTCATGGTTTGGTCCTGCCTTCGCTATTGTGGTTGATATGGGGGTAGGGACGGCCTTAGGGCGTCTGGGGAGTCCCTAGGGACGTTTTCCCTGGAGGGCCTAACCCGGGGGATGTGGCCATGACCTGGTTAGGGGCTCTGATGGCTCCTAGATGGTGTTTTCCTTGTGGCTGCGTACAGCGGAGATGGGGGAGGGTCTGTACTGGCGGATGTTGGTTACTGGCCTGGTGGCCTGGTTGCCCCCGGGTGGGTCCGGGACGGGCGTGGAGGCTTGGGGGTCTGGGGGTGCTCCGCCCCCGGTCTGGGGTGCTGGCAGAGCCTTGGGGGCTTGGGTCCTGGCTGTTGTGTCGCCGGGGCTGTGGGCGGGTGGGTGCAGGGGGGCTCAGCCCCAGTGCAGGGGACCTCTGGTGCATCAGCCCAACTAGGGGGCTCTCTAACTGGTGGGGAGGTTGTTACATCTTTGCAGGTGGTCTCCTCTCTACAGGAGCTCACTTTGCAGGTGGGGGAGAGATATAGGAGAGGTAGAGAATGAACTCAACCTGGGTGTCTATTGTCTTGTGTAGTTTGGGAGATGATTGGATGATGGGGTGGGTGCAGTTTTCTCTGCGGTGGAGTCGGGTGGGCTGCCCCGGACTCTGTGGGGCTGGGCAGTGCTGCTGCTGCGGGCCCCAGTCCGGCTGGGACTGGGCCTCCTTGCCCTGGTGGGTTCCAGAGCGTGGGGGTGCCTACTGGGGTCAGCGGGGGAGCTGGCCCCAGGGAGGGGCCGCTTGCCCCTCCCTTTCTTCCCTCCCCATCCTCAGCTGCCTCCCTATTCCCGCTCTACCACACCCACCCACACACGCAGGGCTTGGGGTGCAGGTATGTCACCAGGGTGCAGGGGAGGCACTCCCCCTCTGTCCCCTTCTGGCCGCCTGTGCCTCAATTTTATTCTGCAACCTAGACATCCACATTACTCACACTCTCACATAACACATACATATAGGGCCTTGGGGGTGGGCACGTTTTACAACATCCAGAGGATGGTCGGTGTATTCCAACCCACCTCTGGCGCTGGTGCCCTACCCTCAATTTTAATGCATTTAGACACTGAGGGTTTTCAGGAGGAGCCATGCTGCTCTCTGAGAGGAAGCTAGTACCATGCCCTCCTGTGTTTTAAATGCACTTTAGAACAGCACACAGCAACACTACATATGAGCGGGCGTAGGGAGGTTTGGGGTCTTCACTCACCCCGGTTCTGTTAGCCATCAGGGCTGGGGGGCTGGGAGGAGGTGCTGGCCGTCAGATTGGGGTCTGGGATGCGGGGCCTCCCTGCTACTGCAGATAAGGAGGCGGTCCGCTTGCCTCCACCCCAGAGAGAAGGGTTACACCTCCTGGGTCTAGGTGCGGCTTGCCCCTCTGGGGGCGGGGGTACCTGGACCTCCAAAGTACGGAGGCCTATCTCCCCTCACCACACTCCCTGCCGGTGGCTGATGCCCTCAGACGTTGGTGTGTTGGTGGTTCTTGTCGTCTGGGGCTGGGCGCTCATGTATGTACCAGCTCACTCCTGGTGGCCGATTGGCGGGGCCTGGCGCCTGTGGCCCGGCTGGGCCCCTTCCAGGGGGTGGGATGCCCTCAGGCCTCTGGCCTCTGGGCCTGAAGCTCGGTCCTCTCTGGCGCAGCTGGCTGCCGGCAGAGCCCGCGGGCACGCCACTGCAACCCCCTCTGGCCTCTGCTCTGTGGCTGCTGGGTGACCTCTCATTTGGGGCTCTACTCAGCTCTTCCCAGGAGGGTGGCACGGTTCCCCCCCTTTGGTGGTCCTCCTTGGGTCCTCGTAATCTGGGGCCTCTGGATGTCTGGGGCCTGGATCTCCTCCATACCTGCTTCATGCCCTGGGGGACAGGGCTATGGCTCCCCACACTCCCTAGCAGATCGTTACATGGAGAAACCTTTGGAATACAAGTATGCTGATCCACACAGGTGTGCACACAGGTGTACACACGGGTGTTCACAGACACAAACTACACCTTTCTTGGCTGCTACCTCAAAGCACATTGTGCGCTGTCTATCTTGCGTGCTGCACAATAACATTTAATATTTAGTATCTACTGTTATCTACTGCTAGCTAGTTTATTGTGATGGTGCTGTATTTATTATTTTGCTGTTTTTTGTTTGTTTGTTTTCTCTTCTGTTTTTTTTCTCCATACAGATGATCCAGGTGTTTTGTTTGTTTTCTCTTTCTTTCTTCTCCCCTTTCTCACCATCTCTTCTCCCCTCTATTTTTCTTTCTCTCCCTCTCTTTCTTTCATTCTTTCTCCCTGTCCTATCCCCCAGTCATGTCTGTCCCGACTGTAACAACCGAAAATAAAATAAATACATAATTATAATAAAGGTCAATCAAATGGACCAATATGGCAAGGCCATGATGATCCACTTGGTAAAGTAAATCCGCTTGGCATCTCTCTTGGCCTTAAGACAACAATTCTGATGGCTAAAGATCCAAACGGGACAGGGGAAAAAAAAAAAAAAAAAAAAGAAGGTTATGATATTATGAGATACAGGTTATGTACTTTATTTTTAGATGCTTACTCCTCTGTGTTCTAATTATTTAGAGTAAACATGTGTTTAGTGTTTTTTTGTTTGTTTTTTAATCTCAAATTGTCAATGTAGGCCACAAAAGCTCTTCTAACCCAGCTTCAGAACATGGAGTCCTTAAAAGTCTAGTTTGCAGTGACTGACAGTCAACTGGATGAATGGGTCAGTGATCTAAAGGAGATTCGTCGCAAGATCCGAGAGGAGAAAGGAATCTTGACTTCTGCTGTGGAAAAATACAACAGAATGGTTCCAGACAAAGAAACTCTTGTCTGGAAGAAATTCTGTCTGGTGACACAGCTTGGCCATAGCAGCGAGCACACAGCGGTAGGTGTACAAATATGTCGTCTACTTTCAGCATATCTGACAGATAATGAAACCCAGTGCTTCAGGTGTTAACCTAAAATCACTTACGACTTCAGACGTTCTTTGTGAATTGATCTATAACTTTGTTATAAATGCATTTCAGACTCTGTCAGCCTCACAACAAAGAGAAGGACATTCGATATCATCATGGCAATAAGAAGACTGAAGGAGGAAAAGAAGATTCTTGTTAGAGAGATGGACCATCACTGGAAATCTCTTTCAAAATATGATGATATCCTGAAAGAGCTGTCCGGCCTGTTTTCCAGTGAGATATTTAAAAGTATGTATTTAAGTAATGCATACAAAACACTGACTGTTTCTGAAGGCAGTAAAGCAGACTAAATTATATGTTGTTCTACTTTTAAGGTTCTCATTGTGGCCTAAGTGAGGAGGGTTTGAGAGGTCTACAGAGCATCAACCTCAGAAAACGACAGAATGTGAAACAAAACGCTCAAAAGTTTGGTTATACTTTACGAGAACGGATGACAACAGGGCAACTTGCAATACTTGCAAAGTAGATATTTCATTTAAGGGAGGAAACACTACGAATATGCAAAAGCATTTGCTCACAAAACACGCGATAACCTTAAATGAATGTCGTGTTTTTAATGCTGCTCCGAACTCGTGAATCTCAACCCAGCAGCAGCGGTAACGTTTGCACGTCCTCTCCCGTTAATGCGGCAGGTAAATAATCAACTAACGGTGCATATTATGTTAGCGCGATCTGCCTTATTACAAAACCTGCCATTACTGTGCGCTGCATTTAGGTGACCATGATGAGAGAGACAGACAGACTCTGGCTGGCGCTCGCTGGCAGTTCTCGCTGCAGTCTACCAGCGTCTCCTTTCAGGCCAGGATAGACAAATGTCACCGTGCAGTGACTAAGTTTGTGGTAAAAGGCTTGCACCCATTTGCCACAGCAGATGCCCCCAATTTTTGGTAAGTGAATGTGTTTAATTGTAGGCAGGGACATTACTGGATATTCTTGTGTAATTGCTACAGAATAATTTATGTTATACTTTGTTATTGCTACAGAAGAATATTTATTTTATTGTTTTACATTTACAATTTTTTTTCCTGGGGACCCTGTGACACCACTTTGAAGAGCCATAGGCTGTGGATCTTTTAAGATCTCACTGTTGGGTTTGTAAGGCCATGTTACTCCTAAATTTCTATCTTGTTCAAAGAGAAGATATAAAACAAAGTTCTAAGCTAATCGACCTTAGTGTTCTCCTTTTTAAAAAAGAATCAATAAGAGAATCGATAAAGAATTGAATCGTTAAACAGAATCGAAAATGGAATCGGAATCGTGAAAATCTTATCAATACCCATCCCTAAGCAGGAGGAGGTTAAGTGAAACAGATCCTGGTAGACTATTTGGGCCAGAAGTACTGGGCCTACTAGACATTAAACCTACATGAACTGCTCAGTCATGGAAACCCCTGCTATGAAGCCGTGCACATTTTTTGTGCTGATGCCAAAGGAGGCGACAACAGAGGCGACTTTTACACACTCTGTGCCTCAGTGACCTGCCCGCTCTGTAGCATTACATCTTCTGGCACTATTTGCTGAGTTTCTGTGGTTCCTAAATGCATCCACGTATTTTTCAGTTACGGTAAATGTACTGGTTCTTAGAAAACATCATTCACATAAGCATTTTTTTCTATGTCTAAGTGCTTTTTATCTAACATTCACTTCCCAGTGAAAGTATTAAGAGCTACTCTGGGTTCACTATCTTCCACAAGGATACTTTGGCATGCAGACTGGAGAAGCCAGGGATCGAACCACCAACCTTTCTACCTTGAACCACAGCCACAGTTCAACCCAAGTTAATCATGGAATATCTAGAAGGGAAGAAATTTCACATATTGTTAAGATAACACACTTGAATTCAGTGAGCACTTGAGAGCAACACATGTTTGTAAAGACAGGCTGCATGGCTAGTTGCTTGATCTTATACACTTGGGGCATTGGGATTGAAGATACTATGTGACCAATTTTTGTTCTGTGCAGTGTAAGTTATGAGAGTTACTATGCATAGTAGCATCAAGAGGCTCAAAAAATGCCTTTTACACAACATTAAGATCTGGTGAGTGGAACATCCACCTACACTTCATCATTTCTCAGGTGATCTTAACTCATTTACTCACAAGTGAACGTTGGATAAAACAGCTTTTCCTTTTCTGTTTCCACATACAGAAAATTAGAGATGATGTTTTGATTTAAATATACCATCTTCCAAGAAAGAAGACAAAGCAGCCTTCACGTGAGATGCTTTCTGACCGAGTCAGCTAATAAATTAATTTCACAGTTAGAATACAATTTGGAGTTCATAATTAGTCTTCGAGGGAATATAAATTAGCGGGGAATATACAGCAGGTGAGAAGCACTGCAGAGAAACATGGACTGATTCAGTCTGTAACTGTTGGAGCCTATTTCTACGACAAATTTCATCACAACTTTGGAAATAAGGACTTGGTTAAATTATCATGTTTTTAGAAAGTCAATGCCATTTTGACCTAAAAACACTGAAAGTACAATTGACACGATTAAAGATTAAACACCATCTCATTTCTTTTCACCCAGCAGCCCAACATTTCACATATTAGCACTCTTTAGCACAATATAGACATGTTGTCCTGGCCTCACTGATGGACAAATGCATCACCTTTCTACTGTGTCAGAAGAAACAGTCATTTTATCCCATTTCTTTCCTTTTCTTTCTATTTGTTTTGCCTGGAAAATATCAGCTACAGGCACTTCAAACAGTTCAGTGACTAAACATGCAGATTTCCTGTTATTGAGGGGGGATCTCATTACAGCAAAGTAATTCACTCCTCAGTGGCTGCTTTGGAAATGCATCTACACCCGAGAGCTCCAGCGTGCCCATAAAAGAGCTAAATTAGCACATGGTAGTTTGACATTTTGTGGCCATAGGGGAAGTGTTTGCGGGAAATGAGGTGCTTTATCTGGCCGCCTGCTTTACATTCAGCGTAAATGTGAGGTCTTGATTCAGCACTGCGCTGAGGAAGAATCACTGTAACAGATATGACAGGTAGGTGCTCTGTGTCGAGCTCTAAAAAGCCCTCTGTCCTTCCTCACACATGCTGTTGGATAGTGTTTCATCATCTGCGGTTCCATTAAATTTGTTTCATCTGTCATCCGATACACCATAAAGGCATGACGCTAGGGACATAAAAACACGGGTTACGTGTCAGTGAAAAATAATGGCAGGAGTTAGAGCTGACACTGTAAAATCAACACAGAGGAAAAAACCTAATATGATCTATGAAAGATCTTCCTTGCTTCAGATGGGAGAGTAGCTTCTATGTGATGTTCAAGGAAATCTGAAACATTTGACCCACGAATGGTCAAGTGCAGATCTACTTCAGGTATATTTATACTGCTTCACTCAGTAGGTCTGTTTGGTAGATCAGCCCTTCATCTGTCAGCGTGGCAATCGACTAAGATGAGTGACACGTGCTGGGTGGAGGAAATAGCTCAGATGGAAGAGTGAGAAAAGACAGGAGGGAAGGCGAGTGAATCAAATTTCTGAAGAGGAAACCTTGTTTTAGGGAAATGTAGCCCGGAGCTATGTTTAATACATTAAAAGCAACCAGTAATGTTATCACCCAGAGTTACAGGGAAATAAATAACATTAGACACGACTAACATCCAGTAGCGGTCCAGTCAGAGGCTCTATTACCAACCACGAAATCATATTCTTGCTATGAAAAAAGTGTTTTTAAATACAACAGTTTCTAGTCAGTGACTAATTTGTTGTGACACTCAAAGCATCAGAAGGTGATTTTTAAATATTAAAACATGATTTTCTTTATTACCATTCATGTATATCTGCACTGTCTTTTGTTGACTGTCTATTGCTGAGTGTATTTGTACTGGCCTTTGGTGTGAGGTATGAGCCACATGGGTCATACTGTTATTCTTTGTGTGTTTGTTTTTGGGTACTGACAAAAAGGGAAAAGTCCAGGGAAGACATCACAGCGACACTAATACGGACATCCGGCAGACATGAGGCCACATCCCAGATGCTAATACAACTTTCATTTTTTTTAACAGCCTTAAATGTTCTTGAATGGATGTTCATAGATCTGTGATCCATTTCCAGGAAATATTTGCCACTGAGGTTAAAGCTAACAGATGCATATAAAGAGTCAACTTTCTCCTCATTTGATGATCGATGACAGCTGTGTTCCTGTTATACAGTCTATAGCTAGTGAATATTTAATAAAAACATGGCTCCTGGCTTACACACTGGCAAGACTTATCTTGGATGAGAGACTAACTGTCATGGGCTGGGTCGTGTGACCCAGTGTTTGAGTTTTATGTATTTTGTATCCGTTTTTGATCTAGTTAATTTCTAGGTGGCTATTTAGTCCTTTATTTCTTAGTTGTTTCTGTCATCTCCCCCTGTACTCAGTCTCCCTGATTCGTGCGTCTACCTGTCATGTTTCATGTCTGTGTGGTTATGTTAAGTTCATGTCATGATTTATCTTCATGTCTATGTCTCTGTGTTTCCTGTTTTATTTTGAAAGAGTCTAGTGTTCTTTGTTCACTGCATTTAGTTTTACTCTCCCCTGTGCTGTCATTATGTTTCATGCTAGTCAGCTGCGTCCTCATGTGTCTCCACTTCCCCTGATCACCTCATGTGTGTATTTAGTCCTCAGTCTTGCTGTGTTCAGTGTCGCGTCGTCTGTGTTATCTCCCCTACCCCTTGTCACAGTTTCCCAGCCATAGTAAGTCATAGTCTAATTTCTCAGTAAGAGTCATAGTTTCCTAGTCTATGTTCAGGTTTTCCCTCAGTTACTTTGTTGTTGTTTTTTTCCGTGAGTTTTCGGCCCTAAATAAAGGCTTGCTTTTTGTTAAGTCCAGTTTTGTCTCCTCGCCTCTGTCTGCTCTTGGGTCCTCTACTCACTCTACATGGTCTGCCCCGGCAGTCCGTGACACTAACCATGGTATTAGATAACAAATGGGTTTGGAGAATACAGTCATGGCCAAAAATGTTTCGCAAAGGCTTAAAATGTGTTTTTTATGTACTTTATGCAGTTTTTATTTATATTATTATTATTTTTTACATGTTTCTATGATATAGTAAAAAACAAGTGCATGCATTGGCAGTGGTGCTCCTGCTTAAACATTTGGTCATGACTGCCAACATTTTGAGCTCAAAAGCTGTCATGTTTAACAGAAGACAGAATTTGGGGTTGTAATTTTAGGGTAACAGCAATCTGGTGTCTGGCCACAGATATTTGTCAGATATGCTCAGGACTTTAACGTTGCTCTTTACTCCTTCATCCAACATCCTGGCTACAAGGACCAACTGCTCACTTACTGACACTGATGTGCACCATTGATCTGAGATATTCAGTTGTAGGGAAATTAAACTCAAATGTACACATGTCAAATCATATTCATCATGTTTATCATATTCAAAGAAACCCGCTCAAGTTTAAACCGAGGATCAAAATGAGGAAAGAACGGCGACTTAAGTGACTTTGAATGCGGCATGGTTGTTGGTGGCAGGTAGGCTGGTCCGAGTATTTCAGGCACTGCTCATCGACTGGGATTTTTCCACTGTACTAAATCTTTGAGAAATCTTTTCAGCACTAGTTCTTAAGGTAAAAAAGGGTCCAATCAAAGTTTACCTACCAAGTTTACCGTCTTAAAAACACTATCACCTGTGACAAAACAGATTTATTACATATACACTGATCGGGCATAACATTATGACCACTAACAGATGATGAAGGATAAAGCATTGAGTTAGAGGGTGAGCACGTTCTGTCGGTTGCAGGTGGACCCAAATGCAGAACACCTGACAGACAGAAATAACAGTAAATAAACCCTTTATTAGGAAAACAGCAAACTCTAATAACAAAGTCAAATAAAGGCGCAAACCACAGTCTAAAATAATCACAGGGAGCGAGGATAAACAGAGAGCACATCAGGACAATGTATCAGGGGAGACACGCAGACACTATGACAAAGATTAAAGGAAGATAGGACTATATATAAACTCAATGAGGAGTAACTGGGATACAGGGCACAGGTTAGAGCAGAGCACAGGAGGAAAGGATTAACATCAGGAGGTTAAAATAGAATGAGACACCTCCAGTGAAACAAGAACTGTCCAAAGAAAACTAACAATAAGACATGAAGCCGAACATTAAACACACAAACAGAGACGTGGATAAAGGCAAGGCAGGAGCGTGTAAACAAAACTTGGGAGACTGGAATAATAATAACATGAGAACAAGGACAGAAATACAACAATATCACTGTGAATAATATTCTATTAATAGGATAAAATATTTACCTTTAGGTTTATTGGATGCATTTTACTCTTTGGAGATTTTCCTTTCACGTGTCCGTGTGGGAGAAAAGTGAGACGCCACATTGAGTTTGTGTAGCATTTGTGTGTGCGATCAATGGAAAGATAATTTCTGCCCATGTTAAATATTTAAATATGACTTCTGTTAAGATATAATAATAATAATCATAATAATAATATGGATTCTTTTTCCCGCCATCTCTGATGATATATGGTTTCTAGTCCCTCCGGAGTTCTGTAGTACTGATAGAGACTAGGAGTGTTGGCTCATCTTAACTGTCTTAATACACATCCTGTTGTTGAGCTCGCAGGTATGAGTTGTTATGTAGTTTGAACAATTCCCATTGCCCCCTCCAACATCCCACACCTCACCATTTTGACACGTAGCCTGTGGTTTCATTTCCAGATGATATTCAGCTCACATCTGACGTCTTATTTTGATTTTTTTTTAAAAAGGGGATGAAGGTGTGAAGTGTCAGGCCCGGAGTGACAGCCTGTTGATCAAAGCTTGAGCCAGCTGTCCTCTCTGTGGTTGTCAGGAGCATTTTCAGTGTTGCTGATTGGATCCTATTACTGTTTTTATTGTCATTCAGTTGTGTGAGCTATATTAATATTTTTGGCTCATTGCCGCTCTCAGCTTTAAGTGCTGGTTACAGTATGGTGTCCAGTGTAAAAAACATGGACCTGCAGGGTGATTCTGTCAACTTTTTGAATTCTTAAATTGCATGTTTTTGAAGCTTTGCCCACACAGGGCTGATGGGGCTGATAAAGCACTGCTAAATATGTCTACATTCGTTTTGGATAAATCCTAGTTAGCTTTAATAGTGAGCTTATTAAAGGATAGGTGAGGAGAAATAAGGATTCTGCATACTGCTTTATGTCCAAAAAGAGAAAGAAGAAACTTGATTTGAGGCGTTCATTAAACTGGTACTCTAATCTCCAGAGTGTGTTACCAGTGACAATGAGTCCTGATTAGAACAAACACTCGTGGTGATAATGAAGGACTGACAATAGGTGCATTAGTTGCATAATGGCAAGTATGATCTCCTTCAATTTGGAATAACAATGTTGATGCAGTTTGCTTTTAGGTAGTTTCATTTGAGCATAACTCATAATAATGATCATAAAAAGGTGTCTGTTTGGACAGCAACTCTAAGTCTTTGCTATTCTTTTCTATGTCTTGTTCCAGCTGAGAGATCCTTTCTGTCATTCAATTCAATTCAATTCAATTTTATTTATATAGCGCCAAATCACAACAAAAGTCGCCTCAAGGCGCTTCATAACTGCTGGACTGGTGATGCTTGCAAACAGTTACGGCGTCGGTCTCTCGATGGGAAACGTTGGCCCTAATATCACGCTCCACAACACTCTCAATACCCTACAGCTTTCTCCAGAGCTTTACCTCATCTTCTGTGCTCCCAAAGTGCCGCAGTACATGTGTTACTCGTGCTCGCTCGCTAAAGATCAATGTCAGCTGAGTGAAACACTTAGGGGAGTTTAATTTGAACGCACTCATACCTGTGCAGCCTGTGACTTCCGCAGCTACAGGTCAAGTTTTTTTAAGTGACAAACTTGCTGTCAGGATTTTCACACCAGTATCATTCCTGTGATACCAGTGATGCTTTCCACAAGTGTAACAAATGTGCAAAAGCAGCTGTCATGCAAGATCTTCTTTTGCTCCAATTGCAGAGTACTTAGTCCCTTTGGTAATCATGTTAAGGCTAATTGAACACAATTATAATTACAGGAGATTTTCCTCAGTCACTTTCAGTTGTGCACAGTCCATTTCCTGTGAAAAGCCTAGTGAAAAGCGCATAGAGAGCTTCGTGTAATGGGTTTCCGTGGCTGAGCAGCTACATCCAAGCCTTACATCACCAAGCACAGTGCAAACTGCTGGATGCAGTGGTGTAAAACAGCGGTCCCCAACCCCCGGGCCTCGGACCGGTACCGGTCCGTGAGTCGTTTGGTACCGGGCCGCGAGAGTTGAGGCTCAGGTGTGAAATGTATGGTTTTCAGGGTTTTTATCGGTTTTCAGCGTTATTTTGTTATCGTTTTTATCGTTTACTCGGCTTTCCTGGGTCTTTTCACGTGTGTTATGAATAAATCTTCTTTTTTTCGGCACCGGTACTAGTTTTATTTTGTTGTATTTATCCGCGACACCTTAAAGGCCGGTCCGTGAAAATATTGTCGGGCATAAACCGGTCCGTGGCGCAAAAAAGGTTGGGGACCGCTGGTGTAAAACATGTCACCACTGAACTCTAAGGCAGTGGAGATCTCTAGAGTGAAGAATCAGGTTCTCCGTCTGACAATCTGATGAACGAGTTTGGGTTTGGCAGTTGCCAGTTAGTCTGACTGCATGGTGCCAAATGTAAAGTTTGGTGGAGGAGAGATTATGGTGTTTTGTTCTGTTTTTTCAGGAGGTTCCAGTCAAAGGAAATCTTAATGGCTCAGTTTACCAAGACATTTTGGACAATTTCATACTCCAAACTTTGTTGGGATGTTCAGTTCCCGTTGCAGCATGACTGCATCAGAGCACAAAGCAAGGTCCATAAAGATGTGGATGAGTGAGTTTGGTGTGGAGGAGGTTTACTGGCCTTCGATGACCTCAACCTGATAGAACACCTTTGGGATGAGTTAGAGGAAAGACTTGCGAGCCAGGCCTTCTCATCCAACATCAGTGTCTGACCTCACAAATGAGCTTCTGCAAAGAATGGTCAAAATTCCCCTCAAACTCTTTCCTAAACCTTGTGAAAAGCATGTCCAGAATCTTGGTGAGCAGGGTTTTTTGCTTTGTTGTTTTGGATTTAGTAGGTTATGGTATTAAAGGTAACCTTTGTGCTTTTAAAAATGTAAATAAAGGTTGCTCTTCAGATTACATTTTATTGAAGTCTGGCACAGCTTACAACGATATGGTACAAATACTGGTAATTATATAGCACCTTTCCACTCAATTTGTGCACTCAAACCACTTTCTGCTAAAAGTCTCATTCACCCAATAACACACTCAAACTCCAGTAGGTGCATTAGGGGTATTTCAGGGTGCAGCATCTTGCCCAAGGTTACTCCAACATGCAGACTAGAGGAACTGGGGATTGATCCACCAATCTCCCTGTTGGTGGATGACCTGTTCCACTACCTGAGTCACATGATATGTCAGTTCATAGGAGGCATTGTAGAACCACTCAGAAGGGGGCTGAATGCTTTTAAAGGTACTTGAATTAGTACTTTCATTATCCTAAAGCCTTTTTGTAAATTTATCTCAAGTATTTTGAATTTCAAGTAATCTTTCAAGCCAGAACCAAACAGTGCCAAATGAAAGTTTTTTTCATCATTTCCATCTTGAAACTCCTTATTTGTCCTAAAATCTTTTCCTCATCCATAGAGAACATGATATAATACTGCATACAGTACTGTATATTTATATAATTCTGTTGGTGGGATGCTGCCTCTCAGCAGGCTGGGGTCCTCCTTATCATCTTCACAGTTTAGCTGTTGATGTTTAGGCCAAGCTGCAGCTGTCAAATGAAAAGCATCCCGTGGAGCCAGTGTCTACAGGTTCACATCAAACCCTGGCAGACTCCATCTGCTCAGAAGGCAAGACCTATATTTATCCTACCTTGAAATGCCTGACTGTAATTGCATCAGCTAGTGTAGCTATCAAACTGAATCATACACTCCTTTTTTCTTCCTTACTAAAATAATTTGCCACTTTAGGTTCCTCAGTTCCTACATTACCTTCTTCCTGTGAGTATTAACAGCAAAAAGTTTAAACTGTGACTTTAATGTTGGTAGATACACCAGATATAACGCTGCAACCAAGGGATTAGCTAAGCTTCATTTATCAACCACACTGAGCATGTGGAGGGAAAAAAGCTACAAAAGGCTAAACAAAAGACACATTAAAAAAAGAAATGTAGAATAATTCCTTGGTGAAGCAAGACTAAGTGGCTGCTAAAGCAAAGAGACAACTACAGTTAGGTGTTGTCATGGTCCTGAGTCTGATGACTCAGTGGGTCACTCTAACTTATATCTTACAGTGCAGCTACCATTTTTAGATGCCTCAATCGAAGTCCAATTCTGACCACTTGCACTCGCCTGTTGTGTGATATCACCACAGACCTTAAACTTGTGCACAGCGAACATTGGCTTCAGCTTGAAACTGACCCAAATTCCACATCCCCCCCCAAAAAAAAAAACAAAAAGCAGTTCAGGTTTTAGCAGAAATAACATGTTACACTTAGCATGTAATAGATTTGGGGAGAAAAGTCTTAATTAAAAAAAATACTTTACAAGATACTTTCATTTCAAATAACCACACCAAATAAATGTGGTATTGTATGTTATACATGTGTGTATAACATACAGTTTAATAAAGGCTAACTAAAATCTAGGAAATAAAAAAGCAGTAGAGAATAGAAGTATTTATAAATATATAAATCTCTTTGTAACAAACTTTACAACATTGATGCAGGTAGAATGAGAGACCTCAATAAAGTACAATATGCAGTACAATACAGAACAATGTGCATTGATATTACAGATAGTGAAAAGTAGTCAAGTAAATTTGTTCAATAACAAGCAAAAAACAAATACATTTCAAACTGACCACTAAATAACAAGTGTAACGACCCCGATTTGAAAATGTAGGGAGTACAAATGCTAAAATGTAAGAAGTAGAAGTAGAAAGTAGGCAAAAATAAATAAAAAAAATACAGCAATAAACTTAAGTACAGTAATGAAGTATTTGTACTTCGTTACTTTCCATCTCTGATGCCAACAATAAATCATATCCTAATGCAAAATGTGGTTTAGAGAATATTTGTGTCATGTCGCCCACAGAAGCACTTAATCCAGCTCTCTTACTTAAACCAGGGTCAGGAAAGAAACATATCTATGTGTTTATCTGCCATAAAGCACGATAAAAAAAAATGCAAACAAAGTGGCAACAGTGTAAGCAGACTAGTTGATTCCTAGAATTATTAAATTACTAATGGCACATTTGTTCATGAAAACAGGCTGCAGTCAGGTGCTCCTGGACCCTTCTCATTCAACTAGGAGCATGCCGGAAAAGCGACGACGTTGCTTCCGTTTCATGTGTCCGTCCTTTGAAAAAGTCCGGGTACAGCAGCTTCTAGATCGCGTTAATGGCGCCGCCTGTTGGTATCACTGACTGTAGAAAACACGTACAGTGATTTGTAAAGTCATCGGTTGATATTCAATCATTGCCAAAATACAGTCACTGTTACCAGCAGGCAGACTCTCTGTGACAGTTTAAAGAACTATTTGCATAAATCACAAAACCCCAAAAGCCTAAAAAAGAAATGTAATAAATGTTAATAAAAACATTAAAATACTATTTTGAGTCCTGTTTCTATTACACAAGTGCAAGTGCATAATCACGAATGAACTTTAATTGTTTATTTAAAATCATACTAAAATATGCATTTTAATGAAAGGTCACACCAACTCAAAGTCAACAAAATAAATAAATAAAACAGCAAATTTGGCTTTTATGCCAAAAATAGAGATTTTAACTCATTAATATTACGGTTTTAAAAGTCTTTTTTTTGTATCCACCAAAAGACTGAACGCTTGCTACTGTTAAACTGACTCATAGTCACATGACCACTGGTGGAGCTGTTGTGTGAGATGTGGTGCCACGCTATTGGCTACTGCACTTTTTTTATTATTATTGGCTACTAAAGGATCAGTGCCCCTCTTTACCTTCCTTCTTTTGCTTTTTTTCCCCAAGTAGCTTATTTTGTTAATAGAAAATGTGTGTGTGTGAACTTATTAATTAATTTATGAAGCTGAGCTCTCATGGGCAAACTAGTCTCCAGGCTCCGTAACAGACATTCAGAGCTCTTTTTTTGGATTTTGCATGCCTTTAGCTCCATTGTCTGCCAGGATGAGTTAACACTACGTACTACTGAGAGTCTTCCATTTTGGGGTTTTCTAGTTTCAATTAGAATAGCGCAAACAAAATTTGCATGTTTGCAACAGGATGCTAGTAAGACTTTCAGAAAGCCTGCAGAACTACTGCTAAAGACCACAAAAAACAATGGCAAGTCTGCTTGAAATTAAAATAGAAATAACTGGGGGTTAGCTAAAAAAATATATGCACAGTCCTTTTATTTCAAGTAGTAAAAAAGATAAAGAAATCAAAACAAGAAAAGCACTAACAAACATTTTATTACATAATTCAAATTCTTACAGTGAAAAAAATGATCCTAGTCTGACCCGACTCCCACTTCACACTAAATTATTTTCTGAACAAAACCCCCCAAATAACAAAAACAGTGTGCAGATGTGAATAAACCCGCTTACAGAAAATTAAAATGAAATCAGATGAAGAGACAGCACAGCACAGTCAGGATACAGGACGTAGCTGCTGCTGTCAACCCTCACTCTAGAGTTTAGCTGGTACAAACAGCCAGTTCTTGCATCTTCTCAATTTCAATTCAATGAATCAGAGCATAAAAAGCAAAACTGCTAGAAGGAAAACAGGAGCTTTGCTGACTCTTCTCTCACATTTGCCTTTTAATCTTCATCAGGTGTCACTTGGTCTCCACTTAATGCTGCAGCACCTCCTGGAACCTGGAAAAATAAAGTTAAAGAGCATATTGTTATAGTCAGGGTAAAAAAACAAAACAAAACCCAGTCAGTGTGTGTCCAAGGACATCATCCCCTAAACAAATCCCGAAGATTTTTCATATGTATAAGTTACATTAGTTATATAGCTCTGTGTTTTTGCTTTAAGGATATTAATGCTTACAAACGTCTAAAAATGCAGAAAATACCCCACCGTCAGGCTGTTTCTTTTACCAAAATCTCTGCACGTTGTTTTCTAGCTGGATCTGAACTTATGGAAACGTTATCTGGGCCACTTTTAGGTGAATGACCACTCTGAAAGCAGCAATCCTTTCTGCAGATTTTGTTTGCCCCTCAGGCTGGTGTGTTAACATCTTACCGTTCTCAAAGCTGTCCTTCTTCTTCGTCAGAGCTCGGATCTCCTCTCGATGCTCAGCAGCTCCACTTCGAAGATCAGCGTCGCTCCGCCGGGGATCTTTGGAGGGGCTCCCCGGTCTCCGTAGCCCAGCTCGGCGGGGATGACCAGCTTCCTCTTCTCGCCCTCGCACATGCCCAGCAGGCCCTGGTCCCAGCCTTTGATCACCTGGCCGGTGCCCAGGGTGAAGGTGAAAGGCCTGTCGCGGGGAATGCTACTGTCAAATTCGGTGCCGTCCTCCAGCTTTCCGGTGTAGTGCATATTCAGCACGTCTCCTTTGCGGGATTTGATGGGGCAGTTGTCCACTCGCTTCTTGATGCCGATCTGCAGCTTCTTCTTCTCGGCTCCACTCACCGCCGCCGGGCTCAGGGAGAGCACCGCCACCGCGAACAGCACGTACACCCGCATGGCTGCAGTACCGAGTCTGACGAGAGTGAAGCTAAAAGACCAGCGAGCAAAAGATGGGGGAAGCAAAGTGAGAAACGAGCAGGAAATCTGTTCTTGAAAGCGGATATGCGTAAGATACGACCGGATGTCGTTTACCGGGTGGTGTTACTACAAAACCCGTCCGGAAAAATTACCTGAAGTTGGATTCACATTGGTTGATTCTGGTCGGTAGCGTAGGACTAAGTTCCCTGTACTGGGATTGGTTTTTTTTGTCACTTATACGTAATATATACAAATATGTCTTTTTGTTTTCTAAAGACGGTAGTTTACTGTTATTGACTGTTTTGTTGTTGTTCTTGTTTTTTAAAGCAGAAATTTAAAGAAAATAGTCTAAGGACTAAGGCTGTAATTCTCCAATTTGAATGTGTCATTCAGCCTTGTAAATCCTAGCAACCGTCTTAAATCAAGTTACATCCTTTTAAATTTGTGAAATATTTACTTTACTTGTTATGCCTTGGAAATTTAATATTATGCATCTGGAATGTCTTGTATGTTTTGACGCTGAATATTTTTTTCTATTAAAAATTATTTATTACAAATTAAAGTAAAAGTGTGTCTTAAATCTTAAAAATAGGATATTAAAGTAAACTGCGTATTTATTTTGTTGTGGTATGAATGGCCATGTAATCAGTATGAAAAGCTGTAAAAACGTATTTACCCTGGAAGACAGCAGAGGAAACCCTGAGCCAAGAGTCCACATTAACAGTCAAAAACCAAGTTCACATGTGGCAGACCTGATGGTGACACCACAAACCGTTTAAAACTGCTTTCAGTTCTGTGAAATGCAATTAAATTAATTTTAATGGAAACATTTTAAATCCAAGAAAACAGTCGTTTGATGATCCTGTTTCTTTAAGAAACACTGAACGACGAGCTCGAAACAGACTTTAGCCTCATCCCTCCCACAGTCTGTGTTACGTCACCCACTGTCACTCAGCGGTCACCTGCTTCAGCTGAGGTACGTCTAGTTCTCTCTGTGTACTTAAACTTGCATCTCCACGTACTCGACACTTCGAGGGTCAATAATGGGTTTGTATGTGGGCTTTACAGGGCTGAAACCCACGGGGAGAACACGGAGAAGCTAACAGCCAGTTGCCACAATGCTCGCTCGCCTGTTAGCGTCGCTCGTCAACAACCTTCACGTCGTTGAGAAGTTGGCGGAGTCTCGACCGATTCGCAGGGCGGCTCAGATCACAGCTTACGCTATCACCAAGGCTCAGATAGCCGGACGGGACGCCTCGGACCGGGCCTTGCGCTCCCAGACGCTACGGCAGGTCCGGGACGAGGCCAGCAAAGTGCCCGGGGATCTGGGAGCGATCAGTGGCCGCCTCAAGAGAGTCAGAGACACGTTTGTGAATGAGGTGAAGTCGGGCTGGAAGGACGGATCCAGGCAGGTGAAGAAGTGAAGAAGACAAGCTGGTTGTGGGATGTGACCGAAACGCTGCTGCTTGAACTAAATAGAACTATTGTGTGAGCACATTGTCTCAGCACGGCACAGAGACGGCGTGCTGGTGAACCATCACCATCAGGGTGCGCTCAGGTGGTCGGTAATGTCTGTACTCGCAATCTGCAAGGTCAGTTTATAACAAACTGTGGTTAGAAAAATAAATGTCTTTTTAAACTTCTGAAAACAGCTTGAAGTGTGCTCTTTACCTCCCACAAACCTCTGATTTGGATGTGGACGCTGTATTTAAGTAAAACATTTTGTTTAGAAGATTTAGATTGGCTTCTGATGAGGTCTTCTTGACATTCATCCCTTGTCGCGAACTGTGCAATCATTTGTCTGTAACACATCATCCTGCCAAAGAGCCTTTTCTGGCTCTGTGTTTCTAGTGTTATATAAAAAAAAAAGTATTCATTAAGTGAGATGTGCTGTGTAAAAAGACCTTTTTAGATGTGACTCAACCAATAAAGATTTTAATTCAAAACAGCTGAGAGTCTGCACTTAAATCCCATCTTGATTGTATTAAAAACTGCTGTAGTGGTGTACAGAGACGCAATTACAAATATGTGCAATTGCCCAGAAACTTTATGCCTCCCAATTAATGGGTGAGTTTTACAGTAGGAATCCGGACATATCAGGAAAAGCTTGCTACCAAATGAAAATAACTTGTTAGTAAAGGAACACTCTTTAATTGGTGTACAGCATTAGTTGATTAAACTTCAGGGATATTGATTTGGTCAGTTTAGTAGCAGAAGGGTTTTATAGTTTCAGCTACCTTGGTGTCAATGAAATAGTCTTATTGCTGCCCCTCTAATTATCCCCAAAAGAGTAGGAATTTTACAGGTGGAGGCCACTGACATCGTTTCCCCTTCTTTTGTTTTATTTTTCTTTCACTAGTTTTACATTTAGCTACTACTGGTAGCATGAGGCATAAGTTGTCCATTGGATTGAGATCTGATGACTGTGGAGCCCATTTGAGTATAGTGACCTCACCATCACGTTCAACAAACCAGTTTGAGGTGATCTGATCTTTGTGACATGGTCCTTGATCCTGCTGGAAGCAGCCATCAGAAGATGCAGTCAGTA
Organism: Perissodus microlepis; assembly: GCF_051167445.1. Taxonomy (NCBI): domain Eukaryota; kingdom Metazoa; phylum Chordata; class Actinopteri; order Cichliformes; family Cichlidae; genus Perissodus; species Perissodus microlepis. The sequence goes on from NC_140477.1 coordinate 30,486,955, forward strand.
ACAGTTCTCAGGTAGGCTGTGGCATTTAAGCAATGGTCAGTTTGTCCTAAGGGGCCCAAAGTGTAAAAAGAAACCCCCCCCCCCCCCAAAAAAAAAAAAAAAAAAAAACTCCAATATCGTTCCGCCACCATCACCCTGAACCTTTGATATAAGGGCAGGATGGATCCATAATTTCATGTTGTTTATACCAAATTTGGACCCTGTCGTCTGAATGTCACAGCAGATTTTTGGACTCATCAGACCAGGCATCGTTTTCTAATCGATTATTGATTTATTTATTTTTTGTCCTGATCTCAGTGGACAGGAGGGGCACCCAATTTGGTTTTCTGCTGAAATAGCCCACCTGCTTCAAAGTTTGATGTGTAGTCTGTTTAGAGATGCTCTGCTGCAAATGGTTGTAAAAAGTAGTTATTTTCTTTCTGCTCCCTTCCCATCAGCCTGAAGAATTATTGTCCCCTGAATAAAAAAAATAAAAATATTTTCACTCAGAGAACTGCTGCCAACTGGATACTTTTAGATCATTCTCTCTAAATTCTAGAAATAGTTGTGTGGAAAACTCCCAGCAGATCAGCAGCCTCTAAAGAGTCAGACCAGCCCGTCTGGCACCAAAAAGTCACTTAAATGAACTTTCTTCCCAAATCTGATGCTCAGTTTAAACCTGAACAGGTCACCTCCCTCATGTTTAATTGCACTGAGTTACGGTGATGTGATTAGTCGGTTAGATAGTTGTGTTTAACAGTGTTGAACAGTTGTGCCTAATAAAGTGGCCACAAAAAAGATCCTCATGGAGAGAGAATTTGAAACACCTACAGAAAAGTGAAAAAAAAAACACTGGACAATTTTAAAGAAGGCTCTACAGAGTGCATTTAGCAGTAAAGAGCTTTATTTCATTAGAAAGAGCTTTATGTAGAAATACTTGTGCAGACACACTGGCCTGGCAACTAAATATTAGTCACATGTTCCATCATTTCACATAGAAATACATGTCTTATCCACAGAAAGAGAAGGCATTGGTTTCTGACAACATGAGTCAGTACATATACACTGATATGGCACCTGAACTTCATATAAAAATAAATCTCTTAACATAGGAAAAATACACATCCAATCAACATGTTAACAACAGGAAATAGCATCAAGCAGCAGCAGCAGCATCCAACAGGTACAGTGAATCTGAGCAAAAACAGTCATTGTTAAAGAGAGAGTAAGTGAGCTGTTTGGGTTGGAAGACATGCGATCACACTCTGGAATGATTAAAGGAAAATCAAACCCCTTCCTAACCAGACTAAACCTACAAAAATTGAAATTAAACACTTTTTTTCAAGGTTTTAAAGTTCAAATGACCCAAACAAGTCTTGCACCAACACTCCTCTGTCACTTCAACCATCCAGAAAAACAAATTCGCATTCACCCTCCGACACAAACCACAGGGTGTCTCCTTCATGTTCTCCCCAAAGTTGTTGGAACCTGACAGGTTGTGCTGGTTTTATTCACTCCATCTGTGAAAAAACGGATAAACTGCAAAATGTGCAGAAAATGGCTGCATGGTGGAACATGTATTGTCTGCTGACACTGCTGTTCCCGATCAAATGCATCAGATTACAATCAATAATAAGAGAAAACAGATGTCACTGCACTGGTGCAGGCTTGATCGCATCATTTAAGGACTTAAAATTTAAACATTTGAGGAGTATACATGAAGCAGACAGCCTACGGACGCACATGGAGTTGCTTGTCATTACACACTCGCAGCACAGCTCTGTGTGGAGGTCACACTAGTGCATTTTCACTGGTATGGTATTAGCTTACAGTAGAAACAGCCTGGAGCAAGAAAAAGGCTGTGCTCATATGCAGTATTTACAGTGCAAGTGGCAGCAAAGCAGCAATCTGACTTGTGGACTCACGGGAAACCTTGGGAAACTAAAGAGCCGGTGTGAATCCAGTTATAACTGGCTAGGTCAGGACAGTTTTAAATCTTTAACAGCTCACACGTGAGCTTAAAAGCCAGATTTGGAGAGACGGTGCTGCATTACTCACTTACAGGAAGCGTTGTGCATCAGCACTACTACATCTCACATCCGAAGGCAGCTCCAACATGCCGTCCTCTCGTGTGTTTAATTAACATACAATCAGGCAAATACAGAAAGGCAAAGGGCTCCCAGGGCAGTGAATGCATTTATGGTGGCGGGGGTTGAGTGGACAGCAATCAGAAGAATTAAAGCCTGGACATTAATGTGGTGAAAAGAGGTGAATGAAAAAAAAAGGAAAAGAAGTGACAGTTGTGTCTCAGAAAGGAGAGCATACAGAAAAACGAAAAAGGGGAAAGGAGTGGGGAAAAGAGTAGCTGTGTAGGCCTGTCATGCTGTCGTTACATCCAGTAGTTGGTCAGCATGAAGCTGAACAAGACAGTCGGCAGCAGCCACACAGAGGACGCCACTGGAAAAGGAGAGAGATCAAGAAATATTAGCGAGGCTGTACATGAGACTTATTTTTATGTTAATGAAGCAATCCCCGAGACAGATGGCCGCCTTTTAGTCAAATTTAAGTTGGAACAAGTTTTCTTCAACTCTAGATCTCCATTTTCTTCAATCTGTTTATTTTTGTCCATCAGTGGAACTTTTTGTATCAGATACAAAGCACACATTTTTTTATTCCTTGCAAACTTTAAGACAGAAATTTAGGACAACTGCACTCTGGCATTTCAACTTAAAGAGGCCGCTGCATTGTTTCATTTCATTTTCCATCATCTGTCTTAAACTCTTTTGTGAGCATGCCATACTTCTACTAGTTTCCCCATTTCCAGTCTTTATGTTACACTAGGCTAGTGCCTGGAGCTTCAGACTTGACATACAGAGGTTAGCATGTTGGCTTTACCTGCATTCGATGAGCTGCACTCCAAGTCGACCAGCGAGTCCAAGTAGACCTGGCCCAGCCACTCCTGGTAGGTCTTTCTGTCAGCAACACCCACGAGGCGCACAGCGGAGTCTTTGAAAATAAGATCTGTACCTTTGTACACCTGTGAGTCAAACATCTTGAAAGCAGTACCTGTGTCACTGCCAAAATATGTCTGCAAAGAAACACATGGATATAAAAATTTCATGGGAAAATCATGCTTGACAGAGTAATTCATGCTTTTGGATGCCCAGTTTGAATTCTCAGACCTCAGAGCATCCTTGAACATACTGCCAAAAATCCCCAAACTCTTATTCTGAAGGATCTCTGATTCTCACAAAGAACATTCAGATGAACAGCGTTACCTGTGCTTGGTCCAAAAGTCCATAGATAGCATGGATGTTCATGTCTGGGCGTACCATTACAGCGTGGGAAGGGACTCTGCCCAGGTTGCAGTATTTATAATGCGTTACCTCGGCTTTACCTCCAGACTGACAGAGCAGCTGGAAATCTGAAGGCAGCAGACCTACACAACACAATTCAGATGACTGACTTTAATGTAAACATGTTTTTTTTGTTTGTTTTTTTATTCTCCCTAAAATAGGAGACGTTTAAAGGTGAGCATCTCAAAGTCCGGTGTTACTCGTCTTACCGTCAGTGTTTTCGAGGACAGTAGAATGCTTGACGAATGCCACGTCTCCCTCTCCTTTTGCCACACACCTGAAACGACCGGATAAACAAACACATGCAAGTGTGGCGTGAGTGCATTAATCTTCAATAGAATTTATAATTTATAATTTGGAGGAGCTGTGGCATGTTTCCCATATACACAAATATATCAGAAATGCTTCTGTGGTTTGGATCTGTATGAAACTTCCACTGCTGAAAATTGAAAGGTAAAGACCTTCCATTAACCTGACAACCACCTATATGCAAGCACTTGGCGACAGTGGGAAGGAAAATCTCCTTTAAACAGGACAAAACCTTGTTTCTGCTATATTAGAAAATATTTTAACAACATCCTCTTAAATTATTTGATACTCTGTCAGGGCAAAATATTGCTCAAAGCTGCTGACTTAAAGAAATACAGTGTTTGTACAGAAGAGGGTAAAAAATGTCTTCCTTCAGTGAATGAATCCAGATTTCCTGATGCGGTGCAGTGGGCTTGGGGTGGGTTTTTAGTACCTGAAGGCGCCGTTGTAGCCATCATAAAGGTCTTTTCCTTTCTCGCATTTGTTCTGTCCTGATTCGTCTCCCACACAGAGTTCACACAGGCTGCTGGGGAAACCGGCTTGATTCGCACCTGGTACACAGCACTTTTCAAAGAAGTCTCCAACAGCTAAGCATCATGGGAAACATAAAATGCAAATTTAGAGACTGCCCTGACAATTTAGGCTCTATCTGAGGTGAAAGAAAGAGCAACAGCAGTGTTTGATCATTCCACTGGTGTTACAGTTTGACCATAAATGTGCCTCAAATTTAAAAAACGTAATCAGGGTTGTAATGAACTGGAGAACGCTGGCAGGTGGGATTATGGGAGTTTGAGAAACTAAAAGTAACACAGTTTTATTACAGCCTCTGCTATCAAAGCTCAAGGTTTTCTATATTTGCCTCCTGACCACATCAGCTCATACTTCTACAACACACACACACACACAAGCACACACACGCACACACACCAAACTGACCTTGGGGTATCTGACATTGTTGTGGGCTGATCAGACCTCTCTCCATCAGAACTGCTACGGGAATGTTCCAGCCAGCTGTGCGGCCATATCCGGTGTGACAGGAGCGACGGCCACGCAGGTCGTCTAGGTTACGAATGTCAGAACTGCTCTTTTTCACCACTGCAACTGCGTAGTATGAGGAACCATCATGGTCGTCTGGAGAAAGAAAAGAAAAAACCCCCACCTGCATGATTGCTTCTCGTCTGTGAAACCAGACCACTGTGACTGCATTTTGGAGTCTCTGTGTTTTTACCTGTGTAGCTCTCGCCAGTAGCTGGGACCAAGCCATAGTCTTTGCCTGCAGTGTAGATATAACCTCCATCCAGAGTGATGGCGTCGGCATCTTTGTTCTATAAACACATGACAAGGAAACGCTGGAGTAAAGATACCAGAACTGCTAGAATAAAGCATTTTTATATCATTTCTACAAAAGTATTCTGCAGGCTGATGTATAATAGCTGTCTGAGATAATTAAGTAACATATTTACATATATTCGTAAGTGCATGCTAGTTGTGAGGTAACAAGACAATGTACATGTGACTATTATGTATCCTTAATATAGCAGTTTTGCCCCAAAAGGCAAAACTGCTGTGGGCTGTAGAACAGGGGTGGGTTTGCTGTCTACTGTGGGCCCACACAGTCATGTTTGCTATTTCAGTAAAGCTAAATGTTAGGCAATATCATTTTATGCAGTAGGTAAATGCAACACTTGCATTACGTGACGTGTTTGTAGGGAACTGAATGCAATGAGCTGAGTTATTGTCGTTTTAGGGACTAAGAACCAGTAGGGAGATTTCTGTTACCTTGATTTTCTTCATACAGTCAGTCACAGAGTCCCCGTAGACACAGTTAATGTTTGGAGTTAGCCCTTTACTCTGGAAGGCCACGCTCATGTCAGCACATTTCTGCTGCTCACCGCTGGATATCACACACCACCGCAGGGCATTTGGGATATCTGACATGGGAGGTAGTTGTAGGTTGTAAAGACAGTTAAATAGGTTTTAAAGCAAGTTAAGGAATGATCCGAAGTGTTTAATAAAAGATTGTTCACCTTTGGGATCACAGTCCATGGCCTTCAGAGCATTATGGTACCTATTACCCATCCACTTCTTGGGTTCATCTGAGTTAGCTGCCTTAAAGGTGGTGGCGAGATCAGAGAAAAGCACAGTTCCGTCTCCATAACCCGCCGATGAAAACATGGGGAAGTTTGACTTTTGCTGCAAACAGGAGGTCAATGTTAATTAACACTGGAGTACTATGACTAGAGTGTTATTCAAATAAAATATGGAAGGCATTATCACATGTAAAGGTTAAGATGGTTAAATCCTGCCATATCTTAAAATACTTTTACACTTTATTCCAAACTTGACAACTTGAAAGCCAAGTGGTAACCATATGTTCACATGTATATAAACCATATGCCAGTGTTTCTAAGCTATTATTTCAGTTGGCCTCTAACACAGACTTGAGTGAAGTCTTACATTTTCAGCTCACAGCCAACCTCCAGTTTGAACTCTTAACTACACTAACACACCCACACACTCTATATGTAATAAGAAATGTAAGCAATCTCACACCAAGGCTAAACTGGTGACTATTGTGGAGTTGTTATTAATATCACAGAGCTTTTGCCATTACTCGTGCTTTTAGCACTGAAGCTGGTAATTTGCTGTCAGTAGCATAAGTACAGTTAAACCGAGGTGCTTCAGATGGTCGAAGAACACACTCTTCCAAAATTATTATTGGAGATTGATTCAGGCTTAACCAGCCATCTGTACAACTGACAAGCACGTAACCAGACAGTAAGTGGAACATATGGCAGCACAGCACAGGTTTAATTGATTTTCAATTCTAATCTCACCTTTGAGAAACACAAACAAGGTCACCCAGGCTTGCTACTACCTCCGGAGGAATATTGCAATTTTAGGTATGTGTACATAAATGTGTACATATATATGTGTGTTTATTTGAATATATGATGTTTAATTCCATCTTTTTCTTTTAGGAGTTGCTATTAATATTAATTTTAAGTTGTTCACATTTGAATCACACCTTCAAATTTTAGTGAAGATGTTTAATTGACTCAAAATGTTTGGACAGCAGAACCTTGTAACACTAGTTTTGAAAAGTGCAAATACAATTTAATATTATTATTAGTAGTAGTAGTAGTAGTATTCAACCGATTATAAAGTCAAATAGGTTCAGTAGCCTGAGTTTGTTTAACTTTACATTTTGGTGACCATCTTTAATAATGATATTAATGTTTTTTTTGTTTACATTTTTTTGTAATGGTTATTCATACTCATGTGACGGATGGGAAAAAAGGCTCTGACTTTCACAATGCAGAAAAATAACCCCTTGGCTTACTGAGGTGCTACTGATGTGCCATTAATGTCTGAATGTTCCTAAGGAGGGTTTGTTTGGACCTACCAGGCCTTCCATCAGCATGTTAAACACTACAGAGGGACTGATGTCATTTCTGACCACAACACCACGAGATGGGACAGGGACCAGGTTGCACCGGCTCCACTGAGTAACAGGAGCTCTAGTGCCATCAGGACACAGCAGTTCATAGTCTGCGGACTTCAGTTCTTTTGCCCAGGTTGGACCACGACCTGGTGAAGAAGCACCTGGTTAAGTTACATCCTGAATGATAAAACCGGCTTAGTAGGAAACTAATTACTATAATAACCAACTAATGTCTGTCTACCCTTCACTAACTATGACTTTACCGTCAGTGTTCTCCCCTACAGTTGTGTCTTTGATGAAGGCCACATCTCCAGTACCTTCAGCCAAACACCTACAGAGACCAAGAACAGGACATTTGCAGAGTTTCAAAATACAAGCTATTAAAAGCTTATTCAGTCCTCAGGTTAAAACACACACACACACACACACACACACACACACACACACACACACACACACACACACACACACATCTTGCTTCATAATTTTGATGTAATGTCAAAATTAATAATTTAAACTTTGTTGTGAAATAGAAACTAATTAACAGATATACTGGACTCATACCTAACTGTGTATCTTCTGTGTAAGAGTGTAATGAGTGTGAATGTGGGTTTACCTGAAAGCTCCTTCGTAGCTGTAGTACCTCTCGTTGCTGCTCATCTCACATTTGTGCTGCCCACTTTCATCTCCTATGCACAGCTGACATAGAGACTGGGGCTCACCTTGGGTAGCTCCAGGGATACAACTGGCATTGAAGAAATTTGCAACACCTAATGTGCAAACACACACGCATGCAAAGAAATGTTACTGTGACATGCAACCGGTGTATTACATTATTCTGTAAGAATATGTATTTTGAGAAGTGTGTAAAGTTTACTGTGAATGTTCAGCAGGCAATCTCAGTTAGTTTTATTAGCATTATCATTTTAATATTTTTCCTGTAGAGTTCATACACCAAAGTACCAAAATAAACACTAAAATAATTTTAAATACTGTGAAGAAATCATTTTATTGACAAGGATTCAGATCACCATACTAGACCACGTCTGTCTACGCTTAACTAACTAGTATGTTAGTTAAGGATCCTTGTTAGTGCCCTCTACACCCTCTAGCAGACCGTTACATGGGGAAACCTTTTGAATACAAGCACACTGATCCACACAGGTGTGCACACGGGTGTTCACTGTTCATAGACATAAACTACACCTTTCTTGGCTGCTACTTCAAAGCACATTGTGTGCTGTCGGTCCTGCTTGCTGCACAACAACATTCAATATTTAGTATTTACTGCTGTTTACACTTAGCTAGATTAATGCAATGGTGTTGTGTTTAGTATGTTGCTCTGTTTTTTTTTGCTTGTTTTCTCTTCTTTTTCTCTCAACAGGTGATCCAGGAGATTTTTCTTTTTCTTCTTTCTCTTTTTAAGTGCCCTTTCTCACTGTCCCTCTTCCCTTCTATTTTTCTTTTCCTTCCTCTTTCTTTCTCCCTTTCCTATCCCCCAGTCATGTCTGTCCCGTCTGTAACAACTGAAAATAAAATAAAATAAATAATAACAACAAAGGTCGATCAAATGGACCAATACAGCAAGGCCGTGATGATCCATTTGGCAAAGTAAATCCATTGGGTATCCTTGTTGGTCTTCAGACAACAATTCTGACGGCTAAAGAACCAAATGGGACAGGCAAAAAAAAAAAAAAGGATCCTTGTTAGTTAAGCTTAGACAGAAATCATAGTCCACTACCAGACTTGGTAAATGGCTTGCTGCTGAAAAGTTGTGGCTAAATAAGTTAGCTAAATAAAGCTACAGGTAGTTAACAGTTTAGACAGTAAAAATAGAAAATAACTAATTATCAGGCTTTTACATTGAAAATCTGACAACCTAAAGCATAAATAAATTTTTATAACTAGGCTTTGATTTTTAATTTTGAGATGTTTATTACAATCTTGATGATTTTGTAATTTTTTTGAAAATGTCACATTTTAAAATCATCTTGATAGCACCCAATAAATAACTGAAGGCTCATAAAGAATTTATACCAGCGGTCCCCAACCCCCGGGCCTTGGACCGGTACCGGGTCCGTGAGTCGTTTGGTACCGGGCCGCGAGAGTTGAGGCTCAGGTGTGAAATGTATGGTTTTCAGGGTTTTTATTGGTTTTCAGCATTATTTTGTTATCGTTTTTATCATTAACTCGGTTTTCCTGGGACTTTTCACGTGTGTTATGAATAAATCTTCTTTTTTTCGGTACCGGTACTAGTTTTATTTTGTTGTATTTATCCGCGACACCTTAAAGGCCGGTCCGTGAAAATATTGTCGGGCATAAACCGGTCCGTGGCGCAAAAAAGGTTGGGGACCGCTGATTTATACAACCATTTGGAGGCTTTTACTTTGAAAACACACATCACTATGTTAATCATGATAACCTTCCTATGCGGGTATTTTTTTACTGCAGGTTCAACTTCCAGTTAAAATGACACAATGTTCCTTTAGTGTATATATAAATATATATATTCGCTATCATCTGATCATTTATTAATAAGTTCTATGTAGCTGTGAAAATAATTGGTGTTTCAGTTTAATAGGCTGTGTTGTCCTGGTCACTTCGTCTTGTACCTCCATACTCACCTGTTCAAGATTACTCCATAAAACAAACTTAACTCATGCTATTCTCTGCTAGCTGTACTGTGTTCCTGTCATGTTGTATTCTGTCTAAAATGACTAAATATTCAAAACTCAAACATGTCATTCATACCCTGTGGGATGTTGCAGCCCATCACGGACATGTAGCCTTGGTCTATCAAGTACCCTATGGGCATGTTCCACCCAGCAGTGCGACCTATCCCGGTGTGGCAGCTCTTCTTTCCTGCCAGGTTGTGGATATTGATGCCAGAGTTTTGTTTCTTCACTACAGCAACTGCATAGTAGGTGGTGACAGCTGAAGCAAAAAAGCACAGGTATTAGCAACCGCTGTATGAGACTGATAAATCTAGACCCACAAATGGTGTCTGACATGTTGACACTGAACTCCTATTATCAGAGACCAAAAGATATCTGGGATCAAAGTATAGTTTACCACATCAGTTTTGAAATATCCCACATGTACAATTATTGTTGGGATTAACAGGTGTCATAATGTAACACACTTATCTAGATAAACATAAAGGCTGACTTGGTCAGTTGCTATCTCTATGAAACACTGTGCATTAATGTTAGTAGAGATAAGCCAGAAGATATAAATTCAATAGAAAGACATGATATAAAGAGCAAATGAGATATATTCTCCGCTGAGTTCAGAAGATAATCCTTCTTGAAGAGTCATAAAAGCTTAAAATGTCATAAAAGCTTCAAGAGTGACAAAAGCTGAGTTTTACTATGTAATAATAGTAAAACCTTTACATATGAATAAAACATTATTCATATGTAATTCTGTTTATTTAGGCCTATGTGCTTGCTTTTTGTGAGAAATCAAGCTACTCTTGTTTCATTACAAACTGAGCCAAAACTCAGAAATAGTGTGAGAAAATCTAAAAACACCATTACTGCTTCTGCGGAAATTAAGAGGGTGAGTCGCAGCCAGGTGTTCCTTATCAAATACATTAGATTAATTGATCATCAGTAAGTGTGAGCATCTCTATAAAAGCATCAGTTTTGACACAATTTTCCCAACTGTGGGTACCCCAGCAAATTCTCCCCAGAATGTGTGATGCTCAGAGGAACTGCAAAAACAACACACTCTCACTCCCAAAGCGTAACATTTTACACTACATGACAAATCCTCGATATATTACTCTTCCGGGCACCCAACACGTCCCTACGTTACAAGATCATAAAAATGAGGAAACATGAGAACCGTTTGGAATGAATCCACACATGTACTTTTGTTTTACTTAAATCGCTTTGGAAAACACTATCCAACGTCATTAAAGTGCTGGTTAAGCTTAGGGATAAGGTTGGGGTTAGGGCTTGAATACATGGCTGGAGTGTCATTCTACTGGATTTCATCCATAACCTGGCGCATAGCATAAGAACGTGGAGGGTCACCTTTCACGTTCCTCAGGAACTTGACAAATGGTCATTATATTACGCCTCAGGAGTGATCACGGGCTGGCAGGCCTCAGTTGCCATGTTAATTTCAGAAGTTCATTAGAATTAGCACAATTAGAAAAAGACTAAACAAGTACAGATTGTTTGAAGGGTTGCCAGGAGAAAACCTCTTTCCTCTAAAAAAGAATAAGGCACAGCTTAGGATTTGCAAAGCTGCATCTGAACAAAATCACAAGGCTTCTGGATCAGTGTCCTTTAGACAGACAAGACCAACCTGGAGATGTTTGGCCATAACGTACACAATATTTGTCAAATACTGCAGGGTGCAGTACGCCGTTCAGACCTATTGCAGTCATGGAATCGGCCATATACCATGGACAGTGATCAGTGTCTTAGCAGCAAATTTACAACAGAATGTCTGAAAAAGTGATCAAGGTGTGGCAAAGGCCCATTCAAAGTCCCAAACCTCAGCCTGATTGAAATGCTCTGTCACGACCTTAAGAGAGCTGTGTACAAATTAATGAGTGCAAATCTCAATTATCTGAAGTAGCTCTGGAAAAGGGAGTGGACCGAAATTCTCCCCAGTGATGTGAGAGCCTGATAAAGTTATACAGAAAGTGATTATGTTCAGTTGTTGCTGCTAAACGTGGTTCACTGAATCATGGGGTGTACTGCATTTTAGGTTAGTTTTTTTTAAATTAATTAATTAATTAATTTATTTATTTAATACCAAGGTGCAATATCTCCTTTTCATATTGTGAATGGATAACTTCACTAGTCTCCTGACTGGTCCGTTTACAGCATCCTGCCATACAACTGCATTTGTTCCTAACCATCGGGAACCCTCGCGTTAACATTTATCGAGTTGAAAAAGTTAGCGTTCATCCTCCAGCTTCACTGTGCTAATGCGTTTATATTATGCTAACCATAGCTCTGTTGCTAGCCACCACATAGCACATCATTATATACCCGCTAGTCCAACTTTAATAACCCTACAAATGTCACTGCTGTTTAGTTTTGTCTTCATTTATGTTGGAAGTGACAGCAAAGCTGTAGGTTTAAATTTTTCAGAAATCCCTCAATGGTATATTATTTAATCTTAAAATGTTTTTGGAGACTTCCTGTATACCACTAGAGGGAGCCCACGTACCACCAGTGGTACGTGTACCACAGTTTGAGAACCACTGCATTAGAGGTTGTATTTAAATGTTCCAATATGTAAAACCTTAAAACTGAAACAGGGTGTCTTTTGTTTTCATTGTTTTGTTAGTTGATTGTAGTCTGTCTGTGGCCAAAGAAACAGTTGTTAGAATATTTATTTTATTTATTTAGACATTTCTAGTTATTCTGTATTATTTAAACAAGCATGCAGTGATCGAAGGCCTTTTTTTTTAAAACTTTGTCATGTTCCTGTACTTATGCTGCGCTCAGCTAAGCTTAGAACCCGCTAGCTTCATCGCTTCTCCTTAATTGTAATTCACTGATTTGGGGTCTTACAGCCAGCCTGTGATTCACTGCCAGCCATCTTAAACGAAGCTGTTTTCCCCAAGTTGTAGATGTCTTTGGCAGACATGGATAGGGCATCAGCTTCCTTTCTCTGCAGACAAAAATATAAATGATAGTGAAACACAGGACATAGGGCGTCAGCAGTAATGGATGACTCATTAACTCAAACATTGCAAAGATGATAACTAATGAAGAAATATTTGAAACAACAACAAGTCTTTACCAATGAAGGTTTTAAAATAAACATGAAGCATGCTTTTAAAATGTAATAGCTATTTGATATTCTCCTAGGATTTAAACTGCTGTCTGTAATTCAAGCTCAGCCATGCTTATGCTTCATTAACTGGGGCAACTTGTTCTCAGGTCAGAAAGCTCCCAGTCTGTGGTTGTCATAAAAAAAGAAACACAAAGTGTGCATTGTGCTGATAACAGATCACCAAGTTATTGGTTCATGATTTATGTTGTTATCTGAAGTCTGACTGTACTTTCTGGTACTCGGAGCATTTAATCAACTTTAATGGGTCCTTGTTGGTCCCACATGACTGAAATAAACAATCTTCAAACTTTTTGGGTCCAGGGAAGCTTCAAGTTTGATTTCCTACCAGTTCAATCTTACCTGTAGTTTCTGACCGCAGTCCTCCACTGACGCTGCATTGACGCAGCTGAGGGAAGGACGGATGGAGGCTGTGCTGAAAGCCTGAGACATGGCCTGACATTTCCTCTGCTCGTTCTGTGAGATGGTGCACCATTTGATTGTGCTTTGGCCAAACACTGAGGGAGAGACAGGGAGTGATTCTGGCATTAAACTGTTACACCACCTGATTTACAAAAATGACATTCTGCTTCAGCACTGCTATTCCCAACATGGGAACTGGGATGTAAAAAGGGTTGCAAAATAATTTACTAAATGGGAAAGGAAGCATATTTTTACTGCACACACGACATTCATTTTCTCAGATATTTTTCTCTGTGGTACAGCAATAAGGACTGAACAGTGTTATTCCTCCAGAATAGGGGATTATTGATAGAAATAGCTTCACTTTTATTGGTCATCAGTTAGTAAAGATGTAACCAGAAATAACTGTAATAATACAAAAGGCACCAGTACAAGGTAAATGTCCTACTTTTTAAACCTTTTGTAAGTAACGTTGTTGTGCACAGTTTGTTATTATGGTTTCTTAATCATTTTTGCTTAATTTTTTTTTTTTGCCAAATTATTTAAATCTTAAGAGTCTTAAGAATATTCAAATCTAAAAGTAAAATTGTTTTCATGTACATGGACACTCAATAAGATCCAACACAGGATCAAAGATCTTTCATATAAAAGAAAAACGGTTGCACCTTCTTTCATACATTTACAGCATATTTAGCTTTAAAAAGCCAGTCTTACCAGTATGTAGTATTAGCAGTAGTGTTCCAACTGTCCTCCACATGGCCACAGCCTTGTTCTTGTTTCCGCTCTGCTGGATGAAATAACCTCCTTTCTCCTCTCCTCTGCTTTATAAAGTGACTTCTGAGTCAAAGTCCTCCTTCAATCTCCAAGGCTCAGCTTAAAGTCCACGTGCAAAGCTTGTATAAGGCTGTATTTTCCACTGTTTTACAACTCAGACACCTATAATAGTGTCTTGCAGGGATTAAAAGAAGATATTAGCTCAAGTTTTTTCTAGACTTTAAGGAGTGTGCCTCCCTGGTTTACCAGGTCTGACACGTCTCTGCTGCCGCTGCCTGGCTGCAGGCCAAAGCCTGGACACAGAGGTCTTTTTTAACCCACCTCTGCTTTCCCCCTCCCTCCTCTCCTCGACCAGTGTGGTGCTTTTCCACTGATGTGCAAAAGGAAAGAAGGAATTCAGGCCAGCACATTGAGGTTGTAACTGACTCACAAAACAAGAAGTGTTTACCTGCTCTCACTGCTAAATTTGACCTTGTTTTTGTCTAAAAGACATGATTTGGGGTTTTTTTTGTAACGTTTGTTTTCCATAAGTTGCAGTCAGTTTGGCCTTGTTACCACAAGGTGACCACAATGTAAGGATTACATGTAAAAGTTGGGCATTTAAAATCTCACTTAAAATTAAGAAATACACATGTCTACACAAAAGTTATTTTTACCGCAGATAAAAAAAAGCCTCCCTGTGATGGATTTATAGTACTACGACTTATTAATAAAGTGTTACAGAGGCATCTGTGAGTAAATCTGTTGCTGCTGGTGGGGGAGCTTTTTATATCACTAATAAGCAGTGTTGGGTAAGTTACTTTAAATTAGTAACTTAGTTACATTACTAGTTACTTCTATCAAAAGTAACTCAGTTACTTCAAGTTACTCGTTACTTTCAAAGTAACTAGTTACTAGGGAAAGTAACTTTGGTTTTACTCAGAATTCTCCTGTTAATGTGTTGCTTCCGTAACTGGATACCCAGCAAGACTGCCAGTCTTCTTGCTTGCTTACTTGCCACAAGTGCACTGTGCCACCTACCAATAGAAAGGAAAAGATAATGTGCACATTTCCACGAGAGAAATCCCACGCCTGGACCGTCGTTGACCGCCCCATGATTCTAGCCTACGTCACAGCGTCATGTGCGCTTTTTACATCCAACAGGAAAACTGCAGTCGTGGTGCTTTCGATTGTACTCAGAACTCTGAAATTCTGCCTTCCAAACAGGAAGATGTAGGTAACTCCAGACTGCAGATGAGCTGCATACAGGGCTGGACTGGGACAAAAAATCGGTCCGGGCGTTTTGACTAGAGACCCGCCATTATAGGAAAAATCATTCCTTTGAATGAAAACAAATGCTGTTGTGACAGTGATGTATACTGTTCTGATGGTATATATGCATCAATCTATCAATTATTTGTTGTAAGACTCAGATAATTATTTTTTAAAATCTAGATATTTTAAATGAGAGTAAGAAAGAAAAGTATTTCTTTGTGCTCACCTCTCCCTGTTAATGCCCTACCTGCCCCCCTGGCAAAACTTTGTTAGACCTGCCCCTGCACAGTTACCAGCTGTCAGCTACATAAAAAAAGGATCCTGATGTTATTTGTCTCTCAGAAACAGTTCATAACTTCCCTTCAACTCATTCATGTCACCTAAAAGGTAAACCTGTTTCTCCATCACCTGTTCAGCTCTGATGAATCACTAAGGACATCTCCTGGTTTCATCTTCATGTTTCCTCTCACCACATATCCAAACCAACATCATGACCAGCAGCTTTACAGCTGTGGCTCCAGCAAACATCAGCTGATAGTAGAAATTAATATTAAATAAATTCTAACAACAGCTGACCAGCTTAAACGTGCTGCTGTTGTTTAAGGCGACATCTGCTGGTTTCCTCTTTCTGGTGCAAAGTGAGCGATAAACAAACGAGAGAGAAAAGCCGATCAGCTGATCATTGATCAGTTTCATGACTGAAGTAGAAACAGGAGAAAGAGGGGGAGAGAATGAGAGAAGAAGAGGCAGCTGCAGCGTAAAGACACAGAATAAATCCAGCTTTGTGTCTTTTCCATTGTAGCTGAAGTTCGGGACAAACTGTTCCTTTTCACCTAAATACGAAACACGAAATATTTTCTCTGAATACCAGACGATTCCATTGTTTAGGGGATGGTTGGCAACTCTAATAATTAACCTTATGAACAAAATAAAGTTCAACATCAGTAACATCATAGCACCACCCAGCTGTATAGAGACTCCATCATGCTAGCTAGTATGAAAAAGTCAGCACAACGAAAATAAACTCCACCTAAACTTGGTTTATATCTGACCCAGACAGACTGCAGGTCAGAACTTCTTACCTGAAGTTCAGTTCACCTGACACTCGGACCGGCGGCCGCATTGGGTCTCTGCTCCTCCTGCCTCTCCTTTCCCTCATCCACCTGCTGGCCTCCACCACTTGCTAATATTACTGAATCTGTGGAAGCTCCGCGATAGCCACCACACGAAGTAACGAATAACGATCTAAATCCCAGTAACGGGAAACGCGTTCCTGATTTTGGCATAATAACTAGTTACCGTGCTCGTTACCACAATAATAACGTAGTTACTGTAACGAGTTACTTAATAACGCGTTAGTCCCAACACTGCTAATAAGATATCTAGAGAGATATATTAGACATTTAACACACTTTCGTTTTTCAAAGAAAATGTGTGTGTACTTTATCCCACCTTACTTCACACCTAGGCATAATATACAGGGATGAACTTTGTCCGTATGGGGCTGTTTCACTGTACAGGTCTCAGGAGAGTTACTGTACTCTCATTTTACATTGTGGGCCACATACAGCCCACTTTGATCTTAAGTGGGAGTGAAACTCCCCTTTCTGTCATTGTAAAAAACAAAATAACAAAATATTTAATTCGTAAGATATCTTAATATACAACAACAAAATGCAATTTCAACAGTGTGTCTCAATTTTTATACATGATAAAGAAAATTTGCTATAGTACATGGAAGAAACCAGTCAGCACAACTTCAATTACAAGGAAGAAATGTGGGAAAAAATAGAGGAAAAAAGCCCTTCTATAAAACAGAATGTTTTTGTTAATTCACAGAAAGTGTCCTATTTTTTTCACTGTGGGTCCACAAAAAAGAAAAAAATGTCTAAATTTCTATTGTAGATATCCACATATACAAAAAGTCTGAAAATATATTTAAAAGTTCAATATTTATGCCCTGCTTCACATTTTCCAGTGTTGTCCAGTGGGCTGGATTGACATCTTTGCTGGACCAATTCTGGCCTCCGGGCCTTATGTTTGACATCCAGAGATAATAATAGAAAGTTCACAGAGGTTTGAAACCTTCTTTATCTTTCTTTCTTTCTTTCTTTTTTTTTTTACAATGCTGCAGTGCCAAACATCTGCTGAGTGGATGCTGCAGCACATGCGGATGCATTATTGTGGTCGTAAAAAAATTATAAGTCTGCAGCCTTTTGCCAAAACTCAGGAAGTCGACCTTATCATAAAATGTGTAATTGCTCTCATTGTTCACAAAATGTTCAAGTTCAGATACCTAACAACGATCATTTCCAGGCACGGGACAGGAGATGAGGATAATAAAACTTCATCAGCAGAAAGACGTCACTGTGGCGAAACTGTCCGGGTGTGAGCTTGCTCATTTTTTACGCTGTGACAGAATGAGGATGACACGGAGGTGACAGTCACACCGAGGTGTCACAGTGGTGCCATTTTCAGTCAGTGTTTTTTGTCAGCAGACATGAGAACCTGCGTTTCATTGAATATGAAGCGTTTAACCTGCATTTTACAATGCAGGACAAAACAGTGTTCTTTGCATAAAAATGTTGAACTGCCTCTGCATGACTGTCCTGAGCACAGAAGGCCCTAGGCCTGCCAAGACTGATATGCGAATAGTTTATATCCAGTGACCCTGGGTATTTTATTGCAGGATATTTGCTTCGAACTTCTCGATAATGACAAGCTGAACTCCAGGACTCGATGAACTCAAGAACTATGAAAGTGTGAACCTTGGACCTGGTGACGAATTATATCTGTGGAGATAAGTACAGACATCAGAGAGCCTAAGTCGAATGAACATAAATTAAGTTTTTCAGTCACTTTTATCCTCTGTGTGGCTGGGATTACTTTTTTTCCTTTAGTTAATATCTGAAATGTATGATTTGATACTAATTACACACAAAAATCATTTAAATCTTTAATATCAGAATGTGATAATAAAAAAAAAGAAACCCTGGACTGCAGGAGAGAGAGAGAGGACCAGACCAGACCCCGGGTGGATCTCACCTGCCTCTTTATTTTTGTTGTTCTGTTGTCTTGTTTTTTAGCTACGGTTTTTTTTTTTATTTAACCAATGGGTAAACTGAATCTGCAAAAAGGTCTTCAACTCTGTTTTATTTATATAGCATCTAATCACAACAGCGTCACCTCAACACGCTTTACTGTATATTGTAAGGTATAAACCTTACAACAATACAGAGAAAACCCCAACAATCAACTGACCTCCTATGAGCAAGCACTTGGAAAAGAAAAACTCCCTTTTGAAAGTTTGTTCTCAGGAAGGCAAAAAAAAAAAAAAAAAGCATTTCAGTAATAACTACGTGGTAAACGTGTTTTATTTTCTTGTTCATTGATTAGAAAAGGCGTAAATTTGAAAGATGATTACTCATATTATTATTATGGTTATCATTATGTAATTACATGAACAAAGCATTATTTGAGGCTGCATAGGTTTTTCTTGGGCACTCCAGCTTCGTCCAAGAGTCAAAAGAAAGGCAAGTTGGGTTACCTGGTGATTACAAATTGGCAGTATGAGTGAATATGAGTGTGAAAGTTCTTTTGTCCCTCTGTCTTAGGCCAACAGCCTGTCATCGGGTATACTCTATGACAGGTGGGATAGTATGGTGGCCCTGATTGGTCAAACACGCTGCAACTTAAGAAAACACCAGCAAATAGAAAAAAGCTGCAAAAGCTTTAAAAAAGCTCATAAACACAATGAAAGTTTTTGAGGGCAGGCAAAAAACAAAAACCAGCTCCCATTGCGTTTTATTTAAATTTTGCTGTATTTTATGTGCTAGTGTTTTCTTAAGTTGCAGGGCAGAGTTTGATAAGTGGAAGGAACTAAATAGCTGCATGAATTGTATGAAGAATATTGTTTGGACAGTTTGAGTCTGACAGTCATAGCATGACTTTATGCCGTGTTTAAAATATGGATATTGCTACATAGAAACTACCAAATTCTAAATTATGGATACACACACATCTTCTATCCGAGGTCTATCTGATATTCCCGTGTTGTTGTTGTTCCTGGATCAGCATGCTGATGTTGATCCAGGAACAACCTGCTGAGGTCCACTCAGGAAAAAAGAAACCCAAGTTTTTTTCTACTCTACTCTTTCTTTACTTTGTCTGCCTTTGTGTCCTCTCTTTCTGTCTTCTCTTCTGAATTGTAAACCACATCACTTTTATGGCTTGTAAACCTGTAGGTACCTCTTTTGGTCCTCGAAATGGTATCCATACACATTACTGTGAGCGCCTAGTGCTATGAGTTCTACTAGTTAGCCATAGAGGTTACATATGTGTGCAGCACAGTGGTGCACTTTACGTTTGTAAATGATTCTAAATTAACCCTTAGAGGTGAGAGCAGGTGTGGTTGTTTCTGTGTTTGCCCTGTGATGGATTAGTAAACTGTCCAGGGTCACCCAGAGTCATCTGGGACAGGCTCCATGGTTGGATGAATGGACATTTGTGTAGATTGTACTGCAGGGACAGAAATGGACTTTTATTACGAATATTTCTGAGTGTGCCTGATCATTTCATGGTATGCTTTTCAAACCATGTGTATTAATAGAATATACCTGAATATTAAACATCTGGAAAACAAATACTAGTGTTTGGATAAGTGTGTCTCTGTTGTTGAGCATTATCTTCAAGAAAGCGGTGACACAGTGTGAGTTTAGAAATTTCCGTCTGCGTCCCTTTTTTTGAGCATAAGTACGGTAAACAAAAACTCTTAATAACACCTGTCAACACAATTAATATTTGCACCCATTCAAGACCCTATTTATAATCAATATATAAACTGCACCCTTTTTTCCTGAACTAATTTAATGTTACTTTTTTCCAATTGTGCTGCTTGAAGAGTCAAATCAGACATCCAGAGAGAGCACTACAAACTCGTAGTAGAGGTGAGAGTAAAGGAACTTATATTAGATTACAGTTTTAAGAGAATATTCATACACATTCCACAATGCAATAAAAAGAAAAGAAGAAGAATAATCATCTCCGGTTAAAGGTAAAAGGATTTCAGTAAATCTCAATAAAGACTTTTATTTATGTTTTTTTGTACCAAAATAGGCAGTTAGAGCAGGGATAAATATTATATGTTAGATATAGTTCCATCTCTGTAATAGATTCTTTGCATCGGTGCTTTACTCTAACATACAGTGGCATGGTCCCCTGGCTAAAAACACACAGCCAGAGTCATACAGACAGCCCAGTTCTGTCAACACACAAACTCGACCTGAATCAGTGAGGATTACAGATTTGGCCTATCTGAACATTCTGTGGAGAAACATTTAAAGCCTTTTAAAACACATGCGGTCAAAAACTGGTTGTTATTTGAAATAAAAAGCTACTCTGTTGACAGAACAGTCTTTCTATACGTCTCCAGTCTCCAGTCAGCTTGGAGAAGTCGCCTCGGGGTTGGAGGATGGAGATGGGGAGCGGGTGGCTGACAAGGTCCATACAGGTGGGGGCTGCGTTGCCAAAAGCATCTTGGGATCTCGAATGTTACGTTTGGAAAACAAGAGATTATGTTACATCGTGTTTCCGGTGAGTGTCGTTCATGACCTCAGCACTCGCGATGTTGCTCCCTGGAGAAACTGGAAACATTACACCAACGCCAATTACGTAGCAAAGGGCTCTCAAGAATGTACGCTCTAATCCGAATAACAAAATATCTATGAGGCGGATAGAGTGTAAATAATTTTTTGCAGTCATGCGACAAACTTTACAGGTGCAACCTGGATTGCAAGAAAGTGAAAATAATATTGCTCCACAGCACCTTTCAGGCCACTGAGTAGAATGCATTAAATGGCCCTTGCGATAAAGCAGATGCAATGCTAAAAAACAGATATACTCAACAACACTGCTATGATTTTTTTTGTTGTTGTTTTCATTTTAGTTTTCAGTACAAGTAGAGTTTAGTCACGTGTTGTTAAGCTGAGCCTTGGCGACAAGCAGCAAAGCCTCTGAAAAGACTACTACAGGTAACAGATGCACTAAGCAAGCTTCACATGACCAACAGAGTCGCCATTGTTAGGTTACATGTGCTGTTAACGTGGTCACAGACTCCACTGAGTAGCTTTAACCCCATAACGCCAACTGTATCATATTTAACACATGAGTTGTGAGTTTTTTTAAACTTCTTTAAATATCATCAACCTAAAACATGCCAGATAAAGCAAAAATTATACAAATTGAAACTCGTGTATTGATAATTCATTTCTTTTTTTTTTTCTTTTTTCATTTGTCAGAAGGAAAGGAATGGCTCAAGCTTTACAGGGTTAGGTTTGCTTCTCGTGCTGTGTGGCCTTCTTAAATGAATGAAAAGTCAGTTCAGCCTCGAGCCAAACATTTCATCCTTCAATGCATAAAGTAGACATTTGTGAAATAATGAAAACAGGCTCCAAGATATAACCCTTAGCTGGATAATTATGGATGGAGTGCGGAGGTCACACATAAAGGCTTAAACTTAAAAGGGGGGTCAATGCTTAAACTTATAAATCCAGCAGGGGAAAAAGTGGATTAGAGTTAAATGGTTAATCCAAACAGCAAGTTTCTCCAGAAGAGTACACTCGATACCCCTAAAATACTCATCAACGACAGTATGACGTGTTTTTTAACCTTTACCAAAAAAACGCGTCGACCAGCTTCGTCTCAAAGCAGCTCAATCATCGCTGAGAGAAAAGCGAGTGTGTCGTGCATCACGTGCGCAGACCGGAAACACATGAGGGTAAAGATGCTTTTAAGAAACCAGCCCTCATTAGTGCAACTACGGTAAGAAGGAAAGCCGTAACAATGATGATTATGATCGTGATGATAGTGATGATGAAGCAGAAGATACACTGTTTAACGCTGGCGTGCGTAACTAACGTCACACTGCGCAGAGGAGGAGACACGAAGGCATGAGACAGAGAGAAGGAAGCGGAGGTGGAAGGAAAAGGCAGAGAAGCCTCTTTGAGATGAAAGCTTCTACGAAACAGACTCGATCTCGAATCTGGGCCGCTGTTTGTCGAGCTGTCGAGTACAATTTTAGAACTTAAGTAAAAAGAAAAATGTCTAAATTCCGTTTTATTTTATTTCTCCTGACAAACTGGAGCAGTTTATGGTTTTATTCTGACTTAAATGTTATTGTTTTGGAGTGTTTACACAAACTACAGCTTGTACAATAATCTGTTATTTGTATCTGATTTTAACATTTTAAAGATTTTTACCATTTTCCCTTCATCTGTACTTTGTATTCCAGACAAAGTATTTATATATTTTGTAAATTAGACGATACATTTCTACTGAAGATAAGAATTTGTAAAAAGTAACGAGCAACAGTGCAGATGACTTGACTCTGATTGGTGATTGATCGTTCGATGGCCATGTTTTCTCTTTGGCTGTAAATCGCAGTGAGCTGCCTGATAAATATGACCTTGTCTCTACTCACCATGGAGAACTGTGAGTTATATTAAAAATATTTCTCAAAAATGTGATAAATGCAGGTCCAGAGCTCCAAACGTACTCCATCATCAATATGAGGCAGTTTGTTTTTGACCTTTTAATAGCAAACTACTGATAGAGGGCTTTGCACTTTATTTATTTGAATTTAATCTTCTTTTGTTATCGGATCGAGAACTGCTGCTTCTTAATATAATTATTATTATGTCACACATTGCTTACAGATTAAATGATTAATATATTCTTGCTACATCTCTAAACAGTATTTGTTTTGATGCCAAAATTCTGTGGCATATTGAAAATTTTATAATGATTTTCACCTCATATCTAAAGTCTGTGGATAGTCAAAAGAAGAAAGGGAATGAAAGGATTGAGGATTGAGAAAAAACATGAATAAGAAACTGTAAACAGGAGTGATGCTATGAGGAGAGACAGACAGAGAGGGAAGGAGATCAAGATTTTGTCCCAAAAACATGCTCTTAAAGCTACAGCGTGCAAAACTCTGCCTCTTGGTGACAATATAATCATTACGAACCCATACATGAATGCATTACCCTTCGTTAATATGAAAACAACAACGACAACAACAATAAGAAGAACAATAATGAAATCAAATCAGATAATGGTACATGTCGCCTTGATTTAAACCACCTCCTTAAACATTAAGGAACTGAGCCGTAGGAAGATCCACCAATAGGCTGCTGGACAGACATGAGCTCCTCCCACTTCAGGAAGCAGCAGTCCCAGATAGTCCCAGCCTCGTCCCACTGAATGTGCTTATGTAAATGTGTCAATGCATGTAGTGATGTGCGTGCGTAAGAAAAAGAGAGCAAGGAAGCAGGCTGATAATAGAAAATTAGACAAGAAGGAAGTGTGCAGAGAGGCTGATGTTTGTGTGTGTGTGTGTGTGAGTATGTTGTATATGGGTATTTATTCAGAGTCGCTCCTTGGTGGGAACCCAGATGTAAGGACCAGACTGCTCCTCGATGATCTGCTTCACCTGCGAATACACTTCCTCTAGAGTTGAGCCCTGGACGATTGCTGCAGGAGAGAGAGAGAAAAATATTAAAGATTAAAAGATGTGTTTAAATCAAATAATGTGACACACAGGAAGAAAATAGTTAGATGGATGGATGGCCAAATATTCTCTTCAGGTGTTGGTAAAGATCAAAACCTGAGCTAAATGAGATTTTATGGACCAAAAACACAATCCCACATGTATAACAGCTTAGCTTTAAAACTACTCGACGTGTATAAATATGTGAATAAATCACAGCTTGCCAACAACTTTATCAGCATTAAAGGTGACAATATGCCAGTGTGGTTCACAGCTTGCCCCTGCTGCATGTTTAACAGTTTCTCCAAGCTGCCTCCTCCACAGATTCTCCTCAAACACAAAAATAAACTTGATCACATTTTCACTTACACCTCAAAGCATACTAATCTTTGATCGAAAAAAGTTGAGCAGATATGGAAAATGTTATTTTTACCCTACTTTCCAAAGTTATACAGCTCATGTGTACAGTTTTCTTTTCAAAGTGTATAACCGCCACAGGTGAGACTTTACTGTACAGTATTTATCATACACTCACAATATCCTGATATTATTAGTGCAAAATATTTCTGCAGTGATTTAGTAGTAGCAGCGACTCTGGAGGCAGTCCAGATGTGCACATGGAGACAACCTTGAGGGGGGAGATTTAAAGGTATGTGTTTTGTTTAGGTGACTCACCAGTGAAGTACTCTGTGAACTCCTGCTCCAGTTTCACAGCTCTGTCGTAGGCCTTCCTTGCCTGCTCCTCACTGAGACGCTTATTCATCTCTCTGCAGAAAGAGACTACAGTTAGTTTTCTGTAAAAAAAAAAACATTAGACCCTATGTAAAAATAGCCCTACTGATATTTTCGTAAAGTTCAGCAGTGTTAAGATGACTCAGTGACTTTTAGAAAACGGAAAGTGATGAGTGAACAAAAGTAAAGGAACATATAAGCAAAAAAGAAGCTGGGCTTCACATTTATTTAAATTAGTGAAGTTTAGCCCTCATTTAAAATAATATAGGCAACATTCTCACTGTAGAGGCGTTTGACTTATTGCATATTGTATAAAAATACTGTCAACCGGCAGCAGTACCCATCAGCCGTCCAGTAAACTCACTACGGCTCAGGGGTAAAAATGAGTTTTTTTCCCTAATAAATGCAGCTACATATTTTTTAATGGAAAAAGAGAAAAAAGTACCTTCATGAGAGGTATTTCATCAGTATGACATAAAAGCAGAACTTTTGAGAATTAATATTTGTCATGTCAACCTTGAACCGTCTCTTAGAACATTTTTGTGGCACTTATACAATGTTACTGGCTTTGTTTATGTTGCTGATAGTTTTTACTTATGAGATGCTTATAGGATGCTACTTAAATTTTTTTAACTACTATCATATTTTTAACCTTTCCATTTGATTACTTGAGCTTTGAAAGAACAGATGATAAAACAGTGCAAGTCAGATGCTCAGATTGTCTTTGAACAGTTATGTTGTGTCACTTACAAAATGTTGTCGACACTGAGTGGTCTAATGAGGATAGCGATGGGATGGAGGCCTGCCATCTGGAGACGCTTTATCGCGTTCCCTGATACATCCAGTATGCAGTGCTTGCCCTGTGGGAGAGACACGGAGTCAGACATTCTTTCTTCCCATACCCTCGCTCTCTTTTTCCCATTGATCGTGTCTCTGTCTCACCTTGTCAGCGACCTCTTTGACAGACTGTATGCTGGTTCCATACAGATGGTTGTTATACTGTCCAGCCTCGATGAACTTGTGCTCCTGAATCTCTCGCTCCATGAGCTCTCTGGAGGACATGAAGTGGTAATCTCTACCATCCACCTCGTAGTCTCTCCGTGGCCGTGTTGTGTCTAAAGATCAGAATTTACACAGACTCAGGCAAAGAAATAAAATATCTTAGTGTGCAGTATCCTGCTCATGAGCACCTTAGTGCACATATTAGCCTGAAACATTGAGATTAAAAAGCAAAAACACAACATTATGTCACATTAGGGACTCATCTGTCTTTAGGGTAGGACATCCATTTGTTGGGGGTTTGGGAGTCTCATAAAAATGTTTGTCAGTTTTTTTCTAACCTAAAAAACTAAATGAGGCAAACGTGACCCTTCACTGAGCTCATAAAAAATGTATTAAAATTAGGCATGACTTTGCGATTTTGATTTATTGCCTCAAGGTCATAAGGTTTGCAAAGCTCCAGTAACTGTTACAGGTTTCTACTGGGATTTATAATGAACTAAAGGCACTCACGTGGGACGCAGGAGCCAAACTTGTCAGGGAACTCGGAGATGAGGTCATCGTTAACCCGATCTTTCATTGGTCCAAGCACGATGACTGGCCGTGTGTAATTAACTGAGAATTGACAAAAAACCCCAAAAAAACAGGTTCCGTCAATGTGTAAAATCCACTCCTCTGGAGTGTCTGTGAAGGATTCACAGTTTTAAAAAACTTATACCAGCCCTTTAACTCTGCCTGTCTGAAATCAGTCATTTTTACCTTAAGTCACCTCACTCAAAAGAAAAACAAACAAACTGGAAAGCGTGCATCAAGAGGAACCTAAAATCTATAAAAATTTTAATGCAGCTTGCTCCAGATGATTTATTTAATACAGCTAGGAAGTTTGTAATGACTGACCCACCGCTGCTTCAGTGGGATTTAAGCAAGCTACGGAAAGGTTTTCCAACTACCGGTCGACTGTTTTTTTTCTAAAATAATGAATTCTTACAAACTCAATTAATTACTTCCCCCAGGCATGTTTAAAGATGTTACAAAGTACTCTGCTTTAATAATACATTGTCTAAGATGTGTTGATTCTTAAAGTTACATCAACTGATTTAAATGGTTTGAAGTTTTAGATTTTTTTGCAACGGCCTCGGATTCGCTTTAAAAATGCTGTTTGCAGGTAAACACTAAACAAACACAGCGAGCACTTTCAACACAATTCCCCTGTCAAAATGACAAATTCTTTCCAATGAGAAATGATAAAGATTGAAACACAGTTTTGAGTAGAGAAGCACTTTAATTTACCTACATAAGCTAAGCTAACACACATGAAAAACAACAACAAACCGAGGAGGAAAGGGAAGCCACTGACCTTCATGCTGCATGACAGGTTGGTAGGTGAGAAGGATCTCCTCCTGACCAGCTGTTTAAACAAACACAAATGAAAGACACATTAAAAGGACCAACACTTGACAACATATCACGCCCTGATTTCTACTTTTGGAAAAAGAGTTCTTCAACAGCTCTGGAAAAGCAGGCTGCAGAAGCAGAGAAAGGTAAACTGTACACACAAAGACATGCACGCAAAACTAAAGTAAACCACAGCACACGATTACGCGTGACACACCCACAAGCACACACAGAGGAAAACCTACAGCCCAGCAGCTACATCAAGCAGGTGATGAACTGAGAGGCAAAGTTTAAAAGATCAAGAACAGAGTGAAGAAGAAAAGTAAATTTAGGAGAGAGAGAGAGAGAGAGGGGACAGAGGAGGGGCTAGACTTACAGGAACTACTCTCATTATCGCTGGTGCCAGAGGTTACCAGCTCTGGAAGGACAAGACAGGTCAGAGTCAGCACACACACACACACATATATATATGAACACACATACAACACACACACACATATGTAAACACATGTACAAACTTGCATTCACTGACGTGGTTTCACTTTTCAAAACAGAATTCCATCCATCCAGTTTCTATATGTGGGTTTCGCTGTAATATCTCAATTATAACATCTACTGCTTAATACACAAGGAAAAGTACAACAATGCTCAGAGAACTCAGTCAAACTGTACACGAGTTGCATTTTTTCTGATGTAATAAAGGGCAATTTCTAAGGTTTACTCCAAAACTGTTTTTCCAATGTCTCAGATTAAATGGGGCTATTGTAAGGGCACCTTTGGGCAGGATCTATATCTACGTATAAATTGACTTCTTTCCTTACATCTGCAAATTAAACACAGACTAGTACACACATGGTGTTATATATATTTGTGTAAATTAGTGATTTTTTAATATTTTGCTTTTTTGATTTGATTTTGCAATTTGTGTTTTAAGTAACAAAAGAAAAAAAAAGGCTGAAGTTTTTTTTTCTAGCATTACTGAAACAAAGATATTTTGTTATGTAATAAGTAAAACACAAATAATATCTCAATTATGTTTGTACATTTTCGTTTTTTAGCATAAAAAAATAATGAAAACCATGACCGAATTAGAACACTGATTATTTTATCTTACTAATTCAATGTGTACAGCACTAATTCACAACAACAGTCACTTCAAATAGCTCCATACTATAAGATAAAGAGCGTAAAATATTAAAAAAGCAGTCCCAACAATCTTACAAATATCTGTCATGATAAGAGAGCTATTTAAAAAAATATTCCCCTATAAACTATAAGGAGGCATAACAGACTCCAATGAGCCCGTTTAGTTCGCTCTGCTCGTTTGAGGGTTAGAAAATGATGTGCAATAGTTTCACAGCTAACTCATGACGAAGCTAGAAAAGTTTAGAGATTGAGCAATTTAATGGGCAATTAAATTGAATAAAAAATTCAGGAGATTACCATGCATATTTTAAGTTGTCTTGCACTTTTTCTGAGGGAGCCTGTCTGTGCTTATTTATAGACTCTAACTAAATTATCAATGTTGTAGCTTTTGGAAATTAACAGAAACCTTTATTATCAAGAACCATCAAATGTGGGCAAGTTCCACATTTCAGATGTCAGTATTAATTTTCTAATAGCTTTTACTTGCTGTAAATATTCATACTGGACATTTAAATGCGCCTTCTTGATGCATAAAAGTAAAACAATCCAGACCTCTTCTGTGCAAATGCACATTTGGACATTTAGCTGAACATAACTTATTCCAAAGTTGACACTTTTTTTTTAACTTTGTAGAGTAAATTTTAAGGACGACTTACTTTAAGGTAGACTTGTACTGAACAACTGGTTTTTGGAAGTACTGCTCCAGACTTTGTATGTTAGGTGTGTCATGAACTCTATATTTAATTGCATCCTATTACTTCTCCTCCAACTGGAAACTTAACAGAGTTTAGGTCTGGTCAGGTTTGAGAAGAGGTGGAATTACATGTGCTGACCAGCAGGTGTCGCTGAGAGAGCGAATACCTACCTTTATCATCCTGATCCTACAAAGACAAAGAGAGACAGAGAGAGACAGAGAGAGAGACAGAGAGAGGGGGGTGGGGGTGGGAGTGGGGGTGGGGGTAAAGACACAATTAATTATCATATTGAAAATTATTCCAGGAGTATGTTGACTATTATCAACAGAAGCCTATTTGAAAGCTTTGAGCTCTCTACTGCGAACGCATATACCCAAAGTTTTAGAGAGCAAGAATAATTACAGTGTTAGTGTAGCAGGGTGTGTGTGTGTGTGTGTGTGTGTGTGTGTGTGTGTGTGTGTGTGTGTGTGTGTGTGTGTGTTTGCATGCTTGGCAATTTTTAATTATCATCTCTTCACCACACGGAGCTGCTGA
Organism: Perissodus microlepis; assembly: GCF_051167445.1. Classification (NCBI taxonomy): domain Eukaryota; kingdom Metazoa; phylum Chordata; class Actinopteri; order Cichliformes; family Cichlidae; genus Perissodus; species Perissodus microlepis. The sequence continues at coordinate 30,516,343 of NC_140477.1, forward strand.
TTGCAGCGTTGCTGATTCAAACAGTGTGAAGAAAACAGAGGGAGAGTGAGAGTGTGCGCTGACAACACGGTGATATCAATAGCACGTGTTAAACCTGTGCTCAGCATCACACTGTGTAAAGTGTGAATAAAGTCACATTGTTGCCTCACCTATGAACTCAGACCGAAACTTTTCTACGTCACAAATATCTAATTAAAAAACAGAGAGAAAACTGCCACTCTCTCTGTAGTTTGACTTTGAATTAAGGTTTACCCCTGCAATTCTTTATCTACTAACAGGTGGTGCAGCTGTCACTAACAGGGGCAATGTAGCCAACCCAGTCACTGACTGAACTACAAATCAAATGCGATTTAAAGGCTCCATAAAGAATAGATTTTTTAATTCTAGTGCCAATTAAGAACTTAAACTTTATTAAAGTAATGCCAGAAAAATTGTTCATTGTTCATAAACAGACAACCTATCAAATAACACAACGTTAAACTAAATCGATATCAGCAACAGTAGCACTCATGATTGCCTGTAGCTCTCTCTGAAAAGCGACCTTTATTGTCTCTGTCATTTACTAATCAATCCAGCAATCAGTTTCAGCTGTTGTTGCACTTCCCCTTATTATCTGTTATAGCTACAATAGGTGTGTACTGTTGGAAATTTTAGATGTTTGCATTAATCATGACCAAAGGTTTAAATAGTGACACAGCTGACCTCAGCCTGAAGCAGCTTTAGTTACAGCCTTTTTTTTTTTTTGCTTTGCATTCTGAAAATCTCCTTTAAGTCCTGGAATAAAATGAATCAGCTGGAAATGAGTAATAACTGTCCTTATTGAGTTTTGGTAAAGTTCAGGAATAGCAATCCCTCATGTAGTTTTGCGATAAAATCATGGTTTTAGGTAAAAATGCCAAGTTTAACATTGCTGTGGTTTGAAGAAACCATGGATTGTTGTTCGAACACAGCAGGCAATCAGATGACTTTCATTTTGTTGTTTTAACACCCAGCCTCCTTTCTTTGTGGATTTTATCACATTAAAATAGCATCGCGCTGCTTCTATCTCCACTACCAACAGAAAATCACTGTGATTGTTATATCCACTAGATATAGGTGTTGTCTCTTGAGAGTAAAAGCAAATGTTTGATGCGACTGGAGGAAATAACAAGCTGTTGTGCCTCTCGATTGAGACTGCCTGTAGTGAAGCACAAAATAGCTTTTAGATGTTTACTGACACTGTACACATCTGTACTATTTTAAGATCACACATGTGACCTTATAACAGCATGATAAAGTTGCTCTTTATGCTTCAAATGTTGCTGAAGCCTTTAGAGAGAAAACCATTCTCTGTCATATGGAGACTATCTCTCCACTCCGTTACATAAGTTCGGGGTATGACCCCCCACATATGGAATATGTGGAGAGAGTCTCTCACTCAGAGAACCAAGGTTACAGTGTAACCGTACTTTCTCTGCAATTACCCTGCGCACAAAATATTTAACACAAGTACAGCCTGACATTGTGCCTTCTCTGTAATCAGATTCAATTAGTCATTTAAAAAACAAACAACAAAAACCCCATCATATTTTGGTGGTGTCTACCTTCAGGTGTCTACCAACTGTCAGAAAACAACCAACCAACTGCTTTGTTTCATCTGACCTACAGTTCTTAAACCAACACAATATCCACCTTACTGCTCAAAGTAAGAAAAAAATTAAAATAAGACATTTAATGTCATGTTTTTTCAATAGAGTAAAGAGCTCAAGCTTTGCTTTTTACTTCTTTTGACATTTAAGTATTAAAGTATACTGGTTTGAGAACTGGTTTGAGTTCTAAGATTTATGACAAACATTCATACTCACTGATCTGTCCTGAGACCTGCTCACTCTGACTGTCTTTAACCTCGACCTCTCCTTCTTTTCTGCCCTGTGAATAAAGCAAAAGATAGGTGCAAACGTTAGGAGGCATGCAGAGAGAGGATGAAAAAAATATGAACAGCGAATCAGCTCAATTAGCACCCTGAAACTGTAAAACTAATTTAACGTCACAACGAGTGTTTCAGGTTGTTATGGATCTGAAAGAATGATTCGAACAAAGCCACAAAATATTGTTTCATCTGAAAAGAAATTTTGCAGCTTACTTTATTGGAATTTTGAAACTGTATATCTTTAAGCATCAGTATGAGATTACGGGGGTTTAAAATAGCACTGAGAGGAAGCAGAGGGAATTTTGTGCACTTATCCAGATGTTATGTAAGTTGACAGCGAAGAGCTGATCGCATGGTCGTGTCCATTAATCTAAACGGGCTGTGATCACCTTAAAACAGGTGCAAAGGACTAAAAGACCGAGACGGCATCGAAACACCCCAGCATACTCGGGTGTAGAAGGCATTTCCTCCCTGTGAAGGCTTCACTTGCTCCTGCTGTGGGGACATTTTTGTCTCCTGTGTTTAAATTTAGCTTTGTCACTTCCTGTGCAGGACCATTTCCTGCTGGCGATCACATCCAACTCTAGAATTTCAAATAAGCTGAATCTCTGGGACCTGTTTCTCTGCTGCTTAGCTTTCTTTTTTAATTTAAAAAAGCCAGATGTGTCTTTGTAAAAAGTCTTATGTAATACAGCTTTTAGCCCCCTGATGTCTGTAAACAGCTCGACAACTGTCATTGACAAACCAGCAATAACGTAGTGAACAAAAAAGAACATCGCAATGATAACTAAAGATAAATTCTGGGTTATCCTGTTCTTTGAATGCTGATAACGGCTTGGAAGGTTTCATAAGAAGTCAATAAATAAGCAACATCTTTATAAGAGCATGCTTACACTTAACTTTATCTCTAAAAAATGTCCTCGGAAAAAGGCATGAGGAAAAAAACAGAGCAGGTGAGCAGAAAGAGGAGAAGAAGCAAGATTAAAAAAAGAAGAAAAGGAGCAGACGAGGGGAAAAGAAGACAAGAAGTTAAAGAGGAGAAGAATAAAGAGACCTCCATGGAAAAGAAGAGAGGAGAGCAGCAGGATTGATGATTGAATACAGTTATATCAGAGGCTGAACACAGCTTACATTAAAAGACTGACTGAACTTTAATAATTACCTTTCATCATAACACTAATGCTAATAGCGCATAATCCAGCTTATAATTTTTAATATCCTGCAGACAGATAAATGGTAAAATCTAAATCTCTGGCAGACATATTCTAACATCTTTAACAATTTTCAAACTACAGCCTGTAATATATGAATTTCTATTACTTCTGTGTCTAGGCTGTTTTTTTAAACTATAACACAGTTATCTACGTAGCCCTAATGCTCAAGCCTCTGCTCTAACACCTCAGTCTATTAATACCTCTCTGTCAAACCCATACGTGACAATCTGCTCATTTCACTCCTACTCTTCCTTGCCACCTTGAATCCCTTCTTTCCTCTCTAACACTCCTTCACTTCCCTTCCTTACACTCCATCGCTTTCCACATCCCTCTGCCCCTGGTCATCGCCTCCCTCTGTGTCACGGATGGTAAAACGACTCGTCTTAAATTGTCTTCTCCTTGCACCTCAGAAATCTAACATCTGTCTGTCACCTCGTCCACAGGGCGAAACAAGTGGAGAAGGTAGAAGGAAGGAAAGTTGGCATATATTTCCACCACAGGATTACATTCAGCAGATTCTTCATAATGATGATGCTCGCAGTGATATGAGTCAACAGAAAAACGACACTCTGGTGTAAAGACTGAAGCTAATTTGAAAATGAATCTCCGACCATGGATGCTGTCCCCAGGAAACAGCTGCCAAGCTGTCAGTATTTTAAACAGCACGGAGCTGAAATCCAGTGTCAAATTAACTCAGAATGGGATGACACATTGAAACTAAGTAGATTTTTTTCTCTGTCTCTTTTATTTTGAGCCACAACAAACAAATAAAAGAAAAACCCATTTAGTAAATCAAGAAAAGAAGATACACAGTCTTCCACCTTGATATTCCTCATGGAAAGGTGCCAATGTGAACAAACCACTGTGGACGACCACATTTGTTTGTTTTCTTATTAGTCTTCTTAGTTTTCTAATTTTCTAATCTGCTGTATAGTGACCTATCACAATAAGCCTGGACAGACTTGTATTATAATAATCCTCATCCTAATGAAATGACTGAAGACCACACTGACGCTCATTCTGGTCTGGACTGTTTTCATTTTCATTTGATTTAATCTGTATGTGTGAAAAACTCAATAATACTTCATTTTAAGTCATTCTGAAAAGAGTCAGATTCAGATTTCTAACAGATCAACAGAAAGAAAATATAAGTGTAAAAGTTATCATTCAATATTTGTATTGAACAAAGATTCAAATGTGAACATTTTTAGGTGATAGCAACAACTCAAAACTAGATTTGAGGGAATGGGCGGACTCGACTTTAACACTTCTACTTTAGTTAATAAAACAAAAATCAATAAAACCATCCACCCACTCCCATCTGAAACCCTTTGAACTCTGACCTCCGGCGGCTGGGGATGACCCCGACTTCCAGGCAGTTTGGGGGCGGGGGGCTGAGGTGACGGGCGGGCCACCACTCCTCTTCGCTGGCGCTGCTCACGTGGAGGATATCCCCAAAATGAAAGGGCAGGGCCTGATTGGGCGCGCTCAGATCCGAAGCACTTCCATCATAGTCAAACAAGGCCCTGCAGGGGGACAGAAAACAAATGACGCATGCAGTTACACGCTCAGCTTCAGCGTGACAAGCCATTCTGCTGGAGGACAGGTTAGTTGATGACATATACATTTCATTTTGAAGTTTGAAACTAGATTTTTTTTCTCTAAACAGATAGAAAGAAGTGCTGGAATAAATACAAGATGAAAAACAGCTGAGAACTGTTTTTCTACACAACAAATTATTTTTTTAATTACTAATTTATGACCTTGTCTTGGAGCACATGGCACCGCGTATGTGTCTGAAGTTGTGCACATCTGTCTGTGTGAGTGTCAGTGTGTATGTGTGTGTAGTAGTCTGTCTCTGTGACCACAGAGATGCAAACCCATCCAGAGGGAAAAGACCTGGGAAAGTAGGCCAGCGTGTATGTGTGTGTGTGTGTGTGTGTGTGTGTGTGCAAAGGAAGTAGAGCTGAAATAACCAACATCCCCTAAAGTCCCTACTGCCTTCATCAATAAAACAGAACAGAGACACAGAAGGAGAAACAGAAGAAAATTAGACAGAGAGGTAGACACAGACAGGCCAACAGAGAGCCTGACATTTGTACAAAAACACAGCACTTCGTGCTTTTTTAACGATACATCAAGATGATAAAAGAAAAGACTTGAGCGCTTTAATTGTAGGTGGAGGCTAAAAACTGACAGCCTGCATTAGTATTACTGTAATATAAGTTAACAGGCGCTGTCTACCAGGACTGCGAGCAGGGCAGAAGGATTGCAGGTGAATTCACTAAAGTGTTCAGGGTGACGCTGATTAGCTGCAACAGCACAAAAGCTTTAGTTAAGCTGCTCTGTTGGTGACAGCGATAATTAGATTAGATTAAACCTAAAGACGGTTTAAACTGTGTACAGTAATCATCAAACACAATATGTTGCCTGTGACAATGATGGTAGTACGATGCTGTGATACTTGATATTTACTGCAAGACAACCACTTATTATAGACGTATAATTATATAAACCTCTGTATAAACTATTTTACAAGCAGTCATATTTTTTAATGCTAAGCTGTGGTCATGATAGGTTATATTTAATTATATTTATGATAAGCATGAACTCATTTTGATCTTTGTAGGAAAAATCTGAAGAAACTCTACAAAAGTGTTTAAAAAATGATTTTAGTAGACCACATGCAGCCTATAGATCTGTTGTAATGGGAGCTACTGTACAGTGAGATATTTAGATATGTTCCCATAAAGTCAAAGGAAAGTCAGGTATTCTAAATGGCATGACAAGGTACATGAACATCACAAGCTGTAAACATAAAGTCATTTTTTAAATTAGTGGATATTTGCTGCAAATAGAAGCAGAAAATATAACATACAATAAAAAAACACATCCCGCCTAATTTTGCAGCCACCAAGTTACAATGATGGATGGTGTGCAGAGTTATTAAAGTCGCAGCTATGTAAATATAATTCTGTTAAATCAGTTACAGGTTACCAATTACACTCAGTTTATTCGTACATGAGAACCTTTGAAATCTAATTACTCGAGGGAAGGGACACACATTTAATTACTGCAGCGTGTAGCAGCGTGTAGCCACCTAACAGACTGCAATTATAGCACAGTGTGTGTGTTAACCTGTGGACATTTTCAACATTACATAGCATGTAAATGCTATTTTTGTACAGCAATCCGATTATTGCCTAAATTGTGTGCCTGTGTGCCTAAAATCAATGACCTGTTCTCAGTATTACATTCATTTGAATTCCTCTGAGGAATTTGTCCAGTGGGGAAGCACACATGAATTACTGTAACCAGTCTGTAAAAGAAACACACACCCATTGTGTTAGAGATTTTGCATAGCCAGCAGCCTTTTGTCCAAAGAGCACTGCAGTTTAACTTTCCAATGAATACTCATATAGAATTACTGCACATGTGCATATTATTTCCAGAGGTGAAAACGGCTGTGTGACACTGCTGTCATAGGCGAAACAGCCAAATTAAAGTAAACCCCCATTCACATGTAGATTAGCGGTACACAACATCACACAACATTAACTGCACGCTTGTGATAACAGATATTAACATTCTGCAGCACAAAGCTAAGAGAGAACAGCTTACCATCTAACTGACATTACAGCAGCACATGTAACAGCCTCAGTCATGTTCCCTAACAGGCATGCACTGTATGTTGATGCTGAGGAAGTAGAATGAGAGCACATTGTTGTTTGTTTTTTTAAATAATCCCCTTTTTTCAGAGTTTATCTGTTTATTTCTTCATTTCTATTTGTGTCATTTCAAGTTTTACATTATTTGTGGAATATAGTATGACAATGTCTAAGGCAGGAGAGTCAGGGGAGAAAAAAAGGGGTGGGGGCGGGTGTGTAGTGGAAGGCGTAATACAAATAGAAATGCATAATGCATCGCCAACTGCCGCATCTGTAAGAAAAACAAACATACAACACCTGCAGCACAAACATTCGAAAATGCACAGGTACATAAATCAACAATCTTCTTGTGGGGTGTGTGTGTGTGTGTGTGTGTGTGTGTGTGTGTGTGTGTGTGTGTGTGTGTGTGTGTGTGTGTGTGTGTGTGTGTGAGTACGAGTGTGAGAGAGAAAGCGAGAGTGTTGATTGTGAGTGTGTACGTGTCTTTGTCATGAAATGCACTTGAAAATGAGGGTGGAAAGCTGCAGCAACTCCCCCCAGGAGCCGGAGGCACACAGAGATGGATCCGGGAGAACAGAATCTTCCGCAGTCCCCCAAGACTACGGAGACCTAAGGCCACAGATCTCGGTGATATCTGCGAGAGTCCCAGAAGACCAGAGGCGATGGGCAGCTGACCCTGCCAGAGGCCAAACACCCCAGTACGAACTGAGATCAGGGCCCCAGGGCTCCAGGCGCCCAATAACCGTCTGGTACCCAGCAGAGCTCCCCACAGGTCCAAGCCGCCCCAGACCACCAAGGGAGCGGGTCAAAAAGAGTATATTTCTAACATATTAGATTCTCTTCATTGGTTCCCAGTTAAATCCTGAATCAAATCCTCCTCACATACAGGTGTTGAATAATCAGGCCCCATCTTACCTTAAAGACCTCTTAGTGCCATATCACTACAATAAAACACTTTTCTGTCAGGGTGCTGGCTTATTTGTAGTTCCTAAGATATTTTAAAGTCGACTAGGGGGCAGAGCCTTCAGCTTTCAGGCCCCTCTTCTTTAAAACATCAAAAGAAAAGCTACGTCATCTCTACTTTTAAGATTAGACTTTACTTTCTGATAAAGCATACAGGGCTAGATCGGGTGAGCCTGAACCCTCCCCGAGTGTTTCTTCTTCACTCACCTGTTTTCATTGTGCATGTGTTTATTCTCCGCATTTAATCACAAGTTATTATTAACCTCTGGTTCTCTTCCACAGTGTATTTGTCTTCCTCCCCTCTCCCCCAACAGCTCGTGGCAAACACCCGTCCCTCTCTGAGCCTGCTTATGATGGAGGTTTCCTCTGTTAAAAGGGAGTTTTACCTTCCCACTGTGGCCAAGTGTTTGCTCATAGATGATCCTCTGATTGTTCCTGTTTTTCTCTCATATTATTGTCTCCGCGTTACAATACAGAGCTCCTTGAGGCAACTCTCACTGTGATCTGGAGCTACATAAATAAAACTGAATTGAATGTTTAAATGATACTCACAGATCTCTCAGATTATCAGAAATACTTTTGACTTTCTCCATTTTCACACAAAAAAATCTGATTTTATGTTGAGATTCACTTTAAAATATATGAACATCTGGTCACCGGAGTTACTGGGGTGGTAGTAAAAAACTATTTGCATAACTGGTCCTGAGCGTACATTATTCCAACATTTGTACAGCCTAAAACACAAAATTTGCCTTAGGGCTTTGTAACATATACAACCATACAACTCCCCTTCCCACAGCCTTCAGCAGAAAATGAATTCTAACATTAAATGTCACTATATTAGGTTGAAAAAAGCCATAAAATAAACTAAACTTTGAAACTATGACACTCGGTTTCAGGACTTGCTGCAGCATTTTAAAATGCTTGCAACAGGACTCAGTTCAGCAGACACAGCTCTGATTTTTCAGTGCACACATTCAGACCAAAGCAAGAATAAAATGATCTTTATATAGTATATGGACACCGACAGGTGACAACTGACTGAGAATCTTTCTAATATACAAAAATAAAACAATAAAAAAGACAACGAAGGATTCAGACATTTAAAATAAACTCTATACCTTCAATGAAGACAGGACATCATCTTTTTACTGCAGCAACCCCTGAGCCTTTCCGCAGTGAGATATACAATTACAATGCTACTGAACCATAGGCTGTGTTTAAAATAGACCATAATGGTGTGAATGTAAAATGAGGCAGGAAAGAAGAAGAATGGAGGAGAGGACACATGCTCACCTTTCATGCAAGGCACAGCTGCACATACAGTATGTCACTTTGTTTCAGTGACATTTCCTCTGACGAAAGGTTAGCCTGTCTTTTACACACAACATTTATTCACACACAGATCCTGTATACACACACAAGTACACACGGCAGCAGCCCACACGCACACACAAAGCCATCTGTCATGCACCGACATCCTCAGCTCGACCAATCAGCTGCCAGTCTCACAGTGCAATTTGATTGGTCACTTCTGGGCAGTCTCCAGATATAGGAAGTTCTTGCACGACATTGATTTATGCTTTACGTGGGCTGTTGGAGGGGTTATTACATTACTGTCTGCAACCGTGAAAGATCCTGATTTTGAAAAGAGTTGGAGGAAGATTGCCGTTAACACTGACGAGGTGGTGGCCTAAAATATGTATTATGATAATTCTTATGGAAACATGCATATAACGTCTGTAACTTTGGGGTTTTGTACAGTGAAAGTGTGATTTGTGTCATTCACACGTCACGATGAACTGTGATGTCATTTCTTACGACACTATTATCAGGTTAGAACTAAACTCTTACAGACTCGTGATTAATGACATCAGCCTCATCTGTACTTTGGGTTCAAGGATAATTAGGAAATGTTAAGAAGCACTGCTTGGCCGATGCCTCGTTAAAGCAGCAACATGCAGCAGACTCTCAGTTTCATTCGTGTTAACTTTGTTGAGAAAGAGCCCCCTAAATGGATGGTGGCCATTCCCCTCAGACATAGTTAAAACTTTTTCTCCACAGCAGAATTTAATTTAGGTGCACTCTGGTAGAAGACATTCTAATGCAGGCTTCTAATCATTTAATCAAGTGAGCAGTGGACATTTCTCCTCACTTTTAGCCTGAGCCAAATGAAAACAGTGGATGGGGGCACGCTTAATTTATGCTAATGATAATCATGCCTGCGGCTAACTACTTAAAAATTTAACAAACATGATGTCAAACAGCTGCAATGCCATGTTTCCTGATAATGAGCCACTGGATATATAGTTCAGTATGAGGATTTGTTTTAATGAGGGGGGATTTGAGGCAGAAGCATCAAGAGTCCTCTAGCATCTTGCTGTAAGGAACCAATTTTTTATGAAATAAAAACCGAGAAAAGTAAACTTAAAGGGTTTTATAATGAAATAGAAAGGGGCTCAATCAGCCTGTTTCTCAGTCAGATAAAGCAGACGATCAGTCAGTGGGATAAATCTTTTTGATTTATTGGTCTACAGCTCCCCGATAGCTGACTGCGACCTTTGGCCTGTAGCTCCAAGTTTAGACTCTGACGCAACGCTCTTTCTCTCCGTCTGATCAGAATGTGCATGTTCGGCGGAGAGAGAGTGCGTTATTGAAGGTGACATTCATCCCAGCTGCACCCACTCTTTCCTTTCAGGTCACTTGCACACAGCTCAAGTCAGATATTCCTTTCGTCTAGAATACACTCAATTTTGAGATGCGTTTTTTTTTTTTCAACTGAGCTAAAAATTACATGAAAAAATACAGAGGTGCAGGATATTTTACTGTTTGTATCAAAAAAAATTTGTAAAACTTGACAGACGTGAGTTAGTAGATTAAGAAAGACATGTAAAAACATTTATAAACATGAAAACCATCCAACCTTTTTAACAGTTCTGCTTTTTTGTGCCAGTTAAAAGGTTCTTCTTCCTGATCCTGAGATCAAACTCTTTAATATTGAAAGCTTGAATTGTTCTAAGTGACACTGTGATAAATATATAGGAGAGAGCAACATTCAATGACATTTCAGCTGGAAGATGTTCATTATAATGTTACGCTTGGTCTTTAATCAGCCAGTGGCACAGCCTACTGAAATGCACAAAGATTGATTGTGCCTTCTCTTTCTTTGACATCTCTTGCCATGATTAGAGAAAGCATCGCTTTTTTAATCCAAAAGTCAAATAGATACCCACAGATTTGTTCTTTGACCACATTCTCTGGTGCTTTTTCTGTTTTAGCTTAACTGAAGTAACCTAAAAGAAAATGCTTGTCTTCCTAAAGCCTCATTTAGTGTTGCCATTAGAGCTGCTTTTCCTGTCTTTGCTTTCCATGTGATTGATCTTTCAAGAGCTCCAATGTGACTTATGTGGACCCAGCGACCCAGCGTTTTAATCAGTATTTCAAAGACTGTGATTCTTGTGAAGAAAGGACATCAAAACGTGGAGCTGGTTTCCGGCTGAAACCCCTTCAGGGCTCTAAAGACGGAACCCAGGAATCGGGCGGGCAAGGACAAGAATGACACGAGGACAGAAGGACGCTCACAGAGGTGGCAGGCTGGTGGATGTGTGAGTGTGACCCTGTGCCACACACACATCTAATTGTGATTTCAGATGTGATAACCTCACACAGTAGACAGCTGAGATAAGGTCTTCGAATGATTGTGCCACATTGATGAACACTGGATAATCAGTCACCTCTGTCTGCCCTGTGTGTGTGTGTGCGCGCGTGTGTTATGTCGTACCTGACGTAAAGTGTGCGCTTCTGTGTGGAGCGGAGAGACGTGGAGCTGGAGCTGACACTGCTGGTCATCATCTGTTCCCTCAGGTCATGGATCTTTGCCTCGAAACGACTGTACTCTACACACAAAGAGACACACAGTAACGTTGTTAGACCTATTGGGCTTGAGATAACAAACCTTACCTTTTTATTTAAACAAAATATGGTTTATGTTTTTCATCAAAGAAAAGAACAGAGCGAGAACAAACAGGAAAAAACACATTTTTACAAATGGCGGCAGCAAGTAGTTGAGTTGTGACGACAACTACACAAAGTAGGGTTTGTTTTTTTTCCCTGCGTTCAAGATCAGAAAGGATTCCCTCTGTGCTGAGTTACCCCACTCAGCTGCAAACACACTGCTCTCCCAGACAAGCACACGCACAGTCTGAGTTATCAACGGATTCTCTACAGCCATAATCTAACAGTCTGTTTGATGTGAATGTTAACTCCTGTTACATCAGACCCGATCCATGTTAATATCGTCATCAACACATACATTTACAGTCGTGCATGCACAGTGTGCTTTAAACTCCACGTAGATGCAAAATGACTCAGACCTAAACAGATAAACGTGTCATACAGTGCAACTGAAAACAACTGAATCCTTTTAAAGGGCCACATATACAAAGAAATAAGTGCACTTGCAAACTTACAGTTGGATTCATGACACATGCACATTACTGTTCTTACCACTTAGTGGATGTTAAGGAAGCAAAATAATTGAAATCAAATCGCGGACATGCATTTTTCACGCTTATTTTTTAATCAGGACAACGCCACGGTCCCTGATTTTTCCACGTAAGGAAATATGCTTGCCTAGAGATGTTTTACAAGAGAGACTGAAGAAAGCGAAGCAACAGCATCTGAGGTGGAAGCCAGACCTTTCTGAAAAGATGCTCGGATGAAAAACTAAGATGCATGTTATATTCCATAAGAGAGACAGAGACTGAACTGGTAAAAAAGACTTCTAATAAACGTAATGTTAAAGAAAGAAGAAAGATAAGAGTCTCTTGTCCAGGAAAAGGACAAAGGCCACCAGATCTGTCAGGCCAAGATTAATAACTTGCCACGATTATATTCAGAATTGAGATAGGATGCTGCTATCTGAGTGTGAGTGTGAAAGTGATGACATACATCACTTTCACACATTACACATACACAGCAGCGAGCGATCGAACGACCATCCGACTATTAGATCACCTGCTCTACCGCCCATGCTGAGAGTACCAACGGAAACATTAAAAGAGAGAGGGATACGGCTCTCAATTTGGAGCAAAGTCAGCAAACTTTTTATGCAGTTTTTATCATTTTGTGACAGGCAAACTCATGTGCCCCCAGTGACCACTGAAATTAAAGATAACACTCTGAAATAACTGTTAAAATATCTGTCGGGAGAACTTCAGATGGCTGGCAAGTGGCGAGACATTGTTTTTAATTTGCCATATCATACTCAGCTTTTCCAAATGTTTCTAGGTAGCAGACTAACTAAATTGAAATTCTCAATCTTAATAATGCACACTAAACCCAGACTGGTTAATTGTTTCTCAAACTGGGAAAACAGCCCTAGGCCCGCATGAACCACTCTGGGACGTGGGCAGCACTTCACACTCATTCTGTCCTTTTTTTTCCTCGCATAAAAAGATCTAAATACATTCTTCAGCTTATCATTCATGTAGAGTTTGACCAAAAAAATGTTTTAGTGAGTTTCTTTGGGAGATGTACCAGAATGATACCATAAGCTCATGTGACTCAGACCAGTGCTGACACAGAGAGCAGTGGGACATATTAGGGCTAGACGTAGGTGGAAAATGGGTGAGTCTGCACTGAGGAGCTCCATTATACATGCACAACGATTTCACATAGTGACGTTCCGGCCACTCGGCAGTGGTGTGACACAGCATCACTGGTGCAGCGTTTTCATGGAGTTATTAACTTTTTATTTACTCCTTGGCTGAAATGTTACAGATCTGCAAGAGGCACACAACGCTGGAGCCCAAAGTAAAATGACATTGACGTATTGGATGGGAAAACGGCTGAGTTGTTTGCACTCACATCCTCGCCATTCAGCACCACAGTTGTAAATGCAATTACACAGCATGCAGTTTTTCTTAGTAAACCTGTGCGGACCCGTAAATACATTGCTGAATTTCCAAACAGCATTTTCAGTTTAATTGCTGGGAACAATTGTATACTCATCTCCCTTGAATGGCATGAAGTAAATTGCGCGAGGCCGACCGATCGGCCAATCAATGCAAAGTGCACTGATTTGCTCAAACACTCAGCACAGCTGCTTCGTGCTTTAGTGTCCTTCTGCTAGATGCAGCAAAAACACTTTACCGTCTCACCCGATATTTCAGTGGCCATTAAAATGTCATTCAGCCTCTTTATTTATAAGCTAAAGTATTTTGCGGTATACCCAAAGTGGAAACACAAGTATTTCAGCTGATGTGCAATGATGGCTTCGACAATATCTGGACACACTTCCTCTAGCAATAAAGTACATAGTTTTAACCTTTAGCAAGCTGCCGCAAACGGCAGTATTTTGATCCGGAGTGGCTGAACAAGCAGCAGAAATGTGTAATAAATCCTTCCTGACTGTCTTCTACTCTGCTTAGCACCACACAGCTTCCCAGAAAATATCTCAACTAATACACGGATGACAACGCCGCAGGCAATAAGCCTGAAAAAGCCCCTCTGAAGGATGTCCCTGTGTGTGAGTGTGCGTATGTGTGTATCTGAACCATTGCTGTGGACTACAGAATCTAATTAACCCTGAGTAATTCAATCATTCTCTAGGTACACACGGTCATGAACACACACACACACACACACACACACACACACACACACACACACACACACACACACACACACACACGCTGATCCGAAACCTGCAGTGTCTCCTGCTTCTTCTTTCCCAGATATGAGCTGATATCCCCACAAAGCTCTCATTAGACTGACACACTGACACGAACAACTAAACAGCGCTGAAAGAGCTTGAAGCCACGTGAAACGAGCAACATGATCTGCAATCAGTGTTTGATTTTTCCACAGATAAAAAAGCAAGAAAAAAGAAAATAGAGCCTTAATATATTGTTTCTGATTAGGATATTTCCTTCTGAGGATGACTGAATTGCTGCATTTGACGTCTCCATTAAATGACAGGTTTGAATAATCTAAAAAAGAAAATAGCAATCAGCCTCCATCTTTCCATAAAAAGATGAAACTCAAGAGCCTTTTGCTGAAATACATGTGTTAATTTATTCCTTTAATCTTACATATTTTTCATTGGCAACCCCAGTCTGGCTTTTTCAGATTTAGACCGAAATCAGCAGTAATCCCTCACGAATTGGTGGATTAACATATGCATTTTTGTCAGTTTCAGCTTGACAGACCAGACGAAAAACTTTCACATCCTCGGCAACTGACTGTAAACACAAAGTGAATCTATACAACACAGGATCAAGAGCAAGAGAGAGAGAAAAGTCAGGGAAGGAGGCAGAAAAAGAAGAACAGAAAGGAGAGAAAAGGCAAAGGGGGGAAGAAGCAGAAAAGATGTAATGCAGCAGAATAAAAATCTGTTCGTAAAACAAAGAATGAAAGCAGTTTATGAATCAATATAAACAAAGACAGAGCTACTGTAAAGCTACAGAGATACGCTTTTCCTCTTCTTTCTGATCTATGGAACAAAGACTGTGCTGCAGCTAAGATATCGGTTCTATTAACTCCTGATCTTGAATGCAAAGACAAAGCCTGTGCTGCCAAGGATGCAGCTCTGATCTTCTTTTGTTTTCAGACCCAAGCTAATGCTGATGCAGTTAAAGTGGGAGCTGAAATCCTGATCATTCTTTAAAATCCAGTTTAGTGAAAGAGCAAAAGCAGCAGAGCACGGAAAAAAACAGAAGTGCTGAAAGTGGGAGAAGTTATCGGCATCAAAACTTGCTAGCCATCTACACAGAAGCTAACATGTTACTGCTGTATCAGTGGCCACAAGATGGATAACACAGTGTTAGAGTCTCAGAGATTTATCCATTAACGCCTCCCAACAATGTTACCCAAAAACAGCTGTTAGGTTGTTACCAGAGGCGAGATGTAAAGAAGTAAATCGCTTCTCCCACTCTTGCTGTACTCACAGGCTGCTGGCAGACACCGTCCGCGATGTGATACCGTCACAGGGGCTCTCAGATCAGTGTCTAAGCCAGGGAGAGCGAGGTTTGAAGCTTAGAGTCCTGAGACGTGAATGAGAGGAAAAGGATAGAGAGAAAGAGAGGGAGCCCGTTCCACGTTGGATGCAGCACAGGAGAGAGCAGGAGAGGAAAGATGCGAATGTGTGTCTACGTAGGTATGTAGCAGCGTGTGGTGGAGTGGGGAAAAAATATGTGCGCGTAAAATCGGTCCAGTGCTGCTCAGCTGCCAGAGAAACAACAGATGCTAACTCTTTCTCTCTCTCTGTCTCTACTACACTCCACTCTTGCTCCATCTCCCGTTCGCTGGTGCGTTCATTTTGCTCCTCCCCCTCTTTGACAGCAGCTAGCACACCCACCCACACACACACACACACTGTTTCCTCAGGTCACTCATGCAGGAAGCTGAGTCAATGCCAGGCTCTCCTGCCCTACTTTGGCCCAGGGAATCAGTCTACAAGCCACACACACACACACACACACACACACACACACACACACACACACACACACACACACACACACACACACACACACACGGTAAAGCTTGACCAAGCATTCTGAATATTGATTTTTGGGAAGCTTAACTAAGAGGTCAATTCATAGCTCTTAAATGGATTTTCTTTTCATTTTGTATAGCGGTCACAAGAAAAATGAGACACTAGCATTTGTCTTAATAAGTATACGCAATTAAACTCTTTCTGCGCTGCATGATTTGTCTGCACCTCCATCTGTCTCACTTTCCCCACTTCCACAGTTGGGACGGTTCTTTCTTGGCTTCTAAGAAATGTTAAAGATTATAACAATATTCCCATGTAAAAGTGAACAGGTTGTGCTACAATTTTCTGTAGACAAACGGAAATCATGTGGGTTTCATATCATCGGCATTTAACTGCCAACACACATCACCGCAGTGTAGCATTAACAGATTAAGAACAAGACAGACACAGGTATATAATATACAGGGATAATGTGGAGCTGGATAAAAGGTAAGGAGAAGGTGAGGAAACTAGGAGGCAGAGGCAGTGGGGGGAAAGATGATGATGGCAGAGACTAATGGCTTGTGTTCCCTCCTCTCCTCTCCTCTCCTCTCCTCTCCTCTGCTCTCTCTAGAGGAGCATTGTTACTCCATTGAGCAGCTGGCAGAGGCCTTTCCCTGCATTGTGCAGCTTCAGTGCTATCCAACACAAAACCGCTAGAGATAGGCATTTCACATCATTAGGATTGTGTGCATTGCACCAATACATTCTCCTTTCAGATCACCCTTTCCTTTAACAGAGGAAAGAGACGGCCCTAATTGTGAATAACTGCCACGAGTGAACCCCTAAGAAAAAAGACAATATCTCTCAAAGGGTTGATCCTGATTCATTAAATGAATATACATACTTTTCCCTTCAGTTTTTATGTCCCACGGGAAGAAGCATGGATCATATGTCCTGTTTTTTTCCACTGTTTATGTCATCATTGCTGTAGCGTTTGGATTTTTCTTCTACATTTAAATGTTTCCCGAGGGTTTCTTGTTTCCACTTGCAGGACTATGGAGAAATAATTTAATCAGCAGACCATTGCATACTTGCATCATGCAGACAATATACCTCCTTGTTGCCAGTTCGGCACTGCTCCACATACTGAAAGAAGAGAAGCTTATAGTAACAAAAACAATGAAGAGGACTGCTAGCTCGCAAACATTTATTTAAATAATGTACCATTAAATTATGCCCCAAAAAAGAAGGAAACACATACTAAACACATACTAAACACATAACGAGAAAACTGCACTGAACCGCTTCAATTTGACTCTTTTTCACTAATTTTTAAATTTCTTCAGAAACTGAATTTGTCCAAGGACGTAAATAATTTGCAGGTTCTTGCTGTGCTTGCATGGGTTTCTTCGGGTGCCCACAGTAACTTGGTGAGTCTAAATTGGCTGTGGGTTTGGACGTGAACATTAGTAGTTGTCTGTCTCTCTTCGTTACCCTGTTATGCACCAACAACCTGTCCAGGATCTACCCCACCAATAACCCCAGTGTCAGCTGGGAAAGGCTGCAACCCCCCACAGCTCCAGTAGTGGACACAGACCTCTTCTTGGTTCATTAGCTGAATTTCCAAAAAACACACACAAAATAAAACCCCAATCCAAATTCTTCACGTTATAAGCCTGCTTTATACCTCTACAATAAGCCCTGGCTCCAAAAATAGCAGTGCTGCAAGAGGCTCATCTATAATTAAAACAATAGCTCAGCAATCTACATTGGTATTGATTAAGTGATCAGATTGCAGGTGAGGAATAGAAGAATAACGTAACTAAAGCAATTTAAGACAAAAATGTCTTGATGTACTGATTTAAGTTTAAATGTCAAAAGCTGGAAGTGAAAAAATGTGGCTCAAAGTGACGAAGAGACACACTCCAAATCCTAAATCAGTCGCCTTCCTGTTACAAGTGACACCTCAAATCCCCCAAATCACACATCGTGGGTGGAGAGTCAGACCATTACCACAGACATCAGTAACACTGGGGAAGACAGGAGGAGGTGACAGGTGGAGAGGAAGGAAAGCGACAAAAGGAAGAGGAAAGAAAGGAAGCAAAAGAGGAAAGAGAGGGCTAATATACAGAGTTAGAAAAAAAAAAGTAACGTCCTTCACTTTGGGTGTTCAGCAGAAGAAAATCCAGCAGCACTGTATTTGAAAGCCCCCGTGATGGAGCTACTGTTAATCTTCTATGTAACAAGTTGTGCACGACACACACAAACGCACGCAAAGTGCAATAAGCACACTAACAGAAGTGAGGATAATCCTCTGTACAGCACCTCAGTATTACTGCTGACAGACACTGGCTCTGTGTGGGTCACGTGTGAGTGTTTATGTGTGTGACTGTGTGTCTCTGACAGTCGTGTGTAATCCCAGTGACTAACACTGCTGTCAACCTGCAGGCATTTGTATTCCCACATCAGGAAACTTAATGGCACAGAGAAGATCAAGCTTGAAGGTCAGCACAGCGACTCAACATTGTTTTAACCAAACATCGTGTTTTTTTCCAATCAACTGTTGTACTGGATACTTAAAAACAGAAATGAAGGCGTGAAACTTCAGCTCAAATTCCCAGTTTATTTTTTCGCTATGTATTAAAGCTTTGTTGTTTTGAGCATGAGCCAATGGTCTTTTCAGATTATTACATATTACTGTTCGCTAATAACAGCCAACTTTGGAAAAGAAATGGTATGTAACTGAAAATTCATTGTGAAACCTTTGCACATTTTAATGCCTCGTTAATTGTTAATGATCAGTTGTTTCCAAGTGATTACACTGCATCTTTTCACATTTGGTGACTGATTGCAACTAGTTGTTGCTCAGAAGTTGAATGTGCCACAAGTTTGGATCTCAAGGTGGCTGCACAAGGTGCTTGGTGACAGGCAATCTGACTCCAAACAATCATGGTTTGAATCTTTTAGCACTAAGCAACTGACTCAAAAATGTTGTTGAGTTTAAAGATTACATTCAAGTCACAGTGGAATTAGGTCTTGAAAATACAAAGGAAAATGTCTAACAGCGGTTACACTGTGTTTTCTATACACCGAGAGCTGAATATAGGTAACAGAAAGCCTTTTGTGGCTGGAGAGGAACATGAAAAAATCAATACTGAACTTCAGGACAACTACAAATGACCATTATGTGAATGCAGTCCCGATCAAAAGTTTAAGACCACTTGAAAATGGCAAAAAGTTATATTTTGCATGGTTGGATCTTAATAAGGTTCCATGTCAAGCTTCAACATGCAGCAAGAAGAAATGGGAGTGAGAAAAAAACCTTATTTTGAGCATGCAATTTATTGCAAACAACGCTTGAACTGAAACAGGCTTTTACAGCTGATCGAAAGTTTAAGACCACACCTCCAAAAAAAACAGTAAACCCCTAAAAAATGGAAATCAAAGTTCCAAACATGAACTCAGTAATGAGTAGCTCCACCGTTACTGTTCATCACTTCAAAAACTCGTTGCAGCATGCTTGATGCAAGTGTTTCCATGAGGTGAGTGGGAACATCTCTCTAAAAGCTTAAGACGGCCACACGAAGGACATCTACTGTCTGGAACTGTTGTCCATTTTTGTAAACTTCCCTTGCCATCCATCCCCAAAGGTTCTCAGTTGGATTTAGACCAGGGGAACTTGCACAATGGTCCAAAAGAGTGATGTTATTTTCCTGGAAGAAGTCCCCTGTCCTGCAGGCATTGCGTACATTAGCATTGTCCTGTTGAAAAACCCAGCCGTTACCACACAGACCAGGGCCCTCAGTCAAGAGGGACGCTCTCTGCAACATCTGGACATAGCCAACGGCCGTTTGATGCCCCTGCACCTCCTGAAGCTCCATTGTTCCACTGAAGGAAAAAGCACCCCTGACCATTATGGCGCCCCCTCCACTGTGGCATGTAGAAAACATCTCCGGCAGGATCTGATTGTCATGCCAGTAAACATCAGGACCATCAAGACCATAAAACTTTCTTCCACCTTTCAGTGTCCCATGTTTGGTGCTCTCTTGCAAAGTCCAAATGGTCGGTTCTGTGGCGTTCAATGAGATGAGGCCTTTGAAGAAGTTTTTAGTTTTTGAAGCCCTTCAGTCTAAGATGCCGTCTGATGGTTATGGGGCTGCAGTCAGGACCAGTAACGGCCTTAATTTGGGTCGAGGATCGTCCAGTGTCTTAACAGACACCCAATTGGATCCTCTGGCTCAGTGCTGGTGAAGTTTTTTGTCTCTTACACTTGACGTTTTTCTTCCATAACCCTCAGGACCACTTAAGAAATTGCAAATGACTGTCTTACTGCGTCCCACCTCAGCAGCGATGGTGAGACCCTGCTTATGCAGAACATCATAACAGTGTGACTACCTGACAGAAAATGACAATGAATCTACATTTTTGCACACATTTGGCCTTTTAAAGGCACGTGGTCTTAAATTTCGATCAGCTGTAAAACAGCCTGTTTCAGTTTAAGTATGTTCAAAAAATGTTTTGTCCTACTCCCATTTATTCTTGTTCCATGTTGAAGCTCTACTTAGAACCTTGTTAAGATCCAATCATGCAAAATATGATTTTTTGCCATTTTTGATTTGGACTGTACTACAAATGCAAAATTGTAAAGGAAATAATAGATTTATACATAGTTGTTAAACATTGTTGTTAAACATTGTTAAGTTTGATGAAATTTCTATATTCAAAAATATAAAAAAATGTAAAAATGTTTACAACTGATAAATTGTAGGCTTTGTGTACTCATCGACAAGAACATTGGATACAAAGTCATTAGGATGACTTCACTTTAGTAAAGGGGTGATAAATGGTTGCACGGAGATTGCAGAAGTGAAAATAATTCCTCTGTAGCCTGATCGCTGCTACTTATATCACCTGTCCACAGTCAAGTTGCCATATGGGTAATGTAGGCTTTCAGATCATTACAAAGTGATCTTATATATATAAATTAAAAATAATAGGAACAAACAATCTCATAGATAGGAGAGTGTACAATTCATCCCACTGTGTAACTGTGAGTACGCAGTGAGTGTGTGCAACATAATCTTGTTTCCCTTTTTCTCAAAAGATGATAGAAGATTTTTACAATGACTTACAACATTTTGAGAACAGAATCAATTTTCTCCACTCATACCTTCTTACCGGTGCCATTAATTACAAACACTGAGTGCATAATAACACACACAACTGTAAATCTTATGCTCCTATTATCTCCTGCAAATGCCACACAAAGCACGTCAAGTTTACTCTGAAATGAGATCTTACAAAATCATTATTGCAGTCATCATCGTTATGAAGTTACTGCAGACATCGGCTGGTTCTACAGTCTCACCTGGCAGTGAGTGTACATATGAAATGACTTCAAATACCCTAAAACAACATGACAGATGCCAACAATATTAATGCAGCAGGAAGACTTTTCAGACAAACATGCTCCATCTGCTGTACTTCAAATAAACACAGATCCATATCTGCTGCATCAGCTTGAACCAAATCTCTCTCTCTCTCTCACACACACACACACACACACACACACACCCACACACACACACACACACACACACACACACACACAGAACAGTTCAGTTTGGGGTATCGCTGTGCTGCGTTTGGCTACAGTGCCCAACATATTTAATATAAATAACAGAAGGAGACCTGCACACAGACACTCTCTTCCTCTCCTGGTGGAGGTCGTTATGAGTTCTTCTCCCATTGGCAGGAAGAGTGTTTGTGAAACAGACGAAGCACTGCTGGCCATCACCACAGGAATGGGACTAACACGGACCTCAGATGGACACACACACACACTGCTGACCAAAGCCCAGCATGGACAGAAGGTTTGATATAAAATTTCAGTCGAGAGTCACTAATGAGGTGTATAGGAGAGTCACGACACAGAGACACAATGGTGTTCTTCTACTGATTGTTTTAGATTAAGATACAGAGCAGCATGTAAGCCTGGTTAACTGATGATAATGTTATCTAATGAGAGACCAAATGCCAAGGCAGAGCTGGTCGAATATAAGCCAACATACTTTTGAACCATACTGGTCACTGGTTAGTTGTGTATCAGCAGGATATTAGCAAACATGCCAAAGATGACTGGAAATCAGCCTGATCGGTTTAAAGTTATGGTTGCTCCAGTTTTCTCACCGTTATTTTAGCCTCTTCCTCTCTTAGATTTAGATCCCTCAGTACCTTCAGTGCCTTCATGTTCTGGCTACCTCCTCCAGCTTGAACCCCCCATACACAAGATCTGTATTACTTATTTTGTATTTTAATCGATTTGGCAGAGTTGCAGTTTAGAACTGACTCAACATCTGTGTCATCAACATCTGTGTCATCAACATCTGTGTCATCAACATTTTTATGGATCTTAGTTACTCTTTTAATCACAATTTACAGTTAGTTAAAGTAAAATGAAATCAAAGAGAGGAAATCAAAGCTTCTAGGAAATCAAAGAGAGACTCACTGCAATGTTTGTAGATTTTTAAACCACAAAACCAAATGTTATTTAATTTATCCCTGAAGTTTTGTAGCAGTTACTTAAGAATTTTATGATAAGCAGTTAAGCTTTGAAAGCTAACACTTGGGTAAAGTTGGTTGTTGTAGAAGTAGTGGGAACACACTAATCATATACTACAGATCAATAGGAGGTAAATGGAAGCAGGCAGACTACTCCTTTAAAACCTTATGAGCTCTTTGGGCACTATCCATGGTGCTGATCCCACTTAATACCCCATACAAGACGTAAACAACTGGTTAGTTCCAGTGAGAAATAAATGAAGTGTCAGAAACAAACACAGCATTATCAGCACCACTACACATTCACTTCCACTAGTATATTAATGCCAGAGCATTGAAAACATACTACCTTTGAGCTTATTTTTAGATATCTTCAATAAAAACTATGTGATATCCACATAATAACTTCACAGACTGACTGCTTGCTAAAAGTTGTGTTAATAAAGTGGTTAAACTTTAAACCAGAACTAAAGTTTGTAGGACCTGATTTGGATTTTACAACAGCTGGCCATCTTCCCAGTCATCAGTGGCAAACAGCATGGTTATCTGATCAGATTATGTGATTTATATGAGTTACTGCAAAGAGCTTATATTGAAAATCTAAGAGGCATTTTGATTTGACAGGAAAATCTGTCACTGACTAATAAGAATACCTCCAAGAACAGGTTGTACATATTTGCTTGTTAAGGAATCAACAAAGCAATCTCCTTCTTTTTTGCCTGCCATGCCACAGCTTTAACTAATCTACAGTGTGTGAGCTATGAGACGGATTTGCATTTTTCAACTTTGGTTACAAACAAGCTTGTGCCGTCTGAGCCTTTCTTTGTCCGGTAACAAGTCTGTGCACCTTAAACGAAACTTCATTTAGGACCTTCAATTAACCTCTTGAAATTAGAATTCATAATCCATTTATCATGCTTGTACGACCTTTGAGAATTCATAATCCATACATCACAGTTTTCAGAATGATGTATGGATTATATCCTTGCACGGCCTTCATAAGCTTCCAAGATATTTGCATACTGCAGCTGCTGCAGAACTTCATTACCTTCCGACAGTGCCTTCCCAGTCTTAATGTGTGGTTGCCCTGTTAGACTATGTTTCGACTAATATCAGCTTGGCCAGCAAACTGTTTGATGGAATATCTGGGCTATAAAGTCATTTAAATCCTAATTACTATGCAACATTTCAAGGTGATATTCTGGCTCAAACTCATATGTTCTCGCCCAAATTCTGCCCAAATCTCTATTGTGCTTGCTGACATTTGTCTGTTGTCTTGTTAATGGATTCAGTCCCTTTTCATATCAAGGTCATCACATAAAAAAAGACATACACTGTACTCCCAACAGTTTATATGTTGACTAATGACTACATTTGCCCACTCAGAAGTGTGACCTCCCTCTCATGTGCTCCCTGAACTCTAGCACAAGGCCTGGTACTGACCTGACGATATCAAATCTTAATACTACTGAGTCAACTTACATATTTTGCAATCACTTTTTCCTTTGCAGGCTTCTATAGAGTTGTTGCATATACAGTGTTGTGAAAAGATATTTGCCCTCTTCCCTATTTTTTAGTTTTTTGCAAATTTGTCACACTTGTATGTTTTAGATCATCAAACATAATGCTAACTTAATACTATACAAAGATAACCAACGTAATTAAAAAATGCAGTTTTAAATATTTTTTTATTAAGGGGGGAAAATGCTATCAAAAGCTGCCTGCTCCTCTGAGAAAAAGTAATTGGCCCTTCTTGTTAAATCATGAATTAATTGTGATTAACCACTTTTTTTTTGGAAAGCTGAAAAACATGTTGATGATTTTTTTCTGTTCTCAAACTGCTCTTCTCGTAGGAGCTCTGGGTGGAGTCTGGGTGGAGTTCTTCCCCCCCCTCATTGTTTTTCTTACCATGCTACCTCTTCTAACCTGTCTTCCCAATGTGATGTTTGTGCAATGTATGTATGGTTGGAAGGGAGCCAATGTCACTGCAGGTAACATGTACGTGTATCATTGCAGCGACAAATAAAGGCTTGATCATCATCAAAAAAAGTCTGGACTAAAACCAGATTGAGATGCTTTAGTATGACCTTAAACATGCTTGAAAAAACCCTCCAATGTTACTGAGTTAAAACAAATCTGCAATGAATCTGCAAGTGCACAGTGATACGAAAGACTCACTGCCAGTGATCACAAATGCTTGATTGCAGTACTTTCTACCAAGGGTGGCACAAACACATGTTTAGGGGAGAATTATCTTTTCACACAGGGCCAGGTAGGAAGGATTTCTGTTTGACTCTAGCAAATATATTAAATCATTTATCAATAGGCTACAACTTGTTCATGTGGAAAACATACATACTCACAGCAGACTCTGTAAAGGTCTTCTAATCCGGTGTGTAATACACTGCTCATGCCCTTAATAACACATTTATGAACAAGCTCTCTGACTGATACCAAAATCAAACGCGCACACTCTCTCCCAGCAGACAGATTACTGATTCTCCTGATATTGTTTCGGCTCTGTGAAATAGTGTCTGCTACCCTCAGGTCTCCCGGTACGGCAGCATCCCATTAGCCTATCAGCATTTATAACCTGGTTTCCAAGGTTACGGCCTTCTAAGTCACTTCCAGTAAAAAAATATTCAGGATGATGCTTGTTGGGAAACTCAGCCAGAGTCTGTATTAATTCTAACTTTATGAGGACAAATGTGTGTTAGACACAGGCATAATGGATATTCTGAGTGCTTCTCCCTTTAGGATGAACCATCAAAACTGTCGTGAGCGTTCAGATTTGAATAAGAAGTAAGGTTAGATTTAAATGTAGGATTTGTTTAGAGTAAAGGGCAAGGGTTGGGCATCTTATTATATGTTTTAGTGTTATAATATATATCCACCGGTTATTTTTCTTCAGATTGCAGATACTTGATGAGGGTGTCACAATGTAGTGTTCTGATGAAAGCATTATAAAATATAAAGAATGGCTGTAGATTTCGAAGGTAAAAAATAATTTCATAGAAGTCTATGGGAAAATGATTGTCGGCACCTCTGCTCTGTGACTTTCCTGATGAGTGTACGGACTCAGTCCCTAATTTCAAAATTGTGGTCATTATTAGTGACTTATGTGAAATGCCCAATATCTCAAACTAATATAAAGAGGATAAATCATTATGATGCCTAACCAGAACCGACTCTATGAGAACACACAGCACAGCTACTTACACAGACATTAAATGATACATGTGCTATTAGGATTAAAGGATAAAGAAGGGAGTATATCAGCGAGGGCCTTCACAAGTGTAGATGCTCCACAGTTAGTGAATTTCCAGTACAGTCTTTTGAATATTTGCATAATATGGAAATCACTTATTGATATTATGCAAATATTCAAAAGACTGTACTACTTTTTTTATTGTTTATTAGGAAGAATACAAAGCATGCTGTTACATGCTGAGAAGACGTCACTTTCCATTAACAAAGGCAGTGAAGTTTGGTTTCTCTGTCTTCTTTATACATTCTGCCCACACATACTGAATTCAGATTTTTTGGTTTTCCCACAGAGTGGTAGAATTGTAGCTATAGAGGGCAGCAACATGCTGTGATCACTGCAAACATTCAGCCTTTACCAAAACCAAGATGAAGAACTAACTCATCTCACACAATCAAGATTGGAAAAAATGACGTACCACTTTCTGCTTCAAGCCAGAACATAACATTTGTATTTTTCAAATATTTTATGAAAAATATTCCACACATTACAGTGAACATGTGAATAATAGACATGCAGAATCTATCTCCAGCACTCACCGTCTGGTCTGAACTGGGCTACTATGGTGACGGTCTGTCCTGCATTTTTCAGAGCTGCGGCTGCCTGCTCGTGTGTTGCACTGGACAGGTCCACCCCATTCACCTACGAATACAGACACACACAATTAGCAGCTAAATATGCACTGACACGAGCAAATTGAAAACACTCACAAGTGCAGGTTTTGTTTTGATAGAACTCGCATACGATAATTCAAAATAACAGTAATTCTACAGGGACTGTCAGTGTCCCGACAGTCTGAGGATTAAATCTAGCGTGAATCTTGTGTGAAGAAAATTAAACCCATATTTCATTTTAACGGGACACACATCACATCGCGAGAATGCACTCAGTCATCGGAGGGCGCCGGTTGACTGGTAATGCACGAAAAACAAAGAAAAGTTATGTGAAGCTTAACTCCACCTTCAGATTAACAAATGCCAATCACTGCAAATAAGCATCTGGAACTGATTCCAATGGCTCTACTTTTTAAGGTACAACATCCTTACAAAGCAAATCTGTTGTGAAACATTAATATAAACAGAATTAGGAGTTATTCACGAACGCTGTGTCGTATTTCTCAGGGATCTGTATGTGTGGTGTCTTAGTTCATACCGACAGGATGCGGTCTCCCTTTCGAAGTTCCCCACAGAGATCAGCTGGACCTCCAGCAAGAATGAAGGAAATGAAGATCCCTTCTCCATCTTCCCCTCCAACAATGTTAAATCCGAGACCTGTAGATCCCCTCTGCAGCACCACCCGTCTGGGTTCCCTGACAGAAACACAAATCAAACAAAGACATCACATCACGGCAACTTATATTGGTATTCTCCTTGTTTAGGACACCAGTTAATCAGTTTTGTAATGTATGAATACATTTGATGAGTCGGTGACTACACACATTTTGAAATAATGTTGTACTTCATTATATGACGTTCTCTGAATGTGGAAAAATTTGTGGTGATAAATGCTTAATCTCTGCGGGAGGAAACAGTGCTTAACCCGAAGATTACTTTCTGTTTTCACCAGCAGATGTCAGCATCGCACTTTGTGGCACAGCGTGAACAATGAGAGCCGGTCTAGCCTCTACGCCTCGTAAAAAGGACGAAAGAAAAGAATCCAAGTCAACACAAGCGAGTGATGAAGCAGCTGGATGAATGGATGAAAAGCAAATAAAGTCGACCACTGGTAAAAGTTTTTACGCACACCGTCAGCATGTGTAAAAACATTAACTGACCGCAGTTTCACAACAAGAGCGCTTCAGCTTGGTTCATGTCTCTTCTAAAAACAGAACAGTTCTTTTGTGTGTATTCGGAATCAGACACATTCACAAATGTGGGCTGTTGACTAATTTTGTATTGCAACAGCAAATCCTTCAGATACTACATTTGGAAAAAAGTCAGCACGGGCAGATACTCCGAGCATGTATGAAAATTACTGCTGAGATAGAAATGAACCAGCGTGTCCCTCCATCTGATCCTTAACCTGAATTCATCTGTTGTGCAAAAGTTTTGCTCACTCAGTGGACATTTTTTAAAACCCATGATCTGCTATTTGTGTGACTAATCAGAGAGCGAGAGAGGAAAAATAGCTGGAGAAAAGAGAAGGACACACGTCAAAATGACCATTCTGCAGTCTGTCTGAGGCTTATCAGATTTATTATAATCAAAGCGCACTGATTGGCCCAAAAGGTCTATGACGAAATAGGTCATATTCTGGTAACCACGGTGATGCCAGTCGAGTGACGAGGGTTGTGATAAGCAGTAATCCCTCCATTAAAATGGATTAAGACAGTAGAGCAGCACTCAGGGTGTATCTGTGTGTGTGGTGTGTCTGTACGCGTATGTAACCTGAGTTTACTTGACAGACAAAATTTGCAGGGCCATCTGCCTTTCACTGCCAAACACACGCACACACACACAGAGCAAACACGGATGCAGAGGCAGAGCAGGGAAGAACTGAGGTCATTCTTCGTTGCTCTCACTAAAGATCTCAGAGCACAAAGGAAAGAAGCTTGAAAATACAAGATTTTGACTGTGGATTTTGTCATTTTATAAAATGCAAAACTAAACCAGTAACAAACTGAAAAACAATTTCTTCAAATTTTGTCAAATTATTTTCGTTTTTTTTTTCTTGGTTGACATCTGTGAATAAATGTGACTCTGACAAAGACTGTTTATAACCATCATATGATGTTAATATGCAAATGTTGGAAAGTTGTTTAATCTAACATAACTTCAAGTAAACCAACATGTACTTCTTTCGTGAAACAGCAAAATTCGACAGCCAAATATTGCCATGTCCATACC
This sequence comes from Perissodus microlepis, assembly GCF_051167445.1. Taxonomy (NCBI): domain Eukaryota; kingdom Metazoa; phylum Chordata; class Actinopteri; order Cichliformes; family Cichlidae; genus Perissodus; species Perissodus microlepis. The sequence continues at coordinate 30,545,251 of NC_140477.1, forward strand.
ATGCTTAACAGTACTGATAATCTACTGCTGATTAATTTGTGATTAACTTCTGATTCTAAATCAGTTTTCAAAGTGGGGCTATTCTGCTAGTGGTGCATGTTCACAATGAAAGAAAAAAAGGCAATATTTTAAATAACGACGTCAGCACATGTACAAGTAATTCCTGTGAGCCAACAGTTCAGACTGCTCTATATCTCATGCCTAATGAGATTTCCCAGCTGCTTAAGAGGCTCCATAGTGTAGTTTTGACTTTCACCTACTAGGTGAAAACATCTCTGCTTCACTCCCAGAAGGATACATGGCTACACTTGGAATTGTAACAGGAATAACATCCAGTGTTTAAGAAAACCTGCCAATTTAAACACAGGAGCGACCCTATGTGGCAACCCTTGTGAATAAGAAAGCATCTAATACTTGAAATAATGAAGTTATTCTTAATGTGGATATCTTAGGCTGCCCTTTTTAAACAGGTCAGTGCATAACCTGTTTACAAGAGGCAGCCAGTAGGAAAAAAGTTGCCTTTAAGGGGGAGGAGCTAAAACAGCTTTTTTCAGACAGTGCATGAACTGAGCTAACCAAAGATTATTTTCAACTTTCAATCATCCAAAGCTGCTTCAGTGGAGCTCCAAATTATCACAACAGGTCTGTTTTAATAGGCAGTTAAAACTTTAGAAACTTTATCTTGAATTATTATCTCATTTGACAGAAATTTCATTTCTTTCTGTGCGCTACAAAGATAAACTGAGATCTCACCGGGTGATATCATCGTCTCCTGCAATGGACCTGGGCAGCGGTGAGTATCTGGGGGTGGTCAGCGGGGCAGGGCTTACAGATTGGCTGCCACTCATGTAGGGGCTGATGTGGTTATCCTGGTGTGGGGAATATGCTGTGGGAACAAATACATTATTATTTTAGCGTAACACATTATTATTTTAGCGTAACACATAAGACATGAATTCAAATGTGATTTCAGTAAGCTGCATTTAAGTAATCGAACAAGAGGATGAAAACTACCTATATCACTATAGATCGATAGATAGATCGATCGATTGTACAGTATATACAGGTCACTTAGGGGTCACTTAGAAATGTACTTTGTTTTAAAAAACATTTTTTCTATGTACACAGTTTTTAAATGATGTACTTTGAAAAAAGTACCGCAGAGCCAAGAAACGTCCTGAGAAATGACAGAGTGATATATAGTATCTGTTAATATGGTAGATTCACAGCAGTGATAAATGACATGTTCTCTGTTAATATGCTCTGTTGGAGAAATGACAAGTGGCAGGAATCCAGAGAACCAAATTTACCCAGTCTGTTAATCGGACTGTTATATAACAAAAAACACTGTCTGGGAGATGTGATCATTATAGAATATATTCTTAATGTTACCACATAGATGTGAAAGATCATTAAAACTGCTTTCATAAGAAACTGCTTTTATAAGACTAGTAAATCAAACTAGGTAATGTGCATTTCCAATCCAGTTAATCTATCATCCCAAACTGACTAAAGTCACGTCACATATTTAACAGAAAACTTCATGGATGTCAAATAATCGCTATCCTAAAACAGCTTTCTATAGTAGTCTTAATATTTACTTATTACTTATTATTATTTAATAAATAACTTACATATAAAAATATATGCAACTGTGATCTCACACTTCTGGCTTGCTTTTTTTAAATGCACCGTTTCTTTAACATACAGATAGCTCTTATAACTAGGTACCGAGCTTGCATCAGCTTGACAGCTGATTTTCATTTAATATTAATATTCAACATATGACATAAAAGTTGCAAGCTAATCCTCATAACTTTGTTCTCATTGTTTCCCGTATGACCAGTTGACATGTATAAAGCTCTCTTCTGATCTAAATCGAGTGACAACGATTGCTCCATTGTCCCCTCGGAGAGCTTCATTAGCTGATGTAATTTCTTTTTTAAAGAGTCTACGTCTGTATCGTGTTGTTTTTCACCTGCTGATTGCGTTTTTCTGAATATTTCTTGTTCTCAGGTGTCTTATAAAATGTGATATGAACCTCAATGAGACTGTGTGATTAAATAAAGACTATATCTGATTATATCTTAGCTGAGTATATCTGATGGCATGTAAAGGGAGGACATGCAGATGTTAATAATGGTTTTTGTAAGTACCTTTTTATTTTACGCGAAAGCTAATTTAACTCCATGTACCCGTTTACAGTTTACTTCACCTTTGCTTGACTTTTCTTTGTTTCCTTGATTGGTTGCTGGTCGAGTTTCATGATTCATGACAAGCTCTGAGTAAGAGTAACTGTTCAGGGCTTCAGTAAAAAGCAGCTCTCTCTATGTGTGGGAAGCAAACAAATTTCAGCTTTGTTCCTTGCTGTTTTCTTTCTTTTTCTTTTCTTTTCTTTTTTTTTGTTCAGCACCATCTGGCTCTAAAACACCTCACCAGCTTGGTGGTAACGATGTGTACAACAGTCAGCGGCACGCTGTCTGACTGCAAGTTGTTTATGAACTTCTCAAGAATAGCGAGAGTCTACGCAGACGGATGAAACTGGGTTTCACAAATACATGTTGTGCAATTAAAATATAAAAAATTCAACGTTCAGAACGTAGAGCTCTTTTTGTGTACTCACAGTTAGTGACATCGGGCGGAGGGAAGTTGTCATTGATAAAAAGGGAGGTGTGTTTGGCCACACGCAGGTACACGACGTCAGGAGTCGACTTTAGGGCGGCCACTGCCTCCTCGTGAGTTACCTCCTCCAAACAGGAACCATTTACCTAAACATAAATGACATAAACGGTATTATTTTCTACAGACATGCGCCACACATGATAAATATCCATCCATCCATCCATCCATTCAGGTTCATGGGGATGGTACCCCTTTTAGGGTAACTTCTTTTTTAACAGTAATATGAAGTGCAACCTTCATATGCACTTTAGTGTGTATAATTAGATTTTTAAATCAAATTTGCACAAAAGAGAACAGAGTAAAAAAAAAAAGGAAGTGTTTTCTTACAGCAACAAGCTTGTCGCCTATTTGTAGACGTCCATCTTTGTGTGCTGCTCCTCCCTCAATGATTTTGGTCACATAGATGCTGTTGTCGCCAGGGACATGTTGGTTTCCAACTCCACCAGCTATACTAAATCCTAAACCTGGAAGAATAAGTCACTGGGTCACACGCTTGAATATTTTCTTAACATCTGATACTTTTTTTGTAAGTCATAACACTGTTTTTTTATGAAGTGTTCTGCTATAGTACCACAACAACAATAACTGCAATATATCTGTGCTGGACTAATTGTAGACTTGGCAGTCTGTTGCTATGCTAGCACAGTCTCACCTTTGGGGCCTTTGACTAGTTTGATATCCAGGATTCTCTCGGTGAGGCTCCTCCTGCGTCGTATACACAGTCTGACCAGACCACCTGCCTCCTTTAGAGCCTCCACAGCGCCGCTGTGGGTCACTTCTCTGACGTCCGTCTCATTCACCCGGACTATACAGTCATTCACCCTGCATGGCAACAATACATGAGGTAAAGAAGTCAACTGACTTGGATGGGGGAGAAACAAATGTTATGCTGCTCAGTCTAAGACCAAAGTGGGAACGGAGCTGCTGACAGTGAGTGGTCGCTTTCTTTTCGAGAATTAAAGCTAAACTAGACATACGTCCTGAAATGGGGAGACTGGAGTGGGTGAGTGAACACAATCAAATACCAGAAACTGAAAATAGACAGTTCTTGGTTCAATCAGACATATCTTGTTCCTTTTCAAAGACTGTCTAGAGCCACCTTGGTATGGGTAAAGAGAAAAACTGCAAGGGATTCACATCCCTTTATTCTTTAGTATAATAACAAGCCGAAGCTCTCATGGTGAAGTCTGTTGTAAAGCTAGACAGCCAATTTACTGTGATTGGAGATGCTCTCCACACAGCAGCCTCTCACAATGTTAGCTGAGTTTGCTGGCAGCTGCTGAAAGCATTGCTGTCTAAGTTCAATAACTCCGGAACAATAATGTTACCTGCTCGATCAATGCCACACCAATAATTAGGTAAATCTGCTGCCACAGGTGTGACGCTACACACGAACAGTATTGCTTCAGTTTGAATGTGAAAAAGGAGGATTATTAGAGGACTAGAAATCCATTCTGCATGCCCAATTTCTGCAAACACTTGTGATAAATGTTCAGACTAAGATGGTCCAATTTCTAACTTTGAGGGCAGCAGCTGAGCTCGGGCATGTAGCACCCAAGAAGCGCTGCACCTGCACATAATGTAATCAAATAATTCTTGCTCACGTCTAATGAAAGCAACAGTGTCTGTGTTTGCACCTGAGTCGTCCATTCTGGGCTGCAGCTCCTCCAGGTATAATCTTGGTGATGAAGATGGAGGGGTCATCTCCAATGTGGGGGTTATCGGTCCCTCCAGCGATACTGAAGCCGAGGCCTGAGTTACCCTACGCATAGACACAGATACACAGAGTGTTTTAAAGGTTAAAAAAGCACTAATACAGGTTTTAAAAGATTACTGTGCACCGTGATATTAACTGATTAATGTTAGTCTAGGCAGGCCATAAAGTCGAGCTCAGCTGCTTTTCAGATCAAGTGATCTTAAAGTCAACAGACATCAGCTGACGGCTTAGCCCTTCTATACATCCAACTGGCAAACGTCATACAGAATTCGAGTTGATTCAGTGAGCCCACAGTTTCTTGGTTCATGTCAGATTTGTAGACATTATGCCTGCTCTGTTCTGTTCAGCATCATGTAATCCAACACAGAAGACAGAAAACCAACTGGTCCAGTTGCTGTGGCCAAGGTTTTATAGCAGACTAAGGATGGACCACAATGTACGTGCCACGGTCCTGGGTCGTGACCCAGAGTTCTGTGTTATTATTAATCTTTGATTTCATCATGGTTTCTCATCACTAGTCTTTTTGGTTTATGGTTCTGTATTTCTATCTCTAGTTCTTCTTTGTTTTTTGATCTCCAGTTTTTCTGTGCCCTTCATATTTAGTGTAGGTTTAGTTCTGTCTTTGTGTTTATTTTCTTGTTCCCCAGTCAGTCGTGTCTCATGTCACAGTTTGTTACTCCTGTCCCTGTGCTCCGTGTTCCCTCTGTTCAGTGGCAAGTCCGTGCCTCTGTGCCTGTCGTGTGTTTCCTGTTTTATTTTGATAGTCCCTGTCCCTGTGTGGTTTTTCTTCCCTTGTCTCGTTGGGTCTGATTTGTCCCAGCTGTGTTACCACCTGTTCCCCACCTGCTCGTTGTCCGTTTGTGTATTTAAGTCCTGTGTTTCTCTCTATTAGTTGTTGCATTGTACCCTTACTATGCTGTGTGTTTTTTCGCTGTGCTCCTTGTAGTTTTCTAGCTCTGTTTCCCAGTGTTAGTGTTTTGATTTTGGTTCGTATTTCTAGTTCCTCATTTTTTGGTTTTGTTTTCTGTTTGTTTGAAGAATCACTTACAGCCAAAATAAAGCTGCCTCTTTTAGTTGATCCTTGCGTTTATGAGTCCTGCGTTTGGGTCCTGCTTGCCACACAGCAAACCATGACAATATGTGACCTATCCCAACTAGATTCTACTATTCTTATTACCTCAAGCAAGCTTAATCCCTGTATCATCATACATTTACCACAGAAAGAGGTGAAGCTGAACTCTCTTTGGCATACAGGTTATATGTACTGGTGCTCTTCAACACAGTGCAGCCTCCTTTTCTTTTACAAGGAGTTGTTCAACCAGATGAAGTCGTGCAGCAATGAGAGTCGTGTAACTTAATGTTAAATATAAAAAAGAAAAAAGGCGAAAGTTAAGCTGGTAAGAATGTACAAACAGAAAAGCACTAAGCCACAAAGGGCTAATCAAGTCGAGTGTGTTTGTTCATGAATGAATCACTGTTTGCATTTTCTGGCTTAGAGTCCATGAAGAGGGAAAAAGTATAATGTTATTTTACAGAGCAGTCACTGACGCGATTTGAACACAGGTTTAGTAAGTTCAGATCAACGCAGCAGAGCCTTGTTCCAGCAACCTCAATCGAACTCTGACGCCAGGAATCACCAAGGTAACAGGTAACAGGTAAATTAAAAGCAAGAGCCTTCATTTTAATTCACGCTGATGTTAAATATTAAAAAAAGTAACGTCTGCTTAGGATTTCATATTTGTAAAGATCAAACTTCTTCAAGTCAAGACGCTCAGAGACAAGCTGCAAAAATGATAAAATGTTGTAAGGAAATGAAACGGTGTGTCAGTCAGCTCTCTTTCTGGAAGAGAGAACCCAGACAATCTGAAACAAACTCTTTTCACTAAACTTGCTTCCTGGAAGAGCGCCCAGGCAGAAGGTACAGTGCAGATAGCCAAAATATTTGTTCATATGAAAAGATTCCATCTGATTGGGCTTTGGTTGAATGCTTTTAAAAAAACATGCAACAAAACTGTGCGGAAGCAAAAGAGCAGCTGCACGGAAGGTCTAAAACATGATCGGATAAACCAACAACAATTAATTTTCTTATTGGCTTTTTAAAATTTACATGCATTTATAGGCAATAACCGGGCTAATGAAAACAGAAAATCGATTTATATATCTGCTGAATACACAAAAAGATTGACTTCTGCAATTTCTGCATTTGCCCCAAGAGGCTATGTCAGCAGACTAGATGATGGGTTCTCAGTCTGCCAAACTGTAAGCTGGACAGGGGTTACTGTAAATTTTCCTTAGTTCCACTTCAAAGAAGAATAAGAGATTAAGTGTAGGGATATCTGTGTGTCTCCTAAAGAAGACATTAAAGCATAATTTTTTTCTGTTAATGGATCATTTTCTCTTTCCAAAGTAATTTGCAGTGGAAAAAAAGTCAACATGTAAAAGAGATACAGATGTTTCCAGATGTCGCCAGCTGGCATATAGTAGATCACTGGCATGGTGCTTTCTCACTTGCACTCTGTCACTGGATTCAAGGCTAGTATAATGGCTAAGTATAATGTCTGCGCCTGTGTTTGCGTGTACGTCCATGGCGTCTTTAAAACAGATCCAGTCAAGCAGACAGAACCAGGTCACAGGAGAATAGGGCGAGAGAGAGGGAGGTGCAGAGACAGCCTTAGGCATGAGAGAAAGGGGCATGTAATGAGAATGAAGGAGGAAGGGGCCAGGCATGGAAAGGGAAGAAGGATGGAAAAGAAAGAGAGGACAGGGAAAGAGGTCCAACAGAATCAGACCAATGATCAGGCTAAGTTAAGGAAAAGCAGAATGACGAGCTGAAGTAGAGGAAAATAACCGGGGACAAAGGCAGCTAACACAGGGATGGGTTTTCTGACTTAAATCATTGTGTTTTCTCAGCCTTATTAAGGATTTAGATTTTTTAGAGTCAAAAAACTAGTTAATTTTGTGACATATTTAATTTGTTAAAAAAAAGAACAGACAAAAAACATTGAATCTTTATCAGGTTTTAAGGCTGAACTATTATAATTTTTTCATTTTAGTTTTTGCCGTGTTGTGACTACTGTACGTCGAGCTGAGTACATGTAGAGTTTATGTGATGGCCACACATGGTGATGGTGTGTTGTATGTTTTTACCCGCTCCAACGTGATTTCCTCATACTCATAGTCTGCTTCTGTTCCATTGACCTGTTTGAAAGATAAAAAAAGAGAGATGAAAATGAACTGTGAGAGTAAACTCTTTGCTTTAATCCTCATTCGCTTTTCCTTATTTTCTGTCACTGTTACAGTGCTGGATGTTTATATTAAACATGGCCAGTGTTTCAAAACATAAAAACTCTGCAAGCCAAAAAAATCAATCAATCAATCAAATAAGCTCAGGATTCAGACTGCTTCAGTTTTTTTCAGGTCAGGCATTCAAATGTTACTGAAAGATTAATGTTTGCAAAGAAAGAAAGTTGTGATACAAAATATGTCATAAAGTTATTGTACAAATCTGGGCTTTACACTCATCTTTGCAGTAGTTACCCTTTAGATGTTAAGAAGAACAGAGCATCTTTGGTGAGACTGCCTACACTTTTACATCACAAGTTAAATGTCACATAGACCACAACTTTTTAAATGTTTTTTAAAAAAAAACCCAAAAAAAAACCCAACCTCAATCTTAGTCATGAAAAAAGGTTCTTGAGGTGAAAGTAAAATATGAGGTAAAATTTGTTCACATGAAAGAGAAACTACATTTTGTGTAGTTAGAAGTCACCAGAGATTAAACGTAAAACCCTGTCTTAGTGCAGCAGACACTGAAGCACACCAAAGTAAGCCTGCTATCTCTGAACATTAATAGGAGCTTGACAATGTTTGTTTACTGCTAACTAAAAATGTGACTTGATTATCTGATCACTAACACACTGCCTATTGTAGGTACGACAGACTGCAACAAGTATGCGAACTGAAGAAATGAGAATTTAGGAATTTGATTATTTATGACTGATGCATGAATCCCGCAGATTAGATCCGTAATGCGATGATGCGTCTATGATGTCATATTTAAGAGCATCCCTGATGGCTTGCCCGTGGGCCAATCACATGGCTCAGCCTGGACCGTCTGTACTATAAATCACATTAACATCCACGTTTTAAGACTGAATGTAAAGAGCACAGAATTAAATCTGATCTCAATATATTTTGAGTCCGGCTCAGTTGACACTAGGAGATACAGCTGCTGCGGGCGAGATGACACGCACACACACATAGCTGATAAACACGTAAACACAGTGGTCGAGCGGCATCCCAGTGGCCCATGTAATCCCCTTGGCTGTAATCTGTGCCTCTGTGCGCTCAGATTAGTTTAGATTGTGAATTTCTGTCGTTTCAAACAGAGGGCACGATCATCCATCAGCCACCATGTACGCTGTGACTACTAATATCTGACACTATTCGCATAGTGGTGAGTGCTGCCTGATTATATGGAATTGAACTTACTATGAATATGACGAAAAACTTAGATTCCTTTGAAACCCTTTAAAATTATTGGATTATTTACTGTGAAGCACAACCATCATTACAAGTGTCAATATCATAGCATCACGGCATGTGTATTATAACATAGCAATGCACCTGGTGCATTTTTGGCTCCAGAATACCCTGGTCTCTAAAGGTGTCAGAAAAAGTTAGTCCTTACTGGAGAAAAGCATCCATAAATGATATCAGCGAACTAATAAGTGAAACCTGCAAGCGCACAAATCTTTCACTGCCTGTGTTTAATTTCAGTTTTAGTTCAGCAGGGACTAATTCCACAGTAATTACATAATAAACTTATCTAACAACCACAGATACTGATTTTCTGTGGCAGCTGGTAAAACGACATCTGTATTCATGTAATTCTAAAGTGAGATTTCAACCTAAAACCGAATACGGACGCTCCGTGCACGTTAATTGTTTGTAAAATATTCAAATTACTGCACATGTGAAGCACATTTTTTGGCAAGAAAAAAACACTAAATTAATGGACTAAAGACAATGATTCAATGTAAAGTTTTTATATTCAACCTTACTATTTAAAAAATATAATTATAGTCTAGCCTTATATCTGAAGCCGTACTCACATATGGGGGGGTGTCGACGCTGTCGGTGTTGACCACCACTGGAGGGGGGTTGGCCTGAAAGAGAGAATGTCGGTGTTATTATTAATTACTTTTAATATCAAAGCACTCTTGCTGAGAACAAAAAGAAACACACAGAGAGCAGAAATAAGCACTTACTCGTCTCATGTTTTGGTACAGCATTTCGAGTACATCTGCTACAGATTACCACCATGGAGCGACGGCATACACTGCATGACATACTGCACAGCCCTTATACTGGGCAGTACTACTGTACTACATGGCAAACCACGCTATAGGACAACTTACTAAAGCTCTGCCACTGTGCCATAAAGTGTCTCAACAAAAATTCAGAACTGGACCACAAAACACTCGATACATTTTAGACGTTTTTTCTAATAGTAAAATAGTACAACATTGTACACTGCTGCACAGTACTTTATACCACCATCCTATTGTAGGTCATCCATATTTAATCTCTTAAATTAAGTCAACTTCCCAGATCCATCTGCTTCGTATAAATCCACCGACTGCAATCTCCCCTTCACTCCCATGCGCGCTCTGCACTCTACAACAAGTGTTTATTCCTTTCTTCTGCACCCAAAATCAGCCTCCTCTTTCTTCCCGGTCTCCTTCTAAAGAAGAGGCTTGGACCGATCTGTGCTAGGGTTGTGGCAGCTGCAGATGACTGACACTGGTTTCCATTTCCTATTTTCTAATCACATGCAAAGCAAAAGGCAGGAAACTCACTAATACCTACAGGACGTCGTTTTTGTCATTTTGCAAGAACATGAACGCCTTTTTTTTTCCCATTTCCAACCTACTGACTCCTGTTCCCTCGTCTCCTCTCACTTTCTCTCCAGAGAGTATCTAGTGCCCTGACGTCCACCTTTAGCACTGGCTCTAGACTTCTCAAACAGCCCAGCGATCAGCGTGCCAGTCCATTTAAGAACTCCGCTTCTTGTTCTGTCGCCAAAAAAAGTTGCCAAACTAACAAGTTAAACTAGCATCAAACAGGCAAGAGAACCAAACAGGCCACCATGACCATGACCATGAACATGCAGCAGAGCAGCAACAGCATCTATGTCTCTACTAATCTCTACCTCTCATCCACCCTGTCGCCACCCCCCCACCCCCCCAAACCCACCCCCCTCCTCTCTCACTGCCACATGTGGAACTGTCAGTCAAGCTGGCTGGATGCTTGATCCCACAAGGGAACAGAAGGGGGTAGTGTGGGGTGTAGAGGATTATAGGTATGGTGGGAGGAGTGAAATCCGCCTGCTGGACAACAATATTGAGAAATGTAGAGTGGGAAAAAAAAGGACACAGGATTTTTTTTAAAAGGAAAAAAATAAAATAAATAACAGCGTGAGAAGAAATTTGGAGTAAGGTTCAGAGAGACATGGATACAAGGAGGCTGGGACACAGCAGGTTAAGTCCTGCATAATGAGGCACTGAGGCCATGCTGACAGGTACAGCTGTTGTCGTCAGGATGTATGAGGACCTGTATTTATGTCAAAGAAGACAAAGAGGAAAATATATGTATTAAATATTTTTGGACTGTTATTTGATGTAGGAGAACACTATTCAAATGTTAATGTATACCTAAAGCAAAAATAGGATCTCTCAAGTTTGCTGCTTTTCAAAGAGAGCTCAGACAGTTTTAAAAGCCTTAGAAAAACACTGCAGATCACTACAACAAGGACACCAACCCTCTTTATCCTTTGCCACTAGAAAGCTCACATCAATCACATCAACATAAAAAAATCAAGAAAAAAACTTAATGACTTCTGATCCCAAACAAATGCATACATTGAGACTACAACCTGTAACAAAGTAACTAGGGACCGATATTATAGGGGTGGCCTGACTGAAGCTGTTATTTACCTAGGGGTGGCATTGAGTGGAATCAAATGCACTTGGTTCATTAGTCATTGGCATGTGTGACCACCTGTCATTTGGTTTTAGCATTTTGTTGGTTTGGGGGGGTTAACTGAATGCCTCTTTACAACTCTGCAGGCTTCAATTAGACTCTTAAATGTTAAAGCTCACGAGAGCACAATTAGAAAAAGACTGAACAAATATGAATTGTATAAAAGGGTTTCCAGGAGAACGCCTTGTGTCGATAAACATGGCAGCATAGCTTAGGTTTACAAAGCTGCATCAGGACAAACCACAAAGACTTCTGGAACAATGTCCTCTGGAAAGACAGAACCAAAGTGGAGATGTTTGGCCACAATACACAGCCAAACACAGCATATCAGCACAAACACCTCATACCTACAGCTAAGCATGGTGGTGGAAAACTAATGATTTTGGCTTGTTTTGCAGCCACAGGACCTTGGCATCATGCAGTCACTGAGTTGACCATGAACTTCTCTATATACCAAAGTATTCTAGAGCGAAATGTGGAGCAATCTGTCCAACAGCTAAAGCTTGGCCAAAACTGGGTCATGCAACAGGACAATGATCCCAAACACAATCCCAAGCAGCAGCAAGTTGCAATGGTCCAGCCAAAGTCCACACCTCAAACTGACTGAAATGCTGTAGCAGGAACTAAAGAGAGCTAGGCATAAATGCATGCCTGCAAACCTCAATGAACTGAAGCAACATTATAAAGAGTAGGCTAAAATTCCTGATTTAAAAACAATTACTTCAAGTTATCGCTTTTATGTAAGCCTCAACTGACAAAAATAATCTAGGAAAATTGATAAAGTTGTTGTTTTTTATATGTAAAAGCTCATATGATGATTATAATAAGGATAAGGATAGCTGCATTGTCAAAATGTGTCAGTGTGTGGGTATAATGGTGGCAGAAAAATCAATCAGTGAAAAAATTCTGCTAGAAAAAACACACTCACTGAATGTAACTCCAGTTCTGAGTATATGCACAGCCCCCCTGTGGGCTTTCCCATTGGTTGGGTGTGGTGGTCAGAGGGGTGGCCAGATTTTAGCCTGTGGACGACAGACTCTACACTCCTCACTTTCACGGGCCAAAACTTGTTTGTCACTGTAATTATCGTGTAGGCTTAACCTGTTAATACCAACAAAGATAACCAGTTAATTGTTTATTCTAATAGTCTTAGACAATGAAACACACTGACGGAGTCACCTCAGCTGACGCTACTGTATTAACACCTATTAACCACAGTATGGAATTTATTCCACTATGCATGCTAGTCCACCGCTTTGCCTAAACCTTATGTGACTCCCTCAGCAGAGGAAAAGCGTTGCACAATGCAGACAAGCTCTGCGTATGTGTCTCTTTGTCTGTTTGTGCGCACCATTCACAAAGCGACAAATCCAGTCCGTCACTCAGCTGGTGATTCCATTGGCACGCCATGTCAGACTGCAGCCTTATGTAACATCAATACATATTTGAGTTTGTGTGTGTGTGTGTGTGTATGTGTCTGAGTGTGTGAGGACAGAGTTGTGTTACATGAAAAGGCCAAAAGTACAAATGTGCAAATATAAACAAACAAGCACTCGGTGCACAAATACACAGGCACACAAAACATCCATATCCAGACAGTGTTTTGTTGTCCTGTGCAAGTGATTGTCAGTCGTTACATAACGGGTGTTACACCAGCTGTGTTATCATGGCATTATGGTTGGTTGAGTCCAACACAGGACAGCTTAGAGAGAGATCCAGACTATCCCACGTTTGTCTTATCACACAGAGAGACATACAAGTGATTAGGTCCTGAAGGAGGTCTGCATATGTGTGTGTGTGTGCGAGTGTGTAGACTTGGGGAAATGATTTTCCATTAGTGTAGCAGGCTTTAATCAGCTTCTAAACCATCAACGTAATTATTAATTAGCAGATGACTCATGATTGGATAAACAGAAATCAAGAATCCTATAGCATCTAACACACACACAATCACATATGGAAGAACACACAAAACACATACAAAGGCCAAAGTGTTGTGTTTCTCTAAAACCAACTCACACAGAGGTGAACACGGACCCAAACATTCATACAATCATAACATCATCGCTCGTTCTGACTTCCTAACAAGCAATGAAAATCAGACAACTTAATCAGATGGAGCATGACTCCATCCACTCAGAACAACCACTCTAATCACACTAATCACACCATCGCTACCTTCTAACTCTGTGATCACCGTGTCCGCAATAACTATAGCAAGTAGAAGAGAGCTACACTGTTACATTCATTTCCTTTACTATTCTTCATCTCTGTAGAGTTTATATAATACAACACATTTCCTGTTACACATGGATGGCTATGCTCTTTTGATTGTATTACTGGGAATCGCTCTTGCACTGCGCCCATCATCGTTCAGTGCTGTCCCATTGACTGCAGGCTTTATTTTGAAACCTTTCATTTGCTCTAAATCTGTTTTCTCTGTATTTCTGAATTACTTCCAGTATCCCTCAGAGTAAAAGAGAGACAAGCTATGAATATATTACAATTCATTTGACAGCCCAGAGTGCAGTTTTGTGTGGAAAACATCAGCAAAGCACTCGAAGCTTCAAGATAATGGCAGCAATACTGTAGTGACCTTATGCTTCTAAATTGTCCATAACACTGTGGTCAGATATAAGTACAACACTTGGAGATTGCTTTTAGCAGCCAATGTATTTGTAGACCTCCCATCAGGAAAACAAGAGAAGTAGCAAACGAATTCAATTCCTTTTTTGTAAATGTTGGACCTACTTTAGCAAATTTAATTAGAAAAAATGACGACCCAGAATATTAGGAAGTCTAGAAAGGAGAAAGTAGAGTGGTTAATTCTATATTCTTAGCTGATATTACCATAAAAGAAATAGTAGCAATTGTAGAAAACTTTAAAAATAAAAAATCTACTGACTGTGATGGTATAGACATGGTTATAATTAAAAAGACTTTAGACTGTATAAGTATTCCTCTTTGCTATATTTTTAATCTCATTACAATCAGGAGTATTTCCTGGTCGAATCATCATCATCATCATCATCATTTATTTATTTATATAGCACTTTAAAAACACACCTGGTAGACCAAAGTGCTGTACAATACTAATATGCACATAGTAATAAATCGAATGAAAGTGGCAAAAGTGATACCCTTATATAAATCAGGAGATAAGCATAGTTTTAATAACGCCAGTGTCTCTTTTGTCACAATTTTCAAAAGTGCTTGAAAAACTCTTTGCGCAAAGACTTGACAGTTTTATTGAAAAAAATCAACTAATAAATGAAAATCAATTTGGCTTTCGTAAAAATAGATCAACGGCATTAGCATTGTTGACTTTTGTTGACGATATTTCATCTGCAACCGATAATTATAAATACACAGTCGGGGTATTCGTTGATTTAAAAAAAGCTTTTGACACGTTACAACATTCTATTTTGATTTCTAAATTGTATAATTATGGTGTGAGAGGAGTGGCATTGAATTGGTTAAGGAGTTATTTAGAAAATAAGTCCCAATATGTACATTATCTCGGCAATACCTCTGAAAGATTGAAGATTGTATGTGGCGTTCCTCAAGGTTCAATTTTGGGACCTAAACTTTTTAATTTATATATTAATGATATCTGTGACGTATCAAAAAGGTTAAATTTTATTTTATTTGCAGATTACACAAATTTTTATTGCTCAGGAGAGAATTTGAAAGATTTGGTAGAAATTGTGATTTCTGAGATGTTAAGATTAAAAAAATGGTTTGATGTAAATAAATTATCTTTGAATCTGACAAAAACGAAATTCATGATATTTGGCAATCGTGTAAAGGAGGATGAAGTCATTATGTCCATTAATGGAGAATTGATTGAAAGAGTTACTGAATTTCACTTTTTGGGTGTAATAGTAGATGAAAATTTGACGTGAAAATCACATATTGAGTATATTAGAAAGAAGATGGTTAAAAACATTTATATTTTGGGAAATGTAAGCGATTTATTAGACGACAAAACAATCCGCATTTTATATTTTTCATTGTTTTTCTCATACTTTAGTTACTGTGTGGAAGTTTGGGGGATTACATATGAGAATACTATAAAACCTCTAAACGTATTGCAGAAGAAAGTGATACGAATGATTCATACCGTTAAATATAGACAACATACAAATAAATTATTTATAAAATCGAAATTATTAAAATTAGGAGATTTAGTGAAACTACGGACACTATTAATTATGTTTAAGGCTAAAAATAAAATTTTGCCTTTTAAGTTACAAAGATTATTTTTAATGTGTTCGGGGGGAGAAGACAGCAGAAGGAAATTTTATTTTAAGCATCAGCTAGCTAGGACTACACAAAGATTAATGAGTCCAACGCTTAGGGGTATACGACTGTGGAAGTGTCTTCATTATAATTTAAAGAATTGTATAAATTTACATTGTTTTAAAAAGTGTTGCATGTCTAAAACGATAACTCAATATGAAGAACGTGAACGAAATTGGAGTAAATTGAAAAAGGATCCATTATTTTTTGCCTCATTTTATTTTATTTACTTATCTTTTCTCCTTGTTACTATGTGGAGTGGTATATTCTGATTGTAAATTTGTTGTTTGGTTTGCGTTAGGACCGGAGATAAATGTTAGTTTGTTCCTTGCTTTTTGGTGCCCACTTGCAATATAAGTTGGATTGTAGATAGGGGGCAGGGTTTAATAAGAATATTTTCTTCTTCCTGCTCCTTTTCACACATGGTTGCAGTGCTTTACCGATAGAAAGTGTGGTTGGTTTGTCTGAAAGAACTAACTGTGGAAACTGTTGTACCAAGTGTGAAATAAATAAATAAATGAAATGAAATGAGATAGCAATACTCTGAGTCTGAAGGAGGCTGTTGTCGCAAATTACACTTCTTCCTTGCTCACTGGTCCATCTTTCTTTTAGGGACTAATGTAGCCAGTTTGTATTGATTCTAGCAGTACTTTGAATATAGTAATCAATGCTATTATTTCCATACAATTGAAGCTCTTATCAGATGTTATGTCAGTAAAGGACACAGTGTCCTGTATAAAATCAGTGTATGTCTCGTTCTCTACTGCCATGTGTTTTTTTTCCTTTTTGTAACGCACTCTCTATATCACCCCTATATAAGTGTGTAGCCTTTCATTTGAAGATCTTTCTACAAACAAACACTAAGAAAGCAATTTGCCCAAAATGCAGTGGCCAATAAAATAGCTGGAAAATAGTGACATAGAAATATATGTTAAGTAGAAGCATATGCTCTCTGAAACTGAACTACAGACCAATGTGATATACTCAAAGAAATAATACAGATTTCTTTCTCGTTAGCATGAGGTTATCTTTCAAATGATACTAAAGGTGGCCCTTTCCTTACAATACCAATAAATCCATCCATTTACTTCCGCTTATCCGTTTCAGGGTCGCTCGCGGGGGGGCGCTGGAGCCTATCCCAGCTGTCATAGGGTGAGAGGCGGGGTACACCCTGGACAGGTCGCCAGTCTGTCGCAGGGCCAACACACAGGGACAGACAACCATTCGCACTCACATTCATTCACACCTAGTGGCAATTTGGATTATCCAATTAACCTATCCCCACAAGCTGCATGTCTTTGGACGGTGGGAGGAAGCCGGAGTACCCGGAGGGAACCCACGCAAACACGGGGAGAACATGCAAACTCCACACAGAAAGACCCCGGCCTGATGGTGGAATTGAACTCAGGACCTTCTTGCTGTGCGGCAACAGTGCTAACCACCGTGCTACCGTGCTGCCCAAACCTAGTTCTAGATACCAAGGCTATAGTTAATTCTACACCTATTGAAATTTTGAGGATGAAATAGTAAATGATTAATTTTCTTTTATAATCAATCATTAGCTTGACTGCTTATCAAAAAAAGTGGGAAGTATTTGTTCATGACTTTATTTAGCACTAATAACAGGCAAGACCCACCACAAGTGCATCTGCACAATGCATAACTGAAAATTGTTTCTGGTATCAGCATCTCACTCAGTAGAGATAGATGGGAAATAACGCTGTTCCCGCCTTTGCTGTCCTCGTCTGACATACTTCCACCTATAACCTACCTGTACATGGGCTTGTATTCGTGGGAAGTGTTGTATGAGTGGCACATGTGGGGGTGTCTCCATTGAGTGTGCGGTCCAGATATACGTGTCATTGGGCCACAGACTGCCTCCTGTTTTGCCTTTGCTCTTTATGGGACTCTTTTTCACGCTGTCTCTAAGATTGGGAAACTTCCCTCTACAGCCCCTGTTGGCGAGGTTGGTAGGAAGTGTGCTCCACCCATTACCCCCCAGCCCGGAATACAAGGGGAGTTGTGGAGAGTGAAAAGGATGGATAGAAAGCGAATGGGAGGCATGAGGAAGAAGAGAAGGGCAGTTGTGGTGGTGGTGCTGGTACTGCTGGAACAGTGAGTGGTGACTGGGGGAGTGGAGCTGCTGCTGCTGGTGGTAGATTTGATGAGTCGAATGTGAAGAGAGCATGTGACTGGGCGAGGCTGGTGGGTGATACTGGTTGTGAGAATGATGCTGCAGCTGATGATGACTTGCTGACAGGTGAAGCAAGTGGTCGTTGGGGGAGTGATAGTGGCCTGGCGATAGGTGAAGCTGATGGTGGCTTGGCGAAGGAAATAGGCTGTTTGGGGACTGTGGGGCCAGATGGCAAGTTGGTGATGGTGGGCATAGCTGATGACTGGAAGATGGTGGCGCTATGTGGTAGTAGCTGGGAGAGGGAGACGGAGTGAGCTGTTTTGGCGGATGCCGTTGCTTTGGCTTTGGTGAATGGGGGTGGCGCTTTGGTGAGTGTCGAGGCGAAGATTGCAGTTGGTTATTCGGCGTCTGTACTTGCAATAAATTCTGGTTATGCTTCGAGTGAGAGTGGCTCTTGCTCGACTTGGCCTTCCCTTTGCCAGATTTGCCCTTCGTGGTGCCACCGCTGGGCTTTTTAGGGCTACAACAAAACTCATGGCTGTGGAAATAAGTGTTCATACTGACAAAGATTCATAAAAACACAAAGAAATCCTCTCTGTAGTCTTTACGTTTTGTTTTTTTATTTCTCGCTTACCACACTCTCTCCTTTACTGAGATGCTCCTCACCATCACTTCTGTCTGAATAATGTAGGTCATGCCTCTCAAGAACAACCAATCCCTCTCCGCATCCAGTACAAAGTAGGTATTTCAGCCCTTTTTTCTCATGTCAATAAGTAAATCTCACCGGAATATAAAAAAATCACAAAGTAATCCCTCCTCTTTAGGCAACTTTACTCGTGTTTCCTTTCCCTTATGGATTTGAGTGTGAATTAGTCGTCAAAAGCAAAGCATCCTCCTTTATTACCATTTTTAACACTCTCACCATCTCTCAGTGGTATGGTAACAGTAGGATAATAAAAGCTGGGTCCCAAAAAGAAACAGGAAAGCCACTTGGATAAGTTGACCACTCCTTCCAGTCCTGCTTTGTTTCTCTAGACAGTGTTCCAATGGAAGATTTCTCACTCCTGTGGTTAGTCCACTCCAGTCTTCAGTCAGAGTAATTCACATTATCCACCTACAGCACACTCCAGTTTTGTATCAAAAGTGTTGGCCCCTCAGCATTCATCACATTTGTATATTCCAAAAAGTCCTATATTGCATTTCCCTTTTCTCTTAAGATTTATATTCATTCTTTAAATCCAGCAGAAATTTAAAAAAAGGTCTGTAAGAGTTCTCATCATCTTCCTTCTCTCATCTTGTCTTGTTTTCATGGTATGATAGATTGAAATTAGCCACATCCCTCAGCTGCTCTCATCTTTCTATGGTGCCTCTTTCCCTCAGCATCCACCTCTTTCTCTCTCTCTCTCTCTCTCTCTCCCTTTCTCGGACTGGCCAATTAGGGGGCTTCCCCGGACTCCTGCACATGACAGCAGCCAGGCATAACTAATCGATAGGCAACCGAGGACAGCAATACAGCGCTCAGAGTCACAGTGTGTGTGTGTACAAAGAAGGGAGTGCTGTGATTGGTGGATTGCGGTCGCTTCCATCAACCTTTGTCTTGCTCTTTTAAAGCATCTCAAGACAGGCCGGGTCAGCTGGAATGCAGTGTTTGCAAGCGTTTTGTGTGTATGCCTTGGCCTACTTCACTGTCTCTTTGTGAATCATGATGTGGTTGCTTATTATATGTTTCAGGCTTTAATTTATCTATGGCAGAAGGTACGCCTTTGATCTTTTACAGTTGTGGTCAGGTATGGAAACTTAATAAATAACCATCTAAATTGTGTTTTTTATTTATTTCTTGCATACAGTGCCACGAAAAAGTATTTGTCCCATTGCAGAAAATCCTCAAGGAAAGTGTCCAGCTATCAGTTCACGCGCTGAAGTTCAAGCTCAGTTATTCAGCAGTTATTCAGTGACTGGAAACACCAAGTCCACCCCTGAAAAGCTAAAAAAAACCAAAACACAATGAAGGTTTTGGAGTGGCCAAATCAAAGTCCTGACTTAAACCCAACTAAGATTCTTTGGCATGACCACATCCAAAACCCTCCAATGTGACTGGATTAAAACAATTCAGCAAAGAAGACAGGACCACGTAGGTTTGGATAATTTTCTTCCCTTAATAAATGATCAATGAACAAAAAAAATAAAATAAAAAATCAAACATTTTGTATTTACTGAAGTTCCTTTGTCTAATATTAAGATTTGTTTGATGATCTGAGACATAAAAGTGTGACAAATAAAGAAAAGAAATCAGGAAGGGGGCAAATACTTTGTCACTGCACTACACTTTTCTCAGCGCTGAAGAGGTGTTGCAGTATGAGTAAGTAATAACGAGTAATAAAGAGGTGGCATTGCACCTTTATGCAAAAAAAGATATTTGGCATTGTGGGCCTACTGAGCTTTTCCTTTGTTTGTTCATTGTTTTGTGACGTTTCAGACAGTTTTTTTCTTTTTTCTATTCTTGGCTCCATATGATGTCAGCTAGGGGGTCATCTCAGGGACACAGCTCTGGCTGGAAACACAGAAGCACTATCCATCTGCTGTTCAAACTTTCTCATTATGAGAAAAGTTGGAAAAAAAATCGGCTTGTTTCTAACAGTGGATGAACTGTGAAAGAGCACCAAGGACCAGTATAATCTTAGTAAAGTATAAACTTGACACTTCTTATGTTTTCTTCCTGTTCAGATGGAACAAATTATTTACCTATGCAACCTTATACCCCAGAAAACATTCAGATATTCAAGGTTATTGAAGAACTTGCAGTTTACATGTTTAGAAAAATGTATGTGTCTCTTTAACAAACTTAGATGGACTTGGTTAGATAACCAGCAGGAATTCATACTATTAACTGATTTGGGTTAAAGTCAACACCTGGCAACACTTAAAAATAAATCAATAAATTCACCTTCTTTTTTTTACATTTAAGTAGATGCATAGATATGACTATAAAAAACCCTACTGATATCAGTTGAGCCTGTGCACAGTGACTGAGAAAAGGCTTATTTTTTTTCCAGATCAGTTTAAATATAGCTTCTGGCAGCCTACAGTTGGTATTTAGGAAAGAACAGGATCTGCCATTGGAGCTAGAGAAATGCACACACACATAGACCTATCTGGTTGTAGCTATGAGCCTGATGTCTTTATAATGTCAGTTAATATATAGCACAACTGGCCCCAAACCAAGCTGATAAGCAAAAGAGAAGCAAATAGAGATAAGGCACATTAAAAAGCAGCACCCATGTGGAGAGCACAAAGAGATGGAGAGAGGGCGAGGGTGGCAGAGAGAAAGCCTGTTGTAGCGGCCCAGTGCGTTACGTGTGTGTGTGTGTGTGTGTGTGAGAGAGAGAGAGAGTGTGTGTTCCCTGTGTAAAGTACTGCTAGCGCTGCAGGCTAAGCGCTCAGTCAGAAGAGGATGAGCAAGAAGAATAGGCTGTTAGCATCACAGCGCTAAATGAAGCCAGCACTAATATAGTGCTAGAGGGCGGGGTAGGAAGGGGTGGAGGCTGCTGCGGAAACATGAAAATACAGGGATGGGGTGGAGAGGGCAGACAAGGAGAAGAAACAAGGATGTGAGAATAAGATATTTCACATCTTAGAGCCTAATCCACAATGCTGCAGTGTGGATTAGGCTCATATGAGAGAAGTATAATCTGTCAGTCAGGTTCTAGTCCCTGCTGTGATTACTCCATTAGTACCAAAGGTGGGACAAACTTGACACTGCACCCCCAAATCTTTTTATTAGAAATCATCTGACTCAGCCTGCCTACACTGTGTCAAGCTCTACTTAGCTTTCTACCCCCACTCTAATTTGACACCACTATGTAATGTTTTAATTTAATTTTTTCAACAGAAAAACATTAGGAAAATAATAAATCAGCCAACGTTACACCATCAGTTCTGCACACTGGTTTAATTGAGTAGTTATTTTCTCTTCTGGGTCAGAACGACCCGACTATCCAGGAGAAAAAAAACAACCTTATTTGCTGAGTATAAAACCTTTTGTGCTCCATGCAATTACTGTAATAGATATTAATTATCCTTTTACACATGCACACACGCACGCACACACACACAGTCGCACACAGACAAACACATGAAAAATGTTCAAAGCACTGAATTCACACAATCCTTTCTTTCCTGTAAAAAGTGAAGATGTGGGCCACGTCTTTTTTGCTCCTTCATGCTTCACTCAAGCAAAAATGTTTTACTACTTATCTCTAAAAGCCAAAAACTGACCACACCAAGAGCCGTCAGCGAGGATCAAGTGTTTGACAGCAAAAACAGACATGTGACAGGAGACAGCATCTTGGCTGGAGGCTGAGAGGATTTGCAGAACAGACTTCCGAAAACAATTAACTACAATCAATAAACTCCACTCTCTCTAGATTGGAGACTAGGTTGTAATCCTGGCTGTCCCCAGCAGGAGGCCTCAGACTCCACAGACAGATGGAGAACTGAGAGGAGGCTAGAATGCACGCACACAGATGCGATGAAGGTGACGTCATGAGTACTGACTTACGTTTATGTAGTGTCCCACTCAGATACTGAGGCCCCACACCTCAAAAAATTCAAATCATTTACTGACTCTTAGGTGAACAAAATAATTGTCATAATAATGAACACACAGGTATAGAGCTTTGAATGCTGTCCAGTTTTCCAATGCCACAAAATGTTACATTTTGTAGTTTCTTTAAAAAAAAGGGTATAATTCAGAGTATTTTGAAGCTTCAGTCGAGTGCTTGGTTTCATCTTGGAATCACTTCATCTTAATTGAAACTGATGGTACATATTACGGTAAATATTACGGTAAAGGCTATAAAATACATTTTCGGTGTAATTATACAGCCTGAAGAGTTCAAGAAGTGCGCAGTCCAATTAGCACTGGCACCAGGTCTAACAGCATTTAAAAGGCATTTCCTGTTAACAAATGCGCGTACTATTTCTCATGTCACTGACTTTTCTAAACAGACACAAATCGACTGAATAATGGCTGCAGATGCTCTGACACGATCCACAAGTAAAGCTTGTAAAAAAGACCAACAGGAGCTGTGGTCTCCATGGATCCAGTGGGTGATCAGACATGTGAGGCTGCAGCCTGAGATCTTCATTATCATATATCACACACCAGCAGCAGAAATCAGTATTAATTTACAGAGTCTGTTATGACTAGAGCAGAGATGTGCTCTGGGGTTTGAGCTGGAAGGCTTTGACATATTCAAAATTCAAAAGCTTTTACTGTTAAAGATTTAAATGTTGTCTGTCTGTAAAATAATAATATTTAATATTGTCCTTAACTAACTGAGACAAAGAGGAGATCAAGCTTGGCAGACACTTCATTCAGTTTTTTTCACCAGCCAGAAATTGAATAGAGCACAAATATTCTATAGCAAATGGTTACCTGAGCTCTAACAGCTTATTTAGCTGAAATTCAGGAAATTGACAGCAAGCAAATTCAATTTATTTAAATAAAAATCTAACATAACTTGAAATGGATGTCCCTGTTTACCACCCATATATGTATCTGTTGACCGATATCATAACGTTAACAAATAAGAAGATATGCTGCGACACATCAGTGTTGTTCATGTTCAAAAATTGCATGATCAGTGTTTCCCACAGAATCAGTAGTGCACCGATATACAGGCATTGACATACATCTTATTTTCATAAAGAAACTACTTGTGGCAATACATTACTATTATCAGCTGCCTCGTCAGTATGTTCCTCATTCTGTGGATGAACTACATCTACACTCTTTCAGACTGTACCTGGGCTTCAGGCGCAGGTAAAACAAGGAGCTGGTGAAATATGTCCCTTATTTCTCATATGGATCAAATTGCTTCCTGTCATGTAAATAAATAACCACAACAAAAACCCACAGATTCAGAGTCTGTGGATCCCTATTTGAAACATCTAGCTACCAGCATTCATCCTGAATCGACAGCGTCTTAGTGTATCGATAAGAACATGGCTTAGAAACACACTGTAAACACGTTGTACCCACAGAAGTGTGGCCTTTATCATAACATAATGGGATTATTATTATCACAGTTCTGAAGATTTAACTTCAGCTAATGTGAAGAAAGAAATGATTTCTGGAGGATTTGTTTACTGCAATAGTGACTTATTTTCAATCTCATGCCACTATTCCTTATCATAAATACTACAGGTGGGATAACATGCTGTAATAGGAAAGTTAGTGGGGTCAACAGGAGCAGGGCCGAGTCTTCTGTACTGTCATAAACACCTCCTAATCCTCTGATTGTTGACCTCAGGAAGCGATCCTACTTGTGGGGATGTTGGGTACGATCGTTTCCCGAATTAAGCGCGCAAAGTTCAACAATCGCTGAGAGGTTCGTTCGCCGTGGTGCTCACCGCGCTCTCTTTCCCCATCTATCTGTGTCACTCATACATGCTGGTGAAACCATAGCTTCTGTTAACTAGACTGCCTGTGCATCCCTCCAACTGTGAGCCAGAGCTCAGAGTGAAGTAATACATGCTGTAATGGTATTGTCTGTTAAGAAAGTGGTCTCGGTGTCAATTACAGTCACTGTAACTGACACTTTCTTTCTTTGTCTATCAGGGTGCCCACTGTGACTGCCAGGATGGTGATCTCTTCCTCCATGACTTAATTACAAACTCTGTTTTCAGTCTCTAGGCACTCTGCCTAATCCTGGCAGAGATGAAGGAGCTGGAGTCCTTACAGCAGTGCAACAAAAAAAGTGACTTAAAACTGTGGGTGTTAAAAAACTTCTACTCATTAGTTCCTTTTGAATACATTTATTACTCTAGCACAACCACACACTCATATTAAAGCACTGCCAAAGTGTCACAGATCATTTCTAAAGGAAACAATGACATCCCTAAAGATGCAGGCAGCTCAAATAGAGACCGGATCTGTACATTCTTGGTGAGTGAGTCTAATAAGTTAAATTCATTTTAACAAAATGCTCTTGAAAAGCTGATATCTTTAAGTCTTGCTGTCCCATCTATTCATTTACTTCCACTTGTCCAATGCAGGATTGTAGGAGGGGTGGGGGCTATAGGGCAAGAGGCAGGGTACATCCTGGACAGTCCACCAATCTGTTGCAGGGCTGATACACAGAGACAGACAACCATTCACACCTTTGGGAAATTTCGATTCACCAGTTAATCTAACCTCGCTAACTGCATGTCTGTGGACTGTGGGAGGAAGTTGGAGTACCAGGTGAGAACCCACACAGACACACAGAGAATACACAAACTCCACACAGAAAGGCCCCCAAATCCACCATGCACCGAGCAGATGGTGCTTTGAATCCAAGACCTACTTGGTGTAAAGCAACAGTACGAACCACTGCAGCATCATGATGCTGAAATCTTACCTTTACTGAAATTTTATGGTATTGCTGCTCATAGGATATGTGGAAATTTTGACAGTGTTAGTACTGACATTAAAATGTCTTATGCTGTTACTTTCTTAAAGAAGAAACATCAGAAGACACCCACTTGTACCTATCATGCAGAACATTAAAAAACTATCTGGAACTAGTGCATATTTGGCTTCCAAGTGACAGAAACCCTGGCCTGATTGTTAACATGGACAAGTTATTTCATTTACAATCTGGGAACCAGATTTTGAACGTTCCTGGAAGCCAGCTGACATCACTAGTTCCTCTGCTGTCACTCTGCATATTATCTTTCTCAAAATGCAATCCCTCTCTTGCTCTTATTATGGACTGTTTACCTGCATGCAACCACAGCCAGCTCTAATACAAGTAAACCAATACAAGAAAGCTTCTGGTACCAAAATCAAATCCCTTCCCTGCTGACTCTGCATATTCGTATCTGTTTTAGGACTTTTTCCAGAGGCAATTTGCTGAAGTGATATAAAAGATTTGATCATACATACTTGAAGAAAGGGACAAACTGTCAGAGAGGCCACTACTGGTGGTGCTGCTGCTCATTTCTGTCACAGGATTAAACTTTAATTTTAATCAAGACGCACACTCATTGTCCTACAAGGAGGCACAATTACAAGTCAAGAGGGATGGCATCATTAACGTGGGACAAAGCTTGCTGTTTGCTGGCTCATATTCTCTGTGCAACAAAAGCTTTTCCAATTATAATCTGTGCCTTATGGTGTACAGTAATGAGCCTGTCACTTACTGTAGCACATCCATGTGTGACTGCATAACAAAGGTGCCAATATTATTCTGCCTGGTAGTAATAATAATACACAAGCAGACATTGTTGCTCTAAAATGAAAAGCCGATGCTCTAATGAAGCAGTGACACGCAAGGCTTCTGATTTACATCACAATCAGCACTTATATCCAGTTATGAATTTCTCAAGTAGCGGTGAATAGGTCAAGCCACCTGTAGTGTCAAACCATCCCATAGTAATCACACAAGATGGATGGAGACATCGTTATGTTGTGTTCAGTCTCATTAGTTAGTGGACATATTAAGTGATTGCTTGTGGTCAGCTAATCTGTGCTGATTATATCAGCATAACCAGAGAACAGGCTGGAGGTAGGAGACTGATGGAGAGGGAGCGTGTGGAGACGTCTGTGTGTGTGTGTTCAGTGTGTGTGGGAGAGAGCTGATATGCAAGCTTCATCCCACTCACAGAAGGTGACGCAACACCTCACACACTCTCAAGCAGCGCAAATCCATTGCACTACTCATGGCCACAACACAATGTGTGTGTGTGTGTGTGTGTGTGTGTGTGTGTGTGTGTGTGTGTGTGTGTGCGTGCGTGCGTGTGTGTGTGTGAGATCACATATAAAGATAGCAAGTTTATATACAAATGTTCATCTACTTTTTCCTTTTTCTCTTTAACACTCTCTCGTGCACACAAAAACACACAAAAACCCAAATTTCTCCCTTTGGTGATCAGCGCAGCAGTATCACCATGACAACAGTTGATGCCACCTGCAGCGTTGGCTAGCATCAGAGGCGGTGCTCATTAGTTACGACACACAATGACGGTCCGGACTGTAAACATTTGCATTATAGCCCCACCCACTCATGACATCACCACCGCGCTATCATTTATAATAAAAGAGGGAAGATGCGAATACAGCGAGGCTACTTTGTTGAGATCATTCCTTCTGTTCTGCAGAATCACACAACATTTACGATTTCATGTAGCAGCTGATCAGAATGAAAGAAAGCAGGCAGGGCACGTCAGTCATGATGCCCCGAGGGTTTCCGAGCAAGTCTGAACACGTTAATGTTTCCAAGTCATTGCTTTTAACCTTCAAGTTGCCCCAGTGTGCGTTTCCATATGATGTGAGCAGAGCACTATCACAGCAGAAGAAGAATAAAGAACCATTTCTGTCTCGCGGCACCTGTTTGTGATTTCTCATTTATTCAGCACTAAAGCGCTTTTTCAATTCCATGAGGCCATGATGTATAGATTCTGAGTGTGGGAGGTGAAAATTCACAGCTATGGTGTGAAGACTCCAAAAAAAAAAAAAAACTTACTTTATTTAATTACATAGTGCCCACTCAAATATTAGACTTGGAGTTTAATCGCACACAAGCATACTGGGGTCCTAGGTTTCCCATCAGACCAATGTACAAGGTGAAATAGTAGGAACGACAAATCCACAATCAGCTGTGAAAGAAAAGCCTACACATGCACATTGGTATCCCATGAGGTGCTGGGAGAGTGGAAAGTCTTCTCAGGAAGAGGAGGATAATGAGCCACTCTCTGCTGAAGCAGTGTGTGTGTGTGTGTGTGTGTGTGTGTGTGTGTGTGTGTGTGTGTGTGTGTGTGTGTGTGTGTGTGTGCGCGTGTGTGTGTTGGGGAGAGTGGGTTGAACTGTACTGTGCAAAAAGGCAGTATAGCTAAAGCATTTGTGACGTAGCTCCCACACATTTTCCATTTTAATATTACCGACATATATAGATGATATTTTTAGACCTCATTCTTAGAATAAAACAACCACTGTAAATTTGTTACTCTGTCTTTTACACCTTTTGCTTGTGATAATACTGGAATCTGCTGTGATTAAATACATTTTTAACACTTTTCTATTGAGTGGGAACATCTGACAGACAGCAGACAATGTGAAACCAAACAGAAAACCGATGTACTGCCTCTCCTGCTGATACTTTACATTCAGACTATTCTAACTAACAGTCCTAACATGATCGACCAGCTGACCTACAGCTGTCGCTTGATTCGCTGTATGCTCAGATGGACATTTTATGATGGATAGTTTATGATTTTAGGATCGGATATCTAATCAGTCACTAATTGTCTCCGTCTGTGTCTTACTCTCTCTCCCACTCTGTCTCCCTACTCTGCCCAACCCTCTCCACACCCATTTCCTTTGACCACTAAACACCTCTTTAAGGCTTTTAGAGCTCTTTCTGGAGAGCCAGTATGACCTTCATACCTCTTGTTTACCATTCATCAATTATAGAAAGAAATGGGTGGGGCAGTGAAAGAGAGGACTGCTGTTTGTGTCCACAAAAAAACCCAACATTTTAAGCGTGTAGGGTTAATTCAATTCAATTCAATTCAATTTTATTTATATAGTGCCAAATCACAACAAAAGTCGCCTCAAGGCGCTTCATAGATACAGAGAAAAACCCAACAATCATATGACCCCCTATGAGCAAGCACTTTGGCGACAGTGGGAAGGAAAAACTCCCTTTTAACAGGAAGAAACCTCCGGCAGAACCAGGCTCAGGGAGGGGCGGCCATCTGCTGCGACCGGTTGGGGTGAGAGAAGGAAGACAGGATAAAAGACATGCTGTGGAAGAGAGACAGAGGTTAATAACAGATATGATTCAATGCAGAGAGGTCTATCAACACATAGTGAGTGAGAAAGGTGACTGGAAAGGTTAACCTTTTGTGTGTGCTATAAAGAGACTCAAACTATATTTGCCTGCTGGTAGCAAATAACACTATCAAAGTACAGCCAAAAGTCAACAACCAGGCTACCTATACAGATTAGAGATGGCACGATACCACTTTTTTATGTCCGATACCGATACTGATATCATAAATTTGGATATCTGCCGATACCGATATAGTGTGTTTTTTAATCAATAAAACGTTTTTTTAATATCTTGCGGCATTTTGTATAAGTTTACACTCAAGTTTAAATAAATAACAACACTAAAGCTATTCTGTTATACCTGTATGTAAAAAATACACTGGGCCCAAAATATTTCATAGTTCAGCAACACTGATCAATCTAATAAACTTAAACCTGCTCCATCCTCCCTATTCTGGTATTTTAAAGAGTACTTAGCAGAAATATTAAGCAACCCAACTAATAGGGTTGCAAACTCCCAGCAAAAAAAATAGGGAACCACCCTCCACCTCATGATGCTTAATCGATGTAATCAAATTTAATTTGATACAGGGGGAAAAATGCACAGAAATAAATTATTTTTCAAGAATAATTAAATAGATTCAACATCTTTCTTCAACAAAATTGCAGACTGCACAGATGGTGCCTTCCCAAAGGAAAAAGTAGTATAGCTTACTAGGGTATATTAGGCTTAACAGTTACTATATACAGTAATGGACTACTATATATTTTACATCAGATTAAAACTTTGGGTGTAAGATTCAGATAATTATTTATTAAAAGCTAGACATTTTAAATGAGAATAAGAAAGAAAAGTATGTCTTTGTGCCCCCTTTTCCCTGTTCATGCCCTATCGGCCCCCCTGGCTAAACTTTGCTAGATCCGTCCCTGCACAGTTACCAGCTACGTAGAAAAAGATCCTGGTGTAGAAAGTAATATTAAATAAATTCTAACAACAGTTTATCAAGCTTAATAGTGCTGCTGTTGTTCAACCGCTGGTTTCCTCTTTCTGGTGAGAAGTGGGCCAAAAACTAAGAAGAGAGACGGACTCGCGACAGAAAAGCCGATCAGCTGATCATTAAGCAGTTTCACGATTGAAGTAGCAGCAGGAGAGGGGGAGAGAGAGAGAGAGGCAGTCGCTCCATATATCGGTTGTTAAGCTTAATGCTAAAATGCTTTACAAACATTCAGAGATGAACTTACACACTTTGGTACCAGCATTTCATCTCCGAGGAAGTTTTCCCAGAGAGAAGTAAAGCTGGTTTGGTAGCGAAGCTACAAATACACACAGCCGCTCTATCACGTGATGCATACTGCTGCAACGTGCTAGGTTATGAGCCGAGTTACGCCGTGTAGCAAGTTTTGTGAGGTGCTTTTTTGATATTTAATGGATCGATTACATTTTTTATTTCTCGCCGATATCCGATCCAGTAATTTGGGTCAGTATCGGACCGATACCGATACGTAATATCGGATCGGTCCATCTCTAATACAGATGGATTGACTGGAGCGCTGATAGCATGTAGGATCAATAACATTACTGTCATCGAGGAAGAGGCTTAGCAACAGACACCACTGAGATAAAGTCCTGTCTAAAATCCACATGATTCCAAAACTATATCATACTGTTATGCTTTGTATGGTTTTTTCAAAAAGTGTTGAACATTTTAAACAATTTGATTAAAGATTAATGAACATTTGTGTATTTTTAGCTCAACAATCTAAACCATCAAAATCTTAACTGGCCCTGGCCATTAGCACTTGCAAGTTAATGTGGGGTTTATAGTCCCAAAGAGAGAAAGACTAAGAACCAGTTCACAAGCTACAGGGAGTCCTGCAATGCATAGCGCTATAGAGATGACAGTATGCGTGGGCTGAATGCTGGTTAACATTTAGGCATAATCAGGAAAGGAAGTGACAGATGATTTTACGACGAAAAGGAAGAAGTGCAAGTGAAATCATCAAAGATTAGAAAAAGCACAGATAAAAAGCACAGACAGTGGCTGAAGTTCTTCCACTCCACTACAAAGATACTGTTTATGATCACTTCTGCCTCAACTCTCTTTTGCTGTAAAGAGCAAAAGAGCAAGAAATTAGGAGCATCACAATACTGGTTGGGCTATATATTTTAACGCTGCCCCCTGGAGACAGTAGAAAGTTATTACATATAGCAAAGCTCTGTGTATCATAATGGAAGCTTGATATAACCAACACACACACAGAGTGTCAAATGTATCACACCACATTTATATCCATACACTCTCTCTGTGGGACCGAGAGTTGTGTTGGTGAGGGCGTGTTTAGCATAATGCCCTATCAGTCATGCAGTAAGTGTCTGAGACTTGGAAATGGTAACACCCTGGGAGAACACAGGGCAATATGATTATTGCAAGGGGGTGGGTTACTTTTTTCTTTTTTCATAGACTGAGCTGTAAATCTGTAGACAACTGTAAAACTGCTGCAGGGTGGAACACAGAGTGGCTCGCCTTCCATTCAGTGTCAGATCAATAATGTTTTTATTCAGTACAGACACCATTTACTATTCTGTAACCCAGAAAGAAATCAGCTGTGAAAAATAAGAAGCTACGGGAAAATGCTTCATTTAGATTTCTCTCATTAAAGCAGAAAAAGGGTTTATTCTTTAAATCTTGATGCTGAAATTCTTACTCTGACACATATGCTACAGTACCACAAAGCATCAAATACTAAAATAAGTGTCTGATACTGTTACACATGCTACCACACTTTATCTGTCTGGAATCTTGTAATTAAGGTAGGAATCCATGCATTCATGCATTTATTTATGCATGTTTTATTTTATGTCACTGACACTTTTTATGTGCTGATTATACCATATCAGTAGAAGGACTCACTAATGGCCAATCACATCATCACATCTGCAGCACTTTCCTAATGTTCTGATGTTTCAAGCTATTTTACCCCTCAGAAAACTAGTCTAATATCTGCAAGAGATGCTGAGTGGAAGGCACAGCTTCCTCCATTTAAAAATCTGATATCAATAACAAGCAACATCCAAAACATTCATGCAAAGTAGAGAATGGCCTAAATGTCTCTTTATATTTTTGCATAATGTAATGATAAAAATAGATTGCATAACACTGTGGAAACAAAGGGTTTCAAAAGGTGGTGCTTAAAAAAAAGAGGAGAACAATCTAAATAGAAAATTACCAAAGTCAGCTGCTGCGTATTGTTTCAACATCTGGAAGATCCTAATGTACATCATGCATGTTCACATTTGTTCCATTTTTCCACACTACATGAGCATTATTGACTCAGCATGTGGAAACTCAATAAAGTGGTAAAGCACTAGACAGCTAACTGGACATAAAGCTGGGTTTATAGCTGGGTTAATGGCAGTCTCACCATGCTATAGTTAGGTACAAATTTGAAGGTACAGTCCAGTCCGGCACACTCTCCACAATAACTGCGTTCACATTGTTTGGTACAAAAATGTGTAAAACAATTGTAAAATTAGATTAAATTAATGATGTTGCTCTATCCAGGATGCAATCTGCCTTTCGCTCCTCATGTCAACTCAGATAGGCTTCAGCCTGCCCCTCCCCCCATGACCCTGAATTGGATAAGTGGAAGAGGATGGATGGATGGACAGAGGATATATATGCTCCAGAAGACAGCTATAAGAATTATAGATTAATCCGGTCATTACGAACCAACTGATGCATTATTTATATGTTGTTATTTAGTTTATCTTAACACTGCACTGATAACATAAAAAACACAAAATATTCTACTTACTTAAGTATTCATAGGTCGTTTAAAACCAGAAAGATCAAGTATGAACGCAGGGGAATTATATACATAAATATACAAACAAGAGCAGTTTGAGACTACATATCTCTGCAAAGACTGAAAGTTCTCTCCTCAGTTTATTTGACCTCAGATCCAGATAGGACAGCTAATCAGGATCAGTTTATGATATTTTCTTGAGAAAATCTGGACAGAGTCTCACAAGTATTCTTTTTTACATCTGATATGAATTTGTGAAGATATGTCAAGAAATGTCCCTGAAATCTCTGTCCGAAGAAATCTGACAACTGTAAAGAATCCTTAAAAAATGTTAATTGTCCCCTGAAGCTGATGATGCTCAACTTGTCTACTTTTGCTTACATTCAATGCACAAGCTCAACACCAGCCCCTAAATAAAGTGCTATAAAGGCAGTTTAAAAAACATAATCTATCTTTCACTTGTATATAATTCACAAACACGGATAGACTTCCTATGGCTCGTTTTGTAATAACGTCCTAAATGAACCGTTACACATGGGGTGACAGTGATGCCTCTCATCAGGTCAGTCACACACCTTCAGTGCTAAGATTTTCATTTCACTGTAGACTTGCAGTGAGGAGACTGCTCAGCTAAATGATGGCTTTGCCATGGCAACACACCGGCTCTCTGGGTCTCGTACACTATGCCAGGGCTCATTTCCATGACAACATTATCAAAATCTCTACCATAAACAGAGTGCTGCTTCAGCTTCAGTTTAAAACTGCCCCTCACTGCCTCCCTGTTTTTTGGCTAAGAAACTGAAACTGGAGAATGTTAGCTAAATAATGGCACACACACACACACACACACACACACACACACACACACACACACACACACACACTCAACAAAAACTCAGGTAAGGTTTCATGCTTCCCACCATCCCTAAAGCACAACACACACACAAGCGGGCATACACACACAGGTTGAGGTGTGTGTGTTACCTGGCTTGCAGTGATACAGTCAGTGAAGGCATTCCTCCTGGAGAAGAACATAAGGAGCTGCTGCCAGCGTGAGGAGGACGTGGAGGGGGAGGAGGAGGCGGGAGAGGAGGTGGAGGGGGAGGAGGTGTGGGGAGGTGCCAGCTCCTCCGAGGAGCCCCGCTTGGGCCCCAGCTTCTGTTTGATACCTAGGCCCGCCCCTTGACCCCCGGATGCCCCGCCTACCCTCGAACTGCGAGGGTACAGGGTGTTGTTTCCAAAAATATAGTTCATCGTCTCTGCTGTCTGATCTTCCCTTTGACAGACAAGATTGAGTTCAGGTGGTAACGCTTCTCTGCTGCTTCATCTCCAGTCTCTCTCATCTGTCACTCATCGCTTTCACAGTGTCCCTGTCTAAATATACAGTCCAGCTTCCCTTTTCTTGCAACACTTTCTGAAAATGATGCTGCCTTTGTGGATATTTTTATCTCCTCTTCCGAAGTTTTCTCTTAATAATGTCCCTTTTATCTTCTTTAGCTCAGGATTAACAGAGCAGCTGGTGGAAGGAGAGATGAGGAAGAGGTAGAAAGTGCAGGACAGGTAGACAGGGTCCACTTAGAGTTGAAGCGTGACTCTGTCTCTCAGGCTCTTTGTGTGTCTGTCCACCCATGAATCCATCTGCCCGTCTTTTTTTGTTCTCCATCAACTGGTCCATCATCCCATCTTCTCTCTAGCCAGGAGAAATGTCCAACATCCACATCTCTGGAAATCCAAAATTCCTCTCCTCAGCTGCGTTCTTGCCTCTCCTCAGAGACAAGACAAAGTGAGGGGGTGTATGGGCCAGGCAAACAAGGATATGAAGATTGATTATTTAAGGGAGTTCACTCTTTCCCTCTGTCTTTCCTCCACCCCACCACCTCTTTCTCCCTCCCTCCCGCCTTCTCTCTGAGTCCAAGGAGATGACCAGTCAATCTCCCTGCTGTCACTGTGTGTGCTCCCATTAAATATGGAAGGAGCAGGGGAGGGAGTGATGGGTGGCTGAACGGATGAAAGGAGGGAGGTGGAAGGATGCAGGCGAGAAGAAGAGCATCTGAAGTAGGTGGATGGTTGGAATCATTCTGCAACTCTTCTCTTTCTCCTCCCCTCTCTCTTACATCTCAGTTGTTTCTCCGTCTCTCTCTCTCTTCTCGTCTCTCTCACTCAGTACATTATTCAGTCTCCTTTTCTTTTCCTACCTAACCCCCACCCACCCTGTCAGTTTCTTCCCCTCTCTCTCTCTCTCTCTCTCTCTCGCACGCTTATCTTTCAGCAAATTGTCTTTTCCAGCCTTTTATTGGAGCTGCAACCCGATGCCCCTTCTCTCTCTCTCTCTCTCTCCCACTGTTAGATATCGTTACTGGTGCAAGCCACGCCCCTACATTCCAGCCAGCCAATGAAATAACAGAACTCCCCTCAGTACATTCACACATAACACACACTTCAAATACACACACACCCTCACACATATATGTACACACATATGCAAAGATGCCTGTTGCAGTGTGAGGAGGAGACACGGTGGAAAATAGCTGAATGCCACCGAAGAATACGGTGAGCGCTGGGACTGGCTAGACAGATAACGAGATAAATGTTTGTGTGTTTGTGTGTGTAGGTGTGCTGAGGTGTCTGTGTGCTTTTGTGTGTGTGTGTGTGAGAGTGGGTGGGGGGATGGGGGGGAGACAATCTTGGAAACCAAGAGACACTAAGGCACAGTAATAACAGGTATGCTCCCAGTGCGAGTGTGTGCGCTGAAGTACATGCATGCTCGAGGTGATATTGCTTTTTTTTTTAATGTGTGTGTTTGTGAGAAAGAGACAGATCTTCTCCTGAGGCTGTTTCCAGACACTGCAGCACCCAGCTCTCCCACACACTCGCACTCACTCTCTAATGCACGCACACACGCACACACACACGCACACACACACGCACACACACACACACACACACATAAAGCATGACTCCAGAATGGAAAACAACAGGCTGTTGCTGGGCACCAACTGAGATAAAAGAAAAGAGAAGACAGGAGAGAGGCGAGACAAGCAGGCTAACGAGTGTCCTCACAGCATCCCTGAAGCATGGCATGGAAGTCTAGAGACTTTAGCATGCATTAAAATTGGCTGGCACATCTGGGTCAAAGGTCAAACAAAAGATGGGCGTACACAGGTTAGACTGACCCTCTTACAACAAAGCCGACTCATCCTAAGTGATGTGGACTTCTATCTCTGGTGTATACAGTTAGCCTACACAGCAAGATTAGCCTCCTAGAGGATTAGCCACAGGTGGAGCGGGACCCCTGTCACAGCCTTTTCCTGTGTTTCCTAGGGAACAGTAACTATAGTAACAGCTTTGAGACTCCTGAAATACACCTGGTGCTGGCTGACTAATGTGTTGTTTCCTAAGATCTGAACAGATATCTCAGAGATTTGTTAGGCTTCTTCAGAGTCTAAGATGGATCCTAGACCAAGTGTGAAATATAGAGGATCGCTCTAAATCTGACTTGAATTGCCCTAAATTGCATGGGACTTCTGTGAATACTGCGAAGTATTTTTATTTTTATTTTTATTTTTTTTGAGCAGTTAACATTTCAGTAGGTAGGTTCTCTCTTTTAACTCAAATCCCAGTCTTTACATAAACATTGCCAAGCAGCTTTGGTGCCTAAAACCAACCAAACAGCAAAAAATAAATAAATAAAAAAATTTAAAACCAGAGATCCCAGATTGGGCTCAGTACATAATATAAACTATATATAAAAGATGGAAACAGTAAACTAAAGGCACTATTATTTTGAAGCCTTGAGTTTCTGAGTTTGGAAAGTGCCGTCTTGACTTTTTACAAACACTTCACTTTCACCCATATAGCCCAATATTCGCCTCTTGTCAGTAACATGGTGGCCACACTCTAAACACTCTTTAACTTTTCAGGCCAAGAAGCTACATTCAAGCGTGAAGGAGGGAGAAACAGGAGAGTCGAAAATTTTCTACCGACGAGAAACGGAAGATCAAAGCATGTAAAATATAATAATAACCAGTGCAGCCAGTGCAGAGTGCCTGACGAGCCCAGTTATAAGTACACTGTTAAGACTTGACTGCACACCGTGTTTGCCGCCTCCGAAACAATAAAGTTCCATTGGAGCAGCCTTTTAACGCCTCTGTCTTTCTCTTGCTAGCAAAGTTGACCTAGACAGTAAAGCTAGTTACCGGCTACGACACAGAACCCGACATGTTAACCAGAGGTGTCTTTACCATGATTCCATCCAATGAGATGACAGTGCTAGCAGCGGGCCGCCGCTTCTCTGAGTTTGAGACCCCTGGTGTACATGAACTGGAGATGCCAAAAGGATACTTTGCACTTATTGCTAATTTGCTCATATCAGCACGCTAAATCCCCAGAATAAAAAAGCAAACATAATAGTTGCTAATTCAGCATTTTGGGATTATCACTGTGAGCATGTTAACATGTTGATGTGAAGTTTGTGGCGCTAGTGCATTCTCACAAAATCGTTCTGTAGTAGACTCTTGTGCTTTATTGTTGTGCCTTTGTCTAACATTGCTAAGTCAAAGTAGCACTATGCTAACTTAACTTTATTTTCCATTTTTAAAAAAGAAATGGTAGTCAAATGAAGAGGGCTCTGATACAGATATATCACAAAGAAGTAAAAGGCAGGCCCAGTTATAGTCCACAAAATTAAAGCAGATAAACCTCTGGTGCTTCCAATATAAGGTGGATGCTTGTAGTTTTATACTGCTTTAAATTAATAAATTCCCTATATGCGTACTTATATGCTCTTTGTTGAATTTGACTCATTCCTGCTCATTCATTTTGAGTCTCATTCTTTCTTTCCTATTGGGCCTGTGTTGCATATGTCACTGAGACCAAATTAAGTGTTTTCTTCCACTGAAACACTGAAGGGTTTTAGTTAGAAACAGTAAGTGTTGCATTTGTGTTAACAGCATCATGCAGAAATCAAAAATCAACTTTCTGTTGTGGAAAATTGCCAAATATGATTAATTACACATCTTAGAGGAAGTCATGAATAAAAGCCAGTTTAAAATATACGCCTGTCACATTTTGCAGTTGAGAAAAATAAAGACCTCTAACCTTTTTAAGGAAATATTCTATTTATGAAAAAGTTTTTAATTGTCTAAGAACATTTACAAAGAAAAACTGATAGCAGAAATTTAACACTTCACACATAACACAAACGTAAAACAACTATATCTGCAGAACACTGCACTGATGGAACCTCAGCCGCTTGCATTACCCACTATCAGAGAGTATGGAGCGCCAAATCAGTCATGTCGCCTGCAGTGCAAACACTCAGTTAAAGCATATTATCCTCATAACTGACATGAATTAACGCTGGAGGCATGTTATTAGACTCCCCTGGTCGCCTTCTCATACCAGTCTGTCTGCAACTAGCCACTACAATACAAAGTACAAAACACACACATGTCAGCTGACACAGCATTATTTCTGTAGCACACAGTCCCTATCACAACCCTTAATGTGTGTGTGTCTCTCTCTCTTTCACTTTTTCCCTCTCTCTCTCCAGTCAAATGTCAGCAAGTGAATGCCAACTCTATTAATATTTCAGAACCAATTAAATAAAAGCACACATCATGCATGTTTAATGTTCGCCTGCTGAGAGAGCCAAATTTGCCATTCTGTCCTCTACAGGTAGGCCAGGCTGGTGATAGATAGCCTCGTGTACAAATGCTGTGTTTACTGTTTTTTTTTTAACAAATTATTTTCTCCTACTGATCTGGCTGAATGACCTAGAACCTATTTTCTGTCCCAGCTCAACAGACTCTAGACAGTATGACCCTGTAAGCACAGTAACCCAGAATTTTTTAGACTTTCTGAACTAGTAACAGGACCCGTAGTAGTGCTGTCATGCTCTCTAAAGAATGAATATACATTTGGAACATGGACACAGACCAACACCTGAAATGCAGTTCTGCACTGTTTGTTCTCACATTGCACTAGCCAGCTTGTAGATAGCTCTCTGTCAAACTCTAATATGTATTATCTTACATTGTCTACAGCCGTAAAGGGACCGTGATGCAGTCAGAAGGACTGTAAAGCAGATGCCATACAGATCTATAGTGCAGTGGTTCCTAAGCATTTTGGCTCCTCACCAGCTCTTCCATTAGATTCCTCTTCGATTCTGGTAAGGAGAATTTTGCAGAGCTATGTCAAGCTTTCCTTGTAAATGCTGGGTATATAAAAAAATGGACATAAAACACTGTAGCATAGACAAGCACAAACCCAAGCAAAAAGAGAGTCCCAATAGGCCAAGACGGATATTTAGGCTTTTCTGACTGAGGTCAGGATTGGCTTTTTTCTTTGCTACACAGCACGGTCTAAGTTTGTGATTTAAAGCAACAACAATCAATATGACAATGACGATGATTCAAATAACTATCAGCTCAAGGTTATGGTCATAGTGACAAGTCAATTCATCAGATTTCCCTCTTCAGCTCTTCAGAACCTTTTAGCATCATTCAGCTCTTTGTTTGGCCCAAAACTTGACGGTTATTGTTTACAGTGTTGTTTTTATAGTGACAAAGCACGTGGGCATTTTTTAAAAGAGCAATACCTGCTTAGTATCAAAAGGCAGACAGAGAAAAGCATTTTTCACAACTGCTGTTAACTCATGTGAAGTCTCACAGGGCCATTCTGTACAGGGTGTACATGTTGCCCTTTAGACATGCCAGTTGCCCTTGTGTCCTACCTATATTAAGTCGATGACTCCCAGCTCTAGCTATCATTTAGTACTAACAAAATTACGAGAATCTTAATACTGCACAGTTCCACTTTAATTTTTAATTTTTAATTTTATTTGTTCATTTCAGGCACAACAAAAATACATATATTGAACATAAAGTGCACAAAACAAAAAACAAAAATTACCTGAAAAGGAGTGGGACGAGGAAAACTTATTAAATCCCACCCCTATACTCACTCATCAACAAAAAACAATAAGCTTCCCGCAGCTACGCCCATCGTTGCAACCAAACAAACCATCAACAGCCCCGGGCACATGCAAGCATCTCAACAGCAGCTCGCAAACAACAAATAGAACCTTCATAACTGAATACAGAATATATATTAATTATAAATTGCGTTACCACAGGTAACAGGCAATAATAATTACATAGTGACAAACACACATACATATACATACATACATATATATCTACACACACATGTACATATATGTACATACATACGCACACACTTTTTTTTTTTTTTTGGAATCCATACCAGCAATGGTAAGAGAACAGACATTACAGAGCACACTAAAACCATCATTGAATATACTGTGACCAGACCAACTGTTTGTAGAGGAATTTAAATCTATGAATATTTTTGCATTGTTTCAGTTGTAAACTCAGACTGTTCCAGATTTTCACACCACATACAGACACACAAAAACCTTTACGGGTTGTTCGAGTTCTGGGTAATTTAAATTCTCCGAAGCCTCTCACATTATAAACCCTTTCTCGATGCTTTTAAGGACTTGATGATCTCTCATTTCCTTGTGACCAGCAAGAATTGAACAGCTATTTTCAGTCAGATATGACTAGCTAGGTGGCCAGGCTCACTATTTTTCACACTCGTTTAGAAAAACACTGCAGTTTAGAAAATTAAATTACCTTGTGGGCTGATGCAATTGCACTCAGCTACATGGCTACGTACCAACACTGAGCAAAGTACATCAGTGTTAATTAAGCAGAGCACAAGAGGGTGGCAGTATAGGGAGGATCAAATCTATAAGCTCCAAATGTTTAAATAACTAACTTTTTGAGAAACTAGCAGAAAGTGCAAGCTACTTCTGTGATGTTGTCCTATTAAGCACTTAGAAACGGGATTAAGTTTGAGTGGCAGGTCTCTCCCTGAAGGTAGACAAAGGCTGTGCGTTAAACGTGCTGGACCGGCACAGTGAAGCAAACATCCCTGAAATGTTACAGCGAGCGGACTCAATGTTAATTTCTATTACTGTAAAGGAAAAAGAGTTTGTTTGGAGAGGAATGAATTGGCTGACTGACAGGCTGATTAACATCCAGCAACAAATCTGTGCTGTGTCTGTCTGCCCATAATTCTCCCTTCATCCCGTTTTTTCCCATCACTGGCCCTCTCTGTCTTTACTTCCTGCCTAATTATCTGCATTAGCTTAATGACTAGGAGCCACTGAAGCTTCTGAGTACACCATGTATGTCTTACAGTCTGTGTGTTCAACACAGAGAGCAAAACACTTTTTATGTTCCACTGCTTTCAGTTTCTGCAATAGATATACGGTTTGCCAGAGACTTTTTAAAGCAAAGTCAATTATACGACTGCTCTTACCCTCTATTCAGCGACAAACTGCTGAGCAGCTTTGTCAGTATTGATTAAAAGCATTTCCATTATCCCAACATTCAGTCGCCAAATCATATTAAACAGTTTGATGAATAGAATTCAGTCAGATATTAATTTGTGAAGGCATAACCCTGAACAGCTGTGAACTTTGGGAGGCCTCTTCTGCCCCCTGCAGTTCACAAACTGTAACTACATGCATTGAAAGCAGCTCAAACTGGAGATTTGACAGAGCTCCTCCAACTGCATTCTAATGAGCACACAAGATACAGACACAGCAAGTTTAACATGGGTGACATGAAACGGGGTAGATAAGATGGGTAATAACCGACAATTTATCGTAACGAGCACGATTACATATCGACACTGCAGTTGCACACAAGACTATATGTGCTCGCGCCACATCCATGCAAGACCATGTGTACAGAAAAACACAAGTGGGCACCATCACAGAAACATTTAAAACATTTTTTAAAAATACACAAGGTCTGTATTCACATGGTCCACAGAAACAAAACAACATAATGTTTTGGTTGTGGTTTCAAGAAATTAATGCAGCACAGAAAGTTTGGAGTAGATTTGTCTACTAAAGGTACTACATGTAGCATTTTTAAACGCCAGCAAAGTAAGTATATCATTGTAAAATAAATTATGTTATAAGGTATAGCTACCATCAAAGACACACTTTAGAAGTCGTGTCGTTTCTTAAAGATAA
Source organism: Perissodus microlepis (assembly GCF_051167445.1). Lineage (NCBI taxonomy): Eukaryota > Metazoa > Chordata > Actinopteri > Cichliformes > Cichlidae > Perissodus > Perissodus microlepis. The sequence goes on from NC_140477.1 coordinate 30,586,826, forward strand.
TATTAAAATGGTCCAATCCCTCCACACGGCCTCCCCTTTTTCTAAAAATATAAACATGTTCACTTTTCATTCCTTCTGCCATCTGCTGCTTAGACCTCTGGCACTGTAGCAGTAATTGCACACAGGGATCGCACAGAGTATCCTATTAACGTTGACTTACTAACATTTTGTTAATGTTTAAATGCTGCATGGAACACCTTACAAAGTTTCTGTGCACTGTTAAAACACGATGTTTGAATTTCACCCAGTACAGCGAAGACATTCTGCAGATGTGTCTCACAGAAACGCAAAGAAACCTGCATGCTCATTCAATCGGAAGTTTACAGATGAGAAACGACCAAAAACACAAACAAATGAAGCTACGAACGCATGCCAGGATTACCTGGTAGTAGGCGTGGCTTTGAGAATAGAGAGAGGAGAAAGGTGGGGCTGGGACTTCATTCAGCCTCTCTCCCTCTGGGTGAGGCCACGCCTCGTCATCAAAGGGAACCTCAGGTGATTCTACCTACAATGTACAGACATGAGCTCAACAAAGTTCGACACACACACGAACTAATATGTTTAGGTGCACTGCGCTCTGATCATTGCACAGGTGTAAGACCGACATATACTTTTATCTAGAATATATTTCCTTCTTAATGATGGTTGTGCAAAGCAAAGGGAGAAAACAGAAAGTACGAATGGTCACATCTGTGTTCAATGGAAATTAAAATAGCTAAATCTCATTCACAGTCAATGATCATTAATGTAAACATGGCAAAAAAAAGTATAGAAATTTGTGTTTGGTGGATTATTTCTTTGTTGTAACAATGTTTATTGGCTACAAAATCCTATGCTGTTGAAAGCCTGTTTATTTCCCCTGAAATGGAGCCACATTTGTAAAGAAAATGCATTTGTGGGTTGTGCCAATGAAAAACTTGCCACACACAGCCACAACAGCCTGGCACCTGCTCCTCATGCTGGTCATCAGCTCGGTCATATCCCGCTGTGGGATGTCATCCCATTCCTTGACCAGCATTCAAGTCAACCAGTGTGGCTGTGCTGGTCACTCTGGCACAAACAGCACAGCCAAGCTGATCCCACAAGTGTTCAGTGGGTTTGAGGTCTGACCTGCAGACAGGCCACTCCATCCTCTCAATTCACAAATTCTGCAGTTAGTCTGATAAATCCCACACTGTGGAGGCAAGCATTGCCATCTTGGAGGACATAGTTCGGTCCCAGACTGTGGAGATATGGGATTGCCACTGGTTGCAGAGCCTCTTCTTGATATCTCTGCATTACGATTGCTACCAGTGAGAACACGCCTTGTTTTTTCATTGAGGAAGATTCTGTCCCACACCATCACTTTGACACTATGATCCAACTGCTGTAGTCAGAATCTGGACGTAACAACGCTGAACATAACATTCCTCCACATGTTCAGGTTCTAGTGCACATGTTACTGACACCAGCGCAAAAAGGCTTGATGGTGTAGACCAGTCATGGCACCAGAATCTCAGAACAGATTAAACTGTTTGGCATTGACAGAAAAGATCTGACAAGTCTCACACTCAACTCTGCTCAAACCAAAAATGCATTGTCCTTAAAAATGTGGCTTAATTTAAGGGGAAATAAAGTTTCCAATCATATCATATCATATCATATCATAACACATTTATTTGTATAGCACTTTCTAAGACCAAAGTACACCAAAGTGCTTTCCAGTAAAACCATGATACAGATAAAATCACAATAAAAATACAAATTACAGATATAAAATAATTACATAATATAAATCCAGAGCCAGAAGAAAATCACACTAATTGGCCTCGAATGCCAAGTTAAACAAGTATGTTTTTAGACGTGATTTAAAAGACTGAATAGAATCAGGTGCGCGAATGTCAAGATGAAGATTATTCCATGATTTGGGTGCGGCAATGGCAAAGGCACGGTCTCCTCTGGTCTTCAGCCGAGACCTAGGTTCCACTAAGAGCAGTTGACCTGATGATCTTAGTGCTCTCTTAGGGCTATACAGACAGAGGAGATCCGCTAAGTAATCAGGTGCCATATTAGTTAGGATTTTATAAATAAACAATGAGATTTTAAAATCGATTCGATAACCTAACCTAACACAAATTTACGTACTTTTTGTGCTAAGTTTATTTAATTTTATATTATGGTGAAAAAGAGGTATGATAAATTGTGAGCTTGGAATATTTACAGGAAGATATTGTATTAATAAATCAGAGATAATAAACACAAAAAAGTATGTCTGTGTGCGTGTGTGTGTGCGTGTGTGTGTGTGTGCGTGTGTGTGTGAAGACAAGGGAAAAAAAGGTGGAGGGGGGTGGTGGGGTGAACATGGGGAGAACAGGATGGCAGCTCCATCTGTCATACACAAGGAAGCCAGATCCAGCACCTGTGGTCACGCACACACACACACACACACAGACACACATGCATGAACACACACCATTTGGAGAGCAGAAGTTCTCAAAATAAACCAAATACACACACACACATACACACACATAGTTCCCCATCACAGATTTTATACAGACAGACAGGTGATGAGCTGCTGGAACGGACCGCTCTGCAGAAAGCAATGATGATAATGCAGATAATGATGCCATGCTGTGGTAAGGGCCAGGATATCAAGACCTCGAATGCATCTCCATGAAGTAAATGGAGATAAAGGTCATAAGAGAAGGTCACAGGGGAATGAGCTTAAGTGCAGATGGCATCCAGCAAGAACGGCAGCCCAAAATTCTTTGGTTAAATCTGCAGGGGCATGCAGTAATTGATGATTGTCATTATTGTCAACAGAAGAATTGGTGTAATTTCAACAACAACAGAACAAAAGTTTTAAATATAAAACGACAAGAAGGGAACATGCAGCCACAAGGTGGAGCTCCATGACAACTGTGTCTTCATCATGCTGACAAAATGAAGCGCTTCAGCTTGGTCCAAAGATCTCCCAGCGGACAAATACTGAACTTGTGCTGACTGGCAACTGAGTCAGTGCAGAGACAATCAGATTACAGCATATAATGACTTAGATGTGACACCCCACTAATACACATCCTCCTCAGCTTTGGCTGCCAGCACTGAGAGCGGCCGCAACTTACTCACAGACAGACACAGTACCACTACTGACAAAATGAATTATATTAAAATAAACTGATAATCACACATGCCAGAATTTTAAAAGGATGCATTAGTGCGGGAGACGACAGTGATGGGGACAAGTTAAAAAAAAGGAATTAAGAAAAGTGAAGAAGTGATATTAAAATCTGCTTATCCTTGTGAAAAAACCCTACGTTCGTTACTACAATGTGATAGGAAGTAATTTGTCATTATCAATATGCATATAATTTTGTCTATTTAATGAAAAGAGCATAATTATAATTTACCAGACACCAGTAAAGCTGACAATACACAGAACATCAATATAGAGCAGAAGGAAAAAGCATATACATTATGGATACGCATAGAGTGTGGCCAACGAGTGTGTGTGTGTTAGAGAATACACAACAGTGTGCTCTCAGAGCTGTGCGAGTACAGAGACGCGAGCACTAATATGTGGACAGATACAGTCCAATCAACCAAAATAAAAAGATTACCAGGCTACGCGGTGCGATTAGGAGTGTGTGTGAGAGCGATAGAGCGTCAGAAAGGAAAGAAAGACAAAGCGGGGGGAGGCAGACAGACGCAGAGTGAGTGCAGAACAGAGATAGTAATGGGCCTCATTACTACAAAATGGGACAAGCATTCGACTGAATCCCCTGCATGCACAGTTCTGCAAAAGTATTCTCCTGGTACAAAGAAAGGCTCTGTGCATGGAAGCAAATTTAGGCCAGTATCCGTGACTTCTAAGTACTTTCGAAAGAGGCCCATCTAATTCTGAAGTCATACAAAAAGTTCCCCTTTCTAGCCGTCTGCGTCACCTTGACCAGCACCACAGAAAGTCATCAGCTCCAAACATAGAGGGTAGAGTAATGAGACCCCATTGCAGAATAAAATCTCAATATGTTTTGCGGTTTATCACCCTATCAACAATAGGACTGTAATATTAGATCAATTTAGACAGTATCAGGGATGTGATGGCTGCTAATTAAACAGTTCTTTTTGCTGTAAATATTTGGGTTAGGTTAGTTTGAAAACTTCAAGCTTTCCAACAATACATTCCTATAGACAGGGGTGCACATAAGTGGTTCGCAGGTGCACGTGCTGTCAAAACAAAAGACACGCACCAGATAAGAAGTTGTGGTTCGGACTCCTTCTGACATTTCTTTGGAGGTGGAGGAACACCAAAGTAATTGCTTAAAGGAGTTTGCTTCTTCGACATCTTTAAGAGTTCTAAACAAATGTCTGTCCTCCTCCAGAAAATCCCATGTACGCAAACGCGCGTTGCAACTTCTTATCTGGTGCGCGTCTTTTGTTTTGACAGCGCATGCGCACCTGCGGACCACTTATGTGCACCATCTTGACTTTCAGTTTACTACGTTTTCTGCTGTTTTAAAACAAAATCCCCTTTTAACAGCTGAAGAATAACACATCTTTTTCATATTCCGGCAACTCAAAGCATTTGGAAAATATTGTGGTCTTGGTTAAATACTGAAAAGACCAACCAGGGCTGGAGGGATGAATATGTTTATTTTACTAACGTGAGCCACAACCGCATTCACTCCCTAGCCCCTCTCAAAATGGTTTTGTGGCCTAAAACTAACAACACACAGTGATCAGAATGTGAACCACACCCTGCAACTCTGGAATCAATTTTAACATGTTGCTTAATGGAAAAAAACAAAAAAACAGTCAACAAAACACTGCTGTGTATATACCTAATGATAGGAATTATACCAAATTATACCAAATTATTAAGGGAGACCCATGATGCTCACTTCCGCCTACTTTACTAGAGTAGCTTTGCATGATTCACAGGGACAATAGTCCTGATTTATACAACACTGAACCTTGGTGCAACCCCTCAGTTCATCTGCTGTCTGAAAAAAGCTTTTTCAGCTCCCTTCTTTAATGACCTTTAAGTCAACTTTCTCCTGATTGGCTATTGGCTGTCTCTCTTAAACTGGTTTGAACATCAGGTTCAACATGTGTCTGAAGTGACCCTTTGGTACAGAGTCAAGAGCGCATAAAAACTATGAAAAAAGCAGCATTCATGCTCATGTAACATTTTGCCCGTATAAATACAGAAAAGCATTATAGATACTGCAAACACGACAAAATCCTGAGCTGTCATATGAGGCATTAGCAACTGACTCATGCATGAATATATACAGTGTTAGCTTCAGGTATGACACTATGTTTGTCTGTGTTGTAAAGTCAAAGTCACAGAGACAGGCGGCCAGGGTTAGTTACCTGAGCAGGCGTGATGTGTGTATGAGTGACATATCCATGAACGTGTTGAATCTGAGACAACTGACGCTCCGCCACCTGAACCAGCTCCGCCCCCCGGAGGTCATTGTGGCGACCGAGAGAGCCGTCCCTCCCCAGTGACCGTTCCCTTTCTCTCTCCATGGTTCCAGCACTCCCTCCATCTCTCCTCCAGGTTCCTCCCTCCCTACCCAGGGTCCCTCCATCCCTCCCCAGGGTACTTCCTTCCCTCAGCTCTCTGGCTACTCCCATTTGGTGATGCTGGCAGGGGTGATGGTGGAGTTTTGGGGCACCTGGTGATGCCCCTTCCTCTTCTTGACACCGATACTTCTACAGTCAGAATGGAGGGGAAAAAATGCGAGGAGGGAGGGAACCAGAAGGAAATTTGAAAGAAAAGCAAGTAAGGGCAAGGAAAAGACCCCAGAGACACAGGAGCAACAGGGAAGAAATGGTTGGAAAGATGGAATATAGTAAGATGGGATAAAAGGAGGAGAAAAAAAGAAAAAGAGGAAGAAAGAGATTAAGTTTGAAGACAAGTTCAGAAGCAGAAAAGCTTCAGTAAAGCTGGAAAAGAAGAAAGCATTAGTGCAAATCCGCAACCAGAATAAAAAAGCATAGCAGAGCACGAGTGTGCGTGCACACATGCATGTGTAATGAGATGTTTTTGTAGTACAGTTTGTGTATGTGAGCACATGGCCCAGTCCAGGTGTACACTCAGCATGGGAGTAATCGTTTCCTGAGCTTTCCATATCATACATATGTGAATGTGAGCACACACACACACACACACACACACACACACACACACACACATAGAGGAAAGAACAGAAGTTTTCTGGCAAAATAAGATGCAAAACTGAATAAGGACAGTGAGTAGTTGACTGACTGCCTCAGGGAAAAACTGTTTCTTTCTATCCTTGTCATCGCTCTATACCTTCATCACGCCTCTATGCCTTCCACATCTATGACTCTCACTGCACAAAGTCTTATGAGTTTCTCTCCTTGCTCTGATTCCACATTCCCACACACTCTCACTGGCTTCCTTTTAATCTTTTTTTAAAGTATTTGATGATGTTTCTGCCTAACTGGACAGAGTAAAGCAGAGGGAGTTGGTGAAGCATGTGGGGGAGGGATGCCGGGTCCTTTGCTAGTTTTTGAATCTATGACAGTTTGTGTATACTGTGTAAAAACTGAGCCAGCTGAGCAGCAAGAAAAGGGACACGCTCCTGTACACTGATTAGGTGGATCTGGGTAAAATCCTTTATCCCTCATTAATTTTGCTGTTAAAATCTAAACCAACCGCAAAAAGAAGATACTGATAAAGAGGCACAAATGGGTTTTAAAGCTTCAAGACAAATGGAACTTGAATCCTCTGATCATATCAATGCCATGATAACAGAGTAATTTCAGCTAATATAGCAAGTCAAGTCAAAAACAAATAATCTAAATAGAATCTAGTTCCACGTAATATATTATGGGCTTTGGACTTGCAGCTTGAGCCAAACCCTGGTGTTAAATTGAAGTCAGAATGCATTGCATACAGTGTGAAAAGCTCCTTTAAGAGGTTTGTTGCTCTCCCAGGGTAGACTACTTGGCAGCTAACTGCATGCAGACTCAGTGTACTGCTCCTATAGCAAGACATATACCAGTTGAGAAGTTTACTAATGGTGTGTCTAAAGGCAAGAATGGGCACATTTAATATATCAGAGAAAAAAAGCTCCACAGGGGCAGGAAAGACGCTTGTTTGACTCTTATTTTCTCTCTACTTCTGACTGACATGCTTTTGGTCTTAGCCGTCAGCACATTTCTGTTCACTTTCACCAACCATTAATGCTGCAGTCTTTCAAGACTCATACAAAATACTTTAAAAAGTGTTAATTTTTAACTCCACATATTTATTCTGGCCCTCAAATATTTCTGATGTACTGCACTTCTGTGTTGGCTTTATTTTTCAAACCAGGAAGTTACATACATCTTTTACACTTTTTGCTGAAACCTATGCTTTAGGCAGCTGACATATGCTGACCATATTATTTCTATTTTTGTCCAAGTTTTATCACTGCTGTGATAGTGGGGAGGTAGAGAGCGTACAGCCCGATCCGGCGGGTAGGTGTGGGATGCCAGATCAGGCGCCCCCCTTCCGGCTCTCCTCTCTGCTCTCGCCTATCTTGTCACTTTTTTCTTACTTCCTTCTATCACCTTTTCTATCCCTGTGAAGAAGTGAGGCTCCATAAATATTAAAGAGGTAAGTATTACTTCTCAGTTGCAGTGAATTGATAGAAGAAAATAAATTGTAGAAAACTAAACAGAAGAAAGTAGAAGAGAAATAACAATTTAACATAAATCAGTGACGCACTCCAGGGCCTGATCAACCCTGGTGGGGCTTCCTTGGATGAGGGTGTCTAGTGATAATGGTCGAAACACCCGATGAATTCAAGGTCCACTACTGACGATGTGTCTCAGTTTTTAATAAGATAATCTAGATCAGATCTCTAATCCCTAAACATAACCAAGGAAAGTTAAAAATGGCAGATTAGCTTGGGATGAAGGACTGAAATACCCTGTGAAGTTGAGGCACACAACGATGTGTCCCGTTGGTGAAGTTTCTGGGCTGCCTTTCCTCACAACAGCCAACCCTCAAGACTGTCTCCATTTGAAGCAACGCATTATCAGGGATCGTAGCATCAAGTCCTTTTACTGAATCAGAACTAAAGCTATACATCTCACAGAAAATAAGGAAGATTGTGAGAGTTCCTGTTAAGGCTCTGTCAGAATTTAGGAGTGAATAGGAATGTGAAATAGAGCTAAATCTTTATCTCTGTTCTTGAATTTTGGGACTGAACATTCGCCTGAAATATCATAATTAAGTTGAGTTATGGTTTTTTGGGTTTGTATTATTTATGATTAAGTCGGTCTGAGAAGACAGAAAATTGCTGTTTGCTTGTGTTTATGTGTTTTGTCCTTGGAATAAACCGTAATAAACCCAAAGAGATCCAGTTGCCTTGTTGCCTTCGTTTTCAAGCTCTCAAGACTTCAATGACATAGATGACAAAGAACCTACACAGAGACAGAGAGTTGTCTTTATTTTGTCTTGTCTCACTGTCTTGAGTGTCGTCACTGGTTTCTTGTTTTCTTGTTACCCAGCTGTTTCCACTCTCTGTGTTAGCTCTCAGTGGTCATTGTATAAATAGCTGTGCCTTTTCATTTGTCCCTCTTTACTGTGTACCTGCTTGTCTGTGTCCCATATGTTTTCCAGATCTTTGTTATGTTGTTTTCTGAGCCCTGTTTGCATTTGCTTTTAACTCTGTCTCACCATGTCTTGCATTGAGGTCTTAACGTACTGAAAGGCAAAAAAAAGGTGAGTGGGACATTTTATCTACTAATATATAAGAATACAATAAGCTAGGCTGCTAAGCTTAGCAGCTAAGACAGCAAAGAGAAAGAACTAAGAGTTTCCTTAGACTTAAACTTCTTGTCGAAGTTTTGGTGATGAATATATGGCACCCAGAATAATAACCACACAGTTTGAGGGAGATAGGTTAGAAATGGCTTTAGGTTGGGCATTTGGATAATGCTCTATGTCAATACAATGTCATAGTAAACTACAGGAACAAGTGTGACTGTGTGATTTATTGTAGAGCTCCCACTGTGACTCTACAGTAACTACACAGCCCACAGTGCTAATTAAACTTCTTTCCCAAGAGAGTATTTTAGACAGTTTGTGCAGATTTGAGCACACTGTTAAAAACTGTTACTATGAATTATTCAGTATCAAATCTGATATACTCCTAATTCAACAGACTAAACATTAGTTCATTCAAGAAATGTAACCAATACATTAACACACCGATTATAACAACTATTAGCTGACAAGGGCTCACCAGCGCATCAGCACACTAAAGCACTATCACTACATTTGACCCTGCAGCTGACTGCCATCTTGGTCAGCAACAAGATGCCAAATCTATTCTGGATATTGTGTTCAGAGGCTGTGAGTGGGTGGCTGCTTTTCACAGGAGAGCACAGAACAGTATCAGCTAATTTCTGAGAATTCAAATGGACAAGGCTGTGTGTATGTGTGCGCCCTGTCTTGTACACCCCCCCTTACATACTTTAACCTCGTTTACAGCAGGACAAGGACTAAACACCGTTGTGATCTGACTCGATCTCAAGACTTTCAGCATATTTCATTTCCTCTCCAGCGCTTGCTAAGATCTTCCTGCTAATTAGTCAGAAATGCCTCAGAATGCTCCTGAAAGCAGCGTCTGAACAGCCAGGCGCTAAGACCATGAAGAGGCTCTGGCTCACACTGTTGTCACAACACTGCCTCTACTGCCCTCTGCACTCGCGCACACACATACTCAGTCATAATCCTATATTCTGTGTTTTTATTTTTCGCATAGCACAGGAACACCTCTGAATGAATGGATGCATGAATGAACAGAGACACCAAATAGGTCTCTTATCACATCAGTGTGTGGGTTTCTGGCTGCTTGGCTATTAGCAGCTGAGCATTCCTAATCAGGACTAGGACTGTGCCTGCAGAAAGCCCGCTGACCACACACACATACACACACAGAAGCAGAAAGACAGGCGTGCGCACTGAGACTGTCATGTGTTAGTGTGTCAGCCAGTCTTGCATAGCCAGAAAAACGTGACTAGATAGGGAGCAGATTCAGCATCCTAGTACATGTTTATGTGTTAGTTTGTGTGTGTTTGAGTGTGAGTGTGTGCGCGTGTATGTGCACAGCGTAAAGCCAGGCATTAGTCACGCTTGGTGAGATATGAAAGAGCAGGGGATCCTCTGCCGTAAGGAACTTCTCGCACACACACACATGTGCCTTCATCCTTCTCTCTTTTCTCCCACATCTCTCTCTCTCTCTCTAATAGTTCACTGGAATCAAGCATAAAGCAATTATTTCCATAGAAAAGGTGATGACCACACTGATTTATCAACAAAGGCAGCAAGAGAACAAATGGTTAAACAAAATGTTACTCGATCAATAAATCAGTGGATACATTTCTCAAAGAAATTGCTTTTTCTCAGCTTATACAACAATTATGACAGCTTACAAATGATTTTCTATCCGCACACTATTGATATATTTTCAATAGCCTCTGATAAAAATGTAATTATTATGAACAACATGAATATGAAGCAAAAATTATACTATTGAAAGCCTCGATGGCATTAAGAGGAGAACTGAATAAAAACACATGTGATGAAAATAAGCATGCAGCTGAGAAGGTAAAGTAACATTAGCTGCTGTTTAGTCAATAATGTCTGTCAAATCAAATATGTGATCTAAGAATTAAAATATGTTTACAGAAGAGTTCCCTCGCATGACTTCACAGTGACTGAATTGTCTCCAGCAAAAACACAGGCCTTAAAAGAAAGAGAGGAACACATTCATCTATTTTGAATGTGTTCAAATGTCTGACCTAGTTAAAGTGACTTTGATTTATCTTCTCAGGCACTTAAACAACATCCAAAATGGACACATTGCTTGCAAGGTAAAAGCGGCAACAGTTCATGTATTTAAAATATACTCTCCCCTGCTTTTAGCTAGCTTTAGATGTTAGCTTGAGATGGCCAGCAATAGCCAGTCACTGCTCACATGCAACTATAAGGTATTTTGAGATGCTTTTTGATTCAAAGGTAGGAAGTGGTGCAGATGGAAGCAGAAGCGCTGTAAGTGGGCCAGGCTGCTGACTAAGCTAAAGGCTAGCCCAAGCAGATCAGCTGTTCCCCTGCTTTTTTCAGCCAGTCAGGGCAAAAAAAAAAAGTTAGACTTTCTCACGCTAGGAGTGAGTACATAAAACATTAGACACTGTCCTGCGTTCATCTTACCAAAACCTGACCTAGTAAGTTGACAGAGAGTCCAGGTCAGGAAAGGGTGGACTCCATAGTTGTGCACCAATTGCTCTGTAATTATTCAGTGGCAAAAGAATATATTACAGTGGCATGATCATCAGTTGACCACTATGCTTTCTATTGTAGCAGTCGCTTAATGTTTGGCTGACTGGCTAGTTTTTATGATGCCACGTCAAGCTAATATAACTTCTAAGACTGATTTCTGCTCTATTGTGTACACTGTGGCTGTTTGATGCAGGAATTACTTATCTTTCATCGCTGTTCGAGGCTTTTAGTAAGTTAGGAAAGTGAATGGTACATTCAAAAGCCCATCTGAAGCTCATGTAATATTCAGTTATCTGTTGTTGTGTTCAAACTTAGAGCCCAACAAAATTTGTACATTTAACCTGTAACTAGTGGCCAAAAAAGCTGCTATTTGCGATGCTACTGTTTGTTATATTATTATAGCTCATCGGCTAATATTAGCTATTTGCCAATTTATTTGAATCTGTATTAATAAATTAAAATTAAAACGCAAAGGAGAGTTCTGAGAACTTGCAAACATGTTTTTCTGTGTTGACCACCCTCTGGTGTTGGTAAGACATGTTTGGAATGTCAAACAGAACAAGCAGCTGATCAGACGAAGGTCAGTAAACAAGCAAATGAATAACTACACATGACAAATATTAGGGAAATCACTTTATGTTTCAATATTTTGAAAGAAATATATGTTTTGGAATATAATAATAAAAATCTTATTTTAAATTTTATCAAATCACCAAATATTGCAAGAGTGTAATTCTCTCTGTAGCGTTTATGACATATGCAAATACTGTGCACGTATACGTATTTGGAAGACTGCACCTGAAAGATGGAAGCTTTACTACAACAACACAGTTTTTCTAAAATCTCAGAAACATCATACTAACCGTGCAACTTTCTTCTTCTCCTCAGGATACACTCAGTTTTCACCCTGTCCAGATTTACTCCCAGAGGACAAAACTACAGCTCTTATTGCACCCACACTCGTGTTGACTCGGGCTCCTTCTCTAAAGCTCCAGTCTAACAGTTGTCTCCTGGCCTCCCTCTATCTAGCAGGCTGTCATACTGAGGTGATCTAATAGGACAGAAGTGAAGTCCATACACTTTATTATGGCCTAACTGCTGAACTGTACAAAAGCAAGCCAAGCATGCACACACACAAATACTTTCAAAGACCAATGCTCCTACTGCATCTTCTTGAATCGCAGTAGCGTACATCTCTTTGTAAAATAAACTGCCTCAAAGTTTTTCACAATCAAATAACACCAAGACTAAAACTATCATGACTGATAATTTTCTTCCCTTGTGTCTCAAACCCCTTTCTCAAGATCAGGTCTACTTTTCACTGTGCTATTTAGGCAAGTGTACAGACCCATTTATGAAGCCATTTTTGGGTTTGCTGCGTGTTTAATGACTATTCAAAGATGCAGCACAGTGTACTAACACTTCCACCACATCAAAGCACTGCTCCTGAAGCGCTTGGGTGGAGCTTTAATATTTCATATGTTGATTTTCCACTCAACTGTTTCAGAGTACTTGGTAAGACTATGATTGCCAATTTTAGCCCAAGCTTATTCATTTAGCACAGGTTAGTGTTATGCAACTAACAACAAAGTATAATGGTGACAAATGTATTCATTTAATAATGGATTAGAAATGAACTCTGAAGCCTTTCACATTCAAAAAGGAATGAACTAAAACATTGTAGCAATAGCTAGAATACAGCTCTACTGACAAACAAAAGAAGGGACACATAACATTGTCTAAGTATTTTCAGCCTTGCAGGTGTGTGAGGCTGTCCCAGCATGCACCATGGAAAATACAGGATGTTCCCTCGCAGTGCAAGAGGGTTATTATATGCTTAAGATGCGTTAAGAAAATCTCTAGGTATAACACTTTAAAATATGATGTCAACATTCATGTTCCTGGTATATGTTGAAAAGTCAACTGATAGGGTTGCATACTATATATTTGGTAAGCTTTATAAGTAAGAAAACTAAAGAATCAACTTGGCAAAAGCAGCAAGAAATTGCAGAAGTGTAATATCCTGATGTGTAGGAGTGTATCACTTAGGCCATTGACTGATGTGGGCTGGCACTGAGATCAGCTGATCTGTTGGGTTTGCGGCTTAGCTTGACTTTGTGACCTGCCTGAAGTAACACTTTACTTACTGGATGTTTTCTTAACTGGGAATCTTTAACAGAAATATAATGTGTAAGCTGAGAGGCCTCAGCAGCAAACAGGACAAAGACTTTTTTAATGATTGCTCTTGACAAGTCAGTTTCAGCTTTGAATATTTTCAGAAGTAACCGTAAATTGATATATTATGAGGTCAGCATGCTACTTGGGCAAATAATTAAAGATCAATCACAAAACAGCAGTCAGATAGTGAAAACAATCATAAGTTTTAGGCCAAAACCAACTATTAAGTTCTCATTCTCAATGATAATTAAAGTAACAGACCATCATACGAAAGATATCAAAATTACGTCTGCATTTAGATATGATAGTCTAAAATGAGGCCCTGCGTACTATGCGTGATCTCTAAATGAACTGAAAAGGCATGTATTAGCGCTCACATTTGCAGTATCAGGAATTAAGAGGAAGATGTTGGTAATAAGCTGCCTGTAGACCTTGTAATATCAAATCAGACAGCAGAAAACAAACCTGCCTCTCTCTTTCTCTCTCTCGCTCTCTCACACAGACACACAGCTCTCTCGCTTTCTGTCTTGCTCTCTTTCCGGCTTCTAACTCTTACCTTAGTTTACCTTGCCTACAAGCCCATTAATAAACTTACTCATTACCTCTGCCCTTCTCTCTCAGCATATTTTGCCTAAGTCAGTGTCTCTCTCCCACAGTCCATAACTTCACCTGTGTGTCCCTCTAACTCTGCCGTACTCACAAACACAAACATGCATAGCTCTCTACCTACCTTGCATCCAAACATCAGAGATATGGTGTTGTTGGTGCATGCTACTTTGCAGTGGCACAACATGTGGCTAACGTTAGCTAGCTGGTCCCAGACTTGGGGGGCATCCTAGCCTTCATACACACATTTCACACTCACACACCTCCACACACTCACACAGACACATGCACACATGCACACGCATGTGTTCTATCTACCGCGCTCCATCCTGTCCCACAATCCCCCACTCTGCTGCCCTCCCACCCCCTGCCCACCCCCCACCGCCTGACTACGGTCCTCAGCTGTGGCAGGCCAGCATCCTCTCCCTCACGCTCTTCATCGCTCCCATCATCTTCATCAGTGTAATCCTCATAGCTAGTCAGGATGCAGGGAGCACCATGGTCACTGTCTGCCCGTGTGTCAGCAAATGTATGTATGTATGTATGTGAGTGTGTCAGAAAATGTTAGCACGTGTGTGTGTGTGTATGTGTGTTTGTGAGTGTGTTTTCAGTATGTTGTTATTGTCAGCATGTGTGGGTCAGTCTGTCTGTGTGTGTGCATGAATGAATGTGTGAGTGCATCTGTGAGTGTGTAAGTATGGATGTGGTCTCTCTTGTCCTCCTCTGCAGCAGCAGTCCCAATCCTCTATCTCCTCTCTCTCTATCAGTGTGAGCAGTGTGAGTGTTTGCCTCTCTCGTTCTAACACTACCCTTCTCTCTCACTCTCTCGCTTTCTCTCTCCTGCTTGCTTTCTTTCGATGTCCCTCTCTCTCCCTCTGCTTGCCTTGTTCACTTTCCCTCGGTTTGCTCCACTGCCTCTCTTGGCCCGCCTTTCAACAGCGAGATCAATGAGCGAAAAGGAAAAGAAAGAAAGACAGAAAAAAAAAGAAAGAGCAGAGACCTGCTTGCAAAGGTAAACGGAGAATTAAAAATGTGTCTTCTCTCTCCCTGCATTTCTTTTACTCTTTGCACCTCTCTCACTTTCTACCTGCTGCAGTAATGCTCTGATTTGTACATCCATACACTCCTATACGCACAGAGTGAGGAAGAGTAAGGAAATGATATAGTATTATAACGGCTAGTGAAAACTGAGCTGATAAAATACTGCACAATAAGGGAAACATAAAGAGTAAATAAGTGAGGCAGAGACAATGTTATTACATCATCCAGAGTCACAATCCATGATACATACACGCAAAGAAATACCACTGGAATAACTCGTTCATTTGACATTTGAACACAGCGCTGTTGTGCTGTTGGCACTGAGCCATTTGAAACCACAGGTGACAGTGTGATCACGGATCAGAGGGAACACGGTGTAAAAAAGTCATCAGATTTCCCAAAACACTAAAACAGCTGAAAAAATTTGAATATAAAAAATGAACCTGCCTCTTGCTCACAAAGCAGAGCGCAGGAGCAGGCAAGGTGAAAATTTGGGTCTGACACACAGATGAATGATAAGAATCACAAAAATCATATTAAAGTTCTTATATCTAAGTCTGTTATTCTGAAAATAAGTTGGTCTTAACATCATCTTGTTTTGTGGTTTCCTACCTGCAAGCTACCCAGATCGCAGGTAGGGCTTTGGCTGTATCACACTGCCCACACTAATAATGCTACACATTTTTACATGATTAAAAAAAGGTGTAATCTGATGAAAGTCCAGACATGTCTGAGAGCGAGAGCAGAGTTACAGCCTCCAATGACAATTTAGCTCCTAAAAATGTTCCTGCTGAAGGTGGAAACAACAAACTTGAGGCAAAAACCCACTGGGCGGGTAAAGGTGGGGTTTAAACCACTGGTTAAAAAGCTTGTCCCAATATACAACATCATTCATTTTTATTATTTTCTCATGTTATTATGTTACAGTATTGTGCAGGGTCCTGAAGAGTTACAAGGTTATGTTACTTTAGTTATTGTTGAATTAAAGTGATCACATGACTTCAAGCGAATTCTACTGTTTTGGTCAGCTGACCACCAAAAAGTGCAACTTTCAAACTAGTTAAAATGCTTCAGTTCACTCTGTTGATTCAATCAGACAATGAACAGCACGTAGTAGAAGTGCTGTTCATATGTGTGTGCTGCTCTAGGATGAAAGGTGAAAAACATATCTGTGCATGCCATAGCAGGTTTTAATACAGTGAAATAGAGATATTTTTTTTAGCTCATAGCATCAATTATTTAATCTTCTACTAACTGCAACAATTGCAAGTGCACATTCATCATTTATGAGCTGTTGTTGCAGTCCATTTTTTGATGACGTCATTCTGCATCGCAACAGCTGAGCAATTTTTACATCTGGACAATCCTGCGGGTTTTTGTAAAAAACCTGTTTGATGGTATTGCTGGTACATCTCCACAATGACAGAGAGGGCTACTGTTATTGTTGGTGTAAACATGAGCAGGTTCCTTGCAAACACACTGTTAGTATGTAGTGGAAACTGAGATCCTTGCAAAACTATCTTACGAATAGAAGTCTTAACTCGAATGAATGAACAAATATGTCTAAAGAACCTATTAAAGTTCTGATTGATTCTGTGACAAAAACAAAGCTACTATCAGCTGCTCCCTTATTTACAAAGAGGCACCACAGCAGGTCGCGCTGCATGAGTGATGTGGCATATTTTTACACCGTGCACAACCCCAAAGGGATATGTGTGTCCTTTAGGAAATTATGTAAACCACTGCCTATTACTATGTGTTTACTATACATATTAGGGTAAAGAACTCCATTAAAACTAAATATTCATTTAATAATACTATTTATTAAATAAATATTAAAAAATATTTAAGTCAGAACCGCTATAGTTAAAAGTAGTTATTTCTACCTAAAGTGCTATGTATTTGGTGTTTGTATTTGGCTCCATTCAGGGAACTCCCTGCATTTCCGTGGACATGCATGGAAAGCTGGAGTTGAGGAGAGCAGCAACAAGACCATGGCTGAGCACAGAGCAGTTATGACTGACAACTGGTATGAGACTGATGTCTATCTCAAGTTAGATACAGCATAGAAGGAGAAGCTTGGGTCAAGATAAGTTACAAAATGGCCTGCAGAAACCGTAAACAAGTGAAACCAACTTGAACCGTGTCCTCGATGCGATTTTTCAATTGGATGCTATGCCATCTGTTATCAGCTAAATAAAAACAGTGAGGTGGCCTCGAACTGAAATCTGCTGAGTTGCCAGGATTTTGGAAGAGCTTTGTGTTCTGCTTCAATTTATGCTGTGCACAGTTTAACCTGTTACTTTCCCAATAAAGTCAAGGGGAAAACTTCCAGTTGTTTAGGGTTTTTTATTCCAGACCAATAGCAAATATATTCAATTCAGTCATATAAGAGATAAGCAGAATTAACGCTTTGCAGCGCTCAACTTGACCAACTTGTCTGTGCCGACTCATATACTATGTAATAAAGAATTTGCAGGAATTTAACAGGTGGGCATCAAAGACAAAGACAGCAAGCACAAAAACATATTATTCACTTCTGCTCCCGTATTGAATAATGGTGAATTTAAAGCAAAACTGACCTCTGACCTCACCTTTTGGATAATAAAGAAGTCATCACTTCATCATTTTTTGCAACAAAGCTTCAAAGAAAAGCTTTCGAACTGAGTGCCGGTGTTCTTGAGTTACAGCCAAAATGTTTTGTGGCTGTTATACGTGACCATGAAATTCAAATAAGTTTATCCTTGAGTCCAAGGATAAACTTATTTTTAACAGAAAGACAGTCAATAGATTTAAAGAAATTCCTTCAAGACTTGGGTCACAGTTCAGCACATTTTCTTCTATTAATCAAATAATTGATCCACTAACAGATAAATTAACCACTAATTAATTTAGCTCCACAACAGCGTGTAGCTGTTTTACGTGTTGTAAATGCCGAGTCTGAGAACGGAGCAGGCAAATGGGGGGTAAAGGGCAGAGAAAGTCAAACAAGTCAAAGCGTACTCCTTAATCAAGCTCTTGATGCTGATGGCTGAGCCATCTGGACCATCGCACATGCAGACATGCAGACCTAAACACACGCAGTAGTCTCTCTGTGGTTGCCTTTGCCTTCTCACCTCCACTTGCAAACAAACAACACAGCATGAGAGAGAAAACAGAGAAGGCGAAACTGTGCATGAACAGAGGGGCTGAAGTGAACAAACGGTGACTCTGAGGTCACTGGGGCTAATTTTATAATACGGAATAGAGGAGAAGCAAAAGGAAAAATAAACTGATACCATCTACGGTCATTTTATAGGCTTACTGGCAAACTAATCAAGCCACAGTTTAAGATTATGGCCCGATTATGGCTGTATTTAAAACTGAGTGCTAGTAATGGCAAAATATTTTTAGATGCTATTCCAGCTGTACACAGATAAAGGAAGCACCTGGGTGAGCTAAAAAAGTTTAGAAGTTAATGCAGGTAGACAAGTCCTGTAAATAATGCAATGACACAAGAGGTTATTTTAAGCGTTTCATGGGAGAAACACTGTGTTTTGGATCCACTGTGAGATTTTTAAAAGCTATATTTCCTGGATGTCATTCTATAAACCATGTGATTATTGACACATTTCAAAACCTCCTTATTTATCCTAGTCTGGGAAAATTAGCATTTTTTTGTAGTGAACCAGACTGCTGTTTTTATAGCTGTATATCCTGAATAGACACCAAATGCCCTTCTTTTCCTTCCCAATATTCACTGTGTTACGGTGATATTTTTTCAGTAGTGTGCAGAGCAGAAAATGTAAATTTCTCATTAACTAGATTTAGAGTGAGTCAGGACTGTGTGACATCACTCGATGAGTGAGAGATTGGCCATATACTACTACTAAATTATTCTGGATTCATGTACTGACGTCTTTCACGTCTCTCTTTCAGTCCAGAAACCTGAGACTGGATTTCTCCAGAAGTCAGCACAGGCTGAAGTGCCTGTCTTCAAATAGCCTTGGTTTTTGTGATAAACTCGCACGGAGACCAGCGATACAGTGAATCCCTCTGTGTTTGGCAAAGAGCAGATGGAGCTCCTGCTGATCTGTGTGCAACCACACACACAAACATGCATACATCTGGGATGACCTAAGGGGTTCTAGATCATATGGCTCACAGAATGTACTGGGAGAGTAAAGCTCACATCGGATCACAGACCAAATTTCCTGAAACACAGAAATAAAATAACAGCAGAACACAAGAAAGAAAGAAAGAAAGAAAGAAAGAAAGAAAGAAAGAAAGAGGATGAAGGGAGTGAAGAAAAAGGAATAAATGACAAATGGGAAAAAGCAAGAGAGAGAGAGGATGCTACCTCATGAGCCTAGCAGGCATGCACTACATGTTAACATTAGTAGGTCAGCCAGCACAGAAATAACTACGCTGTGCGGATGTGTGTGTGTGTAATAACCTCATACACCCCCTTCCAGCCAATCGCTGTGGATTCTCCATTCTACAAGCCAACCAATTTAAAAAGGCACCATACATCAAGATTTTAAATATGGTCATATGATCACCTTTTACCAGCTGTATATTCAGTTTACACATGAGTGAATTCCCTTTAAAATAGAGCTCATTGTTTCCTCTAAAAGCTGGGTGAGGGCATCAGACTCCTGCTGAAACCTTGTAGCAGTAGCAAAATGAACATGAGGCAGAAATGAATTATAGGACATCTGCTGTTATCTGCTGAATATTTTATAATAAATAATGCCAAGAGACATGTCAGCTGACTGTGTATTTAAATAGCAAACGTGGATGTTTTAAGTCACTGCAGAGCAACAATGTGAAACCCATCATGTCACTGAATTTGTTAGACAGACAGTGCCACAATGTGGCAAAACACAGGCACTGCAGTACTTGGTTATTGTTCTTTATATATTTATATTTAGTTTTTAAAAAATCTGTCATCTATTCATGTAAATGTGGGGGAAAACAAGTGAAATTTCTGACATGAAAAATGTTCTTCCTTCTTCTTCTCAGGCATCGCCACAGTTGATCATCTGAATTTCACCCTATCTCTACCATCCTCTTCTGTCATCACTCTGCATGTTCTCCTTTACTGCATCCTTTACGTGAATCTTCTCTGTGATCTTTTCTCTTGTCTGCTTCCATATTCAGCATGCTAGGTCCAATTGAGGACACAGCACAAGGCTCAAAAGATGAGGACACTGTTGAAGAATTTGGGATTGTGGAAATGTTTTAGCTATTTAGTCATTTTATTTATTTGGAACTGACCAAAGAATTTGGTTTTCCAGTTTGTTTGTGTTCTCCTGTAACACCTGAAAAATTTTCCTCGTCACAATTAAGATTTTAGTTTATTATTTATGCCCCTGTTATTTATTTACAATGATGTTATATTCAAGTTCTGCCCAGCCACGTCTTTCCCATTCGTCAGGAATCCTCCCACTCTCCTGGCTGTGGAAGACTCAGTCTGGTTAAAAAGTCCACTGCCCTCTCTCCTTGATATCTCCATAGCACCACAGATAGGTCATCCGGGGCAATCGCCTTTACACTCTTCATCCTCCATCATAGCTGCCCTCATTTCCTCCTAACTAATCCTTTGGACTTCCTGATTCACTAGCTGTTCTCCATCCTTCCTCTCGCTCTCATTTTCTACATTCATGAGCTCCTCAAAGTACTCCCTCCACTTTCCAAGCACACTTCCTTCACTCATTAGTTCATTTCCACCTCTATCCTTAATCACCCTAACCTGCTCTTTCCAGCTTGGACTCTCTTCCTTCAGCCTCACATAAAATGTAACTATAAGCCTTTGCCTTTGTCACCTCTCTCTTGTCCTGTCCTTCCAGTATTCCTGTCTACCTCCCAGAGTATCTCACTTTTCCTTTGCCAACCTCTTCGTTTGAACCACCAAGTCTTCGTGTCTTTTTCCTTTAACCAGAGGTTATACCAAATATCCTCTAGGCAGCTTCGCTCACCACGTTAGCTGTACTATCCAAGAGATCTCTCCCTTACCGACCAGATTTTGTCTCAACTGTTCCCTGAACATTTTTCAACTTCCACTATTTAATCCTTGCCTCTAAATTCATTGGCTACCATCCAATGCTGCCTCCCCTGACCCAGACTTGCAGTCTCATATCGCTTTTAGATTGGAGCAGATTCCTTCACTCTTATGCATCAATGAACTTTCCTCTCTCTTCCTGAAATATGTGTTCACCACAGCCATGTCTATCCTTTTCACAAAATCCACTACCATCCTTTACACCATAGCTACCCAACTCCATCTCACCCCTGTTCCCTTCACCTACATGTCCACTGAAGTCTGCTTCAATCATCGCTCTCTCTGCACTAAGCAGGAACTACATTAAAAGCAAAGAATTCATTTAAACAAAAGGCCAGGTTTCCTTAATTGTGACTGTCTGAAGCAGCATTCGAATAATTCTGATTATCAGAGGTTTCTTTAATTAAATCAACTTGGAGTTATTGTCCACCAGCTTCTAGCAGAAAGTGAAAATATCAGAAATCCAAACGTTGTTCTAAACAATGTCAAATCAAGATGAGACTGAAGGGCAGTGCATGGGACTTCAGAACCTTTTTGATTATTGAATCATTAATATGCAAAAACAACCAGGAACAGCAAAAAGAGAGGATCAATACACTGAACTTTGTTCACTGACGCACAAAAAAAGTTGCTTCAGAGTTTGTTTGTCTAAAGAAGGAGAGGTCTCTAAACAATTCCTTAAAAGTTACCTGCTTAGAGTTGGATAAGGTCAGATTACACTACCTTGTAAAAGCATCTACAAAGAGTCGCAGACACTGCAGATTAGTAGTTGATCTTAAGGCACTACTTTTTAGTTATTCGTGACAATTTCAGTGTACAAGGACATCAATATAGAGCCACACATGGACCCGTAGATTTAAAATAGTAATAGAAGAACAACTGAGTGATTAAAATCACAAAGGTTCAAACCAACAATTGCAGAGGTAACAGGGTTATTTCAGTTTGGAGGTGTTTAGCCTTCTTTGGAATTAGACAAGTGACCTGAATCCAAAAAAAGGTTAACACTGCAGCAGGATAATGAGCCAAAAACACACCCCGAAGCTTTACAAGAAACAGCCGAAGACCAGCGAAAACCAGTGAGCGCTGACTGTCACAGATTTTCCTCCACAGTTACCAGTCACAGACTGGCAAAGCCAAACATTCCTAATATCACAACACTGACAGATTATGCTGGAATAAAAATGTACAGGACATAACTTTAAGTTAAATACTCTGAAATTCATGCAAATTATTTAAATAATCAGCTATTAAATTGTAATATTAAAACAATTATACATTTAATCAATGCATTATTAGATATCACTGGCTGACTGAAGGTACTAAGAAAGAAAAAAAATAATCTATCATATAAATAAACATACTATACACACATGAACAACCGTCTTGATCTAGATCAGGGGTGGGCAACTCCAGGCCTCGAGGGCCGGTGTCCCTGCAGGTTTTAGATGTGTCCTTGAACCAACACAGCTGATTTAAATGGCTAAATTAGCTCCTCAACATGTCCTGAAGTTCTCCAGAGGCCTGGTAACGAACTAATCATGTGATTCAGGTGTGTTGACCCAAGGTGAGATCTAAAACCTGCAGGACACCAGCCCTCGGGGCCTGGAATTGCCCACCCCTGATCTAGATGTTACTTGATTATTTAATTAAGGATAACTGGAGTAGGCTAATGCAAAAATCAGGGATGTTTGTCTGTCTTTAAGACACTCAACTGTAATTTTTTAATGTTATTTCTTCTGCACCCTTTGCATTTATAGTATTTACATTCACCTAAATCTTTTTCACTCAATACATGAAGAGTGGCTCTGGTCTACTCTCTCAACTGAACTTTCTATGTGTGTGTGTGTGTGTGTGTCTGTGTGTGTTGCAATTTTTCTACAAGTGTGTATGTGTGTGATTAGTAATTTGCTTGATGGGATTAGCTGATCTGGTCCTGTTCAAGTGTCACACAATTAATGTTAACTTGCTAACCTTCACTGGGACAACAGACCACTGAAACATGTCTCACGATATTCCCTTACATCCGGCATAAATGTTCACTTGAAGTTGTGGATGAACTGTTTGAATTTGGATGCCAAAAAACTGGCTTCACTGCGGAATTCAAGTGTTCCTACAAAACAACTTTCTTATAACGTGAAACAAAGCATCTCTAAAATATAAATGAACACTGTGGTCATGTTTCAGCATCGTCAAGGGAGCTTCACACCCATGAACAGCTTCTGTTCAAGAAATTTTGGATGGATTTGGGTTGGCAAATATTTCCAGTTAGCTAGCACTGGATCCCTTTCATTGACTACACTGCAGCATTCGATCCACTGTGGCCAATACTGATGCATATAAGTATATAGAGTGTTCCTAAGTACTTTAGAAGAATTTAGTTTAGTGGTTAGCATTCATGATTTAGCATTAGAATGCAGCTGACTAATGTTAACCCTCTGACCCTGTACTAATTCTTCTTAATTACTGAGCTCCTCTTGGTTTTCAGCCAGTTCCTGTACCTCCTAGTACCTCTGATATACTTCTGTGGAACTAATTCCAAGATAGTTTTTAAGCCTTACATACATAGGTGTGTTAACCTACACTTTACCTAAGATATGGTTAAAAATGAGCTAAATACTGTGAAAAACTAGGCTGCAATAATAAAAATAGTCCTACTATACTGCATTCTTGTGTTAAAATGCATTTGCAGAATAAACAGAGGACATTTAATTATAGGTAAACATGTAATTCCACACCTGAGTTTAATGTCATATAAGCCTTAAGCGTACCTAAATTGTGCATACAATAACACACAACACATACAGAGGTAATGGACAGCTGGTTATTTATTACTAAAGTAAGTTACACCTTATTTGCCTCTGCTACTCAACTACAGTACAAATCTGTTTCTTCTATGTGAACTGCAAAGTCATAAAGTGTAATTGAAATAATATAATATACATTACATTGATTGAAACCGCAGAGTGGCAGTGCTCCATTTTCACAATTAGCCCACGTGGTGGCCCAGTAGTATCGGTTGTCCTACAGGCAGGCCAGTCCAGAGACATAGTCCAATTCTCTACAGGTGTGGGCCATACAGAGCCAAGACGACGTTTAACTAAACTGTAACAGCGGTCCTGAGTCGCTATATTAGTTCTACTGCAGATACATGTCACTGGACTCAACTGTCCTACAGCTGCTTACAAAGTTCTCTCTCGCTCGTCTCTCCTCACATGGCTTCTCTGCTGATTACTCCGTCTGATGTTTGAGCCCTCCTCACAGTTACATCACGATGCCAGCTGGACAGCTGTTCAGATGGTAGGACTACAGAAAGGATTTATCATGGCCTTTTCCTGGCAATTGCAAGTAAAGTACCCCTGAAAAACTAGGCATGCAATGACTGCATGAAGTGTTCATGCAGCCATGGACTGTCTTTTCTGCTTTCCAAGGTCTTTGTGTATCTCTCTGACATTTTTTTCTCTCTATCCTCCTCTTTGTCCATCCTAAAATAGTTCCACCTTTTTAAAGTCTATTAGCAGCCTAAGGTAAGCCTCTTAGGAGAGACTCTTGCTCTCTTGGTGCACAGAAGGCACTCAGTCAGACCAAACAACAATCAGTCACTAATAAAACCAGAGTGGGATTTAAGACTGGATATATCAGAGAGGAAAAGAGGATTGGGCAAGCTAGAGAGGAGAGTATTCATACACAGTTAAATACCCAGACTGCGTGACTCTTAAGACTAGGCAAAGATAACCCAAATAATATAAAATGCAGTTTTTCATTTAATTTATAAAGAGAAAAAATGTATCTGGCCCAATATGCAAAAGTAATTATACCCTAAACCTAATAAGTGGTTTTGTCACACTTGGCAGCAAGAATTGCAATCAAGCATTCGCGATGACTGCCAGTGAGCTTTTCACTGCTACTTCCTATTATTCTCCAGATTCCTTTGTGATGAATGATCTTGGAATCAGGCTGTATTTGGAAGTTTTTGGTAGAACTGACAGTTCTGCTAAAGTTAATCATAAACCCTTGGATTTGATACTGTGCATACAGACAGAAGATCACGCTCCTAAGAGTTAATTTCATATAAATAAGCTCAGGATCTGGCAGACACATAGTATTTCTAGCTAAGGTGGCAGGACGACAGAGTAGTCAGCATGTTTACCTTTTACATAGACAGTAAGGTTCAAACCACCAAACGCCCAGACCACAATATATTAGGTGCAACTGTCATGCCCAAATCCCTCTACACGCCCATAATGAAGTCTATTTTCATAAGCCAGAAGCCATCTTACAAACTTATGATCAAAATTATTTTCACTCTGTTCAAGATGTTGTTTTTAGTTTAAGAAGCTCTAGGACAAGCTGTGAGACTGGCAGGGAGACATTGATTTGAAACTTTATTGTAGGTTTTATGATGGTTTTTACTTTTTTGTGGGGTGTCTATTACTTTGAAATTACTGAGGGAAAAGAACATCTTCTGTAATTAATACACTTCATCTTCAGCTACATGTATGCCCAGTTTTTGTGCTGAAAGCAAAAAAAGTGAGCAAAATCAGGAGAAAGTTGAGGACATATTTACACTGTACTGACAGGATCTCTCTCACGCATTCATTACTAATTAATTCTACTGGTACATTTCCATGCTACAGTAGTGTTTCGCCTGTCCGTACTATTGGCAGACTGATATACTTAAACTGTCTGAGAAAATAAAAAAATACGAGTGGAAGGTCTAAAATTGGTCATTTTTATCCCACTGCTCTGAAGTTGCTAGGCATCCATGGATATAAATGAAACACTTTAGTTGAGTAATTAAAAACAATATAATACTTGTATAACATGTTATATGTGTGAAAATGCTAAAAAGAAATTAGCCATTTGTTGGGTAATTGCCATGGAACATAATAACGTTATAATATCAGATACAGATAAGACCCTTCAAGGGTCTAAGATGTCCCAGTATGCCAAGTTTGGTCACTAAACTAAAGAAATAAACAAACAGAGAGTTGGCGTTTTATATATTTATATTAGCTCCTTCTCTGTGTCTCAAATTGTGCACCTTCACTCGCGACTTTGGGTGCATAAAGGCAAGTACCACAGTACCCCTATGGTGTATTCATGAAGGTCAAAAACTGAGTTTTAATATCTCAGTTGTTACCATCTTAGCTACATAGTTGCAAAAGAAGAAGCTAGTTGCTAGCTGGAAGAAGCATATCTATTTTAGCCAAGTTATATGTGTTCTGATATGGCTTAGTTTTTATATCTTTTTTCAAATGTATGTGTTATGTATAAGAATTTGGTATTATATACAGAGGTTCAAGAATCAAATGTCCCCAAAAAACAGCAGGTAGCACAATAACTGCAGTCAAACCCTGCATCATTTCAGGAAAATGTACAACTCATAGTGTTGGATTTGAGACAGTGTTCTGTCAAAATCCTACAAAATACATGTTAATATCGCCTCTGTCAGTGCGCCCCAGGGCAGCTGTGGCTACAATGTAGCTTGCCATCAACAGTGTGTGTGAATGTGTGTGTGAATGGGTGGATGACTGGATGTCATCCAGTCGTGTCTCTATGTCTCAGTGTCTAGTCTGCTTCTTTGTGATTCTCCAACACATTCTCACTCCCAAAGCATAACATTTTACGCTAGGTGACAAATCGTCGATATATTAAACTTCCGGGTGCATGCACATGCACAGATCAGAAAAATGAGGAAACATGAGAACCGTTTGGAATGAATCTAGACATGTGCGTTTGTTTTACTTAAATCGCTTTGGAAAACAATATCTAACGTCATTAAAGTGCTGGTTAAGGTTAGGGATAAGGTTAGGGTTAGGGCTGGAATACATGGCTGGAACATGTATTACCACGAGAGCGTCATTCTACTGGATTTCATCCATAACCCGGCGCGTAGCATAGGAGCGTGGAATGTCACCTTTCGTGTTCCTCAGGAACACCTTGGGACTTGACAAATCGTCTGTATATTACGCCTCAGGAGTGAGAACGGGCTGGATTGTCTCATGTTTCCTGTTTTACCTTGACAGTCCCATGTCCTATGTCAGAGTATCAAGTTTTGCTTCCCCTTGCCTCATTATGCCTTATTCCTCCCAGCTGTGTTTCCCTCCCGTTTCCCATTCTCTCATTACTCCCTTGTGTATTTAAGCCCTATGTTTTCCTTCCATCACCACCCCCATGTGCTGTGTTTGTTCCCTCCATGCTACTGGTATTTGCCAGTTCTCTGTTCCCAGTTTAGTTCCCTAGTTTCTTAGTGTTTTCGGTTTGAGTTTCATGTTTCTAGTTTCTTATTTTTGTTTTCTGTATTAGTGTAAGAGTTGTTCCTGCAATAAAACTGCCGTTTTGAGTTTCCTCTCCATGTATGAGCCCTGCGTTTGGGTCCTACATCCTGCCTGCCACACAGCAAACCATGACAGTAGGTAGTGTGCTCCATGATAGGGTACTTTTAGTAGTTATTTGAGAAATGCAAAAATTTTAAGATTGTCGAAAGGCCCAGGTATGTCGATTTTTTTGCAGTATACAAAACTTGAACTTTTTTTCTCAAGTCCGCACACAAATATCTTTGTCACCTTTTTGCCTGCTGCAACATGCAGGCTTTAAATCTGTCCCAGCTCACACTGATTCAACTCCTTATAAATGGGTCATGCATTTCTGAGCATGAACATATGTGCATAATGTATGTGTTTAATTTTGCCAGCCTAGTTTTTTTTAGCCAAGTTCTCTCTTCTGCCTCAAGAGCAGTCAGTCATTCAGTCAACCACTGCACCAGTCGCATACCTTCGCAGCCAGGCAGTCACTCTTTTGAAGTGTCTGTCCTATCAACCTAGTTTGCTGTCTCTCTGGGTGTCACATGATGTCAGACCAATAACTGTACATCAGATCAGCATTCCCATTAGAATCGCTTCACAAAAGCACAGCCTACTACTCTTATAACCTGTTTATTCACAAACTAAAGCAAGTCAACTGTACATGAAGCAACCGTGTCCCCAATTTGATATGGCTGAGTTTCCCATCAATGATTCATTCAGAATGAGTTTGACATTAAAAATTAAGGCATTGCTGTAATGACTGAATAAATAGACCGATCACAAAATTATAAAGCGTTAGCTATTTTAATTTTTTTCACTGTTCAATGATCACACTGACACACCCTGTTCTCCTGTGGCCTGATTTGTCTTCTCCGCCACTTTCTACAGTAGCCTGCTCTGTTCCCGTGTCTCACCTTGGTAGTGAGGATACAGATGCAATCCATCCTCACCAGTTCGACTGGCAAACTTTCACCAAAACATCTCGTGGCTCCAACTTTCCTGTTCCACCAATCAGATGTTTGCTGCTTTTGGTGGCATGTTTTTCCCGTCTGTCTGTCTCTGTCTCCTCCTTTCCTTTCATCGTTCAGTTTCTCTCTCCTCCCTTTCTTGTGTCCTCTCCACCTGTCCTTTCATCGGAGCAGCCAGATAGGACTTCTCTCCTAAAACAGAGGCCGAATCTGAAACATGGCGAGTCTGTCCCGATGCATCTCGACCCGCCCTCTTGGTTTCCAGCTGCTTTCTTCGTTTTATGGCAGCTGGTAGCCACATTTTGAACTCGAAGAGTGCATGGCTCAGAATATATATCGGCACGCATGCAGAACACTCAGCACACATACACACACGAACACACACACAAAAAAGCGGCAAACGTCTGGAGACAGCCGCAGAAGCGCACACACATGGATGCACAGGCAAACACTCACACTGACAGACGTGTATGCACAGACATAAGCGCATACACAAACAGATTCACACACACTCACACCACTCTCTGCTTTTTTTATCAGGTCAGGTCTCTGTTTGGCAGAAGTGGGGGGGCTTGAGTGAACAGTAACAGCGGTATAGCAATGGATGCTCTACTTTCAACTTTTTGACTGTGGGTGAAGTTAAAGCTCCATATGTAGCCCAAAGCTACACGCAGAGCTGCGATTTGACTCTTTTGCTTTTCCTTGATACACAACATTACTACAGCTGGCACTGTAATATACTGTATGTGTACAATATAGAGTAAATGATGTAATATAGAGCAAATACTATACACTACCTGTGGCGCTGAGAGAGAAAGGAAAGTTGGAGTAAGTAAATCCATGTCTAACACCCACATCTGTAGCAGAGCATGAACATGTGCAACATGTCTTCGAGTTCACATGTGCATTTGTATCTGCTCTACTTTTTTGTCCTATTCCTGTGCTTGCACTCATTGTTGTTTTTTCCTGATGCTCTCCGTTGCCAACAGAAAGTGGTCAGTCTGTCTGCACTGGGCTGTGATAACCAGAATCATTATTAATAGCTTTGGGGTGAAAACAAAATACTAAACATTCTTCACTATCCAAACAAAAGTGAGTACTTATTAGCTGGCTAAAGTTAGACAAGGTCATGATGGCAAGGCAGTAACATTTTGAATAGTTTAAAGGACCTACCAAGTGTAATGTGGGCTGCTGTGGAAAAGGATGGTGCAATTTTGGCCACTACAACAAGAATTAGATGAAGAGTGTTTACATGCATTGCTACACTTTCAGCTGTATAGCAATTCTAAACAAACCGAGTGGCTTGTAGTGGTACATGTTAGCTATGCAGCATTTTGACTAGAAGAAAGTCTGTGTTTTGTCCCAGGTGGGTGTGACATTACAGGAAAAGTATATATGAGCATAGCAACATATCATTATTTCCATCAACCTGAGCTGCACAAACCTCTGCATGTGCTATAGAATAATCAGAGGAGATGAGGGCACAGGTACAGCTAACGTGGTTGAACAGGTGACCCGGGTTTGAGTCAATCCTGAACTATTTTCTGTGTCATTTTCACTTGTTCGTTCCCGTTACAACAAATGAAAAATGGCCCACAAAATAATTTTTAAAAAACACAGAAAAATAAACAAAAGGAAAAAAAAGTGTGCTCCATATTGAATAATCCACTGATCAAAAAGTTGTAATTCTTCTCCAATCCATGAAGTGTGCTTGGGCAAGATACTGTGTGATAGATGAGGCTCGGTACGCTCCGAACAAAAGAAATAATTGCTCAGTTTCCATATTGGCTGGGCTTTACTTAACATTTTGAAAATTCACCCATTTTTGTGATCAAAAATGAATACTTGATGCTTCCAACTCACAAATTCAATCATCATGTAAAGAGCAGAACTTTAGTAAACAGACACACTGAAAAAAGCACAATGACATTACTCTAATGATGCTCTATGTTCAGTCATCAGCAACAAGCCTGCGGTCAAAAAGCTCAAACTAAAGGAAACCATCAATCCCTGTTTACCCAAGGGTTAGGGTTAAACCTCTGACCTCATTCTGCTGACTGTCCAGATTATTAAAACGTTACTTAACCTGTTTCCCTTTGTCATATTATGCAATGCATGAATCTGTATAAACAACCTGTCTATCTTATTCTGCCTGCTGCAGCCACCACAAGCCTTTCGATGTACTGATTCAAGAGCAGACGTGGTGTCTCTCATAAACACTTCTCAGGAACCTTTCTAACAGCTTCTGAAAATGTCATTTTCAAAGTCAATAGTTTAACAATCACAATATAATCAATTAAAACGTGTTTCCTGTTTTATTTTGATAGTCTCACGTCCTGTGTTCAGTGTGTTCCGTTTTGCTAGTCTCGTTCTAAGTATTCTTAGTTTAGTTTCCTCACAGTTTCGTTAGTGTTTATGGTCTCCTTTTGCCTTTGTTTTGTTCCTGCCTTTAGCCACAATAAACCGGCTCGCTTTTTTGTTAAGATTTCGTTTTCTTGCTTTTGTTTATCTGCATCTGGGTTCACACTGCAAATTCCAAGAGTCTGCAGCTGCAGACTCGTGACACAACCTCTATCTCATTTTCTGTCAGCTACAGACAGATTTGCTGCAGCTTTCCTGTGGTCCTTACAACAAAACATAAAGAGATGTCTTACCTTGTTGTGGGTCACTGGGCTCGTGGGTGGCCTGGAGAGGGCTGGACCATGGGTTGGGCTAGTGGAAGGGCCCTTTCCTGGCCCAGGACTGGTTGGGCTGGTTGGAGAAAAGAGATCAAGGGAGGGTGCAAATAGGTGAACTCCAAATATGTGTCCATTAGTGTTCTGTTCTATATCTAAATTCCTAATAGCATGTTGAAGTACTATATAAAGATATTACACTAGCAATCAATGCAATCATATTACCAGAGACTGCACTCACGCATAAGGTCCTTTGTTCAGCTGTCCAGGAGGACTTATGGACCTGCGTCCGCTGAAGGTGAATTTTGCCTGGCTTGGACTAGTCGGACTTGGAATGGGAGTGACTTTGCTGAATCCTGAGTCCTTGCTGGTCAGAGGAGCAGTAGGGACAGAATCTGTGACTTTGTTGGGACCTGGGCTTGTGCTGGAAGGGATCCTGGTGCGGGCAGGTTTGACCGGAGCAGTTGGAGACACAAGGCCTTGAATGGTGCTCGAGACGAGGGCTGAGACTGTCACCAGGTCAGACGAAGCAGGAATGCTTTGTGGGCTGGTGGAGCTTTCTGAAGAAACGCCAGAGCTGGTGGCAGTAAGCTTTGTTCCATTTAGCCACACTCCAGGAGATGTATTTGTGGAGCCGGTCGGGGTTTCTGCATTACTAACTGTGACACTGTGGGAAGGTTTAGAAGTCTCCACTTCAAATGATTTGGAGCCCCCCGGTTGAATAGGAGGAAGAGGAGCACGGTACTTCACTTTGGCCAGCTGCAACTCAGGTGTGCTGGACTGTGTTGTAGGCGAAGATGACTTTGTTGCTGGTGTTGCTGATGGTACTGGAGGTGCAGGATACTTGACTGACCTGGGTTTGGAGACGAGTGGTTTGGGTTGGGATTGTCCATCAGAAATGCTGGAGGTCAAGGGACCTGTGGAGGACAGGGGCTGGGCTGAGGGTTCTGCTGGCAGCCTGCAGGAGGCAGCAAGGTTCTTGGGACTGTCCGCAGAGCACTTGCTGTCTGCAAGGACGGTAAACTCATAGTACTCCTGGATATCTGGAAAAAGGAGGAAAGTAACAATGTGAAAGGGTGTAGTGATTAACTAAACCCTACAGAAGTGGGCAAATCACTGAGTGCAAACAGTGAGTGTTTGATTGATACATTAATTTATTCACCAAAAGACAGATTAGTGGATCATTAAAAAAATTAATCCATGGTGTAATCAGTTAACCTTTAAAAATCATATTGTGCAAAAGTCTTGGGCCACCCCACATTTCATTATATTTTGCTTCATAAGAGCCAGAGTTTCCCTCAGTTGATCCATCTACTGTTCACTGAAGAATCAAGAATCAAGCCATTCTCTCAGGAGAGAGGTGCAATAGTAAGAGCCTACAGCCATCTAGGGCTGCCACGATTAGTCGACTAGTCACGATTACGTCGACTATCAGAATCGTCGACGACTGATTTAATAGTCGACGCGTCGTTTGAAGCTTTGTAAAATCACAAAAGACGCAGGAATAAGTAGTGGGACTTAAGAGTGTAATAACGGACTGAAACAGAAGATGGCAGCACTGCATGTACAAGGATGCCAGCTGCCGTTAAACCCCGAAGAAGAAGAAGTAGCTCTGTCCCAGAATTCATAGCGCAGCCCAGCTCAGTTTCCAACAATGGCGGCAGCTAGTTAGTTTTAATATTACTCTTATTATTCTTTCTGGGTCACAAAATAAACGTTTAACATATTTTCAGGCGAGAATGTAACTGTGTAAACCTCAAATATCTCCTCAGTTTATCAAGACACCACATATTTTCAAAAGCGCTCCGACGTTTTCGGAGACGTCTGTTACCCACTAGCTCGATAGCTAGCCGGGAGCAAGGCTCACTAGAGCCGTGAGAACACCGGACTCCCGGCAAATCGTTTTCAAACCCACAGCTGTCTTTCGCTACTCAGGTTAAACATATATAAGTCACTTAGATAACTTAAAAATTTTATTGTTTGGCTTTTTGTAGTATTTTATTTGTTCCTGAGTAAATCGGTTTGGCTGAGATTAAAGTTATAGTTTTTACACAGCTGAATAAACGTCAAGCAGACAACTGATTATCAGAAGTGTGAGATGCTCAAGAATATACTCCGGTGTCCCGTTATATTTTAGATAGCAAGGAGTTTATTAAACTTCACCGAAACAATCTGCAAATCTCATTAAAATTTAATAAACTATCATCTTGTCTTTATTTTTAGTTAGCACATACCTTAAACAATTAAAGCTGTAAGCTAATGATAGTTATATAAGAGCAGATGCATGCTGCAATAAGCTAGACGTCCAATGGATGCATGATCTGATTAGTCCACTAATCGCAAAAATAATCGGTGACTAGTCGACTATCAAAATAATCGTTTGTGGCAGCCCTACAGCCATCTGTAGGCTGGACGGGGTGAAGGCAGTGGCGTTGGGGATCTTGTCAAAAACCGATGGAATTATGAACAGAGAAAAGTACTGTCAGATTTTGATCCACCAGCTAATACCAAGCACAATGCCAATGCCGGAAAAACATAGATGGATAGAAAAACACACCAAAAAAAGCATAAAATATGAATGATCTTCAGGACTTGCACCTCAAAGGTAGTGTAATTAGACATCTACCTAAGTATTTATTAGGTATATGTCTGCATTTAAAATAACTACTGAATATGGTGGAAAGGCCGCCATGACAGCTAGATGTGCGTGGGGAGAACAGACATCACTAAGTGTCGAGGCATCACCACTAATTAACCAGTTTTAACTAAAAAGGCCAATAAAGGACTTATTTGTGAAGAACCTGGCAATCTTGACGGGTGTACAGTCCAACTTTTTTTTGTTTTCTGTGTGTGGCTCTCTAACTTGTTTGCAGTGAATTTTATCAGATGAGATTTGATAAGTTTACTCCACCCGTAGAATGACCTGATTTGCCTGCTTTGTATTCCAGTGTGTCGGGATTTGGTACCGGTGGGTGTAAGAGAGCCTGTTATACAGTACGACAGGTTTAGTTACTGAGTGGCCGTAGATAAAGGTGCAGATATGGGGAAATGCTTGCCTCTTATTTACAGTCAGTTGTTCCCTTAAAAGTCATGTTGCCGTGACTGTTAAGTCAACTGCAGGTTGGCAGCTAACAAATGAATGCCCTATTTAAATGTAGCCCCTATGTTCTGAAAACAACTATCTGCAACTGTCCCAGGATTGGTTAAAGTTGTTAAGGGAGTCCCCACTGTGAGCTGGACAGAGGCTGAGATGTTAAAAAAGAAGCTGCTCCAGCAGAGCTTAACTATTACTTTATAGTATATGCTAAATTATTAAGATGCAAGCAAAACCGAGATGGTCACAAAGAGACCCCATATCTCAGAGTACACCAGTAGAGAATGCGTTACCTAATGAAACATAGCTAATACTCTGAGGACCTCTAGTGGCGACATAATATTACTAGCAATGGTTCGCTTCCCCTAATCCACAGTACAGCTGACAAATAGTTCTGCACTAAATCATATATCATCCTGTAAGCACATCTCAAATGAGTTTGGTGGCTATAACACAGATGATAAGGGGGAATAAAAAAGGACAGTGAAATGTAAATAGTGGAATAATTCAGTGCAGCAGCAGGAACGCAAACCCATACACAAAGTCTTCTCTAATCTTTACCAGAAAAAGGATCAATAAGAATATCAAGCAACAAAACAGGGGAAGCATTATTTCGCAACACATCAGATCCAATTTGGTTAAAGTAAAAAGTCAAGCTTCAAAAGAGGAACTGAGTGAACAGCATAAACAAGCACACAAACACTGGCACAATAAATGTGAGAAGGTGCGCTGCTGTAATAGCTATAGGTGTGGGCGGGGTAGAAAGCAGGTGGGGCCTGGGAGTGAAAACCAGTTTGTCACCATTAACATTACCATGAGGATTCTCGTGTGATTAAGCAACAGTTAATCAAAGGAAGCTTTGCTGGTTAGACTGTCACTTTGTTAGAGGAATTTGTACATAGATTTAGATTTTAAAGGTGGGTGCTTGCTTTCTGTGACACCCTACGTTCTGCTCCCCATTTTCTGGTTAGCGGTCCAGTGACAGCACAGCTCAAACATCTTGTAAAAACTATATCAGCCCCACAGAAATGAAACAGTTCATGAATTCAGCCTATTTTCTGCAGACCTAATGTTGGAAATCTAGTCAGTCCCTGTCAATCCCAAACACAGCATGACGATGCTTGTAGTGTGGTATCTGGTATCTGTAAGACACGAATCTTGATAAATGAACAAAATCCATGCACAATATTGAGATTATTGCATTACTGCGAAGAGGAAGTGAAGAATCAAACGAAAGGCTCAAATCTTTAAGATCGATAAAACTGATATTTACCTTTGCTGAAACTTTCTTTTTTATTAGTCAATGAA
Source organism: Perissodus microlepis (assembly GCF_051167445.1). Classification (NCBI taxonomy): domain Eukaryota; kingdom Metazoa; phylum Chordata; class Actinopteri; order Cichliformes; family Cichlidae; genus Perissodus; species Perissodus microlepis. The sequence continues at coordinate 30,622,337 of NC_140477.1, forward strand.
CTAACATAATGTAATTCACAAATGGCAAAACCACTGTCTCTACTTTTATAAAAATGATGTAAAATGTTATAAAATAATTGCATGTGGACAAATCTGCACGTAAGAGGAATGGTTAGACACCAGAAGTGCAAATATTTTGTGATGTGTTAAGATACAGTGCAAGAAGTTATGCAGATGTATGCGTTAAACTGATAGCAAATTAAACATAAAATACACGTAATGCCTGACAGAAAGCACTCCAAGCACAGCTTAATTTCCAAAAAAGTCAATATAAAAGAAGTTTGCCTAAATTGTCAAAATCCAGGAAATCTGATCAAAGCTGACCAAAGCAAATTTTCTTACCAAGGAGTGCACTGAAGAGCTGACTTTGAAAGACATTGATGACTTTGTCCAAAGACTGCTGCAGCTGGTGGTCTTCCTCCACAGGTCCCTGTTTGGCCTTTTGCTGTCTCTGGTCTAGCTTGGCTCGATACTGCTGGAGCAGCTCCAGGGCACGCTGGGCGTCTAAAGAAAACATAAATAAATAAATAGAAAAAAAACATGGTTTTTATCTCTTCTGGAAAACACAATTTCCAGGTGTTCTTAAGCAGAGCAAGGAGACGCTAGATGTTAAAAGCTTTTAATTGCAGATAACTACGGTTAAAATTGAGAATTTCTGCATGTCTGTCTGAAAAATAAAGTGTCTTCATTCATTTTTTTCAAACCAGGGTTGATTTGAAAAAAAAGAAAAGAAAAAAAGTAGATGACTCTGTGTTTTCCCCCCAGGCTACTAGATCACAACTTCTATTAGGGTTTGTAATGATCAGTGAAAACCTTCTTAATTAAAATGGTAATTAAGACTTCATAACCCTTGTATTTGCACATTTTATGGATTAAAGATAAACTATAACATTTTACTGCCATCCTTTATATCGCCCCGATGCCCTCATGCAGAAGGGTAGTAGAGTTTATGGTGCAAGGGAAGGTGCAGGCTGCAAATTCCAGTCTCTGAACAGCTGATTAAACCGGAAGCAGTGACGATCAACGTCAAACTTCGACTAAATGTGTCAGCGCGTACATTAACTTTACACTTGCATGACAATACGTAAAGCCAAAATGAATTAAAAGGGTTGCAATTCAATTTCTATGCATCTATCTGCAAGCACTTTTATATTGCAGAGCTCTATTTGTGGGCAGCTTTGCTGTTTTTTGCATTTCACTGCAAAAACAGCTAACGCGTTGTTGTCTAAATATTATGTATGCCGAATTTACAACAGCGTCCGAGTATGCAGTAAGAGCCCTGGAGCTATTTTCTAAAAGTCGTGTACACGTACACTGAATAGTTCCTCGTTTAAAAGTGCAGGTGTTTCACACAAGTTTCGTGCGCTAACGCATAGGAGCGCCTCGCGGAGCTAGCGCAACATCAACGCGACCTTTTTGAGTGGCTAAAAGTGACACGTTCGGTGTCACAAAATGCGTTATACGATAAGAATATTAACACAGAAGTATTATAACACAGAAGTGTAACTAAAGACCGAAAGTCCATTTTCTTAACAAGTATTTTATTTACCTTTCTGTCGCACAGGCATGGTGGCACGCACGCCGAGTCCTCCTCCCCTGGCTCACACCGATCCGACTCTGTTATCACAGATGTGAGCGTCTGTCCCGCGACAGCCTGCTCACCCAAACTGGGACACCAAACTGTCACCACAACAGGCACCACCGACCTGTCCGGTAGTTAAGAGAAAATATAATTCAATGGAGTGTTGAAAAAAGTGTCAGAAAACTGACACAGACACTGTCAACAAACGCTGACAATCACCGCGTGGACTTAGAACCCGGAGTAATAATGATAGCGTGATTGTTTTCCCCTCCCTCTGTTCCTCTTTCACTTCAAGGCTCCCTGTGTCACCATTTGGTTAAACTAATACCGATTTCTTCACTCAGATGACTTGACTCAAAACGCCGTCCGACCGGTTGAACGGTCCTGCGAGACGAACACACACACACACACACACACACACACACACACACACACACACACACACACGCACTCAACTGAAAACCACAGATGAAGCAGGTTGGAGGGGCTCTTCATAAGGAGCTTGTGTCATGTTAAACAGCCATATTGTATGCAGTGGATAAAAGCCCGGTCTATTCTGGGGTGCCTATCCACATCTAATCCACTCAATGCCGAGGACAGACTTGGGTTTACAGATACTGATCTAACTACATTAAATCTATGAAAGCTTTCCTCTCCTGTTCCCATCTTAGTCTTTGGCTCTTGTCACTCAGTTATGTCTGTTTATGGAGCTTACATGGGTGCATACAAAGAAAAACACAAGGGGGTCCAATTGAAATGTCACTGGTGCAATCCCAGCAAAAGTCCAGGCACTTCATCCCTGTGTGGTTTTAGCCATATTGTCATGGTAAACTGAGTGTGCTGAGTAGATGAAAACCATCCCCTGTACCAGACGTGTCTCACTAAACTGTAGTGATCCACATCCCTACCAGGCAAGTCCACTTTAGTAGTGGAAAGAAATAAAGTCTTTCTGTAGAATCCAATGACTATATATGAGTATATATAGAGAGCCATAATGCCCATTCAGCTTCAGCATGCAGTCTGTTGTCCCTCCTTTTCTACCTTTATGCGAGCCGTAGCCTGGTTTCCTGGTTGTCTCTGAGCAAGAGTTGCAAAAAGTTTTGCTATTCCAGTCAGAGCGACACGGGAGATGTTCAGTCAGTATCAGCATCTGCTGCCCCATTCAGTAAAAAAAAAAAAAAAAACTCTGTGTGATATAAATCAAAATTTATCAGTATTTTTGACCTATTGTCTTTGCCCTTTGCATGAATTAAGTTTCTTAAAAGCGAGGTGTTTTGCTATCAGTGATCAAGTGGGGATCCTAAAGCTACAGAAGCCAGAAAAATGCTGTTTTTCTACCCATGCATTTACTGCTTCAGCATTGTGTTTGGGATCATTGTCATGACGAATAATGAATATATTGCTATATATTGACACTTACTAACCACCACCCTTGAGAGGAAATTTATATAGAGTAGTGTTTTTGAATGTAACTGTAAATTTCCATAATTAATTAAAACGTTTCCTGACAGGTTAGTGGGACTGTGAAACATTTCCTTTTAAAAAACATAACACTCAAGATGTTTTACACATAGACAGTATGTTACCACAATATCACCCACTAGTTTTGGGGTCTGTATTTCATTTCCTGCTTCCATGTTGGCTTTTTGGACCCAGAATATACTTTATATGGATCGATGGGTGGATTGCTAATTTATTGCCTGCTACACCAATTAGCTCAGTTGACAATGTCCAATCATAAACTATGAGATGGTAAAAAAATACACATGTTGGCTAATTTTTGCTAAGCAACAGACTAACTAAGTACTATTAATATTGCTCAGGAAACCTGAAGCCCAAACTCTTGATCTGTACCACTGACACATCTGTTAGGACATCACAAAAAGCTGTGCCTAGCACTAGAGCTAACAGCAAGCTAAGCAAGCTGTACTGGCAAACACTGAAGTAATAAGTAAACGTAATAATAAATATGAATCCATAATGCTTCAGTTGTTACTTAAAGCTGAAGAGATTTTGCCAACTCATTAGTCATAACTAGCAAAAACCTACACCAAGGGCAATTTTTGCCAGGTCTGCTGCACTTTTCACATTCTTCATTTTGTATTTAGTTGTGACTTGAACAAAATTCTGTTGCAGATATGCATTTTGGTCACTGTGAAGTATAATTGCTGTATGTGCAATGATTTTTGTGCAAAGTTTTATTGACATTGGCACACCCATTAAGAAACAGATAGTGTAAATACAAACATGCACATGCACTTATCATTATAGCAAGGATATAAATAAATAAACTAATAAATGTGGTTATTTAAGTGGTTCTTGCAAGCTTTCTGTTTTAAAGAATGTAGCTGACATTTGTATCTCTGTCACTGTGTCAGTTATTAAGAGGAAGTGGCAATAAACTGTCCACTTTTACCTTAAGCAGCACACTTATGCGACTGGAAGCATTTAATCTCTTACATAGGTCATCAACATAGTAGATGGACATATATGGTATGGTTTCATCACCTAATTTTAGTATTTCTTTCAGAGTCATTTTCAAATTATTTCCTGTTTGCTAAATTGAGCTAACCTATATTTTTTAAAAGTTACATATAGATATATAAGATGAAGAGCTCTACTTCCAGGATATGTTAAACTATGAAAAGCAATCTATGCTTGGTTTAATAGACAGGAAACTGTTATTGATCATTTCATCCAACTAGCCAAAGAGAAGCTTTTCCTAAATGATATGGTGTCCTTTTGTTCCACTGCCTTGTTTATCTTTGTTTTACTGTGACGTGGTGTGTTTAATGGGTGAGCATAAATCACCTTTAGAGGCAATCGTAAGACTAAAAAGATGAAATCATTCAGAGAGTGACATTAGAAAAGCAGAGTTCATGCATGCTGGAGACACACTGCGCCTGTGTCTTCATGTGGACAGTAGAGCAGTGGTAGGGACACTTCCATCAGCATAAGCATGCAGCAGCTGAATGCAGGTCATGGACCCAGGCTCTGGTATTGTTATTGATTAGGTCAGAAGAGCTTATTGACCATTTTGGTGGGTGCACATAAACTCTCGCTCTGTATCTCTTACAAATTCTCGCCAGCAGTCACTCTGATTCCAGTATAATATATGAGTCAGAGTGGGGAGTAAATGCATGCATGATTGTGTAAGTGGGTTGGTCATGTGGCAAACAGAAGTATCTTTTTGTCCAATGCAGTGTGTAAAAGACAGAGTAAAGAGGGAAGGGAACAAAAGGGCGTCATTCTGCTTTTTGCCAGAATGTACGTTAGTGTGTGGGCGCCTGTGTGTGTGTGCGCGGTGTTACTCTCTATTGTTTATTGTCGGCTGATACCACAGTAAGCAGACTTGTTCTACAGTGGGCTCTGATGCCAAGAGAACAGTGGGGAATGGTACAAACCAGCCACCGGATAGAGAGTTTAGAAAAAAGGCATCTAACTTCCAGTTTGGTTGCAGAGACAAAAACTCAGATGTGTTAAAAATACACATCACACACATCATCAACAGGTACTTAAATTCCTCTTGACAAATATCTGTTAGTGTTGTTTGTTTACAATTACATGTACATTCATTTGTATTGAATGTTAATGATGCACATAGTTGATTGAGCAATGCAGCTGACTTTATGCAGGTAAGTCAAAATATTTTATGAGCTGCTCACATGTTTAGCGTGCAATGTGTTAAACTGAAAAGTAACTACTAATGTATCTGTGATGCATTCAAAAATACTGGACGTCATTGAGGAAATTACATATTTTCTTTATTACCTTTTTGGATAAATTTTTATTATATTAAAAAAAAAAATAGAAAATATATAGAAAAAAAACCCCATTTGTCTTATTTTAAATGGCAAATTACAAAACAACCCACGTACTTCACCATACTGTGTAGTGCAGACAAAATGACTGCTGACTAACTGAACACACAGGGCAATGGACTCCATCCATCCATTTCAGGATCACTGTGAGGGCTGGATCATATCCCAACAGCCATAGGGCAACAGGCGAGGTGCATCCTGGACAGTCTTATCAGTCTGTCAGTCACCCCAGAGTACAAGGAGAACATGCAAACTCCTCAAAGCTGGGATTTTCGTTGGCCTACAAATGAACTCATTGATTCATTCTCATTAAATTTCCTTTTCACTAATTCCCACTACATACATTGAAGGCTTCTGGTTAAGTTCATAAAACGTTTTGGTTTCAACTAAGATTTCCATATAGAACTGTTAAGTCTAATTGTTGAAAGTTGTCATTGGGTTTCTTAAATTTGTAAGTCTGAGTTCAATCTATAGGATCAAGACATCCCTTTGTCTCTGACCACCTCTCCAGCCACTCTGTGCAGGGGGAGGTTTTATTGCAGATACATCCTATCTGAAAGATCTGTTTCTTGTGATGTTGCTTCCTGCTTTTATGATCCTTTTGGTGAGCAGGAAGTCATGCACACACACACACGTTCTTGCACATGCATACAGGTGCTTACACATACACACACATAGTGCCTTGTCTTAGAACCATTGGGGGGTTTTACTGAGGGAGCTGCTTGTGCTGTGATGTGTATTGTAACAGTTTGTCAATAAATAGCTGCAAGGGAAGCTGCTCTTTGAAGGATTTTGGGCATGACAGGTAAGGAGCATGAGCTCCAAGAGCTGGTTCTTGACCAAAACTTCCCTCGTTAGCGAGTAAAAAACCGGTTGAAGATGTTCTGTTATGTCTTGTGTTCTTCATGAGGAATAAGTCTCTAAACTAGCGGGGCTTGTGGAAGCACAGACCCAACAAGAACCAATTACTACTTTCTGGATTTGAATTATCATGTTAAATCGTTTGCCTTAATTGCACAGTAACCTGTGTGCATGAACTAGTAAGATTTTCATACTTACCGCAATGCGCCAAGCTTTTTCTTCAACGTGGGTTTTGAGCCCCAGAAGAGACGCACTGTGAGGCACCTGTCAGAACTCGGCTGACCCTCTGCGATCTACAGCTCAGATAAGTGTCAAGAATAGATGAGATGGATGGATCAAGAGGGATGAAGAGGAGTCAGGCTGTTAGCCTAATGGACAGAGAGACAAAGGAGCATCTGCAGAGATGATGAGAGGCCCTGCTGAGTTTAATCCACAGAGGTAACTGTAATCTCCCACAGACCTGCTGAGGCGATCCTCATCACTGTCTTTTCCTTCACATAATTTATCCATTGGTTCCTTTTCTTTTCCCATTTCCTACATCACTTTTTCCCATATTCACCTTTCACCATCTTCTCTGTTCTGTTCAGCTTCCTTCACTGCAGCATTACTTTCATTCCTTATTCTGGCCCCTGCATTTCCCGCATCTGCATTTGAACTCATTTTTTTCCTCACTCCTTTCTCCTGCCTCCCCTTTTCCTTACGCATAAATATGGAAAGAAGAGCGTTGTTTTATTCCTCCACCCTCCTAAAAACAGCTCAGTGCACCAGGAGAAGCCCATATTACCAATAGTGACATTTTTATTATTTGTACAATAGAGACTTTAGTACATTATTCAAAACACTTCTTATATACTGAAAAAATGGTACGTCCCAAAGCCCAAAATGGCTCCAGTATAATCGCTGCACAGCATTTTTTCAATTTTATACATATATTATTTTTTGTAAAAACTGTATCTTAAATAGTATGTACAGATAGCGTCTGCAAAATGCATTCTAAACACATGATATATATTATATATACTTCGGCAATTACATTTCTCCGCATTAATACTCAAACTTAAAACTGGAAGGATTTCAACTTGCATGTGCAAATAAATAAAGAAATAAATAGTTTCTGTTAAATCGTCACTAAAATTTGTCCAACTTATAAACTCGACAGCGTTTCTCTCTTCGGAGGTCAAAGTACTTTTTGTCACACAACAGAAGAAGCAGCATTCAAGTTGGGTAGGTGTAGGTACTGCAGAAAGCATGAGTACATTCACAATCAATATGAGTCATTTTTAAATTGGATTTCATTCACAGCTATGTACAGTGACACCGCCCTCATTTGTTCAGCTCTTTTAGCAGTTTAAACACATAGAAAATGACTGAATTTTTTTTTAAATAGTCATATACATATATATAATATATATTTGTATAACACAAATTCACAATTACAGTAGAAATACATTTTATACAGTTTTGGATAGTACATGTGTAGGTCTCCAAGTCATACTGTGCGTACTTCCATCCATAACTTTGTTATAAGTGTCATTATAAAATATCACAATTTTTGAGCAAAGCTAAGGTATATCAATATATTTAGAAAGAATTACCTGAAACATGTAGTAAAAAATAATTATATTATCAAACCTTTTACTCTGTTCTCATCACAATATCTTTGATATTTCAAACTCTGAATAGGGTCGGGGTAGGTACCTGTGGTTAAATCTCCTAACCACATGATTAAACTGTGCCGTGTTGTGTCTCCTATTGATAAAGTGATGGAAATCGTATTTGGAGAGTTGGCACAAAAAGGGTACCTGTCAAGTGAAATCAAAAGGACAGTGAAGGATGGTTCGCTCCGGATGAAACATCAGATGTTATGCAGAACAGAACAAAACTCACTGCCATGAAATGCCTTCAAGACCCATGGTGCATTTACATAAAGACAAAAAGAATGAGACTCTGTATTTTAGTCAGTACATCTTCTCAAGCGTGACTATAATAGTCAGACTACAGAGCAAAGGCTTTCAATCTCTGTTTTGGTGTTTTGTTTTTTTTCCTCTTCTTGCTTTTTTACATAGAGTCTATTGCTACGGTGGCCCTGAGAGGTCAAATGCACTGCAATTTTAGGAAACTTTGGCAAATGGAATAAGGCTGCAAAAGCTAAAAATCAAACAAAAAACAAAAAAACCCTCATAAAACACAACGGAAGTGTTTTGGGGACACAATAGCATGACGGAACAGCTGCCGACGTGAGAAGCTAACAGTGATCGGCTAATAGCAAACATATATTTATGTTATTATGCGATTTAAACACACCGTACCTTGCATTTGCTTTCCCCTCACAAGAATCCTCCACTTCGTTTAAGCGTGTGTCGGTGCAACCCTTCGCATGTTTTGGTTCTGTCACATTATTATCTCCCCTAATACACTTCCATTGTGTTTTCCAAGGTTTTTTCTTTTGTGACCTTTTGTAGCATTTTTCTGTTTGCAGATGTTTTCTTAAATTGCAGTACTGTTGACCCATCAGGTCCACCGTAACTTTCATTTCCCCTGCTCTTTTAAATAGTTTGAGCATTTACCAGCAAATTCAGCAAGCCTTCCGTGTATGCCGAGTATCAATCAGCACCTCCTCGACAATTCAAGTGTAACCGAAAGCACATGTGACACAAATCAGATGTTTCCCCGATTGTCAAAAAAAGAGACGATATCTGATTTATCCTCCTAAAATGAAACCTTGCAGATGCTTGTAGGGGCATTAGTGTCTCACACTGCTTTCCACAGGAAGGCCGAAGGTCAGGAGACTTCAGCAGAGGAGATGCTGAAGCCGGGTCAACGACTATAGAACAGCTTACCGGCTCACTGAAGCCACGTTTTTGATTTTAGTGTGTGCAGATCAGTTCTGGGCCACAAAGAGGTAAAGCTCTGATATTGTTGTAAATACAGCCGAGGAGGCTGCATATGGCACAGATCAACAAGCAGCACTTAGTGCTTTAATACGTCTAGAGTCTTCTAGAGAGTAGAGACGTCTAGAAGCCAACAGAAAATGGCTATCTGTCAGTGTCCAGTGATGTAAAAGCATGCTGTGACTTTATAAACACCTCAAAAGGGATGTGACATCACTGCACAACATAAGACAGGACTTTAAAAAGATGGCACCGTTAATATTAATGGACCAGTTTTATAATGGAAATGATATTCTAAAATGAGGGATGCATTATGCAACATTGCAGAGAATAGATATGTGTAATTTTATGTGTGTATTTGCCTGTTAGTTTATGTGCATGGCAGTGTGTGTGTAAACATTAGCATGACTTGCTCAATAGATGGCACTGCAGGACAAGTAAGGCTCTGCTGAAAAGCTCAATGGGCCGAGCCTCAGAAATATTGCTTTAGCTCCTTTCAGCACAGCTGTGCAAGCGACAGCTTTTTTTAAGAGAAAAGAAAAAAAAAACAAGTAGCAGTGATGAACTATGAAAAGTGTTTTCTATACAGATAAAATGGTGATATACTCTTTAGAAAACCATTTGAAGAAACGACCCCTGTATTTCCACAGGAGGGAATTGAGAATATAGTTTATCAACAATAATCATATGAATCATAAACTTTTAAGAGCTGTCTGCTCAGGCCCCAAGGAGAGTTCTAACAAGCTGAATCTCTATGTATGTACACAAGGCAGAGTCTTAAGTTTCAATTTCTGTACAGTGGAGGCAATAACCTGCAGAACAGAACAAAAAATATATCGGAGGAGTATGAAAATCAAAGACTGTGATAGAAAAAGGACTGAAAAGTGGGGAAAAAAGACAGAAGATGCGAAAGAAATAATAAAGCTGTGAAGAACAAGGAAAGCGAACCATGTGCTACACCAAACAAAATACTTTAAATTCACAATGGACGGCAGTGGAGAAAAGAAAGAAAAATATCCCAAAATCTAACTAACCGACAAAAACTACTCAGACTGACCGCTCAGATGGCAGCTTAAATCACAAACCAACCACAAAATCCAAACTGCAGCAGCCCTGTAGGAACTTTAAAGTGTACAGTCCTCTTGCGGTCCGTCCAGCCGTCGATCAGATCAGATCGCTGACCGCCGGTAGACAGAAGAGCCGATATGTTTCCTATGGTACATTTGGCACTGGTATTTGCCTTTGGTCCAGCAATAGGCAAATAAATGTCTGACTGTTCCCTTAAAAATGTTTTAAAAAAACAACAAAAAAAGGGGGGGAAAAATGTGGCTCAATTTTCAGTTCCATAAACCTCCAGAGGAGGGCAGGTGGGATGGCGTGGGATGGCGATGAGCAGAGTAGAGAAGCGTTGCTGTATTTGTTTTGTTTGTTTTTAAAAACTATTTTAGCGCGTGCTGCTGTCTCTCAGAACCACCAAGTCCACCGTCCGCGGGAAACTCTTCAGCAGAGAGACGGCTGTCTCGTGCTCCATGTGTAAAAAACTATGTCCATTAGCCTGCAAGGCAAACACGCAGCACAGTCAACAGCATGTGTGTGGGTGCACGTGTGTATAGAGGTATATGTGCTGCGGCTCGTTTAAGTTTCCCATACACATGTCTATGTGTGAGTGTTTTGTGGAAGGATGGAGGGTCACTGCCATCATTATCTCAGTAACACATCACTGTTGGGAAAAAGAGAGAGAAGAGGAGGAGCTACACAGTCATGCTGTAGAGAGAGAGAGAGAGAGAGAGAGAGAGAAGGGGTAAAGACAAAAAAGGGCTTTCACATGAATTCATCCAGCTACACTGTAAGTCTGTGGAAAGAAGATGAAGGGGGAGGAGAGAGGGAAACATGAAAGGAATGGCACATGGGGGGTGAGGGAGGCTGAGCTATTACCGTAAAGCACTGACGTCTTATTTTGACCTCAATCCATCTCAATAAAATGCGTGTAGCGTGGCGCGAGAGTGAGATTTCTACTGTTGCTGTTTACGGTTTATTGATTCAATTGGACTGCTTTACATGGGAGGCGGATGTTCAATTATTATTTGGCTGATGGGGAAAACATTGCTGCGAGGCACATCAATCCAAATAACTTGTACTTGCGTACTTACATCGTTTTACTCATATTTACTTCAAATGAAACCATGTTAGATTGTGTTCATGAGTAAAAATACATTTAAAAAAATAACCTAGCTGCAGTGTTCAGCTACTTTCAAATCTAAGGCCTCGGCTGAAGCTATTTTATATTAAGAACAGCTTTCTAATAATGTGAAGATGTAACTCATGGATTTCTACTGATCATTGAAATTGTTTATTCAAGTGCTCGCTAATTAGAAATCATCACAAGCCACTTATATTGTACCTGATATTCAGGCTTTTTTCTGACATCCTGCTTCTGGAGTTCAGTAAATAACTGTAGTCAAACAGTGAGTTTTCACTGCTTCACTGGGCATTATGTAAGGATTAGTGAAACACTAAAATTATACGGGAGGAAACTATAAGGACGGGCATTCTCTGGGTCGTCTGGGTTGCAGACCACATAATGTAAAGCAGAATTCATCCAGCGAACATGCAGAAAGCTGACCTTTACAATGTGTAGTAGAGCACAAAGATTATTTATCATCAGATCCTGACCCATCCGCGTGTTAATGAAGTCGCTGTTTATCACATTCGCAAATGTGCGCATTACTTCTTTTTCTGTGTGAGGCTGTAGATACTCAATTGAATTCAATTTTATTTATATAGCAACAAACCACAACAACGGTTGCCTCAAGGTGCTTTATATTGCAAGGTTGCACTGAGACATTAATCTAACACACTTCAGATCTGTTTGAGTTCCAGTAGCTGTATTTTGACAGCCCTTTCAATTTGGTTGGTAATGGATGTAAAACCACAGATCAGTAAAAAAAAAGAAAAAAATAGTTCATTGCAGGCAAACTGCTGGAAGAGCAGACACCCGAGACACTTTAATTGTATATCAACCTCTGTGTAGAAATGGGACTAACAAAAGAAACAGTGTTCACTGGAAAAACTAACTTCACAGCCTTTAAAAAGTGTGCATACCCCTCATACTGGGATTCTCCCTACACATTAAGTTTGGCTCATTTCAATTCTGCTCTGTTTCATTAAAACACCAGTTTCAGTGAGGACCAGAAATATTAAACATTCACGGTGAGGACTCAGTGAAGAGCTGCAGGACAAAGTCAAAGCTTTAAACCGTGCGCCTACGCAAATTACACACTTGTTCTGATAACCTCTCCCCTTCCCATTAAACAAATTAACACTTATAACAGCAACTATCACAGCCACACAGGGTCCAAAATTGACATGCTTCCTTTTGGTGTTAAATTCAGTGCAATTTGCAGAAAACTAAGCTGTACGTCTTAGAAGATCACATTTGTGTGATTCAATACCCTCCTCCCAACATTCTGTGCTCTGATGGCATTTCACAAGTGAACACAACTAACACTGCACCTTTGTAGGAAATACCAACCAATAGCTATTTAAAGCAAAAAGAGGGTTTTTTTCCATTTGTAAAAATCTCCTGTGCCATTTTATTTATTTCCCACGGTTGAAAAACTACAATGGCGAACCTGTATATCTGCAATTGCCCTACCTTTATCCTGAGTATAAGATGTCCAGTTCAACTGTTCTACATTTTATGGGATTTAAATGCTCTTTGTAATTTGCCTTAGGATGATCTCCAGTGACAGGTTCAGGTGCCTGTCAGTTGTGTTTATCCGAGTAGATTACGAAGGGTGAAGTCAGTTCAGCTGTTTTTATGAGATTACATGTGCTCCATTTGTAACTTTTACTGCAATTTCAGCTTTTCCCATTGTCATTACAGCAATGAATAACAAATGACACATTGCTAAAAGCTACTTAAATCTGACTGTGATCTTTGGCTCAAAGGCGCATGGGTGTATGTGGGGGGTGGTGCTTGATATTTTGAGGTGGCACGCATGCACACACACACACACATACAGGTAGAATATTTAGCAGGAAAGCCTTACACACACACACAATCTACAGTTAACATAAAGATTCAGTAGGATGACTACACCCTTGCTTTTCACCTCACAGTTTAATAAGAAAAAAGGGTGGGGCTGGGAATGGAAGGGACAAGATGTGGATGTTTGTGATGTCTATGTGATGGCGAGTGAGCGGGTGTTACCTGCAGTATCTTGTCTCCGGGCTGCAGGGCGGAGGCGGCAGGCCCGTCATGCTGTACCCTAGTAACAAAGATACCCTATAAGTCAAAATGATACACCGTTAGGACAACACAGGGACACGATGGTTTAGAATCTTTGCCTTCTCATTCTCAACTCAATATCCAACCCTCCCAATAAATAAATAAATAAATCACTTTTAAATATATGGCCAGTTCATCAAAGCATTCTCTTTGTTCACAATTTGGAGAGGCATGCAAATACTGCATACATATTTTGACACTGAAACTGTTATGTTGTAAGGTGCTTGCGTTTCCTTCAGATTAGCGGCTCTCTTAAAATTTACAAACACTGGGTGATAAAGCCCTCCCGAAGAGACAAAAAAGATTTAGCAGCTATTTTTAACGATATAGACTTGGCATATATATAAATATATACAGTAAATATTTAAAGATTATGGGAAGAAGAGTAGACGTGGGATGGGTTTCTCACTATGGGAAGGAAGTAGGTCGCGGGCAGGGCAGAAGAAAAATTCATCCCCCATATTTTCCCTCAATAACCCAAGGCAGAGATTGTAAAAACACCAACATCTTTTCACCGAGAGCTGAAAGATGTTTTTGGACACAGAAAGTGTAGGACAATGCACCTGTATCGACTCAACACAGTTCAACAGGTTGTGTTGAACACACGGATATATTTGCCATAGAGAGGTGACAAATAGGACGTGTAGTAGTGAGAGTGCAGCAGCACCTACATACTACAGTCTGTGAGAGAGAATGCAAGAACAAACACATATATTGCATGTTAAACAATTCCACAGGAGAAGGGTTAGTTCAGTGACTCCACGTGAAAACAGTGACATTTAGTATACAGTGAGCCTCATGCATGCATATACAGATAAAATAATTTCTTCACCAGGATACAAACTGGTTTCATTTTGCCTGCAAAATGCTGTGTACGACGCCGTTATTTGTGTCCATTCTTTACGGCGTCGGCACCTCGAACGGGTACGACAGCGTGGCCTTTCTGATCTAATATGAAGCTCACTGTACTTTACAAAATTTTTAGTAGGGGCTAAAACTGTGTAGCATTAGTCACACCAATTAAACATTTACACACAACAGAGCAGTTGCACACAGAGCTGCAGCATCTTGCAAAATCCTTCCATCTCCAAAAAAAACTTCTACACAATCGGGAACAATATTAGTAATGTTTCACACGGGGATTTTAGACTTTTCCTTTAAGCATGTGTTTGTATCTCAGCAGCTCAGTGCGCAACAACAGTACATCTAACAACAGAAGGGACAGAAAATTGGATTTTCAAATGTTCCTGACCCAGATTTACAAAAAGAAAACATAATAAAATCCATGTTCTGATCCTTAAAACCTTTAGTCTTCTGTTCTTAAACCGACCCTGAGAAGCTCAAAGATCAAAGCCCAGATCCCAATCCGGTCGATACATGAACTAATTCCCTGTCTCTGCTTGCCGAGTCCTAATTAGGCAGACGTAAAACTGGCCCAGTGGCTTAGAGGGCCTCAGTGAGTCCTGTAAGTCCAACATCGAGGATATTATCATCATTGCTTCTTTTTAGACACCTGTTGATGACTTCTGATAGATTTTTGAAAGAGGAAAAAATTATCATCAGGTACATAAGAGCGGTACTTAAAGAGGTACATTTTGTAAACTTTCAATTATTTGGAGATCTAGCCTGGAGATTATTCTGTTTCTCTGCAAAAAACAGAGACAGATAAAGCTACATTTTTAAAGAAGGTATTTTTTTTCTGTTAGGTAAAGAGTTAAAAGCAAATATAGATTTAATTATTTTGTATAGTTGTGTTATATTTGGTGGTTTTGATACCAATTTCCTACTGTACCATCTGTGATTCACCTGGACATGTGGGCATGTCCCAGACCCATCAAAGCACGAGTGCAAATAACAAGCTGTCCACCAGGGGGAGCCACAGCCCTGTGGAATAGCCACAGCTGTAGTAGGCTCTGGGGATCCAAAACCACAGATGTATAATTTAGTAGTCAAGCTGTTTTCAAACATACAGCCCTTGTTAACTCTTTCACCTCGAGTTTATTTGAAAGCTAACACTGGCTGTAACCAAAAATAGCTGCAAACACATCAGACGACAAACAGATACACTCTCACGAATAGGCCAGAAAAGAGATTCAAAGAATAATCAAAGGCATCTGCTTCTAGTTTGAGTTGAATTTGGTGACAAATTGACGCCCGAGGTGACTACCGCTGATAAAACTCCGAAGCACCCGTTAATGGCTTCCGCTCGATGCCTCTCACGTGTGAATGAAACAACAGAGCGAGAACAAGGATTCAGAGGAGGATGCTTGTAACAGTTGCGGTTGTATCCCGGCACTGTAACTTTGACAGCAGACAAATATCCTCCATCTGCTCCCTCCATGTGACCCTGTGGGTTAGTTAGATAAAGCAGACATACAGTCTATATAACATGACACAGGGGACATCTAAATCAATATTTCACTTTAGAACATTTCCTTTGAACCATACATGCTGACATGACTCAGTGGGAGTCACTGCGAATATCCAGCAGATGAGCAGTGACTGACTGACACGTCCACTTTCGCCATTCGCCGGACGCCACAGTATGTATGGTAAAAGCAAGCGTTCGGTTCTAAAGTGAAACGTCACCAAGTGTTCCACAATGCCCACTGCTCCACACTAACTGGATAGATAACGTAACCTTATCTCGTATTCCTCTGACAAAATGTTCATCTGCATTGACTCCATTTTCTGCCCGTGTAACGCGGCATTAATAATGTACAAACTGCAGCTAGTGCAAGACTTATGGATACAAGCAGAGGAGGGAGTATTAAAATAACTGCACGAGTCAGCAACTGTTTCACCAGTTGTCTGCTTCAAAAACTAAAATGATGAACTGACAGTTTCCACATAATCAGTCTACTCCCGACTCGGAAGAAACTTCCCCGTTTGTTGCAAGGGTGGAATGGAAAGCACTCTTTCTGTGTGCTTTCTATTTATAGGGCAGTCGTCTCCTCTGTTGCTCAGAATAACAGTCAGTCAAAATCTGTCATATAACCCTGTCCCTAGATCAAAGTGGTGAACATCTGAAATCACCCACGGTGTCCCAGAACTGAGCAGCTTTCCCAAAATAGCAGTCAGAGCACCACGAGCAGCATCGCTCCTTTAGACTGACTGTAGCAGTGTGTTTCTAGGACAGACTGCCATGTGCAGCAGGCCTTGGGGAGCTGCAACACCAACAGGCTCTCTGTACTGGCATACACTGACAGACACTGTCAGACTCAGAAGTAGGAATGATAAGAGAGTTTGGCTTATCTTATATTTGCATTCATGTGCACATAGCTGTTTAAAGTTTGCTGACCAACCAAACAAGGAGCTTTGCCCTGGATGCTGTGCAGGTATTTAGATCACATCAAAACAACCCTAAAATTAAAGTATGCCAGACTCAAGTATCATAATCACTAGTGAGTCTAACAATGCTCAGGTTTAGTTTTGGAAACACCCCCAGTCACACCTTAGTGTTTCTTTACCAAATTAATAGCACAGCCCTCCATGTAACATTATGCACTCAAACACACCCACAGCTAACCACGTTAAGCGGTTGCCCCACAGACAGACAAACAGACAGAGAAAGAAAACACTGCAGTAACAAGCAGCAGTTTCCATGGCAACTCTGAGGTAAAACCGGGGAGGCTGCGATTGGCTGGCAGGCCGGGTCAGGTCGTACCATGTCGGAGGGTTTGAAGGGGTTCCCCTGGCCACTGATGCCACCAGAGATACTGAAACCGAGACCAGGGTTCTTCTCTATTCTCACGCACAGCTACAGAGAGAGGAGGGAGAGATACAGAAAGAAAAGAAAAGAAAAGAAAGACAAAACAACAACTGAAAGTGAAATACAAAGTTGTGAAAAATCACCGCACAGACAGACAGTGACCAGACAACATGTGGAAGTGCGCTCGTGTGTGACGGGCAACATGTTTTGGCACCTATGCTGTATTGGAGGTCTTTTATGGAGCAACAGCTGAGGCACTGAGATCTTTGCTTTTTGTTTAGATCTTCAGGTTCCCACCTCAACTGGCACTCTAATCTCATGCAGTTGAATCATGTCTAATCTAATTTAATCCCATCTCTGTCACTTTTTAAAATGTTTCAGCCCAGGCTGTTGCAGTCAAGTGGCTAAAAATGCATTTAGAAGCATGAGATATCTCAAGATTTCCCCCCTTTAGTTGACTGCTGCCTTGCATTGGTCTAATCCAAGAGCCAAGCAAGGTCTGCAGTTTAAAAGTTAATCTTGTACGGGCGGGAAAATTGCAATTTCCCAAATGGCCAGTTGAGGCTGGCTCCAAAAGTGAGTAAATTCCCCATGGATTCCAATGTTGGCCTCGTTTACATGAGAAAAAAAAGACATGTTTACAGCCTGTCAAAAGCATAGACTGACACAGGCCAAACTCGCCTGAGGTTGCTCATTGGGCTTCTAGCTATTGAGCTGCACATCTAGACTTGGTTTTTGGTTCTGGTCAGCCCATCCAAGTCTGTAAATTAATATTTCAGCATCTTGTTTTTAATTGTAATTAGCACAAACTAGCAGCCTCTAGTAGGTATTTGTATGATGTACATATCAAATCTTTGAATAAACCTAGCTAGTCTGTGAGAGAACACTAACTAGTGTTAGCTGATAAGTTAGTGTTCCACCCTTTTGGTTTCATCCCAAGAAAGGTGGCGAAAGATGGCGCCGTAATCGTCAAGCTTCAACACAGAACTCCAAAAAACCACTGTGTGATGGCACAGGGGCAAAGTCTAGCTTTCTTTTTATTAACAGAGTGAGTGCTACTGTGAAAATATAACTCTATGGTTATATCTGGTATCAATAAATTCTCCTTGCGAAACTGAGCATCTAATCTAAACCCTCCGTGTCCTCCTATTAATGAAACTGATGTAAACAAACACTAATCACTCTATGACAGTTTAGTTTGCGATTTAGTTACCAAACAGCGGATCATGGAGATTAAGGGGAACTATTTTTCCAGTAAAGATAGAGCTAAACAAAGCTGAAATTAGTTACTGAGAGGTAACCCTACATGCAGGAGCATATTTATTCCATCAAAGCATTCACATTTACTGCTACGGAAATATCCCTTCCCCTATACTGCATACGTAATAGTAGTATAAGTAATACTGTATATAGTAATATTAGAAGAGCCCATTTTTGAAAAGACCTCCAATATTGCTTTTGGTGCGGTTGGTGCAGGCAGACACATGAACAGACAGACAGACAGATACCTGCTCCTGAAAACCATCTGTGCTCTTCTGGCCTTTAGTCTGCAACAGGCAGCGAGCGCTCTGAGGCCGTGGGTTGGTGTGGGTGGTCATAACGACCTGGTTGCTATGGCCCATGCCCTGGTTGACATGGTACTGAGGATTGGTAGCGGGCTGATGGGAGGTGTGAGAGGTATGGGGGTTGTACTGGGGTTGGTTTCCGGATTGGGACAGGGCCATAGGCAGACCACCGCTGGGGTAGACCTGTCCAGGGGCTGTATGGAGAAAAACAGGCTGGTAGCATCTAACTCTAAAACAAAGCTTCTAAAATAGATATGTGTACATGCTGTTAATGTGAGGCACATGGATTACTGCTGCTAATCAAAATTTCTACATTCTTGCTTAAAAAGGTCTCCTTGTGAACATTTATAAATAGAAATAAAATGATTTTATTGCCAATACCCTGGGACATGTTGCCTTGGTACTGTCCCGGCCCCCCAGACGGAACCACTGACAGCTGCATCCCTTGGTTGTATTGGCCTCCTTTGTTCATCATCCCATCGTAGCCCTGCTGACCCACCACACGATGAGGTGTAGTGGCCGAGGAGGAGGAAGAGGAAGTGACGATCATGGTGTTGTGTGATTGATGGGAAGGGTTGTGGGAATGGGCGCTCTGTGGAAGGAGAGCGGGAATACATGTAACGTGTGGTTAAGAGTAATTGCACAAATAGTTATCTTTATCACCGAGAAGATGCTCAGCATAAAAACAAAGATGAGATGCTTCACTGAGACGTGAACAGATCTCACCTTTTTTAACAGGTTGTCAGGTGGGACGTCCCTCCTGCCTAGTGAATAGGGAGCCCACTGGTTGCTTCCTGACACCCCCTCCTGGTCATTGTCCAGCACGCCACCCTGCTGAGACGGGGTCTGAAAGAGACAAAGTGGTCATTACTGACAATGAACATTAAACTCTAGCTACCCCAGTCATGTCTTCCTATTATCTCCTGGAGTTTCAGACAGCTCATCTGAGATTCAGTTGGAAGAATGAACAGAGCTGGAACAGATTTTTCTCCTTCGAGATGAAGTCATGTTAGGCGGTGATAAAACCTGTGATATCGTGCTCAACGTGAACAGATTGTTTTTATGATTCACCCTTTTTTCCACACCAAAAGCCCCCCTAAAACCCACTTAAATGAGAGGAGTTTTTCAGAAAAAACCTTGAAAAAGTGTAACACAAAATGCTAATGGAGTCTAAGTAAAATGCCCTTCAAAATAAAAGTAACACATTTCAACTCCATTTCCACTTTGTGTAGCACTTTTCCCCAGTTTTACTACTTTTGCAGACAAATCACCATCTTCCATATAAACTGCTGGCAAACGATGGCAACCTGCAACCTATTTCAACCAGTGACTGGCAGCAACCTCCTACAAATACTCGAGAAGTGACTGCAGAATACACAGTTTTTCTTAGTGACCAACTGGTGGTTGCTAGATTGTCACCATCTGGTCCCCAGGCCTGTGTGACTGAAGCCTAAATGAGCCGTGCCCACATCAAACCACTGAGATATTCACAGAAATAGCGACTGAAACTTTAAAAAGTTTGAAATAGCAATTTGGTCTATTGCCATTTCAGATACTGATGTTTATAGTTTATATTGGTTTTTGTTGCTGTTGCAAAGAAACAAAGAATGTCTCTTTAAAAAAAGTACTTGTTTTCACCTTCTAAGACATCATCAGCGATGGCTCCAACCCTAACTATAGCGCCCCCCCCCCCCTTTTTTTTTTCAAAAGAGTCAATTCTATCTGTCTCCAAAATATAGAGTAAATATAGACTCATGAGTGCTAGGCTATCACCTAGCACTCATGAGTCAGACCTTAGAGGGTTAAAGTCATTCAGCCCTTCCTCTGGGCCTCTTAACCAGTCCAAAACTGATAATTAATGATTATCAGAAAATCAATGGGCACTACATTCAGAAGATGTCAGCTTCATAAGGCTGATGTGATATTGAAACAATATATTGGTTTATCCCTGGAAAAAAAACCTGAGTAGTAATCTGTTTGTTTTCCAGAGTTTAGTGTCACTTCGTGGAGAAATGACAGCGATATTAAAAGCTGGTAACAGCTAAGCTGGCCTAAGATGATTGAAAACGCTGTAAATGAGGAATGCCTAACATGTGTCAGACAAAATTTGACTGACAGACTGTGACTGCTGCGAGAAAGAAAAAACAAGTTTCTGTTTGTTGTTATGGTAAGTGACATATTTCAAGTTTTAAATCCATTAAAACAAACCACCACCAGGCTGCCACACTGGGCACTGAATGATTTCAAGTCATGCTGAGAAAAAAAAAAAACAAAAAACCCCTCGGGATTTTAATGGCTTTCTCCAATTCTTATTGTTGGGTTGTAGACAGGGAACATATAACAGTGACTAAAATAGATTGCGTGGTCATTGTTTTGTTTAAATAATAGTTTGTATTAGCGGCGAGAATGTAAAGAGGGAGTAGCTGAAGTTGTCTTTAATCATATACTGTAAGCATCAGTAACATTGTTCTTGGAGGGATACTCACAGCGTTAGCAGATGGAGGTGGAGGTAGTGGCAGCCAGCGGCCAGCAGGGGGCTCATGCTTAGTGTTATTGTAAAGGTTAAAGTTCAAAGTGCTGCTGCGCCCCTGGCCGTGACCCCCGCCCTGACAGAGCATGCCCAGCGTGAGCGTGTTGTGCTTTAGGACACCACTCTGATTGGAGAAGACAACATCACACGACATGGGTGAATGTGGGGAGGGGGGGAGGAGGAGGAAGGGGCGGAGCCAACACAGCGGGCTGTAGCATGGCGACAACACACTGTGAGCTCCACAAACAAACAAACAACAATAACACTGATAATAACAGCTACAACAACAGCAACAACAACAAGAGTGCAGAGCTGCTGAAAGCACAGAGAAATGTTAGCTAGTGATCGGTCAATACACACAGAACAGTGCGTCATACAGGCAACAACAGGTGGATCAGTTCATTCCAACATTTGCATGTAAGGCTTTCAGATTAGCTGTCGCGTAACATATCTGACAAACAATTAAACCAAACCTATAACCAAAAGACTCCATTTTTGATGATGCATCAGGCACCGTGTGATGGGTTTGGTGGACCATATTGTTTAGATTCTGCAGGTTTTTATCTTTTTTTCATAACTGCACGCTCCAGACCTCCTCCCTAGCATGTCTGATTGTCCTGTCTGCTGAGGTACTGCTTCTCAGTAATTAGTTTGACATTTTCAAAAATAGGCTCATTCGCTTTCTTGCTGGGAGTTAGATGAAAGGACTGATAGCACTCTCATGTTTGCAGGTAAGTATAAAACTGGAGGCCAAAGAAAGATAGAAATCCAGAAAACACCATTCAACAGCTCAATCCATCCTCAGTGCTCAAAATGTGAGAATTTGATTGGATTACTTTGCCTTTAGACAGTTTAAGCTGCACTTCAAGTCTATAGCTTTTTATTTATCAATCTAAAGTATAACTGAGCTGTCACGAAAGTATTTTCCTAAATGTTACTCCTTTGCAGTGATACTATTGCACGATCCTTAACGTGTGATTGTGCAAAACAAACAAAAAGGTGAAAATACAGTTTTTTTTCATTAAAATCCTAATATGGAGATGATCCTGCTGACTTTTTATTTGTTCACAAAAAGAAAGAAGATTTGAGGACACGACAAAAGATCAAAATATTTATCACAATACAGAATTTACTGCGCTGTCTGTCGTAGTGAGTTTGTGGTCGGTCAGGCTGACAGAGTGACGGTGTGAAGTGGAAACACATGAAGCCAGACATGAATCTGGTTAACCTTACAACACAGACTTGCACAAATACACACAGGGAGGGCTTCCGAATGCTTTCTATGTGTACGCGTGTGTTTCTCTCTTACGTGTGTGTGTGTGCACTGCACTGACATACCCTGTCCAGTCGTTTCGCCTCTATGTGCCTGAGTAGCTGTTGCCTCCAGTCGGCAGGCATCTTGGAGGTGATGTCTTCAGGTTTCTGGGGTACAACAGGTCTTACTTTGATGGTGTCATCAGGTGGCTTCTCGGGGCAGGTTGCCAGGGTGTAGTCAGGTGGCATCTTCTCTAGCAGGGCGGCCATGGTGGGACGGGCGGACACCGGACGTGCCTGAACACAAGGGAGTTAATATTTAAACATAAAAATGTACAAGGTCCATAATTAACAAGTGTTCATATTGGAACATTTTGTGGATAAAAAGATAAATGCAAGACGGAGACCAACATGGAGTGAAAAAGTGTCAGTTTATCAAGTGGCTAAAAATGAGTGTTTTTTAGGTATTAAATAACATATGTAATGCTATTTATGATGCTTACAGCTTGTTTCACTCCCACAAAGTGGTTTAAGGACTTAAATAAACAACAGACTAGTACCACTGGATGTTCCTCAAAATGACTAGAACACTTAAATTGCTGTTTTATTCTGCCAACCACTTGCAATCACAAAAGGAAAGACAGTGTTGGTCAGTTGTTTAAATCAGTATCAACCCTACAGCATGCTACTAGCTCTGTGAGTGTGTACGGATAGGTTTTTGTGTCAATTGTTACTTTACGTGTACTAAAAAGCAGGAAGGACTCAAAACTCAATGCAAAACATTTAATGTATAATAGTCTCACTGTTTGCTTTCTTAGTTTAGCATCGATTTGCGATGGACTGGCAACCTATCCAAGGTGTACCCTGCCCCTCACCCAATTACAGCTGGGACAGCTTCCAGTCCCAGTATGACCCATAAGAAATTATCACTAAAAACACAGTACTTCTGAGACTAATCGCTATCTGCTTTAAAGGTGTCTTTGGGTGTCTGTGTGTGTACATGTGTGAGTGGATAAGTGGATCGATGGACAGACGGAATTACTTTGAAAGGTGATCCAACCGGCAGCTGTTATATTTCAGTCTGGATCAATAGGTGGTCTGATCAACTGAGTGATACTGCTGCTGTTTAGCAAAGCTGGAAATATTACTACCGTAATTGTCGGGCTATAAGCCGCTACTTTTTGCACAAGCTTTGAACCCTGCGGCTTTTAGTCAGGTGCGGCTTTTCTATGGCTTGTCCATGATTTTTATCATATCGTAAGACGATTTGTTTTGTTTGTTCCGCTGTTGTACGGCACTACGTTGCCTGGCGGAAGGGCATGTGATCAGACACACAGTATCGGGGTTCAAGAGTGGTATGTTGGTCACATGTCCATCCGCCAGGCAACATAGTGCCGTACAAGTAGCGCGAAAAACAAACTTCAAAGTAGCGCTATGCGTTCAGCGGGAGTCGTGGATGACGAGCGGCGATAAACTTGCGAAAAGCAAGTTACGCTCAACTCCACCGGTGGAATCTGACAGCGTGGAAAAGTGTGAAAACATCCATGATCACCAACGGATTTCGAAGGGCTGGACTGCTGCATGATGGAGAGGAGGACACCACCACGGCCCTTCTGAGGGTGTTCGACTCTGACACTGACAACGAGGATTTCTTTTTTTTGTTTTTGAAAGTGACAACAAAGGAAAGAAGCTGAGAGTGGATGACGTAGCCATCCTGAGCCTGTTCGTATCCGACACTGGAGAAGAGGACTTTGGTGGTTTTAGTGCGCAGGAAGATGGTGGTGAGTGACTGACTTTTCTTCTTGTTAAAGCCGTGTCACTGCACCTGAGCCTAAAAGGTAGTCCGAATCTATTTTTCTGGTGTGCTGTAGGTTATTGTTATGTACTACATTTGTTACTCATTTATGAAGCACAGTACATGTTTCGTACTTGTAATTACCGGTACTTGTACTTATACCTAAAAAGTTATGCAAATATGTACCCATAACTTGTTTTTCAAAATATTAATAAAAGGGGTGTGTCTCCAAACAGCCATCTCTTTCCTGACAATTCCCTATGTGCATATTCTCTTACATATGATAAGTCAACATTGAAACACCTGCGGCTTTTAGTCAGGTGCGGCTAATGTATGTACAAAACAGGATTTTCCCCTGATTTTAGCTTGTGCGGCTAATATTCAGGTGCGCTTTGTAGTCCGGGAAATACGGTAATAGCGATCAATGTGATTGGGTCACATGACACATGTGAATGAAGATAACACAACAGCGATGCAAACATTACACCAGCTGCCTAAAGGTGAGGCTCTTTGTGTAACAGCTGGTGTGTTTTCCAACCTTCAGTTTTGAGTGTTAGCTAATGATGGCAGGAAAAAGACAGCGGCCACAAGCGCTCTATGTAAGCCCTTACGTTCATTCCCATGCCCAGCTCCTTCTTGTTGAAAGGTGCCAGATGAAGTGATCTGCACACCTAATCAGTATGCTGCTGGACACTTCACTGTGACTAATTTGGGAAAGTCTAACTTGAGGCAAACCCAGAATAGCCTGAAGGGATTATTTATGGACGAGGGATCGCCTTCAGAGATATGACTGAGGCAAAGGACACCAGTGCTATGCCTCTTAGTTCGCTACTACAAAAACCTGAACCTGGGTACCTATAAGAAAATGGAAGTGAAACAAAGCTATAATTCTGCATCCTCAAAGAGACGACATAAAAGCAGGCATATTAAAAGCAGGGCAGATTATTCTCCTGTGTTCCTGTGTTGTAACTGAATCACTGTGGCTTTTGACTGCTGACCACACAAAACAAGATATTTGAAAATGTCAGGATGGGATTTTGAAAATGGTGATCTGCCCCTGTTATTGTTTTAAGGCATCTTTAAAGAAGGCAAGTGATACTTAAGTGTACAAAAAGAAACTGGCAGATTTGCCTGTAAGGAAAATAACTGTTAGTTAGAGCCATTATGTTATAACTGTAACATGACTCTTTCACTTTAATACTGCCTCTTTTTAAAGGGCTCAGTTAAGAAGTAGAAACTTAAACACACAGACAAACAGTGTACCTGAGATGCTCCGTAGGTCTCAGTGCTATAACTTCTGGCAGACAGGGGACGCCGCTGAGTCAGGCTCTTGGTTGGATAACCAATCATGGGCTTCTTCTGCTCCTGGTAAGTGGGGTAGTCGTCGTCATAACGACCGTTTCTCTTGTTGTGCAGCATCTGACTCTGGTTGTCGGCCATATTACTCATCGCGGAGTGCTCCATGGGGGTGGAGTAGACAGCCCGGCCATAAAGAGGGGGATCCGCCTGAGGGTCACAGATGGGAAGTGAGTGGGAGTTAAAAAAAAACAAAAGTATGAGCTTTCATCCTGGCCTCAAATAAATGCATGGAGATGGGGATGAGCCTTAACAAAAACTAACTTTGGGTCTTAGGGAATAAACAGTGTGTGAAAGAAACACATTTCTATGATTTACTTTACATTTCAATAAAGTACATGAAAGGGAAAATCACATCCATTTATGGAATATGAGCATTACTTGTTTTGTTGTGCTTACCTGTTGTCTGTACTGAGACTCTTGGAGCGCCTCCTGCTGAGCTTCGTGAACCCGTCGGAACAAGGCGAGCTCCGTAGAGCTCACCAGTGAGTCCGCTCTTCTTAGAAATCCTGGTCTGGAGCGCTGACTTGGGATTGGCTGCTGCTGCTGGCTGGGCGGACCATCTTGGTTGATTGGCGACTGGGGGAAAGAAAACATCTCCAAGGGTGGATATGCACGATACCGAGGGCTCACTAGCTCTTTGGGTAGTGTCTTCCCTGGTTGGTTGAGGTACTCCAAAACCTTCGATGAGTGGTTGACATAATCTGGTGTGTTTGGGAAAGGGGGAGGGACCCGGCGATCCATGGTCACCTGATTGGTAAGAACAGAATTGTTTGTTTAACTTTGTATTGTTTGGTTTCAATCAGATTATTTTAGTTTTATTGTGTATGTCTAAAAACGTAATATATGAGCACTACCAATGGTTCACAACTCCATCGAACCTGCGGGTTGTAGTTGTGGTCAAAGTGGTAAGCCTTTTGTGGGATGGCAGGTTTTTGGTTCTGTCGCTGGTTTTGGTCGCCAGATCCGTGTCCGGGGTATCCCATCTCCTCATCTAACATGGGGGCAGACTGTGACCGTGACATGTTGGTCTGCTCCATAGAACCGGGGAGCTCTGGACGGTCCAAACTAGTTTGCTGCTCAATGGATGAACTATAGCTGTCCATGGGAATGCTGCAGAGGAACGTGGCATCATTAGAAATCAACTTCAGTAGCTGCAATCGAGCTTGAGCTTTCTGTAAGAAGAATCAGAACAATATCTACCTGTAGACCTTGTAGGAGCCAATGTCAATCTCGTCTATGCTCTGTGACTTCTTAAACTTGGATCTCGTCTCCTTCATCATGGGGGACAGGCGATCTGAGCTTTTACTCATCACCACGGTCACCTTGTTGACCCCGCCTACACTGAGCTGATCCTTCCTGTTTTGCTCCCCCTCATTGTCGTGATATGT
This sequence comes from Perissodus microlepis, assembly GCF_051167445.1. Taxonomy (NCBI): domain Eukaryota; kingdom Metazoa; phylum Chordata; class Actinopteri; order Cichliformes; family Cichlidae; genus Perissodus; species Perissodus microlepis. The sequence goes on from NC_140477.1 coordinate 30,649,386, forward strand.
CCAGCTGCCGGGCAAAGGCACTGTGCTTTGCTGAAGCCTTGGGGGAAGAAATAATCAAGGATTATGAGTTGATGATAGGGAAGTGTTTTTCAATTATGAAGCACAGAAACAAGCTGGATTAGAGGAGTGTTACAATAGTAGAAACTGAATTTTTTGACTAATGCAAATTACTTCCACACCATCAGTCAGTTTCTTGTGATGCAGCTGCACCAAAATTTGAGACTAAGGCTACAGCTCACAATTATTAGAAATGAACTTTTTTTTTTTAACTTTCTTTGGCATATCAAAATGACCTTGCACTGTCCCCAGAAATACATTTTATAGTAACATAAAACTAAGAAATGAAAACTGAAATGTTTTCACAATCTCAATTTAGTGACACTTTGGTGTTTTTGCATTGCAACAAAACTAAGTTAAGTAAGCTGATTTGTTATTTTATTGATGTGCAAATAAAAACAGTCACAGTTGTAAAACTTTCAAATCAACGGCTTTAGTTATAACAGCTCTGATATGTTTATTTACTACAAAAACCCCAAAGACTGCACTGTAAAAAGGATTTGAGACCTGCAAACTCTTGGAATTATTAAGCTTTTCCAATAAAATTGTAAGTGACCGTCAGTCACTTACCTTGAATCCATGTCCTTGCGATCAGGATTGGGGCTGGAAGTAGGTGTAAGGTCCAGCTTGGAAGGAAAAGCGGTTCTGTCCTCCAGGGGGCTCGGGGTCCTGGTCCAATTCTGCCAGGGATTCTGGGAAGGATGTCCGGAGGATTGCGAGTCATTGTCCTGGTTGGGTCGTTGGTTGCCGTGGAAGGGGAGCGTCTGGGTGTCCAATTCCAATGGGACTCCTACAATTCGGTCTTGCCTAAGGAGGGGGCGGCGGCCGTGTGTTGATGAGCTGCGAGGCTTAGAGCCCAGCGGAGGGTTTCCCTGACTGGTGGTAGATGAAGGAGGATCCAGAGAAGACTCCTCTGCATCGAAACCCGTGTTGTCGTAGTGAGGTGCGTCAACCCAGTCAAAAGGCTCACTAAGTGGACGCCGATCCCCGCGTTGCTGCAGGGTTCCTGATGGAGGAGTTTCTCTCTGAGACAGCAGGGGCTTGGAGTCAATGGGCTTGGGAAATGACTGGGCAAGTCTACAAAGACAGAAAATATCAATCACTGATTATACTGTGGGAGAAAAACCAAGAAGATCAAAATTGCAAACAGGCGACATGCCATGTGGATGTGTGTTGCACATTTAATCAGAGACAATGAGGTCAGAGGACAGATCAGCTTTCTCTCCCTTTCTCTCTGATGTCTGTCACACCCATTAGGCCAGAAACCATGTTTGTGTTAGTTATTGTTTCCAACAGAACACATGCCTTCAAACTCCCTCACTACTACTTACAGACTACAAATATCATGTTCCACAAGTAGAAATAAAATACTGCAGTTGTACCTCACTTCAGGGCATGTGGATTAACAGATTTAGTGTCAAACAATACTAAAACCAGCTACCATCCTCCAGGGCCTGCTTAAAACAAGAAGAAACATGGGCAGGATAAGGAGAAGAAAACTAGCATTATTGGACACTATGTTTTGACTGAGCTAAGGAGACACTGTGGTGTCTAACAGAAACAGAAAACATCCGTAAGGTACAGCCAGACAGTCCAATCTGCTAAACCGAAGATTATCGGTGGAGCGAATTTGAGCATCTGTGTGTAATATAAACACATATATTGCACATTTCTGTTTTATTCTATGTCTTGCTGTAGATAGCTGGTATATCAGTGACAGATATTTTATTGTTACTGCCATCCACTCTGAGCAATATCAGAATACTTTATTAATCCCGAAGACACTGAAGACACTGTCAGTGTAGTCTATGATTGAGACTACACTGACAGTGTCATAAATATGACAGGCAGACTAAGATGACATTTTTTTTTTTTTATAGCTGTAACATTTCTGATTAGAACTCAAAACTGTCCCAAAAAGTTTTCACAACATTTTTATCCCTTTCCAGCCAACATCATCAAGTGCACTGCACCCAGACTTAAAACTTCAGGAGACAGCCCAAACCTTTTTATTTGCTTTTCTAATGCACTGGGGCAAAAAAAAAAAAAAAAGACCCTCCTCTGGATAGTAACATGACTGAAGCTCAGACCAGACAGCTTTGAAGCTGAGAGAGAAAATCCTGAAGAGAAGTCTGCAGTGTTCCAGTGAGCCTCTCTGACCTTGACAGAGCAAGCAGGAAGATGGTTGTGACAGATTACAGATGGAGAGAAACTGAAGTGGGGTTACAATTGAAATGTACAAGAGATGACGGACAGCGGGAGGGAGGAGTCATGAAACGGGCGTGCGCACCTGTTGGTCCAGTGCGTCTGAGGGGCCTGGTCCTTGCTGGGAGGCGGTAGGGCGGGATTGTGGGGGTGTCCGTGCGACAGCGTGTGTGAGTGCGTGTTGCCGGGCGGGTTGGAGGAGCCCGAGGAGCCCTGTGAGGGAGAGTAATCGGAGTAGGTGGCCGACGAGCCGCTGTGGTTCAGACAGTGGAGTTTATCAACCTCTTCATCTGTAGACTCTGGACAGACAGAAGCAGACACACAGCACGTCCTCTTTGTGATCAACATCATTATATTTTGGGATTTTCCACTGAGCTTTTGTTCTTCATGTTATTCATTTTCAACTTTTGCTTTCTATTGCATTTTGGTACCAGAAGCTTGTTTCATGTTAGTTTTCTTTCCTTAAATTTCGATTCAGTACAGCACAATCACACTATTTTTGTATTATTGTTAGTTAACTATATTAAACTTATCTTTACTATATTGCTAATTGAAAAAAATGACCAAATGAAGCTCAAAACCAGTTTTAGCAGATATACTTTAAATTGTTTTGGGAGCACTGAGGGTGAGCACTGCGGTATACCGCCAGTACATGTTTTCTGCAACTATATCTATGTCACTCCCATGCTGCACCTTTCTCTGGCCCCTTACATGTACCACCCAATTGCTACAATTACAGATCAGGCTCCACTCCATCAGGTGACCGATCGAGCAGTATCTAATGTCCTCTGGGTCCGACCTATTCTGAGTTTTTGTCCCCCAATTTAATTACCTGGAAATTCAGCCAATGCACTTTAACCTCCTAGGACCTGGCATCCACATATGTGGATGTTTAGAGCAAAATACGAAATGTTGCTCTACAAGGGCCTGATTTCCACTTACGAGGACGTCATACTGCCACTGTTCTATCAAAATTTAAAATGAATATCCTCATATGTGGATCTCAGAAACAAAAATCAGGTAAAAAAAAAAAAAAAAAAAAAAATCAGGTCATTCTTTGTTTTTATATTCATCAGGACCCAATCAGCCCAAATAGCAAAGAGAAATTGAAAATGCATGCCATGAAAGAGTTCGTGTTTTAGGAGATTAATAAGGACTTTGATTGTTTATTCCAACAGAATCACTGCCATAATCCCCCAAACACCTCCCCCCTCCCACACCACCTAAAAATAAATAAAATACCAGCAAAAAGAAAAGCAAACCCTTATAAAGACAGAAAAATATTACTATTCCAACCAAACAGCAAAACTTTTAAATGTGGACTATTAAACATCAGGTAACTCTCTTCTATGTCTCTGTCAGTACATGAGTTGATCAAAAATATTGATGTATTTTGCTTTACAGTAACCTGGTCACAGCACGATCTTGTACTGACATGTGGCATAGACACAGTTTTTTGCCTGAGAATCCTAATAACATTTCATTTTACAATAATGGACTACAGAGCACCAGAAAAACAATTTCAAAGGACTAGACGTCTTTCTGAAAATGTTCTGATGAGATTTTAAAAAGTGCTCCCTTCTTTTTTTATCTTCTTCTTTGTTTTTACACCATTTTGTCTTTATTTATTCATTCATTCACTTGGTTATTATTAAACTCTGGCTTTTTTTCCACTGTGTGTTCTTTGTCCTGCCTCACTCAACTCACCCCAGCCGGTTGTGGCAGGTAGCTGCTTCTCCCTGAGCCTGATTCTGCTGGAGGTTTCCTTTAAAAAGGAAATTTTCCTTCCCACTGTTGCCAAGTGTTAACTTATAGGGGCTCGTCTGATTGTTGGCTTTTCTCTGTATTATTGTAGGGTCTTTACCTTACAATATAAAGCAATTGAAAAGAATTCTTCAATGTAACGTGCCAACACAACGCAGAGCAGCATCCTAAACTTTACTCCCACAGAGGTTCATTATCTTGTTAGTAGTGTCATACATCCTCACTGCCTTCTGGACACTGGGGCATCAAATCAGAGCAGTTTGACTCCCTGGGATAATTCATAAATACAAACTGTAGAGCAGATAATTCCTAGGTTAGAGAGAAAATGACATTGCTCTCATTTAGATGACCCTTGTTTCCTTTTGAAAATGCTCTATTTTAAAAAAGCCCTCTGTAAGGCTAGGACATCTTACTATTTATTACTGATAGAGGAAACAGGAACAACACCAGGTTTAGTTCCAGCACTGTAGCCAGGCTGACAAACAGTGCTCCTTTAACTAGTAAGGACTTCATGAATTTCTTCATAAATAAAATTTTAATCATTAGGGGAAAAAACTTCATAGCCCTCATAGCCGTCCCAAGGACAAATGATTACGTTCACTAATTTTAATAACTGTGGCGATTTATTTCTCTCTCCTATCAATCTTTCTGAAATAATAATAATGCCTTCCTTTAAATCATCATCATGTCTATTACACCCAATTCCTACAAGGCTGTTAAAATAAGACTCACCATTGATTCATTCTTACATTTCAAATACCAATCATTATATTTCTATTAACTAGCTACATACCACAGGTTTTTAAGGTATTTATAATTAAACCACGACTTAAAAACCCTTTACTTGATCCAGGTGTCTAAGCTAATTATAGGCCGATTTCTAATCTTCTTTTTTTTTTTTTCAGAAAAATCTCAAAAGAGCAGTTGTAAAATGGCTGGGTCATCATTTGCAGAGGAATGATCTATTCAAGAAGTTTGAGTCAGGATTTAGAGTTCACACTAAAACAGAAACAGCACTAATGATGATTATGAATGACATTCTGCCCTCTGACAGTGGACTCATTTCTGTCTTTGTCCTGTTAGACCCCAGTGTAGCATTTTACTACAGAGACTAGAATACACTGTTGGTATTAAGGAAAATACACTGTAGTGGTTTCTAAAAGCTCTCATTCTCAAGAAGTAGCGTTATCTGGAAGACGCAAATGGAAATACAGCAAAAATGTTGAACATCATTCATTTCACACAGAGGAATACATGTTAAGGATGAGAGGGAAAGAGCTGGCTTGTTTAAAAATGTGCTCTGAGGTAAGGATTAGACTCAAATTCACAGAATTATGGGATATGCGGTCTTCTATGACCGAGACATATTTTGTATTTAAACAGAGCTAAGTAGTGCCCAATGGCCACCAACATTAAAGGAAAGCGTAAAGGCATATCCCAATAATAATGTCATCTTAATAGATATTTAATGATCTTCATTTTTAATGACTTTTGATCTCTTTAGCTGTTAGTTCTGGCATCCCAGGAACAGAAATAATAAAGTTTTTCTAATATTTTTCTAATATTTGAATCAACAAGCAAATGCACTTTACACTTCTCATCTGTTGCTCAGTTTCAAAGCTCACCTGTGACCTTTTAAAACCCCCAAACCTATAAAACAAATCAGAACTACAACCAAATCAAAAAGTGGATCAAAGACTTCTTTGAGTCGTTAACCAGAATTGTGTTCAGGGGCCTCTCGAACACTTGACTAGAAAGTGAAGGAATTGCATGCTTCCTTCGTGTTGTCATCAGATTCTTAACCCAGATCTCTGCAGTGTTCTCATTATGCATGTGGACACTATTTAGTCCACAGCACTGACGCAAGACGTGGCCTGGTTATAAAACACGGCTTTTTAAAATCTTTATTTAACTTGGCTGCTGTAACTGAAATCAAGAGCTGCTGTTGCAGAGCTGACCTGGCTGCAGACAGACGTGCACTGTGTAGATACCAACAATCTGAAAACTTCCTGAGTCAAATCTTCACAAAACAAACCAGAAGAAGCTTTTTATTTACTTCGTAAGAGCCTCCACTAAGAACTGATACTCCACTGAGGCAGACAAGCTGTTTGAGCTTTAATCATTTTGCAATAAGCTTTCTTAAGGAGGAGTGGATCATATGATGAAGCTCCGTATTAGTGAAAGCTGTCGATTGTTGCGGAGAGCTGATAATAAACTGTTTCTTTTGGAAAATGCGATTAGACACTCAGTTATTCAGAGTGGAGACAGATTTTTGATAAGGCAGTAAAAAGTGAGCTTTGTTTCTTCTCTGATGAAACCGAAGCCATCAGGCCAAATGAGGTAAAAATGACCAAACATTCACTTTAGAGGTTCGCTATGCACACTCCTCGTCACCCTCCCTCTGCCCTCATCTTACAACCCGCCCTAAAGCTCTTTATAAGACCCACATTAAATAACTGCGCAGCCTTGTTGTCTACATGTATGTACATGACTCCAACATGTTCCCTTAAAGCTGTATGTTTATGCTATAACACAGTACCTTTCTTATCCTTCCCCAGCAACACCACCTTTGGTTTGTACATTGGTGGCTCCACCAGGGTGGGCCTCATGTCAGAGATACGGATGTCGTTTGGAGAGCCGCCCATTGAATCCTGAGGAAGAAGGGGGAAAAAAGCATCAGGCATATACAGTAGAGAAGAAAAGGAAGCTTCTGTGATTTAAAAAATGATCACGAATCTCATGTAGACAATTCGTTTTGCTTGACTGGCATCAAACATACACACATTTGTTAAATAAATACACACTTTGGTAAGTATTTCAGCAGGTTCTGGAGTTCCTGATCCCCAGTAGGATCATGGAGCATGCTTGATTTCTGTTTACATTTCACTGATGCCTCAGATTCTCTTATGTAAGGCTACGTGGAGTCATTATTGTAAGAAACAACCAATGAACTAATCGCATTTTTCAGTACAGTCTGCACTATTTGAATACAGTTCTGAAAAATAAGATATTATCACCTTGTTAGAGAAAGTAAAAACTGAACTGAAGCACTGATTACGATGTATATACACATATTCCAACAAAGTTTGATGGTTTAGCTCTAAATGCAAACACGACTTTTGTTTGTCTGCAAGATCCTCACAGGGGTCCTCACAAAACCCTCACAACACTAAAGGTCAGAGCGTGAGTGAGAGTTAGAGTGACTTCAAAAGATATCATAACTTTCTTACATCTTGAACTTACAGACATATGAGTGATGAAATCTGTGCAGTGTCACACAGCTAGCACTGAATTTTGGATGTGTCCAGTGGTACCTTCTGGATATAAAAGGTATAAAAAGTCCACAAACCAAGTAAAAATACCTAATTAATTTTCTTTACAGTTCTTTTTGGATTGTGTGTGTTTCTGTGAGAGAGTGAGAGACAAACCTCAGAGCTCTCTGTCAAGTCCTCTTTGTCCTTCCTCTTAGGAATATCGATGCCAGAGTTATGCATTGGTCCCTGATCCATTAGCTGAGTCTGAGAGAAGTCCTGCATCTCTCTGTCTGTCACCTGAAAAACAGCTCCATTTTTTGAGTTGTGCACTGATTTGCTTCAAACGAACAAACACAAACATAAGAAAAGCTTTTGTTGTTCTCAGCTGTCTTCTGTTTTAGTGATCAGAGACTTCACAGTGTGACTGAATCTTACAACATTCTTAAGCTTCTGCATTTTTAGGAACTTTAGGATGAACTTACTTCAGGTAAGCTCTTACCATGTGAGAGCCGTTATCAGATAATCACACACAAGCATCATGTCTGTGTCCTGCGACATTGTTGCTAATAAATACATTTGGGACTAAATGCTTGTTGACCTCCTGTATGTGTCTGTATGTGTAATCTGTACCTCTTTAGGAGGCAGGGGCCACGGTGGTTCATATGGCTCTTTGCTGAGGTGTGTATGTTCCATGTTGGTTCCTGCCGAGGTGGCGGTGCCTGTGCTCAGCTGGTGCTGGTGCCCGTGTCCGGCGTGTACGGCGTGACCGGCGTGTCCGGCATGTACGCTTTTGCCCACAAGACTTTGCACTGACTTAACCATGTTCTTCAGGTCCTCAGGGTAGGGTGTTGGATAGCGTTTTAGGTTTATCTCCACCTACATGACATTTAGGACTATATTTAATAAACAGGGCGTGAAGTAGCAAATTTAAATCTGCCAAGATCAGCATAAAGGCGTTGGTCACAAACAAGTAAACCTGATAAGGGAGCAAGAATAAGCACGACTTATTATCTGAAATCTTGCAAACATAATTCAGCATACAAGTGCACTGTTTTCTGCATGTGTTTCTGTCAGGAAACAGCATTGCAACTTAAAGCAAGGAGAGGCAACTGGAGGACAATTGCTTCCAATACTGGGGGGAAATCTACAGTCTGACGAAGCAGCTGGTCTCTGAATGAATCCTAGTAGCATATAAACCTGAAATCTGTAACAGCTGACCTGTCACATGTGTAAAAGAACACATAACATCATTTACCTGACCAATGTCTTGTTAAATGCATCATTTTTTATGTGCACTGTGTGATACTGCAGGGATTCATTTATGACATCTGCGTGGTGATAACGTTTTAATTTTAGGGGTAAATTGAATTCTAAGGTGCAAAGTATGCGGATGACCAGAAGCAGTTTTTCTATATCCACATGTGGTGTATAATTATGGAACTGTGTCCAAACATAACAGAGATTATTTTCATAAGATTTAAAGGGGTGCTAATCCCAGAGTGTCTGACTCAATGTAAAGCATGAAATATATATGTGGAGTATATATTGTTTTATTTATGTATATTGTGTGTGTAGAGTTGTATGTAAAATGTCTGATTATATTTTATATCGAGGAACGCTCATTGTAAATTAAATAGCATTGGGGGGATTATACAGTGGCTTGCAAAAGTATTCGGCCCCCTTGAACTTTTCCACATTTTGTCACATTACAGCCACAAACATGAATCAGTTTTATTGGAATTCCACGTGAAAGACCGATACAAAGTGGTGCACACGTGAGAAGTGGAACGAAAATCATACATGATTCCAAACATTTTTTACAAATAAATAACTGCAAAGTGGGGTGTGCGTAATTATTCAGCCCCCTTTGGTCTGAGTGCAGTCAGTTGCCCATAGACATTGCCTGATGAGTGCTAATGACTAAATAGAGTGCACCTGTGTGTAATCTAATGTCAGTACAAATACAGCTGCTCTGTGACGGCTTCAGAGGTTGTCTAAGAGAATATTGGGAGCAACAACACCATGAAGTCCAAAGAACACGCCACACAGGTCAGGGATAAAGTTATTGAGAAATGTAAAGCAGGCTTAGGCTACAAAAAGATTTCCCAAGCCTTGACCATCCCACGGAGCCTAAACTCACAGGCCAAACAAGGAGAGCGCTGATCAGAAATGCAGCCAAGAGGCCCATGGTGACTCTGGACGAGCTGCAGAGATCTACAGCTCAGGTGGGGGAATCTGTCCACAGGACAACTATTAGTCGTGCGCTGCACAAAGTTGGTCTTTATGGAAGAGTGGCAAGAAGAAAGCCATTGTTAACAGAAAACCAGAAGAAGTCCAGTTTGCCACAAGCCATGTGGGGGACACAGCAAACATGTGGAAGAAGGTGCTGCTCTGGTCAGATGAGACCAAAATGGAACTTTTTGGCCAAAATGCAAAACGCTATGTGTGGTGGAAAACTAACATTGCACATCACTCTGAACACACCATCCCCACTGTCAAATATGGTGGTGGCAGCATCATGCTCTGGGGGTGCTTCTCTTCAGCAGGGACAGGGAAGCTGGTGAGAGTTGATGGGAAGATGGATGGAGCCAAATACAGGGCAATCTTGGAAGAAAACCTCTTGGAGTCTGCAAAAGACTTGAGACTGGAGCAGAGGTTCACCTTCCAGCAGGACAACGACCCTAAACATAAAGCCAGTGCAACAATGCAATGGTTTAAAACAAAACATATCCATGTGTTAGAACGGCCCAGTCAAAGTCCAGATCTAAATCCAATCGAGAATCTGTGGCAAGATCTGAAAACTGCTGTTCACAAACGCTGTCCATCTAATCTGACTGAGCTGCAGCTGTTTTGCAAAGAAGAATGGGCAAGGATTTCAGTCTGTAGATGTGCAAAGCTGGTAGAGACATACCCTAAAAGACTGGCAGCTATAATTGCAGCAAAAAGTGGTTCTACAAAGTATTGACTCAGGGGGCTGAATAATTACGGACACCCCACTTTGCAGTTATTTATTTGTAAAAAATGTTTGGAATCATGTATGATTTTCGTTCCTCTTCTCACGTGTACATCACTTTGTGTTGGTCTTTCACGTGGAATTCCAATAAAATTGATTCATGTTTGTGGCTGTAATGTGACAAAATGTGGAGAAGTTCAAGGGGGCCGAATACTTTTGCAAGCCACTGTATGTACTTTCTTTTCTATTTACCATGTTTATAGTTGTTACTTTAATATTAATATTTGTATGTTCAAAATAAATCAGTCACTCAATCAGTCAATTAATGCTTTACTTGTAAAATATCATGTTAATCTTAATATTGGAGGTGCTCCAATAGCAAAAACAAAGATAAACAGACACCCTATTCATCTCATACGACCCCCCCTCCCCCCACCCCAAAACAGATATAGCTGACCTTGACCTTCCCAGAGTTGTCTTCCTCTTCTTTCTTGTCCTCAAAATCGAAGGCCACAGTCATCCTCTGTTGTCTCTGCTCCTCCCACAGCGTAGGATTAAAGCTGTCGCTGTCCGACTGATAATCTGCACACACAGCATAAATTAACAGCCGAGGGTTTAAAATTATAGTCAGATAATCTTTACCTGGGTTACACGCGCGCGCGCACACACACACACACACACACACACACACACACACACACACTAAAGGAGTTCGTACCCTCATCGTGTCGCGGCTGCTGGGGAAACATGTAGTTGGTCAAAACCTTCTGTTTGGTTTCTGGGTGGGCTTCTGTCTGCAGTGGGATCAGAGCCTTGGACTGCAGACACAGACACACACACACACACACACACACAGTATTGTTGTAGGAACTTTTACTGATGACATCTATTCCATTATGTCTAATTTTAACCTGCACCTACCCCTTTTCCTAAAAACAAAGATTTCTGCCTGCTGCTCATTTAAATCGCTCACACAATCAGCTGCAGCAGAGCTCGACTTCAAACGAAACCTGCCGAGTGCTAATGCAAATCACTTGGGAAGGGTTTGCGAATCAATTTTCCCAACAGGGAAAATAAATGTTTCATTGCATTCGGATTACAAATATCACAACACATCCTAATTAAAACTGCATCAAGACATTATAGTTTACATTTTCTATTTTCGGATACAATGCTAGTAAACTTTTCTGTCTTCCTCGCAAACTTTAATGCGGACCGAATTCCCATGACGTCAGAGTCGCCACTTGTAATGCATCAAACAGCATGAGCGAATATGAGTTTCATTACTGAGGCAGAATATGCCGACATAAGTGGTGATATTAAATGTAAATGTGTGAACGCTCTGCCATTAAACAAATTGCATTTGAATTTTAAATTTGCTTTCCTCTTCAGCAGGTAAATAACGTTCCGAGCTTCTTGGGACTCTTGATTTCGTTAATGGCTTTGATTGAACTTAAAAATAAAAATGCAAATGTCTCAAAGAGCTGAAGAACAGTTTGGCTGTTTTTTCTGAATGACAGCTAAAACTGCATCATCTCTGTGGACTCTCTGTGCTGTATACAGCGCATTCATTGCAGAGAGAATCAAATTCAGAGGGCCCATAAAATGATTCATTGCTATGTAGCATCTATCTTATCACTGAGAAGATTAACATGCAGCAAACTCTCACTGAAAGCACAAAATCAAGTAATTATCAGTTCATTGTAGTGTCTTTAAAAAACAAAACAAAGGAGAGAATAGTGAGAAAATGAACAGGAGCTGACATAAAATATTTAGCATGTGTATTTTTCATCATTATCACCCTGTTGTGAATAAATCTCCCTATTTTATTGATTTATCTTTGCCACACCATTTTGATAAAAAGCCATTAGAAATGAAACGCGACACTAATTGATAATTAACAATAAAAACCTTCCAGTGACAGTAAAAAGGACCTGTTAGTGACTCATCTCCATATTTATACTCTCGAGCTCTGCCAGAGTTACTTTGCATCATCAAAGTGAAGAGTAATCCTTATTTGAACCTCGGTGCAGGCCCTTTCAGCTCCTTTGCCCATTCTTTTTAAAAAAAACTCTCTTTACTGACTGGTTAAACTGAGCAGCAGCCATGAACAGCAGGTGAGATGAGCCTCTGTGCTCTGAGATGACCATGTTGGGGATATGTACTGTCTGACATTACACAGAGCTATGAGTAGAAGAGGTGGCTCATGGGCGGTACTTGTACATATGTTGACCTTATGTTAAATATGAGAACTCAGATATGTGATAGAAACTAAGGAAAGGATAAAGAGGTTGAAAGTCTAGCAGAGAAACACAATTTTATAAAACATGCCATAGCATAGTTGTGGTAATTTAATTACAATGTCGATTTCGTTGTGTGTTTGTGCTGCACGTTTGTTAGCACACATTTGTTAGCTACGTGCTCTCTTGGAGAGCGTGGGCAGAGAGAAAGAGATACCTGATTGTCAGAGAGCCACAGAGCTGCCAGGTCCTTCAGCTTAGTGAAGGTAAACGGTAGATTCTTTAACCTAATCGAGAGAGACACACAGAGAGGGGGGGAGAGAGGGAAGGTGAGAAAGAAAAAAAAAACAGAGATGTTTCATCACCCACGCACTGTACAGCCCGCAGAGCATATAACCATAGCAACACACTCAGCCATTCCCATGGAAACAGTAGACCGAACCGAAACGACCATTGAAAAAGTTTGCGCTTGTGTGTGCATTGTATCTATTCACTACTGAGTCATAAAGGAGCTCGGTCTCTGCGTGTGTGTTTGTGCGCGTGGGTGTACCTGTTGTCGCTCAGGTTAAGGACTCGCAGTTTGGTCATCTGTCCGATCTCATCAGGAAGAAACTCCAGTTTGTTGGACCGCAGTGACATGACAGTCACGTTCTTGCAGTTACCGATCTGAAACACACAGACAGTCAGATTACATTAGATATACATCGCATAGTGAGCAAGAGCCACAGCATCACAATTAACCTATATTACACTGGACATCTTCAGACTGATGAGTGTTAAATTACAGATTGTATAAGACTTTTGAGCATCTTTGTAAGGTGCGTTTGATGATGTTCAACACCTTACGTTTACAAAATGTAATAATGTTGTTTTTAAAGTGACCATAATTTTTGTTTTCCATTCAAACATGTAATATATTTAATGCATCCAGATTTATCATCTTCTCTTTCAATAATGGGCTTCAACCAACCTAAGCTAGTAATACCTAGCATCATAATAGCTCCGAAAAAGAACATCTGCAACATGGCTGACATCTGTTATCACACTTTGAACCAGATAAAACAAAAAACACTTTCCAAAAAGTTGACTGCTAAAATAATGATTAAGAAAAACAGAATGAAATTAGGTACAAATCATTACTAAATCATAACAAAAATTGGGACAAGGACAAGAATTTAATGCTCATTTTCAACTAAATGGGAGAAAAACATTGATAAAAAGTTGGGACATGGGAACAAAAGCATGGAAAAGTGTCACTCCTGGAGTGGATCCAAATACAGTACACTGAAGGCTAAGTAGTTTAACAAGACGTTTTAATAACTGACCACAAAAAGGAACAGCAATGATCTAAAAACCCCAAATGCAAGTGAAATCAATCAACAACAGGTGAAGACAATTACAGCAAAGCTGGCAATCTCAAAGGAAGGAAAAACAAATGGAAACTAGAATAAGAACAACAACAAAAAACAAACCTTCAAAGTAAAACAGGAAGTAACCAGAAGACAAAAGAGACGAGCACTAACAGGAAGATGAAACACAAGAAGGAAGAGACAGGAAACACTGAGTGAACTGAAACTACTATTATTAATTATGATCAAGACATGAACCAAAACACAAGGACACAAAAACCCAGGACCATGACAAAAAGTTCTTCAATGTAAAGAAACACCAAGAGGAACGTCATTAGTGGGAGCTAATTAGGTTAATTAGGAAGATGGTTAGGAGGAAAACGAGTGGCCCAGATTGGCTTTAAGAATTATGGACAGGGAGGGGTTCAACAGCTTCATAATAACATCTTGCAAAGTAAAATTACAAAGAATTTGAGGAGATGATCATCCAACGCACATAATCTCATTAAAAGATTAAGAGAAACCAGAAAATATCACTGAGTAGAAATCGCTTCACAGGCTTACAGAGACTTCAGTAAGTCACTGTCAGCGGACACAGTTTGTTGCTGAGAAGTCTGCCATGTTTTACTCAGTTGTATATAGCATTTGTATTCTATTTTTATCTTATTGTATATTTTATTCTATTTTATTCTACTGTATATAGTATTTTATTTTATTCTATTCTGTACAGTTGTGTACTGTATTTATTCTTATTGTATTCTAATTTTTGCTTCATAACTTTTGCACTGTCCACTTCCTGCTGTGACAAAACAAATTTCCCACGTGTGGGACTAATAAAGGTTATCTTATCTTATCTTATCTTATGTTAAGAAAGTAACCGTGTGCACTCGTGCACATAATACATGCTGTATCAAAAAGATTCATCTGATTTCAAAAGGCTTTTTTTTAAGTAATGGACATAGAAGTGCAAAGATTTCAAGATGTGTCTTCATCTCCATACCTCGCGGGGCAGCTCTGAGAGGAAGTTCTCATCGGCAGCGAAGGTTCTCAGGCTGTGCAGGTAGCCGATGGTGGGAGGCAGCGACTCCAACTCATTACAACTACAGTCCAACTCCTCCAGTAGAGACAGACTGAGTGGAAGGAACAAAGGCAGGAAGGAAGAGGCAGAGAGAGCATGACAGAGATAGAAAGGAAATCATTCTGCAGGCAACACAATCTCTTCTGTAACATTAAATTACTCAGACATGGGTTTGAAAGAATAAGAATGGCAGTATTCGTTATTCCTACAGCTGTCAACACATCATGTGATAAGACTGAAACAAGGAATGAATGGATGGGGGGTGGGGAGTACTGTATATGTATCCAAAGCCTGATATATATTTTTTGTTTGAGCAATAGAGTACTATTGTTGTCCAACACACACATCATTAAATGAGCCTCATCATTTAACTTGGTGACACGTCAGCCTCACACACTATCACGATAAATTAAAAGTGTATTAAAATAGTGTGTTACCTCACTTAAATGAACATTTGTAGAGAAGGTTAAGGACTCTCTGAGGCATTTACACACAAAATGTTTTCAAAGTGTTTTGCTTAGGTTTGTGCTGGAGTAAGCTCCACAGACATGTTTACCTAGTTTCAGACTTTTCATGGGATTTGTTGACAGCAACAAACACGACGACTGTCAGCTGCCACATCTTTAAACGTGTTATGATGAAAAGGAAAATTTGCACCAGTTAATAAGTGGCGAGTGTTGAGAGAGAGGGAAAAGATCAACACATTGAAGAATCCATCAGTTATTCAACCAGCCAGTCAATCAATAAATGACTTAATATGAATTTGGCCTCTTTTTATGGCCACCCATCTCATCCCCTTTGGATATCTTAAAATTCTTCAACCTGGATCTCAATTTCTCCACTCCACTCAGTTATACAGCAAGATCCACAGCAGGCCCACTACAGGACACTATGACCGCCCCCTTTGACTGCCATCATTGTCCTAGCATCACGCTAACAGCAGGCTAATGCTAATGAGACAACAATTTTACATTAATGTACTGTCCCTGTTAACATTGCATTAGTCTGCTATTATTATTCCCGATAGACCGGACCATCTGGGCCACCATACGGTCTGACAGGAAGGAAAAGGATAGGGGAGGAAACAAGAGGAGAAAAGAGGAAAGGACTTTCACACCCCACATTTAACTTCAAGTTTCTTTCATTTAGTGTTGCTTGTGTTCCCAATCACAAGATTATAATCCTCCTTTTCCAAGGACAAAAAAGAAAAAAAACTCAGTTCCCTCTGGTTTAAATACTCAAGATGCACATTCATAGAAGCATTAGTCATGGGCAAACAAGTTAAGATACGTAGTAAAAATATAAAAGGATACACTCACCAATCACTTTATTGCGTATACCTGTTCAACTGCTTGTTAACGCAAATATTGCAGTTACTATGCAAATATAATCAGTGCATTTTGGCATATAGACATAGTCAAAACGCACTGCTGCCCAAACCGAGCATCAGAATGGGGAAGAAAGGTGATTTATGGAATTTGAAAATGGCGTGGTTATTGGTGCAGGACAGAAACTTTAGAAACTGCTGATCTACAGGGGTTTTCCCAAGCAACCATCACTAGGGTTGACAAAAATCATCCAAATTCAAGGAAATATACAGCAAGTGGCAGTTCTCTTGGTGAAAATGCCTTATTGATGTCGGTGGTCAGAGGAGAATGGCTGGGCTGCTCCGAGCTGATAGGAAGGAGTCAAATAACCACTCAGTACAACCAAGGTATGAAGGGCAGATGGGCTATAGAAGCAGAAGACAACACTGAGTTCCCCTTCTGTCCACAATTTACACGGGCTCACCAAAGTTGAAGACTGGAAAAACATTGCCTGGTCTGGGGAACATTTTAATGATAATGTCAGAATAAAATTCCACTTTGTTTTGTATCAACAGTTCAGTGCTGTAGGTGTAATGATTTTTAGGATATATTCTTGACACACTTTGGTAATCATGAAGCTGTCTGTTACTAATCTCTGAGGAATGTTTCCAGCAACTTGTTGAATCTTTACCAAATATGAAGGCAGTCAAAAGGGGACTCAACTAGCAAGGTGTACCTAATAAAGTGACCAGTGAGTGTACGCTGCCATGATGGCACCTTTCTTATGTCTAATGTAGCAGAGGCTTTAAACATTTTAAGACTTTAGTAAGCAAAACAATAACAGTAGTAGTACCAGCAGCAGTATTCATTCTATTTATTTATGTTCTATGTGGATTCGACACATATCCAGTAAAGTCGATATGCAGTATTTATTCTACATGGAAACTGAAACATTGGGAAGGGATCACATTCATCATTAGTAAGAAACACTTTAAAAACTAAAGGTAAGAAAAGGACCTTTTAAGGGGAATTAATGGATCTACAGCACTACTTATTGAAGCTAAAACCTGGGACCTGTCCAGGAAGACAAAATGTTTCCAGTGTGCTCAGATACAAATCTTGCAAAAGTGTAATGATAATGTTAAACATGGCATCTGCACATGTTTATGCATAAAGCCACATGGAAAAAAGTATCAATTTAACGTGTAAAAACAAACAAACAAACCAAAAAACCCAACAGAATCAAATTATTCCCATCCAAACTGATGTAGTTTAATATCACTCTAATTCTGGGCCATGTTTGGACTGCATTTCGTCAAACATTTACCAGCTCATAACTTCTAACTAATCTCTAAATATCGAGAAAGAGATGAAAGAAAAGCACTTTAAGTGGAATTTAAAAAAAAAAGAAAACAAAAATCTTCTGCCTAATTTAATAAATGCTCATATTTTCCCAAAACAAATAATGGAATTACTGCCACCAAATCTGGACTGTGATGGATAATAATGAGAATGTAATCACATTACTGTAATCATTTTTACATGCAATCATTTCCATCTGAACGCTGCAGATTTTTACTGGTATGCTACTTTTTCAGTGAGAGTCTTACTCAAACGTTACATCCAAATGTCCCAACAAGAAGAAAATGCAAAGTCGTGTTTATGTTTGCATGTAATTCATGTATTAATGTGAAGATGTTTCCCACATGGACAGCATGTGGCAGCAAGCATGAATTCTTGTATCTGTAACACAGCTGAACATTTGTCTGTCTCTGAACACACCCCCGGATCCAGGAGGCTAATGTTACTCACCCTTGCTTGGGCTTCGGACTAACGCCGCGGCAATGCAGCAAACACAACACACAGAACCCCCCCCCAGTCATCAGCCAGCATAACAACACAGCAGCTAACAGCAATAAACAAGGAAAACAACAACCCACCAACGATACATGTCACCTGTGGAGATCATCTAAAATGACAGCAGGTTCTGCTGAAGGAGCTTTTAAAGTTTTTTGAAGAAAAAAAAGTATACACTATAAAAGTATAGATGTGTATTTGGCTTTGATGGAGTGTGTGTGCATTTTTCTTACCTCCCAATGGTGTTAGGCAGTGAGGTTAGCTGGTTGTCATCTACCTTTAGTGTTGTCAGCTTCTTTAACATTCCTGCAAACACACACACATGCAAAATTACTCTGTTCCTAGATCAGGGGCCTCAAACCTGTGGCTCAGGTGCTACAGTACATTCATCTCCACTTGCTCCCTGTGGCTGTTAGAAAAAGAAGATGAATATGGAAATAAACAGCAGTTTAAAAAAACGTATGAGTGTCTCTGGACTGTGGGAGGATTTCAGAGTATCTGCAGAGAACCAAGACACAACCATGACATACAAACTCCACACAGAAACACCTCAACCGTTGGTGTAAAGTGACTCTTTACACCAGGGGTAGGCAACTCCAGGCCTCGAGTGCCGGTGTCCAAATGTCAAATGATTAGTTCATTACCAGGCCTCTGGAGAACTTCGAGACATGTTGAGGAGGTCGTTTAGCAATTTCAATCAGTTGTGTTGGATCAAGGACACATCTAAAACCTGCAGGACGCCGGCACTCGAGGCCTGGAGTTGCCACCCCTGCTTTACGTTATCTACAGACTGTGAAAAGCTGACCAAGAATCCTGGCTACACATGAAAAACAGCCAAACAATACCACAATCAAAAACAACTGGGGTTTAATATTTCCAGCGTTTCTTATCGTAACTGCAAATATCTCTGAAAACAATGACCAATTTACTGAACAGTTTCTGATGCTCAGGTTGCAGGTAAACAAGGCACTATTTAGCTCCAAATTCTCTTTCAGCAAACCTCTTGGCAATGAATGGAAAAACACCCCAGTCAGCACAGTCACACACACCTAGGAATTCAAACTACAGCACAGTGATAATGTGTGGCATTTATCAGTAGTGTCAATATGCTTGCAATATTGTGTTAATATAGGGATGGCAATGTCAATATTTTATTAAATAAAATAAAAATACACTGGGAATACTATGAACAAGAGGGCTCATCGCATGCACCACCATCATGAGATTTTCCAGATTTCCCTAAATCAGCTCTACCGAACTGAAATCAGCTGATTGTAGCTCAAACGCACAGGAAGACAAAACATGTTTGTTTGAGGCTTTTTTTCTTTCTATCCGCCTGAAGCTTAGATAAGTGAAGAACCTTTGTCACGACAGTAACAATATAATTATAATTGTATTGTAATTACTGAATGTAATAAACTACAGCAATACTGAAAAATGTAATGTGATTAACACATTACCCCCAACAGTGGCCTTACGGTAGGGTTTGGGAGGTTTTCGTGTCGGTATGCTTGACAATCTCATTTTATGGCAAAAAAATAACTAAAGTGAGATAACTTTAGTCTTGTTGACAAAGTTTAACTCTGATGACAGTTGAAACAATCTGATAAATTGAGGTATGGTTTTGCAATACTTGGCATATTGTACAATGTTACTATAGTATCAAAGTATTGATATAATATATTATGGGGTGCCTGGTGATTCCCACCTCAAACAGCCAGCTACCCTCAGTGCTGCTGGTGACTTTTCTGTCTTTTGCCTGTGGCAATAACGCTGTGTGGATAATCATCGCTGAATAAAAAATATGCTAAAATATCCAATATTTTATTTAAATGTGCTGCTGCCCTACTGGTATATACTTAAAATGAAGCTAACACATTTCCATTTGCTTTCATTACTTTTAAAGTCATTAGGCTACTCAGAGTCTTTGTTTATGTTTGGAAAATGACAGAATTTAGGCTAGCTGTTGCTCTCTGTTTTCAGCATTTATGCTACTTAGCTAACAATGTTAGCTTTACTTGTCAAATCTTAAATTGGCCTCCACAAAAGCACAACAGAATGACCAGTTTGGTAAAAGTATAAAGTAGGTAACATTTTCTGAATGACTCATAGTGTTTTTTGTGCGTTTGCGTGTCCATATGTGTATACCTATAGAATCAGGAAGGTGCTGCAGCATGTTGGAGGATAGCAGCAGGTCTTCCAAAGCCTCGCAGCCCGAAATGTCCGCGTCCAATGTCTCGATACGATTCTTAGCCAAGTCCAAGTACCGCAATTGACGAAGCTTCCCTATTGACTATTGTGCGGGGAGAAAAGAACAGAGTAAAGACGAATAAGCAGAAATCGGAAAAAAGCATAGACATGTTCAACTGTATATGCTCACATGAAGCTTTTTGTCCCAACTTCTGCTCACCCCTGGTATAGTCTGCAGAGAGTTATTATCAAGCCATAGCTCCTTCAGATTGTGGATCTGTTCCAACACCTCCGGCTGACATGCGAAAAGAAAAACCGACATTTTCACTGAACACACGCTATAAATTATACATTTAGACTTCGCATTTATATTGAGACTACTAATTATGTACAGGTGCAGCTTTTCTTTTCTGCAGTTCATTTACAGATAACACTTTTGGTTGTGTTACTTTATTGTTTAGTAGCTTAAACATACTGCATGCACAGCACTGTATTGTTCAACCTTTTATGTTTCTGCTTCTCTTAATTTTCCATGTCCACATTTACTAATTTCATTTCTAAAACATGCGTTAGCTGGTCTCACCACTTCAGAAAATTCATTGCTACCCAGATCCAGCCTCTCGAGCTGTGTCAGTCTGTGGATGGACCTGAGAGGAAAGAATCCACTGATTAGTACAGGTTTGACATTTTGTACATAAATTTAAAATTGTACGCAACGAAGACCTCACAGCACACATTTAAAATTTTAAATACTTCATCTGAATTTGGACACAGTGAATTCTTATGCTGTGGAACTTCTGACAAACTTACTCAGTTTGTTAGAAGTTTTGAGCCCAAGCAAACCCCTGTACTGCGGTGACTTTAGCATGTAGCATACGTATACACCAGAATTTACTGTTTAGCGCAGGCAGAGAACATTTGGCAAGTTTTTCATAGGCACAACCCACATATTGAACTCTGCTCTTTAACCCACAGATGCATTTTCCTTACAAATGTGGATCCTTTAAAGGGGAAACTAGCAGGCTTTCCAGTCATATAAGATATATTTCCAAGACGCATTTTTACAACAAAGACATAATCAACTGAACACAAATTTCATTATCTTTTGTGATTAAGTTTAGCAATTGCATTGGTAGGGTAACCGGCATTAATATTACCACTTTTCACAAGATACTGTTACTGAAATCACTGTTAATCTGCAAGTGCTGTACAAGGTTATTGAGTCTAGAAGCAGTTTGTAGTGGAGCTGTCCTCTATGGTATGGTGAGGATAAAGTCAGCTACATAACATTAAACCGCAAACA
Source organism: Perissodus microlepis (assembly GCF_051167445.1). Lineage (NCBI taxonomy): Eukaryota > Metazoa > Chordata > Actinopteri > Cichliformes > Cichlidae > Perissodus > Perissodus microlepis. The sequence continues at coordinate 30,670,943 of NC_140477.1, forward strand.
TTTAAAACAGTTATGAGTGACACACTGCTGTTATATCAGGCTTCGTCAGTATTTGAGAACACCTGCAGAGATAAATACAGTTTTTATCCGGTGATCTGGAAATGCAAGCGCACACTCAGGAACACATGAGACTAAATGTTTCTCTCGCTCTCTCTCTCACACACACACACAAACACACACACTTACACATATACTCAAAAACACATATGGCAGTTTGTCTCACTTTGGCATTGTTTTCAGGTGGTTCTCCCTCAGCTCCAGGATCCGTAGTTTGGAGAGTCTGAAAAGCCAGAAGGCACATGAAACTTAATTCAATGCAATAACAATCTATCGACCGCAACAGCTAATGCTTGGGAAGTTACATCAGGTCAAATAAGAGAAACAAGCCCCGTTTAATTTGGTACAAAACAGTGCCAAACCCATTTTGACACTGAAAGCATTACATATGATCAGCCCCCACTGGTATTCATCCATTCAGAGAATACCTGCAACATATAGATTTTCATATGCTCTAGCAAACAGTAGCACACTATGACCTGGATAAAATGCTAAAATGTATAGTGATGAGGTAAAGATGGATAACTGGTTAACTGGAAACAAATTCATTAGCAAACTGTGAAGGCTAATGAACCTGTATGTGCACAAAAATAGAGACTCTGTTCACCAAAGTACTTAATCACAAGCTATCAAAGACAGTCAGTTTACCTCCCAAAGTTAGCAGGCAGATACTCCAGGAAGGCATCGTTTAAAAAGAGCTGGGTCAGATTCAGGAGCTGCGTAAAACCATCTGGGAGTCTGGGAAAGAAAGACAGAAAGAAATTGTGCAAAACAAGAAAGATGAAAAAGGTGTGCGTCCTTGAACGGCCTCAGTGGAACAAGACACGGACAAAGTTCCCATAACAACCCCTGCAGAAACAGCTAACTGCTGTTAGCCTGCGGATGACTCATCTGCTGCGTGCACACGCTCCCTCACACACACACACTGACACACACAGACACACAAAGCATGGGAAACCTGCAGGATACTGTGTGGTTGACTCTAGTTTTGCTTCGTGGCATTAACACACCGATAAGAAAACAGCAATTACAAGTGTAACACCTGATGCTCAAAGTATAATGATAAACGACACCAGCGCTCTACTGAAATACTTACATCGTCTGCTGCAGGCCAATACTGATTCTACGGGATATGAATACAAGAGCATGGCTGTACAGGGTTTATGGATGCAGCCAATTATTATAAAATATTCAGCCTCTCTGGTGCTACATGAATATGAATATGTAAAAGCAGGGTGACCTGTAAAAGTGTGAAATGCTGCAATCAAACAAACTTGAAGCACGCTTTCCTTTCTTCAACTGAAATTTGCTTCCTAAATATAACCGAGCCAAAGTGAACGTCTTAGAGATGTTTGTTCTTATGATGATGCAGTCAGCGTTTTCACCGTGGTTGTTATCCAGAGGCTGCGTGCTTGGAGTAATTAGATGCACAATGTTCAATTTTTCAACCTAGCTTGTAAACATTAAGGTTGACAGCCATCAAACCAGAGACTGAAGTAATGTGTAACAGGTTCAGCTGTGCAGTAATGTGCAGAGTGTACAGTTTGTGTCTTACTTGGTGATGGGGTTGACACTGGCTTCCACCACAGACAAGCCTTTACAGCATTTTATATTGTCTGGAAACTCCTGGATTCCTGTTTGACAGGAAGAGAGTCATACATGATGTTTAGTTTCACAAAAGTCTGGACCACCTGGTTTTGTTTCTTCTTCTTCGTTGTGAAGTTTCGGTATTGCAATTATGAGGCTTCGTCCTGTTATTTTAAACCAGGGTTGTTTAGGCTGGATACCGTTTTTACTGATGTCTAGCTCTTTCAGGTTCACCAGGCTGGCGATGGTGGTGGGCAGGTTGGACAGGTCGTTATCTGGCATGCTCAGCTTCTTCAAGGCCTGGCAGTTGAAGAGTTGCTGTGGGAACACAAAGAGGGACGATAAAGGAATTATGATCTTGGCAGGGTGTAGAACGTCACCTGGAGGCATGAGGCACTTAATGTTTTTCGAAAAGCTAGGCCACTTTAGCAGCACTTGTCTATTAATAATGCAAATGTATGTCTTCCCAAAGGACAAAACACATTATAGATTGAAAGGAAAAGACATCTAGACAAATGTGCTCCTAAACAGAAAAATTATGCTAATAAGAAAATATATACAAAAATGAAAGAATTTGGGGGCATGTAAATGCGATAAATGCTCTAGGAATTCAGAAATACCCATGTAAAAAATATAACAAAGCAAATGGTCAAAACTAAAAGGTGATTCCGATATAGCAGATTCTAAATGAGCAGCAACACAATGGTTAAGAAAAAACGTATCTAGATAGCAAAACAGCTTCACTCAATCTTCACTCCCTGCATTTTAACAAAACTTTCAATCACTCTTTCTGCCTGCTAGAATCAATAACAGCTGCATTTAACATCCAGAGATAAGGCCAGAGTTTTAGGCCAAATAGTGAAGTATATGGGCTCAGCAAGAGTATTACTCTCAATGACCACGCTAAGCTAACCTTGACAGTTTTTCTACAGACTCACTATGGTATGAAACCAAAAGGTGTTTCTCTTCATAAATGTATCTGATTGTTATATAGCAACAATAAGCCAGCTGATAATAAGCCAGTAATTCAAGTTTTAGCTAATATCAATTTAAAAAATAAACATTGTGCTAGCTACAGTAGCTGGGTTATAATCCTCTTGCTTGCCAATATGGCTACTTTTATATGAATGTCATCAAAGTGGGAATATTTTTATTGCTTAAATATATCAATAGTAAAGCAACTGCAATATTACCGGTTTTGGTTGCTAAGTAAAAGCTATTATATCCTCCTGAGACCTAAGGAAACAAATATCTTTCAATGTCCTGCCTATTTGGAGCTAAAAGAGGCCACCTGAACACATGAGATATCACTGGAAAGGCCACAATGTCCTCTTCTGAGCGCAACATGACTTATTAGGGTAACTCAAATACGTCAAAAGATATAGACCAAAACCAAATGTCTATTAAAGAAGACATAAAAGAATAGGCTGGTTTTCAGGAAGATATGCTAACAGCTATTGTCAAGATAAAATGGAAAATTTGCATACCCTGAATTAATGTAGTCTCATATACAACACAGTCTCTCTAAACTTCTTCCCAAACTTATAGAAGAATTGAACATTGAATGTTCTTAGTGTAGTACTTGCACTTTTAGTTTTATGCAACATGACCCTCATGAATATACAGTAATTAGCCACACCAAAAAAAACCCAATAGCATACAAAGTGGATTAAACTAATAATCTTTTTATTTTGCAATGGCTTTTTGGAAACTTGGGTCCCTGGTCCCAAAAGGTTGATTCTGTTCATCTGGACGTAGCGTTTTCAATGCAAGAAATGTTTCGTCACTCATCCAAGTGACTTTTTCACTCTAAGCTGACTGCAGGTTTCTCCAGTCTTATAAACAGTACATTGCACAATAACTGAAACCAGCCCACTGAATGAACAATGGGCTGTGAGGTCAGATCATTAATATGCAAATTCTCATGACCATTGATGGACAACCACTGATCAAAGCCTACTGATCATTGATCAGTACTCATGGCCATTGATCCCACTGATCAATGGCCATGAGTACCATTCACAGAGAGTTGAGGAATGGCTGCAATCACAGCATTGTAAGATGGCAAAAATGTGCCCTCAGTCCCCCTCCTCGATTCAGAGATGGTCTTTCCCTTTTCACGTAAATGGCCTCCTTGACGCCCCGTTCAAACCAGCGTTCCTCCCTGTCCAGGATGTGAACATCCTCATCCTTGAAAGAGTGTCCACTGGCCTGTAGGTGTAAATAGGCTGCAGAGTCCTGGCCTGACGAGTTTGGTCTTCTGTGTTGTGCCATCCGCTTTGCCAGAGGTTGTTTGGTTTCCCTGATGTATAAATCCTGGCAATCCTCCTGGCACTTAATAGCGTACATTATGTTACTCTGTTTGTGTCGGGGGACCTGATCCTTGGGGTGGACCAATTTTTGGTGCAGCGTTTTTTTTTGGGGTGTAAAAGCCACAGAGACACAGTGTTTAGAAAAAATGTGTCTCAACTGCTCCGATACTCCTGACACGTATGGGATCACTAAGGGTTTTCGCTTAGGCAGCAGTTGTCCTTCTCTTCTGGATCAGCTGGAACTTTCTTTAGGTGCCTTCCCAGCTTTGACAAATGTCCAGCTGGGATAACCACATTTACTCAGGGCCTTCTTGATGTGATGTGTTCTATGCTACTTTAAAAAGTACTAGCTAGCTGTAGTATATTTTGTTGCAAACCCTCAAAACATTTGAAGAGGCAGCAGCCTCTTTCCTGCAGATCAATGTGCAAGTTTTTGGGCTGTGGGAGGTACCTAGAAAGGAACTACGGCAGCACGGGCTCCACACAGAAATAACCCTGACCACATCTAAAACCACTTCTTGCTACGTAGTGAAAGTGCTAACAACTGCACTACCGTGCCACTGTTCCCAGATCCAAACTTGATCAAACATCTGGGCTTATTCAGGATCCAAAGACTCTGCTGCCATCACTTGTAGACCAACGTCAAGTGACACATCTATGGTTTCCTTGTCCATGCCCAGACATATCAAAGCTATTTTGGAGGCATGTTGGGGGAAGAACTGACACAATCTTAAGTAGGTGATTTTAATTCTGAAGATCATATATATTTTGGTTATTTTATTGACCAGGCAATATGTCACCTTCATTAATTCTAGGACATTCTCTTCAGTAAAAAGTACAGCACATAAGCCACAGCATATATATTCTAAAATGGACAGATCTGCTCTGTGTGGAGAGGTCACAGCAGGCCACTGTAACAGAGCCTTCTAAACACTCACACACATGTAGAAGCTGCCCAACTCACTCACATTGGAGCCAGTGACTTAATATGCATTGCTGGCACAGACATACATTGTCAAGACTGAGCAGAATTTTTTTGTGCAAGTTAAATGCGAGGTCGCACATCTCATCTCATACATCCTTATTAGACTGTCTCCATTCACGCAGGCTATATTTAGAAATCTAATTCAACATCTTTGTCATTTAAACCAGGCCAGGATATCCATAAAATGCGACGGCCCTTTAATAAGCAGCACCTGTAATTCTCCTTGAAATTTTAGAAGGGCGTTCTGCATCAGCAGTCCCCACGTGGGCTGCTTCTGTGCAGCTCCCAGTGTGAACTCATGGATATTAATGTATCAATATTGCCCAGTAAGGGTATCGCCACAAAATAGTGAGAGGGCATTTTAAGTTAGCATCAGTGTTTCACATCCGAAATCCAAATTCGAAAAAATCATAAACAAAGCAACAAGACTAATGGTCAGCATCGCATACACAACTGTACAAAAAAGGTGCAGAACTAGCTCAATAAACCTGAGTGGGTCAAGTGAAAAGGCAGTTTTTGATCCCTAATTGTTACTCAGGGTACCAGTGGATGAACAGCTTTTAATTGTGAATTTGATAAACTGTCAGAAAAAACAGATTTTAGTTTAGTAGTAGAAGCTTAATAGTAGAAGAAGAAATTTTAAAAAGGCATAAGGATTAGTAAACCCCCCAAAAGAGGTCAGTAAAAGGAAGAAGAGTTATATCAGGAAAAAATTTACATATGACTCAGGGGTACCTTGGGTAATTCCTCAATCTGGTTGGCATCTAGATAGAGCTCCTCCAGAGTTCTCTCAAAGCTGAAGATTTCCTTGGGGACCTGCTGCAGGCTGCAGTGGGAGTAGTCCAACACTGAGATCACTTCCTCTTCACCACGGAAACAACGGCACGGCACCAGCCGGCCAATCAGCTTCCGTTTAGTGGTCATTTCCAGACACTGCACTGAAATGGCGAGAAAAGGAGAGAACAGACATGATGTTAGAGGCCTTTAAGGTTCAGCAGCTCGTGATTTTAACAGGCTTGTTGTACCGGTTTCTTATTAATTATATTATTTTTAATTTGTAGATATTCTATATGTAATTTAAACGGTTTTCTCTTTGTTTTGTATCTGTAGAACTTTGGCCAACACTGTTGGATGTAAAGTGCGTCATAAATAAAGATGCTATGCTATGCTACCTGATGGAGTTCTTCTGTGTAGAACCTTGTCAGTCTGATAGCATCATTAACAGTATATGGGCAGACTAGCGTACTAAAAGACAGGCTCTGATATAAGAAACTAGTTATACAAAGTGTTTCCATAGTGAAAAAATCGTGAGTGGGATTTTCTATAAAACGTGGGAAACAAATTCTAAAAACTATGTGATAAAAAATGTGAGTTGCATTCATTCACAGTGACAGATTTTGCATCTTTTGATGAGTAATGAAATAAATAAATGCACAAAGAAACATTTTCACAAGCCACCTACTGCAAAATTATTCATACTGTGCAGAAGGAAAAAATGTGCTCATTTGAATCTCAAGGTGCAAAAAACAATGTGTTAAACACAGTGGGATCAGATATAGGAGCTTTTCATTGTACAAATATCACCTACAAGCCTTGCATAGACTGGAGGACTGTTCATCCTATGCATCGTGAGCCCTCCACAGCCTTGCAGAGGATGAGAAACCAGTGGTGACCAAACGGTTTGCTGAGTCACGTTAGTGTGTCTTGGGATTTTGTAGCAATCATGCATTATTACTGCAATATAATTTTTAATGAATTACTGACTTGTTCTATCTGTAGGCACTCTGTAGTTCCTCATAAATACAGAAGCAAGCTGTCAAAAGTAATCAAGCCTGCTCAGACTTGATCCCACCAAATGGTGGTAATTTATACAGTGTGACACATCAAAGCCCCAATTCATGACAAGAAGAATGATAAAATATGTGACACAAAAATTTGATCACTTCCTGTTTTTTGAGAAAACTGCAACTAACAACACTTTGATCCCCACCAAAAACCACCTGAGGAAAAACGAGAACAGTATCAGCAGAAACTACTAAGCTTCAATAGCTTCAGTCAAGTCTGGGGTGACAAGAGTTCCTCGGTCCAAATTCATCATCAAGCTTAGTTAGCTAACAGTAACAAGCATGAAAAGAAACTAGCATTCCTTTGAGGCTGAAACGGAAAACGTTTGACGGACTGTGTAAAAGTCTCATAAATGGTGAGGCAAGTCCGTATTGGTGTTTTTTGCTACAGAAAAAATAATGCAAGTGTACCAGATGATAACAGATGCTGCAAATACACATAGCACCCTCATCTGACCATGGAATGAAGGGAAGATATTGACTGATAAAGAGAGAGGGGTGAGCAACCTTTACTTTCAACAGAGTAATTTTTGCCCTTCTCAACCTTCAAATCAATGCAAAGCCAGTGAAGGGAATTAGATACTAGCTTAGGCTTCAAATGCTGTAGTTCAATTTAATTCAGTTTCATTTATACAGTGACAAATCACAACAACAGCGCTTCATAATGTAAGGTAGACCCTACAGTAATAAATACAGAGAAAACTCCAACAATCATATGACCCCCTAAGAGCAAGCACTTTGGCGACAGTGGGACGTAAAAACTCCCTTTTAACAGGAAGAAACCTCCAGCAGAACCAGGCTCAGGGAGGGGCGGGGCCATCTGCAGTGACCGATTGGGGTGAGAGAAGGAAGACAGGATAAAGACATGCCGTGGAAGAGAGCCAGAGAATAATAACAACTATGATTCAGTGCAGAGAGGTCTATTAACACATAGTGAGTTAGAAAGGTGACTAAAGAGGAAATACTCAATGCATCATGGGATTCCCCTAGCAGTCTACACCTACTGCAGCATAACTAAGAGAGTTATGCTGCATTAGTTATGCTGGGCTTAAGGGCCTAATCCTAAAGGTAGAGATAGGTTCTGCCAGACACAGGATGTGTGTGGCATGGTTCATGGTTTTTCTATAAAAATACTGGACACAAAACATTTTTTTTACTTGTGAAAACATAAACAATATCAGATTTTGTCATCTATTCATAATTTGGTTAGTGGTTTACAACATTAATAATAAGATAAGATAATCTTGATGTCCAAAATTAGTGAGTTGATCCTTTTAAATCTAAACCACAGTTCAAAATCGGCATACAAAGTATTTTAATCTGCACGTACCAAATCGTTCTGTTGGTTCGAGCCTCTCTGTGTGGTGTCAAGTTTGAACGTTCTCCTCATCCTGACTCTTAATTAAGTTTGTGTAAATGTGAGTGTGGCTGACTGACAGCCCTGTGAGAGACAAAAACAAAGTAGTCTACCAAAAAATATGAACGCAGTGACCTAAAATTGCTGAATGATTATTTGAGCTGTTTTCTTACACTGAATTTGAATGAACTACTGCTGTACTCAGATTTGAGTCCATGGTCAAGTACAGGAATCAGTGCCCACATCCTTTTGAAATAGACCGACTCTGAGCTAGATCAGACATGGACACTGCTAAAGGTTTGCTCTCACAGTAAAATTAAACTAATGTGGGTATTTGGGTGGATTATCCACACTAAGTGTCCCCCGTCCAACCAAACCAAAACTGCAGGTGAAGTCGTATTATAAGTGACTTATAAAGAACGATATCATTTACACTAGCACCACATTTTTGTGAAGTGAGACATATTAACTTCACGTAAACTTTGACATTTTTGCATAGATTAAGGAATGTGGATTTTCCTGCTGTGGATAGGAGAAAAAAACTGCACCAATGTAAAAGGCCATGTGTACGGTGGCCCTGTGAGTTCAAATGCACTGAAACTGCAGCAAATAGAAAAAGGCTGCAAAAACAACAGAAGAACAGAAAAAAATAATGCAGTAAAAGTTCACAAAGAAAAACGAGAGAAGTGTTTTGGGGAGACAAAACAGCTGCAGAAGTGACAAGCTAACAGAAAACGGCTAAAAGCAAACAAATGTTTACAATATTATATGAATTATGTGATTAAAACACACATTACCTTGCATCTTTTTCTGAATCCTTTTCAAGTATGTCTCAGTACAATCTTTTACCTGTTTTGGTTTCTGTCACTTCCACAACTTTTCCATCTTACCTAAAAATCCGTCAGTTGTGTTTTGTGAGGGGTTTTTTTTTCAACTTTTATTCAGACCTTTATGTTTTGTTTTTGTTTTGTGTTTTAATTCAACTGCGGCCACTGTACATATTGGATACGTGAAGATTGTTCCAAGATAGAGAAAAATGTGAAATTATACTTTAGGTCACAGGTGTTGAAGGACCCACATTAGTTTAAAAGCTTCACATGACTGTCAGGCAGATGTAAAACTCACATGGCAGATGGGTATCACAGTGATCCCCCGCCAACCAGCAGTTACCCAGTTCACAGCAGGCTGAGGCTCGGCTCGCTTTGACACACACACACACACACACACACACACACACACACACACACACACACACACACACACACACACACACACACACACACACACGGTCTTTTCAAACAACAAGCCAGAGCCATATAATTAGACCGAATCCTTTGTAATTCTGCGACAACATCGCTCCATTACACAACTCCATTTAAAAAGCTTGTGGCTGAATGGCATAAGTAGGCTAACCATGGTTATTAAAGTCCTTGAGTGAGGACTCATCATTCAGCTTTATCATTGCAAACCCACTCGCTTGCTGCGCTCAATCTATTGACAAATAAAGACATTTTAACGCCAGCCCTTTCAAACGGAACAAAGAGCGAGTTTTCAGTGATTGGACTTCAATTTCCTGCTTGATCTTCAACTGCCATCGAGCACAACAGCAACTGGATGCGATGAGGAGCTGCACAGCGGCATGAAAAGAAAGAGATGAGGAAACTAAAGAGAGAACGTGAAAATAAGAAGGTGTAGAGAGCAGTGAGAGGAACACCAGGAGGCTCAGAGATAAGACCTGCAGCTTTATCTGGCTATAAACACACACATGTCCAGCTGCACAGTGAGACCAGATGAATTCAGACGATAGAGAGAGTAATCTTGAACATTGCGAGTACACTGTGTTATCTGCTCTAGCTTTTTGCAAGCCACTGAAATCAGATAAAAAGGTCGCAGATCCTGCAGGACTGTTTATCTAAAAGGACTGGACCATTAAAATCAATGCATCCTTATCCACAGTCATGCTCAGTGCAGGTGTAATGAGGCCAGCTGACATTTACTGTTTGCCTATTCTATGTGTAAACCCGGCAGTCAGTGCTTCTCACGATGCTGTTTGGCGGCGGCTTGTCTGTGTATTACTTTTACCGCAGATACTCGGCCACTTCAGTAGTTACACCTGCCTTAATTATTTGTGAAATAGATTCAATAAGATGCTTGAAACATTCCTCAATGATCTTTGTCCATGTTGATATGATAGCATGTCATATTTGCTGCAGATTTATCAGCTGCACATGCACAGTGTGAATATGCTGTTACACCACATCCCAAACGTGCTCTACTGGCTTAAAATCAGGGCCATCTGAGGCCATTTGAGTCTAAACTGAGTTTTAAAGCAAATAGCGTGGATACTATTAAGAAAGTGTAAAAAGTTTTAACCTAATGTTTTCTTATATATTTTTTAAATATATAACTAACTACGTCACTTTGGAGACTTTGAAGAAATTGATGTGTTAATTACACTACTGTGACATAAACTGTATAATCAATATAATCATGATGTACACTGCATATTATGGAATATTAATGCTACATCTCTCCTAGATATGAGAACTGTAAACCATGCTAACATCAGATGTCTACCTTTTATTGAAAGTAGTACAGTGCAGTTCTGCGCGGCACTATTCAGTTCAATTCAATTCAGTTTTACTTATAGTGCTAAATCAAAACAACTGCTTTAAGGTGCTTTATATTGTAAGGTAAAGATCCTATAACAATACAAAGAAAACAAGAAAACCCAAGCAATAATATGATCCCCTTTGAGCATGCACTTTGGCGACAGTGGGGAGGAAAACCTTCCTTTAAACAGGAAAAAAACCTCTGCAGGAAGCAGGCTCAGGGAGGGGCAGCAACCTGTCGTGACTGGTTGGGATAAGGGGAGGAAAACAGGTCAAAGACATGCTGAAAAAAGCCAGAGGTGAATAATAACTACTGATTAAATGCAGAGTGGTGTATAAACATATAGCGAGTGAAAAAGAAACACTCAGTGCATGATGGGAAGCCCCAAGCAGCCCAGACCTATTGCAGTGTAACTAAGGGAGGATTCAGGGTCACCTGATCCAACCCTAACTACCAAATAAACTACCAAAAAGACTCTCTATCAAATATATTAAAGCAAACACATACAGATGTATTGCTTTGCTTTTTTTCATAGCTACACAACTACACTGATGTGATCCGTATTTCCTGATTTCTAAGAAAGGGCCTGACTTGGAAACAATGTGCCCTCTGGTCATCCGCTTTATAATTAAGTTCCCCAATCAAACCACAACCATTTTGGCTGGGACTTAACATTGCTGTCCCAACAGCATTTGCTCAGAAACATTTAATGTTAACAGTATCCGGGCCTGGAGCAAACTACACCTGCTCTTTACAATCTTTATTAGATTCTCTGCAATATAAAGATGCCTAAACAAAGAGGTAACACACCACATGTGTCCACGCTCAGCTTGCTAGTGTGGCTGTCTGAGCACAGGCGGCAGAAGTCAGCTGACACACTCCATCGTGGTTACACAGCACTAAGGATCTTCTCAGTGGCTGAGTAAGAAGGCAAGCGGACTGCTTGTTGGGCTTAAAAATACATAATTAGCAAACATGCAAAATCAGTTTCAGTGTCTACAGCATCCTCGAATCATTAAGCCAGATGGCCCAGTATAATGTTCCAGACAAACCAGTAACACTAACCACAGGTGACGTGACCCACAAATCAGAGTTTGTTAAAACTCATTTTCCGTCTATAACGTGCCTTTTTTGACTCTGGAGGTTTGGCTTTAGTTATCGTTATTCATTGTGTGTGTGTGTGTGTGTGTGTGTGTGTGTGTGTGTGTGTGTGTGTGATCCATCACACATAAACAAAAACATTTGTTTTCCTGACTGAGGTGACTTTGAGTAATTACAGAACTCACTAAAAGGAGCACAGAAAAATAACTTTTGTCTTGAAAACGTGCAAAATATGAGCTCGCCGTCTGCTAAGAAATCTGTTTCTATAAGCTACTGATAGTGCAGCTGCCTGCTCTGCCCTCACGGTTATGGATGTAACAGCTTAATTTACAAAGACAGAGTAGACTAAAAATAACAGCTTTTTGTCAACGGAGCGGAGAGGGAACGAGAGAGAGGAGCTGATGTCGCCCAGGCAAGTATTAACAACAGCAGGGTGACAAATAGCAAATATGGGTGTGGGTATGTGTCTGTTGAGGGGGGGTGTTTACATGGGCAGCAGTGAGAGACTTTTGTGGGCAGTCACCTTCATGACACAGACACCTGCACAGACTGATTATCTGAAGTTCATGAGGAAAAGAAGAGGGAGCTGTGCTGCCACTGTTCACAACAGATATCACACCAAAAGACAAATAACAAGGATGAAGACCGCTCTGTATGACCCATATATCAATATAACAGTGCAAAGGACTTGGCCACGTGGCCATTCATGGATGCAGTGAAATATTTTAGTCATCGTTAGGTTTTGTCTTTATTTCTAACACACTGATCACCTCTGCTAGAGTGAATGTAAAGGGGGTGCCAAAGTGTGTCCAGTCCTGCCCAGACATCCAGATAGCATGCAGCACAAAAAAAAAGAAAAAAAAAAGAAATACAATTTGGATGGGAGTCAGAATGAGCCAGTACCAATAGGATGAAACAAGGAAGTGAGCGTGGTTGGCTGTGTTGGCTCTTGCTGCTGCTATGGAAACAGCATGACGGAGCAGACTGACTCTGCAGAGGCAATGCTTCATGTGCAAGTGCAAGCCCCCCCCCCCCACACACATTTAAATAGGTTTGGTAATCATCATAATAATTATGACATAAAACAGAAAACAAAGATGTAGTGAGAAGTTTTACAAGAACTGCTACTGTAACATACACCCGCCCACATGTGCACACGCACAGACTTAAGCACCTCCACACATGTACACTTTTACACACCAGCAGCGGGTGAAAAAGAAGAAGACTGTGATGAAGAAGTATTAACGCCACACTGCACGCTGTTAAAAATACTCGAGAGAGAGCCAAAAATCCAACTCAGAAGAAAGTAAAAATGCAGCAGTATTGGTAAAAACGTGCAGACTTCATTATGTGAAAAGGTCCTTACAGTTTATCAAGGGCTATAGTTAGTGCTGGATCGGATGACCTTGTATCCTCCCTTAGTTATGCTGCTATAAGCCTAGGCTGCTGAGGGCTTCCCATGATGCACTGAGTGTTTCTTTTCTTCATTCATCTCTTTATACTCTCTGTGTGTTTAATACTCTGCTCTGCATTTAATTATTAGTTGTTATTAATCTCTGGCTCTCTTCCACAGTGTGTCTTTTGTCCTGCCTCCCTCCCCTCACCGTCAATGCCCACACTGAAATGATCAGGTGTTTGTTAATAAAAAAAATACATAATTGTTTTTCTGCTAAATATACTGTACTGACTGACCAGGCTTTTCCATCAATAATTTTTTTTTTTTCATTCCTGACGGCACGAGCACGTTCCAAGATGACAGATGACAGAATTCATTGGCTCAGGGATCACCAGAGACCTGACCTTAGACCCACTGAGAATCTTCTGGATGTGCTGCAGAAGACTTTAGCAGTCTGACTGCCCCATCATAGTTACAAGATCTTATTGAAAAAATATTTAAATAAACTTAGTAAATATCTCGAATCAATTCCACAGCGAGTGTGTAGTGCCTATAAAACTAAAGGCAGTCCGAGAAAATATTAGTGTGGGACTTTTTGTTTTTTGGCTGTGCAGTGTACATATACAGTAAGCACTGGGAACACACCAAGCAACTTAAGAAATATTTCTTCACATAACCTTTTCACAGAGTCACAAAAACTACTTTTGACCCCCCTTTATTGTCTACTAATAAGTCAAAACAAACCATCTTTAACGTTGGTCCCAACTACACATATTTAACTGAATTGCAGGACACTTTGCTGAAATGTCACACAAAACTCAACTGCACTGTCTGAGCTGGTAAAAATATTTCCTTTTAAAATTATATAGCTTCATAAAATGTTCAAGCAAACTCTGCTTTAGCTCGGCAATCCCCCAGCTTTTTACCACAGCTAGCGAGCGATCGGCAGTTCTCCTGAATTTCCCCTCGAGCGGTCGCTTTCCTCCTCCCTCTGCTCTTCATTCAAGCTTGTGTGTTTGTGAATATCTGTGCATGTCCTCCAGCACCTCAAGAGGGTGAATTCCCCTAGGGGTGCCATGACAGCCATCGCTTCACGTGCAGCCTCACTGTCGCCACGGTAACCGCTGCCATAGAGACCGTCTCCCAGGAGCTGGGTGTATTTTTACTCGTTCTCCTGCTCTCTCTGTCTCTCTCTGTGTCATAAAACAGAACATGCTGCACTCGGTGGGCGAGCGCTCCACATTCTGCGACGCTTAATGTAGACTCAGATATGTCAGACACTTTTATAGCACCTGAATAAGAGCCCGAGAACAGCTCCATGCCACCGCTTCGTGTTTCCTTTTCTGTTTCTCGCAAAAGGTGGGAGAGCTGCGCTCTGTGGATATCGCCCCAGGGTTTCTGCACTCGCTCACAACAGTCGCACGCTATCGCGGACGAGCACATGTGAAACACACACACACACACACACACACACACATACAAATCAGTGACACAAACAGTCATGCATGCTGACTCATTTACTTGTGTCAGTGACGGTGAGAGGACACGGAAGATCCTGTTTCACATCCTAGTGCTCCACATTGTCAAGCAAATCCCTGAGTGTGAGTGTGTGTGTGCATGTGGGAGGCAGTTAGTTATCTAGCGGCCAAGAACAGCTTGTTCTGCCACTTTCTGTGTTTTGTTGGTTTTTTGTTTTTTTTTTACATTTACTAAACATTAAATAAGCACTTTGGGCAGTTACCTGTACTACCACCACATGAAAATACTCACACACACACACACACACACACACACACACACACACACACACACACACGTAGATTTCAATTGTGCTTGAGTCTCTGATCATCAGAGAACATCATTTTAAGATGTTCTGTTTGAAAAGTCCTATAGAAATATGCTGTCATCCCACATACGTACACTGGAATAGTGAAAAGTTATATAAGTATGAGGCACAGGTTTATCATTGGAGGACCGATTTTGATAGTAGATATTAAGCTTTTTAGACAAATCCACAGTCTGGGATAACAAGGCATCTGGCTGCAAAAAAGGCTTGAAAGACAGTCGTCATAAAAAAGTGAGTCTGAACGATGCGTCATCACTGAGTGGATTTTGCCTCCGCTTGCTTTTGTGGAACTTTTGTGCACAATCAAACCGTTCACCCTTCAGCGTGGCCGGACAACCGGCACTGAATGAGGCATTAACCAGTAGGAGGAGGAGGCTACCCGTATCAGCTGCTGCTTGACTGTCAGACTGTCCTGTGCTGCTCCACAACCTTTAACATTTCAACACACAAATAAACTTTGCAGTGATGACAAACGCCCTGATCCTCTGATATTTTCTTACATATTAAAATGTGGAGAAACTCATTCGTGATGTTGTCTGTTGCACAATGTCTTCTCATCATATCAGACCCCCCAAACAATTTGTTTGGTTATTTACTGCATAAGTTCATGTGGGAAAAATATAATGAAAAAAATGTAAAGAGACTGATTGATAAGTACCGGATGAATATTATAAATAGCAAACCAGCAAAGTCTGGAAGAATAATCTGATGGAAAAAAAAACCCCAGAAAAAAACTGGGGTATTGTCTCAGTTGGCAATAATCACAAAACATAAGTATCACAGAAAATATATCAAATTGGAAACAATTTCTTGTCATCTGCAACTTCAAAAGTTAAGATCTGGTTAAGGTTCGGTAGCTTGACTTAACCAGATATCCCACACAACGTTCAGGGCTGCTTTCAAAGTTAATGTTAAAGACCTTAAAAGGCATTAAAGACAGCGGATAGGCTGATCCATGATATGTATCTGAGCAATTAAAAAAAAATTGTTATCTTGTTTTGGAATAGAAAAACTGTACGACTGATATAGAAAAAATGAAGGACTTTATTGCTCTTTTTTGGCATCACAGGTCAAAGCTGTTTGTCTAAAGTTATAAAGTCATACCTGTTAGGAATAAAATGATTAAGTAAAGCTGTTTTTTGTGATTATTATATACACATTGTCTTTGCACTCATTAAGAGTTGGCACTCCGTGTAATTAGGGTCAAAAGGATCAATTCAGTGCTATGATTGAATTGAATTATTAAGGCTGACATGTTGAGCTGCAGAGGGATTTTGCAAACATGCTTACACATCATAACTAGTTAAAGTCAGGGTGATATTTTTCTGGGCCAAGAGAGTCTGAACAGAATGTCCCGGACTTAGATAATAGGTAGAAAACAACAGGCTAAGAATTGCTAGCTGATATTAATACAGCAAGGTTAGGCTAGGGAGGTGTCTTTTTCCAGGAAAGGAGCAGATGCAGACGAGGTCAGACAGGAGGCAGAAGGACCGCCATGTCATTTCCCATGATAATTCTTGTTTTTGTTGTGGTATAAAACTGTATTGCCAGCTTATTGTGCCATCCTTTTTGTGAAGCAGACCGCTGGTTCACATCGAGGTCCAGCGCGCTGTAACTTGTAATTTCAACTGCTGAAATGAATTCAGTGTTTTAAAAGGTAGTCATTCTCCTGTACTTCCTTAAAGAAAGAAAATGCAAATCTTTAACATTTTATTTGATTTTAGATGATGCATAATAGCTCACATGAGAGGCGTGTAGCAGGTGAAGGAGATGAGACAGGAGCTCTTTTAAATTATCTCGAGTTACTCGAGTACTGCCGTTCGTTTGTGTGTTTGTTTGTTTTTTCACATTTTTGACATTCTGAATGTGTGACATCCTGGTTTTTATGTTAATGGCAACATCGACATACAAGACTGATGTAGGATTTTCAAGTCAATGCCAATATCTGGTGATTTAAAAAAAATCCAATATTCTGATATAATTCCCAATTTTAGTCTTTTTTCTTTAGATACAAAAACTCAAAAAGATTTCCCTAAAATTTGTTACATTTATTTATTTATTTGTTTACACACTGCCCACTGTGTTTGTCCTTCCAAACAGGTGCATTGCCAACAAGGAAACTGAGAGTGCCCTCTTGTGGACGAATTATGCAACATCAACACACCGCCATCTCTTCTTTACAGTTTTAAGATTTATTTACTGGCTATTATAAATTTGAAAAAATATCAGTCTGCTAATACACTGATCAGTGGCTAAAAGGTCAGAATTACCTCTGGTTACCTCTGGAAGTTTTATAATGCTCATAGGAATTAAAGTCTCACTTAATTTAGTGAGACGTTAATTAATTAATTAAATTATGAATTCATCTTTCATAAGCGTAGACAAAACAGTGGTAATATTTATTGAAGATCACTAATAACAGGGTTTACTGAATAGTTAGTAGCTTTTTTTGGAGATCACATTTAATTTAATTGTCTATTTTAGTTAGGCGCAGTGTGAAGGTTTTGTAAATTTCTGAAATTGTGTGGGTTAGTTTTATTCCCGCCTCATATTTCCCTAGCTTTAGGTTGATTTAAGTGAAAAAACAGATACAAATAAAATATTTTACCTCACTTTTCCCCCAAACCATCCCCAGTTCTCACCGTTTCATTCCATCCCGTCGCTCCCATCCCTAAAAAGCCTTGCTGTCAGGGAAACATTTATCTATGCTCTAACAAATGGTTTGCATTTTTCTGAAGAGGACAAAGCGTCGAGGAATCACAACACGGTCTTGATGAATCACAGTCTGGGCGTTTTCACACTCTCAGCCAGTCCAATCTGCCTGCCACTGTGGCTCCAGGTGGCACGTCTGTAAAACCCAACGACCCTTGCATCACTCACACTAAAAATAACAATCAGCTGACACAAAAAAGCCGAGAACAGCTGACAATTCACCTGCACCCGAAATGTGACAATCAATTATGCTCAGATGCATGAATGAACAAATATACAAACACGCCAAATGAGTCAAAGCGCAGTTACCGAAACCACAGAGTGACCTGAAAAAGATGTTTATGACTCTCACTGTGTACACAGAAAAACTTTAGGACGTGACTGCCTTCAGTGACAAGTACCCACAAATGACAGACTGAAAGTTAGACAGACAAACAGTGGGATTTATAAATAGTTTGCAATAAAGACAGATAAACAAGCAGCCAGACAGAAAAGGGCTGCGTGACAGGCAGTCAGGGAGAATCATGCTGTCAGATATGAACGTATCCGAGCTACTGCAGGGATTCTATCATGTACACTGTTTTCATATGGCGGCTAATAGATCTTTTTATTAATTAGCTGCTCAACAGGAATGCTTGGCAATTTTAAAAAGTCAGCCAAGAATAGCACATGACTCTGTTAGTTTGGGGCAATATATGCGACGCATCCTGGCCTGCAACAAACCCTGGTGGCAACTATTGACATTTTATCGACAGCGTCGGCGTCGAAGAGAAGTGTGCTCGTGTTTCCACAGCCTTTTCTCTCATTTATTTCTCACATAAATTTGCTTCTGTAAGATTCCAAATAAATAAATACATAAATAAAATAAAGGGAAGTCTTTAATGTTTTAAATCTGTACCTCAAAGGGTTGATGATCATGACTTCTCAAGAAGACTAAAGAAGTTTATTATCATTCCGTATGGTGTTACCCAGCCTGAAACGAAATACTGTTCCTCACCAGCCTCTACAGTGCAATAAACAATACAGTTTAAAAAGAATAAATACAGTTTAAAAAGAGTAAGTTTAAAAAAGAGCAGCAAAAAAAGGCATAAATAGCATAAAATTCTAATGACCCTTTTTCAAATGAAACCTTTAATTTATCAAGATCTGATGTGTCATTTAAGGTTAAAAAAAGTGCCCAAATTGGTAGGCTTAAGCACATGAAATACCTCATAACGAGTTTCATTATCATCTGTGGCTCACAAGGTAGAGACGGTTGCCAAGTAATCAAAGGGTCAGTGGGTTGATACTAAGCTCCCCGGTCCATATGCCAAAGTGTGGCCGTAGGCAACTGAAAGTAGGGCTGAGCGATCAAACTATTAAGATCATTATTGTGAAACACATTTCTTCAATAGAAATATGGCTTCTGTGACCTTTATATTTCTATTAAGAGTTCATTGACAGACAACATGAAAGGCCAAATGATAATGACAACAGCACTACTAACTAATGATAGTAGTTAGTAATGATAACTTATGATATTTTTATTGATATTGACTGATATAAAACAATTACAGTGATAGACTTTTTTTTTTATCACCAAACCCTAGAAAGAGCTTAAAGGGGATGTGAGTGGTTTGTCAAAGGTAAATGTGGTTTGTTGTAAAACAGGCTTTGAGCACTAATTTGCTGAAGGAAAATGATATTTAAGTACCAGTCTAGTTCTCATTAATATGGATAATATCTGGACATAAAAGTCACGAACCCGTTTACTGGGCATTCTAGAAAAACTGAGAAAAACTATGAACACTACTTCAAAAGCTGTCAGTCTTTTATAGCTCAAAACTGACAGGAAACTACAGCAAGATGTAAACTGAGCCAGGACGTTGGTGTACAGTAATATACAATCTGAAGAATAACTTTATCCATAGTCCTGTCCACAATTCTCATCCACAATAGTTACCGCCATGGCTGCAAGGCTTTACAGAGGGAAGACCGGATGTTGCCAATGCTAGCTCAATAAAATGAAATACTTTGGGAATACTATGAACAAGAGAGCTCATCTTATGCACCAAAATCCTGAAATAGTGTTAGTCGAGCAAGCTTACATTACATTTATTCAACCGAAAAACCAACATTGGACACACTTGGTATCAAAAAGCTAACTCAGAGCACGCTAATGGATCAGTCAAATGATAAAAAGTAGGACATCTGTGCTGGCTGCCTGTTAATTGCCTTGACTTGCCTTGAAGCGACTGTTGTTGTGATTTGGCGCTATATAAATGAAATTGAATTGAATTGAACTTCTATCATTCTGCACCAGATTGCAATGTGCTGTGACTGATTGGTTGCAATCGCCTTCCGAACAACTTGTGATTGGAAGGCGATTGCACAGATCGCCTGAAAGGAGGCAACCTTTCTGCAAACAGTTGCAGTCTGACTTAACTGCAATCACTCTCACAGAAGGTTTTAAGAAGATTTTATTAATGAGTGCAGACAGATTGTTGCCAGCACTCTGCCATCAGTATGAATGAGTCTGTCAATGAGCACAATCCGAGGAAACTGGTTGCTAGCTGGTTGCTTTCTGGTAATATTCCTATAGAAAAGGCTTCAGAGCCCAAAAGTAACAGATATGAGATTTTCACCGATTTACTTAATAGATGACAATCCACAACATTTCTCTGAGACAGGGAGATTCCATCATTTTTCACTATTCAACATAATAAAGATGATCAGCTTATTAGTTACAAGAAAGTGGACTTCTCGTGTAAAGATCCAAAGTCAGACTTGAAAACAGCTTGTTGGAAAGTGCAAAGTGATATCTTGATCAACAGAAAGACAGCTGGCTGTTCTCAAACATTACCAGACCGACTTATTTGGTTTTTCATTTCAAGGCTTCGCTCGTCCAACTGTTCTTCAGTAGCCTATATGTGAAGCTCACAGAGGAAAGGCTTCACATGAGCCTCTCCTCTCCTTCTGTCATCTCTCACTGTCTCTCCCTCTTTTCCAGGCCACTCTTTTCTTTTTTTCCATCTCTTTTCTTCCAGAGTTGTGCTCAGTGGCCCAGTTCTTTCTGCCTGAGATGCCCCAGCGCATCTCCTCGCTCTATCTTCCTTTTTTTCCCCTTTCATTCTCTCGGTGTCTCAATGCTTTTCCTCAATCTGTCTCCAGGTTTAACTTTTTCTCTTGCTCCTCCTCCATCGCATCCTCTATCAAGAGACAAGCAGGGGAGCCATCTTAAAACCCAGGCACAGCACTTTTTGCTTCTTCTATACAGGAGCAGCTCGATCTAAAACCATTTTTGAATTCCAGAAGACAATTTAATGGGAAGGCAAACTTATCATCCTGTGTTTGAGAAGTAAAAAACCTCCTCCTGTCTTCATTAGGAAAAGAGGAAACCATCTGTGCTGTTTTTCAAAATTAAAGTTTGTCTTTTCACATAAACCCAATGCAGAACTTCACCACAGCACAAGCCAGTTTGTGCTGAATATGATCACATTTTCCCAAAGATTTTGGATTTGTTTTGTATTTCACAATGACCTGTTTAGCATGTAAAAGCTACACTCTTAACACATTAAAAGCACTGAGGTTACTTTGACTGTGTACAGTCTTAAATAAAGACTTTGCAGCTCATTATGGCTGACCTACATATGTTCTGTTAACAGGATAACAGGACAAGTAAAAAAAATTATTAAAACCTCTAAATAAAAGCACAAATATTTTTATTTTAAACTATAAACTTAGAAGACTACCCATTTAGTCTTTTTTTTACTGACCGGCCAGGAACAGAATCACCTGTTCTCAGCCCGGACCATTGAGCGATCGACTTTCCACACGTGCGATTGTAAGGCAGTCCATTTTAGCATGTGCAACTCGAGCAGAGTGGGAAATAGTCGTGCACACACTTCAATCCACACACACTGTTAGCATGGAACCTGTTCATTCTGAGTGAAGACACAAAGTTCACCAAGGTTAACCGTGGGGGCACCAACACGAAAACGTTTGTGACAATAATCCAGAGCTCAGAGCCAACCACAAGCCAGCAGCCTCAGTATGAGCAAAGGACCAAAGCAGTTATGGAGACAAGTGAAAAAGAGAAAAGGATCAGTGTCCCGTTATTTTAAGTTATAAACACAGTGGAAAATGATGCAAGTACCTGACAGTTGCTTTAATATAAATCTGATGCCTTTACTCATGTTTAGTAAATTAATATATGTCAGGTAAGGGTGACTTAGTTATGGTTACCACTTTCCAGCAGCGCTTTATTTTCAGCTGTTTCAGTGAGAGTAAATCCTGTGACTTAGTGCAGTTTGGGAGAAACCCCCCCCCCTCAGAAATCAGCCAATAAAGCTGAAATTGGTATATCTCTTGTAAGAGATGCTTCTTTTACCACTAATTAACTTCAACACACAAAGCCCTGATGATCCATTAGCCATTGGGTTTTGGGCATCAGAGGGTTTAACAAGTCAAAGCTGGTCAGCACTACATCAAAAATCGAGCCTGCAACTCTCTTTGTTACTTCAGCGCACATGTGATGGTCATTAGTTTGACTTTCTGCTTTTTTCTAACTGTGATAAATGGTTAAAGCACAAACTGACAAAAATAGCTGCTCTCACTCAACTTGTTTCAAATGTTCCTCGATCTTACATCATGTGGAAAAAAAGGACATGAAACATACACCACATACTTCTGGTGTGTGTGTGTATCTTTAGGATTGATAAGAAAAGTTAAACAAAATTATGAGCTGTTGATTTACTGTATAAGTTATGGACTTCTGGGCTGAAAACATGGACTCAGACTGCCAGTAAGAGTCTGTCTGTGTGTGTGTGTCTCCGTGTTATTTAGTTATTTATTAGAGGTCACCTTGCCATGCTGGTGTCCCAGCAACTCGTCCAATGCTCAGAGCCAGAAAGACAGAGACACACACACACACACACACACACACACACACACACACACACACACACACACACACACACACACACACACACACAGGCATATGGATGTCTATGATAACAGCGCCATGTCTTCAAAACTGTTGACCTAGAAGCTTGGAGCTATTCATAGATCATAGAACAGAGTGACACTTGTTACTCAAAGTTTCAGGGTAATTTGATTCTGCAGACTAAATAGGAACGCAAAATGCACCAGTTCAAGTAGAGTACAATCTGATCCAGTGATTTATTACAGGGGTTTACTTTTTTACGTTTTGGAGTACATAGTTTGACTTTTTCAGACCTCTAAAATATTCAAACAATCTGAGAAGGTCTATAAAACAGCAAGTTTGCAAACGTGTGCAAACTGGAACACAGTGCTGGCATGTCATCGTGTAAAAGGCGGTTACGGCATGTTACGACAACCAGCTGAACGCGTACACGTGTAGAGACTCAGAGAAAGAATCACCCACTTTAAACTCATATCTATAACCACTTGGGAAATAGAAGTCTAATATTCACTCTTCTTTTTGTTTGCCCTCTGGTCTCCACCAATGCCTAACAGAGTTATCTGACTGTTAAGCAGGTAACACGCACCACTTTATCGACCTGCTCAGGAGCACGCCGTGGGTTTATCAGAATCATTTTCTTTCTAATGCAGCTGCCTGGTGAGAATGGTAATGATGCTGAAAAGTAGTTGAGAGTGAACCAGAACAATAGAGTCACTGGCCCTAAAAATAAAGCAGTGAGCTGAGAGATGCTCAATAAAAAATTCCAACTATTCAACAGTGTTATTTTTCCTCGATTACATTGCTGAGCCCCATTGTGTGACGTGGTTTCCACTTTTGTCTCCCTGCTATGTGATGAATACAGATCCAACAGTCCTGACTGCAAGAGAACAGTTCACCTTCACCTGAAAAAGTCTCCATGAACACACTGTGAGACCTGCTGCTATCTGGAATAACCTCTCCATCTTTCTGTCATCCCTCCCTCTTTCTCGCTCTCTCTCACTCTGGCCGGGAGTCAATCTCTCTTTTTTACTGCCAGCTGATAGCTGTGCATGACTGTCTGGATCTCTATTCATGCGTTCACTCCATCTATCACCTGCTGCTGCCTCTGTCACTCCTCTATCCTCCCCTCATCTTGTTTTCCTCTCCTCTCTAGATGAAAACGAAATATAAGACGCCACGGCTTTTTTATCTGCGCGTTGGTATCTTCCAGCTTACATGCTTATTCTTTCAGCAACGAGATCTGCTTTACTATTTTCCTCAAGGTCACACTAATGCTGATGCACACTGTGACCTGCAGGGTTCAAACCTACGAGCGTCTCTTTCCCCCGAACCCTGCCCGCATTTGCAGGGTTTGCTCATCCTGCATGACAGCTTCCATTTGCATAAACACCCTTTAGTAAGTTTTATCCCTAAAGCTTTCCTTAACAGTCCATGGAAATTGCACATTGAGCTGTTGCTATGGTAACTGGGGACTCAATTGCCCAAAATTACCATAAAACACTAATTACAAAAACCATGGCTAAGAGCACCATTTTGACAAGCTTTATGCAACACTGCTGAGCTAGTCCCTCAGGTGGGGAAAATAAACTGGGAAAGGAAGTTATTTCAGTATGTTTGACATGTTCTAATTCTTTGAACGCGCTGCATCTGAGTGTAGGTGTGAAGTATGTCAGGTAAAAAGCTGTTGAGTGCTTCTAAGACTGTGGAAAATATAGAAACACCCACCGTAACGCCACCCAACTAGAGTAATCAAACTCTGCTGGCCACTGGAAACAATCCAGATTTAGGGCACTGGCACATTGACTCTGTGACTACATCCGTCTTATATTCAGTTTGTGTATCTGACAAATCTTTGCCACCACTTGATTCATTTCAACCAATCTCTCTTCTACGGGTGTAAAAGATTTATGCAATCCAATTTTATGCATACCTTAGTTTATGTAGTCAATATCAGCATGCTTTGGAGACATTCACAACTACTGAAATTGGAAAACATCCCATTGAATTTGTTTCACAAACTATCTACACGTTTAATCTGCCAAAAATACATCAAGGAAAACATTTCAGTGCTGCTTAAACTTCCTCGGAGACGGCTAAAACAACACAAACAGCATAAAATGACAAATCCAAACCTCTTTTATAATAACTCTGGTTCTGAATTTGCTGGTAAAGACACACAGACAGAAAGTGAAACAAAACACGGCCAAAATGTACCAATCAAAAAAGCACATCGATATATTCTGGAGCATTGTATTATTGCATTTGATGAATGGAAACAGTGACACGTTTCCTGGAGTGATCACCACAAACGCGCAGGTTCAGATAACTGCATTCTTCAACTGTGTGTGAATGTTTAATTTAAATAAAGCATTATAAAGTAGAAGTATAGAAATTACCAAACAGCTTTTCTAGTATATTTTATGCTGCCAGCTCCCTCAACATTCGCCAGTTATTGTACATAACAGTTAGCTTATGTCAAGGTGATATGGGATGTTGGCATACGCCAAAATATCCAGTGGGTAAAAACGCCTTGTTGACGATACAAGTCTGAGAGAAAAGAGCAGCCTGACAGGAAGTCAGCAGCATATCTGAACACAAAACAAAAAAGTGGGCCAGAACGATCCAGAACAGCACTCTGGCACCTTCACTCAATGATTCATTAAATCTGATAGGCAGGTTAATGCATGTTACTACTGAATGAGTTCATTTTTCATGTGCTGCAGCCTGGTATTGCCTCCAGAGACGGCATGCTTAGAAATAAGGAAAAATAATGCGACTTCCCAAAGCCTGCTTCCAGCTCCAAACACATCTCTTTTTCCTTCTCATTTCCTTCTCGCTACACAGATTAATGTTTTTTAAGCACCAGACAATTTTCAAATGCAGCTTTTCAAACAACTCACAAATATCATCAAACACACAAACTTTTTCTGTGCAGTTTGTCCCTGTATTACATAGTAACAAAAGCCCTCAATGCGAAACACTGAGAGGTGGTGAAAGCTGTAAGACAAAGAGGGCAGGAGCAGAAGAAATTTGACAAATTTTTGATTTTATATGTAATGTCCTGATTCATTTTAGTTTTCAAATGTGCTGCTGGATTAAGTTTTTTGTGAAACATCTAGCAAAACAAACTGAAGTGCACTACTTTTGTGTCTCTTAAACATAGCATGAATGTACCAGGCAGTTTAGTGCAGGCTACACTGCACGGTTTGTAGTATTGAGATAAAGTTTGCAGTGATGAACTAAGCTGGACTGGTTACATCTAGGTCGCATCAAGGGTAGCAGACACCAATTTATATTTGAGGTCCTGATTCGATTAACTCTCTAAATTCTACTGTTTATACCCTTAGAAATCATACATACAGCTGGTCAAACATCTGCTTATATTATGTTCACTTGGGTAAATCCACAAAGAGAAGTGATATCACAGTAGTAGTAGTATTGATGCTCACAAAAGAAATTATTCTGTGACTTATTTCTAAGGATTCATGCTCAAGGATCAAGGATTCAGTGCATGGATCTTCTCATGACTACTTCCAGCAGGGTAACATGCCATGTCACAAACCTAAAATCATCTCAAAAATTTACGCTTACGGTATTCAAAAGGACATGCAGCTAACCATGTCCATGTCACTATGAACTGAAAATCTCTGAGGAAAGTTTCAGGCACCTTCTTGAATCTACACCTCAAAGAATTAAGGCAGTCCTCAAGGCAAAAGAGAGTCTAACCCAGTAATAACAATCTGTACCTAATAAAGTGTCTGACTGAGGGTATGTAGTGCTTTAGCACAGCCTGTTGCACAGCAGAATAAATGCAGACACCTTCTCTGTCTGGACAGAAAGAGACAAGAGGAGAACAGTGAGAGCGGGAAGCAAGCTCTGTGAGAACACGCTGATGTTAAGCCCACGAGTCACGACACAAAGTTGCTGCAGAAAACGCTTTAACGCGGTGCCGCTGCTGTGGCGATGTGGGCATCACAAGGCAAATTCAGGCCAGACAGTCAAGGTCGAGGCGCTTCACTCCCACATCCGCGAGCCCATCAAACCTCACCGTCACGATTCGCAGAGCTCCGAAAGCACATTCGCACAAATAATACATCACTGTTGTAGAGCAGTGTTTCATAAATAAACTAAGGAGGAGTGAAGCGACACTTTTTGTTGCTGCAGTATTTTTTTTTTTTTACTTTAACTCGAAGCATTCACACTTAAGTTGTTTGTGGATAATAAAAGGAATGATACGTCACTGCCAGAAACACACTCTGTATTTGTTTGTCACCCCTCACCCTTTCATATATCTAATGCATCAGGATCCGAAGGCCGGCCGATTAAAGGAAGTAACCCGTCCACATATTTCTGCGCAAACATATAAAGTAATTGTAGGCACTTTTTATTCATGAAAAAGTTTCATTTCAAGTCATCATTTTTATGTTGCTTTGTAAATCTTGGCAGACACTGTGCAGATTTGGCTCAAATTTTACTCCTGAATTGATTACGTCTGCTGCTGGGTCGGTTGTTGTTTCCTGTGCAGTTTGGGGGGCAGTCAGCTGGATAGTTGGCATGTGGGAAATTTTGACTTTCCTGCAGTTTGAGCTGTTTTAATGTCTTATTTCCCATATGGTGCTCCTTATGGATGCTTTTGTGCTGTTTTCAAAGCCTGTCCTGTCACCATATGAGAGGCAGCAAGATTTCCCGTCACCATCTAAAATCTTTGCTCTGAATGTAATTAGAACGAAGAGTATGAAGTAATAAAGAGCTGAAATCCTGCTGAAATTGTTATAAAGCAAACCTATAGACCCCACAAGAAGTCTGGGACTTCCTGTGAGCCACATGTCCTAATGTAATCTGTGCTTTACAGAGATAAAGAGACAGTCAACATGAGGAGAGAGAGGATGAAGGAAGAAATCTATGTAGTGAACACGCAAGATTAGTTTTTACCCCTCAGCTGTAAAAGGCTGATGGGGTATTGTTGTCATACTGCCAGGTGGGCAGGTGGCGCGGACACAGATCGAGACGACCTAAGAGATGAATCTCAGTAACCTTGACATCAAGGTCAAATTTAGAGGTCAAGTTTTCTGTTTGGAGCACGACCGCCAAAAACGTTCACCAGCCACACTGCAACTGATCGGGGAACACGCATTTCTCTGTTTGCGATGGGTGGTTGCCAGATGGTGGCTAGGAGATCTCTACGCTTGTGTGACTGGGGCCTTGATAATAAGGACCGCATCGGCATCTTAACTAACCTTGGCAATGTTTGCATTTTAAAGGGCTGTAGCTGACCCTCAGTGTCACACGACAGCACGTTTACCTGGTAAATGTTTGCGGGGACACTTGTAAGTCACATAAGAAGGGGCAGGAAAGCTAATGCTAGCTGTTGCTCAGTGTGAGTGGCTCTTGTGTTGTGCAGCACATGATGACCAGCTTAGTGTGGCTCCTTGCTCTGCCCATGACACAGCCAAAGTAAGGTTTGATGAGAGTGACCACAAGTCATTTGTAGCTGTCATGCCAGAAACTCCAAAATGGCAACATTTGCCACTTTTTTCTCGAAGAACACAGGCCGAGTTGTTCACACAGCAGATCTGTACAGTGTTTCAGACAAAACTCAATTCTAATTGAACAATCAGTCCTTTGATCAACCGCTCAAGATCAATCGAGAATAAATGCCATCACTGCAGTTGTTTTAATAGTGAAAATGGTCAATGTGAAAGATTTTCTGAACAGGAAATCAAATGGTGACATGACGTGAAAATTCACAGTCAGCAGTTCCCTCTCTCTCTATCACACACAAACACTGATACACACACATGTGATTTATATAATCGCACGGATGGCTAAATTGCTGGTAAAGTGCAGTCTCCCCTCAGTCACGTGGAGTGGAGCAGTCTATTAACATTCTCCACATATCAGTGCTTACAGTGACTCTGAGGACATTGTTCAAATGTAAAGAATAATTGCTGTCAAACAAAACAACTGTACCACACTTCATCTGGGAGATGAGCTCATTAACGGGCAAAACTGTTAAATAATGAGTTTTTAAAATACAGCTTGCTAAGAGAAAATAAGGCAGTGATTTCTGCAATAATGATACTGCAGTAATTAATGTCAGGCATGCTTGTGTGTAATTTAAAAAAAAAAGAGGTGTTTTGCTCGTAATGTTTTCATGCAAAGCTAGAAAGAAATCTGGTCAGTGTGTTTACATAACTGTGATTTCAAAGTCCTTTCTGCTAGTGTATAAAGTGCATATCTAATCAATTGCAATGCAAACTGGAAAACTTGTACTTTTAATTCAGTACATTTATATTCCAAGTTTCTGAAGAGTTTGCGATTCAGAGTTATGATGCAAAAATATAATCAAGAAACAATTATCTGAGCTCCTGCTGAGTTTCTAAGTTTGCTCACTTGCAAAGAAACAAAGAATCTCTCACTTTTATGATAGCTTCATTTTAATAGATAGAGACAGAAAACCCAGAATAAAAACACATAACATAAAAGTTGTGAATTGATTTGCATATCATTGAGTGAAATAAGCATTTGATCCTCTAAAAGTCAGCCGCCATTCTTGCTCTCACAGACTGGCCTTGTGCCCATGGAGCACATAGATTACAATCAGTCAGTCAACCAATCAATCACTCAATCAATCAGTCAATCAGTTTCCATCCTCTGGACCACCATGGGCAAGACCAGAGAGCTGTCATCAAGGACAAGACTGTAGACGTGCACCAGGCTGGAATGGGCTACACAACCATCAGCAAGACGCTTGGGGAGAAGATGTTGGTGCGATTTTTCGGAAATGAAAGAAATAATAAACGACCATGTAAGATCACACCTCATGGGTACAATCATGAGAAAGGTGGTAGATCAGCCCAAAACTACATGGGATGAGGCTGTTAATGATCTGAAGGCCGTTGGGACAACAGTCACCAAGATCATTGATAACACACTACGTTGTAATGGGCAGAAACAGCACCAATCTTGCAGCACCAGCAATGTACCGCTACCTAAGGAGGCACATTTTAAGACCTGTCTTAAGTTTTCCATGTAAAGTGCTGTAGTCACATAAAACCATATTTGAGCTCTAGGAATAGGAAGTGTGCTGAGTATGATCCAAACAACACCAATCCCAACAGTCAAGCACGGAGGTGGAAACATTATGCTTTGGGACTGTTTCCTGTTTCCTAAGGGTAGCAAGATGACTTCACCACTTCACTGCACTGAGGGACCCATGGACAGGGTCATGTACTGTAAAATTCTAGATAGGAACTTCCTTCTCTCAGCCAGAACCCTAAAGATGAGTCATGGGGCCTTCGAGCATGACAGTGACCCAGAACATACCATTTATGTAATGTGTGTGTTTTTTTTTTTTAATAAAACTACCATAAAAATTAGAGACTGTTCATTTCTTTGTAAATGAGCAAACTGAGCAAGAGATCAAATAATTAGTTATAAAGTAACTAAAATACTCCCTACATTTACCAGCAGCAACATCAAAGTGTGATATTAATGTATAAAGAATTAATAGTAATAATAATCCAATATGTATATCAGTCTAACCTTAATATTGAGTTTTGATGATTTTAACTCGTAATACATCAATAGAGTAAACTATGGCATTGCTAGTATTCCTACAATCTAATCAGGCTACTTCATCCACCACTGCAGAAATAACCAACATTGTATTTTATTATCCTTCTGAGCTTGTGGCTGTAAAGTTTAGAACTCATCAATGAATATAAGGTGGAAAAACCTTCCTCCACAGTCTTAAAGGAAGTGGCATCAAGCTATGGGACCACTTCGGCATCTGATCCTTGTACGTATGATTTGTAATGTAAATCTGGCCAGAGAACTATACCATCAATTACAGTGAAACCAACATAATAAAAGTTGCTCTTGAACACATTTTGTATATTAAACTTCAGGGATTCCTTTTATTCTTTGATTGCCAACAAAGAAAATTAAACCTCTTGAGTACTGACGGCATTGCCAAATCCTTATTTCTGAGCGCTCCTCTCCAAAAACTCTTCTATTCCTCCAGTTCCTCTATTATCTTATATGCGAACGGCATTGAGTCGATCCAACATACACTGCTCTGCTATTCATGAATGCACCTAACCTGTAGCTTAAAATAGTCCCCAGAGAGTAGAATTTGCTAAAGACTGGTGTGAAATGGAACTGGTACTAGATCTAAAATGAAAAAGAAAAACGTCAGTTGCCATATAAACATGGAGAGGTGGTGGTTACAGAGAAATAGCTGTCCTATGGAAATGATAAAATGCCTAAGTGTGCCAAACCCAAGCGAACACCGAGACAAGCCATCTCTCAGTCTCTTCCTGTCTGATAGCCATGACAGCTGAGCTGAGACAGACAGAGCGGGACAGCAGACAGATGCTGTCGACTTAGAGAGATTACTCCATCGCCCGTCCATCCTCCTTCCTGCCCATTTGTCTGTCTGCACTCTGTTCTGCTGCTTTCTGAAACTTTCTCCAGAGACTTTTTCACAAATTGTTTTCCAATTACGCCGGAGTAATGCAGACAGTTAAAGATGCTACTACCTCTAATTACAAAATAATTGCAGTTATGGATTTTCCACCGTACCCGTGTCAGATTGTGTTCTGCTTTTATTTTCATCTTGGCTGCGCTTATTTTTGCTAAACAGAAACAGCCATCACTAAAAGATTGTAAATGTTGCGAGTCTGAAACAGATGAAAGGATTTTAAAGACTATGATAGAGGCCTTAGGGTCGCTCTCGGTCTGTTTCGTACTTAAATTCAAACAAAGTGGCATTCTAAAAGTCGCCCTGGCAGAGCTCTTGCCCCATTAAGAGGAGACTGGGTTGCCTATGGCAACACGTGGACAAACCAGCACAAGGTCAAAAAGACCTGCCTCATCCCTCAATCTCTTGGGAGGTACCCACACAATACACTGTCCTCTCCAGCAATTACTACATCACTTGAGACTTGGCACATGTTTTGGAAGAGTTAAAAATGTCATCCTTACCATAAGTAGTACTCACTTTTCATATAATCTAAAATAGATTAGCTGACAGCTAAGATGCAAAGTGCTTTCTATGCACTCTATTAAAACCAGGACCCAACCGACAAACCAATACTCGCTCATTCACCCAACCTGCTTCCACCATCTTCAACTATTCCTCCCTAATTTAGTCTCTTGTACTCCGGTGGATGACCTACCAGCTGTTTTCGAATAAATTTGGACTTTTTAACAAAACAAGAAAAAGTTTGTGATTTTATATTTTTCAGTGACCTAATTTGTCAGACCTAGTACTGAGAGACTGAACAGCAGACTGGGAGTTAGAATAAGCCAGCTACAATTAATTTA
The DNA here is from genome assembly GCF_051167445.1 of Perissodus microlepis. Classification (NCBI taxonomy): domain Eukaryota; kingdom Metazoa; phylum Chordata; class Actinopteri; order Cichliformes; family Cichlidae; genus Perissodus; species Perissodus microlepis. The sequence goes on from NC_140477.1 coordinate 30,703,007, forward strand.
AGGTAATGATGTATGACCAGAGCGAGATACTGGAGGTCAAAAAAGGAAGCGACTCAAAGGATCCCAAATAGAAATCTACAACAGAATTCTGAAATGCAAAAGAAGGCAGCTGTCCTGCTGCTGCGCCCCCCGAAGAGGCAATTAAACAGGAAACATCGTAGCCGTTAATTCAGTCAGGCTGACATTTCCTGTATTCATAAGGTGAAATAGTATGCCGTTTCTTAAGTGCCCCTCATGGGAGGAGCAGAACTGGTACTGTCATGAAACGAGTGAGACACAGGGAGATCCACACAGCATGAGGGACGACGCGACACAGACTCAGAGAAACACAGGGTTTAAATACACTGGGAAGTAACGAGGGGAATGAGACACAGAAGGAGGGCACAGCTGGGAGAAATCAGGACTGACGAGACAAGCAAAGCAGGACGCATTCACATAAGACACGGACCTTCAAAGTAAAACAGAGACGCGAACTTAACACGGTGGAGACAGCAACTAAGAAACACAGAGACATAGACCATAAGGCAGAGGACTCTAAGAACCGAAAGACACAGAGGGAAACTCAAACATGCAGACACAGACATACACAGAACAGAGGGGACACAGAGAAACATGAAGGGCAAGGGATCGAAACTAGAAACCATAGAATAACTCACACAAGTACAATAATACAAAAAATCACAAAGAACTAAACATGCTGGGTCATGGGACCCAGGACCCTGACAGGTACTGGACCAAACAAAGCCACGATGTTATAAATTGTGTGCATTCATAGCAGAAGGATTTGAACCATTCCTCTTCTTTTTCTGGCACTTTTTTAAAAGCACTTTTTAAATCACATTTGACTGGTGATTTTACACCAGTTTTGTATCCGTGTGACTGTGGAAATGAATGTTGATGCTCTCATCTGAGCTACACATCCAATTTAGCAAAAATAAAACCCAGTTTATCAGCCATGCTACTGCTGTTTTATCAGCAAAGGAAGTTCACGAGCTCTGCAGATCTTTGTAAAGGAGATCATCTCCTGCTTTCTAATGTGGAAAGCATGAGAGGCTCTGCAAAGTGTTTGGGTTGCAATTCTGTGCTGGTGCTTAATGAGCGTTAACTTTAACATATTTTCCAGTGACCAAACACTATATACTATACAGACCACTTGTGTTTAGTTAAGACCAAGAAAATTAGTCCAAAGATGACTACAGATTCTCAGCTTTAAGTACCGCTAGTTACACTGCTGCCAATAAGGATTTTAACATTTTCCATTACAGGTTACTGATGGATTTTTCCTCAGTTTAAAATTGTATTTTTACACCAAGTTGTAGATTCACATAAAATCTTGTCATCTCTCTAGCTTCTAAAGGTGTGGAAATTTGAGGAACTCGTAAAAAAAGCTGTTTTACTATGAAGGCATCTCCCATCATCCCATCAACATGGAGTAAAGTAAAACTACACACACACAAACACAGGTACACACACAAACACAGCAGGTTGTACAGAGTGACATACTGGTCAAGTGTGAAAGACTTCCACACTTCCATTATCCACGCTTACACACACTGTGCGTACTGTAACGTGTGAATCAGCTTGCTGCCAGCCTGCCAGGTTGTTTAGCAACTGCACGGTTACCTATGGTGGGGGTTTTTTACCTGTTCATTTCCACTCAATACCCCACTACCATTGTGTCCTCATCTAAAAAGCCGTTCCTTGTTTTTGTAGCACTGTGCTGTGGCACCTGTGTGCCTGCACCACTCCACCACTGTCCTAGTTTCCGCACCGCTGAAAAGATCCATTATCTCAGAACAGACTTCTTGGCCTGACTTCCTCTTTGTCAATGACAGGTCATCTTCTTTAGTGTTCTTGTAGCTGTCACATTAGATCAGGGGAGACTATGGTTGTGACAAAGAAATACCAGAAGCTCCTCGACCTGCCCTGTCAGTGTTTCCAAAAAAAGATGCTTCCTGGTGCACCGCAGCTGTGGATCTTAAAGTGAAGCCCGAGGACACGTATGACACTGCTACAACAGGCATTCTGCAGTTTGGAATATTATTTCAGCAGCCACGGAGGCTTAATAATAAGGACGATTACAGCAGGGATCTGGTTGTGCTTCCTGTAACATGCTTGCGCAGCACAGCAGAAATAACACAGTGCGTGTCTGATTTCTTGTGTATTACTTAGTTTGAAACACTGGATACTTTCTACCAATGAATTTGCCAAACTAGCAACTCACCGTGAAGACACAGCTTGACTCTGCCCAATTCAAACTCTGTCCCTGGCCTGTTGCAACAGCTGAGTTAGAGTAGCTCTGCTCTGTAGCTCTGACATGTATAAAACAACTTATATGGCAGTGTACCTGTGATAAGTACAAGACAATGTATTGATAACTCACCTCATATTAGATGACATGACCAGTTATTTGGTCTATAGTCTGAAATTTATTGTAAAAAATGTACAAGTTTCCTTTGCAAATGTCTTGTTTTATCTACACAACAGTCAAAATCCAAAGACATTCAATTTCCAGTGACATTAAAAAAATAAATTGTTGCATTTAAGAAGCTTGGACCAGGATAAATATTTTCAAGGAATTGTTTTGGTCAATTCTTTAGTGTTCAATTTAAAAAAAAAATACTAATGAAGAGGAACTCCAGTGGGAAAAAAAATACTAATGTTAACAGCAAATGTAATGTCCCTGTTATACTGTGAAGGAGCCACAATCTCTAACTCGAGCCAAATTATTATGTCACCCTCAAGAGAACAATGTGAATGATGCAACCATGGCAACACTGCCACGGAGACTAGAGAAGGGACAGAACGGATGCTCCCTGAACAAATCTGTACTCACATTTTAAAAAAAAACTGAAATCACATTAAACCAGAGAAATGAACAACAAGACTGAGATAAATTTATCCTCTGTGAGACCAGTTTGGAACGGACTCATACAGCATGTGAACCTACAGTACAGTACGTGCCGTGACGAAGAGGATAATGTTTCTGTCTCTTCCTCCTCCCTCCCCCTTCTACTCTACTCCTCGCTCTGCTCCTCTGAGCTCCTCTAAAATCCTGCAAGGGTTTCCTAGTATAAGCTAATATGGTTTTAAGAAGCACAGAAAAAAATGGTCTCGTTTGTCTTTTAGGCTTACACATGGCTGCTTAAGCCACATGCCATCCAAAAATCTTACATGAACACTTACATGAAAAAAAGATAAAAATGTTTTCTGACACTTGTTAAAACATTCAATTTCTTGACCAGGGTTGACTTTAGTTGCCTAGTTTTAGACTCTGGTTTTCTCTTGATTAAATTTACCCAAACCTTGTTGTCAGCACTTTTAGGTAGGAAATATTTTCCTTCAAACAAACTACACCTGTCAAACATAGGAAGTGCAAGTACTCCACTAGCTCAGCCAAAGGGGATGCTATTAATGTCTCCAACATGCTACACCGTCACGGGCATACTCTCGTCATGGACACATGGATGGTTCCTTCTGCAGGGTGAAATGTTGGCGAGTGTCATTATTAAGTAACCAGGTAAAGCTTTTTGGGAAGAGATATTGTTGCTGTGCTTTCAAAATGTATTTACTTATCTTTGAAGCTTTGATCAACACAATGAAAGTGTTATGTCATGCTCCAATAAATGAAAGTTAAGCAACTTCCACCATCTTGGCACACTGAAAACAAACTTAATGAGCGGCGACTCTTACTGTGAAGTCTTTCTGACTCTGACGAAAAATGAACTTTATTTATTATTTACTATAACACAAAACAAGTCACTGAGCCCTTAAACTTATCACAAAAGTATTTACTGAGGTCAGATGCAAGGGCTGACTTGCCACACACTTCTATAGGACCCAAAGGCTTTTTGCAATCACAGCTGTCAGTCGCTGGTAGCATTTAAAAAGAGCGCTGGTGTAAGTCTCGTCTAAGCTGACTTCACTTTTCCGACCCAGAATGTATCTTGTATACTGCCTATAGGTATCAAGCAAATTATCTGCTAGAGCCTGACCGATTTAGGATTTTTAAGGCCAATAGTGATACAGTCTGATATTTGGTGATTTAAAACTATGGTGTTTAAGTATATGTTTTGTTTTGGACACACGAACCATAGGCATTTCCCTGACATTTGTTATATGGAGTTCTTTATTTACTTGTTTACACTCGGTCCGACTGTTCGGATCAGCTGGTTGTCCTGTTTGTGGCATTCCAAATACATGTTGCCAACAGGGAAGTTCTAGAGTGCCCTTTTTTCACTTTTTGACTGTTATTACTTCATACACATAGATTAGCAAATAGTTCGTCAGATGGTATCAACCTGCCAATAAATCAATTGGGCTCCATCAGCCCAGACATAACTCAGAAGGGTAGCCAGTTGTATCTAACAAAGCCTGTCTGAGCTTCAGGAAGTTGGCTATCAGGTAAAGCTACGGCTGACATAAGCAGGGCATTAGATACATGGTGGTATTGCTTTGTTTTTAGAAGACGTTTTATCTTCTAGCTAATATTAGCTAATGCTAGCATCACTGCTAACACAGATGAACTGCAAACTACCTTACAAAGCAAAATAAAGTCTTAAGTGGATAACAGTGGATTTGTGCTGTGTAGTTAAGTTACAGCTCGATAGATGAATGTATCTTGCTTGCTAATCTTAGCACTAGAAAAATTATATCTCATCTCAATGGCTAGCTTGGCAAATATCCTTCACCACCCAATGTAAATTATATTACAATGATACTGTTAGATTTATATCAAACAGTATTGCTTTAGCCACCTGTAAATCATTTAATGGAACAAAGTAAAAATGTACAACAAAAATTTCCTTTCAACAATACTAGCAAACATGTGTGCTCAGCCAGCTAGCCATAACATGATTGTTTATGAAATTACCTTAATAAATATATTATGAACATAGTTCGAGGTTAATCTTGCTAATTAAGCTCTGATAATTATTGCAATGCTATTATAGACCATCGACCCATCAATCCAACCATCCATGGATAGCAGTACGGCTTTTACATTTAACCACTGCCTTGACATATTTTTCATATTTTGGCAACCACATGACCATTTTCTCTGTTTCAAACTAGCCTCTCCATGCTTTTCAGTGGTATCACTACATCTGAAAACACCAGAATATCGCAATCAGAGCATTACAGTCTTCATCATCATCATCCTTCATGATATTACAATTCATCCTCATCATTGTAGCACACACTGCAGATGTACTGGTATCTCTGTCCCCCTTCCCTCACTGGGTCTCTCTCCCATGGCCCATCACCATGACGATGGGAGCCGGTTCCATGGATACAGTCACTAGGCAACCAGCAGCATCAGCAGCAGCAGCAGCAGCAGCAAGGAACAGCAGTGTCCTGTCAGAGCTAAAGTGGAGCAGCAGTAGAACACTGAGCCACTCATCCTTCTTTATCTGTATGCAAGTTTTCTCTTTGAAGAGGAAATGTTAATGCATTTATCATTTCTTAGATCTGAAGCCTCGGTACTAGGCATGCTTAATTTAGACTGACAAAATGAGTACATCTATAGATGGGTTTAAATGTAAGTAATACGGAAAACTGATGATGACAAGATTGCAGTTACCTGAATATTATTTATTTCACCATCACTAAGTGCTCGTATGTAAAAACCTTCTTCTGTCTTTAGTATTTCTCATAAACGGGAACCACCAAATGCCAAAGACAAGGGATTAAGTACCAACCATAAAGTATATTAATAAATAATTAGGGTTTTCAGTATAAATGAGATGGCTATTTATTTCGACAACTGACAGATTATTCATTTGCTCAGCTGTAACAGACAGGCATAAAAACACAGATTTGCCCAAGCAATAGTCTAAAAACCAAAAAGCTGTTTCAATAAGATGATGAAAAACAGCAAATTCTCACACTGAGAAGGTGGAATTGGATAATGTTTGGCCATTTTAATTGAAATATTACTCTATAGAAAACAAGCAATAATCAAAAGATCCACTTATTAAGTTGCTGACTATTGACCATCTTGCATTGGTATCACACTGTGCATTCTTAAAATAATCATTACCCATGGGTCAAACTGCAACCATCTTTGAACTTGATTTTCATGACTGCTGCTTACTCGTAAACTATCACGACGGCATCTTGTAGGGTTATGACACCAATTCTTGAAAAACCCTGTCCACAGATAGGCACATAAACACCTGCAGAAGTACTCAAAATGGTAGTTCCTGCTATGGTAGATGTAGCCAGGACCATATTTTTGTGCACTACAGATACAGACTCACAAGGTGAAACAATATTGACCAAGCTGTGGCAGCTGCTAAATACTGGACTAATCCAGCTGTTGCTAACAGCTGGCAGATCATCATTCAAAGGAGAAAACAAATTCCACAAAGAGGGAAACAGTGAAAACTACTCCAAGTGTTCTGTTATCTATTCATGAGATAATTTAGGAAATGTGTGAGCAGCAATGTGCACTTAAAGCAAAGATTCAAATGCAAGAAGGGGTTATACATGTGATTACCAGAGATTCATCAATGTGTGAGTTTTATTATAACAGATCAACTGCTGTGAACTACTTCATGAAGTGTTTGCAAGGTAAGTTTTTTATTATTATTTGAAAAAAATATCAGTTTTACAACCATCTGTCAGTAACTGAGTCCTGTGAATCGTTCCCTTGAAAATTATTGATCAGTCCAGTGGTTTGTGTTCGAAAGTCTCAGTGAACGTTTGGTTTGAAAAGTAATCTTCAACATACAGGCGTTAAATACAATCCATGGCTATAAGGTACTTGATTAGATTCCATTACTGGTACACATTTGTACCTGACAACCTCTCAAAAATCCCTTTATAGTCCCTAAAAAATCTACATGGTATTCTATATCTCATGTATCCTGAAGATGTGGCAGATCACTCTCCATGTCTGGAGAATTACACATGCAGCATGTAAGCTGTTGTGATCAGTGTGCCCAAAGAAAGAAACCAGCGCTGAACACATAATAGTTTTTTTTTGCAAAATGACACCAAAATGAGCAGCGACTTCAAAGCCCTGTCGAAAAAGAGTGTATAAATAGAACCGTCTTAGGAGCAACAAAGACAGAGGAGCTTTAAAATATGTTGCAGTTGAGATTGGAATTAAATATTCTCTTTGATTTTAAAAAGGAAAAAAGGCTCTTTTTGTTGGTTTACAGCCCTGTAAGTCACATACATACACACACAGAAGAGACATGGACAACAAATTAGAGCTTGTATCTGTAAAAATTATGATCCAGTTAATAAAAAGCCATAACCTTCTACAGGTGCATAACTGCAGCCATAAACCATTTAGGCAGATGGTTAATAAGCCTTTGTCATTACAGGCTCATAACAAGCATGACAAACCGATACAGCTAAATAATGGTGCAGATAGTCTAATAAGCACAGCATACCTCAAGGTGGTGGATTTAACAGGTGTGAATGTGGTGCATTATATGAAAGCATGACGTTATAATGGCAACAGGGCTGGGGGCTACATGTCAAGACAAGAGGGTATGTGACACTGCATCATATATTATCCCCCCACACACCCCACCTCTCCCTGATCCTGCAGTCATGGTTGTTTCATTAGCTCATCTCGGAGCTTCAAAGGCCCTGGGTGGGGGGTGTCTATGAAAGGATGAAGGGGCTTAATTTGTGCGTACATTTAAGCGCCAAATTATTAAATACGGTGTACAGTGCCAATGGTCAGATGCTCAGTAGCAAAGCTCACCAAATTCTGAAAAATGCCATTCAAGTTGTCACGTGATGTCAGCCCAAGAAAAATGTATGGCCATGACAAAACATGAGGGAAAACCATCAAATGTCCCTCCTGTGGACATTTACAGGATATTTTAATATTTATTTAAGTTATTTTTTTTTTCTGTTTTTTATCCAGTAAAATCAGACTTCAGCTGCAGTCTTTGCTAACCCCAGATTAATGTGGTTATTCATTAAGGGAACTCCATCATTAGCACAGACTTAACATGAAATGGGCTACGGCAGCAGGTATGTGTCTGTCACTGTCGCCTTACGTTGTAAAGTAGAGTAGTTATCCATCTGGCAAGCTGCTGGTGACGGATCCGGTTAAGAAAGAAAAAATCACTCAGCTCGCCCCTTTGGAAACCGCAGCACCGGACGGGATCAGTCTACCGGGACAAACCGAACCGGTGTGAAACCAGGACAGGTACCCGCGCTATCAGCCGCATCTTTAGTGCCCCCGAAGCCAGAAGACGGAGGAGATGAGCGCATCAACCGGGGCAGTGTGATTCATCTCAGGGTCAGTTTTAAATCCAACACGCGCGCAGACTACACACTGCTTTCAGTCACATCCCCTTCGGTCCATTTATAAAATAAGAAGCAGGCGCGCAATGTCACAACACCGATTCCGTGACCAACGGAGGGGAGCGGCGTGCTTCTCCTTCTTCTTCTCCGGTACCGTAAAGCACGCTGCAGGAAAAAAACACATTCAGCACGAGCGTCCCCTCCCATACGTCCCTCGTAGAGAGAGAGAGAAAGAGAGACAGAGAGCGAAAGAGAGAGGAGGGGGAGGAAAGATGGATGAAGATGGAACGAGGACGCGTGGATGTGCGCGCCTGTGTGCGGTAATCGCGCACGGGTGAGAGTTTGTGAGAGCAAAGAGGAGAAGTCGTCTTTTACCTCATTGTGCAGGTGCGCGTGCACGTGAAGTCGAGCTTGTCTCTGAGACTGTTGCCATGCTGCCTCCATCTTTTCCTATGAGATTTTTTTTCTATTTTGGTGCGCAAAAATAGCCCGGTTTCGATTAGAGATAATATTCAATGAAAAGGTTTATTTTAAACAAACACCACGCTCTTATAATGCAATGTCTTTTAACGGATGATATGATGTAATAATGTCTTATTAACTATTAAGAAATTATCTTTTAACCCTATAGTTCCGCTACAAGTCATTTTGAACCAATTATGAGTTGCCACGTTGTTAAAAGATTCTTATTAACAATTATTAACTTAATTATAAAGGTCTTGCAAAAAAGCCTGGACTAAAATCCACTAATCACCAACTTGTAGTATTTATAACTGGATTTGATGGCATATTAGAGAATGATAAACCAATAAAGCCCTTTATTGAAGTTAATATGAACAGACAGTAGTAATCCATCAGTCCTTATATTTATAAATGACTTATCCATTGTGCTTTATACTGTAACTATTTGCATTCCAAACAAGCGTCTCTTTTTCTTTAAATTACATATGACAAGTCACCAGCAATATCAGTATCTGAACCCACCCTGCTAAACACACACTAATCTTTGGCCTCTGTGATAAATGTGTCCCTCCTCCTCCTGACCATCATTTTAGCATCCAAAGTGAAATGTGAATCTGAAAGGCAAAGGTGCCACGTTGTCATTGAATCTTAACCTAGTCTTGCTTGCTTTAATTTCACAGCACAACTGTTGGTGATGATGCCTATCTCCACACTGACTGGCCTATAGTGGCATGACACAAGACACACAAACATCAAAGACGAGCCACACATGTGATGCAGTGGTGGAAGCAGCCGGGGACCCTGCTGGCATCGTGGAGGACATGATGGATGCTAAGTGAGCAGCCTTACCCAGAGCTCAGCGTGGTGCAAACTGCTGCTTACATTCAGTAGTCATCTGAGTGGGCTGCTGTTTTGAGGCTTCTAAGTCTAATCAGTTCATTCACAGGCAGCATGAGCCAATTCAATACTATTTGTTTATTTCAATTTCACTCAGCAGAGCTTAAATCCACTTTACAGAAATGCCCACTTTCTTCAGTCTTGGCAACACAAGTACAAACAGGTTGGCAGTGAAGTAATAGCTAAACTTCCTGTATGTACGCCTGTGTCTCAGCTCAGAGTTTCACTCTGAAGTGTAATCTGTTGCCTGCGGTTTTACACCTCAGCTGCACGTTTCATGCGGATTAGCAAAGATGAGCATCGTCATTTTCCAAAATCCTCGATTAAATCAACACTTTACATTTCTGCAAATCATTCCACACAGAGAGGCACTGGTTTGAGATCTGAGAAGCAGGACTGTGGCAGGAACATCAGGACAAATTAGCCTAAGGAGGGTGACAGCAGCTGTCCCTGCCTTATTTCTACTGCCCACAAAGGCATAGTGAGGCTGCTCAGAGGCCAGCATGACACAGTGCATTGGCAGTAGGCAGCTTTAGGTGTGCAACTGTGTGAGTGAGTTATGTGTGTTACTGCAGAAGAGCACTCATACCTGCAGATCTGCTCTACAGGAAGTCAAATCCATGAATAAAATAGGATTCGATAATCAAATACAACAGATTAGACCCATTTTAATGCTGTAAAATAAATAAGATTAGACATTGGGTGTTAGACTGTTTTAATAGCATTTCAGTATACTTCTTCCCAATCATCCGAATGCTAAGAGTTTCTTTCCAAAACAGCAGCGACAGTCAGGATGTGTTTTCGATCAATTTAAACACTGTGTGAAATAAATTATATTGTAGGTCTGGACTGCTTGTGTGGGAGGTCATGACAACATGATAACAAGTACCATTAGAGTAGTAAAATTAGAGTAATTATATTGGCCCCTGGAAAAAATTAGATATAGGCTCCCTGTGAAGACTTAAACCGACCTGTGACTTTGCAGCTCTGCTCTATTCTATTGTACTCAAGTCTGCTGTAACAGTGACATAGTATCCTTATGCCATCTGTACCAGTAGGCAGTGCCAGGATGAAGCTCCCGTTAAACCCAGATGGCAGCACTGGGATTCTCCAAGATCGACTGAGTTTGACAACAATCTGCGAGAAACCAGGAAGCCGGCCAGCCCGTCACCCTGTCACTCAGCTAGTCATCTTCCTCTCTCTAGCCCTTCTTTTTTCCTTTCCCACTACACATCCACTTTAGCTCCATGTCAGTCCTTTAAGTATTTGGTTAAATAGCTTAAAATGTTCAGGGTCTAAAAAAAAAATTCAGCTGGGACTGCATTTTGTTGCCTGGCAACAACAGATACCAAATATAGAGGCTTTTTAGATAATTTTGTTTTCAAAAGAGGACATCCTACAATAAAGAAGTCTACTTTTAGAACACGGATGACAGCACAAATGGAAAAACATTTTAAAAACACAGTACAGTCTACTGCTGAAAGGATGGTGAGCAGCTCCTCTTTTGAGACTCAAGGCACTGATTATGTACTCGTGCAGCTGAAGAAATAAAAATAATGTGAAAATGTTATTTTTATTCTCCATTATTTAATACAACATGGTCAACTTTGAGGTATTATATACTCCTTACAAGTGAAACATTGCAAAATATTTACTATGTTTCCTTTTGATGACTATGGCTTATAGCTCATGAAAGTCACACACATACATCAGAAAAGTACTTTTGTTTATAAACGCAGTACTTTACCATGAATTACTATATCGGTGCATGGTGGCATAGAGGTGATCAACTTGTGGCAATGTGGAGGTGTTATTTAAGCCCAGGCTGCTTTGATAGCCACCTTCAACTCATTTCTTTTAGGTCAAGGTCACTCGAGGGCAATATCTGTCTGCTGATAGTAATATCATGGTCAGCAAACCCTTTGGTCATAATGTTGGTGCTGTGGGGAGGTGTTACGTCCTGCTGGAAAAGCAAAATCGTCACCTCCATAACGTTTTGTCAGCAGATGGAAGCATGAAGTGCACTAAAATCTCCCAGTAGCTGGGTAGCTTTGGACCAACCACCACCAAAACCAGAACCCCAAAACATCAGAGGCCCCTGAACCTTCACACTGGACCTTAAACACCTTGGAGTCTATGCCTCTCCACGCTTGGTCCGTACTCTTAGACATTCATTTCCAATGAAATTTCCCATTTTCAATTTCCAAATGAAATATAAAATTTAGTTTTATGTGAATAAATGACTTTGAACCACTGAGTAACAATCCTGTTCTTGTGCTTTTTCCCAGATAAATGCTTCTGATGGTGTTTGTGACTCAGGCCTGGCTTGATATCAGGAATCTGATTCTTCAATCAACTTTCCTTGACAATACTCTCAAAGCTTTGGTTATCTTTGTTGCTTGAGCACCTGTTACTACGAGGACGCTGTTCCCATCAACATTCCAGCAATATGCTTCCATACAGCACTCTGCAAACAGCCAGCCTTTGCAGGAATGACCTCCTGTGGCTTACTCTCAGAAGGGAGGAGGGTGTTAAAGATTGTCATGGCAACTGTCAAGTCAGCAGTCTTCCCCACAATTGTTGCATGAGATATACAGTATCTCTTGTATGTTTGCTTCTCAAGGTAAAAGCTTAACACACTAGCTTTCCATTGCCTTTAAAACACAGAGATAAGCAACGGTCAGTTTTTGGCCTATTGACTGTCAGAACCTAAATGCATCACTACTACAAGTGTTCCTCTAATAGCCTTGTTTCACATTTGGAACCACATCTGGGGTCACATCTGAATCACTGCATAATCTGAAATTGATAACAGTTCAAATAGATTGGACAAATATAATAAAAACAGAAATGGAGGCAATCAATCAGACCTTACTGGGTACGGTTTCATTTTAAATTTCTACATCTATAAAATGATATAACAACTCTAAAATTTCTTTACTCTATAAAGAAAATCAGGTATGGATACATAACCAATTACAAAAGCAAATGAACAAAGCAAACTAAAAAAGCTCCAGATGAAAAATGGATAATGCAAAATGTGTACATGCACTGACTGTACAGTATGTGCAGCCTGCTGCAGTTGCTTCTATTAATTTTCATATTTTTCCATTTATTTCATCTGCGTGTTTCTTTTTTATTTCTTTTTTTTTCAGTTATTGCTTGTGATCATTGTGAGCTGTTACATCCTGGAAATGATTTGGGGTTTTTTCCCTTAAAAAAAAAATCACGTTAATACTTGCTCCAGACAAAAGAGACTAGAAAGATGGAGACACAAGCTCCATTTCTTCATAGCGAATGGGAGCGCTGGAGAGGAGTGAAGATCACTGCTTACAAGTCCAGTTGTCAATAGGAACATCAAGATCATACTGATTAGCTGCCAGACAGCAATAATATCTCAAATGTGCTGTGCTGACCATCTCTGCAAAACAAGGTGAGAAGGGTTTTAAAACCACCCAAAGTTGTTCAAGGCATGTGCCCATCAGCTGGGTATCAAGTATCTCTTTAACCTCACATCTGTCCCTGTGTTTTAACACAAAGGGACAGATGTGAGCACTTCCTTAACACTTCCTTCCTTGCTGTGAAGAAGAATAATGTGCAGTAAAACAGAGAAGTTAGAGGAGGCTATGTCCAGTAAGTATGTGGCACCATGTTGAGGATGTTTGAGTTTATGGTGGTCACAAGAAAACAAATTGGCCTACTGAGGTAAAACCTGAGGATGAATGACATCAATCACACAAATGGGGGTAGATCTTGACAGTCTGCATCATAAAAAAGGACATTATCAAGACTTTTGGATGTATATAGCGTCCAGTTAAGACCTCACACAGTCACACAGGCCTATAGACCAGCTGGCGGCCTTCTGGCAACCTCCGGTCACTAGAGGAAAATTGGGATTCCCCACCATTTGGTAGTGGTTGCTGGCTTTAACCAAGTGAAATCAGTCACAAAGAGATGCATCAGAAATGTCCTTCTGATTGCTTCGGTCACGGGGAAATTATTGCTGCAACCAACACATTTCAAAACGCACACTTTTCCCTAGCAACCTGTGAGTCCCTAGTAACCTGGGTCACTGTTACTAGGGTTACTAGAGGAGTCGCCAGGCGTGCATGCATGGAGATCTAGCAATCAGTTTCACAGTGAGTGCCAGCAACCTTCAGCAACTGCTGACCATCCAGTCAGGGAATACACATTTTTCCGGTGGTTACCAGATGGTCACAGACTGGCGGCTAAGCTAGTCAAGCAGTTCCAGCCAAAAGGTGGATAAATAAACCACTTAACTTCAGATACTTCATGCAAGGAAGTCCTTCCTATAGGCATCCATTTATATAATTTGTCTTGTTAACAGTTTTTTTATTTTTACTTTATGTCAGCCCGACTTTCTAAAACAGGAGAAAATAAAAGAGTGCATGAACTTCTCTGTAGTTTGCAAATACAAGAAGAGCATCCTTCAGTTGGAGACGAAATGTTTTAAAACTGTAAAAGATAAAACATTGTAGTCAAAAACCTGAAGTGGCATCTCTGGATATATATTTTTACTGTAACATTTAAAAGTCATTTTAGACCCAAGTTTTCACAAAGGGTTATTTGGAAAGGTTACAGAAAGCTTGCTTTCAAATAACTCAGAGGAAATGTCAGTTTTAAAGAAAATAAATGAGAGATGCTGCATTTTGCACCCAGTGTAATACTTTGGTGGGCCAAACTCAGTATGAGAGCCAATTTTTGCACACAGGTCCTATTTCAGGCACTTTGGATTCAACTGATTTTGCCCACAGGGGTTATTTTGGGGCACCCTGGTTTAGAAAGCCACGCACGCATCTGCTATAAACATAGATCACAAAGCTGTACATTTAGAGAGCTTGCCTATTTTTGGCACTAGATTGCAGCTCCTTAAACACCTTGAGTTTATTCTAAGAGTGCTATCCACAAATAATACAGTAGTGCCCATAATAACACAATGGCAGAATTCCCAGCTCTGTTGATACAGTAGATTTATCAGTGGTGTCCAAACTCTGGCTCTAATGAATTACACAAAGTGGACATGGATTTCTTATTGCAGCGCTGGGTCATATCTACAAAACTGTGGACTGTAACATCTTTCTAAGGATCAGTTTGTACCTTGAGAGTACCAGTTATCTTACTTTAAAATCACAGTTTTGAGTCAAGGTGACAGTGGGTGTTCTAAATATGACAGTAAATTCTTGGCAACTGGAAGCTGGGAATTTACTGTTAAACTGCTCACAGCATTATTACTGCATTTTCATTTACATCATGGTTACATTTTCTTATTCACCAGGCCTATAGACCTGTATTTTCATTTATACCGTTACTACTTATTAATGTTTTCATTTTCCACATTGTTACTTTTTGTCATTTACAGTATTATTATTGTATTTTAAATGTATAGTATTACAGTATGAGTACTGTTTTTCAGTTACAAAGTAACATTACGGTTTTCTGATGCAATTACAGCAAAGAAAAATTTAAGTTATGAACTTATTTTGCCACTTTGCCTTTTACAATACTGTATTATGTGTATGGTGTATACATAGTACAGTATCTTATTATATGCCCACATCACAACACTGCTTAAATGAGTAAAAATCAGTTACGGTGCAGGTTTAGATTCATGGTAAGCAAAGCATACTATTTGTTTTTTTAACATAATTTATGATGGCTGAGATTAGGATTGTGGGTAATAATAGTCTTGGTAAATGTAGTGATATAAACATGTGCGCCTCAATGGATAACCATTAAGCTAATTGTACTATTAGAACCATATTCATAAGCAACTTGAGAAAATGAGTTTGTTCAACATGCAAACACATAACTGCATCCCAGAGAGACAATATGAGCATGTGATGGGACCCTGCAGGTAGCAGGATGCCATGCTGTGAACGAACAGCCTCGCGCAGAGCCAGCGAGAAGACTTGGGTCATTAAATCGCTGAAGCCTCCACAGTTGCTTCCTGTTAAGACAGTCGCTAAGTTAATGTTGCCAAGCAACACAAATACAGTGAGAGCCAGAAGGGAGATATTTAACCAAATTCACTGAAAAAAAAGGTAAAAAAAGAGACTTTGGGTGACATTGTGAGGTTTGGATTTCAGAGAAATTGTAATTGAGGATATCTGGGTCAGATACATCATTTCTAGGACTAAGCCCAAGCACGGGCAGAAGTTTCCAGCAGCAGGAGACAAATCTAGTCCCTTCTTAAAAATGTTATGCCCCATAGATAAGTATATATTCCATACTACTAAACACAAACAGATATCTAATACTGCTAATAATACTACATACATTGCTGTCACTCAAATTCTAAAGCAAATATATGATAAGAAGAAGTCTGCCTTAGCCCCACACCTGTAAATCTGCATTTGTCCCTCACTCGACTACGCTTTGGAAGGCTAGTCCATGACTGAACCTGAAATGACCAGGTCTATATCTCTGCTTTTTGGAGGAACCAAATTGTGGTGCGTAAAGCAATTTTTAATAATGGAAGGGGAGACTTACCAAAGTTATTACAAACAGATCTTTAAACCATTTCTGCGCATTTTTCTGTGGTTTATAGTTTTACAAAGCAACAATTCAAGAATGCTCTGCTTTGTTCTACAAATAACACATTTTCTTAGTTTGTGGAAGCAAGTCAGTAAGTATTTACCGTCTTACAGGAAAACCACAAACTACCCACAGACAACTGCTGTTCTGCAAACTGTAAAAAGTACATGGCACACACTCATCAACAGTATGATGGTCCTTGCAGGTGAATTTCTCAAGAGCTCTTTATCTCACAGGCTTATGAATAGGTGATGAGAAGTCTTAATGCAATCTGATTCATGGAGAGTAACAACTCCAGTCTGCAGTGCCTCACATGCACACACATGTACGCACACACTCACACAGTTGTGTAAGCGTGAATTTTCAAGAAGATAAAAGTGACTTATGTTAATTTCCTGGAGGCTGACATTTTCACCATGATGTTCAATAATTTACATTTTTGGTATTTCCTTTTTGACCCCATTAGAAAGAAACCTACCCATAATATGACACACATTACACATGCAGCAGTATTCAATAAACTACTTAGAAAGCCAACATTTTACAACCTCTCTATGAAGTGGAAGGTACATTTATTTATTTGAAAAATGTCAGAAAAATCCTTGAATGCAGCAACAAATCTTGCAACAGTAGCACCCAGGATCATCTCACTGCAGACTCAGGAAATGCATAATTTGTTCATTTAAAAACATTTAATCAGGACTGAAATGATTACACACAGGATCTGCATGATAAGGACAACACAATCAGGCGGTCTGATGCCAAAATGATCTAAGAATACAACAGAAATTGATTAGAGCAGAGAGAGGAGGAAAAAAAGCAATGTCTTCTTACTGTCAATATGAAATATCCAGGGTTTCTATGGAAACACTGTTTTATCAATCACAGGTTTTTTTTCTTTGCTGCCTTGTGCACAGTGCCCATTTCTGTCTCTATTGTAAGCCTTAAGATCTGTTAGGTATTACGTGTGGGATGAGACCAAGTTTTAGTCTGT
The DNA here is from genome assembly GCF_051167445.1 of Perissodus microlepis. Lineage (NCBI taxonomy): Eukaryota > Metazoa > Chordata > Actinopteri > Cichliformes > Cichlidae > Perissodus > Perissodus microlepis. Next base: position 30,720,189 of record NC_140477.1, read on the forward strand.
TCCCACTGAGATGACTAATTGATTGGCTGGCTGACCAGCAGGCTGAACGACTCACTAACAGTGGAGAGAGACGGAGAAGACGGGGGAATACACAGGATTACAGGACAGGCAGGAGAAGCAGAAAATAGTTTGTGGTGTTGTACAGTTATATAGTGTAGCATTCCAGAGAAGCAATAGGGCTTACATTGACTGACTGTGACAGTTTGCAAGAAAGAAGGTTGAACGACATGTGACGTGCTGTGCAGATTAGATGTCCTTGCAAGAATCAGTGCTCTGCAGCCTGCAGAGCATCCACAAACGCCAGCTTTAAACTCTCACATGTAGAACTGCTTATTTCCTTGTTTGCTATTTACCCTCCAAAAAGCCACATCTCTTTAATGTCCTTTCACTCTGCCTGGTTTTCTGAATCTTAGAGTACACTCAGCCTCTCTCTACTGCATTATGCCATATATGGCATTTTGTGAATGGGTGTTGCTAGGTAACTGCAGTGCAGTAAAGCGTGGCAACTTGATTCTTGTGTTTAGGATGATTAAGGATTAAAACAAGTGTTTTAAGTAGTGGAACTACAGAGGTACCTAGAAGAATTATGAATATAGGAGCCGTGTGAGTTTAACTTTTCTTGACTACAAGGACTCTTCAGTATTGAACTCAAAATTGCGTTTGCTGGCTTGTTGTCATTTAGTTCTGCGGGTAGCCTTCAAGCTGACATTCATCTCATCCGCCTCTTCACTGCAAAGGTCATGGAAAGTGAGCAGCGATTAGCCAGAGCAGTGCTGTGGAAACAAACTCTCCAGATTGTTCAAGTTTGAAAGCTCCTGCGGTCCAATATCAGAGACTCTGTGAATCCTCTGGGAGCAGCTTTGACACCTGACAGAACAGTATAAGGAAAAATGGTGCACTGCTTGCAACCAACATGTGGAACAGCTGAGCGCACACACTGACGGATGAGAGCATCCGAGTCTGCAGTCTCCACCTCCTCATGCTGGATGGCGACAGAGGATGGCAGCTCCAGTCGTTCCAACACTGAGCTGCAGGTGGGTGCAGTAACTCGGTTCCAGATCTGTACTCCTCTTCACTGATCCTCTCATGGGTGGCTGTAATACTCTTTTCAAGCTTGCTTTTTTTTAGACAGGGACCACATGCAGGAAATTCTGCAGTTCTTCAGGTCGGAGCTATGTAGCCAGATCTTTATTTTTACTTTATGCAATTAAAGGCAAAAAGTGCTAAATAAAAGCAAATAAAAGTGCATGATAACTGTTTTTAAGTATAAATGAGGAAGGAGTTTTTAGGTTCAGTCTTTCTTAGACACATCCATCTACCCCAACCAAATCCCTGCCCACTAAAACCATCTTGCAGGACTTAAATTTACTGATCTTGCATTGAAATTTGTGTCTCACTGGCAAGGTGGTCAAGCATTGGCCTTGACAGTTTGCATATGACTGGGTAGCGTTAGCAGTTAGCCAACTGCCCTGTGTTGTCAGAAAATGTTCAAGTAATAATGCATCACCTTCTATTGTATTTTGATTGGAGTGAAGATTTAAAATTGGGCTTGCCCCATAGGATTATCTGGTTTCTAAGTGAGCCACAGCGCTCTTGGGAATAGCTGCTCTGCACAATCAGCAACTTTTGTGGCTCTAAAATGATGCCAAAGCAACACTTCCTGAAAATACAGATCCTTAACTGAGGCTTGAAGCAGAAGCAGAGGCAATATAAGAGAAAGACTTGGCACTCAAAGGATCCGGAAGTGAAATACATGGGAGAATTCTGCAACAGTGGAAGAAAAAAATCAGCAAATCTTTTAAGCATTTCTGATTAGACTGGAAAGTGATTCTTTATATATATCTGTTTCTGTAGCGCTGGTGCCTTTTGGAGCATTTTCAATGCAATTACATGACAAATGATGTGGCTTGCTGTGAAGTAATGTCCTAACATCCTGTCAAAGAAGTCTTTGCTCCATTGTCAATGAGTTAAATTCAAGAATTTTATTTGTCATTTAGTCATTTAGTACTAAAAAGTAATTGAGTTTGTGTAATGAACTCATTCAGTCCATTGTTAGAGCTTGCTAATCAAACTCACAAGTGTTGCAAGTTTTAACTGATAATTAAGCACTCCAACCTTCTGTCCAAATATACTGAACTCATGGTTAAAAAGGGATAGTCCTATAGACTGTATATTAAAGATGGACATAACCACAGTTATAGCACCCATTTATTAGTGAAGTCCTGTTTTTAAGCCTCATGCTAAGCAGTTTTCCTGTCACCATTATTGAAACCAGAAATCACAAACATGGGGTGGAGCTGACTGTTACTGCACAGTCACATACTGTCAGTCACATAGTACGGTATAGCCAACACTAATGGCCATCTTGGTGTTTTGAAAACAGATGTGATGAGCAAGCCTGATATACACTGCTTTTCAAATTATTATGCAAAGGATATTTGTTACTGACTTTCCTATATATTCAATTCAAATGACAGTCAGTATACTTTTCAAGTCATCAACTGTTAGAGCAAAATTCAAATTTTATTGAACAAACCTCCCATTGATAGCTGTGGTTTTGCACAAGTAAAAAAAAAAAAAACAACTCAAAATGCACTGAGTTTCAAAACATTTTATTGGTTGTAATGAACTAAAAATGGTCATCCATCCATCCATCAGGACCATCCGGGGTTGCACAGCATCCCTCAGTAAATAAGACTGCTTGAAAATTACTTTTGAGGGGCCTACTGGAACCATTCCTGCTTGTGAGTATTGGTTAGGTGGTGGCCGAATGGTAGGTTTATGCATAACTGCAAGCCTCTGGAGCATCCTACAGCTTGAGGTTTTCGGGACTACCAGCAGCTTCAAATACCTGCTTGCTGCTTTGTAATGGCATTTTAGCAGCTGTTCTGTGAATCTGATGAATTTGTCTGGCAGAAACCTTCATCTCTATGCCTTAGTCTGCACGAACCCGTCTGTGCTCTGACTCAGCCACAAGTTTCTTCACAGTACAATGATCACGCTTAAGTTTTCATATAATACCTAATGTTTTCAGACCTCTTCCAAGGTATTACACTATTCATCACATATCTGCAGCACAGACCCTTTTACTTTACCATATTAGTTAAAACCTGTGGCATGCTTAACGATGTGGAACATCCTTCTTAACTAGTTTTCATTTCATCCCCTTCCAAACTAATTATGACAGCTGTCTGAGATTGATATCAGTGATCCACAGAGCTGAGAGACATGAGTTTAACTGAACACAAAAACATTTATGACACTAAAATCTTATTTGCATAGTAATTTGGAACGCTTTCTAACTTGTAACAATGCCCATATTTTAGATCATGCACATTACGCTGAACTCAGTAACATCTGAAGCCAGAGCCCACAAATTCATCAAGAAAGCAGGGACTTGCCTCCTGTGGGCTACTAGACAGACTGACGGCGTTTACCCAGCTTCATCCATCTTTTCATTACAGTCTATGTATGGATGACTAATTCACATGACCATCTACTTTGTTCATGTCATCGTAGGCTTTGTCACTCAAATATGAGCGTATTTATCACATAACTATAATATTTTGCCTTTTGCCTCTCTCTGGCATTTTTACTGCAATCCAGCATGTCATCATTCACTAGTGTAATTGCCATTTTCTAGTCTGAGAAACATGTCACACCTGTTTGACTTTCAGAGTCAGCCAGCTGTCCAGCGAATGGACAGGGTCCTGATGGACTGTGGTTAATGACAGACACGATCACAGTCAAAGATCAGGAACTCATCCTGTCATTGTAGTCTGCTCTTGTTTCATAGTCACCGTTTCTTCACTAATTTCCTTGTTTTCCTGTTATCTGTTTTGTGATTTTTTTTGCACTTTTTCCATTGTGTTTTTTTCACATTGTCAGCACAGAGCAAAGAGTTAGACACAACAGAGAGAAGGAGGCCCACAGATGTAAGCCTTCAAGCTGAAGCAAATCTGTCTGTGTGTGCTAACAATGTTATTTAGGTTAATTGGACTTTTGTCAAAAAATGTCTCTCGCACTGACCAGATTCAGTTAAAGGGATTTGTTGTAAACAGAAGAGAAGCTCTTTTCCGTATGTCTACATGTTTCTGGGATACTTCACCTTTGTTATGTTTGTCTTTCTGCTGGTTCCTCTGCTATTCCTCTCCCTTCTGTATGTTTAATGTGTACACCAAAAAACAGAGTCACATTAGCGCTGGATAGATAGCTAGATGGACGATGAATTTCTGGATTTGTTTCTCCTCCTTGCACTTTATCTCACACTTTCTGCCTCTCACTCTCTCCATGCCTCCTCTCCTTCTCACTTGCGTCAGCATTCTGCCTGCTGATGAATATATGAATGAGATTAAAACAGTGAAACACACACACACACACACACACACACACACACACACACACACACACACACACACACACACACACACACACAATACATACTCTTTTCCCTCGCCAGCACATAGGTTCCTCCACACAGGGGCATAAGCATTTCACCGTTTAGACATTTTTTCTGGTATGAGTCTCTTAAAGCCTCCATCGCTGTAGTTATTTTGGTTTACAATGACCTTAAACTGACAGCATTTATTTTAAGAAACATGCCGAGCGAAAGCCATTTAATGATGATGCAGCCTTCCACTCAGCAGACACAAGTGCTGTACTTTGATTTGTCACTTTAAATCAGCTCAGAGCAACTACAGCATCAGGTAAATGCTGCAGCTAACAAGCACTTTTTACAGTTTTTCTTTTTCTTTTTTAACGAGAATCTATCCTCCCCTGTTTACAATCAGGGTGGGGTGGTCTTGCTGCATGGAAAGCACACATTAGTTATGTGTATCATAAACTGTTTGTCAGGCCCAAGAGGTATAAGTGGCTCTTAACTCCAGGACTCAGAGGGACAGATGAAGGATTAGAAACAAAGCTGGGGGGATGGATAGAAGTAACAGATGAAAGCTTCAGGAGAAGTTCCAAAAAAAAAAAGAAAGAGTAGGGAACTGCTGCGAGGCAAAGATGGATGAAGTGCAGACCTTAAAGTTGGCCCACCCTCCTTTTGTATCTTTCACATTGCTTGTCTTTCTTTTCTTCCTCAGTCTTTCTCTCACTTCACCATAGGCTCTCTGTTTCTATGGCGACCATTCCTGCCATCACAGAGGAAGGAAAAGATACCTGAGGATAGGAAGCGAAGACAGCTGAGGAGCAAACAAACAGATGAAGACGGATGGATGAATGCATTGATTTCTAGACTTTAGACTGTGATAATAATAATACAACAATAATGCAATGTGCTGACCAGATCAAATAAGGATAGCTGGAGATGAAAGGAAATGAGCACATTTGCTTTCTTCCGAGAGTTAAATGACAAGATAGACTTCAAGTCAGTCTAATAAATATCAGTAACATTAGTTTAAAAGGGTCACAGGCTACCATTTCATGAGGTAACAGGGCGAATTTATTGGCCAGATATAATGACAAAACTTTTATTAGACTTTTATTAATAAATAAATTAATAAAATTCCTTTACTAAACCACAAATCTTAATAATTTAACAACTCCCTGTGTACCTATATAAGCTTATGTAACCATGCAACAGCTAACGCAAGCACTACACTGTCTCTACACAAGAGGTTCCTTTGAGCCTCTCTTTTTTTTTAAGTTGTTCTCACGCATGTCTAGTAGAACAGACACACTCCTACTTAAATCAATACAACTGTCTATCCGGTCTCTAAGTCTGACGTCCATTAGCCGCTTCCAGGTCCAAACTCCTCTTCAGGTCCAAAGTCAAACGAACACTGCAGCATCACTGAGAGTTAAAATCTAAATTCTTTCATCTTTAATAAAATGATCAGGGTTGCTGCTCTACCAGGGGTAACACTTAAGTTTAACATCCAGGCATCCATGAAAACAGAATTCATGAAATTTAACGGAGTTAGAAGTTAGCAGCGTGTTAGCTCGCTAGTTTCCACCTAAACATAATATAGCATGTTCAGACTGAGGGATTTCTGAAAAATTCAAACGTACAGCTCTGCTATTACTTCCGACATAAATGAAGACAGAAAACTAAACAGCAGTGACTTTTGTAGGGTTACTGAAGTTGGGCTAGCTGGTATATAATGATGTGCTACGTGATCGATAGCAACACAGCTATGTTAGCATAACATAAACACAGTGAAGCTGGAGGATGAACGCTAACTTTTTTCAGCTTGATAAAAGTTAACGTGAGGGTTCCCGATGGTTAGAGACAAATGCAATCGCATGGCAGGATGCTGTAAACCAGGGGTGTCCAATCCCAGTCCTCGAGAGCTACCGTCCTGCAGGTTTTAGATGCATCCTTGTTTTGACACACCTGAATCAAATGAATGGCTTGTTATCAGGCCTTTGCCAAACTTGATGGCATGCTGAAGAGGTAATCAAACCATTAGGGATGCATCTAAAAACTGCAGGACAGTAGCTCTCGAGGACTAGGATTGGGCACCCCTGCTGTAAACGGACCAAGCTTCAGTCAGGAGAACAACTGAGATAATCCATCCACAATACGAGGTTAGTATTTAATATACTGCTGCTGCATGGGGTGGGCTTTAGTTACATTGTAAGGTTTTAAAAAATGAGCTTTAAAACATGCTGTTGATGAATAGTTGTAATAAAAACCGAGAGAGGCTGACAGTGATCACTGCCTTTTCTAGGGGCTTGTTCAGATAAAATAGAACAAGACAAAGCATTAAAAACCCGGATAAAACCCATGAATTATTTCATCATAAATAACTCAGTTGTGGTTTTTAAACCACAGGTGAAATATTACGGACAAGAAAGATAACCAAGGACTCCTTATCATCCTAACACTGATAAAGCAGCTGCTTACCATCATTTCTACTAAAAGAACAATGTTGGGGTCATATCAGAAATTGAATTGGCTCAACAGACACAAAGTGTGTGCTCCTTTGCCACGAATGATTAACAACACTGAGTGCAATTTTTGTTAATGCATCATAATTTGCTAATTTATGGCATACTGTAATATTTTGCAGAACCCTTAGCAATAGTTCCAGGAGTTCTGGGACTACTTCGAGAACAACTGTTCCAGCTTAATCTAAAAAATCTCAGAAAAAAAGCAACAAAGTGGTTTGAAAAAGTGGTTTGAAAAATACCTGTGGGGATAAACGACCCTGTGTTGTTGAAATGCCGTTTAATAAAAAGAGTCTGGACCGTCAGGAGTCATGTACATTAAATTAGCTATCTTTATTTTATGGCTATTTTATTTGACTTCTTGCAAACTGATGTTTTTTCTTCACTGATGCTCATAAAACTCTCTAAAAATGAATCTGGCCAAACTCCCAAATATATGTGGACCAAAAAAAGAAAAACTTCCAGCAGGGAGCTTTCCAAATGGCTCCAACTCCCCACACTTTAGCCAAAGAGGGAATTCCCCAAATGATCCATGTTTAGAAGGTAGCCGTGATTGCTTTTCACTCTCTCACTCTAATTTATACTCCAGGACATCTCTACAGCTGATTATTTATTCACCTGCGTAGCTCTCTTTTTAGCCCATCCCTGCAAGTGTTTTCTAATGTTACTCAGCAGCAACAATATGTTAATGTGATAATGCTCAGGCTAAGTGCATGGTCACATTATCTTAATCATAGTGTGATAACAGTGGCTATGCCTTAAGCATGTTCTTGCCTCAGTCAAATCACGGCCATATGAGTTGTGCTGCTGTAAGTGCTGCCATTTAACACACATGAACACCTGCAGTGTTTCATGTCACTGCGCTGTGCAATTAACCTGTGTCGCTTTAAGGAAAGAGTGATATATCTATCCTCATATTACGTGGAGTGACGCATGCAAGTTAGTAAAGGCCGGCGACACTGCGTCACACACACACACACAACGTGCCTCATTCTCTTCACGTGATACACCAAACACATCCTGCCAATTTGGCAGTCTATTTAAGCTGCAACTTTTCCCATCTCACCCTCTGATGTGTCAGCGCTGCTGAGGCCCTGCATCGCTGCCAAGTGGCAACCTCAAGTGCAGAAAAATTAAGCCAGGCATCAGAAGTTGCAGTTCATATAGCAGCCACTTGAGGGTGGCTCAAAATTTTTTTTGTTTTTTTTCATATAGAATCACATATTAAATGTGAGACTACGCAACAAAACCTAGTATGAAAAACATGAAAAACACATTGCTCTCTTTAGGCAATTTCCCCCTTCATACAACAGTTGTACTTTTTTGGGGGGATACTGGACGAGTGGATATCTCATGACCACATGTTTGAACCACTGAAAGGGGACATCTCCAAAGTACTGAGGCCTTTTGGAGTACTTTTTATGGAGTGTGAGGTTCAGCCTATCCAAGATGATTTTTGTATCTTAGTAGCCAACCATACCTTAGAACTTAGAACTCCGTCCTCTTTTCCAAATATGGCCACTTCTAACTCCAAAAAAAAGAAAAGAAAAACAATATAGTATATGCCACCAATAGAGCCTTAAAATGCAGAGCCCAAAACCAATAGGTGAAGTCATAGTTTATATATACAGTATTGCCTTCAACCCTCTAATCCAGGGGTGTCGAAGTCCAGGCCTCGAGGGCCGGTGTCCTGCAGGTTTTAGATATCAACCCTGGGCCAACACACCTGAATCAAATGATTAGTTCATTACCAGGCTTCTGGAGAACTTCAAGACATGTTGAGGAGGTAATTTAACCATTTAAATCAGCGGTCCCCAACCCCTGGGCCTCGGACCGGTACCGGTCCGTGAGTCGTTTGGTACCGGGCCGCGAGAGTTGAGGCTCAGGTGTGAAATGTATAGTTTTCAGGGTTTTTATCGGTTTTCAGCGTTATTTTGTTATCGTTTTTATCCTTTACTCAGTTTTCCTTGGTCTTTTTACGTGTGTTATGAATAAATTTTCTTTTTTTCGGTACCGGTACTAGTTTTATTTTGTTGTATTTATCCGCGACACCTTAAAGGCCGGTCCATGAAAATATTGTCGGGCATAAACCGGTCTGTGGCGCAAAAAAGGTTGGGGACCGCTGATTTAAATCAGCCTTGTTGGATCAAGGACACAACAAAAACGCAGGACACACCGGCCCTCGAGGCCTGGAGTTCGAGACCCCTGACCTAAAGCAGGGGTGGGCAAGTCCAGGCCTCGAGGGCCGGTGTGTCTTGCAGGTTTTAGATGTGTCCTTGATCCAACACAGCTGATTCAAATGGCTAAATGACCTCCTCAACATGTCCTGAAGTTCTCAAACTAATCATGTGATTCAGGTGTGTTGACCCAGGGTGATATCTAAAACCTCTCATACTCACATCTTTATGAGCTTTAAAATAATGAAGCAAATCATGACTTGTCTTTTCAGAGCAGCTCATCTGTTGGCACACACAGGCCCATGCACAGTATTTTTTTTTTGTTGCTATATTCGAAGCACAGTCAGTCATGAATCGCGCTATCACATCAAATTATTTTGTGCCTCTGCAGCAGATTGAGGGCGATTTGCCGATTATTACATTACAGCTTGATTGACGTTGCATTCAGCAACACTCTTTCTGTCTCGGAGAAACTCTAAATTGCTTTCTTAAGTGAGATCAAGAAAGGATTTTCTCATTCGGATATTCCTGTAATGTGGCCCCAGGAGTGAGTCACGCAGGAGTTGTTCACAAAAGCCATTAACTCAGTTCAGTTCAGCTCAGCCTGAAGATTCAGTCTCATGGGATTCATTTGCAACTGCTTCAATAACTGTGGACTTGCCCAACTGTTCTCTGTTGCGCTACCATCCAAATTATGGCATGTATTGCAAATAAAGGGAGCCATTTCAAATCGCAGATTAAAAAAATACAAACAGGAGTCCTGCTAAGATCATTTTGCATACACACACCTTCATATTAAGCCTAGAAACAGTCTAATCTAAATTATTAACATTTTTGCATGTGTATCATGGTACACGAAGTACACCCTTCTCTCTGTATTAATTACAGCTCCCTCATGTCAGTGAGTCCCCCACTGAGTCTGTTGAGGACTCAGCAAGAAAAAACGTAGTTCTCAAGGGATAACACAGGAGTGTGTTTGTGTACACTTTTGAACCCCCCCCAAAAAAAAAAAAAAACAGCCACTGATGCAGTTAATTATATCATAGCCTGCAGATGTAGCAGGCTGGTTAAAGCACAGTTGATATAAAGGTTATTTACACACCTTTAATCGCACTCCTCTCTGCAGGATTTCGCTTCTTGACTTTGACAAGTATGTTCTTTGAATGTTATTTGAGTGATGACTCAAACATTTCTTGAGAATCACATTATGTTGGAAAATCCTTTTGAGAGTGAAATAAGCTAAAAAGAGAAGGTTTTCTGTAGCAACTACTTCTCTCAATTAAGCTTATTGAATTTAGGGCAATGACGCCCTTTGAGGAAGCACCTGGCAACACTGGGAAGGAAAAACTCTCTTTTAACAGGAAGAAACCTCCAGCCGGGAGGAGATAGAGATCCTAATGAGATGTGGTTACTACACCACCTCAGTGACTCCAAGACTATCAAGGTAGCAGGGAATAACTAATAAAGTTCAAACCAAGAAATATATTCGAGTTCGCATGAAAAAAATGGCTTCAGACAGTCAAGAGACTGCCTTCATGGGCATTGCCATCAAGTCATATGTGGATTTAACATGTATGCACACTCATATCTCAGAGCTTAGATGGCATTTGCAATGACTACCATGTAGCTCTAAATACAACACATATAGTCACTGTTAAAGGAAAGTGTGCATTCTTTAAATTCTAAGGCTTTATGTAACAGGACATAATCTAATCTGGTCCTTAGTGGGTCTTAAAATTAGGTAAATGAAACCTTGGCTGAACTACCAATCCTGCCATATCACACTATGCCATTATGTATTGAATAAAAACAAACCCAAGATATTGCACTAGTGCGTATGAAAAGTAAGTACAGCCTTACTGCCTTACTCTTCCATGGGAAGGTGATGATAATCAAAAGGACTTGATTATTGATCAGCAGCAAGTGTGAGCACCTTATTAAAAATAAGTTATGGCAGTTTGCTTGTCTGGAGCATTGAGTGTGTGTTTAACCCATTTCCAAGGAGGAAAGACATAAGCAATTAATGCAATTGTTGGTTACTGATATTCCCAGAAATTCACACCTAACCATGAAATGCTCAGAGAACCTGAAAAAACCCCCAAACTGCATCTTTACAGGGACTTTACAGGGCTCAGTCAGCATGTTAAAAGTTAACAGTCATTATGGTACCATTATAAAAGCACTGAACAGGTATGGCTTGTTTGGAAGCGTTGCCGGGAGAAAGCCTCTTCTTTTGCAAAGTTGCATCAGAGCAAACCACAAATACTTCTGGAACAAGGCATTTCGGAAAGACAGAAACAAAGTTTGGCGATGAAAAGCAAACACTGCATATCAGCACAAACACTTGATACCAATTGTCACGGTGGTGATGATTTAGGCTTATTTTGCAGCCACAGGTTCTGGGCACCTTGCACTCACTGAGTTGAACATGAACTCATCTTTACACCAAAGTACTCTCGAGTCAAATATGAGGCCAGCTAAAGCTTGGCCAAACTTGGATCATGAAACAGGACAATGATCCCAAGCACAGCAGCATATCTAAAACAGAATGGCTGAAAAAACAAAAGAATTTAGGTGATACAACGGTCCAGTTAAAGCCCGGACCTCAACCTGATTGAAATATTGTGCACAAATGACTGCCCCCCTTTGGTTTTGTGTTAATTTTTCTATTACATTTAGCATTTTTAACACTTACCTGACACTCACTTCCCTGTCCACTCCCCCATTGCAGTCAATTTATCTATTTATTTATTTTGTAAAGGCTATGTTGCCATTTTGAGAAGTAAAATCAATCTGTGTCATTTGAAGAGTGAGATGCGAAGCCTGATGCCACTCAGTCAATGCATTAAGCTGCTGAAACTTTGGTAAGCCTGATATAGCTGGTGAAACATTAATCTGACTTAAGCACACATTCTTGTATTTGGCTTCTGTCCATCAACAAATTGTAAAAGTTCCAGAAACTCCAAACTGACCTTTTTACATTTCTCTTTGTGTGCAGATTAAACATGTGGCTGACATCTCCAAAACTGCAATGAGCACCTAGATCAGGATTGATAGATGGGTCTGAGATGCCATCTAGTGATTCTGATAGGACCACCCCAGTAAAACTACACCCTCCATTTCTTGATTCAGTGAACAGGGATTAGTGGGCAGGGTTCCCATGGCAACACCAGATGGACAGAAAATACAGAGCGAGGGAGTGACAGAGACGAGAAGAAGAAGAAGAGAAAGGAAAGTCACAGGGAGAAAAACACAATGAAACTTCAACTTTAGGTTGGCCCTTGTACACCCACACAAACACCCACTGAGAAATACACACACACAGAACCAAGGGTGGTATCATGACACAAAGGTCACATTTTAATGGTTTACTCTGTTTTTAATATGTTGTTGGGAGCCAGGAATCCATTAAGCTGCACCAGTCCCGATTGTTTAACTGAGGCTTATTTAGCTATCTAAGCAATTTGCTCCAATCCAATGAATATCAGAAGGACTCGAGGAGAAGAAGCGTGAATGAATCACTCGTTCAGAGAACTGATGACTGAAAGGTCTGTTCATCAGATGTGTAACATAATCCAGATATTTTGTTCAATATTATTAAAATGGCAGCTGTTGTGTCATTGAAATGAAGGTCTAAATTTGGAGAATTATAAACTCTTTACGTTTTAGTGTAAACCCAATAAGGGTTACGTGCAAAACATATATGTCACCTATTGTGTTGTTTGTTAACAACAACAGCAAAAAAAGTATACTTTACAACTTTAAGTACACTCATTAGTTTTATTGTGTTTCATTGTTCCTTAAATTAATACAGTTTTTGCAGTTTTGCTTTAACTGCTCAGGGATTACAACTATTTTTACCCAAGTGCCCCATTTTTAAATTTAGAGGAAGTTATTGGACAACATTTTAAAAAATAGGAATTATTTTTGTAACAAGAAGTCTAGAAGCCATGGACATCACCAAATGCTGTTTCCTCCCTTTTAGACTTGTAGTCAAGACCGCCTAAACCAAGACTAAGACAATACCAAGACCAGAGGGTATCGAGACCAAGACGAGACCAAGACAGACTGAGTCAAGATCAAGACAAAGTCGAGACAAGACCAATACCGAGACCAAGACAAAAAAGTCTTTAAACTGCAGCCAGATGCTGCTTTGTTTACGGGTGTCAGGCATGTTTATGTGTTTTTGCGATGCACTCACACAGCCCTCCTCACTAGGGGTGGGTTTTTATAATTGATTTATCGATTAAAATCGATTCTGGCTTGGATAACGTAAAATCGATTAATTAAAATCCTGGATCGATTTTTTAATATAAATTTATTTTGCCCGAAATGCCAGAATCTCTGGTGAAATCTCACAAAATTTCAACAACCACCAAACAGCTAAGACAGTAAATGAGAGCAGGAACACAGATTCTGCACAAAGACTTAAACACACAGCGTGACCCGCGGATCAGAATCAGTTAGATGTCGCCTTTCTCACAGTCGGGGCTGAAAGCCAACAACTCGCTGATTCTGATCTGTCGGCGGGTCCGCGCTTTGTGTTCATGCCCTTTATGCGCTGATTCTAAAGCTGTTAGTTTGATGTCTCTCCAAACAATATTGACCGAACCAGCAGCAAAAGAAGGTCCAAACTACGCTTCACATAAACATCGTCATGTATTCACTCTTACTTTTACTGTTTTGCTTCGACCACGATGCACAGCTCCCCCCCCCTCTCTCTTCAAGAACAGTTTCCCATCTAAAAATCTGTTTTCTGCATTATTCGCTTGCTTGTTACGCACAAGTCTACCGTTGTTTACAGCGCTGTCGGCCGACATGAAAATTATGCAAAATACAAAATGCTTAGCTGTGTCTCTAATAAAACCGCTGTAACTTCAGAGGCAATGTTCATGTGTTGATTAATGGTTTTCTTTCGTTTTTGATGTACTGCAGAATATTTTTATAAAATCCCAGGCCTGGAAAATCGCCTTCATGTTTTTCTGTGTTTTATCTTCAGCTACTTTGACACAAAGGCATCTGCTGTGATGCTCACACCTTTGATAAAGTCTTGCGTGTGTCAGCTTCCTTTTTATAGATACAAAAATATGTAAATGTACTGATCTGAATTATAATATTTCTGACTGTCAAAATTTCCCAGATTCAAATCGAATTGAATCGAATCGAATTAAATCGAATCGTGGATCGAATCGATTCGGGACCTTGTGAATCGGAATTGAATCGATTCTAGAAATCAGTGACGATACCCAGCCCTACTCCTCACCGCTGCCTACTGTCTCACTCACTTACTGAGAGGACAGACGCACGTTCCACTTGACTGTCGCGTCTCTCTGTTTTTCACATAATGATATTATCCTATATCCTCGCATGTGATTGGCCATACGTTGTGTGTCATGGATACTGTTGACTCCAAATCTCCCGACCACTATGTCAATCTGAGACAGCAAGACCGAGACAGCGAGACCAAGACAAGACCGAGGGATCCGAGACCAAGAAAAGACCAAGACCAAAGTCCGTCGAGACCAAGACAAGACCAAGACCACGTAAAAGTGGTCTCGAGACATCCAACTCTACTCCCTTTAGATACTCTGCTAGGCCTTCACTGCAGCTACCTTCAGTTGCTGCTTCTTTGTAGGTCTTTCTGCATTTAGTTTTATCTTCAGTAACCGTTTCAGTAACCTTCTCATTTCTTTTCATCCGAGAAACTTGTGTTGGACTATGAAGTGCAACCCAAGTGTATTAAGTTTTGAAGCATATGGCTGAATCTGAGCAAAGGGTACAGCCCTGTGCACTTTAATGTTCATCCTACTACTTCTATCACCATCATCAATTAAAATCTAGTGGCCTGTTTCCACTGGCAGGCATACATGCCTGTGTCATAACATTGCACCCATGAAATTTGACAGATGATGTGGTATGCTTCAGATCATGTTTCTTCTTTTATCTGTACTTGTATCTTCCCATCTTTCTGGTACAAACTTTATCTTGGTTTCATTAGTCTAGAAATTTTTGAAAAGCTGGGCAGCCTTGCTTTAGATGTTTTCTGGCAAAGTGTAATCTGGCCTACATGTTCTTGAGTGTAACCAGTGGTTTGCACTTTCCTGTAAACCCTCTGAATGTGTATTCATAAAGGCATTCTTGATTATAGACCTTAATAATGATATGCCTCCAACTTGACTTGGCTGGAAGTTGCTGTACATCATGGTCTTTGTTTAAAAGTTCTGATGACAATACAATGGCTCATGTGACAAAACAAATGCCATCCACCGGCTGCTTCTCTTTTAGAGTTGCCTAAGCAACCTGTGTGCTCCTCCTCTCCGACCAGTCCGACCCAATCAAGGACAAAGATGAAAAGCTGCTGCACTGACAAATGCAATTCCTACCTGTTCTATGGGCCAATGATGTTTCAGGTGCCGCTGCAAGAGGTGTTGGTCTGTCTATCAGTCTCCCTGGATATTAGTGGTGGGTGGAGCTTATATCCCCGGGTGATGGCCTGTGGTTGGTCAGCTTCATCTCTGCTTCCTTATAACTCCACCCACTGGGCCTCCACAAGGCTTTACGGGTACCACACTCTGCTGAACATGTTTGTGTTTGTCGTTCTGTTGAGCTGTTTCTCAGTTTTTGTTAAGCTCCCCGTCTGTCTGTCTGTCAAAGCTGATTCTTCTTGTGTCGTCTTCATACAGTTTTCCTATGTGAACAGAAAAGAAGAAAATGGTTTTTGAAGTGAAGTAGCTAATTGTTCACTAAGACATACCTCTACACCTGCCAAATGCAACCTCCGGGGGCAGTGTTGGGCAACACAACAATTTTAATGTCATGGTCATATGTTCCACTACAGCTCATATTGGCCCATAAAGCGCAGATGACCCCTTATTCTGAACCACACAAACACAAACGATCAGAGGACCAACAGGAAATCAGCTTGCTTATTGAACAGAAGTCTATAATAAACGTGCTCTCCACAGACCACAGCAATGCTCATGCTCTATGGGCACACAAATAAGAGGATCCTGGCTGAAACATGACAGTCATGCTCTAATTAATTCAAAAAGTTTGGGGAATCAACAAATACAAATGTTATTTTCTTTAAAGTTTAACTTTTGCTAATTTCCCCTTCAATGTCATCATCTCATACATTTCAGGATCACCTTCAGCTGCTATTTTTATATCGCTCCCTAGAAATAATGTTAGGACCACTTGGATCTTTTAAAAAATGACAAGGCTTTTATGTGAGAATCTGGTCATTGGATATAATCATGAGTTTCCAACAGATTTCAGTCCAAGAGTCCACAGTTGGACCCTCAAAGTCAAAGATGACAGTGGCCAGATGAAGGTGGCCACATTTAAACCAGGACGCCTCATAGTACCAAATTATCAAGCCTGCGCCAGTGTGCGCTGTAGAGAGAATGAATCAAGCAGGGATGGACATGTGTACCACAACACAATGTTTTAAATTAGTGATAAAAAATTGCAGATTTATCGCTCACATTCTTAGAAGTTTTTGAAAAAGTGTTTAAAAAATGTCAGATCGAGGCAGACAAAAGCAGCTGAAGCCATTATCTTGGATTTAATTAGCAAAAATGACAAAAATAATAACTGTTGTTAGCTTATTTTATCAGCATTTAAAAGTATATGCACTATCTTTACATGACACATCATTTATATACTGTGTTCTTATGTTTTAAATAAAACAAGCTGCTAATATTTGCCTATGTAGTATTATCTCATTTGTCATACTCAAGTCCTGAAAGTGGATTTAAAAACAAAAAATTAAGAAAAACCTAACAATGATGAAGTAAAACCGGTTTCTTACCACATTACAACCTTTTCTGTATTATATAGAGAAAAGATTTTCTTCTATATGTGTATAAAAAATGCCACAATTACAATAAAAAACACAAATAATGTATTATATTCAATAAAATAATATACTGAATTTTAATATCATATATTATTTAAAACCCCCTGAATGACACGGATCTATGGTACACTTTGTGTTTGCTCTAACTCAAAATGCTATTTCAGTTGTCACTTAAAAAACATAGTGGATCTTTTATCTACATTAACACAATCATTTAGGCTGCGCATAAAATCTCAATGTGACAATGCTGGGATGGTGTTTTGTCAGATCTCTGGTATAACAAAGTGAGTGTTGTGGCACTGATGGAAGACAACAGCAGTCTTTAGTAAAGACTGAAATGAAGGGTTATAAATACTGATGTTTTTTTCTGCTCCTGTAGCTTTTGATTTCTTTCATGAGCCTTCTGTTTGCATAATTCTTAGGATATAATATTCTTTCTGCTATTGAGCATACAGGCCCCAATTACCCAGCCACAATACACGTAAACATAGTTTATCTAAATGCTATGAATGTCATTGTGGTCCAAGTTGCTGTATTATCTGTTTTTCAGGCTTTATATTATGCTATTAGACCGTGAGCTTTCAAAGGGGCTCTTCTTTCCATCGCCAGCTTTATATAAAAATCGCAAATGTCAGTTAAATTCAACTTTGAGCCAAATTGTACAACGTGCGTCTGATTTTCTGTGCTGCTGTTACCGAAATTAATATATTTAAATAGTTCATGAGTTCATGGAGTCTACTGCTCCACACAAACAAACATATTTTGAACACTCTTTCTTGCTATATTTTAAAAACGTGTCACATGAAAGATACATTAAATCCATAATGCAAAACTATTAATGAAGATTATAGTGGGGGAAATAATTATTTGATCGTTTGCTGAATTTGTAGGTTGGCTAACTTACAAAGAAATGAACAGTCTCTTAATTTTATGGAGAGAGAGCAAAAATCAACAAAAGTCATAACTTGGTTGGCGTATCATTGAGTGAAATAAGTATTTTATCCCAAAGCAAAACATGACTTAGAACTTGGTGGATAAACCCTTGTTGGTAAGCACATGGTAAAGCTGTTTGTTGTTGGTGGTCACTAGGTTTGCGCACATCTCAGGAGCCATTTTTGGCCCAAATCCTTTGGGTTTCTTGGCTGCTGCTTGGCAACTTTAAGCTTTAGCTTCCTCTGCAGACTTTCTATAGTACTGATGTCTGAAGACTAGCTAGGCCACTCCATGACCTTAATCTGCTTCTTCTCTAGCCACTCATTTGGTGGCTTGATGGTATGTCTTGGGTCACTGTCATGGTGGACGATCTATCCCAGACTCATGTTTAGGCTGAGGGAAAGAGGTGCTCTACCAAGATTTTATGGTACATGGCCCCAGCCACTGCCCCCTCAATATGGTACAAACTTGTATATCACTCTTCCTTTTTTAAACTCACTTCATTATCACAAGTGAACTGTTATTATTGCTAAGCGAAGTAAAATGAAAATTTCCATTGGTAGTGAAGTACATTTAACCAATGAGAGAGCAGCAACAGAGGCAGTCTGTCTGTGTGTCAATTTGTCTGTCCAAGTAATGCAAATGACATCGAATAATGGGGATGCTTGTTACCATGGGAATAAAGCATGAGTGATTGTGAGGTCTGTTAGGGAGACAAAGGCTGTGTCAAACGTATGATTATAATTACAGACAGAGTAGGTTAGCTCAGATACCAGCACACACAAATGCAGCTGTACTGTATATTGACAGAAATGTAGCGTCCCATCTAGAGACAGTGCAGTCTCACTGTAGAACTGTCCTCTCTTTTTCAATCATCTTAAATAAAATCTCCAAAAACAAACAGTTCTGCAGGGTTATATTGCATTTGGCGTACTTCCCCTTGCCGAGAATCTCTCTTATCAGACATTTTTGGTTGTTGTTTCTGTATTGTGGCTACTGTGGCTGTACTGTCTAAAGCATGCTGATGTTTGAGAGCTTCAATTATCAACTAAATATTTTTAAATTACTGGTGAAACTTTTCACTTTATTCTACGGATTATTTTCTCCTTCTCTGGAACTTTTTTTGGAATCTTGTGTGATAGATATAACAGACATACAATATCAACATTTCAATTTAGCCAAGTTCAGGTACCAAAGTAGTCGTTCAACAAGTTCCCCTGTCAGTAGATTAAGATGGGTTCAGGTGCTTAAAGCAACAAAACTAAAGGTTTCCCAAGGAAACTGGTCATTGGCAATAATAAAGCATGAATAGCCATGTACAAACTTATAAATCCATAAAAAAATAAATAAATAAATCAACTTTTGACATGAATCACACAGATATCTCCTTGCTGCTTACTGAAAAACACAAATCACATCAAATATTACATGAATGCGCACGAAGTCTTAGCCACCCTCATTTTGCTAGGAAATGGGAAATATGTGCAGTGATTTACTGAAATGTGCAAACATATATGGAAATACCAGCTATAAAACAAGTCAACAAGTCAATATTAGGTATGATTATCTTTATTGTTCAACAAAGCTTGAACTCTCTTAGGCAAGCTTTATTGTAGTAGTTTTTAGAAACAGTTCTCCAGGAATCTTGAAGGACATTCAAAGTTCTTCTTTGGATGTTAGATTCCTTTTCGTTCCATTTTATCTTTGCTTTTTTTTGTCATCTGCTGTAGATTGCTGTAGTTTTTGAGGCCCGCCACATCTTCTTTTGACCTCCATCAGCTTCCTCAGATTTGTTTTTGTATGCACTGCATACTGTGCTGAGATATGCCAAATATTAGTTTAAGAGGCTATATATACCAAAAAAAAACATCTTTAAAGATTTCCAACTATCTGGTCTTTAAGTCTGATGTCATTCGCCGTTTCCGGGTCCAATATATTTAACATCCAGGCATCCATGAAAACAGAATTTATGAAATTTAACGGCGTTAGTTAGCAAGTGAGCAGGAAGTTAGCTCGCTAGTTTCCACCTAAACATAATATACCATGTTGTGACTGAGGGACTTCTAAAAAACGAATACGTACTGCTCTGCTATCACTTCCAAACAGAAAACTAAACAGCAGTGAGGTTTTGTAGGATTACTGAAGTTGAACTAGCTGGTATATAATGATGTGCTAGTAATGATTTATATAGCGCTTTTCAAGGCACCCAAAGCGCTTTACAATGCCACTATTCATTCACTCCCACATTCACACACTGGTGGAGGCAGCTACAGTTGTAGCCACAGCTGCAGTCAGTCTGCCCCAGACTGACAACTGAAGCGAGGTTGCCATATCGCGCCATCGGCCCCTCTGGCCAACACCAGTAGGCGGCAGGGTAAAGTGTCTTGCCCAAGGACACAACGACCAGAGAGGGATCGCCGGGGATCGAAACGGCGACCTTCCGGTTACAGATGCGCTTCCCAACCCCCTGAGCCACGGTCGGCCACTTACTTTGTTAGCATAATATAAACACACACACTGGAAGGTGAACGCTTGCTTTTTTCCGCTTGATAAAAGTTAACGTGAGAGTTCCCGATGGTTAGGGACAAATGCAATCGCAGGACTTCAACTGAGATAATCCATCCACAATATGAGGTTAGTCATTAATATACTGCTGCATGTATTTACATCGTAATGTTTTAAAAACTGAGCTTTAAAATGAATAGTGGTAATAAAAAACCAGAGATGCCGACAGTGATCACTGCATTTTTTTAGGGGCTTGTTCAGATTAAATAGAACAAGATACAAAGCATTACAACATGTTAAAAGCACAACAGCCTTAATAAACTCAGAGTAGTTTGGATCCAGAAGCAGGGTTCATATGTCATCACTTAAAGACTTGATAACATTGAGACTTGATTGAATTTCAAGTATACAGATCAGCCTCAACTCAAACTGTCATGGTCCTGGGTCATTTTGACCCAGCGTTTTGTGTTTTATGATTATGTCCCTCTGTTCTAGTTATTCGGTGTCCTCCCCCCTTGTGTCCGGTTCAGGTTCTAGATTTCCTGTTTTGTTCTGAAGGTCTGTGTCTGTTGTCATTGTGTTCAGCTTGTGTCCTCCAGTCATCATGGTTATTCAGATCAGCTGTTCTCCCTCCTGTGTGCGATTACCCGATTACCTTGTGTATATAGTGGGGTGTCGGTCTGTGTTCGTTGTCGGCTCGTCTGCGTTCATCTGTGTATCTCTGCGTTCTATGGTGTTCCGTTCCTGTCTCTGCGTCTCTCTGCCCCGCACCCCTTTTGTATGGTCTCAGGTTTGTCATTTAGTTCTCCCAGTTTAGGTTTCTTCAGTTGTTTTGTCATGCCTCACTGCCTGTTTTTGCCACTGCCACCTTGTAAATAAACATCACTCGAAACATCAGTCACTGCCGCATTTTGGGTCCTCCTTTTCTCCAACACCACACGGCTCACCCCGCCAGCCGTGACACAAGCCTTCTTTTGGCATTTATCTAAAAGTAATGTATCACCTACAATAATGTAAACAAAGCACACACTGACATCTACATTCCCCAACAGCATTTGGTTGACCCTGTAGGACAATGTGCCCTTCGACAGCACAAAAACTGCTCAGTAATGGCTCGAGGTACAAGTCTCCAACTTTCAAATCCTAATCTAATGATGTATCTCCAGGATTCTCATCTCAGGGAGGCCAAATGACAACCTCAGATGTCAAATGTCCATGGTCAGAGCTGTTTTGGAGCTATTATGGCAGTCTACTCAATATTTTATGATTGATTTTATCAGTCACACATTATCGGCATTCTTCATTGTGTGACTGATCAGTGTGTGATCAGTATAGTGTTGTTTTGTTTCATTTATATTACCGTGTTCAACAGCATCACATGAGTTTAAGCACTTAGAGCTAGTTTAAAGTTCAAAGAAAGTGCACGCTGCTTTAAAATTAGAAGTGTCGTCTGCATCGGAACGCAACAAAAGTAGAAGGCAACACTTCTTACAGGTTGCATCAGATACTTTTGACTTGCAAAGAGAGTAATGCAAAATTGCATCAGCTGGTACTTTAAGCGATACATGGTCACCCAGCAAGAGCTTTGGTCATTCTTTGGCACAGAGTGGTTTTTTGTGATGAATTCAGGGGCTTGTGATAACATTTCAAGTATATATATCATGTTTGCTGAAACAGTTGCATAAGGTTTGCAAGTCCTCTACATGCAACATCTTGACGGAATCTTTAAAAAAATCAAACCTTTCAATTATTGATAAATATCATTTTTTATTTCTGCTGGTGGTAGTAGGCATTAATGTAACCATTGCGAAAAAGGAGTAGAAATGTGAAATTCTCAGATCATTCGTCTTTCTTTGAGCAGCAGTCTCCTTTTGAATGTACCACTAGTGTCAAGAATAAGCATTTTAAGGGTCATAGCAGTTTTTAATGCTGGGATTTCAGGTTGGATATCAATGCAATCGATAAATTTTTGTGTTTTCTGGCATTCTTTTATGCCACTTCCATGTTGCAACAGGCATGGGCTAGCCCTTGTCTTGTCTTGATTTTTTTTTAAAACTTTTTTTAATTGGTTTTTATTCCACAGTGATATCCATTCAGCCCATTCTTAGTGCAAGGATTATATGATTGCTTTCCAACTGTGTCTTACAATGCCGACTTTACATTAAGGAGGCTTTGATATAAATAATGTTTTGTGATGTCAACAAATCTCACAATGAAAGCCATCCATCTCCTAAATGACTTATCCCATTCAGGGTCATGTGGAGAATGGACCTCGGCTGACATTGGGCTGAGAGGTGAGGTACACTCTGGATAGGGTGCCAGCCAACTGCAGGGCTAACACAATGAGACAGACGATCACTGACACTCACATAGAAACCCACGGCCAATTTAGAAACAACCTCATGAGCATGTCCTTAGTATGTGGTGGGAAGCTGGAGGGAACCCATAAACACAGGTAGAACATACAAAATCCACATAGACCAGCTGGTCAGTTTGAACCTTTTGATATTAAATAAGCAATAATAACATGGATGGTTACATGGAAATGCTATAAAGATGAAGTACAGACATGTGTTGACACAGATGACAACAGGTTGTGGCTCGTTAGTAACTGATTTCCCGAACAAACCACAAGCTTTGCCTGGCTCATAACAAAACAAAGAATGTACAACTGGCTCCAGTGGGCCAAGCTTCTTCTTTGGATGAGAACTTTAATTCAGCAGTCTATGGCAGCATTTGCAAAACTGTCATCAACCTCTGGAGTGGAGATTTTACACTGAACAAATGGGTGCACAGACAAAAAAAATGGAAGGAAACTATTCAGTGGTTTTCACCATCAGTACTGAAAAGCTCATACAGTCTTTTTCTTTCCAGAGCTGACTCCCCTGCCCACCCACAGTCTGTTGGCTGCTTCACCCTGTTCTTATCTGTGGAATGAAAAAAAAAGAAAACAAATCCACTGCCTCCTGTTGGACAAAGACCTGCAGTTTTCCAAGGATTTGTGTAACGATTGTTGATGGTGAAAATGGGTTGCTTTTAAAAGAACGAAAATGTTCAGCGTCATATTTTCAGAAGCAAAGTACAACTTGCATTAATGTTTTTATCTCTACTTTTATTTAAAAAGAAAAAAAATACAAGTGCCAGGGAACCGAATAAGCGAGTGTTTACTGTCTGTCTCGACTCTGCTTTGAACTTGTTCTGTTTGTCCTGCCTTTTTCTCTTACGCCCTCCTTCTCTCTCTCTCTCTCTCCCTCCACGCCGTCCAGCCTGGCAAACAAGAGTGAGAGCGAAGGGTGAATTAATAAAGGAGGGAAAGTGGAGCATAACTCCCCGAGGTCGGTCTTTTCTGGGACGCTCACACAGAGAAAGGGATCCACGCGCACGAATGACAACACGATCTACATAAAGACCCTGACACACATAAATGTGAGGCCTGTGTGGCTTTAGTGTGCTGATAAAATGAGACGAGGAGACACAGAGGGGCAACAATCCTTACATGCCATCATCTGCATGCATGTGGGAGCTGGGGGAAGAGGTGGAGTGAAGAAAGGCGGAGACATGAGGAAGACAAAAGGAGGAGGAAGAGGGTGGGCAAAGAGGCACGTGAGGAGGGATGCATGGAGAGTTTTGCCCGAGGCGGTGAAACTCACAATGTTCCCATATTCCCTGTGATTCCTCCACTCTCATATCTTTCCTTCCCGTTTCTTCCATGTTGCTCTTTTTCTTCTTTACGTATTGGTATTTTCATTTCCTTTCATGTCCCATTTCTTCTTTTCCTGTTCACTTTTCTCTCCCTCATCACTTGGTCTTTTCCTTTCATGTCTTTATTTCCTGAAACTTCTCCTCTCCTCTGCATGTGCCTTTCCTCCTTTCCTTCTCTCACCTCACCTGCCATTTCTTTTCCTTTCGCTAGATTTCCTTTCCTCACTTCCCACCTCCCCCACTTTCTTCTTTCTTCTAGTCTTCTTTCATCTTTCCTTTTGTTCTGCTCTCATCCCATATTTTTTTTTGTTTGACTTCTTTGTGGCACCTCCTGTCTCCTTAACTACCTTTCCTCTTCATCTTCACCCTTTCACTTCTTTTCTTTGCTCTTTTTTCACATCACCCTCAGTTGTACCCTTCATCTCTGAAGTTGAACCTGGTATTTTTCATTGTCTTTTCAGCTTCTGGCATTACTGACCATCTAATGCACACACACACACACACACACACACGCACACACACACACACACACACACACACACACACACACACACACACACATACATATATGTGTAAGTCTCCTGGTTCATCTGCAAATATACAGTAAACAATGTGACAAGTTGCTTTATAGCCGGGGGGTGGGAGTATTGTTTATCAATGGCCTACAACAATAAAAGCTGGTACCAATTAAGCCTCCTTTAGCCAGAGAAAAAAGTCCCTGAAGACTTTCATTGCAATTCAAAGTGTTATAGTGGGCACAGTCAAACACTGGGGACCAAGCCAGCAAGACTTCAACTACTCTCTGGATTTCCAAACAGATTTGCCAACCCCCCCTTTTTTTTCCCCCCTTTCTCCCTTTTCCATCTTTCCTCTCTCTCAGGCCATCACTTTGTTTTCTTCTCTCGTTTTTTTCAAGCAATATGTTAATTAAAACAAAGAAAGAAAAGGGCCGAATGAATGAAATTAACTGACTGAACCAAGGGGCGAAGCACAATTTGTAAATGTACGGATGATTCAATGTTTACGACAGGATTATTTAAGGTGCAAAGTTAACTATGTTTTCTTTTGTTTCTGAATGCTGTGCTACCAGGAAGTGACAGGTGGGATTTATTTCCCTTTAATAAGCTCCTGCTAAATGTTGATATATGCCGACACATGCTAATGGTGGTGAAGGCAAATAAAGTTGAATAACAGAATCATCACTCGACTTTAATTAGGCAAAACATCTTTCCTGTCTAAGTTTCATTTGTTCCACTCTAAAACTCACTCGGAACCAAAAGGGTGCCCAAACTCGTTTCATTAGTCACAGAAATTACTTTAAAAACACCCATCTAAAAACAGAGATCATCATCATCATCGCAAATACAACAGATCAAGGTCATTTTAGGAAGGAAATAGAGACAGATTTTAAAGATAAGACTCAGAGTGAATCTTTATTAAGATGCACAGAAACAAGCAAAACACGCAGTAAATTATGAAAAGCCATCAGGTCATAATACACCTCAGTGAACACAGCAACAAACAGCAGTCAGCATTTATGACTAAAACCTGCTTTGATCCTTGAGCTACCAGGAAATATCTGAAATGCCTCAAATAAGAGGCATCCATTGCTACATTACACACCTATGGCTGCCTGTGGCTGGTGGCAGGAACTTATATTGTTTGGTACACTGAGAGTATTACCATAACGATATCACGGGCAAAGCATGTAATACACACGCCCGTCCACCGTGTTCATTTCACATTTGCCTCTCCAAAGCGTCAAAACGGACACGCATGCAGAGGTTGCAGTACCAGCTGGGGGAGATAACATATTTAAAGCAAAGAAATTTGTAGTGACCAAGGAAGGCCTGAAGTACATTCCAGGGTCCTTCTATGCGAGCAGCAATTAAGCTAGGTGGCTAATATGTATTTACATATAAACGTGTTAATAACAATGTCTCTTAAAACGCTTTCTTGTGATTATTTTCATGTTGCTTGAAATAAAATATCTCTGCTGTTACTGCAACTTCTGCACGAGTGTCCATATCATGCTTTGGGGAGGCAAAGTGTGAAATAGACACAGTGGACGTACTGTGTGTTACATGTTTTACGTAATACTGCGTTGTCTTGAGACTGTCCATGTAGGACCCTCATCTTCAGTATTCTTGTACAGACCTAGCCAGCAGTGCTGGTGTGAAACTGCAGCATACCCTTTCATTCGTATTTTTAAAAAGGGGAACAAACAACCCAGCCTGCCAAATCAAAGTTGCGCTCAGCAACCGCAACACCAACAGCACTCCCCTTCCTCAGTCTTCTTGAGTGTTTGCCAAAATCTCTTTGAGGCTGATCCAAAGCCTTGTTTTACAGCCTCACCAAACTCCTACTATACCCAGGTTTTTTGTTCAACATTTGCCAAATCAGCACTTTCCTTGGCTTGCTGGTATATGTCAGCTGCCTTCAGAGTCTCACAAGCTAAATAAGAAAAGATTCCTTGTTAGCTTGACAGCTCACTTTACCATCATTTTTTACCATCTGGTGTGGAAACTACTGTTGAAGATCCCCAGGACTCTGCCAGACGCACTAACTACCGCTCAAACTCACTGTAGTTTTGGGTGTGCCAGGCATCTCAGCCATCCGATCCAACTCACCACCAGGTAGTGATCAGATGACAGCTCGGCTCTCCTTGTACCCGAGTATCCAAAGAAATGGTCAGAAAATTAGCCCTTTATAATAGAAGTTTATATGTGGAAATCAGCTTTTAACAATCAACTTTGATTTATGTGCCAACCTTGTTCTTTTCTTCATGACTTGTATTCAAGCATTTGGTCAGAATAACTGTATTGTGCTGCAGTTCTAAGATTAATCGTCTTGCATTGTCCATTACACACTAATTACCAAAAACGCTGGTGTCCATATATAAAAAAGAACCTAAACAGTTTTAACAGTTTTAGTTGCTCGTTTTTTGACCTGTTAACACCCCCACTGCTTCCAAAACTAGTAAATTCAGACTACTTCTACAAACATCTTCAGCAATCTGATTTTTTGGAACGACCTTGTCAGCTTAACAAGGTTTGCAAATTAGATTTTTACAATCATACTTCTAAGAAATGAGGCCCAGTCTTGTGTACCCAGCCATCTTGTGTAGTTCCTTCTATTTAAACAAAATAACTCAAAATTAGAAAGTAGCAAACTTTGTTTTTAGGAAGTTCCCAATCATGAAATATTAGAGTTTCAACACTTATGTGTGCATCAGCTTTGTATCTTCCATCACACAGAGCGATATGTTTGTCTCGACTCCGAGTAGTGGTCGAAAGTGGACCACTAATCTCACTATAATACAGTCATAGAAATAATAGCCAATCAAAAATGTAATAAAAATACCTGATAAAATATATTTATTCAACTCAGTACATCTGTTTTTACTTCTGTCATTAAGATATGTTCATCTCACACTCGTGCATACACGCACAACTTCATGAAGACAGACAAAAGCAAGTCAAACAGCAGAAACACAAAGAAATGAGATGAATGAGAAGTAAGACCGCAAAAGAGAAGAAATAGAGCAAGAAGTGTGGGAGAAAAAGGAAAGGAAAGAACAGAGAGTCAGTCAGAGCTAGAAGCAGTAAGAAGGAGAAAGAAAGAGAGCCTCTTGCAGAAGCCCAGGGGGTATCCTGCTATCCCAGAATGCTTTGCTCTAACCTACTTTGGTATTTCTGTTTCTGTCTTTGTCTCTGCAGCGCTCTGAGTGGGCTAGCTAACTGATACACAGTACACCAGCACAAGTTTTGTATATGTGAGCGTTCTTGGATTCCTTTTCTTTTGAAGATCATATTAATTGGAATATGTATGTGTCTGAGTGCATGTTGGGGACCTGCATGCCTGCAAGCATTTGATTACTGAAGATGTACTATTTGTGCTCTCAGTATGAATGTAACACAGCGTTTGTTCTTCTATATGTAACTGTGTCACTGATATATATGCATATATATTTCTATATATGTGTGTGTGTGTGTGTGTGTGTGTGTGTATAAGTAGCTGTAGGTGAATGAGTTTGTGTACTACATAAGTGTGTGTGTGCATGTGTGTGTGTATTTGAAAGCCGTGCGGGCTGAGTGGGCAGCCTGACGACCAGCTCAGCAACACTCCGTTACCATGGAAACTAATGAGGAGAGCACAGAAAAGATGATTATAATGGAGAGAGAGTGGAGAGGAAGTTTGATCTATCTCCGATCTGTCTACCTATTGTCGCATATTAACATGAATAACTTGAGTAATTTTCGCTTGTTAGTTTTACATATTGCCATAATTGCTATAGATCTCAGTAATTAAATAGAGTTAATTAAACAGTATAACTTTGCAGCAAGAAATGTGTGGCAATATATGCAAATTCTTGCATTTCCTAAACTCTGGCCTGAACTAAAAGAAAGGATGGTTTCCAAATTCTGTTCAGAAACATAGCAACAGGACACAGAACCCTGATCTCGACATCATGCAGTCAGTGTGGATAACACGAAGACCCGTTTGACACTGACATGGCCACAGAACAAGAGCAGGGGGTTCAGTGGCTAGCACTTTTTCCTCACAGCAAGAGGTAACATTGCAGCTCCGTGTGTGGAGGTTGCATGTTCTCTCTGTGCTTGCAAGGCTTTCTTCAGGAGCTCCAGTTTCTCCAACTAATGAAAAAGCATGCCTCATTAATATTTAGTTGTTTCAGGACTCTCTTGCAAATTTCAGGTTTAAACCTCCAGGTGAGTCTTTTCTCATAAAATGTTGAGAAAACAGTTTGTTTTGCTGAAGTCTGTGTAACTGAGAAACAGGTATGTTCCTCAGTGCCTTCCTCCTACACACAAGCACAATTGTTTTGTAACATGTTAGGACAGTTGTGTTGTTTTGTATTCATTTAACCAACACACGTGTCCTCTTTACCCAAAAAACGGATTTTACTTCATTGAGGGTAAATTCTCTTAGTGTGTTCACTCAAAGAGATGCAGGCTTACGTGTGACATCCAGCACTGGAACCAGAGCTCCACCTGCTGCATACGACGGAGCACACAAACACACATATATTTGTATATTTCTATCACTGTGAGGACGTTGACTGGCACAATGCATTCCTGAGCCCCTTACGAGCCCCGTTATGAACTTGAATAGTCAATCAATCAATTTCCTGATTGCGACTCTAACAACTGTCGCAATCAGGACAGGTTGGATTGCTGATTCTAAACTGAACCCTAAAACTCCAACAAACCTTTAATGAAATTCCCAAAAGTGAGGGTGAGCCAAGCTGTCTCCGCTCCCAAGCTCTAAAACTCCGACTGGTCCTCAAAGAGAAGAGCCATCCAGAAGTGCACACACACAGCTGTCAGTACTCCCCCCTCCCCCCTGCTTGCTCACAAAACAGGAAGTGTGGATTCTGACAGGAGGACAGATCAGTGTAAACCCCATGGTAACAGGCAATGCACACACGCACAAAATCCTCCTCTTTTAAAATAATCAAACATTATATGCACCTCTGCAGTCAGTTGCTTGTGGCTTGTGCATCAACCGATTTGTTACTTTCCACACAGACATGCAGGTGGTCTGCTCAACTGCAGGTGGGATGTTTTTTGCCATGTGTCAACTCTATCATGAGTGCATGCCTGCATGCACGAAACTTTTAACACTTGAGGTGATCATTCTGGCAGAGGATGACACACCTCCCCAAAACACCAAAAAGATCTAAATGACTTTGGTAATAGCGTGAGAGCATGTACGGTTTCTATACATGCATCAGTCCAAGATGTGCCACAGGAACCTAAACACACTCTGTTCTGTTATATTTAGATAGCACAGAACACCACTATGGTACTAGCGAAAGAGACAGAAATGAGTGATCCGGTGATCCTAAGATGACTAAGAAATGACTAAGAAGACTAGGAAGAACCCCCATTAAACCTCTGGCAGTACCAGGGTCAGAGGGGGGCAGTTATCTGCTGGGACCAGCAGTGGGATGAGAGAGGAAAGAGAAGAGAAAATATAAAAGAGAGGCAGAGACAGATCATGAACAACAATGTGAATAAAGCGCAAACCATGCAAGGGAGAAGCAATAAAGTTTATGACGTGCAGTAGAGGAGAGTGAAAAAGAGGTGAGTGGAGGAGAAGTGCTCACTACAACATGAGCACTTCTCCTGAACAACAGTTAATTATCTGAACAATGGAAAAGCACAACATGGCCGCTCACAATGAGATGAAATAAAATGAGCGTGCATAAATTAGGTAGGTAACTGCTTTTGTTGGTGGTGGTTTTTAAAGGTAAAGGTAACAAAGTGGCAGCAAGGCTAAAAACTGCAGTCTCTTGAACAGCCACTCGAGTCTGAACATCAGCTAGATTTGCATGATAAAATGCCCAACTCCAGAGAGGAAATTAGCATGTCTACATGATTTTACAACCTGCTAACCAAAGCTTGCTGACATTAACAGATAAGTTAGCACCTGACATAAAAATGGGTTCATACAACCAGCACGGTGACAATCATAAACTTAAAGGGGAGGCTTCAACAAGCCAATACGTGACACTACGATGACAACATTCATCATCTAAATACAGTCTATAGGTTGAAATGCACGCATAAATCTTTCTTTGTAGGATCTCTGCAGTATACCTACGTAACTGGCCAAATTCTACATTCACCCATATTCATTAGCACTTGGGACAATCCTGATGATCATCCGGCCACATGGATTATTTAATACAGTTAATACTGGATAGAGCAGACAACAGATGGCATTTTCCAGTTAAGAGGCTCCCAGAGCAAACTGGTCCCTCCTTTTTTCCCTCTTTTTCTTCAACTCTGAAATATCTTGAACACTTCTGTTATGTTTGGGAGTTTTTCTTCCACACCTTTACAAGCATATATAGTCGTCCAAGCTGGCAATCCCAAATTGTTCAATTTACCTGAGCAATAACTGCAAAAAGTCCCAGATGACTCACTCTGTCAACAGCATCAAATGCACGCAAACACCAACTCAGACTATGATTCACACAAATTTCCAGCAAATGTTAGCATCGTACAGAAGCAGCACAGCAACACTTGACTAGTGACAGAATGGAAAAAAATACGAGAGAAGACACAAGTTAGTGGCCTGTGCTGTCCCTGCTACCGCCAACAACTCTGGAGTCTGGAGAGCCTCAGTGAGAGCCCACTCTTCCCCCCGTGGAGCTCTGCGAATGTGTATGTGTCCATGGGCATCCTGTGTGTGTGGGTGGACAGTGAAGCTGAGTTGTCACGTTGGGCAGAACATATCTGCATATTCATAACTGAGCATCTACAGCATACAAACCTGCACGCAAATACCCAGGTAACGCTGAATTTACCGTTAGAGTAGAGCAAATAGTATTTAAAAAAACAACTAAAAATCCAAGAAAATGATGGTCTTGAGATCAGAACAGCGGGAGGCAGGTAGGACTGTGAGAGAGAAAGATGTGGTAGAGTGAAGGAGCAAACTGAAAGACACAATGGTGCACTAGGATGAGAGCGAAAGAGAGAAAGAGAGAGATAGCAGAAGAGAATGAGTGGTAGGAGACTCTGTGTGGGTTGACTTTTTCTCTCCCGGGTGCTATGGTAACCTACAGAGCTGAGGAGAGGAGAGGAGAGGAGAGGAGAGGAGACATATTCCTCCCAAAGTGACCTTGGTTAACCTTCCGAGTTTTCTTCTTCTCAAGGCAAGACTTCATTAGACAAAACCAAATATCTCAACAACTACTAGAGGAAGTTTAGTGATCTGACCATTTTTCGGGTCAAAAGTTTGACTGTCCACTGACTTGCTCATCCATCTCAGATGCTAAGTAGCTAATGTCAGAATGCAAAACCATGTGGTGATCATGTCAAATCATTATATTTGCTACACATTAGCTTGTCACAGGAGTGCTCCTCTTGTTCAGTCCTGCAAGAACTCTTGCGCGATACTGCTCAGCAAAGGAAAACGATCACAATGGAAGATAAAGCAAAAGCAGTTTGAAAAAACATAGTAAGGCGGTGTTTTACCATGTTTGACCCGGTTTGAAGCACACTGTGTGTCTAAACCTGCAGTCGCTGTAAGTGGGTTTGTTTTTTTGTTGGCAGGTGATATTAGATGCAGAGGCACACGCATACATCATGCATCAGGTGGATTTCCACCCCTGCAGCGATATTTTTAGATTGTCAGTGAAGCATTTTGATGGCACGTCTTTATCTAAAATGCTTTGGCTCTGAGTGGTTGTCTCCATTGTCTAAACAGTTCAGTGATCATAAACAGAGAGTAAAAAAACAAACCTGTAGCTTTGCGGTCTTCTTAGCTACATCGCATAAATGTTGCATTTCACTTAAAACAAGGAGAAATTTAGATTTTGTGTACTAAGTATCTAATTGTTGGTGATAATTAAATGTATTTAGATGCAATACTTTTATTGTTACATACTCTACAGCTGCAAATATACACCTTTATGTTTTACACTGTGACTTTCCTTTAGAGTTTTGTCAAACTTTGGATATTGTAAAAGCATACATAGTAAAGGAAGAAGAGGCAACCTCGCTCGCACCAAATCTTATCATAGCAGTCTGCCAGAAACAGTTTCCCCCTCCTATTTCTGTAATCAACCACCAAAAAACTGTTTGTGGGCGGACTTCTGCTTTGTTTGCTGTTGTGACAGCTGAGGCCATAAACAAAGGAACTGCAAGGCTGTAAACATAACAGTTCTTTGTTCCAAATTCTCTTCGTATAATGTCTGCCCTGGAGCGCAATGCAGCAAATTAATCACAACATGGTATGGTACTATGTCAGTATGGAGCAGGGATGGGATCTGAGCTCTCTGAATAGGAGGGGGACACTGTTTTATTGTATAATTTAAAAAGGGGACAATAATAATAAACTGAATGAACTAAAAGATACATTTAGAAAACTAAAAGATACATTTAGAGCCCGGGTGATATAGCGACTGATGTCAGCTATTAGCTGATATATCAGTATCACATTTATAAAAACTGAAAACTGAAATGAAAAAGTAAAGTAGAGACCGAAGAAACACCCTTCAACCACATTGAGAGTGTGGATGTTGCTCAGTTTGTTCACCAGAGGGCACTCTCCAATGCGCCTGTTGCCAAATGGGTTTGTGACACTACAAACAACAACAAACAGCTGATCCAAGCATAGTCAGGCAAACGAGTAATCGATGACTTGGCAACAACATAACAAAACTAAATATGTAACATAAAGAAAAGATTTTTAAATCCCTAAATATCAGTATTGGTCTTAGAAAAAAAGGAATATTGCTGAAACGAGTCTAAACGTATTAGTATTGTGTGGATGTTTGGGGTTGAGGGTGGAGCCTTTCCTAAAGGTCAAGAGCTCGGGCACATCCTGAGTAGGTCTGCACCTAAAGCAAGTTCAGAATCAAATATGAAAGTATTGAGAACCTGTTTTTGAAGTGTGGGAGGAAAAAAACACACAGGCACATGTGAACCCTGTGTGAACCCTGAACATTTGGTGCCAATCGCCATACACAGGGCTTCCCTCATCTCTTTGTATTTTAGCTTAATTGATTTTCAATCTGGGGCTCCTCACCTTGAACGCTCTAGGTTTCTTTTTAGTGATCCACACATGTCTGTGAACTGTTATTATCTTCACCTCTGGTCAGGGTGAGGCATTTTTTGTAACAGGCATGGAAATAAATATCCTCCCTGCACCTGTGAATGTTAACCAGTCCATTTTGACTGTGGATAACACATTTCCTCAAGGAGACTAGTGCAGAGATAACAGTGGCAATTGGTCTCAATATAGCAGAGGACACGCAAGAAGACATGTTCTCAAAAGAGAGTGAGAAAAAGAATCTGTGTAAGCCTAAGGGATGACTGCAGGCAAGCAGGGTTTTCATACTCATGAAACTGTCACTGTTATTCTCTTATTCAATCAAAAAAATGGATCTGGGGGATTTTGTTTCTGAAATTGCAAAATAAACACGTCACAAGATTAAAAAGGCTGTCTGATTGTCTGTCGTATGATTGTGTTGAATCCTTAATCTGCGAAGTAATGACACCTGACAGATGCTGTTTATCTGAAGCTGCAGGATGATCAGAAACATCGATTATGGGCTGTTTTTTGCTGACCGCAGATTAACGCGCTTACATGTTTTTCAGCAACGGGAACTGTTGAAAGCTCATCACTTGAATGAGTCATCCTCTCTGAGGCTCCTTAAACTGTGCCAGCGTTTTCTTTCTGCTGTTTTTATAACTTGTGACAGAAAAATTAAATATCGTTTGTTTATGTTTAATATTGTGGAAACCTGACAAGCTTTGTTTCTCTCATCTGTCGCCTCCTTTGTCTCTCGCTCTCTTTCTTCCCAGTCTCTGCTCATTTCTCACTGTTTCGTAATCCAGCTGAGAATG
Organism: Perissodus microlepis; assembly: GCF_051167445.1. Lineage (NCBI taxonomy): Eukaryota > Metazoa > Chordata > Actinopteri > Cichliformes > Cichlidae > Perissodus > Perissodus microlepis. The sequence goes on from NC_140477.1 coordinate 30,754,649, forward strand.
ATGCAACTATACAGTAACTGTTCAGACAGACGAGCGCAAACACACACATAATCTTTCTAAACCAGACTACTTAGGAAGCAATTCATCTGCACTTAGCCTGAATTTTATGCACAGATGAAAAACCTTCTTTCTAGCACCATTTCTCTTTTTCTGGATTGCACGTCTGTCTTCATATATGTGGGTCAGAATGCCTCACTTTAAGTAGATTGGTTTGCAGAGTTTTTCTTATTACGCTGATTAGACTTGTGTACCTTACTGATTTTTCCAGTCCTCACAAACTAAAAACAAGCACATATGCCTGCTCTAATAGATGCAGAAGCAGAATCAGTTACGCTAAAGCCTCTGCTTATTACTTTCAAATGAAGGAGCTGTTTTTATTTCATCTAACAGCACTAAGTGATGTTTTGAAGGATTTCAAAAATAAATCTAAGTGGTTTTCCAAGTTGCAACTGTACCTTATATTCCAAGCAAAGGACTGCATGACCAACATATGGCACAGGGCCACACAGAGTATTTTTTTCTTATTTAATAAACTAGAAATTAATTAGCTTTAAAGAGCACGATGGGTTCTGAATTTATATGCGATTTTGGTCCTCGGATAAAAAAAGGAATTTTTAAAATCCAGTTTATTACTATCCATTATGTCTGTGAAGGTTCTCAGTCATCCAGGTCATCATAGTCTAAGTCTTCACCTCTCACCCAACAAGCTTCTTCAGTTCTAAGAGCAACTGGTGGAGAGTCCCAGATTTAAAGCCCTATGGGAGTGTCCCCAAGATGGTCATCTTGGCTCATCACACGAGCCAAGATGGTCGTTCACAGTGGACATCGATGGCTTCTTTCACTACTCTTTCTAACCATCTGTGTTAGATGGATGAACAGAGGCGGTGGCTTACGACACCAACTGTCTGCCATCTATAATCCAGTTTTGAGATCCCTTCCCAGACGCCTTAACTCCCACTCACATCCTGGGCCATTTGACCTCAGGAAATCACATGATAGGGTGGGGCTAGGCTTCACAATGGGTTCACCCAAAACCTCGGCTGATTGTGACCCACACCCACTCTCACACCTTGGCTCGTGTGATTAGGTAGAAAATCCATAGGGGGGTTCATGACCCTCTTGGGGGCACTGCACTCCCATAGGGCTTGAAATCTGGGACTCTCCACCAGTTGCTCTTAAAACTTAAGAAGCTTCTTGGATGAAACGTCTTCAAGGAAACTTAAAGAAGTCCAGATGCTTTTCTTTCCAAGCTCCTTAGACTACTATCCACTATGTTTACATTTCACTCAAAAAGCACATTTATACTTTCTTTTAAACAACAAAAAAAAAGAAGTAAAATCCAGGGTAGGATTACTAGATCCAATAAGCTTAATGACAAGTGTGAGGCATCTATGTGGTACATACAGTGCATGATGCACAGAGTATGACGGGTGCAGCATTAGGATTGGGTTATGGTCTCACACGGACTACTTTCTGTCAAGACATGGCAGCAAGAAAATTAGTCCCTTTGAGTAAAAAGAGCCATCGAGGGGACAGGGGCTGGTGTTGTATCGTTTAAAAATTGGATAACAATGTACATTTCACTTCATGGACACATTTACTGTGGTGCATTGGGGCGCTCACGACATCAGATAACATGCCCCAAAAGAGTTCACAGTGACAAGATTATTGACATTCAGTGAGTTTAAATGAACCACAACGGTTGTTATGTGCTTTCTTTTTTTGAAAATTAGACTCAAAGTGCAATGAGGTAGCCAGAGTCTGGAACTAAACTCGTGCTATAGTAGCATACATAAAGAACACCTGCGCGATTATCCTTGACATATGTGGTTTATTGACACATTTAATATTTCAAATGTGGTCATCATCAATACACCCTGAGGTGGATCAATCAAAGAAAAGGGAAAAATATGAAATACAGTATTATAACCAAGAAATGACAGTTCCCTAATTGTTAACTCTTTTACAATACAAAGAAAACTGCTGCACAGGCCATTCAGCATTTATTCTGCCAATCCTGTTGGAAACTACAAACTACAAGTTATTTGACAAATCTTTGAATGATTTCTATAAAATGCAACTTCTTTTTCTGACTCAAACATAGATAGCAGCCTAACAAAACAGGCATTTTCCACAGCAGTCATGTTGACTTGTCAGAGTAGCATAAGCACAGATGTTCCCAATCACATTAACAATACATCTGTCCTGTTTAAGTTACCCATGAAGTCATAACAGTGTCACACTGACCTGAAACCAAAGCAGCTCAGTGAAATAGAATCAGCCATTATCCTGTGATGAATACGTGTCTTCTGTGAGCGAGAATGATCATGCTCTGTATCACCACAGTTGAGATGATTTAATCTACGTTTTGCTCTGAAAAAACCCATTTCAGGTTTTCACGGAATATGTTCCCATGATCCGGTTTCTCTAAGCAGTCACACGATGGGGGGTATCAGAATGTGGCTGCAGCCACGTTCATGCCAAAGGCTTGGTGCTGGCACCAGATGATCAGAAACATGCACAATTCTAGTGCTCCCATCTCACCAAAAATAACAAACAAACAAACAAAAATAAATATATGGAATTTAGAAGTAAAATACAGACTACAAGCCACACAACTGCTACATTCCAGGGCTCTGAGACTGAGTTAGTATCTGAATATAAACACGCAGGCATTATAACTGATGCCTTTTTCTCTTTTTCACTGTATATTCAAGCAACTGGTGGAGAAACGTCCCCCACTCTCCTTTGAGGCAAGAAAGAGACTTGTGGCTTCCACTTTAATGTCAGTTTTAGATTAAGGTAATCTCATTTATATGCATCCCTCTCCACAATGCTTAGAAACACTGGATACTGCCTTTAGTACAAACCTGAAACCTCTCACCTTAAAGCTCTCACCCTTGTATATTGCATGCTTAGACTGGATGGTCAGCTCTGACATTTCATAAACTCAGCCACTGGTACATTCTTATTTATATTGCTACTGTTGCTTTGCTCACACCTTACTTGCATTCATTACAAAAAACTGTGAAAAGGCAGCCCAAAACAGAGACTATATGAATGTGCAAATTCCTTCAGCTTCAACCCAAGTGGCATTAAATGGGAGAAGTTAAAAGACGACTATAAAAACAGATAAAAGCCAGGATAGGTGTCCGGATGAGGTTTAGGTACCTCTGTTTTAGGTTTGTGTTGTTTAAAAATTGCAGTTCCTTCTTTAGAGAATCTGAATCTGTCAAATTGATGTTTATCAGACAAAGGAAAAAAAGGGGTTTGCTGGCCTGCTCCTGTGCACAGTGTATTGCTGCAACACCATTGGAGTGAAAACTTCATAGTGCAGTTCCTTTGGTAACATGTCTGTGTGTCCAGACCTAATAACTCTTAGTGGCAGAATATCCTACATCTCCCAGATCCCTACACCTCAGAAGAACTAGTCCACAATCTTTCAATCTGCATCAAACCTTCCCACATTCCCTGGAAGTCTTAATTAGCAGGTTTATGAGCAACAGTACACATCTTCCCCGAGAAATACAGATAAAATCAAACACCGCACAGTTCAGTTCAGCTGTTCAAATGTGGAAAAACACCTTCAGAGAATACGGACACAGCTGAGCAGGTTACGTACAATGTAAACCTGAGATAACCAGTTATACTGCTGAAGCTTCAAACATCTGCTGTCGCAGCTTTGACATTGCCATCGGACTGTGGGATGTAAAAAGAATATCCCACAATGGAGGTTGGACCACAGGGGTGTCATCATGACCAGATCGCCTTTAGAAAGTCTCTGTGACCTTGAAACCAGACAGGATAATCATCTGGATATAAATACATACAGACAGTAACAACAAGGGCCGGTTCTAGAAGGCAGGTTTGACTTCATTTAGTTCATGGGCTCAGAAAATAGTTTATCTAAAAGTTCAGTTGAGTGTGTGTGCATGGTGAAGGGAAATTTTAAAAGGAAAGGCATCATGATGCTCACATGCTATGAATCACCATGGCAATAATGAGCACAGCCTCCATTTTAACCCACTGGAGGAAAATATTAATACGTTGCGGTACACATTCATCTTTAAAACACGGCATCAGCGGTGAAGCAGCCTGAGTTAGAGAAAAGTAAGTTTGGCAGAAGTACACTAGTCCTGAAGTCCTGCTGCCTGATTCAAATTCACGTGTAACCTCACAAGGACAAGGTGCCAATAGCAGCAAAAGATCAACGCTCTCCCATATGATATCAGCTGAATAAATAAGGGAATTAAATGGTGTGTCAGATGGCACCTTCAGGCTCGGAAGGAGGAGAGGAGGCAAAAAGGAACTTGTGGTTTGTTTAGGGAAATATGCCGCAAAGCAGACAGGGCTCACAGAGTGAAAACGCAGTATAACTTGTGCAGAGTTAAAAGGATGCCCGTTCCTAGAACTGAAAACTTTCCCTTACCTCAGAGCTGACAACCTGGATGCAGAAAAGACGGTCTGTCAGATGAAGCAGGTTGCATGTATGCCAATGTAGCAACTATGGAACAAATACTGAAGGGAAGCCGCAACATTCTGACTATAATTTTCCATCTTCAGCCTAAATCAGTTTGAGTTGACATTTATTCTTATTGGCTGCATTAATCCATCAATTCCATCTAATTTTACTTATATAGCACCAAATCACAATACCAGTCGCCTCAAGGCACTTTATATTGGAAGGAAAAGTCTTACAATCAGACGACCCGCTTTGAGCAAGCACTTGGCAAGGGTGGGAAGGAAAAACTCTGTTTTAACAGGAAGAAACCTGCAGAAGAGCAGGCTCAGGGACAGGCAGCGATCTGGTGCGACTGGTCCGGGGTAAGTGGAGGAGGACAGGCCAAAAGCTGAAAGTGGAAGAGAGCCACTGCATCAAATCCAAATATTACAAGGTTGTAAAGAGCTGCACAAGAAACTGCCCCTCCTCTGACTTTTCACACATCCATGTTAGTATCATCCAAGCTATGTGATATGAATGCAAAGCTGGTTCAATTTTCAGACTTGTTTTCTTATATAAAAGCTTTTTCTTTAGCTCTCAACAATTGAGTTTGACATTAATTAGAGTTTTGCACCTCCTGTTGCCACTTACGCAGTGTGACTGACACACAGTCATCCTGTTATCCAACAGGCGTGCTAAAACACGACTGCCATGCTTTTACCAGTCAGGACTGATCAGGTGATATTCTGAGGTTAGCCCTCAGGCTGCAATCGCAGGACTATGCCGATGTTACTTTACAGTTCGCTAGAAGAATTCCACAGCTGAGGGACATCCCAGTGAATCTGTGGGTTAAGGTGAATATCTCAGTACTTGTGAATTTCTGGGCTGAAATTTGGCTCGCGGTCTCCCCTATCCCCTCGCTTTTTCTCCCTGTCATCTTTCCCTGCAGTGCTCTAAAAACAAGCAGAAAGCAAAAACGAATCCCAAAGCTTTATATCTGCGGTAGACAGAGCTGTGAAGAAGAGATGGTTCCTCCTACGCAGGCAGGCAGACAGGCAGTAGCTCTAGAGACCCAAACACCTCCAACTGTAGCTACTCTCATGCTATGGAATATCTGATTAGGCCTCAGTGATGGCACACAGAAAGCAGCCTCCGTACGAGCTGCCGTCCCGTAGATTTATTCTTTAGATTTGTATCTGCAACAAGCATCTGAATTCAACGAGCGGACCGATACCAGACCTGCAGTCACAAAGATAACAGATTACAGTGTTGTAAGAACTATCAGGTCCAAACTGTAAAGGGTATCATTAAAGGTTGCCTACGTCAAACCTCAAAAATCTGTTAGGCTGCAACATTAGCGAGGAGACAAGATGGAGTTTTATGAGTGGCGTGAGTCATCTCACATCAAGATGGTTGGCATAGAAAATATCGTCATTCAGGAGAAGCGTCCCAGCAGGCTATCAGTATAATTCTTATTGAAGTCAAATATTTTGGATTTGTAGAGTTAACATGGGTCAGCTGAGGCCTTTCTGTGCTTTGAGCAGGTGAGGCCTAGCATGTTCAACGGACATGTTGTGGAAACAAACTAAACAGGAACACTACTATTCATCACGTACATCTGTAAGATTTGTTTAAATTGTTAAGACTTTTTTTGTGCTATACCACTAGATAAAACTATGTTTTAGCATGTGTATCTTTGTGACTCACACGCCAAAGCATAGAAGAAATACTTTGATTTCACCATGCAGATATCAGCATTATTATGATAAATACTTTTTTAGTATTTAAGAGGCAACAAAAAATGATTGAAGGTTAAAACTGAGTAATTTGAACTGTAACCAGATTCAGAGTTTTGTATGTTAAAATCCTGTTTTTGAATAACATCAATTGTACCTTGCAGAAAACTCCAGATATTTAACATTTTTGGATCTAAAGTGAAGGTTTTGGTTATTTTACTTCAGGAAAAAAAGCCCCCCAAAGCAGACAAGTAAGAAAATAAATAAATAAAGACTTCCTCCTGCTGAAAGTTTTCACACCTGATCCAAAACAGCATTCAAGCCTTTGAGGTGTACTCAGGTGGTCGGGAAGAGGACTCGCAACGTTAGAGCAGCCGAGCAGAAAGCCAAGTCCCTGATGGTGCAGAGCTGAGTCCTGGGGGCAAAGGGGGAGAGCCAGCTGTCGCCTGGCCCGAGGTTCCTAATGGAGGTTTTAGGAAGTCCTGGTGGCACAGACCCCAGGCGCTGAGAGCAATGCAGACCTCGCGCATGACCCGTCTCTCTTTATGATCTTTAAATTGCATCGAGAGGATCAAACATTCGCCTGCGCACAGCAGTGAAGCGCAGCTGAAGCACAGCAAAGCTTGAAACTGAAAACAGGGTGATGCAGTCATACATATAGATAAAGAGGTATGGATAACTCAGTGTAAGTGTCCTTTGAAGATCAGCCTATCCCATTAGAAACTGCCTTTGTGTCTTTCTAGGTTACAGTAGAAAGGAAGGGAGCAGTGAGGTTTCTCTGGACTGATGGGACAGCATGGTGCTGCACAGCTCTGATACAAGAGTATAGATGAAGTGTTATGTAATTAATACTCCTCCTCCTATGCAGATACAGTAGACAAGCCTTAAATTCCTGGCCTCAGCTGTAACTGTACTCCCAATAGAGCTCACATATACAGAATCTTTGGAATCACCCTGCCTCCTATATCCTCACCCAGACCCAGCGGCTCTTACTCAGCTAAAACATTTGCATACCTGAGACTGTAGAACGGGCTTAATGTGTGATATAGGTTTCATACAGTAACACCAAACAGCCTTGTACAGCCACGCAGGATGCAGGAAAATCTGCCTCAAGCGCACACAATCCAGAGACCTCCCCCCTCCACTTTACCTGCTATCCCATATTTCACAGTGCTGGCAAGGACAGGTGACTGACTAAAGCCAAGACACAGAAAAGTAGCATGCGGCTTCTCTTACCAACAAATCTCCCCCTTGTTGAAGAATCCTTCCTTTCCTCTCCCTTCAGCCGGCTTCTTCCAGAGCTCCAGCTTTCATCTTTCCAGCAAAGCGAGCAGGAGGGAAAGAGTGAAGGACTTCAGATAATTAGCATTTCTCTTGCTCCTCTGTTTTCTCTCCTTCTCTCCTCTCTTCCAGATTTCTCCACAGGCTCCGGGGGGGAAGCAGGAGCATCAGTGATACACTGCCGCGCGCTCCGCTGCAGGAGGCTGGACGTCAATCACACGGGTAACCCAGGGAACTGCTGAGCCCGCCCCCTGGCCAACCCTGATTGGTCGTCAGTCAGAGAACCAGAAGTCACAAGTCCTCCTCGCAGATCTACAGATGGGTGCTGAGAGCTGTGGTGGGATCATGTACACAGCCAAAGAAAACAGTAGTGGATTGCAGTACTTGTGAACTCTCTTTCTCTCCTATCTCTCCGTGTCTCTCTCTCTCTCTCTCTCTATGACTTCAGAGCCGACTGCTTTATTTTACAGTTGCCTAGCAACCCACTGGCATGCGTGAGTATGTGGTGCAAAGCAGGAGGAGAGATGTGGGAGAGAGAAAAGGAGTTCAAGTCCTCAGCTCTCTCTCTCTCTGTCAGAGGTGTGGATGGGTGTTGAATATTTCAGCTTTCAGCAGCCACAGCATCCCTTCTTTGTTTTATGGAGGTTGTTGTTGTTATTGTAGCTGGGCAGATGACTGCATGTGCAGCCCTGCAAAGTACTTGATGTTTGAGGAGTCATTTTTATTCACTTTAACTCAACACCAAAACTTTTGGGGCTAAAAAAACAAAACTGCGATATATCCTATGCTGGTGTTCATTACTTTTATGAAAAACTCAGATCTTATTAAAGGTTTGGGAATTTGAAATTGGTATCGGTGTATATGTGTTATTATGATGGCAAGTCACACATGGTAAGCTCCACACCTCACCACCAGTTGATTCACTTTCGTTTACTTTGCAGTCACTACTTTAAATATATTCTACTTATTGTCCAATATTGTTTCTTTATTAAATGTATTTTTTTTTCATTACACCTTCCAATGTTTATATGGCGTGCACACATATTAACACTGCAAGGTCAAAGTTCTGTTTTATTTTATATTAATACATCTATCTGGGGTTACCTGGGAAAAAAAGAAGATACCCACCTTGTGTCAAAATTTGACTGATGACCCTAGCCTTGACCTTTTGACCTTACCGGAAGTACTCCGGAAGTGGCGCACGTAGGCTTTCACATGAAAACAGTCACACAGCGATAAAAAGAAACACAAAGAATGGCAAGAAGCTGTAACATTATTAACTGCAAAAGCCGGTCGCATGACAGCCACGGGAAGCCGACGCGTAACGGTTTTTATCGGATTACGTTGTGGAAGAGAAATTGTTTAAGCCATGTTTCCGAAGTAACAAAGAGCCGACGGATGGCCTGGGTTGCAGCCATTCGAAGACCAAATATAACGTTCCAGCACACTCCAGCCCACATGTTAGTCTGCTCCAAGCATTTCCACATTACGCATTTCTGTTGTAGTCATTACGTAATTTATCATAACATAATTGTTGATGTAGGTTACAAATAAGTCTTATATTGATTTGAATTGAATTTGTTGCGCTATGCTGCTTTGTTCACTGTGGCTTTGCGGGCTAATGTTTGTTGTGTTTTGTAGGAAAACCAGCCTACAAAATGCTGGAATGCGATCCAGACTGGGCACCCTCTATCAACCTGGGTCATACCGAGTTTAAAGCTGCTACCACAGCGAGATTTGATCGGTTAAGAGAGAGAGCGAGATCAAAACAGCCACGAAAAGTCCTACATACATGTGCCCAAGTGTTGTATTGAAGCAATCAAGTGATTAATAACTGTTTTCCAGTATGTTGTTTTGATATGTTGGTTTTTTTTGTTGCATTGTTAATTTGTTTTTCACCAAAGCAGCTAATAAAGCACAATGGAATACAATTTTGCCTCTTTCTTGTAAGATTCTATAATAGAAGGAAATAATAATGCCAGTTTTAAATAAAGACAATAAATTGAATGAATTACAAAACACTTATTTTATTTCTATTGGATCTGAAAATGTTGCGTAATACTACAACCTGAAAAGACAAATTGCGTTGGCCTGTACAGGAGGTAAAGAAAAAAAATGTAACAACAGCTGTGAAATGGAATAGTCCAAATCACCAAAGGAAACTGGATTTGGGCTTGTTGCAGGGATCTGAAGTTACTAAACATTTTGTGAGTGTATGCACTCACACTTAGGACCATATAGTTATAAATATGTGCGTGATGAAAGCTGGGCAGCAGGGAAACGTCTTTAGTCCACTCTGTATGCTCGTATGGGTCTAACCCTTTCACTCCTTTGATTTTTACCTTGTACTTTTTTTGCCTTTTCGTCAAGTCTGTCTTTGTACGGACCTGCCGTGTTCTCGTTCGTGTGTTTTTGGGGCAAATAAAATGCAAGTAGGGATTAAATGGAAATGCTAGCGCTTGATGCAGTGTTTTGATTGCCACTCGTACCCACAATGAGCGGCTGCGGTGACACCCTCACGACGGTCGTTTGAAATCCTCACGACTGCGCTCAAACTGCGCACACGCAAACACATAAATGTCGGGGCCTTTCTCAATACGCGTACTTGTGCGTACTTGCGTTCTCGTGTACTCGTGATACGTCATCAGTCGGAGACCAAGTACTGTTCCAATTCGAAGTACGCATCAAGCCGAGAACGCGTAAAAGTCCCGGATGTGTTCTCGCTCCGCCCGTTTTATCGAGCATGCATCGGTGGTGACTTGTGTGGACTTGGTACAGCTAAATATCTCAGAATGCATTTCGTTCAAAACTCAAACGCTACAATGGCGGACGAGTGGGGCTAAAAACTTTTAAATATTACTCTTTCTGGGTCACAAAATAAACTTTTAAGTTATTTTCAAGCGAGAATGTAGCCGTGTAGACTTCAAATATCTGCTCGATTTATCAAGATATCATATATTTCAAAACGCGCTCCGACGTTTTCGGAGACGTCTGTGACCCGCCAGCTCCATAGCAGACAGCGAGGTCGAGGATTATTAGAGCCGGCGAGAACAGCAAACTCCCGGCACATCATTTTCAACCCCGCCGCGGTCTTTTCGCTACTCAGGTTAAACAAACCCCAAACCCCAGTAGCTGTCTATTGTATTGAGTGTCCACTAAAATAAAAATAAAAGCGTTCTAACATCTCACCTGCTTGTTTTTATTAAGGTATGTACATGTACACTATTTATATTAATAGAGATTTCACTACTGAGGTTAAACATGATATATAAGTCACTTAGATCACTTCTAAATGTTAATGTTTGGTTTATTTCAGTGTTTTATTTGTTCCTGAGTAAACCGGTTTGGCTGTGATTAAAGTTAAGCTTCATAACATATTACTCACAGTTAAATTAAGAGGGGACGGCAGTAAAAACTCCGGACCTGTGACATCATCAAGTACGCTAGTGTTCCAATTGTACAAATCGCGAGTCCGTACTCCCGTGTGGTCTCGGCGAGTCTGTACTCGTGTACTTGAGAATTGAGAAAGGGCCTTGGTGAAAAAGACGGAGTAGCACGGCAGTGCAGCGTGTGATCTGGACACAAGCGATGGAGGCACAACTTGTAGGACTTTGGAAAGCTCATCCGTATGGGTTCAAATTGTGGTCATAAATATTTTGTACGTGTAAATCAGGATTTGTATGTGTAAAAAGAATTTGTGTGTGTGTAAAAAAGATTTGTGTGTGAAAATACGTGTGAAACTCTGCACTCAACTTTCAAGTTACAAGTACGAATTTTGACCCTATTTTTCTTCCTTTCATCTGATTGGCCAATGTCATGTCAATCACAAATTTAACTATCCAATCAGAGAACAGATGGGTTTGGCTATTGGAGGGGTGCTTTATGGAGCTTCAGGTCCTTGAAGGGAATAAATGCCCTTCTACATGCCAGCGCAACGTTTTCCTTCATCACCAGGAAGGAAAACAGTGTGGTGGTGGTCTGAGTTTAGTGATTTTTGATGTGGAAATGACTAGGGATGGGTATTGATAAGATTTTCACGATTCCGATTCCATTTTCGATTCTGTTTAACGATTTGATCCTTTATCGATTCTCTTATCGATTCTTTTTAAAAAAGGAGAACACTAAGGTCGAATAGCTTAGAACTTTGTTTTATATCTTCTCTTTGAACAAGATAGAAATTTAGGAGTAACATGGCCTTACAAACCCAGCAGTGAGATCTTAAGAGATCCAGCCTACGGCTCTTCAATGGGGTGTCACAGGGTCCCCAGGAAAAAAAATTGTGAATGTAAAATAATAAAATAAATATTCTTCTGTAGCAATAACAAAGTATAACGTAAATTATTCTGTAGCAATTACACAAGAATATCCAGTAATGTCCCTGCCTACAATTAAACACATTCACTTACCGAAAATCGGGGCATCTGCTGTGGCAAATGGGTGCAAGCCTTTGACCACAAACTTAGTCACTGCTCGGTGACATTCGTCTATCCTGGCCTGAAAGGAGACGCTACCGGTAGACTGCAGCGAGAACTGCCAGCATCTGAGCCAGCCAGACTCTGTCTGTCTCTCTCATCATGGTCACCTAAATGCACCGTAATGGCAGGTTTTGTAATAAGGCAGATCGCGCTAACATAATATGCACTGTTGTTGATTATTTACCTGCCGCATTAACGGGAGAAGACGTGCAAACGTTACCGCTGCTGCTGGGTTGAGATTCACGAGTCCGGAGCGGAATTAAAAACACGACATTCATTTAAGGTTATCGCGTGTTTTGTGAGCAAATGCTTTTGCATATTCGTAGTGTTTCCTCCCTTAAATGAAATATCTACTTTGCAAGTATTGCAAGTTGCCCTGTTGTCATCCGTTCTCAAAAAGTATAACCAAACTTTTGAGCGTTTGAGCCGCCATGTTTCCTGCCAGGTAAATGACGCTCCGCAACGTGGTGACGTCATTCGGGGAAACTGGAATCGATAAGGGAATCGTTTGCAAAAATGGCAAACAATTCCAAGGAATTGAAACAGTGGGAACCGGTTCTCAACAAGAACCGGTTTTCGATACCCATCCCTAGAAATGACACAGTCTTCACTAGTGGGGATAGTTACAAAGCTTTCTTCGTTATGATTAGCGATACATGTTTTTATTGAACATTTGAAGAACCAGCAAAAAAAACCTGAAACTCTTGTAGAGGACATAAAGTCAGAGATAGACACGACAAGGAGCAGGTGCATCTAGTACAGGTAGAGCTGCCGCAAAAACTCACAGAGCTCAGCAGCCAGCGCAACAAATTCTGGAACCTTGGCTTTTAGTTAGCAGTTAGCATTAGCAGCACATGCTGCGTCCGATGTGAAAGGACCTTTATGCTGTGCACTGTGACTCACAGCAATGGTCCCGGGTCAGCCCTGACTTTGTGTTAAACTAATCCTAAAGTAATAATGGTATTTCTAACCACTGAAATATCATAACTGTATCCTTTCAACAGCTACTGAAAGTTAGGCGAACTAGCTTCTATCGGATATTTATATAGAGATCCTCCAGCTTCAAACTGTATTACCCTTCAAGGACCTGCACTTCAAAAAAGCGCCCCTCTGACAGCCAAACCCATCTGTTCTCTGATTGAATAGTTAAATTTGTGATTGACATGACATTAACCAATCAGATCAAAGGAAGAAAAATAGGGTCAAAATTCGTACTTGTAACTTGAAAGTTGAGTGCAGAGTTTCACACGTATTTTTTGGCTAAGTCCACACACAAATCTTTTTTACGCACACACAAATTCTTTTTACACATACAAATCCTGATTTACAAGTACAAAACTGATTTACAAGTACAAAATATTTATGACCACAATTTGAGCCCATAGATCCGAGCCTTTTCGATGTGGCCTCACAAAATTATCACGACCACAACAACCGTGAAAAATGTTTTTCTTTAGCAATTTAGCAAAGTTGAGGTGGTGGTGTGCGTGTCTGTGTGAGTGAAAGACAGAGAGGGAGATAATTTAGGTTTTTAATGAGTTTTAGCCGAGAACGCAGCTGTAATGTTAGCATGCTAAGTTAGCCTGGTCGCTAGCGGCAGGTGAACGGACTCGCTGCAGTTTTTAACAACGTGCACCTTTTTTCAGGTCAGACTTTTATTTCTATGTTGCAGATGTGCAGTAAAGAGCCAAAGACCCAGTGCTGTCTGCTGCCTCTTACTTTCACGCCAGAACACAACGCATAGGCAGGCGTAACACATGCCTAACACATCTCTCCCCACTTACTTAAGTCAAAGCTGTGAAATAACTGCCTGAATTTATTCCAAAATGGCTGCTGAGCTCACAGAGATTACGTCTACATATGCTGACATCCGTATTTGAGGCTTTGTGACATGCTCTGTTTTCTTTGCCTTTACATTTCTGGCTTTTGTTTGCAGTCCAACCATTACTTTTTTATGTAATAACCTGCTGACACTTGAAGAAGACATGCTAGTGTGTGACACAGAGTAATAGACTTGAATGAAATTTGCCAAGGAGGAACGCATTAGAGTTAAAGCCAAACACTTTCTTTATCAGCCATTACTCTAGAATTCATACACTAATTATGTCTACCAAAGCGTTCCCCAATTTAGGGTTTTATTAGTTTATCTCAGTTTCCCTTCGCCCTTTGTTTTGTAGTGTTTTGTGCAGCCCAAAATAAAAGCTTGATTCCTGCATTTGTGTCCACACTTTCTCATCTCCACACCATCTGCCTCAGCTGACGTGACAATGTTTTAGATTGTTGTTACTCTGTCTCTTTCTTCTTTCTCTTTAAAACCAGAACATCCCAGACAGACTTCATGAGGAGGCTGGGGTAGATTTTTTGAAGAACAGCTTGATCTTCCCAGCCAACATGGAGGCAAACTCTGCCTTTTTGACCAGTGTGGGAAAAGGTTCAGGAGTTTATCACATTTGAAGCGTCATCAGCGTATCCACACTGTGGAAAAACCCTACTCTTGCAATGAGTGTGACAAGCGCTTCAGTCAGTCATCAGATCTGAAAGTTCATCAGCATACCCACACCGAAGAAAAGCCCCACTCCTGTAATCAGTGTGGAAAGGGTTTCAGTGTGTCATCACATCTGAAGAGGCATAAGCGTATCCACACAGGAGAGAAACATCTGTCAAAAGTGTAGGAGGCATTTCAGGCACTCGTCCACTTTCAAACGTCACAAGAATACATGTAGACGCATCCCTCGAACCTAAATGAGCATTTCTACGAATGTTTGTTAAACTATTTCATGAAACTATTAAAGTCTTATCCAAGCATATTAAAATGTTGTAATTCTAATTTCATTTTCAAATAAAAGCCAATGACAGAGAAACGTTTCAGTTCTTAGAGAGGGTTTTAACCAAATCTGGTTTGTTCAAAGAATTTAAACCAGTTGCTCAAACGGCATACAAAATACGTCGTAACTGCCGAAAGCTAGATTTCCAAACTATTAACAACAAACTTCAATTACCTCAAATAATGGGTAAAATTTTGGTGGCTATTCTCTGTGTCTCATGCTGAGTTTTGTGCATGTTGTATGAATCTTTCTTTAATAAGTTGTCAGAGTAAGAAGTATTGTTACCTCTGAAGTGGCTCTCATCATGCAACCTTGATGATGATAAGTTCAGAGTCAGCTCAGAGCGTTGTTGTCTGCTTTGTTTTAGGTGATAAGGCAGAAAAATGTAAAATTAGTTTCTTGTCTAGTGTAGCAAAAACAAAAAAAAAGGAAAGTCTGAGACTTTGGCTAAATGAAACAATGCTATTTCTCTATATTTAAATATATATGAATAGAATAGAACACCCCTTTAATTATCCGAAAAGGGGAAATTAGGTTGTAACAGCAGCAGAAGAAAAGCACATATGCAAACAGCACTGAAACACGCAATTTTTGCAGGAACAAAAAACAACAACAACAACAAAACATTTACATCATGGACAGTAGGCAAGGCAAGTTTATTTATATAGCACAGTGGTCCCCAAACTACGGCCCGCGGGCCCTCCACATTTGACCCGGCCCCCTGAACAATATTAGAGATGCATTATTATTTTTTCAGTCTGGCCACGCGATCGACACTAATGCACCCATAGAACACTGGGGTGTAGTGGGCCTGCCCGACTGAATCTCTGGAAATGTTTCCTCATGTTAATAAAGCTCATTTGATTTGAATTGTGAACCACGCTAAAAATTTTTTTTTGCTACTACGACCTCACTTTGCCCAGAACGTGAACGTGACCCCCCCCAGAACGGAATAATGGCAAAAAGGTTAGGTAAGAGAAAAATTGATTCAGAATGCAGGGTATTTAACCTGCAGTGGACACACGATTATTTTTTTGTTCAATGCAAAGAAAAGGCTGTTTGTCTCATCTGTCAAGAGACGGTGGCGGTATTCAAAGAATACAATCTGCGCCGACATTATGAATGCCGTCACAAAGACAAGTATGATAGCTTGCAAGGCCAAATGCGAACAGACAAAATCTCAAAGCTAAAAAGTGGACTGTTAGCTCAGCAGACTGCATTTGTACGCCAAACTCAGCTGAACCAGTCATCAGTTCGGGCCAGCTTTCGTGTTGCTCAACTGATAGCAAGCTACGGTAAACCTTTCACTGAGGGAGAGTTTGTCAAGAAATGTTTGAATGTTGTCGTGGAGGAGGTGTGTCCCGATAAGAAAGATGTCTTTAATGCTGTGAGTCTATCGGCGAGCACAATCACCAGACGCGTGGAAGAAATAGGGGGTAATGTATATGCCCAGCTGCAGCAAAAGACGAAAGAATTTGACTTTTTTTCATTAGCACTGGATGAGAGCACGGACGTGCAGGACACAGCGCAGCTTCTTATTTTTATTCGTGGAGTTAGCGCAAACTTTGAGATGTGTGAGGAGCTGGCAGCCCTCCAAAGTCTGAAAGGCACTATGACGGGGGAGGATATTTTCGACAAAGTATGTCAAACAATGGAAGAGTTGGATCTGGACTGGGCAAAGCTTGCTAGCATCACGACTGACGGGGCTCCTTGTATGGTGGGCGCATCT
This sequence comes from Perissodus microlepis, assembly GCF_051167445.1. Lineage (NCBI taxonomy): Eukaryota > Metazoa > Chordata > Actinopteri > Cichliformes > Cichlidae > Perissodus > Perissodus microlepis. The sequence continues at coordinate 30,771,136 of NC_140477.1, forward strand.
CGGGGCCTAATAGGACGCATGAACCGCGAGATGGAAGAACGGGGTCTCACCGCCCCTCTACAAGTCCACTGCATAATTCACCAGCAAGCGCTTTGCTGCAAAGTGTTGAAGTGGGATTCTGTTATGAAGGCTGTGGTATCATGCATAAACTTCATCAGAGCAAATGGACTTAAACACAGGCAGTTCCAACAATTCCTGTCTGAACTGGAATCTGCGTACGGAGATGTGCTGTACTACACAGAGGTCCGATGGTTGAGCCACGGCAGAGTTTTGAGGCGTTTTTACGAGCTGCTACCCGAAATTAACGCATTTCTTCATTCAAAAGGCAAAACGGTCCCAGAGCTGATCGACCCAGAATGGAAGTGGCACCTCGCATTTTTAACAGACGTGACAGAAATGCTGAACGGCCTTAACTTGCAGCTACAAGGCCAGGGGAAACTCATTTGCGACATGTATTCCCACATAAAAGCATTTGAGTTGAAACTAGCGCTGCTTTTGGAACAAGTGAAAAAGCACAACTTCACCCATCTCCCTGCTACCCAAAACCTTTCTGCAGAGAACCCAGTGGTCCTGTTCCCAGCTGAAAAGTGTGTGGAAGCACTGGAAATGCTGAAGGCGGAGTTCAGTGTGCGATTCCGTCAACTACATGTTCATGCAAAAGAAATCCGTCTTTTCCAAAACCCCTTTGTTGCCGACATCGATGAAGCCCAGCCTTTTTTATCAGTTTGAGCTGGCCGAGTTACAGAACTCTGATGTTCTGAAAGACGCATTCAAGCCCAACAGTCTCCTTGACTTCTATGCCGTAGTGATGGGTCGGTCACGAACGAAATTGCTCTTAGAGCCGGGTCTTTGACGTGAACGACGCGAGCCGGCTCCTTATCGCAAGCCCTGGGTTTTTTTTTTTTTCTTTCTCTCACCCTCTCTCTCGCACTTTTTCCTAGTGATGTGCGGATCGATACTGAAATATCGATTCCTCCGATACCAGTCATTTATGTTCTAGAATCGATACTCATATTAAAATATCGATATTTTAGTAATTTAGGGTAAATTTGTAGGTTATCATTAACAGGAACAGAGTGCAAAGAAACTGTATCATTTGGATTGTCTACATTGGAAGGAACTACTTAGTCTTCCGCCTGCCATAGTCATGTGCGAAGTACGTCTGTATAAATGTGTCCAGCCCCTTGGTGTGCACACTCACAACAATGGCTGAGCGTAAATGGAGTCATGTGCAGACGTATTTTACATCCACAAACGGTTGAGACGTAGTTTGCAATACATGTGGCAAGAAAGTGAGGTGTTGTGGCAACACTACTAACCTCATCAAGCACTTCAGAGTAAATCATATCACAGAATATGACGAGCTTATGTTGAGGCGAACTGAAGAGGAGGAGTGGACAGGGACAGGTGCTGCAAGGGCGAGACAGACGTCTCTCACAGAGTCCTTTAGTTCTGCAGGCAGGCAACGTGTTCAAATAGCGCACAACTTCAGTTTTTTTATTTCTATATGATAACTGTGCATTATTAAGCGATAAGAACAAGTAATCCGATGTCCTGTAATCATATAATTTGAGATACAATAACTGAAATACGCTTTTGTACAAAGTATCGGTATCGGATCAGTATCGTCGATACCACCCTGAATTTTACTTGGTATCGGATCGGAAAGGAAATCAGTGGTATCATACATCACTACTTTTTCCCGCTTCACTCCGCACGCGAGCCTTGTGCTTTACGCTGGGAAGAGGGGGGAGGGGCGGTAGTTACACTCAGACACACAGGAACAGAGCAGGAGGGAGAGAAAGAGAAAGAGCCAGGGACAACAACGTCACATTAGAAAGGTATAGTAATCATCCACAACTATTTTCAGTTGCAGATGATAAAGGATTCAGAAAGTTTATTCATGCAGGTCCATATGACAGAGAATGTGCATATTCTTTTTGTTTTCATATTTTAATTTATATTTAATTGTGTTGTGGTTTGCAGTGTTTTGTGTTGTTTCACTTTAAATTTGTAAAAGGAAAAAGGAAAATTTAAATAGTTAAAAGTTGAAATGTGAATAGTTGATTTTTGTATTACATGATTTATTTATTACATTTTATGTGGAGTGAATAAATAAAAGTATATTTACGGTGGCCCCTAGAGACAAAGCACATACAAACTCCAAAACACGTACAAACCTTGAAGCACGTACAAACCCTGAAGCACGTACAAACTCCAAAACATGTACAAACCCTGAAGCACGAACAAACTCCAAAACACGTACAAACTCCAAAACACGTAAAAACTCCAAAACACGCACAAACTCCAAAACACACACCGGATTTGGTGTGTGGTAATAACAGGTAAAGGAACATTTTTTATTTTTAATTATTTTAAAAATAATTAAAAATAATTAATGAGTTATGACTTGAATGAGTTATTCTGAGTATAAACAAATATAATCATAATAAAATCTACTGGGATAAAATCCATCTCCACAACCACTGAAAAAAGCTTGTGAAAATGTTTTGTGCTGTGTAGGTGCTGTATCACTTAGTTCGGTTTCTCAGCCTGCTTGCTTTGTGGTTTTCAGAGGGAAGTTGGTGAGAAAGAGCAAACAGTGGTGTCTACTAGGCTACCCTACTGGAACCTACAAAACTGGATTATAAGGAAAGAACACAAGAACTTTGAGAGACTGCTCATATGAGTCATTTAAGACAGCGGTCCCCAACCCCCGGGCCTCGGACCAGTACCAGTCCGTGAGTCGTTTGGTACCGGGCCGCGAGAGTTGAGGCTCAGGTGTGAAATGTATGGTTTTCAGGGTTTTTATCGGTTTTCAGCATTATTTTGTTCTCGGTTTTCCTGGTTCTTTTCACGTGTGTTATGAATAAATCTTCTTTTTTTCGGTACCGGTACTAGTTTTATTTTGTTGTATTTATCCGCGACACCTTAAAGGCCGGTCCGTGAAAATATTGTCGGGCATAAACCGGTCCGTGGCGCAAAAAAGGTCGGGGACCGCTGATTTAAGAGATTCTGCTCTGACAACTGAAGCGTAAGATTGTGCACGGCACAACAGAAACTTTCTTTCTGTGAAGAACCCAGAGAGGGTGATTTGATCTCGGAAAGGGTTATTAATATTTGGTTATGTGTGGCTTTCTGGAAAACAATAAATGTTTACATTTTGGCAAACCTGCGATCGTCACACTTTTTCTGTTACAAACTGACCCTGGCCCCCCATCAGAGAAGGTAAAAGTTATCTGGCCCTCACTGGAAAAAGTTTGGGGACCCCTGATATAGCACAATTCAACAACAAGTTGATTCAAAGATTCAAAGTGCTTTACAGAGACATTAAAAAACAAATATAAAGCATGATTTAAAATTGATTAAAAAAACAGTAGATAAAATCAGAACAGTAGATAAAATCAGTAGTAAAAATGTAAGTTTTGAAATTTAAGCTTAAAAGTGTGGATTTGGTGTTTTACTCAAATGCAGAGGTATTACAGGTGAGTCTTCAACTGGATTTAAATAAACTGAGTGTTTCAGCTGATCTGAGGCTTTCTGGGAGTTTGTTCCAGATATATGGAGCATAAGCTGAATGCAGCTTCTCCGTGTCTGGTTCTGACTCTGGAAACTGGTAAAAAACCGGATCCAGATGACCTGAGGGATCTGGAAGGTTCATACTGGGTCAGGAGGTCACTGATGTATTTTGGTCCTAAACCATTCAGAGCTTTATAGACCAGCATCAGAACTTTAAAGTCTATCCTCTGACGGACAGGCAGCCAGTGTAAAGACCTCAGAGCTGGACTGATGTGGTCCACTTTTTTGGTCTTAGTGAGGACTCGAGCAGCAGAGTTCTGAATGAGCTGTAGTTGTCTGACTGATTTTTTAGGTAGACCTGTAAAGATGCTGTTACAGTAATCAAGCCTGCTAAAGATGAATGCATGGACTAGTTTTTCCAGGTCCTGTTGAGACATCAGATCTTTTATCCTTGATATATTCTTGAGGTGATAGTAAGCTGATTTTGTTATTGTCTTAATGTGTTTTTCTAAGTTTAGGTCTGCATCCATCACTACACCCAAATTTCTCACCTGGTTGGAGGTTTTTAGGTGTATAGATTCAAGTTCTCTGGTGACCAGTAATCGTTTTTCTTTGGCACCAAAGACTATTACTTCAGTTTTGTTTTTGTTTAGCTGGAGAAAACTGTGGCACAACCAGTCATTAATTTCCTTAATGCATTTACCAAGAGCCTGTATAGCCTGTATAGTTACAAAAACAGAGTACTGTCCAGTTATTAAGATTAAAGTACAGTTTTTTGTTTATGTATTTATATATACATATATAAATTGAAAAATAAAGTTATAACAATTGTTTGGTTTATTAGTGCAAATTACAGCACTGATTTATGGGTAATTCAGCTTTTTCATATCTATTACCAATTTCATTTAAACCATGTTTAAGTTTTTGGTCACATCTTTATGATTTTTCAGAAAATACATCAAAATGTCGCTTTTATTGTTGTGGGAGTTACAGATTTTTATCAAATCTCAGAGCAACACAAAGTCTACAGCTGGAATTCTCTAATGAGACGCATTTTCGAATCGTCATATCTCCTTAACGAAGCGAAGTTAAGACATAAGACTATTACCGTTTGGCCATGAATTACGTTTGTTTGAGGGTAGGAAATTTGTCCCTCGCTCAGGTTTCTTCAGATTTCAAACTCTGGAAAGTAGGCACTTTTTTCTCTCGTCATATCTTTTTGATGGATTTCCACAGAGACCTGAAAATTTCCATGACAGTTCACCAAAGCCTGCTGTCTCTTACGGTGAAATAATGATATCGATGCTCCATATAAATTCAGAGTTACAAGACGTTGTTTGAGGGCAAGTCGAGGCAGTTTTCGCTTCTCTTGACTGACCTAGAAACATGCTGTCAACACTATTAACAGCCCCTGTTCACTTCCTGCTGTGTGTGTGTGTGTGTGTGTGTGTGAGTGACAGAGAGAGAGAGACCCGTTTTTGGCAGCATCTCATTGTAGGATTCAAATTGAATATATTCAGACTAGTTGACTGGCATAGATCCTGTGTGTGTGTGTCCCTCTGTGCATGTGTGTTTCCATATGTGTCCATATTTGCAATTCTGTGTATCTGTTGACTGTTCTTTCTTTCTTTCTTGTTTTTGTTTTTTAAATTTCTTTTTATTTCTTTATTTTCTTTTCACAGGTGAACAACAATTAGTTTAGATTGTTGGTCATTTTTCAGCTGGTCATTTTACTTTTCCAATATTTCCACTTAAGTTATTACTATTCTGCTAAATCATAGTATTTCTACTAAATTATGTGTTTGTTTGTTTGTTTTAAAATATAGCATGACTGCTATATAATGGTGTTTCTACTATGTTTTTATATTTGAGCAAAACCAGAGTATTTGTGCCAAATGATAGACTTTCTGCTAGATTATCGTATTTGTGCAAAAACATAATATAAATTACAGTGTTTGTGGTACATCACAGTATTTCTGCTATGGTGTAGTATTTTTCTAAATCATAGTATTTCTATAATGTTTAAGTATTTTTGGCTAAATATATTATTTCTGTTATCTTATACTTTTCCCCTAACTTCTTGTATTTCTGAGAAGTTATCATATTTCTGCTACGTTACAATATTTCTGAGAAGTTCTGCTATGTTATTGTATTTCTTCTAAGTATTTCGGCAAAGTTTTTACAATTTCTGCAACTTTTCAGCTTTTTCAGCTAGTTTCAGCACACAGCTTCAGCTTTACAGCATCCACACAGCATTTTCGCAGGAAATGCAAATTTTTGTAGTATTTTATTGCGTTTGTAATAAAGATAATATAAGAAAGCAAAATAAAAACCGCTATAGGAAAAAAGAAATAGCTCTTTACCGAGAAAATGGTTATCAAGATCATTGTCATAATACTGAAACATTTGAACAAAATTCAAACTATGAGTCTATCTGTGAAAAACTAACTGCCGCTCTGTCTCTCTATACAGCATGCGCTCCAATCTCCGCTGACTCATCAGAAATCTATTGCGTCACCCCCCTGAACTTTTCCTCCCCCCAGGAACCATACCTCTCCCTCTCTGATCAGAATTATCCCTCAACCATCCCCCCATGAACCACCCCTCCTTTTTTTTCTCACCGGATGCGATTAGTCACTTCCGGAGTACTTCCGGTAAGGTCAAAAGGTCAAGGCTAGGGTTGCAAATGTATACATTAGAACTCTACATTTACATGTAGATTTTTTTTCTGTTTAAAAAGGAATGCAATAAGTAAATATGCCCCCATTTTAAAGAAAATGATGATTTGTGTTCTTGATTCATTCATAAATGATACAAGGCTGAAGCAGAGGTCAGAGTTCACCATCCTGAAGGCTAAAGAGAAGAAGCTTTTATTTCACACGTCATCTGGATGTTAGGCAGTGCTAAGACTGAGGTCAGGAGTTCACAGTTAGTACCCCACCACTGGACTGAAAATAAAATAGTATCTAAGTGTTACTTTCTACTCATTCATTTACTGCTTGTTTGACAGATCAGTCAGTCTAGTGGTGTGTCATTAGAACTAAAAGTACTGCATGAATAAACTCCATTACATACGCAGGCATGACCAGGCAAGTGCACCTAAATATTAAAGGCAAAAGAACACAGTGCATAAAAATAGTCCCACTGACTCATGCACAATGGTTTTACTCCAGAGGTATTACTGAATTTTTAATGAGTTATCAGAATTTTGAGCAACATTTTTTAAATGTATAAAATGTTGATTATTTGGTTGGTAAAATAGTTACAAAGATAACACCATCACACTAACTGCTTTTCAAACCTGATCAATTGTCAATAAATCAATAAAGGTAATGACTCTTTTTCGACTAGTCTGTAAAGTGGTTTAAATTTTATAAAATACATTGTGGCGGAGGTGTGGTCCTGGGCGCGGCTGCAGGGGAGGAGTGGTGCGGTGAGCTCAACGGGGCGGTGCTGGAGACGCAGGTGAAAACAGCTGATGGCGTTTTGGACTGATGATGGTTTCCTTCCCTTTTATAGTGAGACGGGAGAGGAGAGCGGGAAATCAGCTGAGACCGACAGCTGTCAGACTGTGGTCGGTCATAACACAGGAAACTATAAATAAATGTGGCATCTGGAGACAAAGACCTGTGCGTGTGTGTACCTGTGTGTAGTGCATTTCACATACATATATTTTATAAGCACTAAATGTAAGAGTGGAGTAAAAAGTGCAATACTTCCTTAAAATGTAGGGAAGTAGAAGGATGGTAACCCATACTCAAGCACTTTAAAATTAATACTCTGCTTGACACAAGATCACTGACGGAGGTACATTTTAAACTGAGCTGAGTTTGGCTGAGATAGAAAGAGGAAAACATTTGTGTGCAGCTGGTATGTGACTGAGCTGAAGCACACAGAGGTTTGTCCTCTAGAGCTGAACATTGTCAGAGGGGTTTCTGTGAAGACGTTAGCTGTAAAAATCTCTCAAAGGAGCTGACCTGATAGAAACTGCCCTTGTAGAGTCGTGTACTAAAAACCAGACCTTTTATTCTGTTTTTTCTTTTTTCTTTTGTAAAGCAGTGCACTACACTGCAGTTTACAAAGTTGGGTGAATACTTAAGGGCGTTTCTGAACGCTTTAATGTAGTCAAGATCATGCATTATCTGGTAAGTCATTAATGTTACATCTATGCACAGTAATTAGAGTTGCGGAGGTCAAGGCCTTTTTGTTAATGCAATGGAGCCAGATTCCAAGGGTGACGTAACAGCAGCCAGTCTGACAATTAAAGTAAAAGTCATGATTATTCAAATGGACAGAAAACAGTTATTGTGTTAGTTCAACAGTGATAGAGAAGAAGAGTTTGGGGTTTGTTTCAAATGCAAGCCTATAGTGTAGCTATTTCTCTCTAGATTTCTTGTGAAGGATAGGCTACAAGAGAAAACACAGCGAGGCTGAACTAAAAGTACTTTTACACATTCAGCTACAATATAAAATGACATTATTTATGAATAATTAATTTGAAAGCAACTCACTAGACCCTTAAAACACAATCATGTGATGTTTAAAGTGCCAACAAATATAAAAATCAGCAACTCAGTTTATTTATATTACCATAGAGCACCAGTTCACAACAACAGTCATCTCGAACTGCTTTATATGGTAAAGACCCCACAATAATACTGAGAAAACCCCAGCAATCAGATGACTCCCTATGAGCGAGCACTTGGCAACAGTGGGAAGGAAAAACTCCCTTTTGACAGGAAAAATCCTCCGGCAGAAGCTGCTGCGACAAGTTTGTGGTGCAGGAAGGTAGATAGGACAAAAAAGAGGTGAGTGAAGAACAAATACTCAGTGCAACATGGGAAGCCCCCAGCAGCCTAGACCTATTGCAGCGTAACTAAGGGAGGGTTCAGGGTTGCTTGATCCAGTCCTAACTCTAAACTTTATCAAAAAGGAAAGTTTTAAGCCTAATCTTAAAAGCAGAGAGTGTCTTATGGCTTAACCTCTGCCACCCAGTCTACTTTTAAATACGCTAGGAACCACTAGTAACCCTGGAGTCTGACAACAAAGTTCTTCATTGAAGTGATCTATTGAATTGATGTGCTATATACTATGAGGTTTTTAAGATAGGTAGGGCATCTTTGACACAAAGGACAAAGCACAAAGTGTGGATCCAAAACAGACAAGGAGCCCTGACTTTGTGCAGGTATGCCTGTCAACAAGGTAAGTAAGTCAAACTGAAAATACCTTCTGGTACACCAGATAAGAAGGAAGATTCCAATTACCGCAATCTATAACATAGTTATTATTTACAAGTTACTGTTTAATATTTAAAAAAAATGCATTCATTTGGTATTTAGTAAAAGCTGAGATAATAATGTATCCCTGTGCAACTCTACCACTAATTATAGCCCCAGAGCTGAGTTGGTGCATCTCTAGATTTACTACAAAGCCAAACAGTGTAAGCTCCAAAGACACTGAAGGCCTGGTTGGACTGCATTCAGTTTTACAGACGTAGCTGATAAACTGAGCACTACAGCTAAATATTTATCAACTATGTCACTACTCAAGATAAGGATGACAACAGCGAGTTTTGTCTAAGGCTGGATCTTTTTACCAGTCTATTAAAATGATTTTAGGTGTCATTGGTAGAAACAGATGCCGTGGGAGACGCTGCTTGTGTATCTTTGTGTCTGCAGCTGAGAGTTCGGCAAAGGAAAAACAACAGGTGAAGAAATGCTGATGCTGAGCCAAAGTCATCGAGAGCAGAAGGCAAACCAGTGTCCGGTCAGACAAATGGTGCTGCTCCACAAAACCCCACCAATCAGGTGACCGAACTGCAGCCCAAGCAAACCTATTATGCCATCAGCTATCAACATCTAAGAGATTTTTTAAAAAAGAAAAAAGATTCAAAGGATGATCCGTCAGACTCCATCAGGGGGAAAAGACATCACAGCAGTATTTTGTGTGCATAAGAGCATTTTTATTGTGTCATTTTATCCAGCACTGCAGGCGCTTTATGGGCTTTGATTAAATATTCATGCTGGAATATCATTATGTCAATCAAGACGCACTGAGAGAGCTGCTTCTGATGGGAGTCAGACAAATTCACACTAGGGTAAATGAGTAAAGCTAATATGTACGTGAAGTTTTATACTAAATTACAAAACGATTTCCCTCCTCTCACTCTCTGTTGCACAAACCGAGGATGCCGACTGAAGAAAAACTGCCGAAGTGGTCAAAAAGGAGCAGTGGTGCTGTGGTGTGCTCTGTTTCCTGCGGCACTCCTCTTTCTAATACTACACACCTTTTTTCCTTTTAACGTGCTAATACACACACACTTTGAAGTATGTGTTGATACTATCAGTGCTGGTGTTTCTTATAGTTTGTTAAGGCTCTTTAAAAATGAAGCCATGGGCCTTTGGTGTCAGACAAGTAAAAGGTCACTTTGGATGAAGATGGTACGAGACATGAGTGCATCTTAATGATGGTGACAAATGAGATTAATCAGTCTGCTCAGAGATGCTGAAGAATTAATGCTGTGCATAAATCCATCTGTTTCTAAACATGTTCTTAGGCGAGCGAGCGTCAGCTGGGTCACAGTGAGCGACTGAAGGAGATGAGGGAAATGGCGACAGTCCATGAGCGCCAACTGGCCGTGATACGTGCTCATAACCAGCAGTTGGAGCAGTACAGAGATGGTGTGGAGGAATAAAATACCAGAAGTTGCTCGAGACTGGTTATATCGTTACATTATCAACGTACAGAAAGTAACATGCAAAGATTTAAAGTATCATGTCACATTTGACCTCTGACCTCTCTGTCAAGGTCAATAAATTGATCTGGAAATCAAAGTTATAAAAACTATAGAGCTATTTAAAACTAAAATTAGCACAAAAAGAAAGAAAATTTGTGTTTGGTGGATTGTTTCTTGTAACAATGTTTATTGGCTATGAGTCGTTTGCTGTTGGAAAGCCTGTTTATTTCCCCTTAAATGGAGCCACATTTGTAACGTGGGTTGAGCAGCAGAGTTGAATATGGGGGTTGCGTCCATGAAAAACTTGCCAGATCCTCTCTGGCAATGTCAGACAGCTTATTCTTTGTTGTGTTGTTTATTAAATTGTATCATTAAAGAAAAAAGAGATATTGGCCATTGAAGTATATATTTAGTTAACAAGCACAGGCCTCAGTAGCATGTGGAAGAACCACACAGAGCCACAGCAACCGGGCACCTGCTCCTCATGCTGGTCATCAGCTCAGTCGCATACTGGTGTGGGATGTCATCCCATTCTTCGACCAGCAATTGTCGCCAGTCAGCCAGTGTGGCTCTGGCAAAAACGGCACATCCAAACTGATCCCACAAATGTTCAAAGGGGTTGAGGGCAGAACTGCAGACAGGCCACTCTGTCCTCTCACTCCCAAAAACTGGCAGTAGTCTCTGATAAATCCCATTCATGGAGAACAGCATTTGGTTCCAGATTGTGGAGATATGGGATTGCCGCTGGTTGCAGAGTCCCCAATGATGACAAGCCTTGTTTTTTACAGTAAAGCTGCCTCACGCCAGAAGCTGTTACTCTATTGCCGCAGCAATCAGCATAGCAGTCTCTGTGTCTTCTCCACACTTTCACCCTAACATCCAACTAGCATAGACAGAATGTGGACTCATCACTGAACATAACGTTCCTCCATATGGGACCAGAGATTGGCTGTGTGAAGTCGGTTCCAGATCGCAACTGCAACTTGGTTTTGCAGAACACCAGCTTGAAGTTGGTTTATGACATGAACCTTATCCAGATCAGTCAAATGTTACATGCTTGGAGCACTCACCTACTGATCGCTGTAGCAGGGTCGATGCTCACAGGTGGTGCTAATCAAGCACCTGACTGTCAGCACTTAGGGTAACAGGGTACCTTTCCAGCAACTTATTTAATCAATTTTTCTTTAAAATACTGAAAGAAAAACAAAACAAAAAATGAAAATGTATTTAATTATTTCCCATTGATGATAAATGATAGATAATATAGATGATAATAAGATGACAGATAACACAAAGTGATGGACTGGGACAAAATCTACAGCATTTCAGCTGATAACAAAGTTTACTTGATATGTGGTAGTCTGAGCAGGGACATATTCACAGTATTCAAACAGAACTCACTGCTCATATTGTATTTTTCACACAAGAGGCATATTCTTTGTAGCTAGAATATTTTTTCTAGCTACTGGATGAGTCAAAGCATCAATTATGTATTTCATTAGGGGGTAGTCCCTCATTGTGGTGTCTGTGGTAGACTAAATTAAATTTTGTAGGGTGGATTCTGGCTGGGAAACCTTCGATAAATGGCACAGCATTATCTAATTTCAATGATCTGTTACAGTGCTTTTGTTCTTGTTTTGTTTTTTGAGTGTGCAAGAGGACTCTGCATCTGCCAATCGACCAATTACCCTCCAGCATAAAAAGATGCATCATGACACCTAAAATTCTTCTGTGGAAACCATTTTCCTCCATTTCTCTTGCTTTAAAAACAAAACAAAACGTGTGAATATGAATTAGCTCTCCTTTTATGAGGTTAAACCATGTTTGTGCTGCAGAGCCCCGCAGCAGGCAGGTCAGATCCAGCCACTGTGGTACAGATGATTGATCTGCAGGCAAACACCCAAAGCCTGGAGAGAAATCAACCACCACCAGCAGCTGCCACCGCCATGGCCAGAAAGAAGACTAAGAATCAGAGTGATCACGAAGAGAAAATATGTAGTGCTCATCACTGTGTAACCCTCTGTCAACACAGCTGTGCTCAGTGAAGCCTCAATGAAGTTTACTCAGCTTGATTTTTCCACTCTAAAAAGTGATTTACTCTTTGAAGTTTATGGATATCAGATTCTGGTCCAACATTTGTTTCCTGTGATTAGTTCTAACACCCCAAAAACAGGGATAAATTAGAGTTGTGTATAGAGGCAACAAAGAATATAACTGAGATATTGGTTTAGGTTGCAGGATCCAGTGAGCCAAAAAGAAAAAGCATTGCCATGGAGGTGGAGCGGTTTTTGCAATACAATTCTGCAAAATCTGTTCTTGGGTAGTTGTTTGAGGTACAGAGCAAAATACATGCACTTTCCTTAATATTTACTGCAGTGTTATGTGCCAGTTTTTGGAAGGGAATTACCAAGTACCAGGTGTTAGCATGATTATGTCAACTCGAGGGAATGTTTTGAAACTACAGTACTGGACAAAGAGCCACACTGTTAAGATATTTTAGTGCTACAGGGACATGATTAGAGTGATAAAAGTGTGAAAGTGCTGCTGAAATTAGTCACAGAAATACATATCCTGCTTAGTTACAGCCACCTTGTGTCCGTGTGTTCTACAGCTCCAATGACTGAGACTGAGCTTGTGTTGATTTAAAGGGTCAAGCTTCATCAGGCTGCCAGTTTGCAGGCCAAGACTGAGAGAAGGAAAAGAAGAAGGAAAGAAACTCCCAAGCCCAGGATGCCACCTCCTCTATCTCCGCTTCAGCAAAAAGAACTCCATTCATACACCCGTTTCAGTTAGGATTTCCAAAAGATCCAAAAGACAAACAAAGATGTGTCATTCAGGACAGTTTTAAGTACTAAACTTCAGTTTATTGCTGGTGATTTTCTGTGACAAGAATTCACAAACTCTGTTTGGTACCCAAAGAGCATATTATATGTTGCCATCATAAGCCATCACAAATCATGATTTGTTGTTTTTGTAATGCTCTGAGACTTGTAGTTTTTTTAATGACTGAATATAATCTGTAGAGCACTTCAGCAGGCTTCAGATGAGCCAAGAACAATCAGGCCATTGGTGTTTATCTAAAAAGAAATATGATTAAAACAGTAACTCGTCCTGAGTTTAATTCATGTGTAAAGATAAAATGTTAAGACTTGCACACCTGCAGGGGTACTCGAATTTCAGGAAACTGCATCCAGCACCTGGCACAGGTTGCTATTAATGGGTGCTGATTATACATGTCCGAAATTAATCTTGAAAATAGCATGTTTCTTTTACTCGTAAGAACAGTTTCACTCCAATTTGGAATCATTAATAACACTCCTGTCTGTCCTCAAAGCTCCACAGCAGCCACTAGAGGGCGCCAGCACACAGTTTGTGCCAATAAGTATTGCCCAGCTAAAAAGCAGTAGTATATACTCATTAAGTGTTCAGTCCTCTTCAGTTAGCAGTTTCAAGTTGCAGACTCTTTGTTTAGGTACATGGTGAAGCAAGTAATACTTCAACTCATCATTTGTCTCCTTATAAACTTAAGGTAAAAACCTGGATTGGAATATTTGGTCAAAGGCAGAGACATGCAGTGTGAAAATGCCGAATAATTGCAGCAGTGGCAAAATATAAATATGCAGTTTTGGTAGGTTAGGATGGCTCTTCATGTTTGAATTTGATGCCACAGTCCTTCACCTAACATACCAGGCCAGTCAGGAGCTGAAAGACATGGCCATACAGAAAGTACCCCTTCTTGTCTGCATTGATTCAACTTTTCTCTTACTTTACTCTCATAGGGAGGCCTTACAATAATATGTAAGGTCGTGAAAGATTCTGTGAAGATGGTTCTTTACATAATTTATACAGTCCAAAAGTTGTTTTAGAGATCTGCTCATAAGTACATAGATGTTTTCATGTGAAATAATTGGAAGTGACATCAATGGACTGAAGAAATCAACATTGCATAGTTACATCTGCAGATTCTTTATTTTTACTACAAGTATACAAAAACTTAACAGACAAATCTATGAAAATGGATCTTATTTACAGAAACAAGAGTGCTGAAAGGTGTATAGGGGCTGGACAGGCATGATGTGCTGGTTTCTGAGATCAGTAAAGAGGTGAAGACGGTCACGCCGGGGACTCGACAGATGCAGACTAGAAGGAAAAAAAACAAAACAAAAACAAACACCGCAATTAGTGAATGTTAACATAAGAGGCGACAAATGAGTGAAGAATTTTAAACCTGCAGGTTTGTCAGATATTCACTTGTTCCATTTGGTAAACATATTCACAGAAAGCATGAATTTTACTTGTTCAAAATTGCCTTAAGCTACAGCAAGATTGATGCTGTGTAGTTTAAGTGGATAAATCATTCAAAGACCGAGAAAACCTCCTTCACTACAACTCAATTAAGGACCCACTCCAAGTTCTCGCATGCATCCAGTTTTAACCTTTATGAAACTAAGGAGTCTTCTTGTTCCACCAGAAACCACATTTAGGTATGGACTCCTGGCCACCAGCCAGCTACAGTAGTAGTATCACAGGGCAATCCTGTTTCAGAAGGTAAGAGATAAGCCTATCACTCGCCTCCTGCGATTTCCCCTCCTGGACTCCATTGCCGTTGCTGGCACTAGAGTCACCGCTGCCATTAACTGTGGCTTCCTGTTTCGCTTGTTTAGCATCAGTGTCCTTTACTGGGCTCTCGTCCTCTGGTTTCCTCTGTGCAGAAACAAAACCAGGACAAAAAGGGAGGAAGAGAAGACTGAAGGCTTCTGTACACAAACCGAAATTGAAGTGATCCATTACCAGTCATTAGGAAATAATAACTTAATGAACCATGCACACAAGCCACGCCAAATCAAAGCTTAATTTCAAGCATAAAGCCCCATCTACATGCGCACACAGCTCTGGTTAGGAGCCACACCACACAGGCTTGCCACTGATCTGCAGAAAAATCTAAAAATGAACTTTACAACTGCAACCAGCAAAGACAGACCTCACAACAAAGACAAGCAGCACATGCCACAGTTCAATGCACTGATTGAACCCAGTACAATTCAACGCTGAAGGTTTATTCCTTCACAGATTAAATGATTGGCATGAGAAAAAGCAAAGTCCATTTTTCCTCTTCACTGAGAAGCCAAAGGGGGGTGGGAGACACATTAGAGAGCCTCACCTTTTTCCTGACGAGGTGAGAGATGTCAGAGACCGCTTTGGAAGATGAGGCACTCTCAGTTTTAACTGGAACCTAGAATACACAAGTTTGAATCCCACCAAATAAGTAACACAGGTGGCAAAATGCTTTATTTAGCACGTGGTACCATACATTACCCTTACCTGACTGGTTGTTGCAAAAGCTGCCGATGAAGTGCTGCCATTTTCACAAAGGAATGCTGATGAAGTTGATGCACCACCCTGAAAGAGGAGAGTCAAATACAATTCAAGACTACTGAACTAGTAAACCCAGGTGCAAATTTCACCATCTTGTGTACCCACTAGTGTCTGCTGGATGGCCTGTGAGGCAGCGCTGGCTGTTTTCTGGCTTTCCTTGGCATCCTCCACTTTTTCCCGGATGTCAGGCAAAAGCAGCTTTAGCTCATCCAGCTCATTTTTCTCCTCTGCTGCTCCATCCGCGCCTTCGGCTGCATCGATCACCTCCTGCAGCATGGCTGTACCAACAACCAGATCAGAAAGTCACAACATGGAAGACAAAACAATTACAACCTTCTGGGACCGTTTATGTTTTGGTGTTCAGTGGGTGTCCTCTCCCAAAGAGATGCAGTGCTATTCATACCTACAAATCAATCATTATTTGGATTTCATATATTAAGCGCAAAAAATAAAATGTTCAGTTGAGGGGAGGAGTAAATTCTTACCCAAACGGGTCTCAATGACCTTTATGGAGCTGTTGTAGTGCTGGATGGCCTGGCTGTACTGATCCATATAGCAGAGCGTAGTAGCAACATGGTAGTGGGTCTCAGCCAACAGACGAATGTGGGGAGGCAAGTATTTCAGCTGCAGGGCAAGACACTCCTGGAAGTCATCAAGTGCCTGAGGATAGTTACCTATGGGTGGGAGTGACAAGCAGTGAGATTTGGGCATTGGAGACTGTAAGGGCAGTAAGTCTACCTCTTGCATGAGGAGCAGCATACCTGATTCAGCACTGACTTCTCCAAGTTTCAGATACGCCTGGGCTGCCATTAGCTGATCCTCTTTGCTTTCCTTTCTGTGGAGAAGTAGCTTTAAAATTGTAAGCTGGCCTCAGGCTGTCACATAACAGTCAATGCAGTCTAACCACTCATTTAACCATGCAAGCGCAAATGTTCATACACATTTAACCATATCATTCCATACCTTTTGTAGATGACTTTAGCTACTTCTAGCATTTCCCATGCCAACTGCAAATTCCCAACTTCCTCTTCTTCCTGAAAGGAGGGAGGGAGCCGTGTTGGTCAATAGCCACTAACACCCAATCATGACTATTCAGCAGACATTTACAGTACAGACTACTTCAGGCACCTGATATTTGCATTTGTAGGAAAAGGTTTTTCCCTTCTTAAGTTAAAATCCAGAAGAATTAAGATCTTTGTGATCATAATGTCATAGTAAAGAAACACGTAGCTACACTGCTTGCAAATTATTTACTTCATTGCACAGTTCTATAGGAACTCACCTTATCTTGTCCATTTTTCTCTCCATCTTCATCATCGTCGTCATCATCATCATCATCGTCATCATCTGTTGAAGCAAAATTATACATTTTAAGTTCCAAACATCCCCTCATGTATTAAAGTCAGAAACGTGCACCACAGATTTGTGCCTGCATTTCCACCTTTCACCACTGCGACACCTGCTAAAGTGGACTGTTTAAATATCAACTGTGCACCCATCCACACCAGAAGGTGCTCTTTGACTCAAGCTCTACTACCCTCCGTTTCCTTTTTGTCCTCATCACATCCGCTCACTGGTTTCACCCCAGTCCCATTGCCAGTCTGCTCTTCTGAACTGTCAGCCTTCTGTTCAATCTCAGTTTCTTTTCCAAGTGATCCTTCCTGCACACTTTTCCCAGAAGAAACTCCATCCATCTCAGTTTCCTGAGACAAGCTCTTCTCATCCCCAGTCACAGGAGAATGTGGATCCTCAGCCTTTTTCTTCTCTGCCATTGCGTCATATACCTGCTGTCGCAGCTCATCTCTTGTTTTTTCTGCACCAGAGTAGCACATAACTTGATCTTTCAGATAATGATTTATAAATAACCAAGCTGATTCTACTGTAGATTTTGCCAGAGCGCTTTTCTGGCAGAAGAAATTGTAGTAAGACACTGATATGTAAAATAAAGTCTCTAAAAATGTAAAAAGCCCATTAACTGGAAATCTAGTACTTAATGTAAACAAAGGCAGTTTTAGTTCCCATCTTTCATTCCTTACATATAATCTTACTACACATGCTAAAATTATCTGCGTGCTAAAACAAAATCTGAAGCACCTAAATACTGACCATCAAGGTTGTCTGGACTCTCAACATTTGAGCCGCTGGGCTGCTCCTCTTCCTCTGGGACTCCCTCCAGGGCATTACCAAGGACACTGTTCTCCATCCTATTTATATGAAAAACAAAAAAACCAAACATACACAATATTGCTAAAGTCAAAAATAGGTGCAGTTCATGAAGGAACCAATAGAATTCGTGTCCAAAAACTGTCACTATGAACAGTTCTCGTAGGCTAAGAAGCAAACATTATTCCTTTGAAATAATGCTGTGTCAACAACAAAAAAAATATAAATTATTCAATAATTTTTTTAAGTATTATTTTCACAGGTGCAGCTTTTAGGGAGTATGTTTAAGATAAGAAATTTGACAAACCTGGCAAGTTCCAACAGAGATTTCCCACAAAGGAAGAAGGCCTCGCCACACTCATCTGCAGTGTCCCCATATTTTTCAGCCCTAGATGGAGAAATGTATTTGTTGTTTTGTTTGTTTTTTTTAATAAAATTGTAATTGAATGTAGTGAGGTAGTTATGAAGCTAAAGTAAAATTTAATCCTTTGAAATAATACATTAAAATACTTTACTCCATTTGGAAAACTATATTACAAAAATATATCCATTTCAGCAGGAAACGAAAAATCCATAATCAAGTTTCACTTTCTAACTGTACAGTGACAGCAATAGCGTTTCACATCAAGTCCTACTCACAGCATGCTGCAGGCCTCCTGGAAAACATTGACAGCAGAAACAACATCCCCCATCACCAGATGCCTTTTCCCTGTGCCAATCAGTTTCTTTGCCTCCTCCATAACTTCAACTGAGCTACAAAAGGGACAGAAAACTCGCGTTAGTTATACTGAAATGATTTTAAGTGACTAACAGTTGCTGAACAATTTGCTATTAAACTGGATACTCACCTGCCTGCTGCAGCAGCTGTCGATGAGCATGGCTTCTCCTCTGCACTGCAATAGTTTAAACTTAAGTTCAGTCAATGATTAAGCAAGTTACCTGATTCTGAAGTATAGAGTCCACGCTCCAAACTTTCACTACTCAGTAAATGCCCGAAGATAGCTACGCCTCATTGCTGTTAGCATCGTGCAGTTGTTAGCCAACTAGCTTAACAGTATGAGGGCAGAGTTATGTTATCAACGTGTGCAGCTGCCGTGAAGTACTACTAACCACGCAGTTATTTTTTTGTAGAGTATCACTTTTTGGAGATATCGTTAAAATAGCTTATATCCAACACCTATCATCAAGGTTTGCCTACGTTCGCCGCGTAATTCAGCTAAGGGCTAGCAAGCTGTGTTTTCCCTGCATACGTTATTGTGGACCTGAGTGAAAAATGACAAACGACTCTTACCTCTCAGAGCTCGACGCGACGGACGTTTCCTCTGGCATATCTTCAGAACGGCAGTAAAGACGCCAGGAAAGGACAATAAACAACGGTCTGTTATTCCGCGAATAAAGTACAGACAGACCCTATAGGACAGCCTTTGTTGGCGCGCTTAAATAGAGAAAAGAAGGATTTCTATTTCCGCTTAACTTGGAACGCGGGAGATTGGATTTAAAGGGGCCGTAGCAACTATCGTGATGCGTTTCGGGTCCATAGGAAAGACAAGTGTTAAGGTTAAAATGAGCGTACGAAACACTACGACAGGTTGGAATTAGAAATAATAGTAGTATTGCTATTACAGTTAATAATAAGGGACTGGGCGAGGGTGGTAACATTTTAAAATTATAATTAGAAATTGTAATGGCTAGACAATTAATTACATGTCATGAATAAAAATGTCCTTATCAGATACATTAAGAGACTTTAGCCATATACAGTTACAAGTTGGCTCGCTAACACAGCCACAACAACCTACATTTGTCAAAATAAATGTAGGACAATGCAAGGTTACTTCTAATACGACTTGTAGTACTGGTTATCCTTTACCATAGACGTGTGTATACATCTACTCGAATCTCAACTTTTAAATTGTGAAACCCATCTAGGGCTGATCGTGATTCCTTTGTATGTTATGGTACCGCAGCTTCTCGCGTAGCCTCGTTGGCGCAGTAGGCAGCGCGTCAGTCTCATAATCTGAAGGTCGTGAGTTCGAGCCTCACACGGGGCAGTGTTTTTTTCGTCTTTTTTGAATGCTTATCCCCTCTTGCCGTTTGTTTCTTAAAAGATTAGTCGTCACACTAGTAAAACGGAAAGAAACAATAACAAGAATTTGACATATATTCAGGAAACTTAAGATTAAAGGTTACCCTCTTCATTTAGTCAAAATACAAATTAAAACTGTTAAAAGCAGTAATGTTAGCCTCTTCAGAGTCGACGGTTGATTTTTCCTAGTAAAAAGCAGTAACACGTGTGAAGTGTACAGCGAGTTTTTTTTTTAGACCATTTTTTTCACCTATCAAGATATGGAGCTGAATGAAAGAAAAAAAGGAGACATCTGAATGGCATCGCTTAATACCAAGTCCTATATTACAGAGAATGTAAGCTGACGGGATACAGTATATATTTTCTATGTATAGTTTATGCAATTGTCAGATATCTCAATATCTGCTTTAATCAGCCTTTTTCGGCTGTTAGACCCAAAGTTCTCAGCAGGTGGCGCCCATGCTCTACTTTTAAATCCCATTTTCTTCTTCACTTCATTCGACTTCTCTCAGAAATTCATTGAATTTAATGCATCTTATTTATAGAAACGCCAGCTGTGCAATGTGCCACATATAACCACAATAAAAAATAAATACATTTTTAAAAAGTAATAAAAAAGCAAGTGGACCCTGGAAATGGGCAAAATGTGAAAAAACTTTTTAAAACCAATTATTCCGTTAAAGCACGCCAAGTTAAAGTGGCTTTTACTTTAAGTGCTTTATGGCAACCACAGAAACAATGTTTGGAAGCATTGGGCCGCTCATGCCAGTAATTAAGTAATTGAAGTAAAGCGAGAGAGGGAGTCGACGAGCGGGAGGAGGGCGCTGAGCCTGACACTGGGCTGCAGACAGACTTAGTGACTGCAGATGAAGTTTTCGGTCACACTGCACGGTGCGACTTTCAGGAATTCATAATAACCGTCCAGATTTTCTAACTTCCCTCTGACATGTTGCGATGTTCCGTGCAGCCTTTCAAAACGTGGACTTGTTTTGGGTAATTTTGCTGTGTTTTGTTCTTCTACCGGAGGCTGGCGGTAGATCAGCCGATGCAGACAGCTGTCATGAGGTGAAGACAGCCTACATGATGCGCCAAATAGGCCCGGTGGAGCTGGTGCCAGACAGACCGGGACCAGGTCAGTCAGTCAATCCCTTTGGAACTATTATATTTAGCAAACTTTACTTGGATTTATTAAAATATTATACTTTAATTTAGAAAGACATGATATATAAAAACTTTTCCAGCTTTTTATAAATGAGGCCAGAGCAGAGCTTCGTTTGCCTGCATGCATCTGTGGAAAGAACCCAATAATTAAGTAATCTGTCTTGATACAGGCTAACATTGATTGGCTGTTTTATTGCTGTTAGACTTATGATTGAACACGTGAATACAGCGTGAATAAAACTTAGCCAAAATGGTTATGACCACTATGAGGGGCCGCATTTTAAATAGGGAGGATCATCTCTGTAGACAACCCTTTAATGTGAGAGAGAAATGAAAGTTTGCTGAGAAATGAATAAATGAATAAAGTCCTCTCCGGAGGACTTGCATCACCTATTTGTTTTCTAAATATAAAAATATAAATTCCCTTTTAAATTCTTGTGTGTGTGTGTGTGTGTGTGTGTGTGTGTGTGTGTGTGTGTGTGTCCGCGCACACGTATTATACCATTCACATTTTATGACATTCCCATGTGTGCTATCTTCGTCACTAAGATTTCTCCAAGAAAACGCAAAGTGTGATCCTTTTCTGGCAATCAACATTGTTATAGACATATTTACTTGTGCTTTGACCATTTATAAAACTCACCTAAAAGCTGTACTTGTCTTTACTATGAAAGTGTTACTTGCTGGTTACCACTGGTTAATAACACAGTAATTACTATTTATAGGTATTTTGCAGAAAATGTCTGTGCAAAGGTGCTTCTTCTTCTTGTTCAGTGATCTGGTGTGACCCTGAATAAATTAGCTTGAGGAAGATGTCAGTCACATGTGCCAGCATGAAGGCACAACCGACCAGGCTTGTCAGTGAGCTTTGCTTCCACATCCTGAACTTCAAATTTCATCTGAACTGTCCTCTAAAAGTATTTGCCCTTAAACGCCCAATTAGTTCAATTTGAAAATAATGCATTTTAAAAAGAGCTTAAAACAGCATAAAGATCCACTTACTGCAAATTTGTGAAGGTTCCATCTTTTGATCTGTGTGACACTAAACTGCATCTACAGGTGAGTGCAGTGCAGCTCAAAGCGCTGAAAATTTATCAACAAGCAGACCTTGTATTAAGACGAGAACATAAGTCAGCGCGGTTTGCTGAATCATGCCTGCTCAGTCCGTTCTGGTGTGGTTATTTGTTGGGGCAGTTTCAAATCTTGTTGCAAAGGTGAAAGAGATCAATACTGGATGCATGCAGCTTCAAACTTACCTGCTGTCCAAAAAGCAAACCCTGAATGCAACACTACCAAAATTTTTCTATTATCAGCCTGTGAATGACCCAAGGTTTTGCACTGTTTTGTTATTTGTGTGTGTGTGAGTGTGTTTGTGCGCTGCATACAGTCCATTCCCCTCATCTCTCTCTACCCCTTGATCGCAGTCAGCTGCTTGACAGCTTGGTTTACAGTAGTCTGTCAAAGTTAGACTGCTCCTAGTCACACACACACGCACACGCATACACACACTCACACACACGCAAATGCACAAACATTGGTGTGAGTGGTGAAGTTTCACTCGCTGCTCATGTCATCATGTCACCTCCCACCAGGCCTGTTGTGCAAAGCATTTTTGAGGTCACAAAGTTCTGTGCACCACATGCTTTTAAATTCTAAATAACCGATTGGATTTACTAATCGACTGGCTAATAAAGTTTGTTGATGATAAAATGTGGACAAAATATAGACCTTTAGTTAGTAGCAGAAAGTTCCTGAGCTAAGCCCCAAATCATTCTCTGTCTTTCACATGTGTTCATATTTATATGAAAAATAAGAAATTTGCAAACTGCTGAAGTAGTATAGTAGGTCGAGTGTTGAACGATTTTCTGTGACCCAAAAAGCCCTGGACCTGGTATCCAGGCCTTTTTTTTTAGGTATATACTTCCTCTGTCTTTCAGATGAGTCTCTCCGAGTGTGTGTCCACCCTGGGCCCAGCTGCTGTACCAGTAAGATGGAGGACAGCTACATGGCAGCTGTTCGCAGTGAAACACAGCAGAAGATGCGATCTTACAGTTTCGAACTCAAGTACCTGATTGCTGGACACATCAAGGCGTACCAAGGTGAGGGAGGGATATTGAATTGAGTTCATACAATTAAAATAATTCTTAAACTATACTGATTTCTCCTTTTTAACTCAATTTCAATTACATTTTATTTAAATAGCTCCAAATCACAAAAACTGTTGCCTCAAGGCACTTGCATTAGTGAAGACAAAACTAGTGTTGGAGAACGGTGTAGCTGGAGGATGTGTATGGTCATGAAAAAGAAAGTTTTTACAGGACTCTGACAAACTGTGAAAAACAAAGCACACTCTTACTGCTTCCATAGAAATTAAGAGTGCAAGTAGCAGCCAGGTCCTGCTAATCAAATGCACTTTAACTGATCAGCAGCAAGTGTGGGCACCTCAATAAAAGCAGAAGTTCATTGGTCTTGAGCATTCAAGCGTGTATTAATAAAATGCCACAGTCTTGTGGATGTCTCAGCAAATTCACCCCTTGTTTAAGGAAGCTCCAAAAATGCAAGAGCTACATGTCAGTTGGCATTTAAAATTTTAAAGTTTATGACAGTAAAATCAGAAAAAAACTGAGCAAGTGTGGCTTGTCTGGAAGGTTTGCCAGGAGAAAGCATTTTATCTCCAAAAAAGAACATGGCAGCACAGTTTAACTTCACAAAATTGCATCTGAACAAACCACAAGACTTCTGGGACGAGACCAAAGTGATGGAAAACAAAAACATATGAACACAAACGCCTCATACCAACCAAACACAGTGGTGGAGGGGTAATTATTTGGGTTTGTTTTTCAGCAACGGGGCCTTCTCTGTATGCAAACCTATCCTGGAGTCAAATGTGAGGCCATCTGTTCAACAGCTTAGGTTTGGCAGCCTAAATGAGGTCATGCAAAAGGACAATGATCCCAAACAACAGAATGACTAAAAAAGAAAAGATTTCGGGTGTTGTAATGGCCTTGTCAAAATCCAGACCTCAACCTGATAGAAACACCGTGGTACCTTGAGAGAGCTGCGCACGAATGAATGCCCAATCCTCAATGAACTGAAGCAACCTTGTAAACAAAGAGAGACCAAACCTCAGCCACAATAATGTGAGAGACTGATAAAGTCGTACTGGAATGATTACGTTAAGTTATTGCTGCTGAAAGTGGTTTTATAGCTATTGGATCATGGGGTGCACTTAGTTTCACAGGAATGCATAGAGTCCTGAGAAAACTTTATTTTTGGATGACTGTACATATGCAACTTATTTTAAGACTAAACTTAAGGACTAAAACTCCCCTCACATGTGAATTAAATTATCGGCTTCCCATTGCTTTGTAGCTGACAGTCGATCACTAGTGCTTATTGCAATCACACTGATTGCACATGAATCCATCATGTGTTTTCTTTGCTCCTACTGGTAGTTGCCTCAACTGCTCGCCTCAAACTTGAGAGTAGTTATATTCACAACTTTCCATTGCTTGTGGTTATTTGCCTGTCATCGCTACAAAGTATAAATATCCACAATAAAAATCTGAAAAATATTTCCACATTAAAGATAATACATCTTGCAGTATTTAGCTACACCCCTCCTTCAGCATGAAGCCCAGGTTCCTGTTCAGCTATTCATTCTCTCCTCGATTCATGACTGACAAGCACAAATAAAGGGCCTCCACCAAAGCGACTTTAATAGCAGTCGTGATTTTGATGTTTTAACAAGTCTGTCGAGAGCCCGTACCCCCCTCTGCCATTCTCACTTTGTGCGTTCATCACGAAATAGCTAGTCTGTGTCAGGGTGGTGGTGTGAGGCCAGTTTATTTTGTGAGGCGCCGCAGTGGCTAGCCAAACAAACAACTGATGTTCGATTGAGTCTTTGAGAGAGCAAACTCTCAGAGGGAGCAGCGGAAAACTTTGTTACAACTCTCTGCTCTCTTTCTCCGTCTGTCTGTCTCTGTCGCTGCAATAATCAGGTTTTGTTCTTGGCCAATGAGAGAGCGAGAGACGAAGAATGTTTACATTCAGTACGTATCCGCGGCAAAGTGTTGTTGCCGTGGGCAACAGCCGGTCTCTAACGGCCTGCTCTGAATAGGAGGAAGAATACTCTGCTTGTCCACTTGTCTCTCACTGCTATTCACCGTTTTGTGTGAGCATGTGTGTGCATGTGTGCGTGTATGTGTGTGTGCGCAGGAGGGACCGTGTAGCTTCTATGTGTATGCGCTCATGCATTGTGGTGATAAAGGAGAATGGTAGAATTGATGAAACCCAGCAGACAGACGAGCAAACACCTACCTGTTTTCTTTTTGCTCCATCTCTATCCCCACACCCCAAACCCCCCCTACATTTGAATACACCCAGCCTCAGTTTCAACTGGATGGCTGAACCATCCATGGGTAAAATGAATGCCAAACACCAAGAGACAAAGTAGGCTGCAACTAGAGCAAATAAGAGAAGACAAGTTTAGTTTGCTGCACAAACCGTCTTCTCATTAATGCCAGGACTTCAGTAGCCCCACAGACCTATCATGTTCTGGAATCACTGTAGTTATCCCAGCACAGGTGGAAATAAATAAGATTCAGAAACATGGAAAAACTGTGGAAAGCCGGCATTCTGTGACAGGGTGGTGAGAAGCGTAGGCTTTATTTAGCCATTCATTGATCTAACATGGGCTTTATTGGGGTTGTGATTATTAGGATCATTAGACGTGGTGCTTTAATGTGTATATGTCCCATGTGTTTATTTTAAGTGTCAAATGATCTTTTCAGCCACTGTTTTTTTTGGGGGGGTTAACCACAAAATTGGAAAACAGTGTCATGGATGCTTAGGTGTCTGTTGTTTGACAACCTCTTATTCTAAAACTTGTGCAGATACAGATACACCCAAACATCTTTATGGACCAGTGAGGGATTTTTGTGGTGTGTTTTCGGTTAACCAACCCTTTAATTAATTAAGTTCATTTTGCAGGACAGCAGTGTCCCTCAACAGCTGAGCAGAGTCTCAAAGGACCCCCTCTCTTAAGTGCAGTGATTATAGCCCACTGGAGAAACTGAGACATGCCCAGAGCAGTTGTAGTCAAGCTCTATTTACACACTCTGGATTACTTTGGTGTGTGTGTGTGTCTGTGTGTGTGCATGTGGATATGTGTCTGCATGCTTGCGTGTGTTTCTCCTGGCACTGTAAGACCCTCGTGTCCTGCCTTTCACATCGCAGCTGTTGTCCAATCACAGGGGCTAAAAAGCTAATCACATGACCCCACGTGAGCACACTTTGCCATGTCACTTGATGCCCTCTGTATTTGAGTGGCTTTTGCACGCACACACATGCAAGTGAAATGTTCTCACTCAGTGCTTTTGTCTAAATAGGCCTGCCACTGCCGCTACGCTGCCTCCAGGCCGTTCAAATGTGTTCATCGCCTTAACTGACCACAGCATATATTGCCGTCACTTGAGGAGTCCGGTGGCTGCGGCTGTGATTGCAAATGACAAAGCTGTTACGATGTGAACTCACGCACACGCACAGAGAGCGACATACACAGTGGCTGAAAGAGTGACTTGTGAAAGTGCGACATAAAAAGGTTTCCCTTATATTCTCTTTCATCCAGTTGCTTCCCTCTCCCTCTCTCTCCGTCTTTATCCGGATGCCTTCACACTGACATCACCCTTTTTACTAGGCAAGTTTCAAAAGTAAAGACACTGTCACACACCGCAGGCGTACGGCCCCTGTAAAAGGGGCAGGGTGGTGTCCTCTTTATTAGCCCATGCCTGACATGGGAAACACAGTGGATCATGAGATTGGGCCCCTCATTATCACCTGACTATAGATAACAGGGTAGTGAAAACGAGCTCAGGGATGAATTAAGTTTGAGCTATTTTTGATGAAGTCAGTTCAAGGACGGTTAGACATGTTCTTTGCGGTTAGAGAAACCTATACCTGCAACATCGTATATTTTGAAATGATGTGAATTTATTTTAGTGTTAATCCCCCAGAGGCACCCAGTATGGAGGAGTCCAGCCGCAAGAAGACCTAAATAATCGAAGAAGCCAGTGGCAAGCGGAAGATCAGTCAGTCTGTAAGCTAAAATAACCCTATAAGGATGTTTCTGTTGGGCCCATGATTCTGAAGTAAACACAGAATCATGGGCCCAACAGAAACATCCTTATAGAGTTATTTTAGCTTAACTGTACTGCACATGATTAAAATAAACACTTGACTTTTTTCTTCCCTGATGAGATTATAATTGCTGTATATGAAAAAGCCATCTTACAGAAATGCTGCTGCTTGAATCTTTCTTGGGACAGCAACATGAAGGGTTCTTAAACAGACCACTCGCATATCTAGACAGCTTTGCTAACCCTTATCTTTGATAGCTCCATAGATGTTTGGCACAGGTGCACACAGCTAATAAATTTAAAAAAACAAAACAAAAATCTTTCCATCTTTTCTCTCTCTCATTCCAGAACACTTTGAGATGCTACTTTCTTTTACATCCAATCTGACCAGCACTCTGTTTGACAGTGCCTACTCCGTGCTGGCGTCGGAATGTCGCCCTCTTGTGTTTCAGCTGTTCACTGACATCAAACGGCACCTTTCTGGAGACTCTAATTCCTCCTTGGACAGTGCTGTGCGTCGATTCTACAATGACCTCTTCCCACTGGTCTATCGCCGCCTGCTCAACCCTGGTATAGGCCAAATGTCAGTCCGTACCTATAACTCCCTTTCAACCAGTCACGATGACTGCTTGCGCATGACACGGCGGGACGTCAGCCCATTTGGACCTCATCCTCGCCTACTCGTCAGCAGCCTGTCACGAGCACTCGGGCCGGGTCGAGCGCTGAGCCGACTGTTGAGACTGGCTGGAGAGGTTGTGAACGCGACCGAGAAGGCGACATTATCCAGAGACTGTTTGCGAGGGTTAGTGAGGATGCAGTATTGTTCCCACTGCAGAGGACTCACACTGATACGGCCCTGTACTGGACTGTGTATCAACATCATGAGAGGATGTCTGGTAAGTTTTTGGAAGTTGACTATTTTAAAAAACCCATCCTTTGCTTATTATCTAGAGCCCCAGTTCCAAAAAAGTTGGTACGCTGCTGGAATGTAAGTAAAACTAAATACCAATGATGCCATATTTTATTCACAACAGAACATCGAGAACATGTCAAGCATGGAAAGTGTGACATTTTACTTTTTCATATTAGCTCAATTTGGTCACACATCTCAAACAATATTGGGCAACAAAAGGCTGTAAAAGTAAGTAAACTTAAAGAGAAAACAGCAGGAGGAACTTTTTTTTCTTTTTGTTGAAAACTTTTTCTAGGATCCAAAAATGTACGTGGTGTTTCATAACTCCACAATCCAGCTTCACATTATATTTTTTATTTTCTTTTATGGCAAATGTGGATTTAACCTCTGTACTTCTAAGTAATGAAGATCCCAAAAGCTTGAGTAGCTCACCAACTATGGAGCGGAAATGATTATCTGATAATCTCAAATGATTATCAGATAATCTCAAATGATTATCTGATAATCTCAAATGATTATCAGATTACACAAAAACTGATCCAAATGATGATGCATAGTCAATCCAAGATTCCCAACAGTTTACAAACCTAGTGTAAACCTAATCTTAAACTTAGCAAGGGGGGGTCTGTATATTCTAGATTTAACAGGCAGCCAATGAAGAGAAACTAGTACGGAAAAATATGGTCCCACATTCAGTTTAGCTGCTGTTAAACTGAAGGCTTTTCAGGAAGCTTTCAGAAGAGCCTGATAATGATGAGTTATAACAGTCAAGCTTAGAAATAATAAATGCATGAGTTAGTTTTCCAGCATCACCCTGAGGCAGGGTATTTCTATTTTTACAGAAATTGTGCAACTGCAGGAAAGCGTTTGGATTGTTGTAATAAAAGGCAGCTGTTGTTAGTATAATTTATCATAAACTTTTAGTATAACCATTGCACTTTGGGGAATGTGGTGCTCTCTGGTGTGTGTCACCTGGGCATCATGTGCATAGCAATTAAAATTAATGCTGTGCCTTTTAATAATAACACTTAAGGGATGAATGTATAATAGAACTAGTCCCAGCACATAACCTTGAAGGACCTTATAATTAACCTTCCACTGTTTCTTTTCCTGTTTCCAACTGTAACATAAAATCCCCCTCCTTTTCCTGTTTTCCGTTATGTATCCCCTTTAACTCTTGCAGTCCGATGTATAGTTTAGAAATGTATCTAGCCACTGAGACTAATTTATAAGCCATTAAGATCATCAGAACCTGAATTAGCCTCAGTACTTTTTCATGTATTGCGTTATTGGTATTGGCCGCCTAATATTGTGTTACACCTATATTTGTCTTATAAATCCTGTTTGATCTGATGGAATGATATGCGGAAGTATTGTTTCTAATCTTTTGGCTGTAATTGAAGTAAAAAGATTAGAGTCCTGATTCAAAACTGACATGTCTATAATTAAAGCATTCCCATCCTTTGCTATAACTGCGATTCCCATGAGAGTTTCACTGGTCTGAAGGATACAATTAAATGTTTTCAGCGAGAGAGGAGTTAGTGGTTGTTTAAATGAAAATCTATTATTGTTGTTCTGAATTCCCCAAATCCAAATAAAGTGGAGTGTGAGAGAGATCCATTACCCCAGTTCAGCACGACCCAATTCTCTCAATATCCTTAATCATTTAACATTAAAAAGACATTCAGTCTTAGTGTAGGATAAGTGAGATGTTGAGAAGAAAATATAATCCCTACTTTTAGGATTGAATTCATGCCACACATCACAGATTATTCTGGTGATAAGAAATACCTGATGCATCCTCGTATGGGTTCAACCTTGAGTTAAAGTCACTGACACTTATGACTTTGGTATGGTCTGAGTCTCATAAGTGAGTTTCTTGTATGAAAACTATGCCTGCTTTGTCCTTTCTCCTTTTATTTCTCTTAACTGGGAATCACCAGATTCTCTGCATTCATCACTTAAACCTTTAATAACCTCACTGCGAGCGATTGCTGTCAGTCCCAGTCAGATTGCAACTGTTTGCAGAAATTGTCTTATGATCAAAAGTGGTGGTGACTGTCCGATACCCTCAAGCTGTGGGCAGCTACTTAGTCACCACAAGTTCGAATCAGTCACAGAATTGAGTGCCATCACCAAGAAGCCACCAGTTTTGTTGTAAATGAAAGGAGGTTGCCGTCCTATTTGTTTTTTGACTGAGCCATTTGCTTGCTCTGAATTATAAGATAGATTTGGTAATCTAAATGTGGCCAGTGTTGGATGGTTTCCATTTGAGTCGATTTAATGTAACGTTGTTCGGCTAATGTTATCTTAGGATTTTGGTGATTAGCCCTGTGGTGATGGTATTTGGTGATGAGTATTTTAATTTATTTTATAAAATCTGTATTTGGTGTCAGTGTATTGACAGAGACAATAATGCTTTGCAAACTATAACAATGCTATGCTGGACCGATTTTTTCCTCTAGTTAGTAATAGCCTTCACATCGTATGATACTAGACTAACTGAAGCTGTCTGTTTCTCCATTATATAATTACAACGAAGGACATGTTTGCAAAAAACCTTCCCCTCAGCTAATCAAATATAAAAAAATTACATGTAGAAGATAGAACAGATCAATATCAGAAGGTCTTCTTGTTCTGAGGTCTCTGTTTGCTGCTTCTGAGGGCAGTTTCTAACACTGCATTGCTCACGGAGGGCCCTCGTTTACACGTATAAATTGGTCCATGCAGTCATTAGCACATTCATAGTCCAGTGTGTGTAAAACAAGAATACTTATGTCTTAGCATTAAAGAGTCTTCTAAGTAGCACTGTGTGATCACTATTGTCCAGCAGTCACAGATGCACAGTAATGCGATTGTTGCCTCATCTCTGTTTTGTGTCTCTGTTTAAGACATCATCACAAAGAGTCATTTGTATACTTGTCTCCACTGTGTGTTCTGAATCTGTCCTATAGTCACTGATCTTGTCTCTATAAGGGATCAGAGGACATAACGTAATGTTAAGAAAAGAGAAGCTTTTGTAATGTTGTTACCTCACGGTACGATGGGACGTTTGGTCTACATAGTGAGCATCTCTTTGTTCTTGCCTTCTGAAAGTGACCAGTTTTGCTTTTCATCCCTGCCGATGGGTTTCTGCTGGTTGGCCCGTCGATTTCAAAGCTCATGGTGTGAGCCACATTGATTCATTCATTTTATTGTGTACCATCACAGGGAGCCCAACGGGAGCCGTATCCTTGGTGACTTCTTCTGCTGAGCTTTAAGACACTCCCTTGTAGAAAACTCTCAGCCTCACAGGAAAGGGAGTTTGGAAGTGTAGTTTTCCTCTCGCTTAATGCTTTCTTTGCTTCTGTATTTTCCCAACAAGGCTTCCTGAGTCATCTCGCTTAGTCATGTTTCCTGGTATAAA
The DNA here is from genome assembly GCF_051167445.1 of Perissodus microlepis. Classification (NCBI taxonomy): domain Eukaryota; kingdom Metazoa; phylum Chordata; class Actinopteri; order Cichliformes; family Cichlidae; genus Perissodus; species Perissodus microlepis. The sequence goes on from NC_140477.1 coordinate 30,802,633, forward strand.
AACCTTCTTTTCTGTCGGGCCAGCTTCAAAACATCTTCTTGGGCTCTAAAGTTGGTGAACTTGACCACTATGAATAACAGACGGGCCCATGCTGGTAACTTTAAAAACAAAGTTCAAAGTGCCTTTTCTATGTTCAGGTCAACTGTCTGACAAATTTCCAGCTTCTCTTTTGATATGCTTTCCACACATGCAGCTGTGGTCTTCTGTGATACCTTGGATTCTTACGTTATTCCATCTTGATCTTCCCTCCTGGTCACTTAGCCTAGCTTCCAGCTTACTCCAAAATTTGATTAAATTCATTTAATCTAAAATCACAAATAGCAAATAATCAAGAAATATAAATTGAACACAAAACACTGGGTCTCACCCAGGACCATGACAGAGGGGGCTGTTTCTGACTTTCAGACAGCCACCAAAGATCCTTGTGAGCTACAAAAATCTTCTTGAAAGCAAATTTGCTGCAAAAGATTTTGGGTCTGCCTGGACATGTATGAAAAAGTATAGCAAAGCTGCAAATTCCCCAGAACAGCAGTCAGATCATTTTTGACGGTTTTAATTCAGACAGAGATTTTGCAATCGCCTTGAATGTGCTTTATGCTGGTTTTAGTTCTTCTGATTTTAGCAAGCATATTTTGGAACTGAAAGATACTCAGCACTGATCTCAGGCCTTTCGTACAGTTAATGTTAACAAGAGCCAGGGTCCTGATAACATTTGTGGCCGCCTAATTAAATATTGTGCTTAAGAACTCAATCCTATATTTCATGTTATTTTTAATAAATCCTTGCAAATACATAATGTGTTCTCTTGTGCTTTTAATACAATACAGCCCTATATTTTAATCAAAAGACTTTAAGAACAGTTTGAAATGAGGAAAAACCTGGTGGGCTGGGTTTTAGATTTTTTAACTGATAGGCCACAAAGACTGAAAATAAATGGGGTTCTGTCTGACCCAGTGTTCTCCTCGACAGGTTCTCCCCAAGGGTGTGTCTTATCGCCCTTATTATTCATTCTCTATACAAACATGTGTCAGAGCAGATATGAAAACAGGGCCATCATTAACCTCCTAGGAACTGGTGTCCACATATGTGGACATCACATTTTGGGTTATTTAGACCAAAATACTCAATTTTGCTCTACAACTACCTGATATCCACTTACGAGGACATTATACTGCTACTGTTCTATCAAAATTTTAAACTAATATCCTCATATGTGGCTCTCATTTTTCTTAGAAACAAAAGTTAGGTAAAAAACAACAACTGTTAATTCTTTGTTTTTACATTCATCAGGTCCCAATCAGCCTGAATATCAAAGAGAAATTAAAAATGCTGTGGAAGAGTTCGGGTCTTAGGAGGTTAAATATGCAGATGACTCTGTTATTGTCAGCTTACTGAAAGGGGGCGAAACTAGTCATGGTCCAGACATTGATGACTTTGTTCAGTGGTGTGAGAAGTCTCATGTCTGATTTAACATTTCTTTCTGCCGCCGTCACTAAACATAATAAGACCTGTTTTTTGATTTGAGTCATCTTGTCTAATTACCAAACATGTGTCTGCCAAATGCTATCATTTTTCTGTAAAGCAAATTTACCTACGGGTATAAATAAAGTAACCTTGAATCTTGAACCTTGTATCATTAGAAGCCATAGCATACATTTTTAGTGTTATGAAGATTATACCCAACTGTATCTTTCCATGAAGCTAAATAATACACACCAGTTAGTTAAAGTTCAAGTTCAAGTTCAAGTTCAAAGTTTATTCGCCACATGCAGGAATGCCTTAAAGACAGGATACCAGGATGACCTCTAATTTCCTGATTCTAAATTAAGATAAAACTGAGGTCATTGTACTGGGATATAAAAATTTAGAACTATTGTATCTAACAAGATTGTTACTCTTTTGTCTTTCAATGTAAAATAAATACTGTATGTAGGACTGCTTTTTTCCATTTGTGGAATATCTCTAAAATTAGAAACATCCTGTCTCAGAGTGATGCTGAAACAATAGTTCATGCATTTATTATTTCTTAGCTGGACTACTGTAATTTATTATTATAAAGTTTTTCTAAAAACTCCCTGAAAAGCCTCAGTTGATCCAGAATTGCTGCAGCAAGAGTCCTGACAGGGACTAGAAAGAGAGGGCAGATTTCTCCTACATTGGCTTCCTTCATTGGCTCCATGTTAAATCCAGAACTAAATTAAAAATCCTGCTCCTCACACACAAGGTCTTAAATAATCAGTTCCCATTTTATCATAATGACCTTATAGTACCATGTCCCCCCATTGGAGCACTTTGCACAGGCACTGCAGGCTTACTTGTTGTTCTTAGAGCATTTAAAAGTAGAATGGGAGGGCGCTGTGTAAATACAACTGAATTGAATTAAATTGAACTGAATTGAAAGGCACTGCCTCCCACTCTTGCTGATTTGACCCGCACATCTAGCCATCACAGTTTGGGCCATATAAAGCTAATCCTTTACGCCTAACTATTTTTCCTTCTTTGAACGCATCAACTATGATGACAAAATGTTGACTTGCTCCCTAATACACTGTATCCCACCCACTAACAGGTACTGTGATGAACAGATAATCAGTGTTATTCACATTTCAGTGGGTATAATGTTATGGCTGATCAGTGTAATTATTTGATCCCCTGCTGAACTTGTAAGTTGGCTCAGTTACAAAAACATTAACAGCCTCAATTTTTAATGTAGTTGAATTTTAATGGAGAGAGACAGAATATCAGCCAAAATAACCAAAATAATTATATATCGATTTATCGATTTAAATTGTTATGGAGTGATATAAGTGTTTGATCTCCAAGCAAAACATGACTTAGTACTTGATGCAGAAAGTGAGCGAGGTTACAAATTCAACAGGGGATTTTCCCCACTGTACAGTCTATGCTCCAGAGGTTCTGGTACATATATTTTTAACTGGTTAAAGTCAGGCTAGCTTACACTTTTTATGCTAATCTTAGATAATCACCCGATTGCTCTTTGTACTCAGTGAATAAACCCAGCAAGAAAAGTGAGTTTAGTCCTGTTTAGATCAGCTTTAGAAAGAAAACATTTTACATATATTGTTGCAGTGACACTTTTGCTCTTCTAAATCTTCTCATTTGTAATCTCTGCAGAACCTCAAAACCTACTGGACTCCCTTTTGGGTTCAGTGTGTGATTTGAAGAAGACCGTGTTTTAGATGCGTGGGAGGCACCAGAGAATTTGTATCCCGCTGTCAAGGGGCGAGACAGTTACCAAATTTGCACTAATGCAGCCATCTCTCATTCTGCTGAATCATTCAGAGAATTTTACCACCAACAGATCATTCCCACATTACATTTTGACTGACAGATAACAAGAGCATTGCCAAGAGAATTGGCAGTCTCTTCCGTGCTTCTTACTAGTCTGCTTTGAAATTTGCTGGACAGCTGTACCAGCGCCCAGGGGGAATTCTTTATAGCACAAAACTAGAAGATGGCACTGTTCATCCCACTTGAGAGTTTCTTGGATGCAAGGAAAGTGTGATTAAAAAAACAACAACAACTCTGAACATGTTTATCCTCCTCAGTAATGAGAAGGAAAGAAAAACCCACGCAGAGCAAACAGAGAGGTGGAGGAAACAATGTATTTAAAGAGAAATTCAGTTAGTAAGTTAAATTGAATTATATCTAAAAAGCACAAAATCACAGTGAAACGTTAGACAGACAGAAATCATAGACAACAAAGACAGAAATCCAACAACAAATTCAAATTCATCTTGAGTAAAGACTTAAAGAGAATATATATAGATATAGATATAGATAGTCTTCTCTGATTCAGAGGAAGCACAGTATGTGATCTGCATTTTCTCATTCTTCGTCTTTTCTCCTCTCTGTGTTCTAGGTGGGTGTATCTGAGCTGGGTGGCCCCTGGGGGAGTCTGGTGGTATTGCTTCAACGCCTAGCTGCTACTTTAGCAACCAGCAGCAACCACAACAGCATGGAGTTAGCTCTCTTAGCTGTGAGACACCATGTAAATGATGCCATACTGCATGCGCAGCTGCATGGGCCACGCATCACAGCCACAGTAAGCAAAAGAGATAATTTGATGTTGGGGATGATGTTTGGTTTGCTTTATACTGGCTACACTTATAATTGTTTAGAATATGACATGTAGTCATGTGGATGCAAATCAACTGGAAAAAAAAAGTTTAAATATGTAATGTTAAAGTGCTTCAAACTCAAAAAAAAAAAAGAGATGAGCATCCGGTCCCTAAGCATCGTTACACATATGCCTCAATAATAAAGTCATTTGAATTTTGGACACAGAGGAAGGAAGGCCATGGGTTTCTTTCAGCCTGGCAGTTGGAGCTTCTTAGAAAAGCCTTGTACCTAGATGGGCTAAAAACAGCCTCATTCTCTTTAGAGAATCTGGGGTTCCCTTCAGTCTGTGTGTGTGCGTGAGCATGTATGTGAGTGTGAATACAGATCCAGTGCCAGACAAAGACTGTGGTTGGCGGGACAACCGATACCCAGAATGCAGCTTGGTTCAGAGTGATGAGAAAGTTTCTGTGGCTAATCTGTAGACAAACAGACGACACACAAACACATGCATGCATGCACACACTGTTGGAGGAAGCAATAGAGTAGTCGTCCAACTTTGAGAGAACATTGTGGACTTAGTAGAGTAGATTCCTGAGAGGTAAACAAACATACACAGACATAATTGCACTGCTAATTGTGGCTGATAAGAAAATGCCCCTTCATTAAATATTTGATCAAAGTTCTTCATTCATGCGACGCATGACAGTTGTTTAAATGAAATATTGGCTACACTTAAGGCTAAGGTTAAGACAACACTGATTTCTGTTCTCTTAGAGAACCTGACAACCAGTGTTAGAAAATTAAACACTAATGCAGGTGTGGGAAATGAATTTTCCCCAGGGACTACATGAGTAGATGGGACAGTCGTGGAAGCTTACACTGTTAAATCTATAAGGAAATGAAATTAATATCGGCGCTTCCAAAAACGGTCCCATTTCCTCATGTAGCCCCTTGGGAAAAATTAATTGCCCATCCCCATTCTATAACTGAATAATTGGTATGAAGCTAATCTTTTGTGTATTTATTGCAATAATAACCAAAAAACTACCAGCTATTAAAGGTACGGGGCACGTGGCATGCCTCCTAATGACATGAGTCAGTGGTCACAGGCTTCAACATCCTTGGTGCAATAAAGACTTAGCAGAGCACTTAGTCAAATAAGTCAAAGTTTAGCTTCTCCAACTGGTAATGCCAGTTTGACTGAGCATATTGACAAGTAGTCTAATTCCAGGAAATCTACTGCAAGGAAGAAAAAACTAGCATTGTCTTTCAGTTTATCCAATTACCAATACTAATGAACACATCTTAAACATGACACGTGGTCTAGATAAACGTGCATAATAGTCCATGTACATCATTCAGCATTCCTCTGAAAAGCAGCCCAAAGTTATCATCCAGTGTTTCCTCAGGTAGAGAAAGTGTGCGGCAGCCAGGCAGCTGGTCCTGTGATGATGGGTCCACAGTCAACTACCGTGCACACTACAACATCAGCAAACTTGGAGAGGTCGCCTGCGACTTTGCCTCCTTCAGTTGGTCCACCAGTTCATCGGCGATTGCGGCTGCAATCCCGGAGGTGAGTAACATACTGGATCTGCTGATATGCATTGCTTATTGTTAGAGAAGATGGAAATATTTGGGGCCTGTAAAGGAGGATGGAGTAGTGTTATTTTTTTTTATATTTGTCATTCACGTATTGCAGGGGAAGTATGGGCATAGTATAAGTTTAAGCAGAACAGAAAGCTCAGCCCCCAATCAGCTGAGAGCAGCTCTTACCAGCTGATGGCTCAGCTATTATCCTACACACATGAGGCGTTAGGTTGGCAAATTTCATATATGACATGTTATTTAAGCTGCTTCTGGCTGCATATTTTACTGGATACCTCCAAGCCTCTTTGTAACTAACTTCAAGTCCAATGCCTTCTTTTCACATTGTCTTACTTCATAAATGTTCTGACTGTTGTCACTGTTGCCTGCATTCTTTTGAATGTGTTACCATTCCTCTCTCAAACTCAGGCTTCTATATGTCACATATGCCTTGTGCTTTCCACATATGTGTGTAAAAAGGCGAGGAGGTCCCAGAACATCTTTTGATTATAATGTTGCTGATGGAAATCAAGTGAAAAAAATTGTTCATTTATTTGTGTTTGTCACTAGGTCATTCCCTCTTAAAGGTAGCAGAGGGGAGAAGAGTGGAAACCTGAAAAAAATATCAAGGTAATTGTTGTATTTATGAACTATTAAATCACCCTAAAATCAAGAAGCCAGAGGACAACCATTCGTCTCCATTGTGTTATCCTAAGTTTTCAGTGTTTTTTATCTAGCCTTAATTGTGTCTGTTGCCATTAAAAGTAGTCATATTCCAAGAAATTCATATGAAATGATTCTCTATGGCTGTATTATTACATTACATTACATTATCATGGTAAAATCACGTAATTCACGTAATTGTTCCACATAAATGATATAGTATTTTCCTAAACTTGGAACTCTAAGAAAACCTAGTAAATGAACCCAAATATCAGATTTTTATTACACAGTCATTATCTAAAGTGAGTCTGTGTGGCTTCCTTTTGATGCCTTCGTCTATCAGAAGGGATTTTGCAGCGAATTGGACTTGACAGTCTAAATTGAGACAAATAAAGGCATATGGTACACCGCCTCTACTCTTATTAACAACAACCCGAGCATTCAGCTGTGCACAACTCCTACTCTTTTTCAGAGAGTTTGAGGGCTCTATCCAGCGGTACCAGTGGTTTTTCACCGAGTTGCCAGAGATGCTTTGTGAAAGTGAGATGGAAGTGGAGCAGCACACATGCTGGAGCGGCCAAGATGTCGTAGAGAGGTCTGTGTGCATTGCGATATGTTTTATTCTGTGACAGATGCTTTTTTACAACTATGATGTACCAAAAAACAGGTAGAATTTGTCTACTTGCTTTCAGGTTACCCTGTAAAATGACCTGAGACACATTACCAGTTAACAATATAATCCTTAGGCTACAGTTCCACACAGTAACACAAATCTCTATCCTCATGAGGACACATAAGGTCTTTCTCTTTGTGTTTACATACGTGCCTGCACACAAAGCTAAGTTGAAAACCAGACCAAACAGACTCAAAAGCGATCGCCAAAGTGATTCTACTCTAGAAACACGAAAAGGTAGAAATGAAGGCTACAACGCTGCAACTCTGCCCATAACTGCTTATGTTACCTGTTGAAGTTCAGGCTCCGGCTAGCTTTGCGTTAGCATGCTGTATGTGGATGCTTGCAAAGAGCTGATGTTGTGTTAGCAGTGTAATGCATTTGTGTCTCTCCTTTTGAATTTCACCAGTTATTCACCATTTTTACTTTATCAGTGTTGGATAAACCCAGTGACAGCTGCACCCATAGCTAGAGCCTGATTTATTGGCCGGCTGTTATTGTTGGCTGGCATCAGCATTTATAATGAAAATAAACATCTAAGAAGAGATGGCAGAAACACCCTTCAGCCATGTTATGAGTGTTGATGTTGTATCTGTTAAAATTGAATCTGTAACTTTCCTCTTGGCAGCACACATTTGAACGGCACAAAAACAAATTGATCTGTGCAGAGTCTGGAAGAGTATAAATGAGTAAATAAATAGCTGGATATAACAAATATTAGAGAAAACTGTTGCTTCTGAAAGAAAAAAAATGTTGACTAATATATTTAAATATTGGATTTTATCCTATAACTGGCTCTGCTCATAGTTCTATATTCAGTTAAGATCTAGTGTGCATACTTATATATATATATCAACTACACAAAACACGAATTAACTGATACAGAAATGTACTGAATGTAAGGTCAGAGATGAGATGAAAAAACAAGAGTAGATTCTGATAATGGGACAAATTTATGTTTCTAGATGTTGCCATCGCTTGAGCCTGAGTGAGGTATAACTTTCAGGCTTTGCTGTACTTTGTCAAGCATGGACAATTCAAGGCCAATTTCTTGTTCATTTCTCCCTCCAGCAGCTGAAGTATTGCTCCTGCTGTCCGTACTGTTGCTATTGTTCAGAAGCTACAGCACCCCGTGTTGCATTAATACTGAGGAGACAGAGATACTGTATTGGTTTCAGTTTATTCTAGCATTTACCCACCATTCAGTGTAAATTCCAGCCCAGTATGTTATCCTATCCTGTTGTATTTCACATGCAATGAGCTGAATTCTGTCATTGTTTTTGCTACCTAAAACTGACACTTTTATGCTTCTTTCTAGCTCCACGCTTTTTTTTTTTTTTTTAATTCTTTAACTCTATTAATTATTAATAATTACATTCTATTTATCTTACACTGGAACTTGATGCTGTCTCATTTCATCCACTGTCCGAAACAAGATCTTTTAGCTCCTTTCCCAAAAAGCTCCTTTTAAGACAGAATTCTTCTGATTCGTTGTCACTGACAAACAAAAGGTTTAAGCAGTAGGTACAGTAGACAACCAGTAGACAAGTTGTACAACCACAATAGCATGCCTGAGATGACCATATTAAGCCTGTCGTGTCACTATAATGCCATACAGAGCATAGATATTTTTATTTGCAACTTTGGTCATGTTAAAAAAAACACATCCACATTCGGAGCATAATATCTATTTAAAATGTGTGTGTGTGTGTGTGTGTGTGTGTGTGTGTCTGTGTGTCTGTGTGTGTCTGTGTGTGTGTGTCTGTGTGTGTGTGGCTCTTATAGTTGCCAGGGCAGGGGTTGTGAAGGTTAGAGAGTTCGTTTCCAGAGTCTTTCTCATGGTGATTACTTTGGCAGCTTAAACTGGTAACAAGACAAATGGACCCACACACGCACACATGTACCAAGCACACACACGCTTAGACAAATGTGCTCCGAGACGCACATTCTTCCACACATACCGAGCAGCAAACATACCAACATACACCCGGCAATACACACACTCCTCCGGAGCACACTCACTTAGATGTGAGCCCGTTCTATCCGTCTCAGCAGGGAATCTGTTCCTGTGATAGAGAAGGTTTATTTATTAAAGGTCTACCAACCATACGAAACAGGCCGTGTCGCCTTGAAGGACATCCTACACACGCTGTCTTTCTTCACCGTTGATGCTGCTGAAGTCAGTGATCCTCATATTTATCGGCTTTGCTTTTTCTTTTTCACTGGATATTTAAAGAAAACTGGAGCAGGAAACACTTTAAAAGGATAATAACGCTAAAAGTTACATTGTTACATGTTGAGAAATCCACAAATTAGCAAGCTATTGGTGGCCTGATGTACCAGACAAAGAAAAACCATGCAAAAGCAAGTCTGCTCTCATTGTAGTCAATCACTGGTGTCGCTTAAGTTTTATGCTGGGGATCTTATTGATCTTATTTATTATAATGCCCATGATTTCAGATGCTGAATGAACATATCGAGTAAAATACCTGTCCTTACTCTGTCCTTTCTTTAACATTTTAACCTGTTGGGACATTTCCCACATCTACATTCTTTACCGGTCCATTCCAAACTAGATATCCCTGCATTCCCTCCAATTTTGTGTAAAAGGTCTTGAATTAAATATTAAAAAATCCTCCACCATCATCAGTTAAATGATCGGTCCAGCCTGAAGTTTTACTCACTCTCATAACAAGTTTAGAAGAGATGTTGCCCTTGGCCTGTGCTGGAGCGCAGCCAGTCTGTGCTTCTCTGACCTCTTTACATCTTCTTCTCTCATTCATCCATCTATCCATCCACCCATTCTCCCATTAATTCAGCCATCCATTCATCTCTCCATCCTGCTATTCAGACCTCCATTCATCTCCTCCGCCCTCTGACCCACTTCACTTACAAATGTCTGGTGTTGGTGAAAGTGTGTGTTTGTGCATGTGTGAAAAAGATAAATGATGAGAAAGTCTGAGAGTGGATGATGGAGGAGCAGAGGGCAGATTATAGGCCCCCTTTTTTTTCATGGTTACAAGTTGGCATGACAATGAAGATGGTTACACCTACATTGTAGGAAGACTAGACTGGAGCACAAGAGTAGGTGTCGTCTGTTTTCCGGTATCCAAATCCAACTTATTTAAATATTGCAGTTAAAATATCTGTTCCTAAGTGCATCTTAAATAACTACTAAAGAAGAAGAAGAAAAACGACTTTATTTAGCTGATTTTTGGGAATTTTTTTGTTTCAGCAGTGGAAGTCATGTAGCTTCTCCAGCTGTGTCCTAATCTGGTCAGAAGGCACAGCCAGGTTTATCAGATGTGGGGCGTGGGGTCTGATGTGCTGAGAATAAATGAGAGAGCATCAGTTTACAAATAGTCTGAAAGTCGGACACAAGTGAGAAAACAGTACCATCAGAGAAGGCCCGAGGCCAAATTCTTTATAAACTAAGCATACAGGTGACAGGACCCAGCTGGCAGCACATTATCCTCCAGTGGCTCTGGGCCATCCTACCATATCCACTTACACACACTCCCCCAAAGGTGCACCGCTCACAAGTGAGACTCTAGAACAACTAGAGTTGAATAACTTATGCATTCAAAAAGAGCTGTATTCAGAATAGTGATCTAAACCGATTTTTTTAACTTTTATTTTCATATTTCAAAAGCATTTATGGCGTTCCACATTCATAATCAAGTCTCACAAGTATTTTCACAAGTTTTGCCAGATTCAACTCAGGACAGGGCTGAATCACTGTCATTTAGGGTCCACTTACTGATTGCATTTCATGGCGAATGTTTCAGGTGGAAAAGCACAAACTCATTTTGACACAGAGTTTGTTAATGCTGGCTCGCACTGCTTTCACACACTCCCCAAATAGTCTGAGGTTGGGAATGCGCTCCCTCAACTTTGTGTTGGTCATTGTCACGTTAAGTGAAAGGCAACCCACAGCTAATAGCATACTCCACATTAAAAGTTTGCAGTGACATGTTTGCACGTGTGCAGTACAAGCAAATGTATTTCTTTCACTCAGGCCTAATTATCTAGAATGAGTAGAAACATCACTGTGGGCACATGTGTGATGAATGTGGACCTTCTGATTGCAGTTAGATCTGTAATGGCTGATTGCCTCCAGAAGAGGGAAGCAACAGATCAGCATCTTTAGCGACCACGCATTAACTCTGTTCTTTTCACTAGAAACCTACCACACCCGGTCTATTTATGTGTCGTGTGTTTGTGTGTGTGTGTTCAAATGTCCACCTCTAATTTACATCACCCCTTAATGTTTTATGAAGACATGTAACAGTCCAAGACAGAAATGTCCTGAACCCTGAGGTAGAAAGTAGAGAACTGCTTTTTTTCCCCAGACCAGTCTAAACCACATGGTACTTTCATCTGGCACAAGAAATACAGGTTTATCCCTCAGGTGTGGGTACAGTGTGTTACTTTGTGTAGCCTATGTATGCATGTTATAAGTGTGTGTGTGTGGAGTGGGGTTGAATGGGCTAATTAAATGTCTCCACAGGAATGCAGCTAGATTTACAACTGAGGTTGCGACGCCTATAATTGCACTCCTCCCTCAGATCAGATCACCATTTCAGGTGTTATAATTTTGTGTGTGTGTGCGTATGTGTGTGTGATCCTTTAACGCTGCAGGGAGGCACCTTAAGAAATGAGCGCTATGCTTGTCACTGTTAGCAACCTCGCAGTAACTAAGGGCAGAGGAGCGTTGTCATCGTGCTGCTGGTGATTTATGTGTGTCGTTCTCCAGATCTCATTAAGTGTCACTCACAGTCACACCTCTATGTGTTGTCTACACGCCACAGTTCCTGCAATACTATCATCAGGCGCCGAATAAGCAGCACAGCCGGGACATCTGTAATCTGGGCCAATAGCAATGACAGCTTCCAATACATTCAGCAGGACAGCTGGTATTAGACATGAGAAAATGTTTCAGATGTGCAGATGCTGTGGACACTTTCATCTCCAGTTGAAAAGGATGTGTATGATTGCCAGATGGTAAATCTTTGCTGCGATTTCAGTAACCTTTGCACAGTTGCATGTGTAATCTCCTCAGAAAAACAGGGAAAGATGCAGTACTGTCAACAAAATGAGTTTTTAAAGGTAGAATAGGTCATTTTTATTGTTATTTAATAAGAAATTATTGTATTAATAAAGATGTATTGATTTGTGCGTAATTATATCTCCCAACAAACTGATGGGTTCTCATAAGTGTAGAAATACACTGGAGTGGGCACTGGTTTGCGGAGGCGGCCATGTTCCCTCGCCACCATGAAAACAGTGGCCTAGTGGACATTCAGCTTTTCTCATTATGTGTTTCTCCTCCCTCATTTCCGCCTCATCTTCTGCTTCTTCACCCCAAGCCTCATCTCCTGAACTACAGTCAGACCTCAAACAGTTTCACTACATTCTCACATTGTATCGTCACAGTCCATATAATGTTAGATCGACTTCAACGTGGCTAACACCAGCTAACAACGCCAAACACAGCAGTGTTTAGGGCCAGAGGGGTTCAGGATATCCTCAATAGCTGACCCCAGTATCACAATCATCAGACAGAAGCGAGCTTCACTGACTCATCAACTCATACTGAAGCTTCAAGGTTTAAACCCCAGTGCGTTGAGAGATGCTCTTTTGCATAGCTTGATTGTCATGATGGGTTATTTGAGCTGCTGTTGCCTTCCTGTTAGCTCAAAGCAGTATCAAATTTGTTTTGTTTTTTATCAAGAAACTGCGGCTCATTGTATATCTTTTCATCTTCAGACCATGCTCTGTAAACCCCTGAGATGGTTATGTGGGAAAATTCCAGTAGCTCAGCAGTTTCTAAAATACTCAAATCAGCCTGTCTAGAACCAACAATCACGCCACATCCAAATCCCTCCTCTTCCCCATTTATTTGCTTAGTTTGAACTTCAGTAAGTCATATTAACCATGTTTATATGTCTAAATACGCTGAACGTTTGTGTTAACTAGCAGTTGAACAGTTGTACCTAATAAAGTGGTCAGTGAGAGCATATTTTTGTGTGTTTGGCTTTTTGCAGGCTGTAGTAATTTTACTAAAAGCTATGCATATAAACACGGCAAAATCCATCACGGTCTCAATGTCCACATAGAGATATATTACATTTGCATATTAATATGGAGAAGGTCACAGAATGTAAAACCTCTAATATCTGACTCTCTGAGAAATTTACATTTAAATATCCAATAGAAACACTCGTCTGCAACAAAAGTATGTCTGTCTACACAGAAACACTTCTTCTGTCACTTGGAGGAAAAGTACTGTTGTTCATTATCTGGATACAATTTACAGACATGTAAATCTTTTTATCCCCTGGAGGAAACGCCTGTCTTATAGTTAGTGTACTCGTGCACTGATACCTAATAATGTTCATATCCACGCCTGCTTGGTCCTTTTGTGCTTGTTCCATTTATATTAATTTACTTGTTTTTCATGGCGGTAAAAGAAAGTATAGATTCAGTCAGCCTTGTATATATAAAAGTCAAATCAGCTGTCTGTCAGTCTTGGCTGCATTGTTTCAAATGATGTCAGGTATGTTCCCAGCTTAGATCAAGATAAAAGGAAACATGAAATATGCCAGCAGTATGTGTGAGGTGTTGACACTAACAAATTCACTGGATGTGCGCTGTTGACACTGATCCCTAAACTCTTTGCTGGAGTCTGTGGAATCTTGGGATTTTCCCCTTAGGGGAAGGTCTGTGGTTTTTAATTGAGCTTTTATTTCTTGTTTTGCTTTCTTGTTCATCACCCTTTTTTCATTACTGCCCTTCGCTTCTTGCTCTTTCATGCTGTTTTTTGCTGCCTTTGATTTTGTTGCCTTTTATTACACATCTTCATGTAGATGTACGTCAATATCCTGTTCATATTACATGTAGTCCATTATCTTGTTTTTATTACTTCATTCTGTTGTGGGCACAGTACATGTGCTCTCATATCCTGCTTGTGTTAGCAACACACTCTCATACCAGTCATGCAGCTAAAAAACTACAGAATCTAATGCTTTGAATGTACAGAGGATTAGGCAGCATGCATCTTATGATCTCTTGCTGTTCATTGGCAATCAATGTTCCCAGTTCCCATGGTGACGGTGTTTGAAATGTTTCTTTTGTTTATGTAGCAATACAGAAAAAGATATGGTCCGTATCATGTGGTGAGATTAATGGATAAGCCACCTCATTTAAGTATAACCCAAACTGTCTTCATTTCTAAAGCTTGACCATTTTGTTTTATCCTGCAGAGATCATCGGATTTGGGAACATTTTTCGTTAAAGATACAGTCAGTTGAGTTTGAGTTTATTTTGTAGACAAAAATAATATTGCACTCATTTATTATAATTAATTAATTATTTGTTCCAAGAAACAGATACATTCTCAAATTACACAGGAGTAGGCACCAATTTGCAGAAGCTGCCATGTTTCCTTTGTATCTTAAACACAGTGGTCAAGATTGACAACATCGTTGTGCCTAATGGCATTTTATTTTTGTGGCTAGAGAGCAGCGTACATAGCAGAAGAGAAGGGGTGTTTGTACGTCGTGGAGGCAAATTTTAATTTGTGCCTGCACTTTCAGACTGGAGATATGAAGCATCATAGCTATATTTTGCCATCTGATTATGGGTCCCTTTTCACTAAAGAAATGAAAACACAGAAGAAAGTAACAACATGACTGGCATTGGAATATAATCTCATCCTCTTCCTTCTCACCTCAAGCCTCAACTCCTGAACTGAGGTCAGAGCTCTAAAATATGAAGTTTGCATAAACATGCTCATTTATTCCCAGTATTGTTGCAGATTAGATATGCGACCCTCCACTTCCGCTAACAACAAGCCGGCTAAATGAAAGCAATGACTGGTTAGCTAACACTATGCTAGCTAATTTTAGACTCGAGTGTTTGTTTCATCTGATAAACAGTTTGATTGTCTTGCATTTCATCAGACTTTATTCACTAAGTGTTTGAGTGTAATAACATTAGATACAATTCACAGAAAGTTTCCCTAACACCTGCTAGCAGCTAACAGTGGCAAAAACAACACTGATAACTGACTTAAAAGTTCAGGATATCCTCAGCAGCTCAAATTAGTAACTCGTATCTGACTCTTTATGCAAAGTTTTACGGCTACCTCCAGAGTAAATAGACATGGGCACATATTGACAGCTGAGGTAAACAGCAGACTGACAGAAAACAGAACTGCAATCTACTGACATCTAGTGGTGACATTTTACATGCTGTACCTTCATTGCAGCAGTAGTCATGCACAAACAGCTTAAGGCCAGTCAGCTAAGATTCTGTTGCAATATTTTCATCAGCGATTAATTTAGTGCAACACATTTAACAACACATAAGCATGAGAGATGAAAGACT
The DNA here is from genome assembly GCF_051167445.1 of Perissodus microlepis. Lineage (NCBI taxonomy): Eukaryota > Metazoa > Chordata > Actinopteri > Cichliformes > Cichlidae > Perissodus > Perissodus microlepis. The sequence continues at coordinate 30,818,027 of NC_140477.1, forward strand.
CAATAATATAGAAAGTTTACAAGTGTTAACAAGAGCCGCACATGAAAAAATAAGTCCCTCTAATATGTTTACTAAATGCTGCACATTTTTCTTTTCCTGTAGCAACTCTGCTTGCTTTTACAGTGCTGTTTTTCCCCTGACACTTTTATAATCATCCTATGAAACATAAAAGCAAAACCTGTAATAATATTTTTTAACCATACCAGTTTGATGCTAATGAAAACATCAGCAGTATAATATTAAATTAATTCTCTTTGCTTCGGTTTCTATTGATGCTGTATTCTTTTCCCCTACTTCACAGGAAGTTTGCCTCTCCGTTGACCTGATTTTCCCGCGGGGATCTGTAGTCTCACGCTTTAATAGCAAAGCATGCAGTTTGATCTTTTGATGTGATATGTGTTTGGCTGCCTATTTAATGTGAACTTGCATGAAGATGGTTTGGAACGTCTTCTCTCACAGGGACAGTTGATAAGCATTTTTGTGGCATCAGTTACTGTAGCTAGTTCAAGTCAGGTGTAATGAATCCAGGCACAGATTTAGAACTCACTTAGTAAGGCCTCAGGACGCGAACGCTTACGAGCATCAAAACTTGATCTGTGTGAGAACACAACAACAATCTGAGAAACTTAATTAAAGGCCACACTGTGTTAAGTTTCACATGGGATTTTATCCCAGACCAGCAGAGTAAGCATGGCTCCAGAAGAAGAGGTCTTCACCACCGCACCATCTCTTGGCATCACTCAAATCAATTCAGATTCATCCACCATGTCTCTGCTCCTTGGTTCCCACAATCCTGTTCCCTCGTTGCCATAGCCAGAGTGTGTTTGTGCTTTTGAGGGTGTGGACTCGGTGGTTACTGAGTTGGTGGTTGATTGTATTAGCTAGCAAGCTGGTTTGGAACATGGAAAAATGTGACTCATGAACTTTTGTTTCTTCTTTTTTGCTCTTCTTCCACTTCATCTTCGTTTTGATCCACCCACCAGACAAAATGATGTGATCCTTGCTTACAGCCTGTTATTGAAAAAAGCTATCAGTATGCAAGATGATCAAAGATGGCACTCGTTGCATGGAATAAATTGTAATACTAAATTTACTTTGATTGCATCATTTAAAAACATGCAGAGTTACTCAGCTCTAAAGTAAAGTAATATCCTTTCAAATGATTTTAACACTTGATTCTTGTGTCCTAATTCAGCGCTTCTATAGTGGGTACCTCTGTAATATATTGAAATGTAAATGTATGATGCATATATATATATATATATATATATATATATATATATATATATATATATATATATATATATATATATATATATATATATATACACACAATTATCAAAGAACTATAATATCTTCAACATATATTAAATTATGCAAAAAACATCTTTGTAAATTGAATTTCAGTTTCCTGTGTGTGGGAAAATGTGATTTCTAAAGATGAATCATTTTACAACCTTGCTGAAAACCACTAATAGCAATTACTGTAAGCAGTCCATCTGTTTTCAATGAAATATCCCTGGGAAAAAAAGTAAAGAAATAAGATTAATCTGCATAAAGATGAGCTCATATCACAAGTTAGTCCATTACTGTGGAGTAAATGGTGACTTTTCTTTTTGCAAAGGGTATGTATGTGTCTGTGTACTTGTAATACTTCTTGTCTTTACTGTTGTTGGTAGCTGCTTACTGTCAGAGGTGCAAAAGACAGATTATTAACATATAAGTTCAAAACTTGGTTTAATGTTAAGGCTAGGGTTAGATCTGGATTATGGGCAAGTAGTGATTATGGAGATAAGACTCCACAAAACCAGCGTGAGTAAATGTAATATCCTCTGAAGTAATGGAAATATGACCGTGTGTATGTGTGTCTATGAATCCAGTGCACTGAGACTAAACACACGAGTATAGTGAATGGAGAGAACTGGGACAGGAGAACAACACTCACACAGAGACAAACTGGGACAGGAAGTACTGCATATCTTTCTCATGTTCTGCCTTTCTGTAGTTATGCAGGTCGTGTGGTTGGCAACACTTTAAAAGCCCAGAGGGAGAATCCCGAGCTGACTGTGCGCAATACGGATCCTGTCCTGAAGGGCGCAAAACAGAGGCTGGAACAGCTAACACAGGTAAATGCTCGCACCCAGTGTTCTCCCAGTTTGTTACTCCCAACAAAGGCTGTCTTATAAAGTGTTACCCAAATTCTTATGTTAAGATGGATGATACTGAGATTTTTCCCACCCTAACAACAACTGTTGTCCAAACCGTCTTGTAATTATAGAATAAGCTATAGTCCCAATGTTGATATATTATGAGTTGGTGGCCTTTCTTCTAGTGCTGCAATCAATATTCACTCTGAAATATGCAATCGAGAGAAGAAGAAGCCTTAGATTTGGGGGCTTTCCTTCATCTTTTAAGGACAGTATGATGAAACAAACTTTCATACTTCAAAAGAATTTTTTGAAGTATGAAAGTATTTGCTTATGAGTGGTTTTCTTGTTTTCTTGGATGATTTCACATCTACTGAACATTAATATACCCTGCGCTAACCTTGGCAGTGACACCCTATGGTTGCCATTCTGCGGGAGTGATGATGATGATGGCTCCAGTTTTTTTTTTTTTTTATGTGTGTGTCTGTGTTTGTGTTGCGGGGGTGGAGGGGCGCCCTTAAGTTCATCTGGCCTTCAATTATGCGCTACCACCTCCTGTGTGAAGTGCTGCTTAATCCAATAAAGTTAAATGTCAGCACTTGAAACACAGGTAGATAATAACACTCAATAATAAATTAATTAATTCAACAATTAAACCGGAATTTATGCAGGACTTTCAAGGCTGTACTCAGTATGGTAATATGGAGATATGATTTGTGTGAATGATTCATAAAATCATACAATTCCGTAGAATGATATATGAAATGTATTCATTATCATGATTCATTATTATCTGTGTGGACGATGTGGCTTTGGACCCTTCTGGATTGAGGGAGACAGCCTGATACATCATACAACTCATACTGGCAACATAATGTGGTTTGCTGGTCATTCACTCATCAATTCAAATCAGTTTTATTCATATAGCGCCAAATAGTCGCCTCACTGTGCTTTATAATGTAAGTTAAAAACCCTACAATAGTAGAGGAAAAAACAAACAATCAGAAAACCCTTTATGAGCAAGATCTTGGTACAGTGGGAAGGAAAAACTCCCTTTTAACAGGAAGAAAGAAGTAGAAGCAAGAACTGTAACAACCTAATCTTTTGTTCTTTAGATCTCGAGTAAATCTAAAAAAGGATACACACGCACTTTAATAAAGTAAAATAAAAACAGGGCTATGTAATATAACGAAACTGTAAGTTTAGGGTTTTTTTAAACTTAGTAAATGTTACTCAGACAGGTGGAAACAGCTGATTTCTTTAAATTTGTAAATCTATTTTTAGTGGTGAGTTTTGTCCAGCAGCAACAATTTGGACTCAAAATAAACAGTATCCGTCCTCACAGGCGTCACGTTGTTTTAAATTCTTAGTCAAGAACTTTTATGGTGTTTGTTCAACTTTATTGTTTAGTCTAGTTGAATCTGAGTTCTGCAATCCTGCGCTTAGGTTTAACTCTTGAGTTTTCTTAATGCCAGCTTTTAGTTCCCCTGCTGCCACCCTGTTTGTTCCTCCTTCTCTCTCATTTCTCTGTTGATGTCATCATCACCCTTTGTTCACTAGCTTGACATCGTGCTAAGTGTTAGTATTAGTTCTCTCACTCATTTCCTATTTTCCTTTGAGTGTTGGTTTTCCTTCATGAATAGTTCGCGTTACTTCCTGCTTTGCCTGTGTTGATAATCTGTACCCGTGTCTCATTTCCTCTCCGCTCTCTAACCCTAAATTAGCCTTCTGTGCTCACCTGTGCACCTTCATGCTCTTTAGACCACAGTCCTGATTGGACTTCATGTTCTTTGGATTACAATTTCTATTGGACTATTTGTATTTTTCTTTGATCAGTCACAATAAAGGCTCACATTTTGTTTAGTATTCAGTCTGCACTTCCCTGTAGTGTCCTCCCCTCTACAATCCACACATCACTGGTAAACAGTAATGACTGGACATGTCACCCCGCCCAGCAGTGTGGCCCATTGATTTGTTTTTAATCATTTTTAAAGGAAGCTGGTTATCCAGTGGTGGTTGCTCAAGTTAAATATGGCCCCAGTTTTACACAGTTACACAGTTACTTCTTCTTGTAGGTGTTTACAGACAGCACATGTGGACCACAGAGATTATGAAGTTTGTTTGTGTTTTTAGATGGGTGTGGAGGCTATTGAAAAGAACTATCCTGTCGGCAACACACATGTATAAAATATATTACAGAAACTAAACAGTACCCCCTAGAACTGTCATAAAAACAAAAGTTATGTCTTCCTAGCAACAGCCGCTCCTTTTAAAGTAAGCCTGTTAACCTCTGGTTTATGTAATGTTGGTGAGGGTAAAGGAAAATTAATCGGATGGGACATGCTAAGGCCTAGTTTTCTTTTCTTTCCTTTTTTTATGCTGTTCTGCTGTTCTGTGCTCTGTCTAATTTCACTGGTGACTCCATTAATCATGCTGCATTTACATGGAGAAAATGCCAAGTCAGCATCGCCCCGTACTCCCCCCCACACACACGTACACAAACATGCACTACACATGCACCGTGTATTCATTTATGGATGCGAGTTCCTTCTTATGCTCATTAATTCAGTCTAACTTGTATACTCTTGGTCATCTGTGATTTAAAGACTATTCGAGCTTTTTGCCGATCTTCAGATGTAATTCAGACGAACACGCGGTTAGATCAATGTGTTTGGATACGCGGCCTCTGGATCGATCGTAGTAATGCTATACAGGTCACGACATGAACCGAAGGGAAAGGTCTGATATTTTCCATTCTGAGGTGCGGTGTGGTCTTTCCATCTTTCTGAAAAATTGCAGGATGCAAGCCTCTGCACACATACAAACAAACTAAGTGTAATTTGAACCTGTTGAGAGTCGCCTTTGCAAACCCACATCCTGGGCTTTGTTTCTGTGAAACTAGGTGCTTCGGTGGCTTCTCTGTGGGTGAAGCCATTCATCTGAGGCACAGCCGTTAATGCACACCATTTATTAATTATTATTCATGCCTGTCATGTGTGCCATTTACACGCTCTGACCACAAGGATGAGAGCAGAGGGAAAATATGAGACAGGACACAGAAGCGTCCCTGGAATTTTAATCATTTCTCCGACCGGGTTTTGAAGGTCTGTCTTTCTTTATGCGTTTTCCTTGGTGTCTTCTTATCTGTCACTGTCCCAATTTGTATTGCGTGCTAAGCAGACCTTTGGTGCAGTAGCTTGTTTTTCACATAAGCTTTGCTGTCTAATGGGATTTTATTAACGCAACCACGTGTTTATACTCACAATTAAAACTTGTAGGTACATGCACAGCCAGTCAAGATGACATGAATCAACCCTTTGTGTTAAAAAGGGGAAGGGCTCTCATCTTTTGATTACATGGCAGCTGAAGATGGGCAAGGACGGAGTTCTTCTCTTGTAAACTGGTCATTTGTCAGCATGTGATAGGATCATTTACACCCAGTAAGAGCTTTAAATTATACCAATTTTATTGTGGAGACTAGACTTTGTGTCTCAACGCAACAATCTTGTAAATCGTAGTTTCACTTTCCTGTATTTAGCTGACAGGAGTGTCTGCTGCTGCTGTTCTGCTTCAAGGTTTGACATGTTGTGCACTGAGAGCTGCTCTTCTGCATACCTTGGTTGTAATGAGTGGTCATTTGCTTTACTGTTGCCTTCAGTTCAAAGGAGTCTGCCCATTCTCCTCTGACCTCTGGCATCAACGAGCCATTTTCTCCCAGAGAACTGCTGCTCACTGGATATTTTCTCGTTTTTAAGACCATTTTAATCCCAGCAAATCAACAGTTTCTGAAAAACTCCAATCAGCCTGGCACTAACAACAATGCCACCTTTAAAGTCGCTTAAATTACCCATCTTCCTTGCTCACTTTGAACTCAGCAGGCCATCTTGACCATGTTGACATACCTAAATTATTTGAGTTTGGCTGATTACATATTTGCATTAACGAGCAGTTGAACATGTATAATTGTTTAAACATTTTATAAAGGCAGTGTCTTATTATCCATCATTATTAAAATCTGATGTATTATTGAGAACAAAGCAAAAAATATTTATATTTTTGCAGTATACAAAAGTTCATCACCTCAGCCACTACCAGTTTAAGTTTGTCTCCAGTCATTAATTACACTGGGCAGACCGTTCTGGAGTTACCACACTTGAATAATTTTATTTGTTGGCTCTGTTGGTTTCACAGAGGAGTTTCAGTGCCACATGGCCCAAATCCTGTTTAAATTTCAGACTTTCCACATGACTAAGAAAACAGTCCTGGTGGAAACACTGCTGTAATGTATTTTTGTCCTCCCTCAGCACTCATTTGCAGTCCAGTGACATGATGGTGAATCACCGTACAGAGCCTAGTCTGTTTCTGTGTCCCCTCGGACATGCTGTCATATAATAACCTTGCTTCCCCTTGGTTCCGTGGCTGCTACACGCCTACTCTATGGTGGAGGCCAGATGTTCCTCCGTTTGCATCCCACATTCTTTTGCCCCACAAGGAAACTCCACAAGGACTAACAAGCACCCTTGCTTGTTAATCAAATAAAGTGATCGATGATGCCTGCTTATTTTAAACATTTTTCCTTGATCCATACACAAGGATAGGTGCACTGTTTTCATTGTTATACTTATATAGTGCTTTTCTACTCTCCCGGAGTACTCAAGGCACTATATACAACATGCTGCACACCCAGGAACTTCTAAACTCAAGTGCAAACTAATAAACATTCACACTTCGATAAACACATCGGAGAGCAACCTTGGCATTAGTATTTACCCAAGGATATTTGGTATGCAGACCGGGGAAGCCAAGGATCGAACCACCAACCTTCCAATCAGTAGATGATTTGCTCTACCACCTGAGCCACAGCCACCCCACTATGCTGTTTGCCTACTTAATATCTTCCCCTTGTGAATCAAAACAGACACCTTATGCTTATGTGCTAAAGGGATTATATTTGGTAGGCAGAGTTAAGTCATCTTTAAATACGAGAGAGTCAGACAGATTTTGGCTGTGTATAAACAAGCAGCTGAGACAGGGAAAATCAGTTACAGCTCTCACTCTGCAGGATAGCAAATTTAAAATGATCATAAAATTTCAGACAACTGACTGTCCATTTAGTTGTTCAGACAGTTTTCAATGTAGTACAATAATATAAATCATTCAACTTAATTCTATTTTAATAGCACCCGATAGCAACAACAGTCGCCTCAAGGAGCTTTATATTGGAGCGTAAAGACTCTACAATAATACAAAGAAAACAGCAACAATCAAAGAACCCCCTGTTAGCAAGCACTTGGTGACAGTGGGAAGGAAAAACAGACTTCTGTTGTGATTGGCTGGTGGTGAGGGAGACAGGATAAAAGGCACACTGTGGAAGACAGACAGAAATAAATAATAACTGAATTATTTAATAACAGATTAGATGCAAATTTCAATATAAACACATAGTGAGTAAAAAAAAAAGGTGAGTGAAGAAGAAATAGTTAATGCACCATGTGAAGCCCCCAGCAGTATAGGCCTATTGATGTGTAACTAAGGGAGGTCACCTGATCCAGCCTTAACTGAAGGTTTTAAGACTAATCTTAAAAGTAAGGGGAGGGTCTGCCTCAAATCCTAACTGGGAGCTGGTTCCAGTTTGGAGAGGGGCCTGAAAGCTGAAGACTTTTCTTCTCATTTTACTTTTAACAACCATAGCAACCACTGGTAACATGATGAACTCTCTCCTCTTCACCGCTTGGAGGTGTGGTATGGATATTATCCTGAAGCTTGAGTGCTCTACCAGAGGTTCTGCACAGTATCTCAGCTGGTGCTTGGACTGTGCTCTTCTGGACCAATTCTGCTGATGTTGTGCCTGCAATCTGCTGGAGCCACAATTTTAGTTCTGGCCCCTTGTACTTCTCTGTTTTCTTGTGCTCCTTCTTCCTGATGTAGCTGTCTGCTGAGATTGCCATATATATCACAACTGTGGTCTTCTGTTCCTTGTCAACCACCACGATGTCTAGTTGGTTGGCCAGCAGCTTTAGCCATCTTAGCAGCTGGACATTGTAGTGGCAACACTACAACACTGCTGGCTTTGGAACAGTTGGTCAGGGAACCAAATCAAGTAAAGATCTCAAAGCCAGGACCACCATGCTACCTAATCAGTTCCAGCTAAGGACAGAAATAAGGCAAAGGAAAAAAGATATATTTTACTGACATTTTATTTTTCACCAAGGTACCAGATATACATATATATTTAATGTCTTCTTATGTCAAATCAGAAAAAAATCTTCTCACAATACAGAACAAAATTTGAATCAATCCAAGTGTCTTGCAAATGTATGTGTAATATCTATGGACATATGTGTGTGTGCGCTTTCATTTAGGAGCTATTAGTGGAGCTGGGCTGGGCGAGCAAAGTGAGAGGAAGGGGTGAGGAAGAGGAGGGAGGGAGCGCCCACACGGAGGGAGGCAGCGGAGACGACTGTGATGATGAAGATGGCTGTGAAGCATCTGGTGAGGAGAGCGGTGAGTCACACACAAACACATAGGCGAGCGCGCAGAAAGAGAGGAACAAACATTAGCAAACATACACCCACACATATACGCAAATGAGTTGGTGCACGCTTGCAATCTTGTCTTTAGCCTCTGTAGCTCTAGGGTTTCCGGCACACATGCTTGCACACACGCACGCATGCACACACATGCACACACAAATAATAAATAAAAGACAATGTGCTCATGGTTCATTGGTATTAGTATGGTAGAGATTTAAAATACTGCAGCCTCCACATATTGTGTGCCAGCCGGGAAATGCCCAGAGGGAGGGATAGTACTGAGAGATGGATTCAACTGTCCTCCCTCCTCTCTTGCTCTCTCTGCTCTTCTCTCACTTTTTCCATCTCACTTTCTGCTGGTCTCTGCAGTTTACTTGCTCCTCTGCCGTGATAAAGGATGCACTAACAACCGGGTCATGCCAAAAACAGAAATGGGGGGCGGAAAAGAAATGTAATTTTCGTCATTTATCTCTTGACTTATTCATTGTGCATATGCTTATACATAATACATGGGTGTCACAGGGACCCGCAGGAACGTTGAGACAATTCCACAGAGTGGATGAAGTTCAAATTTACTTTCATTTTAATTGCTAATTTCAGAAAGGATGCGCTGGGTTGAGGGTACTGGCCAAATGTAATGTTTTCTGTCCTTGGCCTGAAAAACATCTAAAGGCCCTGTGTTTCTCATAGCATGAAATGTGTTGACAAGTAAAGAGAAGATTCAGCTAAAAAACTGGGTCCACTGTTTTAAGTAGAGTGAAAGAAAAAGGAAGTGGTGCTCAGAAAAATATGGCTTTGGGCTGCTTGACAACTAGATGTGGAATTTTTTTTTATCTAATAAAGCAACAATCATGGCAAAAAGGTTAATTAAAAGTAATTTAATATGCTCTAAAGATAACGGACTACTGTGATCTGTGTCAGTTGAGAGAAAATCTTAGAATGACTGGTGGAAATACAATATCAAAGCTTTTCACAGGATTTCAGAAAGGTTTTGATCCTTTCTGAGCCATTATGTCTTTCTTAGCGGCTTAATACCACCTGAACAGCTGTGGCTCAGGTGGTAGAGCATGGTAGACTGGGTCATCTACCGATCGATTGGGCTCTGACTTCTCCAGTCTCTGTGCAGAAGTATCCTCGGGCAAGATGCTGAACCCCAGTTCATCCACATGAGTGTGTGTGTGTAAATGTTAGATGTTAGATAAAAGTGATATGTGAATGGCTGAATGACACTTTCAGTAGAAAATGCTGTGAGAGCTCAACCGAATACCAAGGTGCTATAAAAATAGCGGTCCATTTATCAAAATGGGGAAAACTGTAAACACCAAATCTAAAAATCTAAAGAATGTCATCATCCTTTGAAAAACTCCACTGCACATATCTTAATATATTAAACTTAGTTAAATATAGACTGGATATCTCTTCTTTCTGGTAACAAAGTTTATTCAGTCTCGTTTAAGTAAAAGTTTAATTAAAGGATTAGAAATCTCTTTTTTAAATGTGGCCTGGCCATGAGTTGTTTCAAACAACACGTGCGCACTACAAACACGTAAACAGTTCTTATGCAATAACAGATTGAATTCAAAACAAGTAAAATTGCAAAACACTTTTAGTGCAAAGTTAAGAGCAGTCACGCTGACTTAGAGTACTATCGTCTTTATCCTTTAAAATTGATCTAAATTTCCGCAGAGTAGCCTGCAAGGTGTTATATCACCCAACATCACTGAGAAGAGTAAGAAGTGGTCTCTTTGGCAACGCTGAATCATCGTGTTTGAAAAACACTTGTAGCTAAATCGCTGTATAAAGGTGGGAAGTTCAACCACTAGAGTAAAAATATGAATTCCTGTGAGTGTTAAGTTACTCCTTATAATAATGAGAAGGTAAATAACACTGCAAAGGATGAAAGACACGATGCTGACATCCTAAATGGGATTCATCTGCTATGCATATGACCTTTTTTCCTTCCCAAAAAAGAAAAACACACTAGTAGCCATCTTCTGTGTACATTTTTCAATGCCACTGCTGCAGTGTTTTTATGTAGAAAACAAAAAGCAGCTGGATTGAATTCACTTGCTAAGTGATAATGTAAAGACAACATGGCTGTTTCTAAGGCTCTTGTCGTTTCTGTGTGCCCTTGTTCTTTGAATAGAGATGAGCCTTAGCAAACTATTCAGTTGTACACTTGTAACTGTATCAGTACTATTTATTCATAGCCGACCTTCAAGCTAAGGCATCCTTCACTGAGTATCCAGGATGCTGTGAGCCTCTCAGCAGTATTTTAATGCTTTAGAAAAGGACCACGTTTTGTGTTTTTTGTTTAATCTCTTTTGTCGCCCCATGGGGACTCAGAGTGTGTACCTCATTGAACAACACTGAACATGCACTTTTATTGAGAAGACTAAAAGATCTAGCAAACTAGCTAAACTTCAATAACCTCCAAAGCTTTGTGGGTTGGCTAAATGTTTTTATTCTTATCTTTAGATTTCAAAGCTACTTTACTGCTAACACCTTCCCCCACTCACCCTGGTAAATCCTTTTTTCGTGGATGCCTGGACACTATCCTTCATTTCGACACACAGCCTACGGGAATAACAACTTTCTGACTTGACCTTTGTAAACACTTTTAGTTTACAGTGTGGGCTCAGTCACTCATTTCTGGTCATACTAAAAAAAAGTATCTATTGTATAAATTTCAGTCATGCTATGTTTCAAAAATGACCATATCTGTATTATTTTCACTGCTAATGACTTGTTTATCTCAAACAATTAGCCAATAAGCAAGTGGTTTATAGTCAGACCTGCCACTTCTCTTCACACCTGGTTTGTTTAAACTGAGATGGTGATGGTGAAAATGGTAAAATCTTTGAAATGGGCCAGTGCAAAACCTGGTTCTACTGGAGCGTTCTTCCTTTTAAAGGGGAGTTTTTCCTTCCCACTGTCACCAAGTGCTTGCCCATGGGGGTCCTTTGATTGTTGAGCTTTTCTCTCAGTTATTGTAGGAGCTTTACCTGACAAAGTGACTTGAGGTGACTGCTGTTTTGATTTGGTGCTATATAAATAAAATAAAATTGAATTGAATTGAAAACTCATGCTGAATGTGAAGAAACCTAAACACGTTCATTGCGACGCAACTTTCCATAACACATACAAGCAACTGGAGTTTCTGAATTTGTATTGGTGCTTTCCCAGATCAAATCACTGAAGTCACATTTTTTAGTGTGTTATGTAGTTTCATTAGGATGAAAACTGAGACTGGGAAACAGATTCAGGTAAACTGGTCAGGTCACATATATAATCTCATTGAAAAAAAGGTAGGAAACCCATGTTGGTTTGTGTTTTGTTTTAAAAAAGGATAAAATAAAAACAGCTCTCTTTTCATCTCTTAAATTCATAAAAAGTGATAGTTCAGTGCCAATGACAGGTGGCAGAAGGTTTTAATTGATAGTTTGTTCACGCACATCATTCACGTTCCGTATTTTGGAAAATATGCACATCACGATTATTTCTCAAGCATTCAGATAACTTTGACAAGGTAGCGTGTTCACTTCACCATGAGCCCTCTCTGAGGAACGCTTCTGTTTGTTTTCTTATACTGCATGACCTGCTTATTTAAGAACGCTAAAAGTAATGCATTTGTCACTACATTTATCATACCCTTTCCGCTAACCTTGATGTGCCACTTCTGAGGAAAGTCAAACCTCCCGCCAGGCCTGAAGCTGGTACGTTGGTTATTTGCAGAGAAAATTGCTGGTTATGATTAAGCGAGCCGGTGGCAGCGTGTTGGGATCTTGTCTCTCAAGCCTGGAGAAAGAATCACAATATAGAGTGACAGAAGGGGATTTTCTGCATTTCTTCCTGCTTGTCACCCTTTCTATGCATATAAACAAGGCTAACATGCACTGGAGCTGAAAGAGTGGATCAGCTAGACCCCACAAATCACATCAAGGCTCACACAAGCCATTTCTTAATTTTTTTCTACTTGTACTTTGCACGTCTGTACAGCAGACTACATCAGTGATTCTGAGGTGAAGTATAAATAAAATACTATTGCATGAATAAATTTAGGCTGCTGTGTTGTTTTTAAAGATGCGGCTGCCACTAAATCTAGGCTCTCCAGCTTTATCTCTTTAAAATTCTGCCTACAAACCACTTCTCTAAATCCGAATCACTGAAATGTGGAGCTTATTATTTCACAGGAGAGGAATAGCACAGAATCCAGACTCTGCTTGCATTAGAAAGAGAGTGTGTGTGTGTGTGCGTGTGCGTGCAAATGAATCTTTATGACCTCTTGTTTGTGTGCCCAACACTCGTTTCATCTGCGATGTCTGAGATTGAAGCGTCTTTGTGTGTAACCCAGCATGTTTTATGTGTAACTGCTCTCTGCCGCTCTGACTGACAGAAACAAATCTAGTACTGTGTTGCTTCTTGACTTACAATGTCTGTATGTGCGTCCTTGAACACACACACACACACTCAAATACCATTGTGTTTTCCTTCTCCCTCCCTAAACCCATATCTATCAGATATGAGAAAGATTAAGAATTTCTTTTGCAAATATTTTGACATAATTATTTCTCGGCTTTGTTGAGAGCTGAGGCAGGACGAGGGCAGCGCGTGTGGGCAGAGAGGGAGGCGCGGTGCCAGGCCATATCGGCGAGTGGCAGAAGTCAAGCTCCAAAACGGATGTGTTTTATTTATGTGGGCAACATGAAGTTGCTTCAGTTGTGCCGAGACAGCACGCGGTCTATTATTATTTGATTTAAGTCCATTTTCCACATCAAGGCGAGTTGATCTCAGCCGGGAGGAGGAGAATCAGTTGGCAAACAATGCTCGCCGATCAAAAACAAAAGGAAAAAAATAGGCATCCGAGCACATGAGCAGTTAAAAGCAGGGAGCTTAAGTTCAAGCTATCTGTGCCATTAGACAGAGACGGTGAACTCCAGCCAAACTCATGCTGGAGTTCATTCTCACACAGTGTTGTCATACGTTTCGAAAACGTTGTTATGGTGAAGATTCAGGCGCAGCATTTGTTTCACTGTCACCAGTGGAAAAGCGATATGATAAAGGCCTATAAATGCAAAGGCTGAAGCTAATGGATTCTGATCTATGGACTTCTGCATCAGCAGTCAGATATAGCTTTCCTCTTTGTAGGTTATTTAATAGTATCACTTATTTATTACATTGCAGCAGAGTCTTTTTATTCTCTTGATCGTTACTGTGCTTCTTACGTCGTTTAGTCATTTCAAACTCTCTCTTTTTCTGGAATTCACCAAGATTAAACTGATTGATTTTCCTTCCTTAAACGAGCACAATCCCTTCTTGAACTGGCCCATCTCCGATCGCTCTGTCTCCCTAGACATCCAGGTCCCATAACGTCAATAATGTAAATGTAATCACCTCTTCTCTTCTCTTCTCTTCTCTTCTCTTCTCTTCTCTTCTCTTCTCTTCTCTTCTCTTCTCTTCTCTTCTCTTCTCTTCTCTTCTCTTCTCTTCTCTTCTCTTCTCTTCTCTTCTCTTCTCTTCTCTTCTCTTCTCTTACAAATGAAATGCCACGTCACCATAGCTGCTGTACTATACTGTGGGGGGTTGAATACTGAGATAGGGAAACTATAACCTCCAGGTATCCACGAGTCACTTTACAACCAGTAATACCACTCTGGAAAGCACCAAGACCACAGGCTGGTTTATATTCTGCTGCATACTCGTTGGTAATATATTCAGGAACTCTTTAAGCACAAGAGGCATTTGTGTGTGTGTGTCTGTAAGAGAATGTGTGAATGCACTACTCGCAATGGGGTGCTCAATCCCTGTAGCTATGGTTACCAGGTGGTCTGTCCTCCCATGGGTCCTTATTTGATGACAATGAAGGAAGAGGAAGAGAGAAAGGGAGTAACACACGGAGCGATAAGGATAGTAAGGACGTGGTGGTGGGGTATACGTGCCATCTCTCGTGGCCAAGTAGCAGTGAGTCTGTGCATTGTGCTTCCTCTTTGTTCCTGAAGCACACTGGAATCTGCAAACGCACAGTTTAGGTCACAGTTAAATTGCTGACAGTGTTCGGTTCTTAACATAAACCTGAAATAAATAATAGACATACAGACAGGATAGTGTACACATTGTTCCACCTATCTTCCCTCCATCATGTCTGCGTTGCTCTGTTGGCCTCTCCCCCACTTCCCTAGAGCCAGGTTTGCAAAGCCTTCAGAAGCTATTTCATTTTAAAGGGAAAGGCCTGTGTTTTCTACTGATTAAAAATGTTGCCCCTCCGCCTGAGTACAGTTTGATCTGCATTCATAAGCATCCAGTGCTGTCTAAAGGGAGCCAGGAAGAACAATAAAAAGTCTGGCAAGGCCTCTAATCGGCACTGGTGACTATAAAAGTTCCCAGAGCGAGCCTCATGAACGAATTGATCAGTGCTATAAGATAAAACTGCTTTCTTTGTACATGCATACGCTGGAGAACGTCAGGGTGTAAAACATGCAGTAAATGCAAACAATATCCCACTGTTCCACTGCTGCTTCACACCGGCAGTCCAAACCCGTCATATCGTCTTTCTATCTTCTTATACTTGCTTGTAGTTACTTATAAAGACAAAAACGCAAATTTATTAGATTACCTGTTATAAAGACAAGAAAACACAAATGTTTTATATAATTATATATGTAATATATTTATATAAATCTGTCAACAGTCTGTTTAAAACAAAAAATGACAGTTTTTTTAAGCAAAAAAAAAATGAATTCATGCTATCCAGCATAACATTCAAGCACTAAAGCGACTCTTTTTCTGTTCAAGAATACAAGTAAAAAAAACTGTAATTTGGCACTCAAAATATAATAAAGTGTTTTTACCATTTTTATGCTTTTTTATAAAACAGTACACTTTGAAATCCAGTAATGACAACAATAATTATATATTTTAGCTTTAAACTATGATTTTGATTAAAGAGTTTGTAAATTCTGGCGGATTAACCGTTATGGAAGCAGAAACACTGATTTTGATAATTACCAGTACTGTTAATTTAGGGCTGCTGCTCTCATGAAATGGTGATAATATATTCGTTAAGCACTATGTAAGCTATAGAAAACATAATGATTACCTGATTTGTTTTGTTTTGCTTGCTGTGTGTTAAACAGATCTGTTCCTGATATGATCTCTGTGCTGATTTTGAAGATGAAGCTCATTTACAGTTTTTAAGAATTTGTTAAAATGGCTTTATTGTTCTTTGTGCTGCTTTGTTGGAGGTATTTTCTTTCCTTGTGTGTATTTGGTTGTTTTCTATTGTTTCTATCGGCCATAGCTTTAGGTAAATTGAATAATAATAATGTAACTACAGTGCAGTGTTTTTCCTGTGATTATTTTATAATATAATAATAATGCAATAATGCAGCCAAGTCAAAACTGTATAAATTCATACACTTTTCAGTTTCACTGCCCTGTCATGAAGGCATGGGAAGATTAAGTACAACTTTTATGTCATTGAATTCATATACTGCTTATGGTGCTTATGACCACTTAGGAAGCTGACTTGCAAATTTCATGTCAGGTCAAAAAGTACAATACTCAAGCGGCAAGTAAAATCCCGTCTGCTGAGAATCTGTCTTTCCCTGATTAGCCTCCCTAAAAGAAGAATGGTGATGCTATTTTCCAGAGAATTGATTGGTCAGCTTATGCACCTCCACCTTAAAGAGCACTGAATAACCATGGCAATGTTACTGGCTAGGAAGTGGCCTTTCCTAAGGTTGCATTAACTGGCTAAGCCACTTATTCTGCTTCATAGTATACCTCTGCCATGTCGCTTTGACCACCAAGCTCAACACTGCTGGGAAAGAAAAAAAAAGTAGTTAATTTATATTGCAGAGATGCCAAACATAAGACTCGGGGGCCAGAATCTGACCGGTGAGAAGTTAAATCTGGCCTGCTGGATCTTTTAACTATATTTTCATTAGTTTTGCAGCTTTTTCTATTGATAAGGATTCCCCACTACTATTGCCAATCATTTTACACTGAAGTAAGTAAACTAACAGATAAACAACTAAATAACAAGAAAGTTCTTAATTTTTCCACTATTTGTGAGCCAGACACTACATTTATCAGAATTACCATATTTTCCGCACTATAAGGCGCATTTAAAATCCTTTAATTTTCTCAAAGATCAAGAGTGCGCCTTATAATCCGGTGCGCCTTATGTATGAATTCTGGTTGTGCTTACTGACCTTGAACGGATTATATGTGGTACACGGTGCTCAAAATATGTCAAAAAATGTTTTAGTATTTTGGTGAGACTTTGGGAAGCTACGAAGCCGCACCGCTTGATGGATTGTTGGAGCATTACAGCTACCGTAGGCAGGAGCCTCACGGACTCTGGGTCCAAAACTCCGTCTACTTCACGTCCCAAAGTCAAATGAACACTGAGGCATCACTGAGAGTTAAAAACTGTCTAAATTCTTTCATCTGTAATAACATGATCAGCGTTGCTGCTTTACCAGGTGTAACAATTAAGTTTAACATCCAGGCATCCATGAAAACAGAATTTATTAAATTTAACGAAGTTAGAAGTTAGCAGGAAGTTAGCTCGCTAGTTTCCACCTAAACATGACATAGCATGTTCTGACTGAGAGATTTCTGAAAAAATTCAAACGTACAGCTCTGCTATCACTTCAGACATAAATGAAGACAGGAAACTAAACAGCAGCGACTTTTGTAGGGTTACTGAAGTTGGGCTAGGTGGTATATAATGATGTGCTACGTGATCACTAGCGACACAGCTATGTTAGCATAACATAAACACAGTGAAGCTGGAGGATGAATGATGAATGAATAACTTTTTTTTCCACTCGATAAAAGTTAACGTGAGGGTTCCCGATGGTTAGGGACAAATGCAATCGCATGGCAGGATGCTGTAAACGGACCAAACTTCAGTCATGAGAACAACTGAGATCCACAATACGAGGTTAGTCATAATATACTGCAACAACACAGGAATAGAGCAGCTGCGAGGGAATTCAACATTAATGAATCAATGGTACAGAAGTGGAGGAAGCAAAAAGAATGAGTTCATCTGTTTTGTTTAGCTTAATGCGCTTTATAATCCGGTGTGCCTTGTGGTCTGAAAAATACGGTATTTAAATTTATTTATTTTTGGCTCCTGATACTTTTTGTGGTGAAATCACTTGGGCTGGGCATTTTTCTTTAAACAGATGCTTTCTTTTATCATTTTGTTGCTTGGAACTCACAGCTTGCGGTGCATTGATGCTAACTGCTTCACACACCAATTAATGGGGGCAACAGTGGGGCCAAAGAGACTGAGAATCAATGATGTACGTGTGCAGTCGCGTATCTCGCTTTTGCTAACATCTGTTAGAGTTTAATGACAGATCCTCAGGTTAGGAGATGCAGCTCATTAAAGAATTATACATTCGCTTTGCTCTTACGCTCCGTCTTTTATGCAAAGCTCTCTGTGCTGCTCAACACGGAAGAGATAAAAGTAGCAAAACTTTATGCGAGATGCTGCAAATCACAGAACATCTACTGAAAAGGTCGGCAGCATGGTTGGGTTCACTTATGCTGCCACACCCATAACCTTTATCAAACAGACCGTTCATTGCCTGTCTCCTTGTCTATCAACCCATCTATTTGCTTATTTTCAGCCCGCCCCTCTTTACCTCTGACTTTCTGGTCATGTCGGCACTTGAGGGAGTTTGTTCATGCAAATCTGATTCGACATCATCTGTATATTAGTCCTCCTCTCTGCAGGGATGCTATTATTCTCATACTTGACCTTTTGGAGAAGCCTATTGCCCTTGCTTTGTCTAGCTGCGCCTCCCACAACACCCTCTCCGGCTTGCTGTTGATGTGTAGCCTTCAAAGAGCCACTCTGCTCGCTTCATTCTTTCATCCACCTTCACCCACCAATCTTCCTGTTCTGCACAGCAGTGCTTTGAACAGGCACACACATGCTCAGCTATCCTCATTTTAAAACACTAACTTAATGATTGCCTGCATGCGTGGTACTTAAGGGACGTCTATAAACTGTAACTATGGTGTTACAATGTATCGTTCTTAAAATCTTACTAAAGTGCTTGGAAATCTTCTTCTTCTTCCACCTGTTCTTTTCAGGTTTCGCCACAGTGGATCATTTGCCTCCATCTCACCCCATCCCTAGCATCCTCCTCTGTCTCATAAACCCTCTGCATGTCCTCCTTTACTACATCCATGAACCTTCTCTGTGTTCTTCCTTTTTTCCTCCTTTTCCCTTGGAAATGTAATGGTAAATTACCCACAGGGGTTAGAGAGGATGCGTTTCGTTTCTATAGATACTCATAACATAAAGGACAAGCATATCGTTTTCCATTATGCTCTTATATGTATTTATTTGTTGATTTCTTTAGCCTTCATAAAGATAGGACAATGAGAGAAGGCAGGAAACAGAGATACACAGTAAATGACCTCGGTGTGGATTCAAACGCAGGCCTCTGTGATAGCTTTATGGCATGTGGGTCACCTATTCAACCCAGTGAGCTATACTGGGACCCATACTCTCTTTTTTATAGTCAGTAAATAACAAGATGACTGCAGTGAATAATACTGCAGTGCAGTGCCCTTGAAGGTTTCAACAGGATATCAGAATCACGCTGCTTTCATTGCAAGATTGCATAGAAAGTAGTCATTCATGTCAGGATGTACTGAAGTTCGAAGTCGGCTCCTTTCTTTCTTTGCTTTTAAAGAAAATGTCACTATCATAATATAATTTAATTCTAATAAGCACTTGCTGAGGGAATAATCTACAGCTACCTTGTACCATGCTCTTTCTGCTCTGTATGCGTGTATGCGTGTGTGTGTGTGTGTGTGTGTGTGTGTGTGTGTGTGTGTGTGTTGTGTGTGTGTGTTTCCTCCCTGGGGAACTGAGGCTGAAGTAATGAAATGCTCATTACTGATTCAGCTGGAAATGCTTGGGATACATTTACACGCCCACACACACACACGAGCTATCCAGACGCTTTTCAAGGTCACCTCGCATCATTAGCTTGTGTGTGTCTGTGTGTGTGAGCGAATGCTCCATGTATATAAACTGAGGAACAACAAGACTGCCCCTAATTGGGGCCTAAATTGACAGTTCTGTACAGTACACCACAAGTATTTGTTATCGCATGCGATCGATCATTAATGCACTTTCTATTTCACACACGCACACATGCTTAGCGTATATACATCTTCACCTTTGCTGTCAGTTCATCGTTAACTTTGGCTCCTCAGATCATGCTTCTCCTGACAACTGTTCCATGGGCACAAGCAAACACACACACACACACACACACACACCTGATATTACCCTCTGCACCAAGACAAGAGCACAAATACTTTTTTGCCTGACACATCCAAATGCGTTCATTGAGTTCTGCTTCACACACAGGCCGAGCTGATCAAAGCATAACTAACGAGTTTCTGTGACACACACTGTGTTTTTGCACACACACACACACACACACACACACACACACACACACACACACACACACACACACACACACATGCAGCACATACACTGTGGCGTCTGCTGGCATTAGGAAGAAGCTGTGCTGTCAATAGGGTTTTGTTTTAGATGGCCAAATGGAGGAATCAGACACAGCTATGCTGATGTTTGGGTAGCAGCTTTCCCGGAATAGTTGTTGCAGGAATGCTAAAGTTAATATTACAAACAGAGCTCCAGATGCAAATTATGATTGTGGCTACAGTTTGAATGCTTTGTGTCTAAAATAGGAAAACATGAAAACATGAAATATATGATTTATGTGTCACAAAGACAAGAATGAATTTCTCCACCCCAGTGGCACACATTGTGTTTTGCTTGCCATTTATTGCCAATGTTTCATACAGTCCTCACAAAAAATTATTATTATTATTTTTTTTAGTTTATTTAAAAGACATTTTTTCCCAGACTGTTGAATGTTTACCAGGAGAGCAAAAAGGGCATGGATGGATATATTTATGTTGCATTAAAATATGCAATGGTAAGGAATTTGACATTCAAATTTTAATTAGGTCTTGTTATTGATCATGATCCACAGCCGATGAGAAATGCCAAACAAGAAGTATTTAATTGTTCCTGCACAAAACAAGAAAAGAATACCAAGGAAAGCATTTGGAGGCCGCAAAGTAGAAGAATCTTAGCTTTCAAAGGGTTGCAAAGCTGTAAGGTTTTGACAGTCATCACTGAGCCACACATTGCAGTGTGCAGGACCTCTCTCAAGAAAATATGTTGTTGGCGGTGCAGAGAGAGAAGCCACTTCTTCTCCCAAGAGAGATGGCTAAAGCTGGGCACCTTTAACCCGCAGCCTGACTCAGCAAGAGGTGCACACATCATGTAACACTGGATGCCATACTGTGATTCTGGAAAGCAGAAGTTCATGTTTTATCAATGAAGCTCTGTGTTTCCCTCTCCCTCTCAACAGAACACACATTTTAGCAGTGTGGAGAGATGCTGGTCAATGAGGCAAACGTGTCAGACATTAAAGTGAAGATTAAACGGCTCAGATTGTGTTATTTTAGGAAAGTGAAGCAACTCTTATGGTTCGAGTTAGTCTGCAGTACATTAATGTCAGCCGAGGTCCTCTGAAGTTATATGTAAGGAGAAACAAAGAGCGAGGAACTCCATGCTGGGCATACAGTCTCCTGTCTATGGGTCACCACAGCTCTCATTTATGGCAATTCTCCGCCTGCTTTGGACTCTTACTGTCACCTCTGGGTGAGTTCTTCAGCTAAATCCAATTTCCTCCAATCCCGTTGTTTTGGAAAAGTGTCTAAATTACAACTCAGGGGTGACAGGGACATATTTATTGTTTTGGAAAGGAGGAGTTAGTGAATCTGTTCCCATTTTTATCCAGCCGCCCTCTACAGCCATTACAGTTGCAGTTTATTGCAGGACATAGTGACCACTGGTGTCCTGCCTTGTAAAGTGTCAGCTCAGCTCCTTTGGGGATGCAAACTGTGCATGAATGGAGCTGCTCGCTGTTTGTATGGAACAACACTGAAGCTTTTGGCTGATGTGCGATAGCAGATACACGGAAACTGCAGTGTATTACTGTAGTTCACTGACTGTCCCTCAGTATGTCATTAATTTGCCCAAATAGACACACACACACTCACTCACACACACACACACACATAACGATAACCCCATCCTTGCAGGTGGCAATAAAGGTTAAACTACACCATGAGTAGGTCCAGAAGCAATCAATCACCTGTAGCTGTGTGTGTCCGTACACATATTTCTAGACAATCTGCTATACGTAATGTGTTCTGGATTGTTGCTAAGAAACAAACATGCCAAAGGGCATGTAGGAGGAGACTGTGTGTTGTGACACACACATGCACACACACATACAAGCTGAAGTGACACGGGCTCAAGCAAGTAAATCCAAGTGGGAATATCAGTGAAGGTTTACAATTAAATTTCTTGCCTTTTGTTACAAGACAAATTGGACAAAAAAGTCCAAATTTTAAAATTGCATTTAGCTAAAAGGACATATGCTGAAGTATTCAAGTGTTAAAGTGTTAAAATGCTAATATAGTTTCATATACTGAGAACAAAACTCAAAAAAATATTTATGTCTGAATGCTGCTCTCTGATCTAATCTAGAGTTGCTCTTAGTGAGAAGCAGCAGGCTGTGGATGTTGCCCTTGCATCCTTTTTGCTTGCTTACTGTTGTTCGCAGTTATCTTCCGAATTACAGATCTGTGCACCCCGCCTTCTTCGAGTCGCTGGGTGGGCTGCTTGAGGGTGCTTAATCCAGTGACTTCAACAGTCACATGGGCAATGGAGGGGTGTGATTGGGAGGAACGGCCTGCCTGATCTGAACCCGAGTGGCGTTCTGTAAATGGACTTATGCGTAAACCACAGTTTCTCCATAATGTACACCATGTTTGAACATAAGGACACCCTAGGTCACAGATTGATGATCAGTTGTGTAATTGTTGCATCGGATCCCTTTAATCCCTCTGACACATCTTCTGTTAAGGAAGCAGAGTCTGGGCACGAGGTCACTGAGGTAGGTAAGCAACTGTGTCGTTGCCACTACAACATATATATATATATACATATATATATGTGAACTCTCTGCATGTATTTTGCTCAGGTTTTAATAGTTTTCCTTCAGTCATCATTTTGTTTCCTATAATTGATTAGGAAAAATGCCGCTAATGCACTGAGCATGCTTACATCTGCATGCACGTACTCAGGGGAAACATTAAGCTCTGATGTTTCAAAGTTAATGTTGTCTAACAAAGTGGACAACGCGCCTGCCTCCCTCCTCCCACATTTTTCATCAAACTAAGCTCAGTGCAAAGGAAAGAGAGGCTCGGTTAATATTGTGCTAAAAATGAAACATGAATTCATCTCGCTGCACTTGTTATTGTGGCAAATCAATAATGACACGACCCAATTCTGTCTCCTAAACAGGTTCAAACCAGATGTGACTCGAGGTTTTCGATTCTGATGGGAACAGATGGTCACAGAGCAAGACCACACACAAACACAGGCGTGAATGCAAACACACACGTTTGTTCAGATAGGAACCCAGGGTCCCATATTGCTCCATGCTGCTATTTGTCAAGGGTGCACACAATAAAGGACAGATGCCTAATTGGTAAACATTCTGCTGCGAGTAAATCACCTCTATCATCGGCACAGACGCGGTGGAAAACAAAAACACATCAGGCGTCTCGCACGCTGATATTTTGAAGGAGGTTGTCCGTGTTTCTGTTTTAAATTTCTCATATTTTCTGTCTGTAATACTGAGATATAATATCTGTGTGAGTGTTTCAACATTAACAAACTCGCCTCATTCCTCAGCGACTGAAAGAAGCTCTTTGTCTATTGTACTGCATGACAATATGTATTGTAAGAGACGGAATCAGATTTCTTCCCAAGCAGATGTGTGTATGACTCTGTGTGTGTGTGTGTTAGCGTGTTTGTGCCAAGATATTACAGAGAGCGAGAGCTCGTTATGAACGAGTTTTCTTGTGACAGTGCAGGTGTGTATGACAATGTCTCAGACTGAAATATGCGTGTGTGCAACTGTGTTTAGCCACCGGCAAAGTCTGTTTCCCTCCTGTCCTAATCCACTCACTTACCTGAGTTTCTCCTGCGATAAGTCTGGAGTCCTTCCAACACACACACACACACACACACACACACACACACACACACACACACACACACACACACACACACACACACCTATATGAAAGTGCGGCCGCATACCCATTAGACGAAGTAACATTTTGCACATCTGTGTGCGTTTATGCCTTGTAAGGTAACGGTATTCACACTGTGCGAAGCTGTGGGTGGGTGCGGCGAAGTCCATAAATCTTTTAGGTCTAATCAACAAAACAGTCATAAATAATGGAAGATTGTGTGCAACCATGAGAGCAAAAATAGAACCAAAATAACTTCCACAAGATTTCCACCAGATTTTCATCAGTGAGCATGTTCTGGGATCTTAACTTGATCTTGATCTAATCTTAAATACTGTCATGCTAAAATCATCGTATTTTGCTTTTGTTCAGGGGACGAGCCAGGTGATGCAGCCAGCGGTCGTAGTCCAGTAGGAAAGGACAGGACCCCACCTCGTCGTCGCCCAGTCCTTCCTCATCTCCTTCCACCTACACAGGTAAGTAAAAAGAACTCAGAACAATAAGTAAACATGACAGGTTAGCAGACATGGCAATAATTGTCTGCCCATTTCAAAGACAAAGAAAGGGGCGGGAATGGTTCGAACAGGTTATGTGTCGTATCGGCCAAACAGAAGTGAAACAAATCCCGTACATCAACACTCATACAAGTGCAGACAGACTCGAGAGTTATTTGGAACGATCTTTTTTTTGACAACCGTATTGATTTTTGCCGACTTTCATGGAGCATTAGGGACGGATCTGTAGTTGTGCATCAGTATCGACGATTCCGAGGCGTGAAATCCTCTGACCGTTTTCCAATACTTTTTGGGTTATTTCCCACCCACCCACACCTCATTCAAACCACTGCAATGAGCTCCTCTGATTAATTACTGAGAAGCAAACACAGAGTGATCGATCAGCCCGTCACATGCAGAGCTCTGTCAGAGAGAGCCTGATGCAACTTGATATCAATGTTGTTCCTGGATGACGCACTTTTCATTGACTAGTGTCTGCTGTGTGATGTAACACCACTGCTTGCTCTCCCTGAAGTTCAATAAACATACAGATGGAATCGTAGATTTAGTTTTTGTTTCTATTTTTTTAGTTGAGCAACTACAGCAAACCTAGTTTTATTTCTAAAGATGTACACATACTTACAAATGTAAGTACAGCGAAAAGTCTTGAGTCGCCCCTCGTTTCTTTATATAGCGGTCCCTCGTTTATCGCGGGAGTTACGTTCCAAAAATAACCCGCGAAGTAGCTAACTTTATGTTTTACAATTATTATAGATGTTTTAAGGCTGTAAAACCCCTCACTACACACTTTATACAGTTTCCTAGGACAGGCATGAACATTTTCACACTTTTCTCTTTTGTTTAAACACTCAAAGTTCAAACCTTCGTCGAATAATAAGTCCAGTATTATAGAATGAAACCAAAGGCACCCGCAACATACAGTACAGCACTTCAGAGTCACACTGCTAGCGATCGAAGATTCATCTAAATTTGACAAGCTGAACTCATTCTATACTGTACAGGAGACATGACACGAGATTGATTGACAATGGTCTACAGCCAATCAGGACGCAGAACACAATGCGCTGTTAAAAAAAAAAATCAGCAAAGCATTGAGGCTGCAAAAGGTGAACTGCGTTATAGCGAGGGACCACTGTATTGTACCACTGCTTTGAAGGTGTTTTTATTTGTATCTGTTATCATATCTATATGTATATATATGTATATATATATATATTTCCTTGTTAACTCTATTTTCTGTAATGTTGTATCTTATTGCAGGTGCCTGTTAAAGGCTCCGCCCACACGATGACTTTTGAGCCTTTGACCCTGCTCTCTCTGCTGCTCTTTCTGCTGTCACCATGGGAACCACGCTGATGAGGAGGAGAAAGATTTGGGGCTGTACGGTGACAGGAAGTGTTGAAAGACTGTGTTTTTGTGTGTGCGCGTGTGACGCTGAGTACTTTCTGTAAGCACAGCTCAACCGAAATGATTGTTATGTTGTTCTGGGTCACCTAGCTGTTGGTTTAACACAGCTACAGGTGCGC
Organism: Perissodus microlepis; assembly: GCF_051167445.1. NCBI lineage: Eukaryota > Metazoa > Chordata > Actinopteri > Cichliformes > Cichlidae > Perissodus > Perissodus microlepis. Next base: position 30,843,940 of record NC_140477.1, read on the forward strand.
AGTATGCAATTTTTTGTATTACCTGTACTTACCTCTACATGTGTTCATTTGTATTTAACTTTTATAGAATAGACCACACAGCACTACTGACTTTTTTTGAAGTGATATGTAAATACAAATATATATATTATATATATTTATATAAAGAATTTCTAAAGATAACAAAGGATTGAGTGTAAATTGAGGTTATTCTAGATCAGAGCAGGACATTAAGGGATGTTTGGTTTAGTATTATCTTTAAAAGATGTACAGTATCTTCCACAGACACTAAGACCTGTAGCAAGTATAGTTCATGCTGAGGACCTCCCTCATTAGCGAAGCAGTGTGGTTGGAGGGAACGAAAACTTGTGAAGCCTCATTAATGAAGAAGATACAGGCTGTGAAAGTCCACCTAGGCACTTTCTTAAAAAAGCAAAACAACCAGCTATGTGTTAATTCGGACTATTAACAGATGGTCTTGCAGTTTAGTGAAGATGTTCACAGTTTGCTCAGTAATTGTGCAAACTGAAGCTAGCTTATAGGTTGTGGAGAAATTTGTTATGTTTCTTCTTCAGATGCACAGTCTCCAAAACTGTAAAAGCACCGTACTAATGAATATAACAGATGTAAGTAAAACTTGAAATTCAATTATTCAACAGAAGGCTCTGTCAAAACATAAGAATATAAAAAAGCACCCAGGAAAAGAGACAACCATCTGCCTGAACAATAAATAATGCGATGTCTCATTTTCATATGCAAACATGAACTGTCATGTGCTTTCAAAGGCTGGCTTCTCATCCAATTTGTATTAATTGAATTTGCTTTCTCCTTCAGTGAGGTAACGTTTAAGACATTTAACAGTACTGTAGGCTTGTCTTTACCGTTCAAGCTTTTTCTAAATCTGATTTTTGTGATATCAGATTGTCTCCAGTGAGGGGAAATGATGGAATACAGAGATAGTGATCAGGGCACAGCTGAGCTGAGATCCAAACGTGATTTAATTAATAATTCATATTACAATTATGACTGAAGATTGCCGAACCAGTCCGCATGCATTTTGTGGAGTTTCCCTCTGAGTGTTATGTGGGTGGTACTTCGGGAGTATGGGGTGTCTGGCCTGTTGCTACGAGCCATTCGATCCTTATACAACCATTGCAAGAACTTGGTCCCCATAGCCAGGAATGAGTTGAACTTGTTGCCGATGGTGTTGGACTCCACCAGGGCTGCTCTTTGTCACAGATTCAGTTCATAATTTTTATACAGACAGAATTTCTAGATGTAGCCAAGTGGGCCGTTTCAGAATCTTGCCTCCGCTTTTTGCAGAGGATGTGGTTCTGTTTGCTTCATCGGCTGGTGGCCTCCTGCTTAAAATGAGAATAGTCCTCGGCTGTAAAAGGTTGAAGTCACGAGCGAGAGGAGAGGGGAGCGAGAGATGGACAGACACACTGGTGCTGCGGCTGCAGTGATGCAGACGTTGTATCTGTCCGTGGTGGTGACAAGAGAGCTGAGCGTCCCTACGTCCCTACCCTCACCTATGGTCATGAACTGTGGGTAGTGACCAAAAGAACGAGATTGCAGATGATGGCTGGCCTCTCCCTTAGAGATAGGAGTTTGACCAGAAGGGGCTCAGGGTAGAGCACCTCCTGCTCAAATGATAATCCACATGATCCACACCGAGAGCCAGTTGAGGTTGTTTGGGCATCGGACAAGAATACTTCCTGGGTGAGGTGTTCTGGGCATGTCCCACTGGAAGGAGGCCCCACGACAGACCCAGGACACGGTGGGGAGATTAAATCTCTTGGCTGGCCTGGGAACACGTTTGTGTTCCCTCACACAAGTTGGAGGAGCTGGCTGGGAAGAGGGAAGTCTGGGCTTCTCTGCTTAGGCTGCTGACCCTGTGACCCACCCCAGATAAGCAGAAGAGGATGGATGGATATTACAATTATCAAATCCTTTTGGCTCTCTGTTGAATCTCAAATATGGACCCAACAGCTGGACAGCCAACTGGGAGACTGGTTAAAGATATTCAATAGGGTACAAATGAATCATTTAACAGACTTCTAATCTATTTATGTCTGTGGATGGTTGGCCTTGTTTGTCTCGGTTATATCACACTGTGCTGGTTACATTAACTGCCTCAGAAATATACCCTTTTAAAAACCTCTTTTCTTGAGGTTTCACCTCGTAGAGAGTGAATGATTGAGGGTAGTATTTGTCTTTTACTAAGTACAGTGAAATTTTTAAAAAATGTGTCTGCTTTCATGGTCCGAGTCTTTTTATTTATGAGGGAGAGACAGATGATTGACAGCTTAAGAAATACCATTATGAGCTTAAGTGTGTGAAATATCTGGGCAGTGAGCCCAAAACCTATGTTAGACAGCACGATGCTTTTACGACATAACCTTCAAACAAATGTGCTATCATTTGATTACTGTTTAAACGCTATACCTAAATGGGATGAGTTTTTGGATTCAGTCCAAACTCTACCATCTTTCACAGCTCCTTCTGGGCCTACAACACACTGACTGATATACACGAGCACAGGAATTTTTTGGTTTTTCTGAAGCCTACCTTTGGCCAGTCACATGCTTTGAAGGAGATTTAAAATTTTAAAAAATGTCACATATTGTTTAGGTTGTTAAATTGTTATTTTTTTCTCATAATAGGAACTCAGTTTTATTAATGGTTATTCTGTCGAGATAATCTATCGAGATAATCGGAAGAACTAAATTATTTAGGAACTGCAGATCAAACAGATTAAACTTAGTGTTCTCAACTTTGTGGTCTCTCACCTGCTGTAAAGTTGAGATGAGAAATTGACATTGAGAAACCAATAGCAAAAAAATGATGTCATTATGAATCTGTGCGTGATTTTGAGTATAACACTTTGGTGCATCAAAGTGCTAAGTAGCATGTCAAAGCATACTGGTGTACGGCGAATAAACTTTGTCATCGTTGGATAAAAGTCATTATGTTTTCTTGATCAAAGTTTAACAGCTCTCTTAGTTTAGGAATCCTATTTTTTGTTGTTATTTAGCAGGATGCAGAGGAACCAGAATACAATAAGAACAACCTGTTAGCTACAGCCGTGTAGCTCAAGCCACTGAGCTAATGTTAATGTTAATGTTAATGCGCTAATGCTAACATCAGTGACTGATGTGAAACTCACCACTGTAATGTACTGTGTCCTGCTACTGTTGTGTCATTAATCACCATCAGTTGGATATTTTTAATAATAAACTGTGTTTTTAAATATGTAGTGTAGTTTTTGATATATCTAAAAAGTTTTTTTAAATTAAGGTTAGAAGATCTGAATAAAATCTACAAACAGAACTGAAACTGAAGTCTAAAATAAAAAGAACAAAATCTGCATCTTAAACCAGCCAGCATAGCCGCACTGTTGCACGAATTATCCCATTAAGGAGGAGTCACCCTCTCATTAATGTGACATTAATGCTTCTAGTGTGGCTGTAATCGTCGGGTTAACTTCAACTTCACACCTCTATAGAGGAGAAATTACAGATGAGTGATTTGAAGCTATCAAGAGAAAAACACTTTTATCATTTTATATGTTTGGTTTTGATTATTTCTTTGATTATTTCCACTTTGCTAACTCTGATGTGGGGCAGCTTGCCAGACAATCTAATCACCAACATATTCTTCCACACATGGTGCATTGTTTACACAAACCTGATGGTAACTCTACTTTTACTGTCTTCTGAAGAAATCAGACAGCAAAAATACAACTGTAGAGTACACTGGAGTCCATTACATGGACATGAGTCATTGCAGCAGTGTAACCAAAATGTAGATGGCGTTTCAACTCCCCAAAATTAACTAAAAAGAGACCAGCCAGACTGAGCACTACACTCTACAGTAAGACATGTGATGCATCTCTGCCACTGCCATCTCACTCATTGGGTTCTGACCAGTTCCTGTATAAAATGTCAGGCCTATTGATGTTCAGCGAAAGAAATGATACCTCATGATTGAGAAGCTCAGACTACCTTAATGTTTAGCAACTGTCCTGAAACTATAGATTCTTAATAGATAAACCCATGCAGCAGTGAGGAGGAGAGACTTTGAGCCAAATGTCTCTTCTGCAGTGCCCATTTCAAGACAAACTGATTAACCGAGTACAAACCCTTCATATAGTTCCACTGCATTAAGAGACTTAGTGGTCCCAGAGCAGTATGGCAGCTGCATTTATATAATTCCAATGAATAGCAGGAATCAACAGGCATCTGCATATATGCATTCACTGTACATGTTATTAGCTATACCTGTTCAATGCTCATAACCAAAATATCTAATGGGCCAATCACTTGGCAGCGATCCATTACATTCATTCATGTGGACATGGTCAAGACAACCAACTGGAGTTCAAACAGAGCATCAGAAGAAAAGAAAGGTGATTTATGAGACTTTGAATGTGGCGTGGTTGTTGGCAAGACAGGCTGGTGTTCTGAATGCACAGAAAAAGAGAAAAGGATGATGGTCAGACCACTTCAAGTCAAATATGCACTCATTACAACCAAGGTATGCAGAAGAGCATCTTTCAGTGCACCTCACATTAAACTTTGAAGCAGATGAGCTACAGCAGTCACAAAGCTCAAATCATCTCAAACTGGTTTGTTGAACATAAAAATGAGCTCAGTGTACTCGAATGGCCTTCACACTCACCAGATCTCAAGCCAACAGAGCACCTTAGGATATTTACACCATGGATGTGCAGCCAACAAATCTGCAGCAATTTTGTGACGTTCTCATCACATCATGGATCTCTTGGGAATGTGATGAGTAGCTAGCAAGGTGTACCTAATAAAATGCCCGGTGACTGTATGTCTCTGCTCACATGTAAAACAAATGCCATTACAACAAGTAAAACCATATCAATATAACCAGAGAAACCTCTGAAAGGGCCAGAACGCTAATGGTCTGTGCAATGAAATGTAATGTGTAACACGATGCTCGTAAGTGCTAGCTTTGAGCATAGCTAGCAATTAGAGCATGAGTATGTGGGGACACAAACCATTTGATGTTGTTATCTACTCCATCTCCCAAACATGCACATACTAAAGGAGAGACAAAGCTTCACACAAATAAACAAAGTGACTCCTTCCAGGTGTAATTTCTGAGCTCACTTTTGGTCAAATTTAAAAACAACTACTCATTTGCATGATCCATATAAATGCTCTAAATGTAGTTTTGTTCAAGTGTTTTGTTCAATTAATACAAATTATGCATAGTCTTGTAAAGTCACAGTGTGACACTTAAAGTGAGATAAGCTGTTTTGGGGTTACTCTCCTCATGAAAAAGAAAACTCCTCAAATTTAGTGAGTGATGGCTCCACAAATGAAATGAAAAATTAGTAACTTGGATGAAGTTTAAAATGCAATAAGTGTCCTTATCCCCATCGCCAGACTGGAGTGAGATTTGAAAACCTCAGCCCAATCAAAACTGTAAATTAGAGAGCAAACAGGAGCCTTACAACAATGAGTCATTAGCCACTGTTATTGAACCTGTTATAAAAAAATCAACTCTAAACTCTAGGCTAGCAAATTTGCTGCAACAGAAATGAAGCACAACAAATCTGCATCCTTTTAGTCATCATCATCAATCTTCACTGAATGTGCCACACTCCACAACCTTTGAAAAATTGCTGCAGACTGAATTTTAATAACAGATACAGGGATCTCTAGAGTGGAAAGTGTTAACTTTTATTAATGACATTGGAAACACTTTTAATTAAAAAATAATATCACGGAAAAAAACAATAACAAAACTGTGGCATAGACCTGACCTTTATATGCAAATTCCACAAAACTGAATCTCCGCTAGAACAGAAGATGAAGTTCTGTAGGTTTACATTTTACCTCATAATAAATATTTTTACTTCTTTTTAGATTTGGATTTTACTTTTGGATCATCCACTGCATCTAGGTCGCTAAAAATAGATTTAAACATACAGGACGCTGAAGCTGTGAAAGCTTTATTTATGTATATGTTATATGGGAACGTGGCTGCAGGTCTTTGGCCTCTGGCCCTGTGGAAGATTACTGTGATTGGATTGGCATGGTCACAAAGTTGGCACAGATTACTTGGCTGGCACAGGATCCTGCCGAGGCATGTTGGGAAATAAAGACATCGCTGAATGTGAATTGCCACCAAGAAGAAGAGGACAGGGGAGGGAGAGAAAGCACAAACGGGAGAGACTGGGAGGAGGAATGTCTGCCATCCCTCATCCTTATGCCGGCAGATCCAAGTTCCACCCATAATGTCTGTGTCATTCTCAAACTTTCTTTATTATTTCATTTATTTTTATTCATTATTGTTGATATTTCTCTTCTACTGCATTTATGGGACAGATCCCTGCTTTTGCCTGATGAAGCCACGATCTGCTTTGACTAATTTCTCAGGGGAAAATGTCTTTCTTGTTTCTTTCAGCCAAAAACCGCAAAAGGGCTAGAACAGCCTGCACAGCCCTGAGCTATAAGAACAGAGAGGAAAGCAGGAGGGAGATGGGCTTAACAGTAAAGTAGGTGAAAATGAAAAAAAAGGAACTATATGAGGATTCAGGGCTGAGAGAGGCAGGGAGACAGAGCGTGTTGCAGGATGTTCTTTCGATGAGCTGATGAGGTTTCTTGCTGAATAATATCCTTCCTCTGTGCCGGCACTAATGAAATCAGAGCTGTGATTATTGTTGACCCTGTCCATGGGTTATGACTGAGGTTTGTTCTATTTAAAATCATATTTATTACCCTGTTAGTATGTGTAGCCTTTGAAACACACATCATATCAGCGAGCACTGATTGCAGACATGTTGATGTGCTCCGTGCAGTTTTAGAGCTTCGTTAGCTATAAAAATGGGACTCGAGGCAAAGCAACGCAGTGGGATTTGTAATTGATTTAGAAAGTGCCACGACACAACTGCAAAGGTCAAACTGGTAAATGCTCGCCCTTTGCTGACATCCGCTGGATTTTATCGTATATCTGTCTGTTTGGAAATGAGCCCTTGAATTTACCCAAATCAATTTCCAGTGATGTGCACTCATGCTTTTATATCCTGAAGAGCAACATTTTAGGGACTTAGTAAAACGGGAACTTAGCGTCTGATCTGTGCGAATGAGAACATTGTTTCTGAAAATGTGTGGATTTAGAGCATCCGATTGCTGCCTAAATCCAAATAGCACTGGCGTGGCACTGCAATCTTAATTTCGTTTGAGTGTTTAGGAGCTGTTTAACCACAAAAGCTGATCATCTTCACAGTAGTTGGCAGCCTCCTTTTTCACAGTCTATAATGCCAACATCAGGGCAGCTCTAGTGAAGCAATTAAGGATTAAGTGTCTTGCTGAAAGGCACTTTTAACTTCATCTTCTGTGTGGAAGAAACACTAACTGTTACTGCAAACTGCAATGCCAGAAAGACATCGGGGCTTTCTATCAGTGCCGTAAGACCAAACCAGATTCAAGGCCCATATCATTCACCTTTTTAACAAGTTAATATACGTGTCCAATGCAATCAGACCCAGGACTGTTTTTACGTCTGTAGCTCTAATCACATATGAGCTGCTGCTGTCAAAGCAAACTTTTTTACGTGTGACGGAGAAGCGCACAAAAGTGAACAACACAAAGGAGGTTGTCTGGTTAGTTAGTCGCATTAAAAGCTGACCAGAGGAGGGGCGTGGCTCACCTTGGAAGTTAATACATTTCGGAATCTATTTGGGATTATTTGGAAGTTCTTTTTACCACTGTGAGCTAAAGATAGGGCACATATCACTGACCAGTTATGATCCAGATATCCTTCTGCACGCTTTTCACCTTTAGCGCAAGTATGCAGACTCAGATTACACTCAGCTGTTTTTAAATATAGCTGAAATCACGGCATATAAATTGGTTGTTTATAGGTTTCATACACCCACTCTATATCTGACATCTGGCTATGTCCATCTATATAACAGGTGGACATACATTCATAGTCAAAATAGGACAGTGACCTCCTTGCAACCAAGAAAAAGACAAATGGTGGTTGTCAGATGATTGCTCTGATTTTTTTTTTATCATGCAGCGACCGATTTAAAGTAGTTGCCAGAACCAACGGGTCGCCCCGAGGTTGAAGGTGCAGCACCCTGAACCTCTGGACAACTAATGGCAGTCATAGAACAAGTGCAAAGGTTACTTGGTGGGAGGCATCTGGTCTCCAAACTACTGTGGTCTGACTTTGACTGATTGCAGTCACTCTAAAACTGATAGGAGAAAGTTTGCAAATACTTGCTGTCTAATAATAGTTATAAACAGAGACTGTTTGCCAGCATGTTACAATCAATCATCCTACCCAGTAGAGTCCATGCAGACCCCAGACAGAATTTAGAATTTTTTTATTCCATTTTCAATTGTTTTGTCAGTCATTTTGTTCCTATTGATGTCAGAACTTTGTTTTCTATTTCTGCTTTGATTAGTGCTTTTTAAAAATGCAACTGTTTTGAGGTCCCAGTGGAACCTAGTCAAAAACACTCAATTCCACCTATGGAGCTTTAATAAACTGAATCAGCTTGGGTAGTAATTTAAAGGCTCACATAGTATTAACAGAGGTAGGGGTACTCAATAATTTTTAAGAAGACTCAGATTGAACTTCCCACACTGGAAGCCATCAACAGCAGACGTTGCTCGGCATACCTAAGATATCTGGGACATGCTCGGGGTCATGCCACACATGGAAAGGAGTCAGCAGTGAAAACATCACCTGCAGATGTGACTGTCCAACAGTAACATCAGAAAATCTACTCAACAAAGTTTGCTCCTGAATCACAAGAAGGCAACAACAGTTTGCTGTGCCACCAAGCCTTCATCATAGCATCAGGCAAACTGTGTGCTAAAACTGCCTGTAGTGTGTGTTAGCTCGACCTCCACAACCACAGGGAAGGCTTGGTTTGCCAGCAATAAATGAGATTCATTCCCGGCGAGTGCTCGACCTGATTATGGCTGCTTTTTGTTGCTTTATGGACAGAATTTCTAGGTACAGCCGAGGGTGGAGGGTTTTGGGAGTCGGTGGTCCAGGTTGCAACGTGGTGGTTTGAGTGTGAAGCAGTTGGAATGAGAATGAGCACCTTTAAATCGGATGCCGTTGTTGTTAGCTATTAAAATCACTGCATGAAAGGCTATTATTTGAGGGCCCAATGCTTCCACCTTTTTCCAATATTGAAGACCGCATTGAAAAACGGTTATTTTATGTAGCAGAAAACAAAAAGATGCTCCTCTGCCACTGCCTAACAGTTTTAGCTCATGTTATTGTGTGACACTGCTGCTTTAACTAATGTCTTAACTCACTCGTGTGTTAAAGTGGCAGTAGGGGGTCACTAGAGTCATTAGGGTTCACCATCAGGGTGGAAATCACTGCTTATCAGTCCAAAGATTCACAGATTAATTTGTTTCTGCATGTGTGGTTAGTAGCAGCGGTGCTTTTCTCAGAAAGACTCGTTCCTACATGCAGTTAGGATGCCTTCAATGGTAACTTCAGAGTGTTTTCAGGTTGAAGCAGGCTCGAATTCAGCTGGATGCCAGCCAATCATTTACTTCCACTGCATAATTCCAATGCTTATTCGCTAAGGCTGAGAGAGCTTATCTTGAGTGACAGATTAGCTTGGACTGTCTGGGGCAGGCAAGACATTCAAGTTTCATCATCTTTGTGATTTATGGTCCGTTTTTGTTTGCGTACAGTGTAGCGTAGGCACTCTTTCTGACAGACACTTTCTGGCAGGCTTTCGTAAATGTCACTGCATCGAGCTACCTAGGTAAACCCCCTTGCACCAATGAGTTGCTTCGCTCAGCAGAGTCAGACCTCACCTGCGTTTCTTGTCTCTTACTAGCTCGGTGCCTCACATCACCAAGACAGATTGACGTGTGTCAAGAGAGTCACTAGCTGAAAACCTCTTGAGAGTGAAATATGTGTAGTTTTGACTTACAGACTTGAAAGGAGACAGAGCAGAGCAGCATATACTTCAGGAAGCTGTATACAGGTCACAGCAAGCTAACCTGCTTTGTCTTTTAGAATTCTTCCCCCTGACATCCTCATACTCTGAAGCCTTACTGGCATGCACATAAAAAAATAACCAACTTTTACGATATATCTGCACAAACTATAAGGCTTTGCATTTGAGGCTGCGAAGAGCTAGGAGGAAATGATTGTGAAGAGGGGATAGATTGGAACGTATTAAAGTATTAGAACTTTCTTCTCGTGAATGCGTGGGCAGATATGAGAGGGCAGGAAGTTCACAGGAAGAGAAAAAAAAGGGAGTGAAGCAGAGTTTAGACGAGATCAAGAGCAGAACTAAGCACATGAAACCAGTTCAATCCTGTGGTTAATTCAGCTGTGTGTATCTGACCTGGCTTGACTAGCCTGTTGTGGCGCCTCAGGAAAAATAACTCAGACATGCAAAACTGAGTTTAAAAGGAAGGTTCAGGACATGTCTCATTTATTTATGCTACATAAACTGTGATTGAAATGTGCAAACAGATGGGCAGGGACACAATCCGACAACGTTTTGGCATCACCGCTTTGTGGCCTTAGCCGACACTGAAATCCCGCACTAGCGCCTTGCCAGAAGGAAAGTCGAGATGTGCTTGGTCCTACAAACAACATCCACATTGTTGCAGGGAATTAAAACCCTCAAAAATGTGTTTGATGGCAGTTCAAACCTTTTTCCTAGTTTTGATGTTTTAATCTGACATTTGGTGCATGTTGAATGTATTGAAAACACCGTTCTCATATGAAGACTGGCTGCACCGACTCTTCCCTGAAATAGGAAGTTCTCATTCATATTCCAGGCATGGAATACAGGTATGTGGCACAGGCTTTGGGTTAATCAGTGTCTTTCTCCTGAGGGCTAAGATGCCTGGTATGTCTTTTAATCCTAACAGTATTTAGCCTGCCAAGGCAATAAGTCATTGGCTGGATTAACACTTGCCCTGGTGTAGAACTGAGCACGTGTGTGTGCGTGTTGGCTTAGGTGAAAGTCTAGCTTAACTATTTCTTGTAAATTAGGTGCTTAAAAGCGTTGGCATTAGTGTCCAGTTATAACTGCTGCCACTGTTCTCTGCTATATTTCAGAAACTGGCTGCAGGGATTGAGTGCGGCTGTTGAGAGATGATGTGGCTCTTGGCTGAAGTTCCCTTTTATCCTGCAGGTGCTGATGGAACTGAGGTCAGGGCTTAATGGAGGCCAGTCAAGTTCAAAACAAGAAATCTCTTCATGGATCTAGTTTGTGCATAATAGTTTTGTCCTCCTGAAATTCTAACTGTTCCGGCAAAGTTGGAAACACAATGTTGTCCAAAACTCGCTTTCCAAATGATGGGGTCCATGTACATCTACTCTACTCACATTCACACCTGTCATATGTAAATGTTTCAGAGTCAAGATCAGTGTGATGAGATATGGCATGAGCTGGAAGCACACAGCACACAACTGTAGGGATGCTGATGTTCTTGAGGATTATATTGAGATGTTGTTTAAAAAAAAACAGAGTAAAATGATTTGTTAAAAAACCCAGAAACAGAAAATATATCAAGAAAAATAATCGCTCATTTTGGATTTGATGACAGCAACACATCTTGGAAAAAGTTGGGATAGGGCCATGTTTAACACTGTGTAGCATCCTCTCTTCTTTTAACAGCAGCCTGTAAATGTCTGGGAACCAAAGAGACCAGTTGCTGAAATTTTTACTATTCTTTATAGTATTTTTGGTTTTATGATGCTCCAAATGTTTTCAGTTGGTGAAAAGTCTGGACTCTAGGTTGGCCAGTTCAGCACACCGACTCTTCTGCTTCTTCTTGTAGCCCTGCTGTTGTGCCCGATGGAGCTTGAACCTCTGCTTGTGGATGCAAACTGTGTTCACTGACAGTGACACAATCATGTCTGTTTTGAATGCAGTGCAGACTGAGTGCGTGAATATCACAGGCATCCGATACTGACTTTCAACTTTGTCTTCTGTGCACAGAGATTTCTCCAGAGCACATGCTCTAAAAGTCTAATCTGTGTAGCATCACTCATAAGGGACTCAACATTACATTGTGTGCCACGTCTACATTACCTTGCAGTTGCATTTCTGGTGTGTCAGTCAAATTTCAGGCTTGCCACTGACCTTTTCCAATCAGCTTGAGGACCTGGTGCTGCTGATGCTGTTGCTGGGGGAGGATGTTGGATGGAGCAGGTCTGACAGCTCATTGGTCACATCGACCAGCCACACCAAACTGAGCCGGAGGAAGGAACTGAATCTCTACCAGCCACTGACCTCCCTACAGTGGCACACGAGACATTTGGGACTCCTCCATGAATCAGGGTTTTTTGCTGAAGGCTAATTTCTTCTGTGTACATAATATGTCTTCTTTCATGCATTTACTTGTAGAAAAAACTCTTGAAGGCTCACATATACTCTTGAATCTGACCTCACTATGTTTCTGTGGCAGCCGTTGGACTGATATTTGCCTGCTGCGGGCCAACTGAACACTGTGTCACTGAGGAATCATCCAAATCCCTTAAGCTTTGAAAGTCCCTGGCAGAGGGTTCTGCAGAATGTTGCACAATATCTTAAAAAACAAAAACAAAACCTTTCTGTTAATGTCACAGGTATGATTTTCCAGCTAAAATGTGTATTAACAATTTTACTTCCCTTAACATGTGCATAGTAAATCTATCTACACACAATCATTTGAAATCCAAGTGGTTTTGACATCAACACAATAAATTATACAATGAAATCAAATTACTCTCATTTAAGCAAATCATTAAAAAGTTTTACATTTTTTATTTTTTCCTCATCTCTATTTGTACTCTAATTTATGGCTGCAGATGAACTCCCACACTTGCATTTGATTTTATGCAAAGATCTTTTTTGTGAGTGTTGTTGTTGTATTTGCCATTTATCATTTTAGTCCTGGGTGGTGCAAATGAAATGAGGATAATAAAACCAATACTCTCTTTCCTCGTATAAACTGTTATTTTCTACTAATGGGAATAAATATTATTTTATTGCCAGCAGATGCCTGAGAAAATAGAAAGAAAACTAGGTTCTGAACCAGAAACATTCAAATTAACAAAACGTCTTGTAAGCCTAAAAACATAGAGACTATTTTAAATTTTAATGACTCTTAATAGCTTTACATTTTTATATTCCCAACAGCAGTTTTAGTCATTGTTACTAGTAAGTGCAGCACTATGGAAATGGCAGTTATAGTAAGCAAGGAATGTTGCTGTACCACACTGTATAGCACATTCTGCGAGTAAAAACTGTGTGATCGAAGTTTGCCTTTTTGTATATTAAGCTGGGAGATCGAGCCCAAACGACATGAAAACTCACAATGTACAGACAGTTCCACACAAAGTCCAGCAACCTAAGACTCTATAACCAAGGAAAAGAGGGAGGGTAAGGATTACTGTGAGAGCCATTATTCAGGATGAAAGAATGAGTATCCACGAATATATCATGAAGTTGGCCCCCTGGGGTACAGAGCTACCTGAGTGCTGCAAGGAAAAAGAAGACATACTCTGGAAGACACGCGCCTCCATGGGGTGTTTCATCGGCAGAAAGAAAAACTGGCTGACATCCATCTAGAAAAGGATAGCATATTCCAACATTAGAACAGGCTCTAAGCAACAGATCCACAGAGGCGGGAATCTGCCACAGCAGAAGGAACCCAGGGTGTAAGCTGTGCAACGTTTCCCCTGAGACTGTCCAGCATGTGGTAGCATGGACATAAGATAAATAATAATAATGTATACTTTATTGATGCCCATGGGGAAATTGCTCTCTCTGCAGCCACTAAGCAGGCACACCGAGGAGCAGTGTGTAGGGACACACTCTTGACATGAGACTTGAGATAAGATAAGATAACTCTTTATTGTCATTACACAGTCATACATAGTACAGTAGTACAATGAAATTGGAAAACTGTCCTACGTCGGCACTACATATAACACAACACGACACGATATGACACATCACAACGCAACACAAACAACACAACACAGTATATTAACTTAGTATAAAAAGAAGAATAAGTGTATGTGTATTGCACACTGTTATTATTGCACATTAATTATTATTGCACCTTGTTATAAATATAAATATTATTGTTTGTTGTTATTGTTTTAAACATTGTTACCTCCCCCCTAAAAAAGTCCAGGGAGGTAGCCAGTCAGGAGGACTGAGGAGCCAGGGATCGAACCACTAACCTTCTGATCAATAGGTGACCTGCTCCTGAGCTACAGCCACCCTCTGGCAAAGATGAGTAAACCGTCGCTAGGTTTTAGATAAAGTGTACACTCACAAACCTGTCAAACCTGCATTTGAAACGTTGGCTACCATAGCAGTATAGTATTGCAACATGGCATTTGGGTCTTCTAACTAAAATAGGAAAATAGGAACATAAATAGTGCCATCATTGCCAGACCTGCTTGAACTTTGATCTGGGTCAGACCTGCTTGCTATGGGGGAAAGTGGTCAGAGGGCAACAGGGCTAAGGCCCTGCAGGACTTCAAGGCAGGCAGCTGCTGGACAACCAACCATACATAGTGGTGGTTGGCCAAGAGCCGAGGACAGAGGGAGCTTACATAGATTTAGTAATTCCAGCTGACAATGACATCAGACAAAGAGAGTACCAGGGGCTGAAGCAACAACAGGATCAGATGTGGAAGGTCATGTCCAAAGTGGTTCCAGTGTTAAATAGAAGCATTAGAAGCTGTAACCCCTAGAGGCTTCGCATATTCATGTGCAACATCTGAGCTCTCTGTCCTGAAGAGTAATGCAACAAAAATACTAGAAGAACTCTTTGACGTGCTGTGCATTCAGAGGTGCTCTTCTGCATATCTTGGTTGTACAGAATAGTTAATTGAGATACTGTGAAACAGTTTGACCAGTCTCCTCTGATCTTTGAATTCAACAAAGCAGTTTCACCTGGTGAATCTCCGTTAACTTTATAGTTTCTCTTTTCAGGCCATTCCCTATAAACCTTACAGATGGCTGTGAAGGAAAATCCCAACAGATCAGCAGTTTGGTGCTACATTCAAAGTCACTTCAGTCAGATTTCTTCCCCATTCGTATTCTGGGTTTGAACTTCAGCAACTCAGCTTGAGCATCTCTGCGCGTCTAAACGCACTGATTAGATATTCACACGAGGGATCAGTTGAACACGGGTAACTAATAAAGTGGCCAGCGAGTGTGTGCTGTTGGAAGACGTTTTCTGTGCTATATTTTTTTTGTAAAGACCTGCAGGTGGCACTGTTTTGCACACGGCTAGTGCAGCACAAAACCCAACACAAAGAGAGGGAACGAGAGAGAGAAAGAGAGAGCATCAGCACGGACTGCTGCACACTCCCGTCCCACCAACACACATTTCATTGTCCCAAAGCTTGGAAAAGGGACCAAGGCATGTCTCCTCTTGTCTAAAGCCGCATTCAGAGCAACATTTTTGATTTTTGATTTTGATCTTTGTTGCACTTTTTCCATAATCATGAAGCTGCACAGTCAGACCGCGGAGCTGCTCGGGCTTTGACACCTGCCCGCCTCGCTCGCTCACTCTGTCGCACCCCCCTCCTCTATCTCTCTCTCTTTTGTCTCTCGCATCTCTGCAGCTCACAACCAGCAGCACCGAGCAGAGGGAGGAGGTGGAGGAGGAGCAGCACGGTGTACCTGACACCTACAGTCCCGCGCGTCGCAGCCCCTCGTCTCTCGCACAAACATCCCGGACTGGCTGCCACGGGCGCCTCCTCCTCTCCCGTGGCTGTGTGTGTGAGAGTGAGTGAGTGTGTATGTGTGTGTTTTAGTTAAGAGGAAATCTGTGGAGTTTGAACGGGACACGTTGCTTTTGTTTGTTCGCAGACCTCCCCCCCCCCGCCAACCCAAACTCTGAAGAATAATCACCAACATAATATTAAAAAAGAGAAACTAGGGTTAGCAACTAAACACTGTGGATAAGGGTCTAATCCAAAAACTGTCGGGGATTTTCTGCGTGTGAGGAAAAAGGACTACACCTCCAAAGATGCGTCTGCCGGTGCTTCTCTGTGTGCTGGTGAGTCTGTGTGCCGCACCGGGCCCGGTGGCCGGGGCGGATAGAAGCTGCTCCGACCTGCGGCAGTTCTACACCGGGAAAGGGTTCACTTCGGAAAGGGTTCCTCAGACTGAGATCTCCGGTGAGTTGTTTTTTTTTGTAGTTGTTTTTTTAATTCATTAATTGTTTTGGTGGGGGTAACAAAGAGGACAACACTTAACGCACTCCACAGGAACGATAAAGTCAAGTTTTTGTATCATAATTTATTTATTTTAAATTTCAGATCGCTCCAACTATTACAGGATGTTGTGACATAATTCTTAAATGAACCCCCCCCCCGCGCGCCTTGTCTTATTTTGTGGGATTCTTGAGCGGCTGTTCAGGATGCCATTCTGTTGCATTATACATAGTCTGTGCTAGATGATTTTTATTCATAAACACTGAGTGCTTTATTGTGGTTTGCGTGAATGGGAATTCCATCTATGTTAATAAATCAGCTTAAGGTTTCTTTTTCTTTTTAAAAAAGAAATGTTCCCAAAGGGCAGCTTTGCTGAGGGTTTATTATTATGCTGCATCCCAGTTCGTGTGTCTCATTGTGCGTCTGTTCAGCCTCTCTGTGCACTCTTATACACCCCCCTCATTCAGCATCTCAGTGTTTCCCAGTCTACAGTCCTTCAGGGTATGCTCATTGTCTGCTGAGGGCAGAAATGCAGGTGGGTGTGAGCCATGTGTCTTGTGGAGCCATTCCAATCTATTCATTGTTTTTATATATTTGTGTTTGCTGGTGTTTGTGCTCCAGGTGTGAAGAACTGTTAATATAACCTAGAGGGGGCAGATGCAGACTTGTGTCCTGGGGCATTTTTCATTGTCTACCTTGCTGTGGATGGACTGCAGGTGTAGTGTGTGTGTGTGTGTGTGTGTGTGTGTGTGTGTGTGTGTGTGTGAGAGACCCAGTAGATGCTGGAATTTGCATAAACTAATAATTTAGGCTCGCCTGGGGCAATATCCAATCACAGCTCTAGCTACAGCTCAGCGATCGCACAACATAAGCTGCTGATGAGCTGAATAAAAGAAGACGTGGTTTACACTCATTTTACTTCTTTTGTTTCATTCCTGTACTCTCATCGTGTCAGTCAGTCATCCAACTAGTCAGGCAATCATGCATTTAGTCAATCAGTGAATTACCCAGGCAGTGAAAGTAATCAGTTAGCCTGATCTCTAGTCCGTCAGTCAGACAGCACACATCAAAGTCTCTCTATCTTGTCTCTTTGGCTGCTGCAAACCATAAATGCAGATTAAAAGTGTCTTGGCCTTGGGGAAAGTGAAATTGAGCTCTTGTCCCCTTTAAGGCAATCATCTGTCGGCCTCTGTCTCCTCCCTTATTTCACCTAAAGATGGACAGACAGCAGCGAGCGTGCAGAGGAGATGAAAGCGAGGGGAGAGCAAGGTGTGTTTGTGTGCTCAGCGTCTGCGATCTGAAGGTCATTTTGTGTTGTGTCAGTGGAAATGCACACTTATGGGCGGCTGAGTTATTAATATTGGATGTGTGTGTGTGTGTGTGTGTGTGTGTGAATCAGACAGAAACCAGAAAATAGATAACAGTGAGGCAAAGAATGTGAAAATAGAGAGAAAAGGAAAGAAGGGGGAGAAAAACCCACAACCAGAGACAGTGAGTGAGTCACTCAAGGTCTGTCTGTCTGTGTTTAGTGGAAGACTGTGAAAGAGACTCGACACGACATTTTCCCTCCTCTTCCATTAAAAGCTCATCTTTTATTGACAGATGAAGAACACAATGCTTCAGTCTCTTGGACCTTGAGCTGCTCTAGTTATTTGCGCAAGAGTTCTGCCTCCCCAGAACTCATTAAAACTGATGACCAGTTGGGCACAGAGATGGGGACAGGGGGAAGATTTCCCCACAACAGGGACTTTTCAGTCCTTCTCATTTCAGGGACCTTAGGTGGGTCAATTTAGATTATCTGGCCCTCTGCACTCTGGAGGATGTCCAACCTGAGAACAAAACATTAATACAGTCTATTGGAAAAACCCAGCAGATACAACACAACAAATTCATTTTGTTTACTTCCATACCTTTTCTGCACACTAGGAGGAATGTTAAATGTTTGACACATTATATTGTCTCTTTGTTTCATTGTTTGCACTCTGGATTGGTTTTCAAGCATGCATTACAGTAATGCAGACAAACCCTCGCCATACAGGTCATAATGAAGTTATACAAAAAAAGTCCTCCAGGAAAACCGACAACGTGATCGTCATAAGCAATATTTGGTCATTTAGCACACTGAGCCTTACTTGCCTTCCTAATGTATTTATTATCTCTCAGGGCAGTAAACACAAGCCAAATATTTAAGCCCTGTGGCCTTCCTGCGCATGCAGCAGACTCGCATCTGGATGAACAAACACTTTCCTAATGATATGGGACAAGACCCAGCTGTTGCTAATCATAAGCAGTTCACAGTTAGCGTTATCTGCAGAGCATAACAATGTTTGGGAAGTGTAATTCAGCTAGAAGACTTCCCTGGGTGACAAATCAGTATATTAGTACATAGATTAAGCAAATAAAATGGAGTTTTGTGCCCAGAAACGAGTACTAACAGCAGCACCTACCCAACTGAACCAGAACCATACCTGAATTCAGAGAATATCAGCATGTTTTAGCCAACATTCATGTTCCCTACAGGATGGGTTTTAATAACGCTGGGAAGCCACAGACTTAGGATTTAGTGCCATCGTCAGGTCAAAAGTGAGAGCAAATGATGTTCCTATCAACTTCACTTTCTGTTACGGTCTAATTAGAAAAGTTTCTTATTAGTTACGCTAAGATAATGAACATTTTTGACACTGCGAGTGTCACACGTGATGTGCTGAATTCAGTGTTTAGTACAATGGACTCTTTTGCAATGTTGCATAAATTTAGTGGCAAATTTGTAAGTAGGGCTTGATGAGGTGACCCTGAAACACCCCTTAATTATGCTGCTATAGGCTCAGATTGCTGGGAGCATAAACTATGTCTTCTATGCTCCCCTTGTATCACTCCATAAGCATAGTTCATCCTTGTCTCTCTATGCTCTCCTTTTTTCCTCTTTGCTTTCCCCTCCCCCCCAGCTGGTTGTGGTCGATGGCTAATGTCCCTCAGGTTAGTTCTCTTCCTGTGAAAATATGTTGTTTAAATATGTACAAAAACAGTCACCTCAAGGCATAAGGTAAAGACTCTATTAATATTAGAGCGAAAACCCCTACAAATCGCTCGCCACAAGCAAGGTAATCGCAACAATAGACAGATGGATGGATCGATGTGTAGATGAAAGTTTTGTTTGCTTTTTCTCCCCATAATCTCATTCACATGGATTTTCACAGGTGAGTAACACCAACCTGCGATTGAATGATATGTATTTAGCTGCTTCATCTATTTCTCCAAACAAGCACAAACGTAAATGGTAAGAAGTCCAATTTTCACAATGAATGCAAAGAAAAAAGCCAAAATGTCAGCCCTGAATTAAGGATTTAAATTGTGCAATTTATTTATTCAACCTTGATGTAACCAGGAAGTCCCATTGAGATCCAGTCTCTTTCACAGGGCAGCCATGCAAAGTGAAAACAAGGAGTGAAATGAATGAAAAATTGTAGTGGCTTGTAGCTTTTTCTAGATCTCTAGGTTTGTATTTAAAATCTAGAAAACATTCAGAAAATAATCTTGTTTTTTCCAGGATTAAACATGTGAGAAAATCATAGTTCCAGAGTAAAATCTGTGTAACACGAGGAACAGATGCTTTACATTTTCACCCTGAATTTAAGAAAAGATAACCCAAAATGACTCTTCTTAGAGTCTTAGACTCTGCTGACATCCATTGTCCTTTAGGTTTTACACCATATGAATGGAAGTCGTCTTTCCTGATGTCTGCCTGTCTGTGTTTTTGCCTGCAAGCGTTTTTTTCTCTTCTTTTTATACAATGTATCCTTCACCTGGTCAATAGTTAAAGGCCAGCTCATCCTATAGCCTGTGTGTGTATCTGTCTATCTGTGTGTGTTTAAAAGTCAGTGAAAGCCAACACCTTCTTCAAGGAAGACACCAAGTTTCATTCACAAATGCTTTGTCTGCGCAGAGCAGCACACACCCATGTGATCGAGTGACACACAGAAACAGATACAGCGTATATAACCTGCGCAATTCACAGGTATTGAGTTTTGATGCGTTTGTGTCAGTGTGCGTGGGTTTGTGTGGCCTACATTTTGAGTATTTGTTACATTATTTGAATGTTTGAAAGACAATATGGGAGGAGCTGAAAAGTTATGTGTTGGTACTCTGTGCAAAATGCTAATAAAATGTAGTGCAAGGACTGAAGCTAGCAAACATATTTCAAAACTTTTTTGTGTGTGAAAATGAAAACAAAATGTTTTCAATTAATTTGTTTTATTTAAGTAAAAATGGACATTTTACACAGCGTCTCAACTTTTTTTTGGACACCTCAGAAGTCAGATGAGCGCAGTGCCAGGCTTTACTTTCTTTATTTTAAATCCAGCTTTCGTCACTATTTGTTTAAAATGTAATTATTTCTCATCCTTTCCATCGGAGCTGGCGGCACTAATTCTCTGCTTGGTTGCATTGATACCGTCGCTAAAGAATATGAGCTTAATTCATGAACCCAGTTAGAGAAATTATGCAGTCTCATACTGAAGCTTGTCTATATTATTTAGCTGACTGGTCTTTCCACTAGGAAAAATATCAGTGTGCATCAGTGTTGTCACGATACTGGAATTCCCAGGAAAATAGCCGATGTTCAATTTCAGTTTCAAGACTACAGGATAAAAAAGAACAAAATATAACAAAAAACCGGCAGAAAAAATAACAACAGTATTTTTAATTGCTAATTGGTAATTGCTAACAGCTCAAAGGCATTAACATGTACACAGGCCAGATTAACATTCATGATAACTGTATATACTTCGGGGGGGATTTAGGAAAGGAAGCTTTATTGACCTCTAGTAGTGCTCATAAAGTGTTGTAACATCATGCTAACATCATGCAAACTTCATGCTAACATGACTGAGCGTCAGTCACCGTTCATGTCTGCAGCTGTTGGTGAGGAGAGGAGGCAAACACGTGACTGTTGCAAATAATAACTGCCCAGTAATTTTTTTGTATTTTTAGAAAAAAAATAGATTATTATCTGAGAATTGATTTTTTTGACAACCCTACAGTGTGTACAATGCTAGCAATTTTACAGCCGTTAGTTTTTAGATTTCAAGTTCTAGTTTAGTTTTTTCTTTTGTTTTCTTGCCTGATTGTCAACATGTCTATGCGAGTGATGCAGCAACTCACCGCTAATCATTTGCTAAGGTCATTTATATAAGTAAGTGTAATCACAAGGTACTAAATGACATCGATGTTTTTAATCTTCTCTGACATTTGATTAGATTACAGATTAATTTATTCACAGAGAACATTGTTGATCGATTAGTTGATGATGGAAAATGATCAGGTGCTGTATCCCTGCCATCATATAAAGAATACTTAAAGACAAACTGTGTACAGCAACACAGCATAATAAATAAAATCAGGGATCTTTCACTTGTTAGGTGAAGGCGTAGACTACTACTATGTGCAGCCACTGCAGTATTAAAGTATGCAAAGTATACAATATTACAGTATTACAAAGGATTTGGCTTAAGGTGTTTCGTCAGTTTTGCATAAAGTACTACAATATGCAAAACTGCTACTCTTCCCCATTCTAACCATTATGGCTGGTTAAATATATTGATATATTATGGCTTTCCCATCCCTCCTACCTTTAAATGCTTTTTCTATATGTTTTATAGTTTACATTAACTGTGATAATAGTGCGGTGCCACAAAGTTAGAGAAAACTGCATTGGAAATGTAAGCAGGTGTGAATCTTATGTAGTTTTTCTGCTCGCAGCATCTGTGAAACCGCTGTGTGTACGAGCGTTTACGAATGTGCTTGAGGAAGGAAATTGATACTGTCTGTCATCTGTCACACATCACATGCTCACTCAGGCGTTCACAGCATACTTCACCATGTGGAACACCAAATACGCAGCGCACACATACATGCACTTGCACAAACCTGCACCAAAGCTCTGAGTGCTTCTCTCTAACTTCTCTCTGCCTCCTCAGCCTCTCTCCTGGTGTCTGTCGTTTTCCTGGTGCCATGTTTTTGTAGACAGCTTTAGATGTATGAGTGCAGGGGTTGTGCACTTGTGTGTGTGTGTGTGAGGGAAAGAGAGGACTTTGGTTGGCTGTTAAAAGCAGAGCTGTGAATCTTTCATGATGTCTGATGCAGTGACATGAGAGAGAGAGAGAGAGAGAGGTGAGGAGCAACAGAAGAGGGTGAAAGCAGACGAGGAGGACGATGAGCAAAGGAGGGAGGCTCGTACTTGGTTCCCCTTCCTGTTATCCTCCCTTCACAAAAGATGAATGTTGTCACAATTGGTTTGATGCAGATGCTGTCTCCTGTGCTCCATATTTGATCCTTCTGTGGTGCCCTGATATTTAATGCTTTTAAAATAGGCCTACACTGTTTGGTGGATGAGTAAGCACCTCTACAGGAAAAGCGTTAGCTTGTTAAATTCCCCCCCCGTCTCCCTCCCTCTCCCAGATTTTCCCTTAGTAAGAGTAATATTCTCAATATAAGGAGGCAGTGCCTGGAGCAAAAGTTGAAGTGTTCATCAGCTGACGTACATTGCTGCTATCATTAGTTTGATGCTAACTGGATTACTACTGTAGCAACTGAGCGGTGCCTCCGAGCACATCATTACTTAAAAGGTTACCAGGGCTCGCAAAATCGCTAGCCCGACGTCCCGGGGCTAGCGATTTTTCCAGTCGGGCTACCAAAATCTGTCTCTGCCCTGCCCGTCGGGCTATCATAGGAAAATATATTTCAATGCTTTTGCATTCTTTCGGAAATGTAGCTGGGTAATTATGTCATTGGCATCGGTGAGCCACTGTCAATATGTGACATATTGAAATCGTGTTTGAATTTGCGCTTGTTTTTTGCTTTCACTTTGCAATCGCGGGAACTGTGTATAGAGAGCGACAACACTGATTGGTGAGTGATGATAATTTGCGCACCAATTCCTCTGACATCGTCTTATCAATCGTTAGCTTACTATGCAAACATGACAAGTGAAATCTCCCGCAGCAAGCTTAAACATGTGAGAGGTTGATCGCGCAGAGAATCGCTGAGCGTTATGTGAGTGCGTGTAAAAGCAGCAGGATATATATTTTAGTTCTGCTGAGCCAAATAAGACAGGTCAGCGTGAAGAAGTGACAGCCAAAGAAAAGCTTACCACAAAACGGAAAGGTTATGACAAATCAGACTATAAGGCAAAAAGAAAGTGCAGCTTTATGGTTTCATGGACAAAAGAATTTCTGTGGCTGCGATATGATGAGCTATATAACCAGGGCTGCACATAAGTGGTCCGCAGGTGCGCATTCGCTGTCAAAATAAAAAACGCGCACAAGATAAGAAGTTGCACCGCGTGTTTGCGTACATAAGATTTTCTGGAGGAGGACAGACATTTGTTTAGAACTCTTAAAGATGTCGAAGAAGCAAACTCCTTTAAGCAATTACTTTGGTTTTCCTCCACATCCAAAGAAATGTCAGAAGGAGTCCGAACCACAAAAGAAGCACGTATTCTCGGAAAAGTGTTTGCAGGAGGTGAGCTGGCTTCAAACAAATGATGAACGCACAGAGGTGTGGTGCAGAATGTGCCGTGAAAATCCCACTCTAGCGGACAAAAACAGTGCCTTTTATATGGACGCAAACGCGCGTTGCAACTTCTTATCTGGTGCGCGTCTTTTATTTTGACAGCGAATGCGCACATGCGGACCACTTATGTGCACCCGTGTAAATAACATAATGTTCTGCCGGGTGTGTTGTTGCTTTTCCCTCGATTTCTGAGTCGACAAGCGCCTTTGTTACTGGGACCAGTCATTTTAAGAAAGGCCCCCATTAGAACCCATGAGAAATGCAAGAAATGCATTATTGCTCAGTCTGCAATATCTTTCCCAGAACAAACACCAATTGCAAATAACATACTAAAAATAAACCTGAAAATCAGTTTAGAATAGCGTACTATGTTGCAAAGAGTGAACTACCACTGGCAAAATTTAGCAGTCTTTGCAAACTTCAAAAAGCAAATGGCCTCGATCTTGGTTCCACTTGCCTCTTTCCTGTGACTTCAGTGGAAATTTCAAATTCAGGATCTGACACAGACTGATTCATGTCCTACACAGTTCTTACAAGTTCATAGAAATTTCTGTTCAATTAGAACCAAGTATTTGAGTTGATGATTGTAATTTTTATACAATGTTGTAATTTGTGTTTAAAGAATTTTTTGATTAATGTTTTGTTTCCGTTACAATATTATACATTAAAGTATAATATTGTAACGGAAACAAAACAGGAAACAAAACATCAATCAAAAAATTGCTCTCTTTTTTATTCGGGCTACTTAAATTTATTTTGGGCTACCAAAAACTGAAGAGTCCCTGCCCGAAGGGCTACCAGGGATTTTGAAATTTTGCGAGCCCTGGTTACTATAGTTTGTTGGTTTTATATTTAAAAAATATGAAGAAAGTCTCACTGAAAACTTCAGCAAGTGCTGTGTTCACTTGTGTGTTGATATTTGCTTGGATGTTATTAGGGTTAAACACCCAGTGTGCTGTGGATGAGATGCCCTGGGTTTCTTAAGGCGCTGGTCCTGGTAACATCGTATGGGTCGGGAACAGTGTGGTCGGTTCGCCCCTTTTGACTTTCTGGGGCTCGCCCTTCTCAAGGTGCCGTCAGGAGTTTTTTGGTTCTGCTGGCTTCATCCAGCAGCAACCTTCAGCTCACGCTGGGGCTGTTTGCATCCAAGTGTGAAGGAGCTGGAATGAGAATTAGCACCAAGGCTGAGCCCATGGTTCTCAGTTGAAATGGAGGAATGCCCACTCTGGGTTGGTGATGAGCTGTTGCCTCAAGTGGAAGAGTTCAGGTACCTCTGGGACTGTTTCATAAGTGAGGGAACCAGGGAGTGAGAATTTGACAGATTTATTGGTGCGGCATCTGCAGTAAAGTAGATGCTGTAATGGCCTGTTGTGGTAAAGAGAGAGTGCTGAGCTTGAAAACAAAGCTGTCCATTTACCAGTCAGTCTGGTGTACAGCCAGGTCACACTGGAGACATTATGTCTCTTGGCTGGTTCAGATACATCCACAAGGTGATTCCATTAGTTTCAGTTTGTGTCAGTTCAGTTCTTCTATTATGTTTGCTGTTCCTTAGAACTAGATAGTCCCTCTCCTCTCTGTAGCTATGGCACCGCATCCATACACACTTTATTAATGACACTTTCAGACAGTTATTAAACAGTAGCTTATAAACTATGACTCTGTGTGACAGCTCAACTCTCAGAAGTGAAGTTTGCGATGTTATTTACTGCTCTCTTGTTTTGGAGAAGCTTATGGATGGTCCGTTCTGCTTTCTGATGTAATAAACACAGAAACACAGCTATTTTTAGAGTTGTAGAAATAGCTTTAGTCAAAACTTGTTAACCAGACCTGACACAGACTTGATGCAGTAACATAAAAAAGATTTTTAAGAGCTTTTCTGTAAAAGATGTGAAATTGCAGTGTGTCCAAATGTCTGCCTGGTGCTGTGTATATAATGTGTAAAGACTCAAGAAGAAAATTTTTTCTGGTAAACTGCTGAATGCAGTTAGTCATAAAGCTCCACTTCATTTCAGCCCTCTTCTTCGTCCTTCGGCTTCTCCCTGTAGGGGTCGCCACAGTGGATCGTCTGCCTGCATCCCATCGTATCCCTAATATCCACTGCATTCCACTACAGTCATCACATATTATAGGAGTGGTGTGTAAAAGGATTTGTTTTTAAAAAAAACTGTGAAGGAGTGAGAGCATAAACTGTTCTCTACACCTAAAATCAATGGTGGTACAAATCAGGATTGCTTCTCGGTAACCTCTGTCTTTCTCTCCCCCACGCTCCACTTTACACCTCTTCTCCTTCTCCTCCTCCTTCTCTCTGCCCTCCCTTGAACAGTTACTTCTCCCCTCCTTATCAGATGCTATTTTTACATTCTCCTCCTCCTCCTCCCAGCCCTGCTCTCATGTTCCCCTCCTCCACTTGAGGAGTTGAGCATCCATCTGTTTTCGAAATGAAACGATGACTTGTTTGTCGGATGTGGTGTCTGCTCAGCTGCTTTATGAGTCAAGGCTGTTTACACATATGCTCCATATATACACATATATGTCTGTGGACAGGATGGTGATTTACTGGCAGTTGGCTCGTGTGGATAACAGGCATCTTCGGTACATAAGGGGATGTTATACTGATGCTTATTCATCTTGTTGTTGAGAGCGATAACTAATCAAAGATCATCTATTAGTTCCTTTTAAATTCTAAAAATGTCAGTCGGACAAATCAAGCAATTTGAAAAGAATTTAAATTTTTCTTCAGCACAGAAAACAATTTTATTATAAATTTTTCTTTTTCATTAAAGCCAACTGTAGTTTTTTATGTTCACTGCCTGAATTTAAATGAAGGAAACTGATTATTTCTAAAAAGAAAAAGAATATAAAAACAACACAGACCAATAAAATAACTTCAGTGCACTCCCAGGCCTCCACAGTACACTCGATCAAACCATTTTTTAAACTTCTCATGACAGCGAATAAAGACGGCAGGAGTGGAAGCAATCTGCCGACTTGGCGTGCACACTCGGCATTTCGGCACACACTTCTGCATATTAAGCATCACACACTGTGGTTTGTGATTTCTGGGAAGGACGCGAATACAGTCCCCTCAGCAGGTTACGTTTAGACAGACACATCAGGGAGTGTATGCTGAGGCATTACAGCGCTCTGCTTTCTGTTCCGCTAAACGCTGAAAGTCCGGCTCACCGGTGCAGAGCTGCTGCCACTGGGAACATCTTATTAATTAGGTTTTACGAGGATTAATTGTTGGAAGTCGAGTATTTCCTGCAGAGCAAGAAGAAAAACTGCCTCATTTTCAAACGGAGCTTCAACTAGAGAGTTGAACTTCCTGTTGGTGCTCATATTGCAGGGTCAGTGCTGTGTTATCTTGATGACAAAATTTAATTAGTTACAGTAACAGCACTGATTGGTATTAAGAATGTAATTATGTCAGATTTAAGGCTGTGACATGCAACTGTTGAAATATTTTCTTTAAATGAACAACACGAACAACGTTCATTAATAAAAAGAAGAAACCAAAAAGGTTTTATGTAGGACTGTCATAGAACGTCATAGAAGAGAAATTCAGATATTACTCCACAAATAGTGAAATAATTAGTGCAAATTTCTGCTCAGCAAGCTTTACTTTATATAGCAGTGTAATAGGCAAGTTTGCAAAGAGATGTGTTGCATCCGTGCAGCCTGACTCAGATAGATTGCAATGTAATCTGGTAATCTGTCTGCATTTATAAAGTAATTGAAAGTTATTTGGGAAACTTCTCCAATCTGGCTGAGTGTCACGGCAGTCATTTCAAAACCAGACTGCCGATGTTTACAGACAGGTTGCCTCCCACCAGGCCACTTGTGCAACTGCAAGCATTTGCCAGGCAATCACCAGGCAACTGTTGCTAGCAGGTTGCCATATATCTACAACTACAGCTACAACTGTGACTGAGCTATTAGTGAATGCGAAAAGAGAAATGGTCAAATTAATCTCAAATAAACCTTTGAACAAAAGTATATATCTGAAATGTTTCATCCAGAAATACTCTTACCTGGATAACAATTCTTAAAATTGCATCTATTGTTTGATTCTTGTTGCAAAAATACAGAATCTATGAGGACACAAAATCAGCTCTTGTCAGGCATTTAACTGTGGGCACAGGAGGGAGTGCAGTATGACTGAAATCCTCAGTTCGTCATGAACTTCGTCATTTTATTCTAGTTAATTTACTGTATTAAAAACAGTAAAATGTGTTAATGTAGGCATGAGGTGTGAAGCTATGATAGATCATCATTGTACACACAAACCGGGACATTAACACATCACCATAACCTTTTATATGTGCGTTAGAGGCACACATGACAGTCTGCAGTCTTCTCCCAGGTGATAGATGCTGCTGCTGACAAAATACAAAAGCGATTTTTGGAAGCTGTCAATCAAACACAGGTTTCTGCAGTCAGCTTCCTCTTTCAACACTGCCTACTCTGCTCGCCAGCAGTAATGACATCACTGTTGGCTGCGTGCATGAGTCTGAGTCTGAGCCTGATGAACATCAAGACCTGTGACCTCAGATTACCGTGTCTTTGATAAAGCATGTCCAAAAAAATAAAGTTATGTAAATGACAACATGGTACATAACATGCTACTCAAAATAATTAGC
This sequence comes from Perissodus microlepis, assembly GCF_051167445.1. Classification (NCBI taxonomy): domain Eukaryota; kingdom Metazoa; phylum Chordata; class Actinopteri; order Cichliformes; family Cichlidae; genus Perissodus; species Perissodus microlepis. The sequence goes on from NC_140477.1 coordinate 30,872,346, forward strand.
ATTTGTCTCTTTAAACCTGTGACTATGCAGTTACTGAAGTGACAAATCTGTCACCAGGGAAGACTTTACCGACTCCCTGTGGGGTTTTATCAGTTTAGTAGCTTGAATAGAGGATGTCTTTGTTGACCACACAGTGTCCTAACAGAGAGGTCACAGCCACAGCCACGTACGCACACCAGCCATGCTGATAGGATCACTGGTGCAGAGTATTATCAGAGGCGGATCTGACTGAGTGCGACAGGGTATCCATGGGAGGTTTATCCGTCACGGATCCAGAAGGCAAAACTGACAGACTGGTACCCGTTTCCAATAGCAACTAAGGACGTGATCATTTTTTGATAACGTTACTGGAGTAAAAAACAATGATTGATTTTAAGGCAGAGGAGTGCATTTCAAAGGTCAAAATCAATGAGGGTCACGGTACGGCATTCACGCCAGAAACCAGCGGTTCGTGGAAAGAGCAAGTTGGCGGTTTGTTGAAAGTTACCACACACATACACTCACACAATGAAAACAGCTTGTCAACCCCCAGAGATAAAATGGTGCGGTTGGTTAATAAAGAATGTGAAATCTAAAATATCCATCACTGTGTATATTAGTGGGTTTCTTCCTGGTGTTTCTACATGAGGCATAAACATAGGCCTATAATTAGACTTGTTGCTGTGAAAATCCCAACCCTGTGCACGCCTGCTGTCTCCCTGCTTCTCTGAGCCTCGCCACGCTCCGAACATCCTCATACTTTTTTATCATTTTAACCTCCCGAGTATCAGCTCGGAGGTTGTTTTCTGTTATTTTTTATTGTTATTTGAAGGCATTTCTGTTTATTACATGCTTGCTGGTGGGAAGGACGGAGACGTTTATTTGATAGAGGTGGCAGACTGTATAAAAACGGCTCCTCGGCTCATAACATGCGTACTTATATATTCTGACGATACACAGGGGTGCCCGTATAACATTTTGAAATGTACCTCGTTTTGTGTAGCAGCTCCGGCGCAACACTTTAGAGCCTTGCCCATGGGCACTGTGGGAGACATAATGATGAATTTCTGTGAGTAAACTACTGAGCAGAAGATGTGCTGCCAGTGAAATTTAAACAGATGCTTTGCATTTTTCCAATTTTTCACTTAAACGCTATCAGTGACTGAAAGTGCAAAGAGATTTTTAAATGTTGACTGCATGACGTCTCCTGTTCTGGACTCTGTAGAAAGCATGTTGGAGACATTTTTCTTTCAGAAGTTCTCTTATTTAAGAAAAGGAACAACACATTTTGATAAATGGGCTGGTTGTTACATAGTGCTTTTCTACTCAGTGCACTTTGTTAACCTAATATTCACACACTCAGCTTCCGTGAGGGGTGACTAAGGGTTCAGTATCTTGTCCAAGGGGATACTTGGACATTGCAGGTTGGAGGAGCCAGGGATCAAACCACCGACCTTCTGATCAGCAGATGAATCACTCAACATCCTGAGTCATAAGTTTTGTAGGTTGAAACAGACAACTATAACTTGCACGGTTAATGAACACAACAGTCCAATCGCACTCTTGTGGTCCTGAACAGGTGCCTCTGTGAACAGCTATCAATCATGATGACTGGCAGACTTTTCATAGCAAGAAGCTAATGAAAACAAACTGAACAAACATCAGTGTGATAAGGAGCCCTTAATAAGTCAGAGACCATATTGAGGGGAGCAGTTTATTTGACACGCTACCCCTCACGCTAACCCCCAACCCCATACTCACCGGATGAACTATTCGAAATGGTGCATATTTAACAGGAGCTTGTTGACGACACTGAGTGCAGATGGGGTTTATTGCTTTATTTGAACATCCGACTCCTGTGATGTGAAAGTGCAAAACCGATCGGGGGGTCGTCACACTCAGTCAGCTTCTCCCTCATTTCGAGGCATGACCCGGAAACGACCGACCTAATGTTGGCCCAACCGCAGGGATTTGATGTTCCCTGCTGAGAAATGACAGTGACGCTGGAATCAGCCTCTATTGTGCCCTTATTAACCAGCTTCCACACTTGCGCGCACGCAAACATGCACAATAATATATTGCCACCTCTTTCACTACCTTCCCATCATCACCGCTGCCGCCGCCAACGCCGTGCTGTTGGATTAGGGGCTGATGCCTAATCTCCTGCTAATCCTGGCCTGTTAATCTGTGTGTTAGCAGTTCTTAGCTCACAGCATGATTTCTGAAGCGCTGACCTAACCACTGAGGGAATAACACACACATACTTACTGAGTCATTGCATATTTGTTTCTGGATTTTTCTGAATCTTGCCCTTCTCGACGTCTTTACATTCCGAGAAACTCTCATTACAGCTCGGGATACCTAAGTGTCCTTTTGGTTTGTTTCAGTGAAACAGAGCTCCTGTTTACAGTCAGTTGTTAACACCCCCCCTTCGAGTTGCTGCAGTAGCTGAAGTGATCTTTGCCTCCCCAGAATTATCCTCATACTTGCACAAATGTGCACACTCACATGGAAAGATGCTGACTCTGTGCATCGTGGCACACACCATTTGGCACGTGCTGGGATTTTTTCACAGACTGGGTGAAGGGGAGAAAAGTGGTAGTTAGCTTAAGAGCCTTTAACTACTCCAAGAAATGACATAGAATTATGGCATTATGCAGCAGTGCTGGTGCCATGTGAACACACACATTGACACACACACATGCTGAGCAGCAGCACACCGAGCTGGATATTTTAAGTTCACTAGCTGTACAAAATAAGAAAAGGCTTTCCCACCCCTGCACCACCCTCTCTTTTTTTCTGACTCTGTTTAGCTGTTTTTCTTTTGTCTTTTTTTAAAACCCTCCTTTTCATTTTCATTTAAATGAAAGCACATTGTCAGAGCATATTAGCATTCATCTTTCCCTAAACATGTCTATCTATTGAAGATAATAAATATGGAGTTTATTTACCTGCGGCAAATAAAACTTCTTCTTCTTCTTCTTGTGTCTTTTTCTTCTTCCTTTCCTTCATTTTCTTTTTTTTTCTTGTTCTCTTCTTCTTTTGACTGCTTATAGCGTAGTAGGCAGAAAAGAAGAACAATGACTGTAAGTGCTGACACTTTATGCTAATGTAACTTGCCTGCAGATCTGACATTATTTCATTTTTAGACACCGGATGAAACTGTCCGTCCACCACTTTGATTCAGATTCAAGTAATATCTCCATAGCGATCAGAGGGTTGTCATGAAAATTGATACAGACATTTATGCATCCCCAAGCTTGAATACTAACAGTATCTCCTCAACCATGTCTCTATCAAGTTTCCATCAAGTGAGAAGGTTGGGCTTGGATTTTAATATTAATTAAAATTGATCGGCTTCAGCAGGACGGTGTATTTACTGCTAATTAGCACTATGTTACATGAAAAACTAAGGTAATCGATTTTACTATGGATTACATAGCATCAAGATGTTAACTCTCCGGTGTTAACAACACTCTCCGGGATCTGATCTTCCAAGATCTTCTTGTCCCTCTCTGAGGACAGAGACCCTGAACGTGGGTCAGAACATGGTTCTTGTTCTGGTGCTGCAGTGAGTTTTTGCACATCCTTTTTCTTGGTGACTTGTCTCCTTTTACTGAAGAGGTTGCAGATGGAATTGTGGCTGATTAAGTAGCCAAATTCCAGCATTTCCAGTAAACCATTAAAGTGTGTTGAAGCACTTCTAATCCTTGTTCAGCTGCTGAAAGTAAACCAGCTGTACACCAAGACCCCAAGGCAGTACAGTGTTAGCGTTGTCTCCTCACAGCAAGAGCATCTGTGTGGAGTTTGCATGTTCTCCCTGCGCCTGCATGGGTTCAAAAGTCCAAAGGCATGCTTGTTAGGTTAATCAATGATACTTTAATTGTAGCTGTGACAATGAGAGTGGTTTTGTGTCTCTCTCCTTGGAATAGACTGGTGACCTGTTCAGGGTGTTCCCCACCTTTCACCCTATGACAGCTTAGATAGACTGTCGCTCCTCGTGACCCGGAATTGAATGAGTTCTTAAAAATGTACATTTTTCTTCTAAAGTTTCTGTTTTGTATGTAACATTTCAAAAATGGTGACCTATCACTTTGTTCTGTGTTGCTTATTTAATCTCATTCACATTAATTCAGTCTCCTGCCAGTTCGGCCCAGAGACTGGTCTGTGACATCTAGAACCATGGGAAAATGTGCATTCCCCGACTGGTTGGCGAATAGTGTAAATGGTGATTGCATCACAACTCTCAAGCAATGTGCACATGATGTCACGTGTTATATCTCTACAGTAGCCACTTGTGGCACGAATGACGGACCCTACCACATACTTGCACTTTCCAGCGCACTTCTTTATTCGCTTGCTGTATACTCCAACACACTCGACAGCTACACACACAACAACAACAACAACAACCCCCTCAGGTCCCAGCACGTTTAATACAGGGGAGACATCATGAGCCGATGGAGCTCCGGTGTGTCAGCCTCCCCTGCAGCCACACCACGAACCACGCCCTGCCACACCACTGTAAAGCTAGCCATTAGTTTTGAGGCTGTTAAGCCTCGTCCGTTAGCTGTGTTGGTTAGCATCACTGCACTACTGAATAGAATGCTAATGAGAAACTGAACAGCAACAGAGTGTACAACAGGACTTGTATTATACATCACTTCAATTCTTTTGCAGTAAAAATAGTGGCTCCAGTTGCTATTTGGAGCAGATCTTCCAACTGGTGAAGTATCTTCCCACTCTAATCAATGGTAAACACCATACTGTGTTATGCATCCGCAAGCGTCAGGAAAAACAACATCCACCTCTCTTTCACTTTGAACTGGTAATTGGTAATTTTGTAACTAAGTGTCTATCAGTTATGACGTTAAATCACAAAATCACAGAGAGAAGCTGTATCAGACTCTTAAAATGAGATTACAGCCACATAATTTACTCTTTTCCTCCTCTCTCTCGGTGTCTGCTTCTGCCTCCGTCGATGGTTTCTCAGTCCTCCCGTTCCTCCTTTCATTTCCATTTTATTGCCTCGCCACTCCTCTACTTCTCTCTCCTCTTCCATCATTACAGCTCGTGGTTCTCTCCTGCTCTGCCCTCCTTTGGCTTTTCACTGGATAGTAAAAAGGTAAAAGCGTACTTTGGGAGGAAGGCCATGTGGGACGTTAAATCACATACAGGTGCCCTTAAATGGTGAAGGGACTGTGACGGAAACACACACATGCACACATGCGTACACACACACACAGATGTACCATCAGCCCCTCATTTAGGTAGCAGTAATTTGGCTCAGTAAGTGACAGGGTTATTGTAAGACGCTCATTAAGAAAGGGAAGCAGCGAGTAAACGTCTGACTCAAGGGAATAAATTCAAACCACTGTGCCACTTTTACTGCTCAGCAATAAGCTGCTTTGATGTGGTGTGTGATGTCAGGGCTGGGGCAGACTCGGGGCATGTGAGAGTGTGTATATGTTAAAAATGCTGCTTCTTATACAGCTGATTTCACACTTTATTTGTAAAGTGATCTAAAGAAAATGCGAATATATTTCTTTTTTTTTTTTGCCCTGCTTATTTGTGAGCACTGTACCATGCGCACGTGTCTGTTGTTAAGCATCCAGAGGTCAGAGGTCACATTAGTTACAACGTGATAGGCTGTTACTGCACTAACTCAGCGCGAGGTCATTTCCCATAACTAACTTTCATCTCAGCAGGAGACACGGAAGAAAGGACGGAAGGAGCGATGCAAGAATGAAAGGAAGGAGGCAGTGACAGAGTGAAATTGAGAGATGGAGAAACAGATTTAAGGAGAAGAGTTAAAAGGGAGGCAGGATGAAGTGAAAGACTGTTAGGAAAGTTAGAAGGAGTGAGGAGAGTCAGATGCCGGCACAAGGTCAGGAAATTGTTGCTTAATGAAGTGACAAAAAACTGGCGATTTGGAGGTGGTCTGATTTCCCAAAGCTGTGTCAGACAAGGAGAGTTTTGCTTAGAATTAAACTGAAGCTGATATTTATCATTATGAAAAATGGCTTTGCTATAAATAGTTTCTCATTAATATTGCCCCATGTTTATGTTATGTCACCCGACTCGGTTGCTAGATCCATTCAGCTAAGCATCTGCATGCAGGGTGATGCTGCCTCTAGTCTCACTGTGTAGACAAATACTGTAACACTGAAACAAGATGAAGCAGGTCCTAATGTGAGACAGTTATTTTAGCAAGTTAATATGCACTGACATACAGAGGTACAACTTTAAAGCCGGCTGCTGGCAGATAAATGAAGAGAAGCTGTATAGGGAGTGGGATTGTTTCAGCTAGTGCGCCTTTTCATGGTTTGTACAGTTGCTGCAACAGGGAGGTGGAAAAGTTGTCAGTCTGCTTGTTGCTGTCTTGTTATGATAGAAATAATGAGAGAGTCTGTGCCAGCATTCATTCGTTCCTGAGAACACACACTGCATGAGAAGATGACTCACTGATAGGATGAGGTTATTTTTTGTTGTTCTTGGACTTATCTGAACCTGTTGAAATATTTGTATAATTACTATCCCCATTAACTCATAAGGGTTGTCAAATGTTGTTATTACTACTTTGGAATATTGATAGTTTAATGGGTTGCAGTTCATTAAGTGTTGTGCAACCATACGCACACTGCACAAAGGTCTTGAGATATCCTTTATTTCTTTACGTTTTGCTAGGAAACTGGAAAATAGCTGCAGCGATTTACTGAAGCATGCAAACATAGATAGAAATGCAGGTTATAAGGCAAATGCATTGTATAATTCTTACATGCTTGAAAGTCATTATTTGGGAACACCACCTGACTTCTGCCAATCTTCAGGAGCAGTTCTCCAGGTTTCTAGCACGACATTTAAAGCTATTCCTTGGATGTTGGAGGAGGCCTCTAGAGGAGGCCAGTCCAAACTAAAAATGAGAGCATCAAAACTGCAGATGGTTTAAAGTTGAGCCAAGAAATTTATGCCGGTTTACAAGTTTGAGTTCATGTCTTTTTAAGGATAGAAGCAATCATAACAAAACCTGCCTCTTATAGACATCCGACAAGCCTCCCTGGTGAGCAAGCACTTGGCTACAAGTGGGAGAAAAAGCTTGCTTTTTATTAGAAGGAAATCCCAGACAGAACCAGACTCAGCATGGGCCACAGCTGCCTAGACTGGTTGAGGTGAGAGGAGAGCAGAGATATGAAGTGTGAGCACTGAGAAACAAGAAAACAAACACTGAGCAGACTGGTGGGGCTCCTGAGCCAAACGTGTGCAGTGCTGTTTGTACTTTGTCTGATCATCAAACTTCTTCTTTTTAGACACATTTTACAAAAGAAATTGCAAACTGATTTATCAAGAACGGCTACTTTCAGACTTATTGTTTTGTTTTTGTTTTGAACAGGCAGCTGTGATGCACCACCCTGGGAGCGCTGTCATATTTTACTCCTTCAGCAGCTAAAACAGTCTAACGTATAGCCTCACATCTGGAAACTAGTCATCTGAGATACTTTAGTTATGGTTTATAGTGTGCTGATTCAGCTCGAGCGCATTCTGCCCGACCTCGGAGAAATATTATTGTGCAGTGTTGGTGCAGGTTACGTGATGGAGTACGTTTGCTGTGGCCGAGGGCGTAATTAGATTTACACGTCTCATTTAACCTGCTAGATGCCTCCACGGTCTCGGATATTGGAAGCATCTCATGAGTTTTTCAAGTAAAGCAAAATGGATATTGTAATTGTCATGGTGCAAAAAAAAAAAAAAAAGGTATTTTAATTAGGTAAAATTAAAGAAAGTGCACACTAAACAACTTTTAACCAGCTCAGCAAAGTTCATTTAGGTGCTTAATTATGATTAAAGATACAATTACAGAGTCGGTTTAGGGCTGTTTGGGTTTTTTGCCTTGGTTCATAACACCTGGGAAAGGTTTTTTGCAGTGTGATGTTTTCACAGAAATGCTATAATAGCTTTGTAGGCAGTGGTGTGTGTGTGTGTTTGTGTGTGTGTGTGTGTGTGTGTGTGAGTGCTAGAAAGACACAAGATTATCCTGTATGTATGTTCCATTTAGAGTAACCTACAACCTCAGGGTATTATGTCTTTATGAGTAACATCAAATGTCTCCCACCTTTGTCTGTGCGCGTGTGTGTGTATGTGTGTGTGTACTTGCATGGTTTAGATTAATAAAGGCTTATAATCTACATCTAATTTTAATAACTGGTGCGTGTATTTATGAAATGCATTAACCTGATCTTCTTAATCGTGTGTCTGGTGACCTTGATCCACCTAATGATGGCCTCAAGGGGACAAGAGCGGGTTTGTGTGTGCGCATGCATGTGTGGGCGCCTGTGTGTTTGCACGGTATGTTTGTAACAGTTTTCCTGGACATTGCTAGATTTTTGTGGTCCATGTGATTATTACTTGTTCTGATGAAGTTTTCTGAGCTTTGATGTTCATCTTAAGCGTAATGTGTGTATTCTTATTGTTAGCATTGTGCTAAGCAAGTGTATTTGTGGGTATATGGGAGTCAGATTGGTTCCTTATTTTGGCCAGGCCAGTGTTTTTTAATATTAAGAGACTTACATTGCCTGGTTTATTTACAAATTACAAAATTCACTTGGAAAAGCTTTTTTTAAAGGTGAATAAAGGTCCTATAACTTCCTTTTTTCCTGTATTTATGTAATTGTGGTTTTCATTGCAGCACAGTCCAAAAACGTATTATTATTTTATTAAGCTCATAATGGAGAACACAGTGCACATAATGGAGAACAATGATTAGGCTGGAATGAGTTTAAAAAATCTTAGCCAAGCGTAAAGTCTTGGGGAAAACAGCCCTCCAGCCACTTTAAGCACACATCTCATGTATTCAGTATAAAGAATGGTGTCAAGCTTTTAGAAATAGCCTGTTTTGTTTTATTTTTTCTCTTTTGACCGTGGCTGTGTTTGTTTGTTTTTCTAAACACGTATCTGTAGTAACATTCATGTCATCACATTGATTTCCGTGTTGAAGCCCATGTTGATCTTATTGAGTCTAAGTGAACATTGTATATGGAAGCTTATTTAAAGAATGCCAGACAAACCTAAGTCAAACTCCGACCGATGGTGATAGATACACAAAAGGACAAAAATAGACAAAAAGCATCCTCCAGGGGGTAAAGCGGTAAAACAACAAGAACATCGTCACAGACAGACACCCACACCAGCTCTTGGTGACTCTTTTAGTTATTGAGGGATGCCTAGCAAGGTCATCCATTCTGTAGATTTCCACTCTGTAGTCTGCCTTGTCATGTGTTCTGAAAATCCGGTTTTTTCGAGTTTTCCCCTCAGCAGGTCACTCTGACCTGCAGATTCATGCATCAGCTTTACAGCCGGCCTGAGTGCCATCTATCAGCCTGCATCAGCCCAGATCCCTCATGCATCAGGCCCAGGTGCCGTCGGTCTCCCACTATGCACAAAGAAAAACTTTTGGACATGGAAGAGACCTTTGACGATAACACAGCACGCAGCATATACACATATTCAGCTTAGGTGGATACTCAAACCTTATTATATTGTTCGTTCGTGCTCAAATAACAATACTGTATGTTTGTACTCCAAGAATATATGTGGTATTATATAAAGTTTAAAACAAAGTATCTTCTAGGGTGAATCTATGTAATATTCTCATGTATTAAACACTCCAGTGTCAATTACTACCTGGTGTTGTACTTTGGTGTACTTTGAGTAACATAACTTGAAATTTCAAGTTATTAGGTCACAATTTTAACCTATTAACACGAAGATTACAGAATGAAAAGAAACATTCAGTGATGCAAGCAGGGTTATATGAAGCTTGGTTAGCATAGTTTGAATTAACCGATGGATGCAGCTACCGTGACGTCACAGATCAATTTCCGAAGTGTATTTTTACCATTTTGAAGCCTTGAGAGGAGAGTGGAAATCAGGTATTTGTTTGTGAAAACACATGCTGTTGGCTGCAGCACTGAGGCACAACTTTTACTTTGAAGGCAAACAATTTCTTTTCCGGCTCCTCGTCACGGTTTCACCACTCGCCATTTAAACCGTGGCAATATCCTATCCTGTTTTAGCAGTCCTTTTTCCTTTTGACTCCCAACAACCACTCTTCTCTTGAGACTAGTGGTTGCCGAATGGTTGTAGACAGGTCTCCTGAGTGCCAGAGGCTTTATTCACTTGACCCTGCATTTCCACCGTGGTTGTCACACATAAAAATGGCAGACGAGCTAACGTCAGATTTCTGAAAAACCTCATTAGATTTACTGCACTTCCGTCTTGGCTTTGCCTAACTTGTATACTTTCATTGGGGGAGCCAGCCTCGAGTGGCTTCTCAAACAACTGCTGGTTTTGGTACGTTCACCTTTTCAGTTTCCGCTTTTGAACTCTTTCCCATAAAGGTCGCTAACAAGTATGTTTGATGAAATGTCAAACATTAATAGACTTTGATTAAAAATACAGTTGTTTCTGATGATGATTGTAGTCACAGAGTCTTAGTAGAAAATCAAGTCTGATTGGGACTTTACTTTGAATAGAGGCAATTTATCACAGTAGATCTAAGATAAGTGGTGATCGGGTCAATTTAAAGCAGTCCACTTGAGCTCTAATTAGCTACTTCAGTTGAAAGCTCATCAAATATTCTGTAGCAGCGGGAAAATATATATAACGACTTTTTCAAACCACGTACATTCCCCAGTAAGATTTGATTTAAAATCAGTAAAAGATTGGTTTCTGCACCATGCAGGAGATGATAAACACCTTATGGAGCAAAATAAATAAACAAATAAAAATCTTCCCATGAACATAAAAATGTATTTTACCGCAGGGCAAATACCAATTACGTTACTATACCCAGAGGCTGAACCGATATGTTTTGCTGTGTCTGATACAAACCAGCAGCATGCCACCAGAACACTGACAGCGCAGCATTCGAGGGAGATTAATTAATGTGTACTTAAGTGTCAAACTGAGATAAACAGACAGCTGCTGTCAAGTATTTAAATAAACTGCTGCTTCAACAATTTGTCTTTGATTAAATGTGAGTGCTGCCAAAGTAGGAATGGTGGCTTGTCTTATTCAAAGTTTGCTTGTATTGAAGTTTAATTTGAGTTTCAGTTTACTCAAAAGAGGACTGAGCATAGTCTCACTTTACAGCCAGTCCTCTGCCCCGTGTCACCCCCATAATCATAACACCCTTCCTGTTGCAGACTGGGCTTGAGTTGGGCCTTTTATCCCTGCCTGGATGACTCTCTGTTTGCCCGCAGAGCGATGCAGGTAATCTGTGCTGAGGTTTGCTCGCTTGTCGAGACGAGCTCAGGTATGTCGGGGCTATCCCAAGGAATTCAGGGGGTGGGGAGATGAAACAGCGAGGGTGTGATGCAGAGAAGAAAGTCACAGGCGTATGTTTTTGATGGGAAAAGGAAATGAATGTGGTCTCTTTGGCGACCAGTGTAAGCTGTCTGAAGGCAAAACTAAAAAGAAGGTTTGAATTAAATGGATTCACTAATGATGAAGTGCAAAATACCCTGCAGCACAACCAGGTTCTATAATGCAGCACTTAGCTCCAGGAGGGCTGTGGGAGTCTGTGATCTCTACTTGGCATTAAAGGAATTTTTCCTCATAAATATCACATCATACATTTCCACATAATCAATACCAAAGAATTTACCTCCTCGGGATTCACGCCAAGCTCATGAGGTGAAAAACGTGTTCCTCCAATAAAAAACAGGATAATCTGTATTTAAATGGATTTTGCTTTCATTGCATTCTTTGATCCTTGATCGCCAACTTTACCCAAACCATACTCTACTTACACGTGGAGATTATTGAAAACAAGTTGATTTTTCAACAAACTTTTATATCGATGCGGTCAGCCAGTATACTGGCCAAGTCTAAAAAATAATTCATGTTGATCACAAATACCAGTGCCCACATCCAACAGGCAAACTACAGAAAGATGTTCAGTTTGTGCACAACGTCAAGTTGCCGCAGTAACTCATTCACCGCCGATCAGATCTCCTGCAGTGTCGCATGTGTTTAGCCAACACTTATGTAGTAATTTTCAGGGGGATGCAGTCTGGTTTTTTTTTTTTTAAGATTGTTGGCAATGGCTTTGGATCATGCATGCACCTGAGAAACCACCCATCTGGAGTGTTCATCACCACGAGCAGCTGATAAATATTAACAGGGATAGTGCCATGGTAAAGACTGCGGCGGCATGTTTTCACAGGGTTCAGCTCAGCTGCCTTTTACGTCACAGCTGCTCTTTTGAAAACTTTAAATGAATTAAAAACACCAAACAAGCGGGTAGTGCTCTGCACGTGTATAACTTAGTGCGTGTGTGTGTGTGATTCTGCGGTCTTGTACAGTAATTATTCTGCTTTTTTTTTGATGACCAGTTTCCATTTTAGACGTTAATAGTAAAAACAGGTTTTGCTGCTGTTGTTGTTTTTCCATCCTTGGCATCTTTGAAGGTTAAAGCTTGGGTTTACTTAGCTTAAGTAATAGTTTCTCACTGCTTCCTAGGTGACTCATCTGTTTTGAATACATAACCAAGGGCAGTGGTGAACTTGTATATTATACAACAAAATCAGAAACCTCACTGAGTTTGCCTCCTTCGAGTCCTATTCTCTCCCCTGTGCACGTTTGATCTCCTCTAATGTGCTCCTTTAACTTGATCTTCATTTTGAGGATACCTTTTGTATATATGGTACATATCTGACCAGTTCAGTGCACCTAGTGGCACCAAGCACTGTTCTGGTTGTTGTCCTTGACTTTTTAGTAGAATTTCACTCCGGGGATGAGTTTATGGTGCGAAACCCAAAAATAACAAGTGTAGTTCTGTTTATGCTCCATACCTGGCACCGTTGGGCTTGGAACTGTTGGAAACTGCTGGAAACTGCTCAGTCACAGCTGGTTATTGCTGCTGAAACCCTACACTAGACATAAGAAAGTCTGTTTGACGAAACCCATTATGAGTGTAATAATAATAATAATAATAATAATAATACATTTTATTTATGAGCGCCTTTTAAGTCACCCAAGGACACTTTACAATAGGATAAAACACATAGTAAAACAATGGCAAAATAAGAACAATAAAACAAAAGCACAAGATAAAATTAACAAACGGTGGATTCACAGTGAATATGCAGATTTGAACAGATGAGTTTTGAGTTGGGATTTAAACTGGGGGAGAGAACCAGTGTTTCTTATTTCTGGGGGCAGAGAGTTCCACAGCCTGGGAGCAGAGCAGCTGAAAGCTCTGCTTCCCATCGTGGTGAGGCGGAAGGAAGGTACAGCAAGCTGGATAGAAGAAGAAGATCGAAGTGAACAGGCAGAACAGGTAGTGGTTAACAGGTCAGAAAGGTAAGGAGGAGCGAGGTTATGAATGGCCTTGAAGGTGAGCAGAAGAAGTTTGAATATTATCTGGAATTTCACAGGGAGCCAGTGAAGTTCCTGAAGAACAGGGGTGATGTGCTGGTAGAAGGGGGTTCTGGTGATAATGCGAGCAGCAGAGTTCTGAACCAGTTGAAGCTTATGGAGGGATTTTTGGGGGAGACCATGCAAAAGAGAATTGCTGTGGACAAGAATGGACGTAGACTGGGTGGAAAGAGAAGGAAGGCTGAGCTCAGATCTAAAAGGACGAGAATGGTGAGAAGACCAGAGTCAGCTCCGATTAGAAGATCGTTAGTGACTTTAAGTAAACCAGATTGAAATCTCTCGTAGATATTATTATTAACCAGGTGTAAATGAAATTGAGCTGCAGTATTTTAGAAATGAAGGGTAGATTGGAAATCGGACGGAGGTTGTTAAAATTGTTAGGATCTAAAGCAGGGTGATCTCATATAGACGACCGGGGATAAAGCTAAGCCAGAAGGAGAGATCAGGCAAAGTATTTATTTGTATAAAGAGGTTCCTGGAAATCTATTTTAGTAGAACCCTGTGAAAAAAAGAGAAGAATACTGGCATCTACCCTAGTGTGCAAATGCACTGGTTGACATGCCAGCGCATGAGACCAGAGACGCTCCGCAAAGATGGGTTGAGTCCGAAGCAAACTTCATTTGAGGCAAAAATATTTCAGGAAGCTGCAGGTTTTAGGGATAAAAGTTAGGAAGTTTAAGACGTAGCTCAGAACAAAGGATTCACTTGTTAAACTCTGACTGCAACCCCCACCCCCCACACACCTATGACATGATAATTGAAGGGCTCACATGTTTTATAACCTTCTAAAGCCATCAATACAACACATCTCGCTGCATACTTTAGCAATTCAGGACATTTTTGCCTTTATACCTGATTGAATACCACAAATGTGGCCAATTCAAACAAAACCCAGCCTCTGTATCTAGGGTTGGGTAGCTGTTAACCTTGAGGCATGAAGCATTTTAAACAGTTGGGTGTGGAGTTAAAAAAAAAGAACGTAGATCACATTTAAACCATTAAGGAATAGCAGCACCTTACAAAACCACAGCAGGGAAATTATGAACATAGCTGGTATTAACGTGCATACCCTTCATACCAGGTATCAGAAGACCTCTCATTATGTGGCCACGTGTGATTGGATGCACACCACAGACACACACACACACACACACACACACACACACACACACACGCAAAGTTGTTTAGTCATTTCTGTTTGCAAATGTCCAGCACAGGACCAGTTTGGCAAAGCCATTTCTTCCCTAGTAAATTCCTGGATTTTCTCATCCATAGACTTTACTTGGTTGCGGCATCCATGTATATTAACAGACCTTTAAGTATATTTCATCGGTCTCAAAGATGACTCTATCCGCAGGTATCAGAGGATCTTCACTGACCATATAGCCCAGGCTCTTCCCATCTCATGCTTTCCTTCCACGGGCTTCTACTAATCTCGTGTTGGAGTTGAACAAGTATGTACACCTCCATTCATGTCGCATACATAAGTGTGTGCAGTAGACCCCTGGACACATGTAACAGGCATACAAAGTCCTAAAAGAACGAGGCCCTTTCCAGCGTCCAAATGTTCCTTAAGCAAAGGAACGTCACCTCATTGTCACCACATTGTCGGTGTATTTACGCTAACACTTAGAGCTCTCCTCCTGTAATTGAGTCACATGACTCTTGTTAACACTAGGTGTCATGAACGGGGCCAAAGAATCATGGAAAAGTAACACATATATATACACAAATATATATGTGTTATATATGCTTTTCTTATCTGAAAGAGGCCTTGGGCACTAGGAGATGGATTATGTCAGTGAGGGTTCCCGTAAGTCTAGTGCAAAATGTGTGTTTACCCCTAAGGAAGCTAACTTAACTAAATATATGCTGTAGCTCGAGGGCAAAAAACAGTGTGAGCAACCAGATTTCTCCTCTCCTCTCCCCTGCTCCACTTTACTCCGGGGCACTTAAAAGTTGTGTCTCGCTTAAAAGGAGTTTCTGCCATTTTGACAATCTCACTCTGCCTCTGTGTGCAGATGAATGCCCAATGCCTCTCCATTTCCCATCACGAAACCCTCGAGCAAGCCGCTTAATCCCAGATAACCTGCACTTTGATGGACCCTCTGCTTTTTTTTCCCGGCTCTTTAAATGCACTTTCATGTGTGGGCGAGCGTGTTTGTAAGCTTGCTTTTTGTACACATGTGTTAGTGTATAACCGCTACACTCACTTCTGTCTATCCAAATAAATAAAGTTTTTATAGCAGGATCCCGGTTGCTTCCATTACCCAGAAACCCAGGAATGCAGTAAGAGCGTATGTGTTTGTAGTAAAAAAAAAACAAAAACGCCCCCGTGTCTTCACGGTCGGTAAGCAAACCGACAGCGAAATGCTAACATTATCTGCTGTGCACGCGCACTCGAAGATGGCATCAGGGTGTAGTTTTCAGAGCCCATATGACGACTTTCTGTCTTATTTTTATCTTAAGTTTTAGGTTGGATTGACACCAAATACTAAACCATAAATTTTGTCATAAATAAATAGCCCAAGTTTGTGCTTTTTCTGTCCAGTAGTGAGAATGAAATATGTATGGGAATGGGAAATGATCTCCAAAATCTACTCTGTGGCGGAAAACAAGTGCAAGAAGAAAAAAGAAAAGTGCCTCTGGTCTTCTACTTCATTACTTTGCCCAAATGTTTGTGCAAATCCAAAAGTGCAAGCACTGACTGAAGGAATGTTTTTAAAAAACGAATTTTTAATTTTTAATAAATTTTCAATCGCACACTTAAGATTTTCATATTGAATACAAAATCTCCAGTTGATAAAATAGCATTTAAAAGTTAAAATGCTGTTAAAATGGAATAAGCTATTTAGTAAAGGATTTATTTGTACTATCAAATGCTCGAAAAAGTAGCACCCATAAATGATATCTACCTGTCCAATCAGAGACAAATCTGCAGAGCTGTGTGGAAAATTGGCCAAACTGATCGTATAATATCAAAGTGTATATTTGACTAAATATGTGATTGAATGTTTGGAATAACTGGCAGTGAGGCTGTAATTACGGCGCACAAAGATGAGGATTCAGTGATTAACACCGGAAATCAGATTGAAAGGACTGTGGGCGTCGTGAAAATTCACAGCTTAAGTGTGAGGATGTGATTAGTGTTCTTTTTAAGAGCTTCTTCCAACGTGAGTTAATGATGAGGCTCGCCGCTCAGTGAAGAAGCAGGTGTGACTGGTAGATTTTTTTAAAAGCTCAGATGAGTGAAGCGTCTCATCTCAGACTGAGTGACCTACGCTTGACACTAAAGACAGAATGAAAGAGAATATCTCGGTGTTAGAGCTGATGGGCGTGTGACGGGTTTAACGCCGTGACTCTCTGTGCAAGGCAGCAAAACAAAGATTATGCCAAATATCAAAAGCAGGATGTGAGAAAAGAAGCAAGGTGATACAAAAGTCCTATTTCCTGCAATCCAGATGCCACCATTTATCTCGCTCTTGGTTATCGGTTAACACACACACACAGTCACACACACACACACACACACCACCCAGTGCCAATGAAAGATTCATGGAGCAGTGATGTTGAAGGCATCTCCCCTTCTGCTCCACTTACTGCAGTGGACAAATTCTGCCCACCAACCCACACACACACACAAACACGCGCGCACCCACACCAACAAACCTGTACACACACACCCGATTCCCGAAACTGTTAAGAAGGCAGAGAGCAGTGATGCACATAGCCTTGGGGTACTTACTCACCCTTAACCCTTCCAGACGTAGCCACACCCACACACACACACACACACACACACACACACACACACACACACACACACACACACACACACACACACACACAAATCCTAAAGGCAACCAGTCCATGCTGCAGACTGCTTTTGAGACTTTGTGAATGTTTATTTGTGTATGTGGGGAAAAGAATATTCAATTATTTCAGTTTCTGGGAATCCCCACGAGACCAGAGACAAAAAATAATAAAATGCTGAAGGCGATACATTTTCACATTTTGATTCTGCATTTCTGTGATGTTTGAATGTCATGATCAGGATTTAGTTACTGGCTAGAGGTTATGAGTAGTCTCCAGACTTGCAGCTTTTGTTTCAGAGTTTGTGTTGCACTGGTGAACCATGTGTTGTGTAAGCTGAAAAAAAAAACGACTGCAGCAATACATGAATAATATATACAGACAACGACCGAATTATTCGCTTTAAAAGGAATGAAAATGTCATTCTTTTAAAAATATTTCCCAAAAGTTTTCAAAAAGAGCAAGGAATTTTTAACACAGCTTTTCCAAACATCCTAGTTTTATTCTGGATGCTCAAATTATTTTACTTTGCAGACAGAAACCAAAGTATTTCAGAAAAAAATAAAATACCAGGGTCAAAGCATAGCTGGATAACAGCCTGGAGTCGGTGGTTGTAGTTTTCAATAAGTCTCACACACATCTCCTGAGAAATCCCAGCCCGGTTTTCTTTGGCGAATCTGCCAAGCTCCTCCGGATTCGATGGTTTGTGGCATATACCTTGGTCTTCAGTTCGGCCCACAGATTTTCAGTGGAATTCAAGTCAGGGCCGGTACATCCCAGTCAATCAATGTTCACTTTGGTCTTCGGGAGGTAGTTCTTCTCCAGGAGCAACGCATGTTCTGTATCCTTGTCGCGTTGGAAGACAAAGCGATGACCCGGACCCAGTTTTTGCCAAAGAACGCGCTTCCAGTATGGATAACGTTTCCAGACTTCAGCCTGGCTTGAACGTGTCACTTTTGTGGGAGTTTTTCTTGGTCTCCAACCTCTCTTCTTCGCGACTTTCCCATCTTGGTTAAGTCATTCACTCGTGTCTTGGCAGTTGTTCTGGGGTCTTTAAACACGTCTCTCACTAGTTTTCTTTAGAGAGTCTTTGAACTCTTTTGCTTCCTTCCTCTGTCAGGCTTGTTCTGTGTTGTGTGTCTCTCTGAATGTCTTCATGATACTTCTGACTCCAGTTTTTACAACTTGGAATTGTTGTGATAGCTTTATCCATAAATATAACTATATCCGTCTTCTGCTTTGTGAGCATCAACAATTCTTTTTGTCTAGCCTAAATGGATTTCTTTTGCTTTTGGCATGATGATTTCTTAAGTGACAGCTCAAACTGTTGCTGAGGTTTTTGGAAGATAACCCTCAGTTTTAGCATTACAATGTAAAAGAATGCATCATGCACAGCAGTGGTTTCTGCTATGGCTAAATATTAAAAGGTCTATTTGGGCTGATAATATCGACCTTGGTAATTTTTGTTTCTGTTAAATAAATAATATTGTTTGCAAACAGAAATAATATGGATTCTAAAGAAAATGAATATGTTTAGGAATGCTAAATGCAATATGGGCTCCAACGAGGGACTTTCACAAAACGATTACAGACTTTAAATCAAGTTTACACACTTCCTCAAAAAGTGCAGACACACAAATATACAGTCCGAGGGGAAAGCAGGGCAAAAAAAGTCATTGTTGGTGCTATATATGAATCAGCTATACTGTATACACTGTAAATAGTGCTCATCTTGTCTGAATGCATAAAACGGTTCCAGCAGTGTCATAAATATTTTATGAGAAGCACCCAAATTCTTTACTCTGGCAAAAACATAGAAAGAGAGTGTCCTGCAGCCAAGTTGTAATTAAGTAGCCAAATATTAGCAGAGCACTACACACAAGGAACACACAGCAGATACAAGTTAATTTCGAAGTTTTCAAATACTACTGCAGCAGTAACTAAAGTGGTCCAACAGCATCTGCATACATGCCAAATCCTGCTAACCATGTGAGAACTGGGGGGTTGGCATGTGTCGAATAAATAGAAACAAAACATGTTTGTAATACGTTAAGATGTCTGAGATGAGATGAAAGATTTCTGTTGTCTCATTCTGCATCTTATCGGCACCACTACGTAGAGATTAGCCTCATTGTAATTGTAACATCTTGATGTTTGGCAGTTATTAATGTTTTAATCTTTCTGAGGAGGTTAGCAAGTAGATGTGGAAATACCTGCCAATTACAAAGCAAAGCTACAGCTGATTGGAGCGTGAATTATTTTGCACGCATTAATTTAGCAGAATACAATTTTGTCCTCGTTGTAGCTCTAGATTTAGAGATATTACAACAGTAGACTCAAAGTGCACTCAAATGTTAACCTAAGATGGTGCTAGATGCAAATTCAGGGGGGGCCTCATACTGTCCAGCAGTAGCTGACATATTTCAATCTAAGATAAAGTGGTGAACTGACTGTTGCCATCCCGATGAGTGATAATAGAATCATTACAGCTCCCGTCTGCACCTCACTCTTCTTTAAGCCCGGTGTTCGTGGTTGTTCGGTATGGTGGAAAACGGACATGTTCGAAAGCTGACAAGTTCATTTATTAGATAATGTCAATTCAGTTAAGCCCAATTAATTAATTAGTGTCCCTCTCACTGCGTCAGGTGAACATCTGAGGATGTGTCCTCAGGGCCTGACTTGCTGTACCAGCGCAATGGAGGAGGACCTGGCCGGTTTGAGCACCAAAGAAACAGAGGGACTGATCAGAGAGGCCGGCAGGTCGCTGCAGGCTGTCTTCAATGGTCTCCACAGGAGCTTTGACAGTAAGTACGGTGTATGTGTGTGTGTGTGTGTGTGTGTTTGTGTGCGAGACACTCATTACTAGCTGAGCTCGATAGCCAAGCTTCAGAAGTGAGCCCAGAGCAGTGTGACATTAGTGTGTTGTGTATCTTTTTGTTTGTTACAAGCTCTGCCCGTGCACACCGCTCAATACTACAGCTGGAGAGGGTGGGTGTGTGTGTCACTGTACAAAAGTGTGCGTGTGTGCGTCAAGGGGACCCCTGACTGGGTGCTATAATGAGAGCGGAGTCAGGCAGAAACAATGAAACACGATAAGCTGATCCCCTCCTCTCAGGGGAGCCACACACACACACCCACAAACAGAGGGGTGTCCCCTGGGGCAATGGCTGGTTCAGCTAATGAGCAGTTGACCCACTGAGGAGCCGTGTCTGCAGATCACTGCACATCAGAGGAAGAGAGAGGGATGTAAGGGAGGAAGAAGACTGAGATCTGCCGCTGCTAACATCAGCGAAACAGACTAATGCAACCAGAGAGGAATGTGTCATTAGCGCTGAGAAGAAACAATGTTTCAGGATAAAAATAAGTAAAGAGAAAGACAAGTGAGAGCAGGAGGAGGAGGAGGAGGAGGAGGAGGAGAGGACAGTATTATTAGTCTGAAGGCAGCAGGCCACCTCGGTAGCAGTAACGTGGCCGTCCATCTGGATGTTGTTAGAGCAGACTGGCACTGGTCCATGGCCTTTGAAGCATGAGGGAAAAGCCCAGACCAGTATACTGCAGAGACAGCTCGCTGACTCCCTCGTTCTCTCCTGTTGGCCTCTCGCTCGCTTTGTATCCATCTGTCTGCAGAGATAAATTAAACCTAAATAAATCTTAAGTCAAATATTATAAACGAAATGTGCGTGTTGACTGGGCAGTGAAAATAGTTCATCTGCATCGTGGCTGTTTAACAGAAAGGCCGTTAAAACAAAAATGACAAATGACAACGTGTGAGGTGAAAAAAGTCGTTTATAGTAAGAAAGTCGCACTGAAAACTGACGCATTCCCCTCACCTCTCTAGAGTTTTACAGTCCACCTCGGTTGTTTTTAGAGTTACGGTTCACAGCCCCATTACGTTGGCCCTGTCTCAGCAATATAGTAACTAGCTTCCACATGCACAGCGTGGTAGGTGCTCTTTCATCAAAATCCACCTGATAAACTCACTGTAACACTTCCTGCTCAGCACCAGCCTGCAGATTTGGTATGATATCGGCCAGCTCTTGAATCTAGCTGCTAAAAAAAGCCACATGGATTACTCAGCTCAGATGAAACCAGACACAAATAAAAGGACATTTTTGGAGTGTCTAGAAACAGAAATCCAGATGATTGCTGTTGCTGTGTGTTTACTACACGTATAAATAGGTATTTGTTTGCTACACTTGATGTGTCGAGTATGTGCATGTAATTCGCCTTGTTGTGGAGCTCTGGTTAAGGTGAGGCTCTTCTTCTCCTTCCCTCCTCCAGTGTATTTCACTGAGCTGCACGGTCGCTCCGAGCGCTCCCTGCAGGAGGTGCTGTCTCCTCTCGGCCCGCTGTACTCCCAGAACAGCCGTCTGTACGGGGATCTCTACACAGACCTGCGTCAGTACTATCGGGGCTCTGCTCTCAACCTGGACGAGAACCTGTCCGAGTTCTGGTCCCGCCTGTTGGAGCGCACATTCAAAGCTTCTGCACCCACAGATGTGAGTAAAGACCAAGTATCCTTTTTTTCAGAGAGTGTAGGGAACTGACTCCGCTGAGAAAATAATGTTACAGCTAATTCCAGTTGGGTCCCCAAGTGTTGGCCAAACTGGAGATTCTTGATGTGGTTTGGGAATTCCTTTGCCTTTGCTCTTACTCTGGAAGATCTTGTATTGTTTCTAACAGCGTACCCAGCAACATATTTCATCCGCAGTGTGTCCACTTCCACTGTCACCTCTGTCTCACAGGTCAGCTTATCAGAGGACTACCTTGAGTGTGTTGCTAAGCAACAGGAGACGCTGCGGCCGTTTGGAGACGTCCCTCGAGACATGAAGGCGAAGGTGATCCGGGCGTTTGTCACAGCCAGGTCGTTTGTCCAGGGGCTGTTAGTCAGCGCAGATGTGGTCAGGAAGGTCTCACAGGTGAGCGTGCATGCTTGTAATACTCATTTAGGTGTTGGGATCCTCCCTCTTTGGGGGAGAAATGGCAAGTCCCCATGAGGTATATAATTAAATATGAGAGTGAAGCAAGTAGCAGTTCAGGTTCAGGTTAGGGTAAAGCCACATGAACTCAGTGAAAGGCAAATGATGTCCACTGAAGTCATGGAAACACGAACGTCTGCGCACACACAGCCTGTGTCTGTGTGTGTGTGTCTAAGGCCTGCCTGGCGTAGTCCCAGGAAAGCAGAGATGATGGCTGCATGATCGTCACACCCTGGCTGCCAGAGAAAACGTCCCCACCCTACAAATGAGAAACACAAAGATCATCAGAAATGAAGTGTCAGACTCTGCCATGAGAACAAAGCTCTCACTTGGA
The DNA here is from genome assembly GCF_051167445.1 of Perissodus microlepis. Taxonomy (NCBI): domain Eukaryota; kingdom Metazoa; phylum Chordata; class Actinopteri; order Cichliformes; family Cichlidae; genus Perissodus; species Perissodus microlepis. The sequence goes on from NC_140477.1 coordinate 30,894,888, forward strand.
GGGATGACAGCAAATTATGGGTGTGATGATGTTTTGTTTTTTTTCTCCAGCTCTTGCTGCAGTTTTCTCATCTCTCGGGGACGGAGCGCGTCAGATTTGGCTGTTTGTGTTTGTCTGCGTTTTATGGTTTGCAGCCTCCTCTTTTTTAATGTTTGATTTAGGACACAAAGAACAAGAGCAAGGCATGCCTTCGGTTCATCACTCGTCCCAGATGCCAGTATATCAGCAGTGCATAAATCTTTGTTTTTTTAAAAGCAGGAATTGGGTACTGTTAAGCCCATTTTCCCAAAACTCGGCATGTTTCTGGTTTCCCGTAGGTTCCATTCATTTCTTGTTGATATGAAAATCTGAGCACATTCTTGAAACCTGCTCAAGTTGTGCACTCCATCGCAGCACATGTAGCCCATCTCGTTTAGTTTTTGTCAAAACTTCATTAGCAGCGCAGACTTTTAAACACATGAAAGACATTATCGCATGGAAAAATGTGTGACGCAAATGAATGCAGACCTCAAGCTGACAGCGACTGTTTCCACACGAGCAGGTCTCGAGTGTGTGCTGACTGAGTTTCAGAATGCACAGAGATGAATGTGTGAGGGTATGCAAAAGAGCACGGCGCTTATTAAAATCAGACAAACACACCTTTGTGTGCTGTTGTTTCTCTGATTTGAAGCGTCCCACTCTGAGATGTGACAGCAGTCGTGCTGAAGCTGACAACATTTCACGACTTGGGTTCATAATCAGAAGCTGAGAGAGCAGCAGTGTTGTAAAAAGACAGACAGGCAGGGTCATCATCGCCTTCCAGTTGCGCCTGTATTTCATTTTATGCTGCGATAGCGCCCTCTACTGTGTGTTTTTAATTAGTTCCCTCATTGAAAGGACAGGGGAAAGAACTAATTTCTGTTTTTTACCCCTTAGCAATGAAAGACAGAGGGGGGCAGGCTGACAATAGGGGTGGACAACAAACTTTGTGAAATAACGTGAGAAAGCGGCAATATAGGATTTACAAAATAATGTTGCAGCTATTAAAAATCTCAGACAAGTTCAGATCTCAGTGACCTCAACATCAAGGGTTAGTGTTAGGTCACAAGGTTTTTTGAAAATCTTGTAAATCCAATAACTAGAGAAGGAAGTCACCTGGGATTTCACATTTGCACCACAGGTGCATCTCCTGGGGCGGAGGGGTAGCGCTGGTGACTGCCAATATTTTTTGTTCTGTCTTTTTTCCTGTAAGAAACATAAACTTCCTTCTTTTTGAATGAAACCAACTCTTCCATTCACTCATACCAGGTTTCTCTGAGTCCAGAGTGTGAGAGAGCCTTGATGAAGCTGCTATACTGCCCCCATTGTCGTGGCGTGGCCTCTGCTAAACCTTGCTCCAGCTACTGCGCAAACGTCATGAAGGGCTGCCTGGCCAATCAGGCTGACCTGAACCCTGAGTGGCAGAACCTTATAGGTGAGACATACTGAAAATCTTACTAATCCTCTGAGAATTCACTTAAATAGTTCATTTAACAATTCTGCTAAACAAAAAAATCAAAAAACACTGCCCGGTTAAAGTCGCTGTCCTCACTCCCCTGTTAAGACACGATGATCCAGGTGGCGTCTAGCTTCAGCACAGAGCCCAGCCTCGACGTGGTTCTTTCTTCCATCCCAGTTCGAATCTACGAGGCGGTGCACTACCTGCAGGAAAACATGGATGCTTTTACAGCTAAGGCAAGCTTGTCTGACTCAACACCTATATTAGTTTTTTATCTCCAAATAACCAGCTCATCATCCAAACCTTTTACTTCTGTACTGGTTTTATTCCCATGTTAAGGAACATACAAAGTCATATAAGGACAGAATGGTGGATCCATAGTTTAAAGGTTGACACATTAGTTCACACATTTGTGTAACCAGGAGAAACGAATCCCTTTGGGGGTTGCATGGGGAAGGTTGTCTGGCAAATGAAACATACAGCTGCTATGGTGACCCCTTGTGAATAAGGGATCATAAAGAACGTAGCACCATCCAGATAAGTCCGTCAGAAGAATGGAGAGCATTATTAGCTTACATAGTTAGCCACAGATATACTGATAGTGATCTGCTCCTTTAATATATACCGATTAATGTACTGTCAGTGCAAAAGGAGCTGAGATTTTCAAATGCTTGTCTGTGGCTCCATCTAGTGGGTGAATTAGATATCACCAATGTAAACTTAGCTAGTAAATACCTCACGGTGTGTGCATCTTTCTATCTGTCTTTGTCTCTTTTGTGCTTGTAGGTGTATCAGACGTGTGGAATGCCAGGAGAGCCAGGAACAGGAAGTCCCACCCCTCATGAACAGAAGAAGAAGAGTGGCTCCTTGACCGCGTCTGAGTACAAACCCTCCCCGACTGCTGGACTCAGACTTGAAATGCAGGTGCATACATCTACCTGTGTGTGGTGTACTTTAAAAATAATGATTACATACTTAACGACAGCAAGCATCAGTGGATTTTCATGGATGTAAGCGCAAACGGCCGGCTGAAGAGCTCAGCAGGATTTCTTTTATCGGTGTTTGCATGGCTTTCAAGAGTGAGACTCCATCACAGATTGTCACTTTATGCATTGTTTGTAAAGACTGTTTGCACTCTGACAGCATGTTAAGTGTGTGATTAAATGCAATGACTTGGAAACTGACAAGTCTTTGTTCTTAGGTATCGGATCTATCCAGTAAGCTGAGGGAGATGCGTCAGTACTGGATTCAGCTTTCTTTGGCACTATGTGGCAAACTGGCACCTGGAGGCAACAGTCAGGACAAATGCTGGAATGGTATCACTAAAGCCAGGTAGAGAAAAAAGGATGCAGGAAATGTGCGCATTAATGTTGATTTTAAAAAACAAGCCTGAACCTAACCTCTTATATGTTTTTCTCTGTTTACTTATCTATACATCATATAAAGATTATTACTTAACCTCCCTGCATTTATCCTCAGCATTAATGTGGGGCTGTTATCCTCATTTTAAATGTTTTTATTCATGCACTTTGCTGGAGCAGCTTTGTATGATTCACATATCAAAATAATCCCTTAATATAGTACACAGGACCATGGTGCAGCCCCTCAGTTAATCCACACTCTTCTTCCTTTAAGACAGCTTCTGCAGATTGGTTTTGCTCCCCTCTTAAAGAAAAGTTGTGGACAGCAGATGAGTGGAGCTGCTGTGCTCACAACCAGAGCTGTGTGTCTAAGATGATCATATTACCCTTGTCACCTCTGTCAGAGCTGAGAATAGAAATAAAATGGAGTGTTTCAAGTTAGCTGGAAGTCTGGGCTTTTGGCTTATACAGATGTGATCGCACAGGAGTCTCTGTGGACTATGATGTTTGCAGACGACACTGAAGTGAGAGGTGGAAGAGACTCTGGAGAGGTGGGACTATGCACTGGAGAGAAGAGGAATGAAATTCAGAAGAATACATGTGTGTGAATGAGAGAGAGAGACAGGTGGAAAGGTGAACATAGAAGGAGTAGAGGTCGTGACAGTAGATGAGTTTAGATACCTGGGTTCAACCATGCAAAGCAGATGGTGCACAAGAGAAGTGAAGAAGAGAGTGCAGGCAGGATAAAGTGGGTGCAGATGAGTATGAGGGCTGATTTGTGACAGAAAGACAGAAGCAAGAGTGAAAGGGAAGGCTTACAAGATGGCAGTGAGACTATCTTGGAGACAGTGAGACTGACAAAAAAAACAGGAAGCCGAGCTGCAGGCGGCAGAGCTGAAGATGATTGTGATTTTGATTGTGAACTACCAGGATGGACAAATGAGTACTTCAGAGGGGCATCTCAGTTTGAGGGGTTTGGAGACAAAGTTAGGCTGAGTTAGTCTGGACATGCGCAGATATATCAGACAAATGATGCTGAATATGGAAGTGCCAAGCAAGAGGAAAAGAGGAAGACCACAGAGAAAGTTCAGGGATGTAGTGAAGGAGGACATGCAGAGGGTTGATGTGCCAGAGGAGGATGCTGGAGGTTAGGGTGAGATGAAGGCAAATGATCTGTTGTGGCAACCCCTCAAGCTATCAAGTGAAAGAAGAAGACAAAAGTTCATAGTCTGTTTTGTGTGTACTTTTTTCTTTTTAGGTTTTTGTTGTTTTTGACTGCAATCCTTAATCCCACGTGCACTTGTTACTGAAAGGCAGGAAGGCAGTTAGACATCCGAGTCCTCCCGGAGACCCTTCCCACCTTCATCCCAACAATGACTGTTGAGTGAAGTTTCATTCCAAAGAGAACGTTTCTTTTTAATACTTAAAAACTGGAAAATGCTTCTAAAGAGAAGCGAGAAACAGAGGAAGAAAGCCAAACATCCAACTTCTGATGAAGCTGCTAGACACAGGCCTCCTCTTCACATTGAAAGCCATTTGTTGCACCTGTGTCAAAACAAAGCAGGCATCAGTTCCAAGGTGCCGAACTTACATCTCTTCCACATACAGTGATTCCAAATCCCAGCAGAAATCCACATCCTGCGACACAGGTATTCATGGAAACAAAAGAACACACCCCTGTGTGTTTTTCTGCCTCCCTTAATCCATGTGCAAATGGATTAGAGAACAATCTGATGATCCAGCCACGCTTCACACGTACACACACATTCGCACCTCTCTTTCTTTAAAGTGCTTGGATTAGGGCTAACTAAACATCAAATATGTGCTGTGCCTCTGTGTGTGTGAATAATGTGAAAGAGGCCATGAAATAAAGATGAATTGCTGACTGTGTGTGACTGTGTGTGATAAAGAATATGCCATTAATGCTCGCTTGCAGCTTTGCAGTGACATCTTGTGGTTTTCTGTAGAGCTCAAAAGATATCAGACGCAGAATTACAACAGAAATCCTGTGGAAACAATAACTCGGCATCATCACACATCTTCTTTCAGTAGGATTGTGTCATGGTGCCCAAATTGCAACAACAAATCCCTTCTCCTCACATACAAGGTCTTGAATAATCAGACTCCATCTATCTTTGGTTCTGTGGGTGTGTCCTGCTTCCACCCCTGGGGTGCAGTCAAATAGTCAAAAAAAGGACCTACTTCCTCTTTCTACTACACATTGTTCTTTGACTCTAGTGGAAAATGTCATGAAGAAAGAAAGTTGTGGAGGCGAATTCATACCGACTAAGGAAGAGTGTCTGTTCTGTTGAACCACACTGTTCAAAAGAGGGAAAACAACATGTGCATCTTACTTGTTATGTGCCATGTTGTTTACGTGTTTGGCTCCTCCCATCAGAGTATGAGTGGGACTGTGTTTTTTTTCCTTCTCCTTCCTCCAAGGTGTGTGTTGGCAGAGACATGCAGCGACTGCTAATTGAGTGGACAGCAGCCTCTTAGCCTCCAGCTGACAGCCACCTTGCATCTCTCCTTGAGCCAGCCAGTTGCTCGTAGCTTTGAGTGCTTGTGTGAGAATCCTGAACTTAAATCCTTTAGTGAACAGCGTGAGCTCATTTGTATTGCTGGTATCGTGGCGGCTAGCCGAGAGCATTTTAAAAAATATCGAACTGCAAATACAAAGCACTGTAGCAGTTAAATGGGAATAAGAAGCCATTTCTTTGATGAAACACTTTGTCTCTTGTTTATCGGTTAGGAGCATAGACTAGAACATTGTCTTCTGTTTGCCTTTTATTTTTGGTCAGGGGAGAGCAGGAAACATTGGTTTGTTGTTTTGGTGAAGCAAATAAATTCCTGCTTAGCGTCTTTGGTTGTTAGGGTGCCGGTCTTTTCTTGGGAGTCGCGTCTCATGTTGTGTTTAGGTTACCCCGAAGGCTAGGGCACGTAACATGAATTGGGAGCTTGAACCTGGGACCTCTCACACCTTTCTCACCCAGAGACAGAAACACCTGGGGGGAGGAGAGAAAAAGTACACACCCATATATACTGTAGTGGGAGATGCCAAACATATAAACAAACTGGCAACTGATCCTTGATCATGACATACTTCACTGCATCATTTCCTCCTTTTTTTAAGCCTGTCTATAAGTGAAGAAAAATTCCCCCCATCCATCACTTATCTAATTCAGAGTCCTCTGTGTGTGTGTGTGTGTGTTATAAATTACTTTAATGATGATCCTAAAGTCTGGGGATTCTGGCTACAGCGGATATAACTAATGCAAAGTGAACTATAGCTAACATTAAACACAACGATCAATTAATATAGCGCATAATCTTGATTTAGAGAGCTAATATAAATCCACAGTATGTTCTTCACATAAGGCAATAGCTTGATGAGAAGTAGATCCTGTTACAGCAGCTGTGGGTTTAGTAGCCTGCTGTTGAAAATTCTAAACAAATCAGCAGGCTGTAAATTGGGGAACACTCATAGTTAATATTTACATGATCTGCGTCACTTTGTCAGTTTATTTTGAATCATTTAATGGTCGGATGATGAGTAGCTATGAGTTATGGGATCTCATTATCTCCTTTCCTTTCATAAAGGATGGTGCAGTTTGTCCTATGCTGGAGGAGGTGATAATGAAGCATCGAATGACCTTTTCTAAGTATTTAGAGAATTCGAACGGCTCTTATTATGGCTGCCATACAGATACCTCTGGGTCGCTTAACTCAGTTAGAGACCTTCCTAAGCAGAATTGACTATTCGACCGCGCCCCCGGTCTCCTGTGGAGCCAGAGCACAGCTGTCTCCACTTACAGGGTAGCCGTGATAGGAAGCTGTGGAGAGGAGTTTTTGGATGGGCGTAGAGCGGCTTTAGGCTGAACCTTTTAATGAAATTGTGTTTTATTTCTAAATTTGCCTTGTTTGAGTCTTTTCATAAAGAAAAATACATGAATATATTGGCTGAAAGAGAGCTTTAGGCCTAAATGCAAAAGTGAATGGTAGGCATATAGTGACTCAGACCTCACGCGCCTGCAAAGATATTTGGCTGTCTGAGACAAAATGAAGTTTTAGTTTCTTGTTTGCATAATAAGTTCTTTGCCACAGCATACTTTGTCTTATTTATGCCTACATTTTATTATTTAATTACAACAGAAAGTTAAACAAAATCACACCCCTGCTCGTCCATTGCACCGGGACATGTTGATCTCTTTCGGCTGGTTTCCCAGGCACAGATTTCTAGACTTGAAGATCCTGATTGGAAAAAGTATTTGGTCTAGGATTAGGCATAATCCATGTCTGGAAAAACTAAGCCCTGATGATCAATGCTAAAAACACTGGCCCACAATTGAAAAGAGATGCTTACTCCTGACATAGTTGGGGTGGCTGACACAGCAGCGTAGGTGTCAGTCTGAAAGGGGTGTAAGTCAGAAGGCCAATTACACAACCAGACTTTGCACAGCTCCATCAGGAGTCACAAAGGGTTTATGTAATAGTTTTTCAAACACAGCACTCCTCACGACTTTTGATGTTTCTCAAGCAGTGTCTTGCTGGATAAAATACTTTAAAAATATAATAAATAAAAATTATATCAATTTTTTTAAAAGGTGGAACGGTTTTTTTTTTTCTTCTGCAGCACTGATTTTACTATCCACTGGTGCCCATTTCTTAAAGCTTTGGGACTAGGTATTGTATTTTCCAGTTGAGGATACTCACAAGTACTTGTTTTCTTTTGCACAACCACAGGCTGCACGACTGTGCTTTTAACACCACAATATAGCTGTGCAAATTCCCTCTACTAAGACTCATCTGGCTGTTGGGGTTCTCTCTGTATTGTTGTAGGGTCTTTACCTTTCAATACAAAGTTATTTGAGGTGACTGTTGCTGTGATTTGGTGCTATAGAAAAAATAACTAAATTTAATTTAATAGTAATTAACTGCATTTGAGAAAACCCCGAAGGCTAACATAAGCTAAGGAGTGCCCATAAAACCAAATATTGATGCCTCACAGTCCGCTGAGCACACACAAGCTCTGTCATCAGCGATAATGTGACAGTCATAAGACAGTGATTTAAGCCATGAGCATCATACTTCTATTCCTGTCGCTTCTCATGGCCAATTAGGTACCTTCCAGAAGTGATGGGCGATGGTTTGGCCAATCAGATCAACAACCCAGAAGTGGAGCTCGACATCACAAAGCCAGACATGACCATCCGGCAGCAGATCATGCAACTCAAAATTATGAGCAACAGGCTGAAAAATGCACTGGATGGCAATGATGTAGACTTCCAGGATGCAAGTGAGTGATCTCCTGGTAAAAGTAGATTCCAGAAATAGTTGTTTTATATCATACTGATTCCGCAAGTAGATCAAATGCACCAGCTCTCTTGTTTCGGGAGTCTTATTCCCTAGAGTTAATGAGACCTGGCATTTAAGGACAAAATATTCCCTATAAATGGTGTAATTAAAAGATTAATTGCATTCAGGAATGTCACACGGACCCAAATACAATTGGGTCAATTATCAAGAGCAGCTGAAGGTGACATTTAACAAAAAAAGCTTCCACTGGTCTTTAAAGAATTATTTCACAGTTTACCGTTAACAGTGTTTTATCCGCATCTCTCTCTTTTCCAGGTGATGACATCAGCGGCTCTGGAAGCGGGATGTGTGTAGGTGGCCAGTGTCCTCGTAGCAGACCGGGATTGTATGCCTACTCGCCGGACAACAACCGAGTCAGAGGCGCGGCCACGTTCCAAACCGGCTTCTGTAGCCTGCTGCTCCTGCTCCCGGTGACCCTTCTGCTGCTGCTTCAGCGATGATGGACCACCGCCGCCTTCGGTCAAGAGTTTGAAGTCAAAGGCAGGGCTGAACCATGGGAAGGACAAACGGGGGTTCAGCTTGAGGAAGTAACTTTGCCAACAAAAAAAAAAAACAACAAAAAAAACATTAAAAAATAAATAAAGGAGACATTTGTGGAATGAGAAGACATTTTCATCGACTCAGAAGAGCAAAAACTGATTGTATTCTTTATTTTACTGCGTTTACATATGTCTTAGCTTGCTAGCGTGTTTTTGGAATGAGGACAGACAAATAAGGGATGACAAAGAAGACTCTGATGAAGATAATGATGTCTAATTGTGTCCAATCAGCAGGCTGCAGAGGCCTGTGAAAACATGTTCGGTGCCCTGATATACAAACAAGATTTTTCAGTTTTTTGTTTGTTTTTTTTTTATTTAAGTTTTTGTTATTTCACTACTTGAGTCAGAGTTGTCTACCTTAACAAACATTGTGTACGCTGTAAATGTTCGTGTACATTAGCTTAAAGGCTGGCACCATATCGAGTCATGAATGTACAGTATAATACTCTACTGGCGAGGAATTCCCCGTAATCTGTGATGTCGTCGTCCAGAAGTCTTGGTGTCACTGCTTTAAGCGGACAGACTCAGTGGGATTTGTTTGAAATATTGCAGATAAATGATCACAACCCTGTCATGTATCAGATGTGCTGTACTGTAAACCCAACAATTTCAAATTGGCTTTCAGAAGGAAGCTCAAACAACCACTTCTTTTTTTTTTTTTTAATAACAACTCATGATCTCTGTGAAGACGTGAGCAGCCTCGTTGACGCTCTTAGAATCCAGCACACACAAGCAGTTTCCTTAAGTTCTGTTTTGTGAAGACAGGAGAATGCGCACGATTGTTACACATCTGTTTGCAGTAAACACACAGACACACAAAACTCCACAGAGAAGATAAAGTCCAGAGAGGACCATTTGGGGAATGCTCGCCTGTGTTGAGGCTGACGTACGGTCGATCAAACCAAAGCTTATTACACACACGTGAGAACCCTTCACCAGGTTTTATACTTCATACGCACCAGAAAGAAAAGAAAAGGTTTAAAGTTCCTGCAACTTTTGTACATACAGGATATTTGTGAAATAGTGTGTGCATTAGCCTGGTGATAGATCATTTACTTGGCATGCCTGTCTTCAAGCTGCAGCACCATACTGCTACATATGGAACTTCTGATTCACGCAAATGTGCTACACACACACACACACACACACATTTTTCACTCTGTGTATTGAGCCGGGTTTTTTTTATACATCAGTGTATCCAGTCACACATTTCATTCATTAAACTCTGTTTGATTGTAGCTGTGGGGTTTTTTGTCATTGATGTGAAGAAATAGGCAAAATGTGACTAGAGTCTTCGAGATCTTCATGAGAACATTAATAACACATTCAAGTGTGTTTTTAAAAGTAAAGCTACAGACAAAAGCCAGTTAGCTTCGTATTTATTAAGAGTGGAACTGGGTGTTATGTGGCACGTTATCTGAGCTGATCAACAAGGTAAAAACCACACATTTTTGTTTTTACACTTAAGTTTCTTTTTTTCTTCACAAACATTAAACCAGTTCAGGGCTGGAAAAAAAGGAATTTCGTGTTAAAATCCTCTACTTCACATCAGAAATAAACAGCCTGATACAAAAAAAGTTATTTAGCCTCTATAGCATTAGATATATAGAGTTCCACTTTCAGGGCATTTTACAAGGGATGCATTTTTATAAAGCTCTGAATTATATTAAAGTTTAAAACTATGTATGGTTAAGGGTGTGGGCACTTTGACAGGTTACTTTACAGTTTGTTGGTTCCTTTTGGAATATTAGAGCAAAAAACATTTTTCAATGTGGTGAATTTTCCTAACCATCTGATAATTATGAGCTCCAGTTTGAGTTAAACCATAGGTTTACTGAGGTTTTGCAGACACCCCTACGACATCATTTTGGATGTGTGACAATCAGGGTGACGATGTAGGATGAAGTGAAGCCCGCAGTTGTCCAGGCCTAGAGACCAGTCCTGGGGAAATCTAGGGGAAAATGACTATTCCCCTGAGTGGTTGTGAGAGGTTATTGGAAAACGATTCCTAAAGTAAAATTCAGACAGGTCTAGGGAAAAATCTATATTCCCCAACTGATTGGAAAAAATCTCCTTGTGATTGCTTTGCTAGCAGATTGCTGTGGTGGTTGTTTCACAGACTTGTCTAAAAACACTGACCACTTACTCTACATCGTGCAAGAAACCTGAATATTAAGTTTGCCTTCCTCCTGCTTTCCTGTTTTTTTGGGTTTGCCACGCTTAAATGTTTGAGAGGATCAAACAAATGTAAATATTAGACAAAGATAACAGAAGTAAATACCAAATGCAGTTTCTAAATGAAAGTGTTTATTATTAAGGGAGAAAAAAAATCCAAACCAACATGGCCGTGTGTGGAAAAGTGATTGCCCCCAAACCTAATAACTGGTTGGGCCACCCTTAGCAGTGAGTCTCATGAAGCACTGTTGAAGAAGGGCCCACTCATCTTTGCAGAATTGTTGTAATGCAGTCACGCTGGAGGGTTTTCGAGCATGAACTTTGTCTAATATATATATACATATTGATGATCTAAAACATTTAAGTGTGACAAAAATAGAAAAAAATTGTAATTTTGGAAGGGGGCAAACACTTTTTCACACCACTGTAGCCACCGTGATCTGACTGAATCACACTCCAGTTAACTCATCGTAAGTTGGTGGCCAACAAGCATTTCCTGGATAAACTGATCTGACACCTGGAATGATTAAAACTCATAAATCTGACTTAATGATTTATGCATTATAACCCAAGATGAACAATAAAGATCTCACATTTGCAGAGAATAATTATCCCATAGACTTGTATAGGACCACAAGTCTTTTCCAACCACAACCATTGCTCCTTGGTGGGTTAAGAACTAATGCAGATTTAAGGCACTTCTGCACTTCACACTTCAGACCCAGAAGCTGCATCCATCTTTTATACTGTCTATGAGTGAAATGCAAGTGTTTTAATAGTAGGTTACTTAGCACTAAGCAGGTATCAGTAACTGCGTGATACACCCAACAGAAATAGGCTAATTAATCTACCCACTATCAACCTAAAACCAGGATTTCACTCTCTTTTCGAAATATGGAAACCTCTGGCTCTGAAAAACAAAGATGGCGACAACTGTAGTATGAAACCAAAACAAAGCAATGTTAATAAATGAGCCTTAGTAGTGCTGTTTGCTGTATTTTTCTACACTTTATATAAAGGTCTTTCTTTTGATCTAAGCATTAAAATCTTCTGATATTATGCAGCTATTAATATGACAAAATAAGTAAAAACTAATATGTGACTGAGCACCTTTTTTTTTTTGGCTGATGCTTTGTGCCCACCAGATGACTCACTGCCTGGCCCTGTTTCCACTGATGCCATATCCGCTCCCAGATATCATCCCACTCTAATCAAGAACATCAAATCTGGGATGATTTTGTTCTCTTTCTATTTAAAGCCTCGACTTGCGAGCTCCACTACAGCTATAAATAAACATATAGCTCTTTGTAACAGGACACGACAAGCATCATCTGGTCCTGCTGGGGGGAAACTGGGGCTGACGACAATCCTGCCTGTCAAGGGTGTTGATTTACTGAATGATTCATTTTCCTGATGTTTTCAGATCAGATACGACAGGACGAAAAAGCAGCAACGAACGGAAAGTTCACGGCAAGTTTATGTTTTTGAACCAAGGTGAACTTTTCAGTGTGTGAATGCCTCGCATTTCACTTCTCACTGTCAGTATCCTGTGAAACTGTGAGTGTGATGCACAGATCTGTCTGTTTTTATATAACTCATCTATACTGTAATGTTTCCTGTCGTGTAATTGTGAATGATGTAGAAGTGAGAGTAGAACCTGAGCAGACCTTTACCGGCATGTTGCTACCACACTTTTGATTTCCACTCTGCTATGTCTAGACATGTACACCAATCAACTTTCAGCACTGTGCCTGACTGCTCTGTTTCTGATCAAAGCTTATTTACCTCGCCGAGTCCCTCAGGATGGAGATACCGCTTAGCAAAGGGCTGCGTGACCTCAGCTGCACAATTTTAAAAGAGTAACCAGAACCTTCGGAGGCAATTCAAACATTATTGTTCTGTTCGTGTGGCAGCCAGCAGACCTGCAATCGACTTTTGGGTCTCCACCTGTGGCTGGAAGGAAATGATGAATGCCTCCAACTGCTGACTTTAAGATAAGAAGCGTCTCCCTCTGTTTGTCTGCCTCTAACTGACATGCACGCTCATATACACAGCTCTTTAGGATAGCGGTCAATATGAACAGGATGCAGTAGCCCCTGAGTGAAAGCGATTGTCATGTAGGTTGTGGTGTGTGTCATAAAGCTGCTGGCAGCTGAAATGTCATCTTGAGGGACAGGAAATAGAGCATCTGGGAAGAAAAGTGCAGCAATGTCACAGCGGTATGAGACAGTGTAAGAGGCACAGGATGAAGGAGACAGGAAACCTAAAAAAGCAAATTGATCCAATGCCTCTGGGGTTGAAAAGTTGTATTTTTTCAGAAACACTGAGTGATTTTTATTTTTTCCATAGTGCATTTTGTCAGTACGCACACCTTTTAGGACTTTGCAGGTAGCCAAAAAACATAATAATGCTTCCTATTTTAGAGAGTTGTCTTTTTTGCCAGTGTGATTAAAAAATGTGAATAACTGAACTGAAAGTCTTAATATATTGTGACAATTTGCATTTTTTAAAGCAGTGTGGCAGTCCCCGATGCTTTAAATCTGCTAAGGGTTAAAGCTGGACATACGGCTTAGAGAGAGACACAGATGTTTTCACTCTGGCAGATTAAGTGTACTTGTAAGAATGATTATTTAAAAATTCAGTTATCTCACCCTTAAAAGGCACTAAGAGGACATTTAGGGAAATGTCCATCAACACAGTCCTGAAAAGAGGTCTGATTAGTCAACACAAGCGAAAACACCAGTGTAGGTGAACCGTAGTTGTTTTTCACTTAATCCTCTTTATCCCCTGTAACACAAGGCCACACACTCTAGTCCTTGCTTTTTCTCCTAATACTGCAAAGGCTGTTTTCATGTATCAAATTAACCCCGAGGTCTCTCCCAGTGATGTGAAAGACCAGAAAACCACTCAACTTTTGTTTTCTACCGGAGGCCTTGGGCTGAAAGTGTGCAGAAAGTAAACAGACCTACATAGGGGTTTCTTGTTGCGTGTACAGCATGTGTTGAGGTGTAAAATATACATTTCTGTATGACTTTTGTGAAAGCCCTTTAACTATAGTATGCACAGTATCAGCATCAGACTTGCAGAATGTCTTTTACTAAGACATATTTCCAATTTCCTTACCAAATTATAAAAGCATGTCCATCAAGCCCCTTACTGAGACCAGTCTGTTTTGATTGACCTTGCTGGTTACGTTGCCCCTCTGAGACAAAGTCAAGATAGTTTTGTGACAACTTCGGCCCTTTTTGAATATGGACAACATCAAACCCAGAGGCTGAACTTCTAAAATTGTGATGCTACAAAAATATAAACGGTTAACTGTCATAATCCAGAAAAAATAATGCAAAGCTGATTGATTGTGTGTATTTTTTTTTTCCAGGTATGAGTTTATGAGTGTGTCTGAGATCATTGTTGTGATGAAAAATGAAGCTGTTTCTAACCAGATGCTTTCCACATGGTTTTTCCCGATGAATCAAAATCTGACCGTATTTTTCTGCATTCATAATTCCACCAATTTTGAGAAGGTCACCAACGCCACTGGCTGAAATGCAACCCCAAACCATGACAGACCCTCCACCATGTTTTACAGATGGCTGTAGACACTCACTGTGGAACATTTCTCCCGACCTCTTCCATACATGTTGATGATGATTCAAACCAAAAATGTATCACTTATATTCTTTGGTCCATAGGACCTGTTGCCACTAATTTCCAGTCCAGTTTCTGTGTAATTTGCCACACCTCAGCCACCCTTTCACTGCGACTGTTTCTGATGAGGCAAACAGTAGATTTATTATTTTGTCCTCCACTTTCCTCAGTTTTTTTAAGGATACACTGCACACCATGCCAAGATATGCTAAAAGCTCTTTGGAAAATGTGTAGACACAACAGTGGTCTATCCTGTAAGTTAGGTGCCTTTTTAATGCCAGAATAGCTCACAGGTCAGTGTTGAGTGGCTTAACAAACTGAAAATGGTCAGGTACAAGGACTGGACTGAAAATGAGGGGAAAAGCAGCCAGTGTTTAAAGAAAAACAGCAATAGTTCTCCAGAACACTTTAAATTTATGAGAAGATGTGGCTTCTTCAAACCAAAATAAAAAGAACTGAGACGTGCGTGTGTAGGGAACAAGCGGTCTCAGTCCAAACCTTGGGGAACCAATAGCTGAGAAGCATTGATTCTCCTGCTTTATCAGGAGGATCGAACATCATTATTGCTGCAATATCCTTAAAGACTCTTGAGAAAGACCACAGCTCACAACCCATCATAATGACTCTTCAGCAATTCAATGTCACAGGACTACAGTCACTGCAAGGTTTGATTAGTTGCTGTGCTGATCCTTGACCACTGGGTGCCGCTGTCCCGTCACGCCAGCTCGTCGTGCTGTGGGATGGAGGCAGTGGAGGGGAGACCTGACCATTGGGCATTCATCTTGGGTCAGGTGGAAAAGAATGGGTGATTGGTTTACGAGCAACATTCTCTGTCCTGATTGGACGGAAAGGTGTGCGACGGTGAGAAGAGAGGGAGGTAGATAGGGAGAGAGAGAGAGAGAGAGAGGAGAAGAAGTGTATCCCCTTCAGCACTCGCTGACTGTGCCGGCTCAGCACACACTCACACAGACTGAAGACTGCGATGTGACTGCTTACCAGAGGAATACAGCGTGTTCCAGTGGGGATTTTTTCTCTCTTCTCTGTTAGCAGGATAATGGGAGAGGACGGACAGGGAGTCAGACTGGCCATGCCGGCCACTTGGGCTGTTCTGGTTCTCTTCACGGTTACTTCAGTGCATGCAGTGGAAGGTAGGTTTGCAAACCAGGGAGCATCTTTTTGAGTGCTACAGTTGGCGCAGGGTGATTTAATTTATGCACAGTGGTTGAGCAGAAGACTTCTGAAGATGTAACATCAGCTAAGCTTTCTTATCCTTAGACATTTGGAATTTAACTTTATGCAGAGCTCCATGCATTTTTGGAAGAAACTTGAGACTGATGGAGGATTTTTACCACAGTAAGTTTTCTGGTCCTTCATGGTGAGCTGGGTGTGTTTGGGGTTTAATATGAACGCTAATTGCCTTTCAGCAGTGGGCCAATTAGTGCTTTATTGGGAATACTGACAGTTATTGCTGTGCACGCATGCACGAAATGACACAGAAAGTAGTCCCTTTGTGCTCTTCTAATATATTCCATGTTCTACTTTTATACAGCCTTAAACATCCAGCCTTTCCAGGACATGAAAAAGGACATAAATCACATTTAGTACTGCCTTTATGTACATGACACGTGCATAAATTGTATCAAGTTTCTTACAGGGTCCATAAATGTCTGTTGCCATATTATAAAAATGTGTGTTGTTTAGTATCAAACATTACCATGTTTCTCCCTCCTGAGTGCACTGTTGTAGCTGTTTTATCACACAGGCCACCACTCACCTGTGAGCAGCAAAGTGAATCATAATTATAGCTTGCAGGTGCTCACCAGCTCCTTGTAGCTGCTTCCACCTCCCCCGCTGTTCCTTCTGCTGCTCCTCCCTACAGTGACCTCTTGCTCCTCCCTGCCGCTTCCCCGCCTGAAGCGCCATCTCCCCACGCTCGCCTCCAAACATCACCTCATGCCTCTTTTGTGTTACCGTGAACCTCTCCCAAGTACGATCTCTAGCAACTCGTCTCAAAAGCATCCCGTTGCTCCTCTATCCCTAACCCCTGTTGCTCCTGTAAGCCAGGCATCACATTGTTATTGCTCCTTCTCCACAAGCTTCACCCGCTGCTCCTTATTTTTACTTCCCTTCCAGCACCTCTCACTGCTGGTGCTCCTCTCTGAACAGCATAATTTTACTACCGCCTGCCATCTACTCCTGTTCCCCCTTCTTTTTCCAAAGATCCAATTTCTTCTACACCCCAAAAAAACATCTTCTGCTTCAACCTGCTTTCCCGCTTGTCCTCTCCAGACATGACCTATTTTCCCTAAAGGATCCCAGCATCGTCTAGTCTGCACATCATCACTTTTCTAGTTGTTTTCATGAACTTCTTTTACCCCTCTCCACACCTCTCATTACAGTCCTGATGTTCCTCCTCAAGAGTTCCTCCTCTGCTCGTCTTTCAGCCTTTCTTTCTGTTGGTGTCCCTTCTTACCCATGGACCCCTTGCCTTTGTTCCTCCCTTTTCTCCTGCTTTTTCCCCCTCTCTTCTTCTCCCGTTCCTTCCCCTTCCTCCTCAAGCATGACTTCTTGCTCCTTTCTCTGTCTCCTTCCCAGCAGGCATAACCTGCTGTTTCGGCCTGTTTGCTGGTCCCTCCTCCTGCTGTTTATGCAACACTTCTCCCTTCACCTGCTGCTCTTTCTCACACTTCACCGACTGCTCATGTCACTCCTCTGACATCCCTACCTGGTTCTTCTTCTCGCTGCTGCTCCTCTTCCTCCTCCTCCTTGTCATATTCTCACCACTGCGGCTTTCCCAACCTTCAAACAGCTAAACCAACCATGCATCGAATGACTGCTTTTGCTTTCTTTTCCTTCTCCATCCACAGTCAGCTTCCACTCCCTCGTCCTCTGCTGCTTCTCCTCCTCCTGCTGCTGCTGCTGCTGTTGCTTATGGAAGTGCTAGATTAGTCTACTGCTGTGTTTTAATGGTGCACGTAATGACAGGCTTCGTACAGACTCTTCCCCATTATGAGACATGTAAATGCATTGAAGGGCAGCTCTATTTTGATTAAACAGAATGCTGTTGCAGTGTGTGTGTGTGGAGGAGGGAGAGGTAGGAGGTTTAGCTGGAGAGAAGAGACAGATAGGTACAGTGTGGGTGGTGGGTTGTTTTGTGGTCATGGTGGCCTTTTCATGGTAAGTAGGTGCCTAATGAACTGATGTATAAGCTGGTCGGAGTTTGTTGGTGTTAAAAAGAACCACAGCTGACACAGTGACTGTTATTATCTGTGCTTTGTGTACACTCTGTGTGTATTTCACCCTATACATCAGACTTTTTACAGCACTCAGTTGATGCTCTAAAGTGATACCATTATCAGCAGAATATATATTGGTCTTTAAATAGCAGTAAACTGTAGGGCAGACAAAGATGCAGTGTATTGCTGAGAGTGACGTCTCATTCTTAATCCATAGGGTTTAAAATGATTGAAGCTATAACAGCTCCAAATATTCTAGGAATGCTATCCACAAGGTTTAGTGTTGTGCCAAAAGCACATTTGTGAGGTCAGACAATGATGTTGGACGAAGAACTGGCCCATAGTCTCCACCCTAATTCATCCAAAACGTGTATATCAGGCTGAGGTCAGGACTCTGTGCAGGCCAGTCAAGTTCTTCCACACCAAACTCGCTCATCCATGTCTTTATGGACCCTGCTTTGTGCAATAGCACATAGTCATGTTGAAACTGGAAGGGGTGATCTCCAATCTGTTACCATAAAGTTGGGGGATGAAACTGTCCAAAATGTCTTGGTATGTTGAAGCATTAATTGTTTGTTTCAATAGAACTAAGTGGCAGAGCTCACCTCCTGAAAAACAACCCCACACAATAATATCTCTCCTCCACCAAACTTTACACTTGGCATAATGCAGTCAGACAAGTACCGTTCACCTGGAAACCGCCAAACTGACACACGTCCATTGACCAGAGGGAGAAGTGTGATTCATCAGTCCAAAGAACACGTCTCCATTGCTCTAGAGTCCAGTGGTGGTATGTGTTATACCACTGCTTTGAATTGTGCTTGGTGATGTAAGGCTTGGATGCAGCTGCATCGTGGAAACCCATTCCATGAACTTCTCAGCACTGTTCGTGAACCAATCTGAAAGCCACATGGAGTTTGGAGGTCTGTAGTGACTGATTTGGCAGAAAGTTGGTGACCTTTTGCACACTGTGCACCTCAGCATCCACTCATCCTGCTCTTGGATTTTAGTAGTGAGAAAGACTGGACTTGCACATCCTATCACAGTACCACGCTGGAATTCACTGAGCTTCTGAGAGCAACCCATTCTTTCACAACTGTTTGTAGTGGCAGTCTGCATGCCTAGATGCTTGATTTTATACACTTGTGGCCATGGAAGTGATTAGAACGCTGGATTTCAGTAATTTGGATGAGTGAGTGAATACATTTGGGAATATAGTGTATACCAGGGGTAGGCAACTCCAGGCCTCGAGTGCTGGTGTCCTGCAGGTTTTAGACCTCACCCTGGGTCAACACACCTGAATCAAATGATTAGTTCATTACCAGGCCTCTGGAGAACTTCAAGACATGTTGGGGGTGTCCAAATTCCTGGGTTGCATCCTCCTGAGGTTGCATTTATAGGCCAATTACGTCACAGCGACGCAACGAAGGCTGTCCAAATTCGTAGACTCCTCTGAATGCAGCCGACAAATGCGTCCTCCTTTTCCCCGAAATTGAAGGATGGGTCGGGTGTGTTCTTCGTGGCCCACCATATCCCAGAATTCATAGCATGGCCCAGCCAGTTTCCAACAATGGTGACCGCTACTCAGTGTTAATATTACTCTTATTACTCTTTCTGGTTCACAAAATAAACTTTTAACGTATTTTCAGGCGAGAATGTAGCTGTGTAAACTTCAAATATCTGCTCGGTTTATCAAGACATCACGTTTTTGGAGACGTCTGTTACCCACCAGCTTGATAGCTAGCCGGGAGCTCGAGGGTCAATAGAGCCGGCGAGGAGGGCAAACTCCCGTCACATCATTTTCAGATCACCGCGGTCTTTCGCTACTCAGGTTAAACGTGATATATAAGCCACTTAGATAACTTAAAAATGTTAGCGTTTGGCTTTTTTCAGTGTTTTATTTGTTCATGAGTAAATCGGTTTGGCTGATATTAAAGTTATTAGATTAAATTAGATAAAATAAAACTTTATTAATCCCCTGGGTGGGTTCCTCCGGGGGTTTTCACACAGCTGAATAAACGTCAAACAGAAAACTGATTAAACAGAAGTCTGAGATGGTCGAGAATTTATACCAGTGTCCTGTTATATTTTAGATAGCAAGGAGCAGACGGCTGAGTTTATTAAACTCCACCGAGACAGCGGTGATGCAAAACTGAAGGCTAGATCGTCCAATTTCACAGCCGCTCACTTCCGGTCTACCCGACCTTCTGAGGACCCAGCCCACGTAGACTGCGAAGGACGGGTCCTCAGGAGAATGCAGCCTGTTGAGAAGGTAATTTAGGCATTTCAATCAGCTGTGGTGGATCAAGGACACGTCTGAAACCTGCAGGACACCGGCACTCGAGGCCTGGATTTGCCCATCCCTGGTGTATACTTTAAAAAGTATTTAACTCTTATTTTTATTATCAGTCAGTATCCTCATTAATAAGTCACTTGATTAATCAAATATTGCAAAAGCTCAAACATTTGAGTACCAAACAAAAGTATAAATGAATAGCTGACTCTAGTCAAAATCCAAATGAATGACCATGATCCAAAACACTATATAATCTTTGTTATTTTTGTATTGGGCTACTGTACATGAACTCTCTTTAGGAGATCAACTGTGTTGTCACATCTTGTTTTGGAGGCTCAGTGTCAGCAATTTTCTAAAAATTTTTGGAGCCAGAAGTGACCATATTTGGACCTGAGTGTAGATTACTAAGTTATTTGCTAAGGCTGGAAAGCTCTGTTAGCAAGCTGAATCCTAACAATATGAAACATTGCCAACAGTGCTAGTGCCAACAGATGGTGATTGCTGCAAAAAAGACTTTTGGTGCTATAGAAACCTGTGGGAAAAAACCCTTTCTGACTTGGCCTCCATAAAAATGTTCTTGCTGAGTTTATGGTTCACTCACTCATTTGGGGTTAAAATGAATATAGTGTGAGGTTTGCTTTGATTATTCTCTGTTTTTAAAAAACGTTGATTACCCTGGATATGGTCAGTGGTTATCAACTTGTGATTGACAGGTTATTAGCCAATGAGCCAGTGGTTTCACTGTTCCTTCCACGTCATATCTGGTCTTTTGAAACCAACTTGGTGATGGTAGAATGGTTTATCTTGAGACTTCAGAACGGCACACAGAAACCAGCACTTTATACTGTGTGTGAGTGCAGCGCTAACCCATATTGTACCAAGTGTTGTCCTTAGTGCTAATTGGAATACTACAATTTAATCCGCCAAAACCAAACTCTGAATTATTGAACAGTTGTGTCATGGCTATATTATTTCTTCATCAAACTGCTGCAGAAGGCACCAGCACCATAAAATGGTCCAATTCAGCTTAGCTTAGCTGAGTTGAGGCCTAGCTAGCAGACATCTAGCCTAGCTAAAGAGCTACAGCCATTTTGTTTGCTAATGTGTATTACTTTACTGTTTCTGTTGTTTTTACGCAATTTCTTTTAAAAAAAAAAAGACAAATTAAAGGACTAGCTGGATCTCACAATTAAATATCTTCCTCACCGGTTCAGCTGATATCCATCCATATATCTCTACTAATCAGGGTAGACTAAAAATCATTCAAAGCTGTACCAGGTTATGATTCTGTGCTATTCCGCTGGTATAAATACAAATGACTTTATCTTTTCCCAGTGCCTCTCTCGGTTCCCCTTCCCTCTGCTCCTCTTCTATCAGTGCCACCACACAATTAACAATTAGCATTATAGTGGGAGGATAGCATTATATGAATAGCAAATACAGCATTAAATTGAACTGAATTATAAACTCTCTCCTCCCCCTGAAGCATCCATTAAGTCTAACAGCATTTCTGGCAGAAACCTAACTATAACATATCACAGTTAAGTAAATAGGCAAAACTCTGCATTGCATAAACAGGACCAAAATATGGTTTGCTCTTTTCTTTCTTTTTTTTGCTTGAAAAATAACTAAAATAGGAAATCTCTAATGCAATCACTTTATCGGCGTTGTATTTGTCAGATGTGTTAATATTTTTACAACAAATACCAGACAATGCGTCATTACACACTTATTGATCTATACTACAGATAGCTGCAACAATTTCTTTTTTGCCCCAAGCTGCTTTTGATATTCTTGAGAAAGGTTGTTTTTTTTTAATCTTGATCTGCTGTTTACAAAGGTAGCCATGAGCAGCTTTTTAGAAGTGTGAAGCCGGGCAGCTTTTTGCAGACTTGATAAATATCGGCGATGCAGGAAAATATGCCAGCATGCCTGAAAAAGTCTGCATTGGACACACAAATGTGAGTACATTATTTTGTTACTACCTGCCATTTATGTCGTCTGAAAGTGCTGTTCACTGACCTTGGAGTCTCAGGGTTTTCACCTATTCAGCGAGCCTAGAACGCAGTGCAGTAAACACAGCATTTGACCCTGTTATTTTGAAAGTCAGTGCAAACCCTGACCCAGCGGATATTGTTGGGTATAAGTGCTACATATCCCACAAACACCCACCCACAAGCCTTGGGAGGGGTGGCAAAGTCATCTGTGTCTGAACCCAGTGCCCAGTCAGCAGCAGATTCTCTCAGTGAAGTTGCTGATTTGTGTCAGTGTTGAGTGTCGAGAGGTCGACGAGTTAATTTCCTTTGCCTTTGAAAGAGCTGCTGTGTGCTGTCTAATTAGAAATAGCACCACGTGTCCTTTCTTTTCATAAACTATCCTTTCCCCTGAAGCCCAAACACAGCCATCCTGTGCCCATCTGCCACCTTTTGTGAATGCTAAAGGTTAAACATGGTAGATGTTGTCTTGAATGGTGTTGTTAACATGACGAATGAACAAATGATCTCCTTGGGTAAAGCTATCATGTCTTTATTGGAAATAGATATGCAGATGACCGTGCTGCTACCACACACACTCTCAATCAGGCAAACTCACACACATACACACACACACACACACACACACACACACACACACACACACATATATATATATATATATATATATATATATATATATATATACTGTAGCCTGCACCATGCTTTGTCTGCTCATGTTTTAAAGATGCTGTTTCTATATTCTTCTGGTGACAGGTTAGCAATGTGACAGACAGACAGTTGAACTGGGAAAAAGTAGAAGCTTGGAAGCAGATCCTTTGCACCAGTCCCGAGGCTTTTACTCCAGTGTTCTGCGGTCTACTTTTCCTCAGGGCCTGCTTTCAGTATTAAATATTTATTTCCTCACAGCATTCAAATTGTTTCAGAATAAATTTGCTTTTTCTTCCTTCCTTGGAACCTGTGGGATTATTTACCTTTTGCAGAGAGACTCAGAGCCCCGGGCTTTGGTGCTGTATTTCCCACGGCGAGCTGGGCATTAAGAGGCAATTTTAGATCAGTCAGTCTGGTATTAGACACTGCGCTCCTCTGTAGCCAAAGGCTGTCAGACTTAACTATCTCAGCTTTCGGTGGTTCAGGAAGTCATTTTTAACAAAACAAGCTCAGTGTTTACTGAGCTGTGATTAATATTATATTAGTGCGAAAATATACCCTTAACCATGAATCTTCACACCTTGGCTGCAAATTTTCACACAACTCAACAGTTTTGTCCTTCTTTTCAGGAAAAAGTTGCTGGTTCTCTGCATCCATAATGAGTCACATCAGTTACAGGGGGGGATATATATATATATATATATATATATATATATATATATATATATATATATATATATTTTTTTTTTTTTTTTTTTAAATGTGTGCTTTTGGCTGCATTTTCATACCAAATGTTTGGGTCACATCCCTGTCTGATGGTTACAGATGCAGTCTGTACAGCTTGTTCTGGGCTTGAGGAGTCCAGGTTGGGTCTTAAGTGAAATTTTAAATCCCTGAGAGCACTGCTTGGCAAAGTTACGAGTCTGCACGAGCAATTTGTAAGTAAAATCCAACACTTACAAAGCCTTTAAATGCTGCAAATTTCTCCCACTTATGAAAGCCATTTCATAGATCTCCAATTAAAATGGGCCAAACATGCAACCCGTAGATGTGCATGAATATGCATGGTAAGAATGTGGCACCTTATGCATCCTTCAAATCTGGCATACAGACATTTTCTAGAGGCAGCTTGATCGTTCATCTTGTTTGCATTCCAGTTGTTATGTTCCTGTCTGTGATGCTTTCATTTTATAGTCAGCTTCCTGTCTTTTGTTTCTGACATTTAATAATAATGACTGCGATATCACTGCTGAGTTGGTTTACAGATATGTGTGATAAATTAATGTTACCGGGGCTATAAATAGCCACAGCCATGTGTAATGGTCTTGCTAAAAGACAGCTGTTCTGCTGTTTGGATCTCTGCTGATGTGAGTCAGTCGGTGAAACTCCAGTTCACCATGTCATTGGCAGTGAAATGGCCACAAGTCTTAATTTTGCACATATGTTTTATTGATATGCAGCCAGTGGGTTCGAGTCTCATGCTCCCTGTTCTGCAATGACTGAGATTAATACACTCAAACCAGGTGTACTGCAGCTTTGTGGCTTTTTGTTCATGTTACTTTTCACGTTGACTTTTGGGTTTGAGATGTTCGCTCCGTACCTGGATGTTGTGGAAAGTTAAAGCTAACTTGAGTGGAATCAATAGTAGGCAAAGCAAAGTATTCCAGACATCCTTCCTAAACATTTTCTAGTTCTTCCTGGGGTATATTAGATGCTCTGAGGCCAAATGAAATATATAATCCCTACATCAAAGCTCTGGGTCTCCTCCTAGCAAGGCATGCCTGGAAAACCTCCAAAAGAAGGTGCCCAGGAGGCACTCCGACCAGATGCCTGAAGCTCAGCTGGGTCCTTTCAATGGAACGGTGACTCGACTCAGATCTCCCCAGATGTCTGAACTTGACACCCTATCTCTAAGTGTAACGTTACTCTCACTAGCAGACAAACATGTAGACAGATATGAACACCACGGATCAGTGTGTGTCTGTTTTTTTTTGTTGTTGTTTTTGCTTCTGCCACAAACTTTTACATAGATTTAAAAGATAAACTGCTTAGGTTTTTGTGGTCTGAGATTACCACACTGTGACCTCATGAAACACATTTCAGGAATTGATAACATTTCACACATGTGTCATTGAAAAGCCCCAAAAAGGCTCTTTAGTGAATACAAATGTGAGATACTGTTGTATAACAACTTTTGTGGAGGAAATCAAGCTTTGCTTTCTGTGCTGTTTGGAAAACAAAGAGCTGCAGGATTTCATTCCCCAGCTGAATGTCTATTTTAATATACTGTATATTCAAATTCCAATAGTTATTCACAGCCCTAATTTGAGTGTTATTTGCCAATTCAAAATGGAGATGTGAATGAAGCACAGCAAAGGCTCCTCATCAATTGTAAAGCAAAATCCATGCAGATCATGGTTGGTGCCTTGACCCTATGTTCTGTAAATACTATGGATGCCATTCAAACTGAAGATATTCATTATATGTTCGAGAACTATGAAAACTAAATAACACTTCTGTATTTTTTCCAAAGTCAAACTTGAGGCCCAGCTTTATTGCTGGAAACAAACCGAATTTACAATTAACCAAACAAGAAAATGCTTACTTGCAGGGAGCCGCACAGACAGCCCGACACACAGCTTACGACAATGACATAACAAAGAACAAAGGGAAACTGAGGCCATAAATCCACAGAAGGTAATTAGTGAGATGAAACACTCGGGGGAAAACAAGACACATGTGAAGTAAGTCAAACTAATGACAGAGGAAACAAAACTGAACATAGTGCACACAGGACAAGAGACTCAAAATGAAAAAAGGTAGCCTAAACATTGAGAGGGAGACATAGGCTACGTTCACACTGCAGGTCTTAATGCTCAATTCCGATTTTTTGATCAAATCTGATTTTTTTGTCTGCTTGTTCACACTACAAATAAAATGCGACAGCAAACGCGCTCTAGTGTGAACGCTCAAAGCGGCCCGCATGCGCAAAAGAAGACGTCACACACAACGCGCTCTGTTTAGACCCAGAGCAAACAATATTGTTTGACTGATGGCCCTTAATATAAAGACTTCGGACTTTACGTTTCCCAATTTTTGCTTTAAGTTATTTTGTTATTTACATAATAATGTAAATAACCTAATAATTATCCTTATTGCTGTTTTAGAGAGGAGCGGTGCTTCAAAGGATAGTTGCAGATTTCTGTCAGAATCTACAGATTATACAGTACAAATAAAATGTTCACGTTGTCTTCCCAACAGTTTCACTGACATCTGGCCAGGAAGCATTCGCGATGTCTTCTCGGGCACTTCTCCGGCGCTGATAATTGGCGTCTGTCTTGTGTCAGTGACGTAAAAGACGGATTTAATGCGACATGACCGTTCAAACAGCAGTCGCTTTCTAAAACATCAGATATGTATCGGATTCAGTACCACATACGAAAGTGACCCACACTGTCATAGCATGATCGGATATGGGTCGCATAGGGTCGGATTTGATGCGCTTTCACCTGCAGTGTGAACGTAGCCTAAGACTTGATCTTGACACTAGCCAACTACTACATTTCTGAAATCATGGCATCCCTTGTATATACAAAGGATCTCGTTTGGAAAAGGTCATTAGTTAAACCATTTATCAGTCAGTCAAATTTGATTTGACAGCTTTCAGTCAGTTTTTTAGGTTATTTGATAGAAAAAAAGAATATACTCATAGATAAGTGTGTAGTTGTGTCTTCCAACATATCGATGAGAAAAATCTTAATACTTGGTTGCACATTTAGGTTTAAGATATCAAGGTTCAAAGCTATGGTTTATCATCTGAGAAGGGATGCCCGTAAATATTGGCACAGTCGACTTTCCCACACGGAATGAGTTGCAGAGAGAGGGTTTTAAAAGGAAAGCCAAAGTCCCCTGCTTTCTGCTAGACAGGCAATTGAATTTAAAAGTTTAAATTTAAGCCTTTTGATCTCTCTTGGCTTACTAAAACATGGTCAAGGGCATGATGCTACAAGTAGTTGTATCAGTAGTCTTACAATAGATAAGTCAAAAAACAATTTCACCTCCTAATATTCAAATTTGCAAATATAATTTCCAGAACAAAAAGTAACAGCATATAACTCCTAAAAGCGTGTTTGTCCTACAGTGGCCACCATAGCAAGAATAATGCATTTGAATTGGAAATGTGCAATCTCCTGACATCTAGTGGTGACATTCTCCACACTGTGCCTTTAAGTAAAATTAAAGAAATTGCTTTCTTTAATCATATCATTATAAACTATGACCAAGTGTCACATGACATTTGATATTGCATAGACTGAATAGTTTGTGGCTCATTAAAACGGTCAGATGACTGATTATTATTAAGATTATTATAAGAAAATGACTTAAAGGTCATCTTGAAAGAGTGCATTCATCGTGGAATGTTTTAAAGCTTGGCATGGGAAAGTCTGACTTTTCTTTAACTGTATAAAAAGTGGTCTGAATAAGAATACAGGATAAATAAGCACTGCACTATATAGCCTCAGTATAAAATCCACAAGAACCATTTAGCATCTAAACCACAGTCGTTTCAGACACTTAATTAAACCCACCCTTTCTCTTCTCCAGCTGCCATTGCTGACACGTTTAAAGAAGCGTAAATTGATTTTAGTGCTAGAGATAGAAAGAGAGCACATTACAAAATGCTTCACTAGATAACTTCCACAGGTTATTTGCATAACAAACCAGTCTAAATAGATTATATTTCTCAGATATGAAACTATAATTGATACCGTTATGGGGAACAGAGCACTGGTGAGAATAAAGGAATGAAAGAATCCTTTGTTTTCACCTAAAATTCTCCCTTTCTTTTCACCAGGGTCCATTATACTGTCACTTCAACTAATTTGCAGCTCAAAGAGTCACATCAATACACCGTCTGTTAGACAGACGGCAATGGCATGCTCTTTGAGTTGTGCTGTCTTCTGTATTGATTTTTTTTCCAGCATGCAAGGTAAGCGATAGCATCAATTACCCTTTGTTTCAGACAAAGGCAAAATAAATTCTCTTCACTCTTATGGTTAAAAAACAACAACAAAAAAAACCTTAATTTACTTTGGCCTCAGGCCCCCCACCATCTGTTAAACCAACCAGCAGAGCTGAAGAAAGAAAAAACACCACAGTATTTTTGGTCAGATCTAATCTGTATTTAACAAAATGATTGTAAAAGTCCTCCTTACACACACGTATATACTACCACTCAAACGTAGCAAAGAAAAAATGATAAATAACTCTAAATATGTTTTATATTGTAGATTCCTGAAAGTAGCCAATTTGCTTTGTTGACAGCACTGCAAACCCTTGGCCTTCTCTCAATAAGCTTCATGATCTAGTCATCTGAAATGGTTTTCACTTCACAAGTGTGTGTTTGTGTGTGTGTGTTTGTGTGTACACATTGCATACGTATAGAGAGGAAAGGTGATCCAGGGGATTGAAAGGGTGGAACTACCACAAGACAAAAGCAGACATAAAGGAAAGCTAAGCACATCCATATCAAGGTCAGCCCAGCCAAATTCCTCACCTGTAGGACTACGACCCGACTTTCCTACCAGTCAATACCAGATAGAAACAGTGACTTGTTCTTTTGACTGCTCCCTTTAGAAACTGCAGTTGGTCATTTGCCTCCATCTCATCCTATCTTTGGCATCCTCCCCTGTTACACTAACCCTCTGCATGTCCTCCTTCACTACATCCATGGACCATCTGTGGGTCTTTTCTCTTTTCCTCCTCAGCTCCATCTTCAACATCCTTTGTCCAGTGCAGCCACTATCCCTCCTCTGCACATGTCCAAATAGAAAAAGTGAAATGCTGACAGTAAGAAATTCTACAAGTGGACAGCTCAGCTCATGGCAGTTTAAAAACTGGCCTTAAGCACTAGATCCATAGATGCAGGTTTTTACCACAGCAGACAGTGCCCAGGCTGGAGGCTTTCCAAAGATGCCCCCGAGACCTCAGCACATGGTGGCAGGATATAAAATGGAAGCTGGGACAGTCTGCATTAAGAGGCATAACAAAGTGGGATAATGTACAGCAACATCTGTGTCACGGATGGATTTGAAGTCCCCAGGTGATGGGTGATGTGTCCGAAAGTGGCTGAGGACAAAAAGGCTAAGCTCCTGTGACAGACAAACAGCTCCCAGCCAACCAGTCAGACATGTTGGTGTTTGACAATGAGCAGAAGAGAGCAGTTGTGATAGATGTGCTAACCCAGTTGACACTAACATAAGGCAGAGGAAGCACTGAAAAGAACCAGTGTCCCCGGGTAACAACTGGGGCAGATGTAGAAGGTGAAATCCAAAATCCAGGTGCAAAAATCTGAGCTCTCTGTCCAACAGAGTGCAGTCCTACCAACAACTAAGATACGACGCAGAAACCTCAAACTACTCCCGGCAGAGAAAATTGTATCCATTAGCACTTTACAAATTAATAAATGGCAATCCACGTTAAGGAAAAGGCTGACAATCTGCCACAGTTTTCTTATTTTCTAAGAATCAAATGAAAAGAAAAAGACCTGTTAGTCAATCTATCAACACCGATGGAATACTGATTCATACTTCGACACAAATATACAATTTTGTTTGACAGTCTACATGTCTTCCCAAAACAGCTGTGTCCTGTAGCTTTCAGTAAACATTATTGAAACTGGAGCATTTACAGCAGTAAGGGAGGGTATGCGGGATTTGTGTAGATTTAAATACAATGCTCGTGTTAGAGGTAATAAAGAAGCTTGTCACCCAGTGAAAGAATATGTCTGCTTTTAAAAAGGTTTCAAACAATGGCGCTCTCTTGTACATCGCAGGAATATACATCAGGCACTGACTATACAGAAGGATTCACTGTATTTCTTTTGTTCTGTTTTTTTACCGCCGCGTGTTGCATACTGCAGCTCTGAGCTTTAGACCTTTATAGCTCAGCATATGATTGAACATAATGGCCCATTATTTATTTGCTGGTTGTGAGTGGGCCCTCTGCCAGCCTCTTCAGGGTTCCTGCCGTGGGCATATGGTCTCACAGATAGCCGTGCTGGATATTAAGGACTGTGTCACCATTGGAGCAAAAAAGAAAAGAGGGAGAGGACATAATGGGCGAGATGACACACATCGGTTATTTTGCCTCACCTTGAATGAGAGAAATGCATAATAAAAAAAATGAATGTTTTTTTTAAATTTAATGTCGATGTTAAGCATTGTGGTTGCAGTTAGAGATCCAAAATAGCATCAAGAGAGTACAGGAGACTCACATTTCCACTCCAGATATCTCTCTTTCAGTCTTTAGCCTGAAAAAGTAGAAAGTTGTTTTCAGGTGTTACAAGGGGTCGCTCTACATCACGTAAACACAGCCCACTTTGATTCTACGTGGACTAAAGAAACTCCCTGTTCTGTCACTGCAAGGAAGTTCAACCACACATGTAATTCCTTTTAATGAAAGAAAAAGGAAGTCCCGAAAATTGGCAGCTTATCGTCCCTGACTGTCTTGTCATTATAAAACAACGTTTTTGTTAATTCACAAACTTTCTTTACTGTAGACATATTGTAAAAAACAAAAAGTTTAGTAGCAAGTGGAAAAAACAGGAACTTTTCTGTCATTTAATAGTTTATCTACTACTTGATTTCTCTGGTGTATATGAAGGGGGATAAAGGAGGTCAAGTCCAAAATGTATGCACTACGCCACATTTCCACAGTTGGCCAGAGGGCCAGGTTGGAATCTTTGCTGGGCTGATTCTGGCGCCTGGGCCTTATGTTTGACACACCTATATGCTTGAGCTGGAAGAGTGTAATTTATTTAACACAATTCAGTGGGCTAGAAACAAAGTATTGTGCTAGTGTTCATCTGATACTATTATCAGCATCAGTGTCGATGTATTGATCTATCTTTCCTCTTCTACTTGCTTTTTACTCACCAAAAGTCGGCATGGTAGGAACTGTTTTTTTCTGTCACCTTTGCATTAACAAGACTTTTTTTTGTCGTGTTTAAAAATCACTTTCTGGCTTTTGCATTCATTTGAAAAACTGTGTCATTTTACTCTTCTAGCATTCCACCTGCACAGTCTTCTGTTCCTATTTCAGTTTAAACCTTATCAGCTCACGGTACGTTGACCAAGCGTCTGTGCTCTTTTATAGAGTTACTCGGCTTGACACTCGCTTGGTTTCATTCGCACCTGTCTTTTACAGCCAAAGGCTTCTGTTCTGTTGGCTGCTAAGCTGCTCTGTTGGAGCAGTGGGCCATTCAGTGCTTCTACTTCAACAGAAGGAAAGTGACCGCAGGAAAAAGATAGATTATTATTCAGGTCCGACACGTGTAGTCTCGGTGTCAACTTTTGTCTGGCAAAATGTCACACGCGTGTATCGTGACCCTACAGACTATGCTTTTGATGGGTTTGTATTTTCCTCTTGTTCTCCTCGCCAAAAATGTTAAATAGCTGGGGCAAAGCAAATACCATGGCAGAGGGGGGACAGCTGAGGGGGAGCACCAGAGACAGTTTTACTTGTCTGCGGTTATGATAGCGAGTCTCCTGAGATGTGGAGAGAGGATGGAAAAGGACAGAAAAAGAGTTAAAGCAAGAACGAGACATATAAAGACAACGAACCCAGCATTTAGTCCTAGGCAGTTGACTATTTGGCGCAGAGAGCCAGTAAGTGTCAGGTCCGTCCCTCTAGGGCCCATTTTAACAGGTTCTTTGTATCTGAGTGGTCGTATCAGGCTTGTAATCCAGCCAGACAATTTATTACTGCTGTAGAAGTTGTATTATAAAGCTGTGAAGCATGTGTGTGTGCAAACAGTAACTGGAGTACAAAAACCTCTTTTATCAGCTTAGGGTGTAGGCCTATTGTCCCATAGTCCTAAAGTAGCAAACTTTAGATCATGATTCTTCAAGATTTAGTCTTTTAGATGAATGGAAATGAGAAAATTAGAGTTTTAAGTTGTGATTGAAGTCCTGGTTTTAAAAGGCCACATACAGTATACTGCAAATACAATGTAACGTGTCTCAAGTCCCTGGTCCACTGATACAAGTGATTTCAGAATAACAATTATTTATTAATTTTGACTCTGGTCTGAAGTCCTGGTGCTGATACGGAGTGCGGCATATCATATATATTATGTTTTTCTTTTTCTTTTTTTTCAGGTACAACCAAATTAACAAACAGCACACAAAATAGTTTTGCAAAAATTAATTGCTGAAAAAAGTCAATCCGATATGCGATCACATTGTAGACTGATTCCATTAAGGGACTCCATATTAAATTCAGCTTTACAGAGTTATTATCATACATTGTTTACTGTACAATACCCTTCTGGTTTATTAGTATCATCTAATATTCAAAACATTATTGGTTTTGAAATAAATTGAATTGTGTAGACTCTGGAATGCACCGTTATTTAACTTTTCCTAGCTACAGTGTGGTGGCACGTGGATTACGTTGAGCACAAACTGTTTTGACCGGATGAATTCATGAGTTGCTCAAAAGGAAGGAGGTGGTCAGGGAGGGTTGTGAAGCAGAGTTCTCATAGTGGACTTGCTTTGAAACTATGTCTTTAGTCATGTCTTACTTTTCCATCGTCAGTCTGCAGCAGCAAGGATGTGTTCGGTGAGTTCGATTGATGGTGTCTCGTAAACCTAGCGGAGTTTTTATCAGAAGTTTAATCTTTTCTGAAATGTTAATTTGAAATTATGCATGTTAATTTGAAAGTTTGGAAATGTTTGCCACTCGCAAAATCCATAAACTGCATTGTGATAGAAACTCCTAATCAAATTTTCTTTACAGCCGTGGAAATGTTTGCTGCTTGAAAGTGCCTGTGCAACAAACAGGAGAATGTGTCATTTTTCACACTTTGGTTGGTGGAGTCGCTAAAAAAACACAATTGCTACATCAAAAGTCTGTAAAAAAAACATCTACAATAAACTACTGCAGGTCATATAAGCTTCAAGAAACTCAGCTGACAAATAGACTCTTGTAATGACTGGTGACAGTGTAATAAAACATTTCTTAGTAGTCAAAAATGTGAGTTGGATGAGAATCGGTGATGGAGTAAACCTCATACATAATTCACTCTACATTGCTCAAATAAAGTCAGAAAGGCACAGGAAAAAGTAACAGTCAGTTGGAGACCTGATTTATACCTCACCACTGACAGACTGTTCTTCAAGACTCGCACAATAAAAGATAGCAAGTGATGAGTGGCGAGGGAAGTGGAGCTGGATGCACCTGCTGTGGTGAAGTCCTCAGGGTCAATCCAGGAAGAGGCAGGAGCATATTTCTGTGACAGCAGGTCAAACCGTGCGTGTATGCGTGTGCGCGCGTTGACTAGACACCAGCACTTGACTTTGACGACCCTCGCGCCACAAACACAGTAGCACAAACTTCACACTTGGGCTCTTTGCATCCATCTCCGTCCTTCCTCATACCCCGTCAGCAACTCCTCGGGTTTCTCCCCGGAGAAGCAAAGCGGTCAGCAAACTTAAAACTCCCTATCCCTAGGCTAAACACATCTCTCACATAGTAGAAATTGTTTAGACATGCGTGGTTTACCTTAGCTTGCGTGCAAAATATACTCAGTCATCCTCACTGACTCAGAAAATAGCTGTGACAGCTCACGATACAGGTGACCTTTAATGAACTGTGCTGCTGAGGTTACACCCCTCGTCTCAATCTGATCTCCTCACCTCTGTGACTCTAATCTAACAGCTTTCTGAACAGAGAAACAGGTTTTTGAAGAGTTTTTCATGGCTATTCCGTGCTTGCACTTGATTTTGCAGTACCACTCTAAAAATGTGTAAAAGAGGCCTCTCAGCATTTCATTAAATAGCGGGGGGATCTAAAATGGTGCATGTACAAGCACTTCGTAGCGCTGTGAGGAAAAAAAGTGTACTGTACTGTGTGAAAGAGGAATGCTCAAATTTAATCTCATTTAACTTGTTCAATTTATTTACGAGTTTATTGATAAACTGCTAGTTTAGCTAGAAGTGGCAGTTTGAGTTGTGTTTTGCTCTGTGGTCCCAAATGGTCATTCCTTTCAAATGTGTGGCAAAAATCACACATCATTAATATTATAGATCAAAGTGAGGTTTCACACATTCTAGTAAACCAAATGAAAGAAAAGTCTCTAACTAGCCTTAGAAAATGACCTTCAACAACAATAATATCGTAGTTTTTTACTACATTAATATTCACTGCTTTTGTTTTTAGGGTCTTTAACACGCACCATTTGTCTCAACCTCTCAGGTTTAACGTCATTGATTTGCTGTGTTATGTTCAGTCTATGTTCAGGATGACAAAATTGCTTTTTTTCCCTCCCCCCCTATAAAAACTTTTCAAAAGCTACAGCAGTTCGATATATACTCTGAAGTCTGCTGGAGTATTTATTACTGCTGTAATGCAATGTTTATTAACTTCAACTGAGTTTAAAGCTTAAAAATATAACCAGAACATTTCCTATAATATTGTAATTTAAAAAAAAATAAATGAATATGCATAATATTCCCCGGCTCACGTATTCCTCTTTAGACACTCAGTCAAACAAAACAGTTTAAGATGCCAGAATTAAATCCCTTTCAACTTTCCCAACTCTACCATTAACTTTAATATTTAATATGAAATATTTCAAAGTGAAACAGCAAAAATACTGTAAATTTAACAGACTTTTGCAGTTTAAAAGTCAATAAACATCTGAAAATAAGGAATCGCTGGCTGACCAAAGACCAAAAGTCATGGCTGAATAATGCAGTGAATGATGGTGAGGTTGAGGCTGATCTTTACACACAGGAGTGTGATTGTTCTTCTCTGTCGGTCCATCACAGCCGCTGCGCCATCACTTGCAAAACCAGCAAACCGTGCAGACAGCAGCGCCGATGCATAGCTGCAGTTTAACGAGTTAAAATAATAAGCTGCTGACCTTTTAGGGAATTCTGATGATGATCATTTTTGTGGTTGACACTCAGTAGAAATATTTCTAGATTTTTCTGTGAGGTTTTGGCACTTTGAGTCTTTTCATGTCTCCTTTATTTAGTTAGTGTAGTTTTCACATCGAAACAGCAGTTTAATGTAAGCAGGTTTAATGGAAACTCGGAATGGGACGGGATCTGGATCATCCTTTTATGTGCAGCGTTATCTCGACTGTCACGGGATCGCGAGTGCTGAATGTGAAAGTCAGTTTCGGATTTGTTTTCTGTTTGTTTCTGTAGATCATTTCAAAATGCAGCACTAAAAATCAGAGGGATAAATTTTTATCCCCACCATCCCCTCTGGAAAATCACACTCTGCCTATATTAACAGTTTTTAATCTTATAGCAGCAACAGCTTTAATGGATGCCAAATTTAAAACAGATTATGGGCCGAATACCCATGGCACATGCTTTATTTTCTCTAAAGGATGATGCTAAATGAGAGGCTGAATTACAGCAAGTAGTGGACAGAGGATAGTCTGAATTGTGAGAAGTGTAGTAAGCTAAATGTTACTTGCCTATAGAAAATGATTTGTCTTCATTGGTTGTAGCCTTTAAAAAAAAAACATTTATTTTTGTCATTTTTCAGTGATCGGTTTCCTCAAGAATCTGTCTTTCAACATAGCACTATATCATTCCTTGGAAAGGTTTTTACCTCTTTTAGGATTTAAGCCTGCAGTCACTCCACTATCACATTATGGTCTAGTGTATTTGATAGCATGTGGTTGCACACTGACATGAGCGGACTTCACGCTGTGCGAGCATGTGTCTCTTAGCCACTGTGCACATTCTGCGTTAGCATAAGGCGTCTGCCCGAGCCAGCGGATGTCTCTCAGGCTGGCTTTCTATGGAAAACCTGTCGACAGATTGACCTGCTGATAGATTAAGACTGTCGGGGGAGATACAGCACAGGCCTGGAGGCATGCGGTCAGCTGATATCTTTTTCTCTCTTTGTTCATTTCCGTCTTTCTCTAGCTGTCTCCGGGGAGACAAGCGGAGACACATGCTGACATGTGATAAACAGATCTGTGACTAATGGTCTGCTTTAATAGAATACAAATGAGATGATTAAACAACCTCTTTCATGCCAAGGAAATAAACTCCGCTGACGAAATAATGCTTGAAGCTGGATTCTGTTGGTTTTTCTTTATATAATCATATTCCGTCTGTATAATGAGCGATGGCATATCAATAACAGAAATGAGCAAGTTTTGTTTTTGCAAAGTTATGATCAGGACATGCTCTTACTAAAATTAATTATATATTTATGTTCAAGTTACCTTGTCAGTCACATTTTTCCTAATAATTCTTCAAATTCCAAAGTTCTTTTTGTTTGTTTTTGCCCTGTTGTTTCTTCTGGAAAACCTACCTAGACTACAGCTGTGTTCTAATTATCCAATATATAGTATTTGCTACACTAACTAGTAAACAAGTGGAGACAGCTGTTGCATTTCACTACATGATTGCACACTGCTACATAATTATGCATTGGATATTCGTAATTATTTCTCTGGCTAAAACAACAGCAGAACGTGTCCCCTCTACTTATCACACAATTGGAGAACAAATGGGCTTATCTGTTGACTGAGGCTGGAATTACACTTGCTCGCGGACACACCGATCCAGTAGTCGGCTCTTATTTTACTTTTTCACTCTGCTCGTACACACTACACGTGCTACGTAAGGACTCGGCAGGCACACTCTAATTAGATTGAAAAAAAAAACCTGTGCGTCAGCAGGTGATTTTATCCCTGGCCTTTGTCTCTGTGGCAATGGGCAATGTTTCTGGGCTTTCAGTGTACAGATACATTTAAAAATGCTAACATTATCAGACCATAGCTATAGTCTTCAAAACTGGTTTGCGGCAAATGCAAAACCTCTTTTGTTCTCCACACAGAAGTGTGCATGCATGCAACCAAAGCTTGCTCAGACACGATTGGTTGATGTAACTTGGGCTATAAGTGGACTACAAACTGAAACCAGTAGGCCAGAAACCTCAGGACTTCCCATCAGATTCTGCATATGTACACTGATGTTTCAGCAATAACGTCAGTGTACCTCCCCCACCCGCACATAAAGAAGCAACATTTGTCACTCAAAATACTACTACTACTGCTGAAAGTAATAATAATAATAATAATAATATCAATAACAATAATAAAGAAATGTTCATTGTTTCTCCGTTCTCACATCAGTCTGTGCATTTACAAACAGCTTTTTTTCTTTTCCCATTCAGTTGCTTGTGTCTTCCATTTATAGACTAGACTAGAGAAGGCTTGAGAACTTGTTGTTCACCTGACTCGAAATAAACGTTTTCCCCGAAGCAGTAGACATACTATTGTTAATCCACTGAGTAATCTTTGGTCAGTTTGTTTTCTTCCATAACAGTTATCTTCTGCAGTTATCTTCTTTCAGACTGACGTCCTCAAATGTGTTTCGTTTTGTCTTGTATATACAATTGTAAAAAGTCTAGACTCCATATAAAAAAAGATAGAATGCAGTCTATTTGAACATGAAATGTTCACAACCAATTTTCATTAAAACATGGCAACAACAAATAAACAAACAAACAAACAAAAACCGGCTGACAACTATTACTGTACTGGACCAGGAACAGACAGCGAACATAGTTGCTTTCATCTAGAAATGCCACTTCCTTCTCCGGGAACAAGCTTATCAAAGGTGGACCGAGGTGAAGTGGGAAAATGTCCTGTGGTCTGAGTGGTCGATATTTATCAAAATGTTTATTTATGCTTGTTATCGGGCTCGTTATCGCACTTCACAAAACACTCAATGAGATCACACTGGGTTACATCAGTGCACCTGCCACAAATGATATTTACACGTATTGGAGTGCCACATGTGGCCAAAGAGGCAACATTCTGCACTTATTACAACAACATGAATCTGTAGTAATAGTCTGGTTAAACTGGCCTGTTTTTGTCCAGAGCTATCAGCCTGTCAGACCTGGTAATCAGCTGCAAACTTAACCTGAAGACAGAGTGAAAAATAGGGAAAACACTGAGTTTAGCTGTTGGGTGTCCTCAGATTTCCAGTGCTGTGTTTAACGAGTAGTTGATGCAACACCGTGTTAAACATGTCCTCTTTTTAAAATGTGCTGCTGGCATCAAATTCAAAATGATAAATTTTTGACTAAAAAACAACATTTCCGAGTTTCAGCATTTGATGTGTAATCTGTGTTGGAGTTTTAATGATTTGCAAATCATTTTGTTTTTATGTACATTTCACCATTCAGCTCTAAAATGCCTGATCGGGCTAAGGCTGGTTTTAGGTTATTTGAAGAATCCATTTAATGCTGTGATTCTTCATACAAAGATCTGTGACTGTAGACTTGGCTGAACGGTTTGGCTGCCTGTTGCCTTCATAGTGCTTATGTGCATTTTTCAGTACATATTGTCGCGCTCTACATTGCCTTCTCAGCGCACTTACTTACGTAAACTTAAGAAGCTGTAATGCTGCGGGTACGTTCTTTTTTGAAGGAGATGAGCTTGTGTGCGACGCAGTGTAGATGCACTGCAGACACAATTCACACAGTGGCCTATTTCCTTTCAGCCTGTTTCCACACAGCCACAGAGCTCTTTTCTTTCAGGTTCCTTCGGGTCACAAGTCACATCTGACAGATTCCTGTGTGTGTTTTAAATTATCAGTTGACATGTAAAGAGGCAAAAGAAAATATTAAGTAGACATACATTTGTTTAAGAATGATTTCATAAAAATGTGAGGGGATTAGGGCTTTGATGTTAGGGCTTGGAGATGACACGTCGGCGTCTGAAACTGCCAATTCTTCAGAGCGTAGCTCGCAGTTCTGCCTCGTTTGATTTTGTGTCCCACTCATCTTTCATTTGTGACTGACTGCTCAAAGACACACATTGAAAAACCTTGGAACCCTCTCGGTACTCTCAAAGCCCTGCTGGAGTTTGTCACATAGTTTTGGGGAGTTTGTGAGCTTTTGTAACTGTTGATGTAGCTGACACATTTACATTACACTGAGACTCAAACTAAACTTAAATATGAGCTTACTTGAAGTACGTTAGATGATTTAGAGTTT
Source organism: Perissodus microlepis (assembly GCF_051167445.1). Classification (NCBI taxonomy): domain Eukaryota; kingdom Metazoa; phylum Chordata; class Actinopteri; order Cichliformes; family Cichlidae; genus Perissodus; species Perissodus microlepis. The sequence goes on from NC_140477.1 coordinate 30,933,688, forward strand.
GGATTAGCAATGTAAAAGCATTTCCTTTAGCTGAAGATTGGATACTGCTAACATATTTTTCATACAATCTGCCAGCTTGTATTATTTTTGGACGTGCTGATTTGATTTCTAATAAACGGGTCTTAAAATTCCCTTTAAAAAATATGTCACACTACCACAAAGCACAAGGTGAAATTTTCAAAGCTACCTGATTTCTTATTGCTGCTAGACACCTCACATTTTGCATCATAAGTCATTTGCATGAATCAATTATCGTAATGGTTGCTAATCGATTTTCTGACAGCTATTTGAATTATGGTTCCAGGTTTAGTGACAGTGCTTTTTTTTCCCTTATTAAATCAAAATAATACAAATAGAATATGCTAATAGCTTTATTGTGTTATTTTCTGAAAGGGAGACTCTCATTTTATTATTTCTTTATAATTTTGTTAACCAGCCCGTGAACAGTAGCATTGTGTGTTTTGTGGCTCCGGAGAAGATTTGTCAGCTTTGAAAAAATAACCCTGATCATGTCATCATGTACAGTGTCTGGGCTTGCAGAAGTGCATTTATACCAGGAAGCCTAGGCTCTTGTATGCATTATGGATGAGCAAGATTTATATGAGAGACTAAAATTCTCTCTAAAGTTTTTATCTCAGGGGCTTAGGTTTGAACGTCAGGCACATAAAAGACCGTATTACTCATTAAAATGAAACAGTAGGCTAAGAAGGAGAAACTGATTCTCTAAATAAATGAATATTAATTGCACTGCTGAACTTGTTCATTGATATCACCTCACAGCAAGAAGTCTCTCTGTTTAAAACCACTTGTCAGCTGGAGCCTTTCTGTGTGGAGTTTGCACGTTCTTCTTGTTCCTGCATCGTTTTCATCTGCATGCTTTGGTTGAAAAACTGAGGATTCTCGAGTTAACCTAACATGTAGGATTTAATGTGAGTGCGTGGCTTTCAAGAAATCCAGCTCCTATCCTTTACCACTCCAGATAGACTCCGGACCTGTCACCTTTACCCCTAGATTGGTACATCTTGGTTTTGTAGTGCACACTCAGTACAAACGAAGCCAAGCCAACACCAACCACTGACCAACGTGCCAAACTCAGGAATAAATATGCATTACAGTAACATAAATAGAATTCTAAGACAAAATAAAAGCATCAAAGACAATTAAACATGATTAAAACAATAAAATAAAGAATAAAATCAACAGCTCATACTGTGCAGAAGCAAAACAACATTAAAACTGCAAGAAAAAAACTCACATAAATGAACATCTTTGTCATGTATTTAAAGTTTTATCTGGAAGTTTAAAAACTGCCAAAACTACAGTTCCTTACATGGCCACTTGAGGCTGTCTCTCAACCGTTTTTTATGGCCTTTTTGCACCTAACCTATCCGGTCTTTAAGTGATGACGTGATGAATCCTGCTTCCGGGCCCAAACTACTCTGCGTTTAATAAGACTGTTGTGTTTTTAACATGTTTTAATGCTTTGTATCTTGTTCTATTTAATCTCAACAAGCCCCTAAAAACAGTCAGTGATCACTGTCGATGTAACTACAGCCCAGCCCATGCAGCAGTATATTAATGACTAACCTCGTATTGTGGATGGATTATCTCAGTTGTTCTCCTCACTGAAGTTTGGTCCGTTTACATCCTGCCATGCGATTGCATTTGTCCCTAACCATCGGGAACCCTCACATTAACTTTTATCGAGTGGAAAAATTTTTTTAGCGTTCGTCCTCCAGCTTTACTGTTACTGTTTATGCTAACATAGCTGTTTCGCTAGTGATCGTGTAGCACATCATTATATACCACCTAGTCAAACTTCAGTAACCCTACAAACGTCACTGCTGTTTAGTTTTCTGTCTTCATTTATGTCAGAAGTGATAGCAGAGCTGTACGTCTTAATTTTTTTTGGTAGAGCAGCAAGACTGATCATTTTATTAAATGAAAAACTGCTGTTAGTATATTTAAACTCAGTGAGAAAATTGCGTGATAAAATCTGGGAACTCAAAAAATATAGGAAGGAGACGATTTTGATGGACTTTGCTGCTAAGTGATTTAAAAAGTTTTTGTGCTTCGTATTAAACTGAACTGTGTTTAAAAAACAGTGAAACCTTTGTAAAACTAACACCTGTTAGATCACCTATTTTGGACTTATGCTCACTTGCTACTTTGCCCCATTTAGTCAGTCTGGTACTGGGTGTACAGCCCCGTGCTGACAAAGCTAGCTCCTATTGGCTGGAAATTTAGCACTCCACTCTCCAAAAATGGGCTCTTCTGTCTGGACAAACCAAGGTGGTAACAGCCATAAACTGAGCCTTCAGAACTGGAGTTCACAATGACTACCTCTGCCCTTTATGTACAATCTATACTTTCATGAAATGCCTCTAACAGTCTCCTTTTTTCTAGCTTCATACATAATTCATAAAGATTTAAAATATTCCGTTAAGTCTTCAACAACCAGCAATCATACACGCTAACAAAGTGTAGACACAATCATCCTTCTGAAGCGCTGCCTGTTCACCATATGTCCCACAGTGAATACATAACCTTTAATTTGTAATATATTATCCTCACTTGAGCCCCCTCGTGTAGCCCTCTGAATTATCCATCCCATCAATGCACCGAACAGCGATCCATGATGTGGCATCCACACTCGCTCTCCTTAAAATCGCAGCGTGTCAGCAAGAGGCCTGCTCCCCTTGTGTTAGTCACAAAGGCACAAAGGAGTCTGCCACAGTGACAGACTGGATGCTTCACACGGCGCTTGTGCCTCTGAGCGAGCGAGCGTGTTCATTTGCGTGCGCGCGGCTCTTTTTGTGGCGGTGGCAGTTTCATGTTAAGTTTCTTCTAGAGAAAGAGAGAAAGACAGCCATCACTGGGGCTCAGTTCTAAAAATAATACCCCAGTATGTCTTTGTACTGTTGTGCCATTCCTATTTTCTAAAGACAATAAGTTATTTATTTATTTATTTTACAGTGACTAGCAGAGCCCAGTGTCTAAAAACTCAATATGTTGCACTTATATTTATAGTGCCATTCCTCTGCTTTGACAAGCCATCATGTTTTGGCGAAGCACAATAAATTTTCTGCGTTTTAAAAGGCCCCCGTTTGACTGTGTTGTATTGAATTATCCAACATATAATATGTCTCGGTGACAAGCCATCAAACTAAAGAAATCCAACATTATAGAAGTGTTGGCGCCGGCATTTCCCAACTCTTTGTGGCAGCATCACGGTCAGAGCTGTAAGTTGTCAAAATATGCAAGTATAAAGGGGGATTTAGGGGCCTTTTTTCAGCTTCTACAAGGCTGCGACTGAAAGTTTCTCTTGGACAGTGATAATGCTGTAGTTTTGCAGCAGTGACGAACGTGCTCTCTTTCATCAAGTGAAATCATGACACCACAAATTTTCTAGGTCAAGGCTGTTGACAATGTGAGTGGGAAAAGAGAGGAGAGGTGAAATCAAAGGGTGAGGAAGAGACGTAAAGGGAAAAGCGAGAGGAAGACACGAAGACCAAAGTCTGAGACTGAGATTGACTACGTGTGTGTGTGTGTGTGTGTGTGTGTGTGTGTGTGTGTGTGTGTGTGTGTGTGTGTGTGTGTGTTTTCATGTGCGTCAGCTCCGTTGTTCCTTTTAACACAGCGGCCCCGTGCTTCCATTCACGACAACAACAATGTGTCAGCGAGAAAAAATAAACAACAGGAGAAAAAAAGCAGCCTGATACCGCCGAGGCATTGGTTACACTTGTGCACACATCTAATCCCAAATATCTGCTCCGGTGAGGCCCCACGGCTTTGTGGACTCACTTGGCCTCAAAATGTCCACCTTGTATTTCTCTCTGCTTTTCTTTTATTATCAGATTACTGGTTCACTACCTGTGGTTGAGCAGTCTTCTGTTCTCTGTAGCTGCTGTTGGATTTCCAGCCACTTGGAGGAGCAGTTACTGCTTTCAAATGTATTTCTGTCCACATAGCAACATAAATTTTAATATGGCTTTAGCTAGTTTAACTATGCTTTTCATCAACTCGCAAGTGAAGCATCTTGTAGCCAGCTGGTACAACTTGTCCTTTCTTTGGTGAGGGGAAGATCAAAACGAGGTTTATTGAAGGTCAGCAACCTCTTTATTTAAAACCATGCTATGACAACTATGTGCAACATTATATTGTAAATGGTAAAATGGCCTGTATTTGTATAGCGCTTTACTTAGTCCCTAAGGACCCCAAAGCGCTTTACACTACATTCAGTCATTCACACACATTCACACACTGGTGATGGCAAGCTACATTGTAGCCACAGCTGCCCTGGGGCGCACTGACAGAGGCGAGGCTGCCGGACACTGGCGCCACCGGGCCCTCTGACCACCACCAGTAGGCAACGGGTGAAGTGTCTTGTCCAAGGACACAACGACCGAGACTGTCGGAGCCGGGGCTCGAACCGGCAATGGAAGGTTGCAAAGTGAATAGCAACGATGTTAACCCTACTAATGCCATAAGCACCTCCCAGCTTAATAATTGCATAGCTACTGCCTTATCCCATACCTAGTGTAGCATTAGCTAAATTGGCTAATGTAGCTTCACCTACCTTAGCTAATGCTACTAACTCATTATTTCACTATGCAGGTAAATTTATGCAAGTTTCCCAAAATATCTAAGTCTCGTATCTTAATGAGATTCAAAATCAATATTTGGGTACGACCTCAAGTTTTATCCCTCCATAAGAGTTAACGTATTGCATAGTATTATAAATTAGCTGAGGTGACACATAGCAGAAAGCCAGAACCACAGTGGGCACAAATCTGTCACTCAAAGCACCCAAGCCTCTAATAATACATAATTTTAAGCCATAACAAAGTGTAAATGATGAGTTATTTAAAAAGTAAAATCCTGTCCACATAGCCCATTTTTGACACCAATCAAAAATGAGAGAATTAGCTATAGAGATCAGTTTTTATGTTTGCTTTAAAGTAGGCATTTAAAATAGAAGCTAGTGGAAAGAGAAGTGACCAGTAGATTTCATTGAGGTTGGTAGTAAATTGCAAGCCTGTCCTTTTTCCAGTGTCACTGCTGGAAACATGCGATGAAAGCTCGCTAACATTACTTGTCCTAAAAAAAATTTCTGATACTGATTGTTTTTATTATTGAGACATAAAGCCTCAAAGCTAAGGTGTTACACGTGAGAAAGGATTTGGGTTTTTTTTCTCTTTAATAGCAGATCACAGATAATCCTTATTTATAATAAATGAGCAGCAGGTGCACTTCAAAACATTATAACAGACCAGGTCAGCAACATCCGGCCAATGCTTTACAATAAAACATTAAGTAGACGCAGGACACTCTCAACACTCTGCTCTGTGACGCTTTCCTCACTTTAGGTTAATGACTTTCTCTTCAAATATATTGCACATTGTTCACCTGCTCAGAATCTTTGTGCAATAAATTACTTTTATGAAGAGGAATGTAGGTTCTTCAATTACCTTCCTTTGAAAGGAGGTTTTGGTGTGCATAAAAAAGCGTGGAGCTGACAGTAGCAGACACCAAAAATACTCTAAGGGGCAAAGCACCTAATTTAGCAACTAAGAAACTGGAGAGCAAAAGCTAAAATCCATAAAGAGGAATCCAGCAACCTCGAGCGGAACTTTGACACGGTGATATTTTATCATCGAGGCAGCTCTTGACACAAACACACCTTCAGTAATAAAGCGTCACTAAAGGAAATGGGGAAGTGAGCCAAGGAAGTCATGAGGTCTGTCGTCTCAGGTTTTGAAGTGAATTCATTACGCACAAAGAGAGATGCTCGGCTGGATACAAATATTCAGATATTTTTTAATAGATTTATAATATGAATAACATCTTAATAAGCATAAAAGTTCAGCTAATGGCCATTAGGTTCGTATTCATCACTAGCATAATGCCAGCCTGCGGGATGTATGCTCAAAAAATGAAAACACTGCTGTGCCAGATGTGACTGTGAACACAAATAAATACAAATTGTACATTTTCATACCTGTGACTCAAAAATCATGGCTTAGGTTTGATCTTATGGAGTGCTCAGTGCTCATCTAACCAGTTAGTATCTCTTAAAACTGCATCTGAAACAATATCCATGTGACATGACGGCGTTATGCTGTTGTTGCAGCATTTCAATTTTGTCTCCCACATCTGCGTCTCCTCGTGTAGCCCTACTGTTGTTGCACCGTTCTGCCTGTTTTTGCTGATAGATTGTGCTTTTGAGCTGCTGAGCAGACTCTTTTAAGACAACAAGGTCAGCCCATTAGCCAGTGCTTCAGAGCGATGTTGAATGTGTCGAATGTGGGGATTATTGGGTGAGACTTTGCAGGCTGTGTACACTCACTGCGAAGTGAGTTTAGCTGAAGGGGACTCCATGCAGATAAGAGCAGTTTTTATACACCAGAGTATAATAATAAGCTCCTGTGGGCTTAATAGAGAAAATCGTGTTTGGCAGGGGCTAAATCTTGATAACACTAAAATGTACTTAGTTTTGTTCTTTCTTTCTTTTTTTTGTTGTTGTTATGAGTCGAGCCTGGCTTTTTGTTTAGCTGTTCATTGAGTGCTTAAATTTAATTATAACATTTCCTGTGGAGAGGCAAATGTTTGCCCTGGTTTTGTGTGTGGAGTCTTTCAGATTTTCAGAGCACTGTTCACTGTCTTATAATTGTCTTTGTAATTGATTTTGGGGGCATATGAGGTTCAATTAAAGCAAAAGAAAAGCTGCTCTGCGTGACTCCTGCGCAGGCTGTGTACTTTTGAGTGCTCACATGTGCCTATATATCTATTTATATTTGAGTTAGTGCACATCATCTTCACAAAGTGTGCTCTACCGACTGAGTTGTCCTTCTGTGACACTGTGTCATTTCACTTGAACGCCTGATCGGTCCATCTCTCCAGGCGGTATGTCGTCTTCCTCCCCAGGAGGGCTTTTAGCGTGCGTTTGTCGTGTATGCGCGTGTGCGCGTCGGCGTGTTATTTTGCTGTGCTTCCTTAACCGTGAGTATGACACACCCAGCTGTACCTTCCGGCTTTCTTTGAGATGCACATAGGAGCACACTTGTGTGTCTTCGTGAGGACTCTTAGAACCTGGTATCACCATGTTTGTCACTGGAGCTGTATTTGTGACATAATAGCTGATTGATTTAAAAAAAAAAAAAAAAAAAAAAAAAGCATTAGTGTTTTAAAAAAAAAAAAACATTCCTGTTAAGCCTTCCAGTACTCATCCTGGTCTTCATTAATACTTCAATTTAGATTCTAAAGTTTCTTTGTTTTATTACTTTCAGTTTTATCATTTTTATTGGTCTGATGTTAATATTTGTTTTTATTTCATAGGTTACACCTTGTGGATGTAGACAGACAAGTATCCTTTTGACTGACCTATTCTATTTCTAGTATAGATTTAACTTATGGGTTTTCCATAAAAGAACAGATTTATTTTTTTTGTCTAAACCAGCAGTCCCCAACCCTTTTTTGCGCCACGGACCGGTTAATGTCTGATAATATTTTCACGGACCGGCCTTTAAGGTGTCACGGACAAATACAACAAAATAAAACAAGTACCAGTACCAAAAAAAGACTATTTATTCCTAACACACGGGAAAAAACTGAGTTAACGATAAAAATGATAAAAACTGATAAAAACCCTGAACCCTCAACTCTCGCGACCCAGTACCAAACGACTCATGGACTGGTACCAGTCCGTGGCCCGGGGGTTGGGGACCACTGATCTAAACCAAAGAACAACTGAAAAAAAAACCTCTACTAAGTCCAAAATATAAATCTACAAGAATAATTCTACATTTATTATTCAGCACAGAATAAAAGCCTGCCATATGGCTAAAATCCTGTCTTTGACCCATTGATGGTACAGAATAATATACAAATGAAGCCAACATAGATGCACATTATGTCTGACTTCATTATGTCTGCCTGTAGTTTGCCTCAGAAAAAACACTTTTGTTGATGAGTTTTGTCAAACATTTGGGTCGTTCTGCGTTTCAGAAAGGAGGATTATTCAGGGTATGCTCATAAGCTAACAACTTGTGACAGTAAGTTGTTAGTTTCACAGAAAGCGCTGCACTTCACTAAGATGGTACTCTTGAGGTTTCATAATTGGACTTCACATATGGCTGACGTCATTGTAGCTACCTCCATCTTTTATACCATCTGAATCATTCATCCGGTACGACCACAGCAGTCTTTAAGGAGACTGTGTGAGCCCAGTCCCCAAATGGCGCTCAAAGGTGTGGTTAGTTTCATGTGCGATTTACAGAAGTTGCCTGGTGCAGTCGATTCATTTCAAAAATCAAAAAAACGTCCTCTTTTTTGGCATTAAATATCAGCGCAGTTGATATTAAAGTGTGTGACGTGAATGTTAGTAAATCAGTTTGTGCGCTTGATTTAAATAGTCCCCTCCCTATTTTGGGCTTTGAGAAAGGAGCTCCCAGAGATACATATGTAACTGGGGCAGCTGCCTAAATTTCAAGGATCCCCACCTTTTACATGCAGTCTTGTAAATCTAGACCCTAGTGAGGTAAACACATTGATACAACCCCCCTGGCCCCTTACCAAAACAATTACCAACTCTCAAAACTGCCCTTTGAAGTTGAGACATGTGTGCCATCAGCGCTATAGGGAGGTGCCACATGTCCTCACAAACAGCACATATATGTGCGCACACTGCCATGTGAATCGGGACTAACTGCAGTCTTTTGGCAGTAGGACACACTATGCCAATTAGCAGAAGATGAACTAACCACACTTCCCATTTGACCACTGGTACGCACACATAAAGAAAGAGAGGGAAAGAAAAGGTTGCAAAACAGGGAAATTACTTCTAATCCGGGGGCCTGTGATGAAAATACTTTTAACTTCTCCCTCGTGGGCCACAACAAGGATTTAACAACCTCTTTGACTGCTACTATATCGCACAGATTTACCTGCTGTTTCCTCTGCTGTAAAATGGCTTTTGCTTTCGTTCATCGGTGTACAGGGCTGGTTGAAGAGCTGCACCACTGCGGGGGAGGAAGGCACACTGCGATCACAACCTCCAATATGTCAAAAGTAATTAGGCTGTTCGGCGAGTATACCCTATTATGTGCAGAGAGGTGTGTGCTGTTAATTAGACTGATGAGGAGATTCTCTAATAAGCCCAGCATAGACCATAAAACACATGTCTCGTTTTGTTCTGATTAGACTTCTTTTCTCATTGAAACTGGGAATTCGCAAAGCATGTTTGCTAATGCACTGCAGTTTATTAAGTGGTTTTGTGCAAATATATGAATGATTAGTGACGTATTGATCGGTCTGTTGAAAGAAGTTTAATAGGCAAATATTGTGGTATTTGATAGTTAATAGAGGCCACATAATTATAGCTTCCTTGCTGTTCCTTGTCAGACTTAACAGGATGTTAAATATGTTTTGGTTTTTCACCTGTTGACGGACAAAACGAGTCATCATGGGATGAACTGTCAAGATTTAATTTGAATGTTGCACCAATCTAAAATGATTCGCTCTATATTTACATGCACGCTTATCTTCAAGCACTGCTTTGTAATCATTTTGCAGAGAGCAGGACGAAATGGCATAAAATGATGAATCGCGGGGACCCACAGGTGTTTCTGGGTGCAAAAGTACAATCAATTTTTCAATAAATGCATTTGCCAATGAAGTCGGTGGGTAGAATGCTAACATTTCCTCTGAGTGTGCCACTAAAACCTTCCTTTAAAGCAGGTTGGTGGTAGTGTGGTGCCAATGCAGTGCCACCGTATTCAATTCTTAAAGCAAAGCCTTGAATAAGGTCCCTTGTTGCAAGACTTTGCTGGAAGGTAAGGCTGCATGAGCCGTTCCAACATCTCTTCTGTCATTATTGTGGATTTGTCTCATTGTGTCTTTTTTTTTTTCTTCTTTTCAGTTTTTTTTCCACCTAAACTTCAAAGTTTCTTGCAGGTAAAAATATGCATGGTAGAAATAAACTGCTGTAGATCACTCTTTGAAAATCTTTGTTGACAGCGTGCCACTAAACGCACTGAAGCTACAAATTAGACAGTGACACTTGTCGTTGTTTAAATGAGCTTTGGTCCAAGAATTTGATAGTCGGCTACATTTTTCGCGTGACAAGCGTTTCATTTCCCAAAACGACCTTCTCTCCCAAGGGAGAGAGCTGAGAAAAGGGGGTTCTGCTTTAATTAGGCTAGCTCGCTCGCAAAAAATAAAAAAAAAAACTAAAAGAGTAGAGTAGTGGAGGGATAAAAGATGGAGAGGTAGAATGCAGGAGAGGATGAAGGTGCGGATAGTGTGAGGAGGAGGAGGAGAGCAGATAATGAGAGGCAGGGTGACAGTATGAAAGAGTGCAAGAGGAAGAGAGCGTGTCAAGAATCAAGGGGGGGTTGTTTGCCTGCGGCCGCCTCATGGTGTGATGTCGCTGAATCTTCTCACCGTGTTTTATTACAAGGGGCTCGGTGTTGGGGTCGGTGTTGTCAGCATGCCAGCTAACTTATGTTGGCTCGTGCGTCTCGGCGTGTCCACTCGCACCGTGTCAACGTTCATTTTTGCATGCAGTGGCTGAGTTCATGCCACGAGTGACACAGGAGATAAGAAGGAACCCAACTTACCTACATAACGGCGGGGTGGGGCTCGGCGGTTTCTCTTGTTCCACTTCCTCTGAGAGCAACACGGAGCACCTTTAATGATTTGAATAAGTCTACCGCCCAGTTTGCTGCGGTCATGGGCAACTGTATTTCCTGTAACAAGCATTAGTTACCAGGAAAGTGGACTGGCATAAAAATTTCAGGCATGCTTTCCATTACATTGATTTGCTGCAGACTTTACACGAGGGTCAGTTTGTCATCAGCTTTGAGATCCTTTATTTTAAATACTATTTTTCCTTCGTTCTTTATGTTGCTTTCTATTTACAGTATTGCAGTAACATTATTTGTTGACATGCTAAATATTTAATGAAATATATCTGTCATTCTCCAATTTCACAGCTCGCCAGGCTTTGCATTCATGCGACAGGGCAATACATAAAACTGATTCTTAGAGCTGCTCGCATAGCCATTTTTCACCATTAACACAGTGGGATCTATAGCATGAAGACGTATTATGACCTGTTTAACAGCGAGCGTTGCCATCTGGGCTTTTCCTGTCGTGTAGCTTTGCTTACGGCGACTCTCGCGCTGTAATTCTTGGGTTTCCTTTGTTGCAATGTGAGAAGGTACGGTCAGCGTTGTGAAGTGTGTTACTGTGTCGGTGTGTCGCCCAGCAGAGATTTAATCGACGTGCCAGGAAAAAAAATGGAGGTTAGAGCTGATGGTGTAGTTTCAGTGGGACGCATGAAGTCATTAGTAACATCCAGATCAGCTGAACGCTACTTCCATACATTCGCCTAATGAAGTCGTTTATTTGATTGCTGTTGCCGCTGCTGACTTATTACACATGTATGCAATTATTCTTTAATATATGCTAACTGCCAATTTGAGGCAGCAACATGTTAAATTGATGCAATCATTTATTTCTGAAAAGGAATTACAGTTTTTAAAAATGCGCATAAAATCACCAGATTTGCATACAACTGTGTGTGTGTGTGTGTGTGTGTGTGTGTGCGCGTTTCTTTGCATTTTCTCTTTTTTAGCAGGAAATTAAATCATCGGTGAATCAAAGAACATGATTACAGGGATGCAAAAGTCCTATGAAAGTGTGGTATTGTCAGATAGAAGCAGAAAGAAGTCCTGCTTATTGATTTGCACCAATACTCTTAATGATTGCATAGCACACCCACAAAAGTCAAAATAAATAGCTTCCATGGCTTCCTGGATATCTTCTAATGCTGTTGGTGAATATTTTTTGCCTCTTATTCAAAAAAGCTCTTACAAATCTGCCTTTCTAAAAAATATTATTATTATTTATTAGATTTTAAGGTTTTCAAATGCAAAATCCTTCGAGGCAAATCTTGCCACTTTTCCATCTTGGCAACAGCTCTGGGCTCTTCTGTCAGGCCATTATTTTTTCTGCCAAGCATGTAGTTGCGTCAAAGCAAGAACACAACTGGACATGTTTCCCAGTTTTGCTCTTATAAAGAGGACCAACAGATCTTTTTAGACTAGTGATATGGGATATCACCTGGGTTATGTGTTTGGTGTTACCCAAAGATTTCCCCCTCAGGATTCTTTCAATGACAAGTCTTTCTGGTTATATTTTAAAATTTTGTTTTCTTTTATTTTCTTGAATAGTCAGGCCCCATCCTATCTTAAAGACCTTGTAATATCACATCTCCCCAGTAGAGCACTTTGGTCTTGGGCTGCTGGATTACTTGTTTTCTAGAGTATTTACAAGTAGAATAGGAAGCAGGGCCTTTGGCTTTCAGGGCCTCTCCTGTGGAACCAGCTTTCAGTTTGGATTCAGGATTAAGATTAGGTTTAAAACATTCCTTTTTAATAAAGCTTATAGTTAGGGCTTGATCTGGTGACCCTGATCCCTCCCTTAGTCATCATGCTGAAATAGGCCTATGCTGCTTTGGCTTCCCATGATCCACAGAGTGTTTCTTCTTCACTTACTTCTTTTTATACTTTCTACCTGTGTACACACCACTCTGTATTTAATCATTAGTTATTATTAATCTCTGGCTCTTTCTCATAGTGTGTCTTTAGTCCTGATTCCTCCCATCACATCCAGCTAGTTGCAGCAGATGGTTCTGCTGTAGGTTACTTCCTGTTAAAAGGGGATTTTTCCTTCACCGAGTGCTTGCTCATAGGGTGTCATCTGATTTTGGGCGTTTATTTGTTATTTACTGGTATTGAGGCGACGGTTGTTGTGATTTGGTGCCTTACAAATATAAGTGAATTGAGTTGAATATATCTGTTAACTTCATTGTGTCCTTCATTATATTCTACTAACAGTTCTAGTTCTGGTGCATTTGCCTCATTCAGTGGTTAACTCTGAAGATTCAATCTACAACTAGAAAATCAAAGAAAACACAAAAGTCCAATTTCCCATTCGGGACTTGGGAATGGTTTCATTTTCAGTGACAGTTATATTATATGTTATCCAGCTGCTACATCAATCAAATCTTTCTTCTGTCATTCGTGACTTAATAAAGCTTCAGACAGCGACTGTCGTTGTAATCATAAATGTGAAATATTAGATATGCTACCTTTTCCATGATAGAATTACATTTCCACATACTGTCAAAGCTAAATAATGCAATATGGGATAAAGTCATTTGTGTACATAATGAACACTGAGTAATGAGGGTGTGTTCTTCCTTGGCACTGCCTAATGTGATTAGGCAGGCTATCTGCTTTGAACATAACTGTTTTCTGTTACGCAGAGGTTCGAATAAAACCTGGATTAACCGGATTACCTTCATCATTATGTCATGTCATTGTGGCTTGTGTTCAAACTAGATTAACATACCCAGGGGTCGTTTGTTTTTTTTTGTTGTTGTTTTTTGTGCCTCTTTATCTCTTTATCACAGGTGCACAGAACAGACAGAGCATTGCAGAAATGGTCAGAAGTAGGGCTTTATGAATATGAATATGAATGGCACATATCACAAAGCAGTGCTGAAAGTTGTCATCTGAGCTGACTATTAATTAAATCCATACCTGTCCTTCTGGTGCAGCCTCCTCTTTTCAGCTCTTTCTCTCTCTCTCTGTCTCTTTTTGTCTGACAGAGACAGTGATGGATACAAGGACGGCGACAGCTGAGCTTGGCTGGATATCGTTCCCTGCCAATGGAGTAAGAACAATGTGCAAAGGTGTACTCTGTGTGTGTGTGTGTGTGTGTGTGTGTGTGTGTGTGTGTGTGTGTGTGTGTGTGTGTGTGTGTGTGTGTGTGTGTGTCTGTGTGTGCGTGTGTGTCCGTGCGCCCTTGGGAAAAAACAGTTTGAGTACACTTTACAGTGGTCCATTAATGAGTCTGTCAAATTCCTAATTACAGTAGCAAGGTGACACCAATTAACCACTACTGATGTAAATAGAATGCATTCCAAAAGATCAGTGAGGTGCATCACACGGGAGTCCGCAGCAGCCGAATCGAACAGAACAGAATAGAATAGAATGGGTTTTTCCATCTAAATTGAGCTCCTTGGCTGTTTAAATTCTGGCTTGGCGACTGGCCGGTCACAGTGGTCTGCTGTGTGCGTTTGAGGTGAGTGGCTCTAATTGTGATGAATGGTTTACCCATGTAGCACAGAACAAGGTAGAGGAGAAAAAAAGAGAGGGAGACAAAATGGGAGGGAGGGATAAAGTTTAATTTGTGTCAGGTTTTGGTAAACCCATTCATCATGTTAGCCTCTCCTCTCCCCTCTCCCTCTGCTTCCTCCCCTCTCCTACTACTTGGCCCTTCTTCTCACACGCACACATCGCCCAGTGGGAGGAGGTGAGCGGTTACGATGAGAACCTGAACACCATCAGGACGTACCAGGTGTGTAACGTGTTTGAGCCCAGCCAGAACAACTGGCTCCTCACCACTTACATCGACCGCCGCGCAGCGCAACGCATCTACGTGGAGATCCGCTTCACTGTGCGCGACTGCGCCTCCATACCGAGTGTCCTGGGCTCCTGCAAAGAGACGTTCAACCTCTACTACCTAGAGACCGACAGGACTGTTTCAGACGGCATCAAAGGGGTGGAGTACTGGGCCAACGCACCCTTCCTAAAGGTAAACACTTTAGGTAAAAAGAGGGGAAAGGGAGTAAAGATATAGTGTTATTTACAGATTTTTAAAAAGCAACAAAAACCCTATATACCTATCATTGCCTCTTGCATATCTGGAAAGCTTCTCACTGTGGAAGTTCCATTGTGTCCACTTGCACCCATCCAAGTGGAAATTCTCTTGTGTGTCAAAATTGTGACCACTGGACATCATTTTCGTTTTGAGGAAATGAACAAACTGACAGGGATGTTGCTATGTGCTGTCACACAACGCAAAGACGGCATACCCAACACCTTGGGGCTTGAACGTTGTGGTCTTATCAACTAAAACTGCTGGTTCTTAGCTGGAGACCAAGCTCTCATCACCAGTTCCAATCCTCGACTCGACAAGTTGATGTTTAAGCCCTGTGGTGGTATAACAGAGGGTAAAGTGCAAGCGGTCATTATGGGACTTCCAGGGTATGATCTGAAAATAGCATTTTTGCTGGAAGCTTAAGTGGAAGATGAGAAGAGATTTTGCAACGAGATTAAGTCAGCAATGGTTTTTATTTTTATAAGCAGATTCCAGAAAGTGTTAAATTACACCTTCCTTATATGTCAGTTCAAAAGAATGAAATCCAAACATTGTATCAGTCCAAAACTGATCAGTAAGTAAGTAAAACTGCAACAAAGGCTAAAAGTATTCACAAATCGTTTTGTAGCCAGAAGCCTTAACCTCCACTCGCTATTAGAATTTAACCCGTATTGACTGAATGTGTTTGTGCTTGTTGAGATTCATAAGTCACCTCTCTACTTAAATGTCATGCTCATGCTCTCATGCATTTGCAATTTCACAGAGACGTTTAATTTTGCCTGGCCACTGTGGAGGTTTATCGGGGGGGGAAAGATACAATAACAGCATTTCATAGCATTTGGGCATTAGCGTGTTTACCTGATAGGTAGCAAATCTAAATCAATAAAGAAAACCTTTGTTAAAAATGTATCTTTTTTTCCTTCTTTTTCTCTCTGTCAGGTGGACACCATTGCAGCAGATGAGAGTTTCTCCCAGGTTGATTTCGGGGGCAGGCTGATGAAAGTGAACACAGAAGTGAGAAGTTTTGGTCCTCTGTCCAAAGGCAGAGGTTTCCATTTGGCTTTCCAGGACTTAGGCGCTTGCATGTCGCTTCTGGCCGTCAGGGTATTCTACAAGAAATGCCCCAGCATCGTGCAGAACTTTGCTTTCTTCCCAGAGGTATGAAACAGAGCTAATTGAAATTGGTGGTGATTTTTACGAGAGCTTGGCACAGCCATCGGATGGATATTTAAATGGGATTTTTTAATGATTCTTATTTTGTGCAGACGCTGACCGGAGCAGAGTCCACCTCATTAGTCATCGCCAGAGGAAGCTGCATCCCCAACGCCGAGGAAGTAGACGTGCCCATAAAGCTCTATTGTAATGGAGACGGAGAGTGGATGGTACCCATAGGCAGCTGCAGCTGCAAGGCGGGTTATGAACCTGACAATGGCAATGTGTGCCGAGGTAAATCTGTACATTAACAAGGCCGTGCTAGTTCAAACTGAGCTCGTAAAAAATGAAGATGAAATGAGAACATCAGCAAATACTGCACCGCATCAGTGCATATCAGAGGTGCTGCTGTGTGGACTGAACTGATAATCTGTTCTCAGATCTCTGCTGATGACCTTGCTACAGCAAACACTTAAACATGCTGCACATGACTTTCTTGTTATTTTGTAGCAAAAGCTAACAATCCAGTATGACAGCAAATCAATAACCAACAAACACGCGTCTAATATTGAGCCCCAGCAAACATGCTACTGCGGCAATCAATATCTCATAGCATACGTCGACCCCCAACATGGAAATTATTTAAACAGAGGAAATACTATTTTAATCAAAAACATGTCAACTTTCTTTGTTTATATGTCCCAAATATATAATTTTTTTTAATGAATGGAACTGTATATTTGCTGAGTAAATTCTGGAGGAAATGCAAGTGCTTTATTAGCTCCAGGAGGGGAAAAAAAGTATGTCAGTTTTGGCAGAGTTAACTGAATAATTTCATGCGTGTATATATTTTATGCCCAACCGGGCAGCGCATGATGTTCCATATGTTAATGCTTCTAGAGGCAGACTCGGGTGAACGTGGTGCAGAAATAGCTCCTCTTTCCTCCGTGTTCCAAATATCTCTCTCTCCTTTCCATCCTTTTTATATCTGGCCTTGTTCCCCATTTCCTCTCCGAAGTAGTACCCATCATTTCTTATTCTCCCTGGAGAGTCTCATTCATTTTATGTGTGTGTTTGTGCGTGCATGTGCGTGTATATGTGGGGACTTAGTGAGTGTGTGGTGGGCGTGTGAGCGTGTGATGTATGTACATATGGTGAAATGATAAGTGAGGCCGCTTCAGCCCATGTTAATTAGTTTAGTGTGTTCTAGTCAGATTAGTCGAGCGCAAATTGGTGGCGAACTGTCACACAGTGTTGGAGAGATAGAAGGGCGTGAGGAAGAATGACGAGAAGGAACAAGTGAAAGGAAAAGAAGAAGCAAAGATAAAGAAAATTAGGGAAAAACCTTTGGAGAGATGAACTGCAAAGTAAGTTTTTTTTTTTTTTAAAGAGAACAAACCAAGGACATAAAGGTTAAAACTGTGAGATAAAACAGATAGAGAGCCTAAAGACTGAATAGTTTTTCTTCCTGCCTCTGGTGAAATGCATGCAAGTACATGGACTGAAATGTCAGCTTAGCCTTTGTTGTCACTCTCTCTTTTTAACAGAAAAACTTGCAGCTTTTGAAAGGGGTAAACTCGTCCTGATTCAAAGGGGATAGTGAATACGTCTGACAGTGTCACAGCTCTATAGAAAAACCACTGCTAAAGGACTAAATTATCAGGTTTACAAGATGTTGGCTATATATAAAAAAAATCCTACGGTGTTTAGCCTTACAATAATATTAGCCTCGCCCTATTGCACCGTACGCTTGCTATAACCAAAGAATGTTCTCATGAGTTCTTATTACTCCTTTATCTGTGTCTATTTAGAGTAATTGTGATAATAGAAATTCAACCTTGAGCCCAATACCCAGGAAAATAATAATTTTTCAATTCAATGAAAGTAAAAAGACTAAATTATAAGGCTCATTTATTTATTTTTGAATAATAATGATAATAATAATAATAATAATAATAATAATAATGTATTCAGCTACAACTGTTTCTGTGCTTCTGGTGGCTTGGCACCATATTTACAATGCTGATCACTTATTGGTAAGGTAGGCTGTCACTGTTTCTGTCTTGTTGCTTCTAAGAGAGACCTTTCATATTTTTAGACACAGATAATTATGGAAGCCCGTTTCTGCCACAAAAAAAGAAAAAAAGTATCCATAACTTGAAATTTTGAGCCATTTTCTCGAAATTTTGGCGTATTAAAAGTAGCTCAAAATGTTGACTTACTTTTCTCAAAATATTTAGTTAATAATTCAAAATTTAGAGTTAGCGCTGCCAATCAGTAATCTACGTGAATGATGTCATTTCCTTGTTACCCGGAAGCTGAAGCCCTCAGCTACAAATGCTACAGCTAAGCTACCAGTATTACAGCCAGTCATGAATGCACAAATTGCTGATTATTTTCAGTGTGGTTTCACAAATGATGAAATCCTTGTGTTATTAGCTGAATCACATGATGTTACTATCAGCAAACGTACTCTCGAAAGCGCCAATTTGTTGCGACCCTGTTTTGAGTGCGCATTCCACGTAGATTACTGATTGCCAGAGCTAACTAGAAATTTCAAGTTACTTTTCTCAAAATTTCGAGTTAATAAGTCGAATTTTCAAGAAAATACGTCGAAATTTCGAGTTAATAAGTTGAAATTTTTTTGAAAGTACGTCAAAATTTTAAGTTATAGATACTTTTTTTTTAGTGGCGGAAACGGGCTTCCACAGATAATTGTGTTTTGTTTGTTTTGTTGCCCAGCTTCAACATTAAGGTTATCGTGTTAGTAGCAGCTACCTGATACATTAAGAATAACTTATCAGACAGCTAATTTGAATAAGTAATAGTTAAACAGCTCATGTTACCATGTGCACCAGACAGATTAGTGTTCGTGGTAACTGTTTGATATTTGAATGTTCTTTAAAAAGAAGCTTTATTTACTTCACAAAAGTCTTCATATAGACAAAGCTGTCCGTATTTATGATGCATCTGATAAAATAAAATTGCATCAATTAGCATCCAAGTATCATTTTTTTGCCAACTCTACCTTAAAAAACTAAAACAAAACATTCTGACATTTTCAGAATTTTGATTTTGAAAGGTTTGGTAAGTATCAGTTCTGGTGACCTCCATATAGTCCTATGACTGTTAAGATAACATAGGCCAGACAAAAAAGTCTAGAAAACAGGAATGCTCCAAAACACTAGCTCGTAGTGGTTTTAGCTATTTCAAAAAACGTCTGTTTCTATTTTTGAACATGGGCTATCTGTTCCTAAGACACTGTTGTTTTAGTGATTAGAAGTTGCTTCTATAAGTTTGATTATTAACACTTATCCATGTTTGTCGTATATGGATTTCAAATGTAAACTTTTTAAGCCTTCATTGTGAGTAGTGCGACTATACAGTATGTTCTTATAGCAGTTCGTGAAATAGTCAATTCAGTTTGATTCGGTTTTATTTATATAGCACCAAATTACAGCAGCAGTCACCCTATGACACGTGTAAAGACCCCCGAATAATTGAAATAAGAAAACGCCAACAGCCAAATGATCCCCTTGTGCGCAAGCACTTGGAATCATTGGGAAGAAAAAACTCCCTTATGACAGGAAGAAACCTCCGGCAGAACCAGGCTCAGTGAGGTCGTGACCAGTTGGGAGTGAGGAGTCACAACCTTTAGTCTACTGATTTGTGTTCCTGAACATTAACATGATTTCCTGAGCATGACTTTTGATCAGTCTGCTCTCATATGTTCTTATTCATGTATACAAAGTGAATACTGTCAACTTGTAAAGCGCAACAAAAAGTCTGCATTTGGAGCTTGAAAATAACACCCAAGTTTGAGACACATCACTTGTAAATACACAAGAATATGTTGTTTGGTTAAGTGTAGGCATTTATCTCAGTCAGGTGTAGGCACTGAAATGGATTTTTCTAGGGTTCGGGGTTAGGTTAAGAAAAAGATCAGGGTTTGGTTCAAAATACAACATGTGCCATTTCTTCTTAAGCTTAGTTTTCTTCTTTGCCACAATGATGCCTCCCTGCTTTCTCTTAGCAAAATATAAGCTGCTGTGACAAAATATACTTCCTACCAAAATACATTATTTACAAATTCGTGCTCGCTGACACGAAAAAACGTGGCAGTTTGTGTCCGTGAACACGGGAAAATAAATATCTTTTTCATAAGCAGTCTATTTGAGCTTTTCTTTTGTTGACTGAGATTTAATACACAGTATATCACATATCCTCACTAGACAGGGTGACTGGACGTTCCCGGAGTCATTGGTTAGTTGTTGTTCTGAGATAGTCCTCATTCGAAGGACCAAGTCATTTGTAATTCTTATTGTATAATGATGGTTTGAGTACACAAACCAAAGACAGACTTGAGGGACGTGGCTTAACACTCTCTGTGAAGGCTTTTTGAGCTTAAGCAGTGATTTAAAGTGTCGTGGGACAGAGCATGTCCTGTCTGTCTTCCTCAAGCTGGCATCTTTTTGTTGTGCTTTTCTGCCAATCAGCTGATAACAACTTGGCAGGAAGCTGGACTCACTATTAGAACAGATGGTCATCTTTTTGTGTGTGTTTTTGTGCGTGTGTGTAAAGCCACAGAGATGGTGTTTATTTTGCACCAAATCAGCATATTGTGCAAACCATAAGGCAAAATTGGCTCAGCATCAAAGTACATCAAAGTGCGTGTGTGTTTGAGTGCGCGTGTCTCTTTTAAGTCAATATTCAAGAGCCATGCTTGAAATTCACCACACTACAGATGTATGCACTACCAACGAATACACACAAACATCCCCTGCTGTGAACTTTAACAATGCCCTGAGTTTTTCAAACCCAGGGGCTTTTAAAACACTCGCGCAAGCACACACATACTCATGCAAGTTTTTAATAATTGATCAGTGAGCCTGTTTGCCAGCTTTAGACAATTTTCATCCGCGTGGTCACTGTGTGACTCCACACAGCTGGCAAAGGGCACAGGTGGAAAAAAGAGAGGAGCAATCTCTTGCTCTTTGTCCGCTTTTAACACTTCACCCCCGTGTTGCTCCGACCTTTACTCCTGTCTCTAGAATGTTCTGTTTTCCTATTCCACTTTATTTCAGATTTCTTCCTTATGTAGGAAGAATTTTCTGCACGATTTGAATCCTTTTTTTTGCTCTAAATCTCATATCCTAGTAGGGATGGGTATTGATAAGATTTTCACGATTCCGATTCCAGTTTCAATTCTGTTTAACAATTCGATTCTTTATCGGTTCTCTTATCGATTCTTTTTAAAAAAGGAGAACACTAAGGTCGATTAGCTTAGAACTTTGTTTTATATGTTCTCGTTGAACAAGATAGAAATTTAGGAGTAACATGGCCTTACAAACCCAACAGTGAGATCTTAAGAGATCCAGCCTATGTCTCTTCAATGGGGTGTCACAGGGTCCCCAGGAAAAAAAATTGTAAATGTAAAATGATAAAATAAATATTCTTCTGTAGCAATAACAAAGTATAACATAAATTATTCTGTAGCAATTACACAAGAATATCCAGTAATGTCCCTGCCTACAATTAAACACATTCACTTACCGAAAATCGGGGCATCTGCTGTGGCAAATAGGTGCAAGCCTTTGACCACAAACTTAGTCACTGCTCGGTGACATTCGTCTATCCTGGCCTGAAAGGAGATGCTACCGGTAGACTGCAGCGAGAACTGCCAGCATCTGAGCCAGCCAGACTCTGTCTGTCTCTCTCATCATGGTCACCTAAATGCACAGTAAGAGCAGGTTTTGTAATAAGGCAGATCGCCGTGACATAATATGCACTGTTAGTTGATTAGTTACCTGCCGCATTAACGGGAGAGGACGTGCAAACGTTACCGCTGCTGCTGGGTTGAGATTCACGAGTCCGGAGCGGAATTAAAAACACGACATTCATTTAAGGTTATCGCGTGTTTTGTGAGCAAATGCTTTTGCATATTCGTAGTGTTTCCTCCCTTAATTTAAATATCTACTTTGCAAGTATTGCACGTTGCCCTGTTGTCATCCGTTCTCGTAAAGCAGCGGTCCCCAACCCG
This sequence comes from Perissodus microlepis, assembly GCF_051167445.1. Taxonomy (NCBI): domain Eukaryota; kingdom Metazoa; phylum Chordata; class Actinopteri; order Cichliformes; family Cichlidae; genus Perissodus; species Perissodus microlepis. Next base: position 30,955,613 of record NC_140477.1, read on the forward strand.
CGGGACTGGTACCGGTCCGTGAGTCATTTGGTACCGGGACGCGAGAGTGAGACTCGGTGTGAAATGTATGGTTTTCAGGGTTTTTATCGGTTTTTAGTGTTATTTTGTTATCGTTTTTTTCGTTAACTCGGTTTTCCTGGATCTTTTCACGTGTGTTATGAATAAATCTTCTTTTTTTCGGTACCGGTACTAGTTTTATTTTGTTGTATTTATCCGCGACACCTTAAAGGCCGGTCCGTGAAAATATTGTCGGGCACAAACCGGTCCGTGGCGCAAGAAAGGTTGGGGACCGCTGTCGTAAAGTATAACCAAACTTTTGAGCGTTTGAGCCGCCATGTTTCCTGCCAGGTAAATGACGCTCCGCAACGTGGTGACGTCATTCGGGGCGACTGGAATCGATAAGGGAATCGTTTGCAAAAATGGCAAACAATTCCAAGGAATTGAAACAGTGGGAACCGGTTCTCAACAAGAACCGGGTTTCGATACCCATCCCTATATCCTAGTAATCACACACATCATATAGTTTATGTAATCAAATGGAAAGTACTTTTTTTTACATTTAAATTAAATCATCAAAAATAAAATGTAGTCATTCATATGTGAATATTTTATATATTTACAACAAATCTGGGCATGTTTGCCTAAGAATGTAAACATAAATATATCAATATATAAATCAATAACCAATTACTAAAGTCCTAGGATAAAATACTGCTATGTAATATATCAATTAAATGTAAACTGTAGGAACAATATATCATTTCCCATGACTCAAGAACTATAATTTCTCCTGTATTCTAAGGAGTTTGGAAAGAAAGTACTTCTGGACTTCTTTAGGTGAATGGGTGAATGACTGAATGTAGTGTAAAGCGCTTTGGGGTCCTTAGGGACTGAGTAAAGCGCTATACAAATGCAGGCCATTTACCATTTAGGTTTCACGAAGACTTTCAACTCTCTTTCTTTCCAGACTCCATAAACTTCCATGACCTGTATGTCTGAGAATCTACACACAGTTTCTCTAAATATCTGTGTAGGTTCTAAGCCTGTCTGCAAACAGCGACTGCAGAGTGTCATTGTTGTTGAAGTTCAGTATGCTACACTGCAGATTTCCTGCAATACTTTGGCCCGAGACTCCAAATATAAACGAGGCAGCTCGACTTGTGTACCTGATTTGTGGCATAATTTGCACAGTACGGTTTCCTGGTCTGTGTCAGACTTTTCATAACCAAATCATGTCCAAGCTAGAGAGATAGCCGTAACTCCTCAATTTGTTTCGGCTGGTCATTCAGTTTGGAGCTGCGGTTTTGTCTCAACTTCACAGGAAATGTTGATATACTGTATTGCAAACGTTATCCAATGCGATGGGAAAATAGTGCTGTAAACAGTGTATTTTGTCACAGCCCGAAATAAATGATAGAGTATAATAAGTTTACCATCCGATATATTTCCACATACATGTCCAGAAAAGATTTGTATAGCATACTGACCTTTGCCTGTGAGACATGCAGCAGCCATCACCAACTTTATCATACTACTTGAAATGTGAGTTGGATGCTGTTGAATACAATAGAAACAACAGAAATGACAGAATAATGGATTGTTGTTTATCCTACTTGAGTCAGTATTTTGTTCTTTTCAGCCTGCACAAAAACACACAAACAGAATTCACTGACATATGCCGGGTTACCAGTTTAAAATCCTTTGACAGAGAGAGAGACAGAAAAGGATAACTCTACACAGGGGTATCCAGAGATAAGTAATGGAGAGAGGTAGCAAGACTTGTTGCCATGGTGACACGCCCCATGTGTATGAGCAAGGTTTTTGAATAAATGACCTTGACAAGCCAGATGTCTATCTGCTTATTCAACTCAGAACAACACACACACACACACACACACACATAAAGAGACGCTGACACTCCTGATGAGATGGCTTTAAAGAAAGGTAAATGTCTGGGTGTAAAGAAAACAGACAAACGAGGCAGACATCATTATTAGAAACTGAATGCGGGAGATGTATAATGTTTTTACAGGTGAGAAAGTAAGCAGGATCGGAAGTTCTTTCAGGCTTTCTTTTCTTCATACGAGAACTATGATAGTCTCCCAGAAAAGACTGTCCAATAGTCCGTTCCATTATCTACATTAGTAGAGTCATGCACTTACTATGAAGGCCAGCTTTTCTTTCCAGCTTTGTGTAAGGCAGTATAGGGCAGCTATATGCACTTTGCCATCTGATACTACAAGGATTAATTACGTTTGCTACATTCCTAGAAGTATTTCATTCTTGCTGAGGGTGGTCAACAAACTTCAATGATCCGCTGACTAAACTGCAGCTTAACCGAGGGAAACGGTGGTAAATAAGGTTACTAATAAAGAACATCCTTTGCATGCCTGTTTTGATTATGGTATGTGATCTGACAACCATTTAGCTTGTCATGATTATGGACATAGCTAACGACTGCTTTGATTATGAGAAATGTTGGTCAAAACCTAAATGTTTTGACCAACATAAAATTAAGAAACTTACCATTCCTGTTTTAATCAGTTTATACTATCTTAATATGTGATCACATTTTCTTGCTCTACTTAGACATGATAAGGATGCATTTTAATAAAAAAAATTACATATCCCAGATAGCATAACAACACTGACTAAGTAATGTATAGTGATTATTGGTTAGTGGCTAGCAAGCAGTACAGTTTAAAGTTAAGGAGTACTTTTAGATCCTGCTAAGTGCTTGTTAGCCTCCCTGGTATCGGCCTTAGTATTTTAGTATGTTTGCACTGTTTACTAAAATGTGTTTTTGGAGTTTAACTGGGAATTTTTGGGATTTCATATTGCGTTATATAACAGCAATGCTGCTAGCCTCTAAGCTGTTCAGTGCTAGCTAGCTGCTAAGCACTTCTGGGTTTGTTTGGGCAGTTGGTGACATACTTCCTTTTCTCTAAATCTCTGCCATAAAATTCAAATGTTGGAAAGCTGTTGGCAGCAATAATAGAAAGATTCAATCAAGTGTCATTTTTCTTTTCTTGTTACAAATAACAAACACAATGGATTTCATATTAATAATGGCATTAGATAGCAGAAATGCTATCTGTAAGTTCCAGATGTAAGCTGCATCCATCTCTTATATACACTTGGACCAGCTATGGCCTTTATAACATGATATGAAGTATTCCTTCTGTAGTTTCACAACGATATGTTGCTCATGTAGAAAGTAATTTATAGTAAATTAGGGAGACAAAAACACTTTCCTTTATTGTAAATCATGTTAGAGCAAAAGCAAAACCAAGAAACAATAATATAACACGTCTGTGGCAGCAATTCAGTAGAGCAGTACTGTAGAAGCATTGAAATGAAAGAATAAAAACAGGATCAGTGTGTTTCTCTTCACCTTATACTCCCAATCTACATTTTTCCCCTTTGTTCCACTTTTTCCCCAATGCTTTTTATTTTTGTCTCTTCAGACATTCCTTTTCATTCCTGACCCTTTCACCTACTGACATTTGATGAAGTGAAACCCTAAGGATTTTCACTTGCTTTCTACTTTGTCTCACTTACTTCTGTCACTCGGTTCATTTTATCATTTGGACTTTACTAAATGCCTCCTTGCACACTCCTCTGTCTTCCACCATAAATCTATGAAACATTTGCATTTTAGTCTTACAGCGCCTAAAGCAGCTCAGGGATAAAGTAAACATTCATTACAGAGAAAGAAGGAAAACAAAATGCTAAAGATAAATCAAGACTAAAAAAAGAGAAAGGAAGACTAAAGCCTAAGCCTTTTGGCAGAGTTTTCATTTCAGTCTTATTCTTCATTTCACACCTCTCTGTTTCGGCTTTTACTTAAAGTCATACTTCAGAAGGCATTTGCATTCACAAAGAGACACCTGTGACATCTCACGTGCAAATTAAAAACAGTAATCCTTCTAGGACAGAGTACTCTGACGTAACATGCAATGTTACATGCTAACATATTAACATGCTACTTTATCTTCCGACTGCAAGTTCAGTTCTCATGGCTTTTTCATATTTTCTTTTCTTTACGTATTTTTTTAAATACGTATTTATGAATTTAAATTCATAAACGTGTGCATTTGCTTCAGAGAACCAGTGATGTGATTGTACAGCACTGCTTCTGGTCGATGACATCATGTTCAGGCTGTTGTTGAGCTTTGTTGAAATTAAAAATGCATGTCAATAATTAAAAATGCATTGGTTAAAAAAAAAAGGGGGGGTGCATGCATCTATGACATCAGAAGGGTGCTGTTTGGTCATTTATCCACCGTGAGTTTGTGTGGCTTGATTGAGCATGCATAAAGACATGTAGGACGGCAGTGCTTTAAGCCTTCCTGCTGAACGGTACAATGTTAAATTGTGTCAGATGTGTGTATTAACACTTGGGAAATGCAAATGGCGCTGTGTACGTATAAAAGCTAAGACGTGTAATTTGTACAAAAAGGTCCAGCTTTACCTGCCGTGTCACTTCAGATAGGTGTTGGAATTTATCAAGCTGCAAGCCGTTTCTGCACAGCCCTAGATGGCACATGTTTTCACAACAGTATCCCATTAAATATCCCATCAGTGCTGGTTCTGACCTCCATTACTAACCTGTCTTTTACCCCAGGTCAGCCCCTTCCCGCTCCTATGGCATCAAATACTGCTATTTTTTTAAAGTTCATAACTCAGACTTGCGCAAAAGATTGTGATTAGTTTCATTGTGGCAGAAGTCACACAAAGAACTGCGTAAAAGTGTAAAAGGAGCCACACTTGTAACCTTACTGTAATGATTGTCTGTATATACCCTACCTCCTCCTTAATGGGCGGGCCAATTTGAATTAAACTTTGCACAAACAGCAGCACATATCCAGCGATTGTTAATATCTATATGTAAAAAAAAGAAAAAAAACAGAACAGATTTATTATTAACCACAATTCTTTTGATTTTCACCAAATTTTCACCATGTTCACGGTTTTGTTTCAAGTGTCACGTTCAGTGTACACCACACGTACGGGACTTAATGGTCACAAAAATTTGTAACTGCCGTGGAATTTTTGTTTAAGCATTGGCTGCTTTTTCTTTCATCTCCAGTCCAGTCCTTGTACCTGGCTATTTTCAGAAGAATGCTTATCGTTTGTTTGTTTGTTGGTTGGTTTGGACACGTAACATTAACCTATGAATCATTTGAACATAAAGCGACTAACTATTAACAGAAAAGAACAAAAGAAATGATTTTAAATTGTATCTTCAGTATCTTTGTTACTAGTATTCTGTCACAAAAACACACAATTTTTCCCATTTTCTTTATTCAAGCTATGATAAATGCAAAAAAGAGAATAGTTTCACTGAGATAAAACTGTATTTTTGCACCAACAAGATGATTCTTTGTTATTTGCTACCAGAATCCTGGTAAGAGTAAAAGTAAGAAAACATAACCCCAAACAGTAGCTAAAAAACCAACAACCCCTCCGCCCCCAGATACTTTTAAGCCTTCTTGCTTCCTCATGCATACTTTCTAGTTCTGTTAAACAAGGCCACTAACTCTGCAGCCAAGATTAAACTGGCACTGACTCTGAAGTCCTGTGTCCGTATCTCTATGCTGCCTCCAGCAGTATTTGAAACCTTGAGATGAGAGCGCGTTGCCAAGGTGGACTGCAAAATTTCCACAGCACGTATCCAAGCTGAATAAGAATAATTATTATCTGGTCAGCAAGAGCCAACTCTGGATACATAAAAATTGGATAACGTAGGGTATCATCCTTAAAAATTCCCACTCTACGTGTTTCATGTCATGTCTGACCCATATTAAAAAGAGCTAGAGAAGAAAACGATAATCCAGTTTTCAGTTAATCAGCACAACATGATTCTGTGTCACTGTGCACAAAATGTTTTTGTGTATCTTGTCAGAACAAACTATTTTGCAGCTATTCCCAGAAAATCCCCTTCTGTGCTGTGTCAACCTCATAGTACCAATAATAACTCTGCTGGCACGCCTGCTTTCTAATACAAAGTTTACCAAATGTGTCACGATCAAGGCAAACAAAAATGGACAGAAGCGCGATGCAAACCAACTTAGAGTTTGTTGTTCTTTACTCTGAGTCACACGTTGGTTTTTATGTGTTTTTCCCGCTTCTTTTTTCCCCGCAGCTTGTCCTCAGGGCACCTTTAAGTCATTCCAGGGGCCAGGACTGTGTCAGCAATGTCCGCCCAATAGTCGCTCCACTATCGAAGCTGCCACCCTCTGTGGTTGTCGGAATGGCTATTACCGAGGAGACATGGACAAACCGGAGGACCTGTGTACCAGTGAGTCAGCCTTTTTTTCTCCCCATCAGACACAATAGATAAATCTTTCAATATGAGCTTCAAGATGACCAACACATGTTTGCGAAAGGCAGGATTTTGGATGAAGCAACCAATAGCTGACATACTCGAGCGTATCAGTGGTTGACACCATCGACAGTCCAATATTTCATCATTAAGTTAAAGGCCAACATCTGCTTTGATTTATCATTGCGCCCCTAATTCTCTGTGCCTCGTTCAGAGCGCTGTAGCATCCCTGTCCTCATTAGGGGATTTGGGGAGCGGTAAGTAATAATGCTGCCACATTCCTCGGGCTTTCCATTGAAGTGAATATGTGTTTAGTGTGTTGAAGAGGCTATATTGCTATGCAAGATGAGGCACAGAGTTTGAAAAATGGAGCTCTCAATTCCTCAGAGAGATGGTGTAAGTAGGTTGAGACATGAATCATTTTGGACTGCATGCAGTTAGTCTGTGTGTGTCTGAGTGTGTACCTGTGTGCTTGTACATGTCCAGGTGACCTGAATACAGCTTTATGTTTTGGGGCGGGGGGTTTAAAAAGCACTGGTTCATTCATAGTCTGGCCATATTTTGCTGTCACAGAGTCGTGAATGAATTTGCAATGCTGCGTCAGAAAAGCAGAACAAATGTTGACGGTGAATATTGCTGATCGGCCCCACATTTTGCGTTATTTTCTTATGCTCTGGCTGTCACATCTGCATTCCTTTTGCATGTTCGTCATTTCATATATTTGAGGAATTGGCGCTTTGCTCTGGTTTACACTAATCAAATCAAACTCAAAAACTGGACATCTTTTCAGTCGCCGTCCTGCATCAACAGTGTTACACGAAACCCAAATCAAATTCTTGTGACTGATAGAATTTCTTGTCCTTTTTTTTAATCCTCTGCAGTCAGTGGAGTTCACTAAAAAAATGCTGAACACAAGCTTTAGTTGAGTCTGCAACTAAGCCTCATATGTTAGCGACATAACAGCAGGCAAGCAATACAAAAAACCATCATCATTATAACTTCATGTGTGCAAGAATAAATGTTTGCCAGGTATGAGTCAATCTTTTCTTTTTTAATGAGGTTCTTTTACATAGATGCATAACAGTGGCGGTGCATAAGGTCGGCAATTAGTGAGACCCTCTTATAAAGTGCTAAGAGCGGGTTTTCTGGACTGAAAATAAACAGCTGTACAATAATGGCTGTCTCTTTGCTCACCTCTGGGATTCTCCCAGCACAGTTGTCATTTATACAAAAAGTCCCACGACGATCACTCAGACTATTTTGTGGTTTCACCACCATGGATCTTGCACAGACAGCAAACATCAATTTGCTGATGAAAGCTCGGTTTGTGGATCCCAGTCAGGCACTCAATAGCTTTTCAGTGAATGGACCCACACCTCATCCTAACCTCCACATGTCACATCAGGTCAGGAGTGCAACCACCATACTCTCTTTTTTTTGCCTTTCCTTTTTCTATTGGTTTTGATGTTCACAGATTTACATACTCTGAATTCATTGACCGGGGTCAGGTCTGAGTTCCACTGTAAGTCCTGAGACAGCAAAGAAAAAATTTGTTGAACATCCTGAACTGTAGTGAAGCGAGCTTGTGGTTGTTGTCCTGCAAAATCCAGTCAGCTTCAGGCTGATCAGACAGCGTGGCTCAGTACACTCAAGATTTCATGTCGCAATTCTTTACTCTTCTTTATGAGTAATAAAAACAGGCAAACGCCCTTGTCTCAGCTGATTCACAGAGGATACAGTAAACTTCAGATTAGCAGGGTTAGGGGTTCCAGGCCTGCTCTTCCTGTTATTCTGGTACAGGTCGATCATTTTGTCTAAACGCTGTTAAGAATGCTGAATGAGTGCTGCTCTGCTCTTTCTATCCTTGAGACCGAACACTGGTATGTATACCTAGTATAAAACCCTGTTTATCGGTTTGTTCTCATGGCATCTTGTTTTCATTGCTGACCTGGATATTTATATGTCTACCTCATGGAGAATGCTCTTTTTACAGCTTCTTCATTTATGCTGGAAATCATTCTGTGATCATCCACACCATTGCCTTCTGTATTAATCCAATCTGTCTTATGTTTCCATCCACACCAGTATGTTCTTTAATTTCTGCAAAATTTTCTGTGCTGTTGATTCTTCTACTCTTAGTGTTCCTTCCCTATTACGTTTTTTTTTTTTTTTTTTTTAGGATTACCTGATTTACTTGCATTGAAAACCTTGAAATTGAAACCACTTGTTGGTTCAGTCAACACCTCAAACTCGTTGTGTTCCTCAAACCATTCCTGGTTCCTGATGATAGAACCCAAGGTTTCCCAGGAAAACATTGGCCAAATCACACTGTCTCCTCCCCATAGTGAATCCTAGTTCCACGTGTTCCCCAGGTAAGCTCCACAGACACCCACAACAGAAAGAAAATGTGATTCATCAGACCACGTCTGATGCTCACACCCCCATTGTTGGTGTCTTTGATGGTGGACAAGGTCAGCATGGGCACCTTGACTGGTCTGTGCCTATGCAGCCCCAGACACAAACCTTTTTGGAAATGCTGTGACACCATCACCTAGACTCCATCATTTTGCCACAGTTTGTCAAACTCACTCAAATCCTTATGCTTGCTAATTTTTCCAGCTTCTAACACATTGACGTTGAGGACAAAATGTTTACTTGCTCCTTAATATACCCCACCCACAAACAGGTGCCAGGATGAAGAGATAACCTGTGTTATTCACTTCATATCTCAGTGTTCAAAATGTAATGTCTGAACTAGGGCTGGGCGATATGGCCCAAAATTCATATCTTGATATTCTTTAGCTGGATGGCGATATACGATATATATCTCGATATTTTTTTAAGCCATAAAGTAAGAACAAAGAGAGCTCTTAGTCAAAGCTGTGTCCCAGATCTTTTTACCGACCAGCTCCTCTTTGATAGCCGTGTCCATCTTGTCGTCGCCTGCAGGTGAAGCGATGGCGGAGGGGGAGTTGTGTTCAGTGAAGGAGAGAGGCGAGGCAGAGTAACGTTTGCGTAGAGACAAAAGTGGACGAAAGAGAGGCAAATTATTGGCTCCACAAGTATAATTATAACGTAACGTAGACTATATCGATATAAACAATATTGTCACATCTCATATCTCGTAAAAAAATATATCGATATATTTAAAAACTCGATATATCGCCCAGTCCTAGCCTGAACGTTGTACACAGCAAAGCAAATAGTCATTGTTTATTTAACACTAGTTACACAGGTTGGGTGTTTTAAAGTCGATTTAGTAATTGCATTGAAAGTTTACTGAAATAAAATGACAGAGAAAATGTTCAAAAATGACTTTGTCACAATAAATATGGAGCGACTGATGTGGTTAACCTATTCTGACAACAGAGGAACCACATGAAAGCCATCACAACAGTGGCAGCAAACTCAAACTGATGCAGACAGAAGAGAAAAAAAGTCGTCTTTTTATGTGAAAAGGTGTCAGATGTCAACCTAGTCAGCCTACAGAGCTCTGTGAATTACCTGGGTACTTTCAATTCAAGGACAAAAACAAACTGAGTTACAAGTTTGTTTGTTTTCTTTCAAGCACAAGAGCCACGAGAACAAGGAGTGAAAAAAGTTCAAAAACAGTGGGATGGAAGTTTAATATAGGAAAGAGCTGCAGTTTATTTGTATTTGGCATGAACTCAATCAGATATAAAATCTGACCAGTGAGATGGAAGAGTGAATGTGTGCTGTGTGGATAGTTGCCTGACAGAAAATCATTCCTTCAGCACGCCTCATGGGCTGCAAAGGTATGGAGGAGTGTGTGTGTCTTTACCCTGTGTGCATATGTAGAGGTTTTCTGTTTGTGGTATTTTTGTGTACAGGTCAGAGCAATATTGTGTAAGCCATTTACAAAACTGTGAAAAAGAACGCGGCTGTAAACAGCAGCACAGATTGTGTCTCTAACTCTTTTGGAACGCTGTCTCTTGTTGCAACAGTAAAACTGGAACTGGAAAATTTATAATGTGATTATCGCCTCGCTTCTTACTTTTCTGCATTTGAATGTGTGCTTGCTGTGAACTCTGAGTGTCAGACACTTTAAAATAATTTGTATTTGTGCTATTTAGATAAAAAAAGTAAAATGGAGTGAACGCCTGTGCCAACACACTGTGTTTGTCTCTAATAATCAAAGCCCAGACGGGTTTTCTCTTTCCCGCTCTCTCAGTAGAAATGTTTATAAGATGGTGCTTCTTAGATTTTCAGCCCCCCTACTGATTGTTAGCACTTTGATTTCTGCCTCTGAGTGTCTCTTTGAGAAAAGCGCACATGCACATATTCCACAGGGCCTTCTCGGCTGTTTCTAATGACTCTGTGATTTACCATATGCCAAGGTTGAATATCCATTTCATCTCAACTGCTCTTGTTTGGCGTGTGCACTGCAGTGTCTGTGATGTGTGCGAGCAATCAAAGACATGTGCACCCAGTAGGTTTAACCTTGTGAAAACCCTGGTTGTGTACCCTAAAAGCCCTTAGCTGTTCCTCAGATCACAGAGAAGAGCTAAGAGAAAAGAGAGCGAATCGGCAAGAGAGAAAAGAGATGCAGATTCCGTACAGGCGCTGAGCTATCGGGTCATTTTTTGAACGTGCAAACTTCCAGCTGGGAACTGCACTTGTCAACTTTCCATGTCAGCAAGCAGCCTTGACAGTTTCTACAACCCTCTCAGTATTCTACAAGTGGATGCCAATTAAGATAAAGTATTCGACTGCACTGCAGTTGCAGTACGTGAGAACATCGGATGCCCAGAATGGGTAAGAAAGGCACCTAACTTTTATTTTAATTGTCACTGAGTTTAAGAATACTTCCTTGATGATTATTCACATGAATATTATAGCCCATGAACCCATTTGTTGAGCAGATCAATGATAATTATTTATTCAATGATCAAAACAAAGACCTGATTATGAAACTGTGTCCATGCCATCTCCATTTCTTGTTATCTTTTTGTTTGAGTTATTTTTTTGTGGTTTGGTTTTGCACATACAACACATGTCATGCATTTGTCAATGCATCCAAGGATTGCTTTATATCACTGATGTGGATAAATAGTTTAATCAATCATTGCTCATCCTTATTCAGTTGGTAGCATTATTCTGTGTTCTTAGGAAAGTTTGAGTAAGTATAATGTTGTTGGATTGGTGGATCCCATATTGATGATTTTTTTCTTTCGCGTGCTGCACTCATGGGAATTGGTGGCAGTGATTGTGCGTGATTCTGGTAAGTTTTGTAAATTTTGTCAAAGGCGAGGCCATTGGAAGACTGACAGTTTTAGCCTTCAGAGTTGTGGTAAGTAGGAAGGAGGAAGTGTGTACGGGGGCGAGCTGCTGAAACGTTGAACATCTTGGATTGTGAGATGAAATCTCAGGTCTCAAAATGTGAGCTGGACTCTTATTTACCATTTATCACCTATGGGTGATAAATGGTAAATAAGATTCTTCCAAGGATTTCTCACAAGCGTGGCGAGAAAGTAGGCATCAAGATATTGTGAGACACAGGTGTCTTTGACTCCTTTATTTTAGTTTGACTTCTTTATTTTAGCATCAGTGTTGCCGCCATTGGGTGAGACATTTGTGTGTGCATATATATCTGCATTGAGTGTAGGCCTGAAGGTTCTCTCTGGAAGCCAAGTATGGGCTGTTGTTCTTACACCTGTTAGTGTTGTGCATGTCCCAAATGAAGCAGTGAAACAGTGTGGAGCAAATGAAGCAGTGTTTCCTGATGTGCTCAGTGTTCAGCAATAAGCCAAGCACAGTTAGCTAACAGGTGCTTAAAAGATGAGGACTTGCAGGGTTCTGAGTTAGCGTTGCCTCAGGTCCCTTGGTATTTCTGTCACTGGGATCTGGTGAAAGAATCACTACCTCATTATGGTTATTACATGATAAGGTGATAAGGTGCACAAATCCATTTGGAGTTGCAACAGGAAGTGCATCTGGCATACAAAATCTGACAAATCAAATAAGCGATGTTTCCCTCTGCAGCGAATGATCAGTGAAACTACTAAAAGTAGTGGCTTAGTAGTGCAGTGGTTTACATATTCCAACAAAGCATTTCTGAGTTTGTGTGATGTGGTTCTGGTTGGTCTACAGAGACCATGTGCTTTGTAAATGTGTATACATCCATCCATCCATTAAGTGTTTATACAAAAAAATAGGATGTTAACTTAAAAAAAAAAAAGAAGTGTAATTCAAATACAAGTTTAAGGACTATCGAAATTAAGCAGAGCAATGGTGAAGTGCTGGTGGAATTGAACTCTCTGTGGAAGAAATGGGCAGTCTCTGGCCCACAGTTTAGCAATTTTGTCTGGCAGCTGGTCCAGGGTCTCCACTGTGAGTCTCATCTGCAAATTGGGAGTCAAGTTCTTCAGACTAAATGAGGAGCAGACTTTAATCATGTTATTGTATTTACTATATCATTATTCATTGTTGTTGGGGTAAGCACAGAGTAGCAGCAGTGCAACCCATCTGTGGCCTCTGCAAACTGAAGTCCCAGAATAAACTCCAGGGACATGATGGAGGTGATTGTAATTGTCACAATTGCTATTGATATTGACAGTTTGGATAACTATGATTTATCGTACTGCTGAGAAAAACCCCTCAGAAACTTTGGAGGTTTGTGTGACTGTGCAAATATCCAGTACATCGTTTCATCTACTTACCACTGTGGATGGGCCTTTGGCCTGGCAGCTGAGAGAGTCCAAAGTCAGTGACTTTGAATCTGTAAAGGTCTTGGTGATTGCTGACTAACATCACATTTTAGAAGTTTAGGTCATAGGTTTCAACAAGTGATATAACATTGTCAAACTCTTCATTCCTTGCATAATAAACAATAAGAATGGATGATAACAGCGCTTTAAAAACTAACTTGGTGGAATAAAAAGTAGAGCAGTTCAGAGAAACAGAAGTGTGTTCAGCTTTCAGTACTGAACGTTGTGGTAAAACTATTCTGGTATCCTGAGAAAGTTCTACATTTCATTAGTTTAAAACATCACGAGTCCAGGCTCTGAATAGATTTAGATGATAAATAAAGCTTACAACTGAGATTGATTTAACGAGACATAAAAAGTGAAGGGATTCTGAATTTAAATATTGTAGAGAAGAAAAACATTTCAGTGCAGAACTATATTTGATTAAATGTGTTCATTAAAAACAGTAATAATATTATAAATGAACCAAAGTACTGATTTTAGAGCTGATTCAAACATGTTAAGTTAAATTCACCACAATTAACAACTGAAGGTGCTCAAGCTTAACATGTCTGCAGCTCTTTAGTCTTACATTAATGGTGTTTTCGCACTTGGCCTTGTTTTTGACATCAAAAAGAAAAAAAATGTCAGCATTTTTTTTTTAATTGGAACACCACCAAACTCAGACCCTATCTGAGTCCCCAGTTTTATTTCCGTAATCATTGTGAACACATGCTGCTCTCTTTCTTTCCTACTTTCTTTCTTTCACTGATCAATGTCTGATAAATGGGATTTAGCCTTTTTTGGTGGCCTTGGCTAAATTAGTTATTAGTACCTGTTCCCCCCAGCTGGATGGGGAGATATATTTATCATTAATTAATTATTAATTTCCAAGACCAACCCCAATGTTTTTAAAAACCTCAGCTGTTAGGTTAGTAAATGTATCTTATTATGTTTTTCCCCATTTTACACATAACAAAAGCTTTAAAACAAAACTACAAAGTTTACATGTGCAATAAAGAACCAGGAAAATGTGAAAGCGTACCTGTTCTACAATCTTATTTGTTTATCTGATATCCATCCACTAATTATAGTTTACAACAGGCAGGTATTCTATCACGTACGTGACAAATGGTAACATTATTTGGTGCTTCCAAATATTATTCACAATTGGTTTCATAGTTTGTATACATACTGGTAGTATATAAACACGCATGCTTGGTGCAGTGTGGCGGGTAGAAAATTTTCCGGTGGGGGGGTGGGATTAATTATGCATTCATAGCATGTGGGAGAAAAAAATTCACAGTGGATTATGTGCAGACAGCTTAATATTTCCATGGCAACATATACTCAGTGGTTACGATAAAACCATTTTAACCAAGGAAAAACTCACAATGCATTGAGTATATTTGATAAATCGCCCACCCCTAATTTTAAGAATGGTAGGACTCTTGCATTTTTATTTCCTTATTTTACCTAAAAAGGCACAAACTTTACTATTGGTTCAAGTTTTGAAATCATTCCTCATGAGACAATATTGTTGAAAACTAAGGAAAACACATAATGTTAAATCTAATATCCCATATCAACAAACAACAAATTTCAGTTATTTATTTAGTATGGTTATCAACTGTTACACACACACACACAGACAAATTCTTCCATGTAAACAGGTGACATTCCCTCTCACTCATTATTTTTCTTTCCAGGTGTCCCTTCAGCTCCTCGCAATGTGGTCTCAGTGGTCAACCAGACATCGGTGATGTTGGAGTGGCACTCACCACGTGACACTGGACACCGCGACGACTTGTCGTATAATTTGTTGTGTCGCCGATGCCACAGCAATGAGCGGCGGGCTTGTCAGCCATGTGATGACAGCGTGGTGTTTGTTCCAGGCAAACAGGCGTTAAAGGAAACAAGGGTTGAGATCAGCAAGCTGCGGGCCCACACGTCGTACACCTTTGACATACAGGTTTGTCCACAGACGGAGGACTGCCTCCCTTTTTCATGCTTTGTTTGTGCTGTGAAGAGATTTGTTGAGTGTTTACAGCAGTGAAAAATCCATTTTGTGTATATCAAACAGGCACTTCGTGTAGGCCTAGACTCATTGTCAGTTAGTGGGAGTTGCATTCATGCTGGATTTACAGCAGTTGCGGTGGACTCCAGAGGTGTACTAAAAACAGCAAAAACGCATCAAAGAAATTTTCATGCATAGTTCCAACACTCTCCCCAAAGTGCCACTATTTAGCAATTTATTGGCCACATGACTCATGCGCCTCATCACACGAGCCAATGTGTCAAAAAAGGAGTTGACTCTGTTTATTAAGGGACACTCCCACTAGATTTAAATACGTGGGATTGTCCACAATTTCGTTTCAGAACTCAAGAAGGTTCTGGGATAAGAGATTAAACATCTTCAAGAAACTTAAAGAATCCAGTCGCTTTCTTTCCAAGCTCCTTAGAATACCATGACATGGATGACTGAGAACCTACACAGACATTTCACAGCAAATGTGATGTGAATATTTACTGTATTTTAGTTGTATTTTTTTGTCCACTGTCAAGAACAGCAAAAGTTAGTACTTAAAAAAAGTAGTTATGCTTATTACCCACTTTAAAAACAACCTTGCTGTCAGCTATTTTTTGAAATGCAAATAGTAACCACAATGCTCAAGGTTACTGAGGCTACATAGATGCTTGCTGACATGCAGGCTTTTATGCACAATCTGCAGTTATAACATTCAACTTACAGGGTCACCCTGAAGTCTATAAAACCAGTACAATTGTGTCCCTTCAATCTTCTGCCATCTGCCTCATTTCCCATACACGTGTGAGTCTAAAATCAAGGCCAGTGGTATTAGAATTCAGTTCAATGAGTTCAATGACTCTACTAACTAGAGGTGGCTATTTTTTAAAAATAGAATCCAATCCCTGACTATATGAATAGTGTGGCCCATCTGTTGGAGGATGAATATGTCAATATTGATGAACGATAAATTTAGTCATTAAATCAATGTGCCCATATGTCTACTCGTCTTTTCCTCCCATGCATTGAAATTTTACCCCGTTATCATGAGAAACAGGGAGCATACGGGGGAAAAAAAGCTGTACTGTTTGGTGGGAGCACCTACTGCTAGAGGTGGGCAAGCATCTGTACTATCGATACTAATCCATTAGGTACCAACCGGATCAATACAACACGATAGGATTGATATTTTGTATCTGTCCTCTAAGTTCAATATGTAGTCCACTGAATTGTTTTAAATAAAAATTAATTAAAAATTCTCCTCTTGGATTTTGTTTCTGGGATCTGCTGGAACCACTCACCTAGCTTGTGGGCCACTGCACCGAGTGCTCTGATTACCCCTGGGACCACTGTTACGTTCACACTCCACATCTTCTTGAGTTCATCTCTTAGCCCTTGATACATCTCAAGCTTCTCATGTTCCTTTTTCCTGATGTTGTTATCACTTGGTATAGTTAATTCTATCTGTCTCAGGCATCTTTACACAGCCTGCACCTGGCGTCTTGCCTGGCATGATAGACCCCAGCTTCCATGGATCTTGTACTTAGATCTTGTTCCTGT
This sequence comes from Perissodus microlepis, assembly GCF_051167445.1. Classification (NCBI taxonomy): domain Eukaryota; kingdom Metazoa; phylum Chordata; class Actinopteri; order Cichliformes; family Cichlidae; genus Perissodus; species Perissodus microlepis. The sequence goes on from NC_140477.1 coordinate 30,972,234, forward strand.
GCTGCCATGATCAGTTCCTCTGTGCTGTCTTTCAGACCAGCTTTGTCCAGCCACTAGTAGGATTTCTGAATGTTAGCTATTTCCTCTATCTGCCAGTGGTACATACCGTGCATGGGCCCGTCCTTCCATGGCTCCTCCTCTCCTTTCTTGGGTTTTGTTTACCTGCGGTATTCACTAAGCACGCAGTTGGTTGTGGACATCTTTCTGATTTACTCATGGATGTTTGTTGTCTCATTCTGGACAGTGGTTCTGACAATATCCAGTCCTCGGCCCTTCTTCCTTTCACTTAGCATGCAGTCTCAGGGTGCAGGATTTTGGGTGAAAACCATGCATAGTCAGGAGCTTCCTTGTTTCGATGTCAGTGGCTTCTATGTTCTCCTTTGGCCAGAAGGGTTCTTGATCATGGGCAGGGCGTAGGTGCTGATTGCCCAGGTATTGCTTTTTCCATTCATCTGACTCCCCAGGACTTGCCTTACCCTCTGCAGGTATTTGGTGTTTGCCGCTTTTTAGCGACCTCTTCATGGTTCCCGTTTGCCTGTGGGTAGTGCAATCCTCACAGTTCTGACTATCTTCCCTCTCTTTGTTACCATCGAACTACACTTCTCCAGTCCGATTGACATTCCAATGTCGTTGCAGTGAATCGATGTCTTCTTCACTCTTGGCATACACCTTGATGTCATCCATGTAGAGGAGGCAGCTAACAATTGCTTTATTCCTTAGTCTGGATCTGTAGCCAGTCTTGTTAATGATCCTAATGAGGGGGATCAGGCCTATCCAGAACAACTGTCAGGAAAGGCCATCTCCTTGGTAAACCCTGCACTTGATGGTGACATGTCCAGTTGGATAGTATTATTCGCCACATCCCCATTAAGTTCCTGTTGAAGGTGCTACGGGTCCTGTTGATCTTGTGTAGTTCTAGATATTCCAGGATCCATGCATGGAGCATTGAGTCATAGTCTTTCTTGTAGTCAATCCAGCCAGTTCACAGGTTGGTCAGCTGGTCTTTCAGTCTCTGGTATTCCTCGGTCTCTGCCAATTCCTTTCTGTGCCCTGCTCATGTGTTGAGCAATGTCCCTGTTCATATTAGCCGCTATGATGCCTGACATCATGTGGTACTGAGGCAGGTTATTGGTTGGATGGGCACGGTTCTTTCTGGGGATCCTTGGGGATCAGGACTGCCTGGCTTTCATTTAGTCATATTGGGTATCTCTTGTCGATTAGCAGTTGGTTCATTTGTGCTGCCAGACGCTCATGGAGTGAAGTCAGCTTTTTCAGCCAGTAAGCTTGAATTATGTTGGGGCCTGGTGTTGTCCAATACTTCATACTGGAGACCCTTTCTTTGATGTCTGCCACTGTGATGATTACTGGATCCTATTCAGGGAGATTGCTGTGGTTGTGCTGTGGGTTGCGTTCTTCTCCCATATGCTCTTCCAGTATTGCTCTGTCTTCAGTCTTCGTGGGGCTATTCTTACATAGCCATACCAAGACTGGAGGTGGGGCAATGTCGCAGTGTTCCCTTGGTTTATTCTCCTGATTTCCATCTCTCTGGTATTCCCGTTCAAGCGAGTGGTGACAGTCTAGGGAGGCTTACTGGATACAGACGCCCTGGTCAGGCATTGAACCTCTGAAGTTCAAAAGACGTGTAGTGTTACTAATGAGTGCTAGCTACCATTTTCCAGGGCCAGGTTAAATGTGCACATTTACCCAAACTACACACGGTAATTACTTCTAATTCGCTCACTTCCAAATTTGCCTTTCTACACAACTTAATTAGTTCTGATTGGATCTCGTCTCTCCTGAATATTTTCATATTATGTTCTTTTGTTGACGAAAGTGTTGGCTCATATAATCATAGTTTTTGTCCTCGTGCATTAGTTTGTTTTTGGTATTGTTTTAAGCAAAGAAAAAAGGTTGTTGACGAAAACTATGACGTAAATTAACACTGGTTTTACCACAATTCAACCATGCGTGAAAATGTACTAACTACTCTAATAACACAAAGTTTTGAGGCAAAGTTAGATGTGCCTTTTATAGTCTTGATAGGAGGTATTATTTGATTAAGGGACACAGAATAAATAGAGCTTGGAGTAAGTCATTAGTAATTGCCAGCCTTTATTTGCTATGACTGAAGACATTGTTCAACCATCAAAATGATTAGTTGAGCTCATGACAAATATAATATGTGGCAGCTAATTAGATGGTCTTTAAAAAGCACTCCCAACCTGTTAATTGTGTCTCAGTGTTGGTGAGATGAAACACATTTGGAGATCTTAAAGCTTCACAAAGGGACTAGCAGAATTTTTATTCCCTGATATTAAACTAGCTTCTTGTTTCTGATACCTAACTGACTGCTAAACCACAGCAAGTGCCCAATAACAGATTAACAGCTGTAACTGGGAGAGCTGGGTCTCTGTATTTTTGTGCATGTTAAAGTTGAAATGACGCAGATACTGCATACACAAGAAAAGAGTGTGTCAGATGTTTTTTAAGCCTTTAAATAATTTACATCCATCTATTTTTCTTCCGCTTATCTAATTCTGAGTCATTGGGGTGGATGGGCCGGAGCCTATCCCAGCTGTCACAGGGTGAGAGGATGGGGCCAATATAGCCTGAACTCTCTTAACCAAGCTTTCTTTAAGTGTTCATCAGGAATAGTTCTTCAGGCTTCTTGAAGAACATTACACAGCCTTTCTTTGGATATTGTTGCAGAATTTTTTTCTCCCCATTTCTTAAAGACATGACTGTCAAATATTCTATCTAAAGAAAAACGTGAAAGTACCACTGTGAATATCACGAGAGAGTCTGGCTCCTTAGATCTACAGGGTGGGCCATTTATATGGATACACCGTAATAAAATGGGAATGGTTGGTGATATTAAAGTCGTGTTTGTGGCACATTATTGTATGTGAGGGGGCAAACTCCTCAAGATGGGTGGTGACCATGGTGGCCATTTAGAAGTCGGCCATCTTGGATACAACTTTCGTTTTTTCAATAGGAAGAGGGCCATGTGACACATCAAACTTATTGGTAATGTCACAAGAAAAACAATGGTATGCTTGGTTTCAACGTAACTTTATTCTTTCATGAGTTATTTACAAGTTTCTGACCACTTATAAAATGTGTTCAATGTGCTGCCCATTGTGTTGGATTGTCAATGCAACCCTCTTCTCCCACTCTTCACACACTGATAGCAACACCGCAGGAGAAATGCCAGCACAGGCATCCAGTATCCGTAGTTTCAGGTGCTGCACATCTCGTATCTTCACACCATAGACAATTGCCTTCAGATGACCCCAAAGATAAAAGTCTAAGGGGGTCAGATCGGGAGACCTTGGGGGCCATTCAACTGGCCCACGATGACCAATCCACTTTCCAGGAAACTGTTCATCTAGGAATGCTCGGACCTGGCACCCATAATGTGGTGGTCCACCATCTTGCTGGAAAAACTCAGGGAACATGCCAGCTTCAGTGCATAAAGAGGGAAACACATCATCATGTAGCAATTTCAAATATCCAGTGGCCTTGAGGTTTCCATTGATGAAGAATGGACCCACTATCGTTGTACCCCATATACCACACCAAACCATCACTTTTGTTGTTCTAACAGTCTTGGAGGGATCCATCCAATGTGGGTTAGTGTCAGACCAATAGCGGTGGTTTTGTTTGTTAACTTCACCATTCACATAAAAGTTTGCCTCATCACTGAACAAATTCTTCTGCGTGAACTGAGGGTCCTGTTCCAATTTTTGTTTTGCCCATTCTGCAAATTCTGTGCGCCGATCTGGGTCATCCTCGTTGAGATGCTGCAGTAGCTGGAGTTTGTAAGGGTGCCATTTGTGAGTAGCTAATTTCCACTGAAGGGATGTTCGACTAATGCCACTCTCCAGTGACATGCGGTGAGTGCTACGCTGTGGGCTCTTGCTGAATGAAGCTAGGACAGCCACTGATGTTTCTTCATTAGTGACAGTTTTCTTGCATCCACATTTTGGCAAATCCAACACTGAACCAGTGTCATGAAACTTAGCAAGCAGTTTGCTAACTGTAGCATGGGAGATGGGTGGTCTCGTAGGGTGTCTTGCACTGAAATCTGCTGCAATGACCCGGTTACTGCGTTCACCAGATATCAACACAATTTCGATCCGCTCCTCACGTGTTAACCTCTTCGACATGTCAATGGCTGTGAACAAAGAGAAACTTGTAAATAACTCATGAAAGAATAAAGTTACGTTGAAACCAAGCACACCATTGTTTTTCTTGTGACATTACCAATAAGTTTGATGTGTCACATGGACCTCTTCCTATTGAAAAAACAAAAGTTGTATCCAAGATGGCCGACTTCTAAATGGCCACCATGGTCACCACCCATCTTGAGGAGTTTGCTCCCTCACATATACTAATGTGCCACAAACACGACTTTAATATCACCAACCATTCCCATGTTATTACGGTGTATCCATATAAATGGCCCACCCTATATATATATATATATATATATATATATATATATATATATATATATATATATATATATATATAGAGAGAGAGAGAGAGAGAGAGAGAGAGAGAGTGTTTAAGGTTGTTGCACAGTAATGTATTTCCAATTATTTTGTGGAGTTGCAGGTTATCATACCCTTGTAGATCAGCTCATCTACTGTATAGCATTTCACTACAGAGCACACTACGATTTCTCCTACTGTGCACTCAGTCTAACCAAGTTCTGGCTACACTGCAGCAGTACTATCATGTTTTTCATACTCACCTGACAAGCCTTAACTGTTTTAACATTATAAGTGAAACATACAATTTCGCTGCAAAGAAAAATGTTTGACTCTATCTAGTTTGTCCAGAATCAGGCAGCCATACTTTCTAGGTCTCAAAGAAATGCATGAATCTGAGGTTTCCCTTATAATACTCAACATGTAATATAGTTAATGCTTGTGACAGTTGAACTTGTTAGCTTTGCTATTTTCATATCATTCTGTGGCATTAAACTTAGCTACTCTTAGCTTGCCAAATGTTACTAGCACCATTTGTCATTTCAGGCAAAAAACAACAGCGGTTGCTAGCTAAAATTGAGAAGCTAAAGGTAAATCCTGTGCTAGTTGTTCAAGCTATCAGCCACCATTATTATTGTTAAACAGATGCATTGCTTGAATGGAAAGGCACCAAGAGCTATGAAGAGATGGGGGTGGAGAACTCAGTTCAAATAACTATTAACTTTAATGTCTGAGGGTGGAATAACCATTACTTTTCTATAGGCAGTCAACGGAGTCTCCAACAAGAGCCCTTACCCCGCCCAACAACTGTCAATCAACATTACAACCAATCAGGCTGGTAAGTTGGGAGAGCAATGACTCTTTGCGTGTGTGTGTGTGTTAGCATCTGTGTGTGTGCGCTAGCGTACCCCGGGGCACTGTGGATTATGTGAGGGAGGGATGGCCGGGGAGATAAAGGAAACTGAGCTACAGCCTTTTAATTCATAAAACATGTTATGTGCTTGTCATCGCTCTGCCTGTTCTCGCTCTCCTTCCCCCTTCTCTCTCTTTCTTTCCTGCTCATCCACAGCTTTCATCGCTTTTCCTCCCCCTCTCTCAATTCTGCTTTTCTCAGCTTTCTCCCCCCTTTCCCTGCTTTCCTCACCCTAGGTCTCCCTCAGTATAATTCTTAGAGGCCATAAAGTGAGTGAGTTATTACTCCATCAATACTTTATGGAGACAGACACAAGTGATATTTCCACTGCTACCCAAATTTAGATTTAAAAGCCGCTTTGCTATGGAAAAACACATCATTTACCTCATCTACAGCACCCCTGGCTCATTCCTAATCGAAACATGATCCATTGTCACCCTGCCGTTTTCTGAGCGCATTTGTTACTGCTGTTGGATGCGAGGCTCTCTTATCCCTGAAATCTTTTAGGACTCAACAAAAACTGATTTATTTTTCAGGTTGACTGCACTGGGGGAGATTTTTAAATTATGCAATAGCTTTTGAGTGTATTTCATTGGACTTTAGGATGTAAAACTCAACACTGTGTGTGTGTGTGTGTGTGTGTGTGTGTGTGTGTGTGTGTGTGTGTGTGTGTGTGTGTGTGTGTGGGTGGGTGGGTGGGTGGGGGGGCTCAATTGTGGCTATGTGAGGAAAAAAAAGACTGTGGGGTTTTCAGGTGACAGATCGCTCATGCTGTCAAATTATTTCTCCAGCAGAAGTATACACCTCTTGAGGCATCACAGCATTTACTGTGCGTTATAGCTGCTGTATGAAATTATGGTGACTCAGCTGTGTAAGATGCATACAGTCTATTTAGGATATAATGGCTTTCAGCAGAATCCCCATAAAACCAAGAAGACAAATTCTCCTGGGTTTTTTTTGTCCTTTAAAACACTAATTTAATTAAATTTAAAACAGTGTAGTACATCTCCAGATGCTGTGTGATATTAGTCTTCTTTTCGCCTCATGTTTCCACTTTAGACTATCAAAGCACAAACGTGATGAAAGCCATCACATAAAACGATCCAGAAGCTGAACCATGAAATATATTACAGCCAACAGCTTCTCGTTCCTAAAATTATGGGTTAAAAATGCATCGCAGACATAGCTCTTGTTTCCCCATCAGTGACAAGTGCAGTAATTTGTTTTCATGAGCTTGGAAGAGGAAACATTTTTCTCCTTTGAGTGCAAATAATCTTTGGCAATATGTCATTAAACTCTGTATTTCCATATTTATGGTGTTTAAACATGCTAGCAAGTCTTTTAACTGCCTAATTGATTGTGTATTCTTGTGTGCATATGTATGTGTGTGCGCTTTTTATCAGCTCCCTCAGTAGTTCCCATAATGCACCAAGTGAGCTCAACAAGTCGCAGTTTCTCGTTGTCATGGCCACCGCCCGAACAGCCCAATGGAATTATCCTCGACTATGAGATACGATACTATGACAAGGTAGGGTGGGATGATAAATGTCTGTGTTTGTCTCTGTGTCTGTGCTTTTTGGTGCTATAGTCGCTGGCAGTAACTCATTAGTCAATAAAGCAGGCAAATCAATATCAACTTCATCAGAGTCATCCACTATCAGGACTGTTACTGAAGACCAGCAGGATTCTCACTTCTGCACAAACATCTCAGCCATTAAGAACTTGAATAAAAGTAACACCAACCATTTTGGTAAAACTACACGTATAGTTCTGTGCAAAAAGTTATGAGCCACCACTACGTACTTTATATTTTGCTTCCAAGAAACCCAAAAGTTCTTTTAATTTTTTAAAAATGGTCCTCAGATGCTTTCTTTTTTCTCTGAACACTGTTTTTTCACTCATTTTTAGTCCAGTCCTTATACCTGACCATTTTTAGAGAAATTAATAGCACCTAATTAAAGGCATTAACCAGTGTTGTGTCTACACATAACAGACAACTTATCAAAAAAACATTTTTAATTTTATCTTTAGGCACTGTGTTACCAGCAACCTGTCACAAAACAGACACTTTGATAGGCATAAAATAATATTTTTGTACTAACAAGGTGATTGTCAAAGAGATATTAGCTAAAAACTTGGCATGTCACAACACGGTGTGCAGTGTGTCGTTGAAACATTTGAGGAAACTGGACAAACAGAGGACAGAAGGAGTGTCAGATCTTAAAAACTGTCTGCAGTGAAAAATGTCTGAATGCCATGTCCTTAAGAAACAGGAAAAAGTCCAGCAAAGATCTGATCAGAGAAATGCATCTTCCTCTTCAGCTGATCCATTAGCAGTTCACTGAAGCCTCATCAGAAATGGTCTCGGTGGAAGAGTGGCTTTCAATTAGCCAAAATTGAGGATGCTGCCATCTGTAAGACATGAGCTGTGTCTTAGGCTACGTTCACACTGCAGGCGAAAGCGCATCAAATCCGATTTTTTTGACCCTATGCGACCCATATCCGATCATGGTAATACAGTGTGAACGGCACAAATCCGATATTTTCAAATCCGGTCTGGGTCACTTTCGTATGTGGTACTGAATCCGATACATATCCGATGTTTTAGAAAGCGACTGCTGTTTGAATGGTCAGGTCACATTAAATCCGTCTTTTACGTCACTGACACAAGACAGACGCCAATTATCAGCGCCGGAGAAGCGCCCGAGAAGACATCCCGTGTAGATGTCAGTGAAACTGTTGGGAAGACAACGCTGGAGAAACGTGAACATTTTATTTGTACTGTATAATCTGCAGATTCGGACAGAAATCTGCAACTATCATTTGAAGCACCGCTCCTCCACAACAGCAATAAGGATAATTATTAGGTTATTTACATTATTATGTAAATAACAAAAAAAATTTAAGCAAAAAATTGGGAAACGTAAAGTCTGAAGTCTTTATATTAAGGGCCATCAGTCAAACAATACTGTTTGGTCTGGGTCTAAACAGAGCGTGTTGTGTGTGACGTCTTCTTTCGCGCATGCGGGCCGCTTTGAGCGTTCACACTAGAGCGCGTTTGCTGTCGAATTTTATTTGTAGTGTGAACAAGCAGACAAAAAAATCGGATTTGATCAAAAAATCGGAATTGAGCATTAAGACCTGCAGTGTGAAAGTAGCCTTATATATCATGTTTAACCTGAGTAGCGAAAGACCGCAGAGGTCTGAAAATGATGAAGCCAGGAGTCCGCTGTTCTAGTTGCTCTAGTGACCCTTGAACCCCCTCTAGCCATCGATCTGGTGGGTAACAGACGTCTCCGAAAAGGTCGGAGCACTTTTGCAAATATGCGATATGTGTTGTCTTGATAAACCAAGCAGATATTTGAAGTTTACACAGCTACATTAAAATATGTTAAAAGTTTATTTTGTGACCCAGAAAGAGTAATAAGAGTAATATTAAAACTAAGTAGCTGCCGCCATTGTTGGAAACTGGAGTTTGGCTGGGCCGCGCTATGAATTCGGGGATATGGTGGGCCACACCCGACCCATCCTTCAAATCTTAGGAAAAGGAGGACGCATTTGTCGGCTGCATTCGGAGGAGTCTACGAATTGGGACAGCCTTCATTGTGTCACTGTGACGTAATTGGTCTAAAAATGCGGCCTCAGGAGGATGCAGCTCTCTCATGGTTTGGGGCTGTATTTCACAAAGTGTTGTTGGGGATTTTCAAGATCGATGGAATTATGAACACTGAAAAGTACTGTCAGATTTTGATCCATCATGCAATACCATCTGGAAACCATCTGATAGGCAAGAGCTGAATTTTTCAGCATGAAAGTGATCGCAAACACACTACTAGTGCAGTAGAAACCCAGATAGAAAACAAAAAGGCACATAATGGATTGGCCTCCCAAAATCATTAAAGCAACGTGGGATCATCCCAGAAGAGAGTAGAACAAAAGGCAGTCCTTCAAGAAGCTTAGGGGACTATTCCTGAAGGCTGCTTAAAGAAATGATAAGAAAGCTTGCCCAAGACAGTCTGTGTTGAAGACTAAAGGCGATCATATGAAATGACTTGACTTTCAAGCTGGTTACATTTATATAAACTCTGATTTTTGTCTTAAATACTGTATTTCTATGGATGTTTCTGCATGTTTCAATAAATCCCTACACCGATTTCACATTTTCCTAGCAAAATATAGACTCACGCACAGCACTGCACTTTCTGCTTTTTTACTAGGGGCTCTTAACGGTTTCACATATGTTACAGTGTCTGCTGTCACTAATAGTGTTCTGTTGTTTGCTGGGTGTGAGATCATTTCCTAGATTTATCTTCCTCAGCTCACTGTGGTGATGTAGAGTTCAAGTTCCCATCTTCATCAACAATAAAGCATTAATTATAAACACACATCAGGAGCTCACAGAAGTGTTGTTGCTAGGTAGATATTGTATGTGCTACCTTATGTTTCCAGATTTAGTCCCTTGGAAAACACAAAAAACAGCAAACAAAAAACAATACAAAACAAACTACAAGAATAGTTAGGTACTACATCATCAATATAAAAATCCCAGACTATCCTGGAGTTTAAGAAAATAAGGGGGTAGGATAACTCCAGGCAGCGGAGGGAAGAGAACCAGTTTTTAAAATTTAATAATTGAATTTTTTTCATCCATCAAAAAGAAGCTTCAAAAGTGTATTGGGTATGGCGATAATTTATACAGGCATGATGTTATGTTTTTAATACTTGACAGAAGATTACGGGCTGTCGGGTAGTTTCACAGACTCCTTGAGAACATCCATCCATGTTCCCCTATCCTCCAAATACGCAAAAACAGCAGCAGACACCGTGACAAATGTTTCTGAACGTGTCTGTTCTCCATCATATCGTTCAAGAAATAATAATCACTCAGTACTGCCGTTTTTGTAATACCGTTGTTATTAAATATTTCTTGTCATTTAGTATGAAAACTGCAGCTTGATAAAAATCATCATCACTGGGTTTGGTGGCTGATCAACATGGCAATTATTTCAAGACAGCTGAAGGCAGAAACCTGTCAGCATATTTCTACAATTTATAGCTCTTATAAATGATGTATTTTTGTCTCGCACTCGTGCTGAATGCCTATTCATGTATCATCTTTTATGCAATGTTATTTCCTAATAAGTCAGGATTGATCTTAGAGCTACAATGCATATTTAATGGGGCCTGCAGCCATACTGACAGGGTTTTACAGTGATGTAGAGCCTTTCTTTTTTCAACCACACATAAATTGTTGATCGTATTTGTGCAGGAAGGATGAGTGTCCATTCATTAACAACTGGCTTTAAAAAAGCTGTTTTCAGACAATGAGGACCGCCTCCCTCCAACTCAGCGTTTCACTGAATCGAACACGAACAAAGGGAGTAGTTTGGGCTGCTGCAGCTTTGTTATCGGTAACATGCAATATAAGATCAAATTAGGATTTGTGAAGATGAAAATTAAATCAACCATTAGGCTAATCAGAAACAGTAAGAGCTCATGCTGATCTTGGGAGTCTCTAATTCTTTAGTCTTTACTGAAAACTTTAGAAGACAAATGGACAGTAATTTAGACAAATTTCCCCAAAACCTTTCCAGCTAATCCGATCCTAGCTGAAATATTAAATATTTAGGTAGCCACACAAGACGGCGATATCTTTTGTTGCTGTTTTACAGGAAAATATTCATTGGCAGTCATGTATACAGCTCCGATGCATTTATTCAATTTACTGCTCATGTTGTTTTGTCTGTTCCAAAGTCTGCGAGGCGGGATATCATAGTGTTTGTAGACTGCAGCTGCTAATATTTCTCTATTGTTTGCTGAGTAAGATGGTGTCCTAGATTCATCTCCTCAGCATTCTCTGTTGCTGTGGGCTTCAGGTCTCTCCGTGGACCTCAGTACATGCCCGAAGTCAGCACAGAGCACTGATATTACATAGTTACCTTTATCTTAAAAGGGCAAAGCCTTTCACCCCAGAGAGATAGAGTCTGCCACAGAAAAGAGAACAAGAAGCATCCGTTCTTCCAGGCCAGAGTGTTGAGGATTTCTGTTCCAGGCAGGCAAGGTTGAAGGAAAATGATCGATATTCAAAATGATCCATTTTAGCTTTCTTTTACTCCTATTGTTCCTGTTTCGGAAAGGCCAGAAATGTGCTCGGAGAGAAGAACCACTTGTGTCCGTTAGCTGAACTCTTTGGAAGTTTTCTTTATTCTTCCCTACCCTGACCCTCTGAGTTATACTGAGAATAAAAGGAAACTCTCAGTCTCAGTTCTTGATCTCCTGCACAAGAGGGATGCCCACATTCTCCATCTATCATTTCTTTAGGCCAGGTCAAGTTAGTCCAGACATTCTTCTCCTTAGCAACGTCTCCTAGCACATCCTGAGGGATCCAGAGGCATTCCAGTACCACATCAGATATACATAAAATCCTTTCACAAAGTCAGAGTCTGCCCTAGGGTCTCCTACATGATGCACATGCCCTGAAAATCTCCAAAGGGAGGCACCCTGAAGTCAGCCTTATCAAATGCCTGAACCACTTTAGCTTTTTAGATATAAAGGAGCACCAGCTCTATTCTGTTCTCTCTCAGGATTGATTGAACTATTTCTAAAGTTTAAGCTCAGCCACCCTATAGAAGAAATTATTTTTAGTTGGTTATAACTGTATTTTTTTCTGGAATAAAGTTTATTATTGTGAGTAATTTTTCGGATAAAAGCAACCAGAAACCTGCTTCTCCTTTTAGGAATATGAAGGTTGTTGTGGTGGAGGGGTTATTAATCCAAAGGAGGTGAACAAAACAAGGTCATTGCTGCCACCTGTAACAAAACCTTGGAGGGGAACCTCCACAACCAAAGTAGTGCTTTAGCATAGGGCTTGGCTGTAGAGTCCAGAAGAGCAGGAGACTCACCAGTGCCTATCTCACCACTGTAGAGACATGCCCTGGAGTTGGATTAATTTTTAGGATTTGGACCTTGGCATGCTGATCATGTGAACTTCCATGTTCTCTATATATACTGCTTCACAAAAAGGAAAACCTTTTGAAAACCCCCCAAAACAGGAATGGTTTTAAAGGTGGAGGCCACTGACATTTTTTCTCTCCCCGTCTTTTTTGACAATTTTTTGCACTAGTTCGGTTAGGGTCAGTCACCGGTGGCATGAGGTGACACCTGGACCCCACAGAGGTTCCAAAGGTAGTTCAATTCCTCTAGGATGGGACATCAATACATGGCATCACCAAGAGGTTTGCTCTGTCTCTCAACACAGTCTCAAGAGCATGGAGGAGATTCCAGGACACAGACAGCTGCTCCAGGAGAAATGGACAGGACTGTAATAGATTCTTAACCCATCAGTAGGACCGATATCTGCTCCTTTGTGCAAGGAGGAACAGGATGAGCACTGCCAGAGCTACAAAATAAACCTCCAGCAGGACACTGGTGTGAATGTCTCTGACCAAATATCAGAAACAAACTACATGAGGCTAGCCTGATGTCCTCTAGTGGGCTCTGTGCTCACTGCCCGACACTGTGGCATTTGCCAGAACACCAGAATATGCCTTTGACAGATAAGAGCCGGTTTACCCTGAGCACATGTGACAGACGTGAAGGGGTCTGGAGAACAAATGAAGAACGTTCGCTCACCATGACAGGTTTGGCGGTGGGTCAGTGATGGTGGGGTGAAGCATATCCACAGAGGGGCGCAGAGACCTCTACAGGATTGGCAACAATACACTGGCACACTGTGAAATCCACTGTCAGACACTACACTGGTGCAGTGGGTCCTGGTTTCCTCCTGTTGCACAATAATGCCTGACCTCATGTGGCTAAAGTTTGCAGACAGGTTGTGGAAGATAAAGGAGTTCATACTGACCGGCTCCCATGCTCTCCTGACATAAATCCAATAGGACACGTCTGGACACGTCTGGGACGTTATGTTTCAGTTCAGCAGACACTGCCAGGTTGCACCACAGACTGTCCAGGAGCTCAGTGATGCCCTGGTCCAGATCTAGGAGAAGATGCCCCAGGACACCATCTGTGGTCTCATTAGGAGCATGCCCCGATGTTGTCAGGCATGTACATAAGCACATTGAGAACATACAAACCATTGAGTGCCATACCACCAATTTATCCCCTCAGTGGGTGTTTTTCAAAGCTCCTACCAGTCTTCTGTGAGGCTGTCTTACTGAAGCAATCAAGCCTTCAGCTGCCTGTAGTGGACAAGGTCCTAATTTGTATGAACCAGGAGACTATGGAACAAAAGACTTCATAGTCTAGCTTGACTAGTGAATGTCAGAGCAGAGGCACCAATGTGAGCCTCTGATTCAGTGGTAAAACATGCAGATTCTGATTGCTTTCCTATCAAAGAAGTTGCTCTAGGAAAGAAAATTGCGAAGAGAAAGGGAAATTGCGACAGCATATCTTGTCTTTGTAATTCCGCAAATAGGAAGCAATGCATTTCGAGACTCCGAGTTAAATTACTCCCATATCTATCACCCAAAGGTAAATATAAGAATGTCCTCATCTTTTTTTGAAGCAGAGCCAACAGCTGCAAAAACAGACAGACTTTTGCTGCAGACAGATTAAAAACAAAGAGTGAAGCACCTACAAGGGATTGTGTAACATACACCAAACAGAGCGCGTGCCTCCTCAGCCACGGATCACATTTCATTCCCCACCATCCTCCAGTCCTTCGCACAAGATCTGAAGAAAATTGTTTTTGGCATTTTTTGGAATACCACTGCTTCTCCCTGTGCTCATTTTTTTCTTTTTAATACACACTGTCAGTGAGTTGGTACTTCCATAACTCATTGAAACTCTCAACTGTGAGCGCAAGTACAAACTTTAAATGCCCAGTACTCTTGTCAACTGTTTTTCTTATCTATTCTCTTTGATGAAAACACTCATGCGCAGCCCTAAAGTCCGTGGCTTCAGAGAACTTGCTCAGAGATTCCAATTTTCCAGGGCTGTCAACTTCGCAGGGCTGCACAAGGACAACTGAAAACGTGTGTTTGAATCTTTCCTTTTTATTTTTATGGATACTGTTGCTGCTTTTTAAGTCTTAATGTGGCACTAATGCAACCATTTGTCATTACATAATTAAAAATCAGTACCTATTACTTCAAGGTTTGCTTTCCAACATATGTGGAGTTAATGCTTTTTATAAATTGCACTTAATTGTATTGTTAGTTTTGAATTAATTTGTGTAACAGTTTTAAAAACAGCTATTTTTCAGCAGCATGTACCTTTATTTTTATCTTGTCTTTTTCTAGCTGGTTAACTGTTAGCGTTAGCTCTCATCCTATTCCTACCTTGTCTTCTGTCACACCAACCCTCTGCATGTTCTCCTTCACTACACCTGTGAATCTTGCAGCTCCATCTTCAACATCCTTTTCCCAGTACATCCACTATCCCTCCTCCATTTCTAATGTTGTCCCTCCTGCTCACTCCCAATTAAAAGCTCAACATCTTCAACTCTGCCACCTCCTGCTCCACCCCTCGCCTTTTTATCAGTGCCACTATCTCTAAACCATACACCATAGCAGGTCTCACTACTGTCTCTTAAACCTCACTAATTCTTATACAAAACTTTCATTTAGACTCCTGCCGATTCAGTGTCTCTTATCTATAATGGGCATTAGACGACACACGCTGATTTTTCTTTTAGGAATAACGGAGAGATTCCGTAAGCTCGGTGAGGGTGACTCATCTCCGATAAACGAAAACCATTTATATCATTTTCATTTCATCTGTCGTTCAAATGTAAAATGTTTCATGTTTCTCCAGAGTAGGACTGGCTGTATTTCAAACATTATCCGGAAGCACAGAACCGGATAATAGTTGTTTCAAGTGGGATTCATGGTACTGCGTCTGTAGTTTGCATAGGTGTTTGGCTACGCAGAGTACAGGATTATGCTATGCAGTCTACGTGGGCTTGCTTACATACAGCAAGAAAATAACCAACAGTATGTAGATGTTGCTGATGCTATGCATAGGTTGAATGCTGGATTCAAACGCTGGCCTGAACAGTAAAGGGGGCCCACAAAGTCATGAAAAGATCAATAAAGCACAGACAAAGACTGTAGTAAACAAATGTGTTAGAACTTCAAGAATAGTCTACAGCAATGTTCCCTCTAATTTTTCATGTGTCTGAGCGAACACACAAACTCCCTGAGCGGCCCCTTGGACCACTGTGAGCAATAGCCGACGTGTGCACTGTGGTCACGCCAGCATCGAATCCATCCAAGTTACATGGTTTATTAAAATTATCAAGCTACAGCATTTACATTTATGTTAGACTACTTTTAATTAACTGCTTTAGCCCACTTACAATGAAAATTACAAAAAATCTTGTTCATGACCTGTGTGGTATGTTAACACTATTGGAAGTAAAAATAACTTGAACTCCAATAAAGCTCTGACTTGTATTATGAGTCTGTGGTCTGGGAGAGAGTCCTGTAACTCTCTGTCTGCAAAATACAGTATATAATGACTAATGTTGGGCAATTAATTACATAGTTACTTCTTCAAAAAAGTTACTGAGTTATGCAAACAACTAAGTTTTTTTAAATAAACATTTCAAACTATTTACAGAACAATCAGCTGTTCTGCATCAAATTTGATGCCACACAAATTATTTGTGCCACTCCAAAAAATTATTTCTGTCCACTATGAGATAAAGGAGAACGACAGCCTGATACCTGCAGGCCTGACAGCAGGAGATGTATCACTCCTGTAACACCTGTGACATTCAGCAGTCGCCTCATTGTTCTGACACACACAACAAAACTATTGACTACACTACACACTAACTACACAAGATTTGCACTAAACGTCGCAAATCTCTCATCTCAAAACACTCCTAAAACGTCCCCCCTTCCTAAACAACCATATCATTTTTTTGATTGGTTGAATAGGAAAGGGTGGGGTTTTTTGGTTTTGGTTTTGCTCACAGGCGGAGAGCGCTTTTGAGTGTTTTCCTTATAAAATGCAGTTTTTACCGTTTCTTACCACAGTAAATATAAACAACGATAGTATTCAGGAAAACCAAACATTGCATATATTTTTATCATAACTCTGGTTTTACGTGGCCTATCAACACAATTTAAAAATTGGTACAAAGTCCACACTTTTTCCGTCAACTTCCGTCTGTCCTGCTCACATCTCCAATGGTTGTACACGTTGCCATTAACTCCACATCAGCCACGCTGCTTTGCTAGCTAAAACACCGGTGTCGGCACACAAGGACGCTGTCATAGCCTGTCAACGACGTTGATTAACTGCGTATATACGAATATGACTATGGGATAAGGTGGCTTTGTTCTAATCCGATGCGGGAGTAGCCAGTCACTTACTGACTAACACTGCAAAACAGAATTGTTAAAGTTCAATTCAGGTTAGATTTTTTTTTTTTTTTTTTTTTTGTGCGCAACGCAGATTTTCTGTGCGCAGAGACCGTGCCACCAGTGCGAAATTGCGCATGCGCGCAGCTTAGAGGGAACGTTGGTCTACAGGTATGGGCAGGAATGGCTCAGTAGGTAGAGTGGAAGGTTGGGGGTTCGAATCCACTGAACGGCTACCATGAGGTACCCCTGAGCAAGGTACCGTTCCCCACACACCGCTGCTGACTGCTTAGGTGAATAGGTTGAATGCAGGGGTTTTTCAACTTGGGGATCAATAAAGTACACTCTACAGACCTGTTGCTCGGCATATTTTTGACACTGCCTCCTGTTGTCAGCAGACAGCTACTACATGTAGACAAGAGTCTATAAAGCTGTGCATTGGCTGTCTAGCAGCAGAGCACAACCATGCCAATCCCATAATGCACTTCCTGAAAAGCCTACACCAGCATAAATAGTGATTGTACACTTAGATGCAAAGGAAGGAGTTGTGGCTTTGTTTACCACCTTAAAACACTTTTTTAATTTGATCTATATTCTTATGTGGGTTTAGTGTTTCATGTTCGTCATTTTTTTGTGTTTCTTTCACAGTCTTTTACTCTACATACACAGCGTTGTCACTGAGGCATCATCAAAAAATAAATAAATAACAGGAAGAGCACAGTAGTCCTATCTCCATATGGAGCACTCACCGCTCCTCTTATTCTCACAGTTTTGGTATCAGCAAAGTTCCAGGAAAGATGGAGAGTAGGGAGAGAAGAGGAGGTCGAGATTCTGCCTCTCGCAGGGCAATTAAAGTGAGATGAGTACACGGTGAGAAGTAGTGCTCTCACTGAGAGATGTACTGCAGCTGTGGTCTGACAGCCACAGATAAAACCCTTAGTTAGTCAAAATCATGACAGTGACTTTACTCTAAGTCAGCCTTATTTGCTGCTGCTTTTACTTCAATATCATTTAACGCAGAAGCCAATTCAGTCGCTGCGTTTCACACCACGGAGCAGTCGGCCACATAAAGACTAATTTTAGCACATATTTGAAAGTGAAGATGTCCCCGGGGAGTGGTTTGATAAGCCTGCAGAGAGAGGACAGGTTTTTCTTACCAGACAGCTGTACTCTACCTCCTGCTCTGGCAGTTTTTTGTCATTTCTCCACCTTCTCTCGCCCCCCCATCCTCCCCACCCGCACCTTCCTTTTCCACTCCCACTCTATAGATAATGAGGTTTTAATGTAGTAGATTTGATATGGTGCAAGAAGGCTGGATTTTTCCCCATTACTTATCTCTGGCTACCAGGCCTTCCCAGATGGGCTGCCCCCTAACCTCTTCATTCTGGCAAACATAGAGCCACCCTCATCCCCCCCCCCACCCACACACACCTTCAAATTCAAACTTCACCCCCAACACAATACCCCATTTCTCTGTCCACTTGCAAATATAACGCATTCTTTTCAAGCCTTTAACACTTGTCCTTGCGTTATGTCCTAATTACGAGAAAGCAATTAGCGGCGTCTGTCTTTTATATATGTTAATAAGAGAAATCAGTATATTAAGATGACATGAATGAAGGTAATAAATACTATATGATATTGCATATCGGAAAAGTAAACAGGCCCTGCAGCAACAAAGGGGGCTGATGATCGGGGGATGAGTGTTGGTTATGAAAGATTACGATAATAAAAACAATCATCTTTAACCCTCTTTCATCCGTTCCATCTTCTGGTAGCCCTCCCTGCTTTTTCGTCTGCTTTTCCCTCAATTTCTTCCCACTCTTTTCCCTCCTGACCTGTCCTGTTCATCACCACCGTCATCTCTCTTCCTCTCATCTTTGCTATGCTTTTGACCCCCTCCACCCTACCACCCTTCATCCTCACTGCATGCTTCCCTTCCTCTACTTTCATGCCATCACCACATTATATCTGTCATTCTCTCCAGACTCCATTTCAAATTAACTGCAGTGAAGCTTTTTTTTTTTATCTGAAAGAAATTGACTGAAGACAGGAAGTCTAGAAGGCAGACAGAGAAAGATAGCAGTGCAAGGTGGTGGTCTTTGGTTTATTGGAGTGGCCTGATAGGTCTCATACCTAATTCAGTCCAGAAGAAGAAATGGAAGGGGTGAAGACCAAATTCTCACCTGTCTCTGAGGATAATAGCTAATTAACTGTATTGTGACAGAAATACCTATATATGCAGGGAATGAAGGGGGGTGGGGTTAAAAGGGGTGAAAACGTAACTGGAAGATATGTGAGGGGAAGGAGCATCATATGAGGCAAAAACTGGAGGTTTAGAAATGTTAACGATAGTGAGCTTGAAAAAGCCTGAACAACATTTGTTCTCATGTGGCAAGATTCTGTGTTACCACACCAAGAAAACTGGAAAAACATATCATGTTTATGTATCTTTCCAGAAATAATGACAAAGGATCGCTAAAGACTATTCATTGTTTTTGTAGGGTTGGCTCCAAAGTGGTGCTAACGGGGTAAATGTTGGAAATCGCACGAGTGCCAGCTAAAGATGTCTGACTTCTTGCCTTCTGACAGTGACTGCAACTGTACCAGAGGAACCTTTGATGTCTGAGATGATCCTGTGAGGATTTAGGTTTCCAGAGAGAACAGGACAACTTTGCCCTTTACTCTGGTTACAGTTTAGTATAAGAGACTGATGGGGAAGGGAAGGTTAAGCTCACATACTGTTTTCTGCTGTGTGGAATCTGTTTCCTATATAATTATATTCATTCAGCAAACACTCAGTCTGCCGCTGTATTTTGAATGCCTTCTGCCCATTTTGAATCAAATTAAGCCTCACAAATCATATGGTGTAATCTGTTTAAGAATACCAATATCACGTCTGCAAAAGCAGCAGCTTTAGGAGTTCTTTAGTTTTGAATAGGGCTTCACACCTCGCAAAATGCTTGTTTCTGACCTTTTCTGTTTTAAAGAGGAACCTGACTTATTGAATCTTTATGTGCTGCAAAAAATTGCAGTCTCCCAATCTTAGTGTTTAGTTACGACACAGAGGTGTAAGTTAAGTAGTGTTTCTTTATTCATCACTCACTTTTTCATAGTGTAGATCGTTTTATCCAGGATGTCAGTGTAACCATGAGGTGAGCGCTGGTTATGGTTACAGATGCAATAGAGCTGACCAGAGGGGTTGGATAATATGTTCAAATTTTCAAACTGGCAACCATCGATCCATCTACAAGTAACTGCTGCTGTGTACAGTCAGGGTCAAAAGAAAGTTTTACACATCTGGTGCATACATCTGGTCTTTGAATGAGGTAAATACAAACTCAGATGGACTACAAAACATGTGCACTGTGTCATTATTTATTTGACAAAAACTCAGAATCAGTCACTGCCTCCATAGGAACTGAGAGGGTAAGTGGCAGCCAGGTGCTGCTAATCAAACACACTTGATTAACTGAAGAGCAGAAAGTGTGAGCACCTCTATAAATCCTCGTACAGTGGCTTAGAAAGTCATTAAGGAAATATTAAGTTATTCCTTCTTAAGGTTGTTCTAGCTGTTGAATCATGGGGTGTAATACTAATGAGTCTCTTGTGTCTGTGTACAACTCTCAGCTCTGGAGATCATTACAACAAAAAGAAAGGCGGCACACGTAGACTTCTTGTATTCTCGAGGTGGATTAGGTTAGATAGTGACCCACACACAGTGCTGCTAAAAAGTATTTGCCACCTTCTCGATTTCTTAGTTTTTTGCAATTTTGTAACAGTTACAAATTCATCAAACAAATTTTCATTTTTGACAATGATAAACTGATTAAATACAAAATGCATTTTGAAATGATGATATTATTTAGTTTGGGACACCAGTATTCCAAACCTACCGATGTGAAGTGTTGCCTTGCTTTTTAATAGCCACAATGAAATGAGACTAAACACAATCGTGCTTTGGCCACTGTGTATCACAGCACACTCTTCCCTAAAACAACAATCCAGTGACTTCTCTGTGTGAAGCTTTAATAAAATAAAAGCTATACACAGTGAGGCCTGTGGATTACTTTTTTTCTTGTTTCAGCTCCACATTACATGAAAACACAGATATCCAAATATGGATTAATAAACCCAAACTATCTCCATGACTACATATTGTACCACTACATGTAACTGTAATATTTTTGTTATTTGGAACAGGGCAATGTGATGAAGCCTGGCAAAGGGTGCTTTTACCAATTTCTTTTGTTTTCGCTTTACTTTGGATGTATTTTTGTTTATACTGGCCAAAACTAAGTGCTGAAGTTAGACTAAAAGAATATTTTGGTCACAGACAGACTGTTTGGGCTGCTTCTTAAATATATCTCCTAATTGTCTCTGTACCTCACACGCAGTTGCAGTCATCTGTGCTGAACAGTTCGATGGTCCTAAGCGAAACACCTAATGTGGTTCTGGAGGGTCTGAAACCCGGGACCGGCTATGTGGTCCAGGTGAGGGCCCGCACTGTAGCGGGCTACGGAGCCTACAGCAAAGACATGCTCTTCCAAACCCTCACCGACGGTAAGTGTGTGGGTGGTTATCTGGAGTGTGTGGAGGTGTTTGTGTGGGTGTGGGTTTTCGTGGTGGAGAGGAAAGCGAGTGTAGGGCTGAGAGAGGGAATGTGAGAGGGTTGCGCAAGAGTGAAATTCTGGCTGTGAAGTGATTAAATTCTCCCTTACTTTCTGTGTGTGTGTGTGTGTGTGTGTGTGTGTGTGTGTGTGTGTGCGCGTGTGTGTGTTTGTGAAGAGTGCTTGCAGTCATGTAAAATGAGCCTTGTAAATTATATTTTCTGTATATTAGAGAGAAAAAAGTGTCAGTTATATATTTTCCCTTCCAGAAATGCTCAGCTGTGTGTATGCAAGACTGAAACATATGAGGAGTATGAAATATAATATTTTTTCCTTAATTTGTGTGTGTGTGTGTTCTGCAGATGAATATAAGTCAGAGCTCGGACAGCAGCTCTCTCTGATTGCTGGCTCTCTAGTTGGTGGAGTGTGTATTGTATCACTAGTAGCTATCGCCATCATCTGTACCAGGTAATGCACAACTGACACACCTGCTCACTTCACACGAAAGTGCAGCTGCACATAAATGTCTGTCACTGTAAAATCCAAAGAGGTAGAGATGCTAGACACGTGTCCTATTAAATAACATACTTTTCACTTGTCATACTATGAACATGAACTGATAGTTAAAACAACAGTTCCCCACTTTTTTTCCACTCTTTTTTGAGCTTTGAACGAAATGCAAAGGTATTTGTAATTACGTGGACAAAGCGGCATTTCAGTAGCACAGTTGCAGCTTCCACACATCACATCTTTAGATCACATTATTTAATGACCGCTGAGGAAATCGATTAGCTGAGAGAGACTGGTAGATGCTTTTTTAAAAGCAGTAAGTGGACTCTGAACAACATATTTTTTTCCAGGATAAATGTTCAGGGCCGATTGGCCATGGAGCATACCACATGAATAAAAATGCCCCCAGCAAAAGAATCCCTCACCCATTTTACTAATCCCCTGCTCTCTTTCCTGACATTTGCCATCTGTTTCAAATATAATTATCCAG
The DNA here is from genome assembly GCF_051167445.1 of Perissodus microlepis. Classification (NCBI taxonomy): domain Eukaryota; kingdom Metazoa; phylum Chordata; class Actinopteri; order Cichliformes; family Cichlidae; genus Perissodus; species Perissodus microlepis. The sequence goes on from NC_140477.1 coordinate 30,994,583, forward strand.
TAAAATAAATCTGACACCCACAAATATCAATCAAATAAATGTATTTTAACAAAACTCCTTTAAATGAATAAAAGAGCTGCTGCACATGCATTCTTCTATTTCAGCTAAAATGGTGAAAAAAAGAAAAAAATGGAAGTTTATCAACCATATGAGCAGCACCTAGCTCACGGTGCGAGCTATCGCTACTTAAGCGTAAACCAGATAATGGAAGCCTCTGGGAGTGTGTTGTGTGGAGCGTAGCCACAGCTGATGTACCTCCTTTAACTGATGAAGTAACATTTTTATATGTTGTTGATGTGACAAAAAATAAATGACAAGTGAAAGTTCTGCAGGAATAATTGTACTAAAATGTCCATCCGTCAGTCCATACAAAACACCATCCATCCCTCTATTCGTCATCTTCCACTTATACACAGTCAGGTCACAATGGCACTAAGCCAAGTAGGGTCTTTTCCCCAGCAATACTTTCCAGTTGATCCTGGAGGATCTGAGGTGTTCCCAGTTGCTCCCAATCACTCGAGTGAGCCCTGACTCTATTCTAGGATCACCTCATGTTTGGATATACCCAACGACCTCCAATGGAAGGCTCCCTTGAGACCGGGAGGCGCAGGAGATCCCTTTGGATGTCTGAGCTGTTCTCCTTATCTCCAAAGCTGAGCCCATTCCTTCTACAGAGGAAACTGATTTCATCGGTCTTAGTCGTTTGGTCATTACTAGATCTCATGATCACTATTTGCACTATTTGTTGCAGTCTTATGAAAGTTGGACTTGGTGGAGTGGTAATCTCATTACCATGACAGTCTGGTACTGCACCCACATCACTGCTGATCTTGTGCCAATCTGTTGGTTCAAGTCACACTGCACTTCCTGTTACTTGGGAATAAGAGGCCATCATATTTGATACTAGCTTCTAAACCCCAACCAGGAGGCAGCATTTCATCATTTTTCCAGTTGGAGACAAGAGTAACTCTGTGGCAGTCCACCACCTCCTGCTTGACCACTAAAATGAAGTTAAAGCAATGTTGCAAAATAATGGATTGGATTTATATAGCGCTTTTCAAGGCACCCAAAGCGCTTTACAATTCCATTATTCATTCACTCACTGGTGGAGGCAGCTACAGTTGTAGCCACAGCTGCCCTGGGGCAGACTGACAGAAGCGAGGCTGCCATATCGCGCCATCGGCCCCTCTGGCCATCACCAGTAAGCGGTAGGGTAAAGTGTCTTGCCCAAGGACACAACGACCAGGACAGAGAGCCCGGGGATCGAACCGGCGACCTTTCGGTTACAGATGCGCTTCCCAACCCCCAGCGCCACGGTCGCCCCCAAAAGTACCACTTTGGCGCTTCTGGGTGTCGTATTATTCTGTATGACATCGTTAGGCATCAGTGCATGAACAGCTTGTCTGAATTACTTTACATATAGGGGTAATAGGGTAAAGGGGTTGAGGACATGATTGGTGGTAGAGAAGAAGAAGAAAAAGATGTGATAGACTAATCTGTTGTTTGTTTTTCATCTTTGATGTTTTTTGTTTTTTTTGTGGTGTCATATCATTTGAATTTCGATTGATATTAAACTATGTGAGAAATTTGGAACCAAAAAATCCCTATTTGTTGCAGCTGTTAAAAAACAGACGTTTGACTGATCTCATTACATTCTGCTTTTTGTAATTCAGCGAGCTTGAAGGTTAGAAACCACTGGTGTCGGCTTTAATAATGTGCTCTATTTTAAAACATTATCAACTGTGTAAAATGTTCATCTTAAACTATTTTCTGGAGCTGTTAAATAAATGTCTTAGAAAGTAAAATAATACTTTTAAAACGAAGTACAGTTGAAGTTGCATTAATTGGTACCTTACTATATATACACTATATTGCCCAAAGTATTTGCTTGTCTGCCTTCACACTTATATGAACTTGAGTGACATCCCATTCTTAATCCATAGGGTTTGCAGCTATAACAGCTTCAACTCTTCTGGGAAGGCTTTCCACAAGGTTTAGGAGTGTTTATGGGAATTTTTGACCATTCTTCCAGAAGTGCATTTGTGCTCTAATTGATCCCAGAAGTGTACGGTCAGGTTGAGGTCAGGACTCTGTGCAGGTCAGTCAAGTTCTCCCACACCAAACGCACTCATCCATGCGTTTATGGACCTTGCTTTGTGCACTGATGCACATTCATGTTAGATCAGGAAAGGTCCCCAAACTGTTCCCATACAGTTCGGAGCATGAAATGAAAGAATTACAAGTTCCTCTCACTGGAAACTATGAGGGACAGCCCCAACAAGTACCGTTCTCCTGGCAACCACCAAACCCACAGTCATCCAGATGGAGAAGTGTGATTCGTTGCTCCAGACGACACATCTGCACTGCTCTAGTCTGTGGCGTGCTTTATACCACTTTATTCATCACTTTGCATGGCACTTGGTGACATAAGGCTGTTGTTTGACCATTGTTCACTGTTCCTGAAGGCCACATGAATTTTGGAGCTCTGTAGAGATTGACTTTGTAGAAAGTTGGTGACCTCTGTGCACGATGCACCTCAGCTCTGTGATTTCACATAGCCTACCACTACATGGCCAAGTTGCTGTTGTTCCCAATCATTTCATCTTTGTTATAATTTCACTAACAGTTGATTGTGGAATATTTAGTAGTGAGAAAATTTCACAGCTGGACTTGTTCCACTATCACGGTAACATTCTGGAATTTACTGAGCTCCTGAGAGCGACCCATTCTTTTACAAATGTTTGTGGAAGCAGTCTGCATGCCTAGCTGCTTCATTTTATACACCTGTGGTCATGGAAGTGATTGCAACATCTGAATTCAATGATTTGGATGGCTGCATTTTGACTTTTGGCAATATAGTGTAGCTTCCACCACTGACAGCTGCAGCTCTCTCACCTTAAATGTAGAATCGGTATGTTTACCAGTATGTCTGCTTGCAGTTGCGTGTGTGCATTTAAGTCAAATCCTCTCTGTACACTGTAGTCTTTAACCTTTCACTGATCAACTGATTCAAGCTCAAACTACACTTGCTGCTGCTATTGCTATTATTGTTAGCTATTTCAAATACTTTTTTATTTGCGTATGGTACTACAAAAACCGAGTGTGGCATTTTCCGAATAATGGTCATTCATGGCCACAGCCACTGACAGCAAGGAGACCTACAAGTTAGTCTAACTTTAGATTTTGCATGCATTGGACTATAAAATATTTGTTTTCTTATCCTGTTAGGGGGTCACAGATGAACTGGAGCCTGTCCTAGCTGACATTAAGGGAGAGGTGGGCTATGTGAAGTAGAAATATCAAAATTAGAGTGCAAGACCACGAACAAAAGATTCTTATGAAATAACATTGGTTGTGTACGTGAAGGGAGCATTTCTAAATGTACTTCACATATTTTTTTTAAAAAAGGATTTGAAATGACTCCTAGTAGAAATAAAGTTGTAGACCAAAAAATCACGCACAAGTGATGCAAAAAAACTATTAAATTATAATATTTAATACGGCAAGAGTTTTAAACTAGCTGTGAAATGAGAAATGTCCAAAGTCTCAGTGACCCCATGAACTCCCAGAAATAGCGAGCGGCAAGCTGTCTCTCCTGCGCTCAGTATTAGGTGTCTGCTGTGGAGATCAGTCCACATATTAAAATATTACCGCGTGCATTCCTTTAGTTTCAGCCTCGGAGAGAAGCGGGAAACAAGAGCTGATGACAAAGAGCACGAGCAAGTCACCCAATACTAATGATTTCCTGACAGACTCTCTTAAGCACACTTCTGGAAAACAATTTATTTCACCTCAAAAGTGAAACAGCGAGAGGACAACCAATTAGCATGATGTTTCTGCAACATTTCTATCTTTGAGTTGTGTTATTTTTTTACCTACTTGCCACTTTTTCTTCCCCGTAAATCTCTGTGTCCGTGTTTCTGTCTGCAGGAGAAGGCAGCTGAAGGAGAGCGTGTATGGTGACAAGCTGCAGCAGTACAACACAGGAGGAGGTACGACCCCCTCCTAACACTGCGCTCTTTATTTCTTTATCACAATACATAAAATATGATGTGTTAAAACAGTGTGTGTATTCGAGCTTTCTGCCTTTCTCCTCAGAGGTGACTCTGAGGCCAGACATGTTCAGTGGATCCACACCCACTGTGACCTTTCCCAGCCTGTCTGAGGGTCACAGTTCACCAGGGGTCAAGATCTACATTGACCCTTTCACCTACGAGGACCCCAATGAGGCTGTGCGGGAGTTTGCCAAGGAAATCGATCCCTCCTGTGTCAAAATAGAGGAAGTCATCGGATCAGGTAGATATTTTAAGTGCCTTCATGTGTTTGGTGACCGTTTCGCTTTCATCATGTTGTTTCTATAAGCTGCTGAAAGAAAATCTCAGCAAGGGAAAATCTGTATTTATTTTCAGATGTGTTGAATAACCACTGCATTCATTCAGTGTAAGCAAAATCAGTTGAAGGTTGAGATGAAAAAATAACCACAATCACAGCACTGCTATCCTCTACAAAGTGCCTCAAAACACAAGCTAGAAAAGCAAACCTTGGTTTATTTAATGAAACCAACCGCCATGTGAAGGAGCAGATCCTCTACAGCAAATTAATCAAATTCCTCAACTGTGCCAGACTTTAGTGCGAATGAGGAAGATCTGGAATCACACAATGCCAGTTTATTATTTTGCTTTATTTTTCCTTTGAAGTCAGGAGAGATGTTTTATTCATGTTGAAAACTTTCACAGGAATAAATTAAAACTGTCTTCATGCATTCTCTTTGGGTATCTGCACTCTCACTGTAAAAATGCTGTATGATGTTTGGCAAACAGAGAACGCTGAGAGTCCCAGGGCTGCTGGGGGGGGGGGAATTTTGGCTATTGGATGAGAAAAGGAGAAAGGAAAAGAGGAAGGAAAGAAAAACAAGGAACACCTTTAAAGTATAAAGCTGAGTGTGAGTTATCATCCACTTCAGTTATCAGTCGTTGGGCTTCAGTATCGTGCAAAAGTCTTAAGCCACCCCTCATTTCACTGGAAAGTAAATGCAGCAGTTTTATTGAAGTATGTACAAACATAAAGGAAACTAGTCTAAGGAGCTTGGAAAGAAAAGCGTCTGGACTTCTTTAAGTTGTTTGAAGACGTTTCACATCTCATCCGAGAAACTTCTTCAGTTTAGATAAAAACCTTAGAACACTGATCAGGGGGTCCTTTCTGCCTCTTGTGGGGGACACTCCCATAGGGCTTAAATCTGGGACTCTCCACCATTTGACCTTAGGACTGAAGAAGCTTCTCGGATGAGAGGTGAAACGTCTTCAAGCAACTTAAAGAAGTCCAGACGCTTTTCTTTCCAAGCTCCTTAGACTGTGATGACCTGGATGACTGAGAACCTTCACAGACATAAAGGAAACTACAATATATAAGTCAAAAACACAGTTTGTACAATTCAAACAAGCTTGAAAGTCAATATTTTGTATGACCAACTTTATTCTTCAGCACAGACTAAACTTTCTTTTTTTTCTTCCTTACACCGCTGACTTAAATGCAACTCCAAAACCATGACTAAGCCTCCACTGTGTTTTATATGGTGGCTGTACACACTCATTGTTGTACCTCTATTCTCATCCACTTCATAATAATGACATACAGCTTTTAAGAATGGCTTCTTTACCGTTTTTGACGTGGCTTTGGGAAACAGTGGATGAATCAATTGGGGGCCTGATGCATCTTTCAGGGTATCCACATTCAGATTGGATGAAGGGTTTGGGAGTTTCAGGTCCTAAATATGTGCCACTCTCTTTTTAAAGGCACAAAAGGTAGTTGGACAGTTGAGTCAAAAGCTATTTCAGGTAGGTGAGGGCAATTCCTTCGTGTATGTCATTATCACTTAAGCAGATAAAAGGCCTGAAGTTGATTTGAGGTTTGATTTGGAAGATTTTGCTGTAAACAGACAGCATGCGGTCAAAGGAGCTCTCCATGCAGGTGAAACAAGCCATCCAGAAAAAAACCATCTGAGAAAGTGCTACAATATTAGGAGTGAGTGACCTGGAAGATAATAGTGGTGGATGATCGCAGAATCATCCACCAACTTTCCCCTTGTGGGACAATTAAAGGATTTTTCTAATCATTTCCATGGTGAAGAGGAAACCCCTTCACAACAGCCAACCAAGTGAACAACACTCTCCAGGAAATAGGCGTATCGATATCCAAGTCTACCATAATAAGAAGACTGCATGAAAGCAAATACAGAGGATTCACTGCAAGGTGCGAGCCACTCATAAGCCTCAAGAATAGAAAGGCTAGATTGGACTAGCCTGCTAAAGCACTGAAAGCTGGTGCAGTAAAGGCCTGGCAGAGTATTAAAAAGAAGAAAATGCAGCATCTACTGATGTCCATGGGGTCAAGACTTCAGGCTGTTATTACCAGCAAAGGCTTTTAAAACAAGTATTAGAAACTAACAATTTATTTTCAGTTATTTAATTAGTTCAGTTGCTTTTGACCTGCATTTGAAATGAAGCGATCGTGTTAAGTTCCTTACATTCTTATGCAATCTTTTTGTTCAACCCATTAAATTAAAGCTGAAAGTCTTCACTTCAGCTGCAGTTGTTTCATTTAAAGTTAATTGCTTCTGTACAAATACTTATGGACCTAACTCCTTCTTCTTTTGTCCCTTCTGCAAACTTGGCACACCGTGTTGAGACATTAGTTTTCAGGTCTTTGCTCTTTGGGAATCACTTTGTTGGTGCCAGAACAAACTGTTTTCTCTTTCATGTTTTCCATGGAGTCACCTAAAATGGTAACATATGTGTTTCCATGACAGTTTGCTACTACAAAGTGCATAAAGATACAATTTAAAATTCTTTGCTAAGTTGTCTGTTACTGGTTCATCCTTGAGTTACTTATGCTGGATAGGTCAAAGAAAAAAAGATTTCCTCCAGAAATGTTCAGGACTAGACTGAAAATGAGCCAAAAACCGTCCAGTGTCCAAAGACAAATCCACAGAAAGCTGAGAAAATTAGTGCTCAAGACTACCTTAAAAAATCAAATATGACAGCTTAGAATCAAAATTTAAAGAAATGAATTGTAGCCCAAGACTTTTGCACATACATAGCCAATAAGAACTGATTATATAACGATATTAGAGCTATGTATTTATGTTTCCTACTGTTCTATCCCCCCAGAAAAAAATTGCATATATTTATTGTTTGTTATCAGGACGTCAGAAAAGGGACTCATAAGTTTTGGAGCCCTCACCCATTGAGGAAATATTTCTAAAAATATTTCAAAGTAATTCCTCCCCAAAATTAATCAGCAATTTCTATAACGCATTTATGAGTTTCAGTACAAGTGCAACTTTGGATATGAGGCAAGGTGGGAAGCTGAGACTGGCACTCAAATCTCAGAGGACGCCTGGGAAAAGGTGTTCGGTGAAGCCCATCTCGTGACTCTGGGCTGTGGAGAGAATTCAAATGGAAGGTGGTCATGAGATATTTTAGAACCCCGGAGATAATGGCCAAAATGAAGCCTACAAATCCTGATACCTGCTGGCGAAATTGTGGTACTCATTTAGGAACCCACTCACATATATTCTGGTCATGCCCAAAAATCTGCTCATTTTGGAATAACATATTTAAAGTTCTCAATACAGTTTTCCAACAACCACTAACAAAAGACCAACAGTAAAGTAAGAGAAATTTACCAGATGGAGGAAATAACATATACTCTGCGGATTCAGAGAGAATTGTTTACTGAGCGTTGGCGACCCATACATGCTTTACTGTTTCAATAATTTAGCATAGGTCTGTTTCGTTTTGTTCATTCATGGCTATTAAGATTGTCACATGTTTTTTAATATTACGTAAAGTTTCTTTTTTTTTGGGGGGGGGGGGGGTTGCATCCCAGTTTTGTGTTGTGTTTCCTAATTGCAGTTCTTATTGTAATCTGTATTTCTGCACTGCGGTTCCTGTAACTTTCTTACTTGTGAACATTGCAATGTTGTAAATTATAATAAAATCTGAGTTTAAAAAAAAAAAAAAAGAAAGAAAAGGGACTCACACTCTCAGACACGACCAGTGTCTGTGTGACAGTTTTAAAGAAATGATCTGGAGCTGCAGCTAAATTTAATAGGATCTTTCTTCACTCATGCTCTGCCAGGTTTTCTGAAATTTGGCTACTCGTGTTTGAACAGTATTACTGACCGACAACTAGACAGACCGACAAATAAAGCAGAAGCACTGAAGCCATACCTCTGCCTCACAGGAATAATAGTATACATTCTCTACCAGATGTTCAGGACTGTTGTTTGCTACAAGTAGATTTTTAAAGGAAATATTAATGCTCATTGATTTAGTTTTTTCAAAGGTTTATATGTTGATCATATTGGCATTATTTGTTTAGATCTTATATCACAGCATTAGGCCCACAAAGGTTGGAGGTTCACTTTAAACTATCATTTGGTTAATGGGAGGGAAGAGAATATGGATTCTTCAATATTGCAAGTAAGGTGATAGTTCAGTATGGTGCTTTCTTGAAGATGGTTATTTTGGCAAAGTGGATTCAGATTTGAATATATATTAAGCTGATATGAATCATTTTTCACATTAGTCAAGGTGTGAATGGGTATATATCCTTTGTTTTAGAGCAAGATTGCATAAAATCTTTCTGGTCAAATTTCGTGAAACTTATTACTGTTTAATAATATATAAAAAATAACTGCCAGAGGCAGATGGTTGCTGTTGCTCTCACATTTCAGCTCTTTTTGGCTTTTTACCCACTGCAACTGCAAGCGTAGCTGCTGTCAACTCAAATAAAGCGTTATTTTTTTATTTGACCTGGGTTCCCTGTCTGGACCATGGCGCTGCCTCTTTGCTGGTCAAGTGTGAGATGGAAAAGAAAGGATCACCTCCACCATGAATTTTAGCTGTGATGCCCCTGTCATTGTTAATGTTGTTACTATGTAACCAACCTTTTTAAATGGAACTGTTCGTTTCAGCCAGCTGCCATCCCAAGTGATGGGCAAAAACTGTGTAACCAGCAAGTAACCAAGACTTTTACTGAAGAAGAATTTTACTGAGTAGTTCAGTTTTCTTTCGGCACTTTGGTAAGTTGAATAGCTATCCTGCTATAATACAATTTGATTCTGTGAATAAATTTTGTTAAAAAGTATAAAACGTACATTTAATTTGTAGCATTCCCATATCCTTTACTAGAAAGTGACCACAGAGAGTTGATCAGGTTCTATAAATCTAAACATTGACTGTGTGCATTTCATCCACAAATTTATATCTTTACAGCCAATATGTGATGTTAAGCATTTTATTGAAAATTAATTGAGAGACATTTTTTCATCTCCCTTGAGATGCTCTGCTAAACCTTAACTGTAGCCACCTTCAGCTTCTTCTAGTTTGTTGGCCATGACAACTGACACACTTATCAATTGCCCAATTACTTTTTAACCTTTGAAACTGAGGGTGTGTTAATCAATGCAACACATTTGTTGAAGTCCTGGAATTAAAGCTAAATGTCTGCACTTTAATCTTTCTATATTTTTGGGATTCAACAGTAGTGGTATATGGAGGCAAAAATGCAAAATTTCTTGTAGACCTAAGTCTGTTTCTTATTGGTCATAATTTATGGTCAACAAGAAACAGGAGTAAAACGTTATTCTTCAGATCTTACACTTTGATACTCGTTACTTATTCTTCTTTTGACCAAAACCAATCATTGAGCTCACGGTGTTAAAGGTTGTGAATTAGAACAGCTGCGATTATGTGCTGTGGGCTTTGGTCTGTTGAGGTACTCTGAGAGGCTTTTGGTAATCCCTCCCCCGTTTCTCGGTTTATTTCCCTCAGCGAAAGGGTTTCTCACCTAAGCCTAAAGAGGTGACAGAGGAGGGCTGAAAACTGCAAGGAGGGAGGAGAAAATATGAGCCCGAGTAATATGAGATGGGGACCTTGAACCCTTAAACGGGCGGATCTCTACCTTTCTAAGTGATAGTGAAAGTTTATCCATAGCTGTTTGCCTTTTGTTTTTAATCTGTGTATTTCTTTGATACTTCCTCCTATGTCGAGCTCCCTCTGTGATTCAGCCCCCTCTGGAGTTTCACTTTGTTTGTGTATAGCGAAATGCTAAACAAAGAACCGAAAGGGGGGTGGGCTGGGGGGCGGGGAGGAAGCAGAACAACAGATTGAGCAGGGAAGATAAAAGAAGAAAGCACCCCGAGGAGATAATAAAAATATCTCACCTTACTCCCTCATCCTCTCCCTCTGCGATAACACCCTCTCCTTTCCTCCTTTTGTATTACTATCACTGACACTGTAGGAATTGTCCTTCACAAAAAGCACTTTATTTGACTGAAGACAAATCATGAAACACTTAAATTTATAAAAGGAAGTAGCAACCATATCTCATCTGACAGTTCTTTACTAAGCAGCATACTTAGATATAATGTAGACTCAAGAATGTTTATAATACAGACTAAATCTTTCCTTTGATTTTCCCGTCGTCTCTTTGACCTCGTCTGTTTTCCAAAGAGCGGTGACATGTCATCTGACATGGCCTTTCTTGGAGAAAAAACCCCATCCTTCCATCCCTTTTCCCTGCCTCGTCCTTATTATCATTGCCTGCTCATAACCACCCCTTGCGCTTTTCATAACAGCCCTCTCTCTGTCATCCCCTTCCCGTTCATTTTTTCTCTCCCTCTCCGTCTGTGCGTCGGCTGGTTTACAGTGGTGACAGTAGATAGTTTTTAATGAGCAGTAAGATGTGGAGCAGAGATCACAGTGAGACAGGACGGCACAGCCTGGCATCCAATTCCCATTACTCATCCATTATTCACACACCGATTTTTATCTCTGGGATGAGGACTTTCATTTTGAAGTGACATTCAATTTTCATGTCCCCAATCAGCATAAAGCTGCATTTATTTTGACAAAAGACATCTGTGTCACAGAAAGGGAATTTTTTGCACAAGGAACAAGTTCATTGAAGTTACAACCAATTCGGCTTCCTTCACAGCAAAACACAAAGAAAACCATAATGAGAGACACGTGAACTATTGAACCTCAAATCTATAGGTTACGCTTGATCTCCTACTGAATTTGTAAGTTTACTCACTTCCAAAGAAATAAACAGTCTCTAATTTTTATGGTAGTTTAATTTTAATCGAGAAACTAAAATTAAAAACAAAACAAAACTATACGAGGACTAGAGCATGAGGGAGAACACAACAAAGGGCAAGGTAGGACTGAGACAATATGTACACACAGACGATAACGAGGGAACAGCCAGCAGACAGAGATCAACTGAAACTAATTACAAATGACAAGACGGGGAAGTAGATATGAATACAAAGCACAAGAGACAAGAGGTCATCAAAATAAAACAGGAAATGACATAACAGACTAAAAGGATCTCATTTCACAGTAAAAAAAAAAAAACAGATATATTGTTATAATGTTAATGTGCAGCACATACTCATGCACAAAAAGCATGAAGTAAACACTCTGTTATTAAAAGTTTTATTAAAGGTAAAATGAATCTCCTTTGCGTATTTGCATTTGCTTGTATTTTCTTATTCCACCTTGGTGACTTGTTGTGAACTGATGTTATGTTAAAAAAAGAACATGAATTATTTTCCTTTGTTCCAAACACTTTGGAAGCACAGCCTTTGGGCAGGTCATTTACTGAGGGTGGGACTCTATAAGAAGGTAGATAGTAGCATGCACTTCAACTGCATTAACACATAAATTGTGGTATTTTGCATGCTGTATTGTGCATATTGTGTATTGTATTTATTTCTGCTTTAGTGAGTATACAGAGGAAGGAAAATCGTAGTGTTTCAGCCATCGGTCCGCTCTGTTATGGAGGTGCTACACAGTATATCTTCAATAAAGCAATGCAAAAACTAATTTTTAAATGCTGAAGGGATTAGCAGAAAGAATAATCATGTGACTTGTGAAACCTGGTTGTTTCAAAAGTCACAATAAGGAAGTGTAAAACAAAAAAAAGAAAAAAGGCGCATTGTTAACGTTGTTATAGTTTATAGTTCAATTATGACACGTGACTGATGATGGGGTCAAAATGTCTCTGCTCATTTTGACCCTTTTTTTACATTTCTTTTAAACTCTAATGAAAAGGCAAACCTGATACGGTCTTAGCAGCGCACTATTTCCATCCAGCACTTTAACCCGGGCCGACTTTATTTAACTGAGAGATTATAGTTGAGGAATATGTGCAAAACCAAGTATCCAAGCAACAACAGAGGCACTGTCCCTTTTATCTTGTTTGCCACCTCTGCTACACAACCTTTCCTCACCCTTGAGCGGTTATTGAGGGGATCCAATTTTTGTTGTTCTTTCATTCTGAAAAATAAATAAATAAATAAATAAATAAAAAGTGCCCTTGAGCAAAACCCCTCGACCTCAATCTAATCCGGTGAAGCTGCTCAGTGGCCATCAGTATGACAGCGAGGGTACAGATGGCAGCTTTTCAGCTTTCAGTGTTTGTATGTTTAACTTGCACTCCCTCACACACACGGCTCTCTAAGTCATCCAATTGAAAAGAAGAATGTGCTCAGTATGAACTCGAGCCTGTTTTTTTTTTTTTATTTGAGCCCCGTTTTACGCTATTAATGGGATTAAAATGCAATAATTTAGTATCCCATTTTATTGGTAAATCATTTATTTAAGAGTTCAAAAGTAAGGAATACTTTAGTGCACATTTTTTGTCCTGTTGGGGAATTTGCTTTAATTTGACTCCTTTTATATTTTCAGGCGAGTTCGGTGAGGTATACAAAGGTCGCCTGAAACCTGTGGGAAAAAAAGAAATCCCTGTGGCCATCAAGACCCTGAAGGTGGGCTACTCTGAGAGGCAGAGGAGGGACTTCCTGTCAGAGGCCTCAATCATGGGCCAGTTTGACCAACCAAATATCATCAGACTGGAGGGCGTGGTCACCAAGAGCAGGCCTACGATGATAATCACAGAGTTCATGGAGAATGGAGCACTGGACTCATTTCTCAGGGTAACTGCTACACTTTAGACCACTTTCAGGATCGGGTTATCTAAACGTTTGATTAAGGTTCCTATGAGGGGAAATTCCCAAGGAATAAGGAGTGCGACCGCACAGCTACTGTCCAGAGAGGGTCGATGTATTTAACCATTAATATAAACTGCGTCAACCCTGACATAGCCAAGCTTACTAAAGTTTAATAATTAAGGCTTACGACACTTTTCTCCAACGTAAACAGGAGAAATATAACTGAAAAGAGGGAAAAAAGGCTTTCCACACTTACAGCAAGTTTTTGCCTAGCGACTCTAAGAACAACCATCACTTGTCTGGACAGCACTGCTCAGCAGCTCAAGGTGCTAATGGTGTGGTTGGTCAGGTTCAGTTCCCAACCACTTATCATCTAGAACTCAACATGATGCTTAAGAAAAATGAAGATAACCTTCAGCCTGACAGGAAGAAACACACGATTTACACTCTGAAATACAAATGATAAAAATTACGATTGAGCATCACACATTGGACATGGTACAGTATTATATCACATGCTTTTGGGATATTTAATACCTCTACCAGATCTGGATCTGTTCATTTATTAGGCATACCTAATAAACCGGTAACTGAGTATAGGCACCTTCACCTTCGGTTCAAACTAAATAACCAAACAGAGCAACAGTTGGAGAGAGGAGGACTGTAAGTTTTTGAAGAAATAGACACAAAGACAGAAATAGCCTTCTGCGCTTCCCTTTCTCCTCTCTTCCTTCCTGTGCTCTTTCCGCCTCATCCTGCCAGCCTGACTGTCTGTCAGTCTGTCCGTCTCTTTGATCCTGCCCTCCTTTTGAGGCGCCTCTAAAAACAGAAAGAGAAACTCTTTGATGTTTGGTTCTCACAGCGTGACCCCTTTTGACTCAGAAATCACCCGATGACTCATGCACACACACATACACAGACACGCACATTCACAAACACAATGATCGATCTTACTGGTGTTGCTGTCCTAGCGTGACCATCTTGGAGGCACAAGACCCAAAAGATCAATGCCGTGTGTGTGTGAGTGTGCCTAGAAGAAGGTCTTTGCCTGCAGAGGATTAGGCTAGAGGAGCATCAAAGGTGAGGTTTGATGCGCAAAGTGAATTAAAAGACACACACACACACACACACCTTCGACTGCAGAGATGTCAGTGGGGGATGTCAGTGATGTTTATAAGAAACAGAGACAGCCTGGCCCAGAGGTGAGGTAGCAAAAAGGCAAATATTTTGAGTTTTATCAAAAAATGTTTCATAAATCCAACAAAGCCTCCAGCAGCTCTAACCAGGAACTTTCTTAACTTTCCAAGCCACCTTTGTATAGTCTTGGTCAACTTGCTTTCGTTCTTTCCTTCTCTTTCTTTTTTTTGTACTTCTTTTTCTTATTCAGTACTATGCAAAAGTCTAGAGCGACCCTTCATTTCGTCATATTTTTTTATTCCAAGGAGACTGACTTTCTTTAAATGTTTCCAAGCGGTCTTGAGCAACAGCTTTCCAGACTTTCTGAAGGTCTTCCAAAGTTTTTTTTCTTTGGACATTGGCTGCTTTTTCATTCATTTTCAATCCAGTCCTTCCACCTGCCCATTTTCACATGAATGTTTGTTGTAACTCTGAATTAACAATCATTAAGGAATAAAAAGGAATCTACCTCAAGGAATAAAGCACTGTTTTGTCCACACATAACATACAGCTGGGCAAATAACCAACTTTAAATTATGTCTATAGGCAATTTATTATTAGCAGCTTGTCACAAAAACACATCATTTGTTCCAATTTCTTTATTTGAGTCTGCGAAGAATGCAGATCGTTCTTATTCCTGACGATTTGTCACGTCCCGAGGCATCCCATAGAAACGCAAAAGGTACTCTCCTGCGTCCCTTTGATACGCACCGGATTGTGGATGGAATTCAATAGAATGACACTCCTGGCGGTAACACACGCTCCAGCCGTGTATTCCAGCCCAAACCCAACCTTAATCCTAACTCTAACCATAGCCTTATCTCTAACCTTAACTACAGTCTGAATTGTATCAGATAGTGTTTTCTAAAGCAATTAATGATGAGAAAGTAAAATAAAGGTACATGTGTAGATTCATACCAAGCGGTTGTCATGTTTCCTGACATTTCCGAACGTGTAACACACAGAGGGGCTGGGTGACCGAGAGCGTAACATACCGAGGATTTGTCACACACACAATATGTTACATTTTGGGATGAGAACGTGTTGGAAGAATGCCAAGAAATGATAAGAAAAAATCCAGCAAAGACCTGACACAGGACCTGAGAGATGCATCTGCTGATCCATCTGCTGTTTAATGAAGCCTCATCAGAAATAGTCTCAGTGGAAGGGTGGCTGTCAAGAAGCCATTGTTAAGGATGGGAAACGGGGAGAAAAGGTTCTGCTAAATTACACCAGAATTGGACTGAAAATCAGTGACAACAGGTCTTACGGATGATGATGAATCCAAATTTGAAAGTTTTAGTTGAAATCCTTTGGGGTCATTATCTTACAGTATGAAATGCTTTGTGGCAACTGTTGTCATTTTGTGCTATGTAAGTAAACCTGAACTGAGAATGAATTGAGATCCTCATCAGTATGTATCAAGGAGGTCAGGAATGAGGTACAGCAGTGAGTGTCTACAGCCATCTGTGAAATACTGACTTTGACACAATTTGGGGCTGCACTTCAGTCAGTGAAATGCAGCCACCATCCCATACTATTTATACACTGTGTGATTGGCAGCAGCTTCATTTTTGACTATGACAATGACCTCAAACACATTGTCAATGCAGTAAAAGCATAACTGGATAGAAAAACACACAATAAACACTATCAGTCATGGATTAGTCTCCCCAGAGACTTCCCAGACCTCAACATTATTGAAGTAGTGTGGGATCATCTTCACAGAGATCAGAACAAAATGCAGCCAACATCCAAAGAGGAGCTTTGAATGTCCTAAAAGAAGCCTGGAGAAGTATTCCTGGAGATGACTTGAAGAAGTTACGAGAAGGTTTTTATAGAGTTTGAGTATTTGCCTATTAGACCTCAGCTGAAGCTACAAAGTAGAGCAGGGCCCAATGTTGCTAATAGGACAGTACCTCCTGGAATTTACATACAGGTGGTGGCAGAGAGGAAGCAGATGGAGATTTTGAGTTTCTGAGGAGACTTGTCACATGAATGAGAGTCTGAAAGGCACTATGGCAGAGAAGCATTGAGTTAAAGGCTGATTGGCTAGCAGAAGACGTGCAAAAAGAAAATGCTCAGAGCGATGATGACAGAATTAAGTTTGAAAGCGTGGAAAAGCCGAAGTGATGTAAAGAATAGACTAGCAGCCTGAACACTCAGGAATGCAGACAGATGAATGTGAAAAGCTTTTCCTTATTGAACTTCAGCATAAACTGCATTTCAGGCTGTGATAAACAATAAAGGTGGTCATGCACCTCGTTTGCTTAAACCTATTTTAAACTAGCTGACATCCAGCTACATCTGACGGCAAAAAGGCTTTGTAGAATTTCCAGCTGTCTACTTTGTATTGGTCCAAAATGCCTGCTGTAACACTTTTATCACAGCGTTTCAATTAACTCTTTTCAGGGTGGTTTTCACACACGCACTGATGCCCTAAATTTTTCTATTCGTCACCCGACTGTGAGCTCCGTGTGGGGAAAAAAGCAAATATCCCACATGGTCACAGTAAACAGTCTTGAACCCTGCAGATCCTTTGTGCAAAGTCTATGTGATGTTCAAGAGAAGAGTGCAGGTAATAATCTGGAGTGGTTATCTTGTTTCCTGCCTCTTGCACACCCTTTCCAGGACACGCAACTACAGGGAGTGCAGAATTATTAGGCAAGTTGTATTTTTGAGGAATAATTTTATTATTGAACAACAACCATGTTCTCAATGAACCCAAAAAACTCATTAATATCAAAGCTGAATGTTTTTGGAAGTAGTTTTTAGTTTGTTTTTAGTTTTAGCTATTTTAGGGGGATATCTGTGTGTGCAGGTGACTATTACTGTGCATAATTATTAGGCAACTTAACAAAAAACAAATATATACCCATTTCAATTATTTATTTTTACCAGTGAAACCAATATAACATCTCCACATTCACAAATATACATTTCTGACATTCAAAAACAAAACAAAAACAACTCAGCGACCAATATAGCCACCTTTCTTTGCAAGGACACTCAAAAGCCTGCCATCCATGGATTCTGTCAGTGTTTTGATCTGTTCACCATCAACATTGCGTGCAGCAGCAACCACAGCCTCCCAGACACTGTTCAGAGAGGTGTACTGTTTTCCCTCCTTGTAAATCTCACATTTGATGATGGACCACAGGTTCTCAATGGGGTTCAGATCAGGTGAACAAGGAGGCCATGTCATTAGTTTTTCTTCTTTTATACCCTTTCTTGCCAGCCACGCTGTGGAGTACTTGGACGCATGTGATGGAGCCTTGTCCTGCATGAAAATCATGTTTTTCTTGAAGGATGCAGACTTCTTCCTGTACCACTGCTTGAAGACGGTGTCTTCCAGAAACTGGCAGTAGGACTGGGAGTTGAGCTTGACTCCATCCTCAACCCGAAAAGGCCCCACAAGCTCATCTTTGATGATACCAGCCCAAACCAGTACTCCACCTCCACCTTGCTGGCGTCTGAGTCGGACTGGAGCTCTCTGCCCTTTACCAATCCAGCCACGGGCCCATCCATCTGGCCCATCAAGACTCACTCTCATTTCATCAGTCCATAAAACCTTAGAAAAATCAGTCTTGAGATATTTCTTGGCCCAGTCTTGACGTTTCAGCTTGTGTGTCTTGTTCAGTGGTGGTCGTCTTTCAGCCTTTCTTACCTTGGCCATGTCTCTGAGTATTGCACACCTTGTGCTTTTGGGCACTCCAGTGATGTTGCAGCTCTGAAATATGGCCAAACTGGTGGCAAGTGGCATCTTGGCAGCTGCACGCTTGACTTTTCTCAGTTCATGGACAGTTATTTTGCGCCTTGGTTTTTCCACACGCTTCTTGCGACCCTGTTGACTATTTTGAATGAAACGCTTGATTGTTCGATGATCACGCTTCAGAAGCTTTGCAATTTTGAGACTGCTGCATCCCTCTGCAAGTTATCTCACTATTTTTGACTTTTCTGAGCCTGTCAAGTCCTTCTTTTGACCCATTTTGCCAAAGGAAAGGAAGTTGCCTAATAATTATGCACACCTGATATAGGGTGTTGATGTCATTAGACCACACCCCTTCTCATTACAGAGATGCACATCACCTAATATGCTTAATTGGTAGTAGGCTTTCGAGCCTATACAGCTTGGAGTAAGACAACATGCATGAAGAGGATGATGTGGACAAAATACTCATTTGCCTAATAATTCTGCACTCCCTGTATCTAAACCAAACGGGGCATCTGAAGTTTAAAAAAGCGTTTGAAGGGAACTCTCTACGGTTGTGTGCCGCATGTGAGGAAGGTCAACTGCAGATCACTGCCCAGAGTTCATGTGTGAAAAATAGCTTAGTAGTAAAAGCATTTGTTATATTAGCGTTGACACAGTTTGCAATTTCTTGGTCCCTTTTCAGAGTTTTTTTTAATTACCGTTATTTATTGAAGGATAGTCGTCCTTTGAGTATATCACATTTACACACCTGGAAGCTGCAAATTTTAACCACAGTCTGACTTGCTGGGCTCTAGGGGGTTAAAGGCCTTTCATAAGGGCACCACAGTGGTTGTAAGGAGGAAAGGTCAAAGGGATTCATTTTCACTCTTCCACCTAGATTTTAGCCTTCCGGTCATAAACCTGTTTCTGTAACCTTCTGGCCAACACGCAGCAGGACGTGTGCTTGAAGATTTTAGTGTGTCGGTGTATGCAAAGTTATTAAAATAGTCAGAAGTAAGAAGCAATAGTTGGGTTTCAGATGCTGTATTTTAAGCCTGTGCCAGCCTGTGCCAACACGAACACAGTATGAGCAAAGAAGTGAAAGCAGAAAATGGAATCTTGCAAAAGATTAAGTTCAAGTTTTTTCTTACTTGCATCATCTTGATCAAATTCTTTTTATGCAACTGTAACACAACGTACCACATTTACACACCATCATCTGTGCTGTAAATAGGGAAGGGATGGGGGGGTAAAAAATGTTTTTCTTTTATGACATTTTCTGTGAAGTGGTAATAAATCTTCTTACCTGCAAGATTCTTTCTAAAGCACTAAAGTGAAAAAGTCTGATAATGGAAAATAAGAATAATCCTGTCGGTTCATGGTTTCACAGCAAAATGATGGGCAGTTCCCAGTGATCCAGCTGGTTGGTATGCTGAGGGGCATCGCATCTGGAATGAGGTACTGACACTCACACCCAGACGCACACACACCCACTACAGAAATCCATTTTACTATAAAGATGGAGAAGAAACTTTTTCTAATCTTTCAGACATGGGTATGAGGATTTAGATTTCTTTTGGCGATATCAGTTCTTTCAGATGTTGAGATTTCATGTGGTGATATTCATGCTGTCTGGTCACGTGCATCAGCAGCTTGAGATGCGCTGTCTCCACATCCTGACGACTCCTTGCTCGGACACATACATTGATATGAGCACATAAACACATGCAACGTCCGCTATACGCTGCATTTGAATCCACTGGTAAAACTGCAACTTTTCAGCTTGGCAGACTGACAAATGCTCACACACAAACTCACGCACACTAGAGCCTATCTGTGTTAAATGCAGGCTGTGATAGCACAAAAACATGTAACTGTATACACATACATTAAATCCTATTCCTGTTTTATCGAAGGTAGCTGGCAGTGATAACATGCACTCACAGGCAAACACACACACACACACACACACACATAACTCTAAATCCCATTACCTTTTTATAGTAGCCTAGGTAGCTGGCTACAGATAACACAAATTCATACAATAACTCCTGTTGATGTTACAGGTACCTGGCGGAGATGAGTTATGTTCACCGGGACCTGGCAGCTCGAAATATCTTGGTTAACAGTAACCTCGTGTGTAAGGTGTCTGACTTCGGCTTATCACGTTATCTGGAGGAGGACACCTCCGACCCCACCTACACCAGCTCGCTGGTACGTAAGCTAAAAACACACTAACGCTTCCTTCTGCATTCCTTCATTCTGCAGACCAAAGGTGGGCAAAATGTTTGTTGCAGTGGTAGCTTTTCTTTACCAGGATTCTGGCCTGTTACTCACATTTATTAAAAGATAAAAAAGATGCACCACTTAAGAACTTTGGTCTGCCACAGTTTAACACACAGAAAATGAAAAGTCTCTGGATTGGTGAAAATGCAAATTTTAACCATTTTACAAGTAGGTCAATCATTTTAAAATAAAGTTTTCAGTTCAGTTCTGTCATTAAGAACTACCAAACATTTCTTCCCTTTAAATAGATTTCAGTATATTTATACACTCAATATACACATTATTAGGTACACCTACCTAGTACCTCTTTTCCCTTCACAACTGCATTCATTCTTCGTGGCACAGATCATGACCGTACTATCCGAATGTTGCAGCAGAATTTAGGATTCATCAGACCTGGTGCCATTTTTCTAATCTTGTGCGTTGTCCAATTTTGGCAAGCCTTTGTGAATTGTAGCCTACCACGTACAGAGTCACCTAAATGCAGGTTTACTTGACCATGTCTTCTAATGCCTAAATGCATTGCACTGCTGCTGTGTAATTGGCTGATTAGGCATTAGGTTGTGTTGTGAATGTATATAGAATATGTAGGAAAGGGATAAGATTTTTCCTATCCAAACCATAGTGGTTTCAATTTGTAGTCCATTTGTAGTCCAAGTACTGTCGACCAATTATATTTGGCAGTCAGAACTTTCTTTGTCATTACTCATCTACCTTATAGAGGCTTTTATATAAAATGATTGAAATGTATTTTCCATATATATACATACTTTTATATGTTCAGCAATTTGACTGTGATATGTGTTGTTTCCTACACACTTATCTGTGTGGTGCAGCCAGTCTGGAATCTTAATTAAGACTAAACTGATAAAGGCCGGATTGAAGTTTGTCCTGCGGGTGGTGAGTTGGACATTTTAGAAAGACTCAGCTTGTCAGATCACCGGTTTGTCACACCGATTTTTTTATCAATCTAAGCCGGACTTCACGGGCCCGCTCCGTACCTCAGCTCATCTGTGCTTTGAGCTGAATGTTAATACTTTAAATTAAAATGTGCTTGACTGATTACATTTAACACGTTGTCACACACTGCTTGAAGGTAACAATTTGTGTTATTTGTTTCTGCCGCTTCTCACTCGTCCCTGTGGTTGTGACTGTACTCACAAGCTGCCAAGTAGCTTGCTCGCTAATAAAAACTATGTTGAGCCACTCATGATGTTCATTTTACAGTTTAGATGCCTTTGCACACAAAAACATTCACTGAGTCTTTTTTTTAATATCCCGTGCCAGTCCTGCATTGGCCATTATCCTATAGACCTATAGGCATAGACCTGGCCGTTCATATTGTTCACACAGCATGTTAACCCTGAGGCCGATAAAAATTCAATTATAAGCTTAAGAGATCATAAATGTAAGCGATATTTTACTCCATGGGAAGAATAAAGATTCAGGCTATCCTATTGGGAAACAAATATAATTCATAATTTAACCCTCTGAGGTCTAAAAACGGATCTATGCTTTTGTGTTAAATCTACAACGCAGGTATGTTGGAACTGCAAAACCCTCCACAGACGTGTAATGTACTTACACGTAAATGTAAGGACTATTGTGATTGGCCTGTTCAGTACCGTTGATTCATCCTGTGCATCCAGCTACGTTTTCTCTGCAGTTTTTGAGTTTATTAGTGAGAAAACTAATAATCAGAGCCTCAACCTCACAACCTGACTCACAAGTCAAGAGTGGGCCATGGGACAAGGACATGAACACTAGCACTTTGGTTGTAGGAGACTACGTTGGTTGCATCGTTGACTGGACCAAGATTCACCACAGAAGTCTAAATTAGTTTTAAATCTTCATCAGTGGTGTCACTGACTTTAACTTTAGCTCCTGTGAATCAAAAATATGTAAGTTTTGTTTTTATTTCATTGCTTTCCCAGGTCTTGTTAATCAGGGAACAGATTAATTTTGATACATCAAAAACTATTCACATTATTTTTCCAAATAAAAATTCTGTTTTAGCCTTTCCAAGGGAAGGGTACAGCCTGGGAGTATTTTTGAATCTCCTTAAACAAAAACAACGTGACTCAGTGGGCTCAATTGTGTTTGCTCACATCTATCTGTCATGAAACACGGTGTTACCTCCTTACTAGGATAACACAGAGATGAAGATTTGAGATTTGACAAGAAACAACAGGAAAACTAGATTAAACTGAAACACGCAAAGAAATAAATCCAAACCAATATTCAAAATGCAAACAAAACCCAGAGCACAAAACTAACCAGAATTAAAGACTAAAGTAAATACAGAGATCTAGGACCAGGGTGGGGTTAAAGAAAAGTTTTTGCCTGATGGATTAAATACACACTGCCTTAAACTTGTGTCGCTTGCCTGACTCAAAAAGGAGTCTATTAAAAAGAAATGTTTGTCTTAAGCATTTCCTTTAATATATTAAATTTGATACACCAGCCAAACCAGCATATGGTAATGCATCCTTTTATCCTGGATTTCACTCAGCAGTCAGAAGGAAGAAGTTTTTGTTTACGCACTACTTTGTCTTCATTAGAAAAGACAACAGCAGGCAGATGTGGATTTGTCTACGTGAAGCAGGTGGATGCTATCAAGCATCTGCTTTGTCTACACTTCCACACTCGAGAACAAAAAAAAAAGTGGGAAAATTCATGTTGCCTGCCCTTAAATTTCCCCTGAAATTTGCCATTTTTCTTTCTTTTTTTTAACACACGTGTGCATAATGCACAGTTTTCACCACCATGTCTGATAAGAGACTTCAGCTAAGAACTATGTGACGAATACGTAAGCAGAACTATCAGGTATAAAGCTACAAATCCTTTTTTCCTTCCCTACTGCCCTTAGTTATTTATTTCCTTCTTTTCTTTTTCCCCCTTTTTTTTTCTCTCAGGGAGGTAAAATCCCCGTGAGGTGGACGGCACCAGAGGCGATCGCCTACAGGAAATTCACGTCAGCTTCAGATGTCTGGAGTTACGGGATCGTCACCTGGGAGGTGATGTCATATGGGGAGAGACCTTACTGGGACATGAGCAACCAAGATGTAAGTCACCACCTGCTTGCCTGAGAGAGGGCAACAGAGAGAGAAAGAGACTCGTAGTTTGAGTTCTCACTGATGTCTGTGGCTGTAAAATATCGTGTACGTCTGTTCCAGCACGTGTGTGTGGCGTTCGGGGAAGTGCTTGTTTGTTTCCTCCGTCACAGCAGGGCGTCTGCATGTCTAGGAAACACACATGGAAAATGAGGACATCAATTTAAGTGTCACAGAAATGTTTGTTCCATGAAAATCAGACCAAAAGGCAAAGGATTTTTTTTTCTTTCCTGGGATTTTCTTCTGGGAATATTTCATGGTAGTGACAGCTTTATTCCAATTACCTTCACAGTGTGAGCAATTTGCCGCGGCATTTCTTTACCTTGCGCTCTCCTTGTGTCTCGTCATATCACACTGATGTTTATTAAGTGTTCTGAGATCATTCATCCTGCCGTAGTCAGTTCACATTTACTGGTTTTGTGTTAAAAATGGTAACACTTTATCATAACCACGGTGAGTAAATATTAAATGTATAGTTGAACTTTAGTTAATAGCTGAGATAACAGTTATATTCACACCATAACATAATAGTGGAGCTTGTGAGTAGTTGTGCATAAAGCAAACTGCAATGACAACCATAAGTGATGCAGGACACAAACACCTTTTCCTACCACCCAACCCGTCTTCTTATTTTCAATTCAATTCAATTCAATTTTATTTATATAGCGCCAAATCACAACAAAAGTCGCCTCAAGGCGCTTCATAGATACAGAGAAAAACCCAACAATCATATGACCCCCTATGAGCAAGCACTTTGGCGACAGTGGGAAGGAAAAACTCCCTTTTAACAGGAAGAAACCTCCGGCAGAACCAGGCTCAGGGAGGGGCGGCCATCTGCTGCGACCGGTTGGGGTGAGAGAAGGAAGACAGGATAAAAGACATGCTGTGGAAGAGAGACAGAGGTTAATAACAGATATGATTCAATGCAGAGAGGTCTATTAATACATAGTGAGTGAGAAAGGTGACTGGAAAGGAAAAACTCAATGCATCATGGGAATCCCCCGGCAGCCTACGTCTATTGCAGCATAACTAAGGGAGGATTCAGGGTCACCTGGTCCAGCCCTAACTATATGCTTTAGCAAAAAGGAAAGTTTTAAGCCTAATCTTAAAAGTAGAGATAGTTTCTGTCTCCCGAATCCAAACTGGAAGCTGGTTCCACAGAAGAGGGGCCTGAAAACTGAAGGCTCTGCCTCCCATTCTACTTTTAAATACTCTAGGAACAACAAGTAGGCCTGCAGAGCGAGAGCGAAGTGCTCTAATAGGGTGATATGGTACTACAAGGTCATTAAGATAAGATGGGGCCTGATTATTTAAGACCTTGTATGTGAGGAGCAGGATTTTGAATTCAATTCTGGATTTAACAGGAAGCCAATGAAGGGAAGCCAAAACAGGAGAAATATGCTCTCTCCTTCTAGTCCCTGTCAGTACTCTTGCTGCAGCATTTTGGATTAGCTGAAGGCTTTTCAGTGAGTTTTTTGGACATCCTAATAATAATGAATTACAGTAGTCCAGCCTGGAAGTAATAAATGCATGAACTAGTTTTTCAGCGTCACTCTGAGACAGGATATTTCTAATTTTAGAGATGTTGCGCAAATGGAAGAAAGCAGTCTTACATATTTGTTTAATATGTGCGTTGAAGGACATGTCCTGGTCAAAAATGACTCCAAGGTTCCTCACAGCGTTACTGGAGGCCAAGGTAATGCCATCCAGAGTATGAATCTGGTTAGATACCATATTTCTAAGATTTTCAGGGCCGAGTACAATAACCTCAGTTTTATCTGAATTAAGAAGCAGAAAGTTAGCGGCCATCCAGGTCTTTATGTCTTTAAGACATTCCTGCAGTTTAACTAATTGGTGTGTGTTATCTGGCTTCATGGACAGATAGAGCTGGGTGTCATCTGCATAGCAGTGAAAATGTATGCTATGTCTTCTAATGATGCTGCCTAAGGGAAGCATGTATAATGTAAACAGAATTGGTCCTAGCACTGAACCCTGTGGAACTCCATAATTAACCTCAGTGGGTGAAGAGGACTCTCCATTTACATGCACAAATTGGAGTCTATTAGATAGATATGATACAAACCACTGCAGTGCAGTACCTGTAATACCTACAGCATGTTCTAATCGCTCTAATAGGATATTATGGTCGACAGTATCGAACGCTGCACTGAGGTCTAGCAGGACAAGCACAGAGATGAGTCCACTGTCAGAGGCCATAAGAAGATCATTTGTAACCTTCACTAAAGCTGTTTCTGAGCTGTGATGAGCTCTGAAACCTGACTGAAACTCTTCAAATAAACCATTCCTCTGCAGATGATCTGTTAGCTGTTTGACAACTACTCTTTCAAGGATTTTTGATATGAAAGGAAGGTTGGAGATTGGCCTATAATTAGCTAAGACTGCTGGGTCTAGAGATGGCTTTTTGAGTAAAGGTTTAACCACAGCCAGCTTGAAGGCCTGTGGTACATAGCCGACCATTAGAGATAGGTTGATCATATTTAAGATCGAAGAATTAATCAATGGCAGGACTTCTTTGAGCAGTTTTGTAGGAATGGGGTCTAAAAGACACGTTGATGGTTTGGAGGAAGTAATTATTGAAGTTAACTCAGAAAGATCAATTGGAGAAAAAGAGTCTAACTTAACATCAATGGTACTAAGAGTAGCTGTAGATAATATTACATCTGTGGGATGATTACTGGTAATTTTTTCTCTAATGATAAAAATTTTATTTGTGAAGAAGTTCATGAAGTCATTACTAGTTAACGTTAAAGGGATGGTTGGCTCAACAGAGCTCTGACTCTTTGTCAGCCTGGCTACAGTGCTGAAGAGAAACCTGGGGTTGTTCTTATTTTCTTCAATCAGTGATGAATAGTAAGATGTTCTGGCTTTGCGGAGGGCTTTCTTATAAAGCAGCAAACTATTTCTCCAGGCTAAATGATGATCCTCTAAATTTGTGACACGCCATTTCCTCTCCAGATTACGAGTCATCTGCTTTAGGGTACGTGTTTGAGAATTATACCACGGAGTCAGGTACTTCTGATTAGAGACCTTAGTTTTCACTGGAGCTACAGTATCCAGAGTCGTACGTAGTGAGGAGGTGGAATTATTAACAAGATAATCAACCTTATTTAAATATGTTTTAAAATCTGTTTTACCGTCATCACAGCTGTCAAAATAATGACTCTGGATTCAGTATTTGTTAACCATTTATAACTTTACAGTAACCATTCAGATAACAGACCAGTTAGCCAATTAGGAAATATCATTTCACCTCATTTTATTGTTGTTTTTTTAAACTGTAAAGGAGTACTGTTATATATTTAATGGTTATTATAAAGTGGTGCCAGAAACACTTGTACTTTCTTTAGGGTGAGAATTCAATTTATTATTTTTTTTATTTTTATTTATTTATTTTCTTGCCTGTCCCGTTTGGCTCTTTTGCCATCAGAATTATTGTCTAAAGGCGAAGAAAGATGCCCAACGGATTTACTTTACCAAATGGTCCATCCCAGCCTTGCCGTAATGGTCTATTTGATTCACCTTTTATTGTTTATTTTATTTTATTTTCACTTGTTAAATACGGGACAGACTTGACTGGGGAAAAGAAAGGGGAGAAAGGAAGGGAAAGAAAAACAGCGGGGAAGAGGGACGGGGATAAAGGGCAAAAACAACAAAAAACAACAAAATAAGCAGACAAAAAATATAAATATCAATCACCTGGATCACCTGTTGAGAAAGAAAAAAGAGAGAACAAGCAGAAGAAAAAAAAAAGAGCAACATAATAAACAACATCACGATGATCTATGGGAATGTAACAGTAAATACTAAATATTAAACATTATTGTGCAGCACGAGAATTCAATTTAACTGTAAAACCCTAAAGGGGATGCAGTGCAGTCCATGAAAATGAAGGTTCCACAAGACTGGACTGCTGACGTTTTTATTTTTAAGTTTCTGTTCTGAGAAGAAACATGATGCGCAGATTATAGTTACAGCACTAAAACCCACTTCAAATCACTGAAGCTTTAAATCCAAATTCTAGCTTTTTCAAATGATATATCTAATTACTTTGACACAAAGGAGGCTGGGGATTTTACAAGCTTCCAGTTTTGCTCGAGTCAAAACTTTAAAATACATTTTATTGCCGCAGAAAATCTGCCAAGCAGCTTCTAGTGTGTTTATTACCCCAGGTAAATATCTTCAATCAGCACCTTCTTAACTCTATTTCAGGAAACCACAGCCCCGCTCCAGCAGCATTTACCTGGCTTTAGACCTTGTTAACTCTATATATAAAGTTTTCTTTGTAGGATGAACTGCCGAGGAGTTAATCAGTGGCAAGATCCCCATCCTAACTATAAGACTGAGACATAAGTCTTTATTTAAATCATACAACTAATTCATTTCTTTATTTTTCTCTGTGGAGCACCATTTTCCCCATGTAGCTTCTATATCACCTTAAACACCTCTTTCCCCTTCTTTCACACATTCACACATTCACATTTTTCTCCCCTCCTCCCTTGCAGCTCCCTCAGTCTTCTCCCCCATGCTTGCTCGCAAGCAACAGAAGCAGTCTATGCAGCAGTAATGACACAGTCAGTATAATGACAGAGACAGATTTATAATGGCAGAGACTGCGTATAATGATGGTGAAAGTGTGTGTTACCACTAACGAAGGTCTGCCGGGGCATTAACTATGCATGAATCTCACACCCTAAACTCACACATATGACACACACCCTGCTAATCCACACACACACATGCAATCATACATGTGTAAAGGCATGCACGCACACACACATACACACACTTACACACACATGCAATTTCAAAGAACACTGAGCGGGGAAATTGTCAGCGGAGCCACTGCAGGTGCTGTGTTCAACATGAATTAATCATGAAAGAGACCTGTGATGTTTCACTACATTCGCTGCTATTTTGATTGACAGTGGTGCTTAAAGTGAATTTATGCAGCACAAAGCCCGAGAAGTGTGCCGGGGTCAAGTAGAGTTCACTCAGCGAACAGACAAATCCCCCGTGCTGCATTTACAGTAGGAGAAGCACCGCATTACCTCAGCTTACCGCGAGCTAGACTTCCAACTACACTGAGACAGACTTGTTACTTTACATTTACAGGGAATTGTGACAAAAAGAAGAAAAACACACACACACACACACTAAAGTATTATTTCATTCTCGCACTACTGTAGAGGTAGAAGTTTAGAAGTTTGGACACAGATGTGCAAATCACAGCCAGACAAAAGGTGGAGCGAAAACAAAGTTTAGTAGGTCAATGATCAAAGCAAGGAGAGGCAGAGGAGTCCGAGGGGGCGAAAGCTGGCAGGAGTAAGTCCAGATACAGGCAGAGGTCATACATAAATGTAGGTAGGCAGGATAACATGACAAAAAGCTGGACCACTCTGGCAGGAATGCAAAACAGAAAATCTGGCAGTACTGTGGTTACAGGGCAGAAAAACAGGAGCAGGTGTGCCGGTGGATGTGGAGGTCAATTGATGGGGAAGGGTGGGTACACACCAGGGATTGTGAACCAATAAACAGTGAGTTGAAATAACTGTTGAGGCAGTAATTTGTAGACAAAGGGTCTTAGTTTTTGAATTTGGACAACCATTTTTTCTGAATAATCTGTTGCCAGTACACTGGGTGGGGATGTGGTGGTCGAGATGGCAGAGGTATAGAGGTATAGAGATAGTTTAGTAGTAAAAGTAGTTTGTAAAAATCTGCTGTCTTGGATTGACTGCTGAAACAAATCCCGACCCTGACACTGACAGAAGTTACCTCAACTAAATGGAACAACAACTTCTAAACAGCTCATCTCCAGGCTGTTCAACCCATATCGGAGTGCGTGGTTCTTATGTCAGAAGAACCACCCGCTCCCTGTAGCACTGAGTGATGGCAGAAGGAGCACAGCTGTCAGAAATCCCAGCACTGCCTTTCTCGGGTGATGTTTGCATTCTCTGACAACCAGCCATAGGTAGTAACCATCACTGACGGTTCCTCACTGGTATAAAGTCTGCAACCAGGTAGCTCTTAAGTGTGTATATTCTTCTATCTTCCCACGATAGAAGAATATTCTTCTATAGCCAAGGGAACATGCATCGTCTTTGATACCTACCTGGCATTGAGTTTGAAGATTGAGGCCAGACCAGACCAGACCGGCAAGGGCAAATTTTAGACCAAGCTCAAGGAAAACCGAACTCCTCCTTTCTGACGCAATTGCGCAGACTACTCCAAAATGTTGGGACGTTTCTTTGGTCACTGTGACCAAAGAAAAAGATGCTCTAAGCACCCTCACCACAAGCCTACATGAGATAGCTCCTCGCAGTCAGGACAAGGCAGACACAAAAATCTTTCAGCACGTCAGGGTCAGATATTCTTCTAAGAGCCGTCAGCGTTCTACCAGCCCTTAAGGAAATTTGTGTGCAGCAGTTGTTGATTGCCTTTGGCTACGGACAGAATCTGAAGTAGATCCTTGTGCATGACCTTTGCCTATCTCTGAGACTACAGAACAGCAAAGGGATTCTCTTCTTTCATGCTTTCACGGGCTGTGTTTTGTTGTTTCAGCCTTGCCCATCAAAGACAAGAAGACAGCTTAGCAGACATGGGGGAGTATATAATGAAGCGTCTGATCACTTCGGCAAACTCAGCTAGTATCCACCAGCAGTGCATGTTGACATGTAGATATTAGAAAATTTTGTGGACAAGATATATAACAGGTCCAGTACATGACCTTGCAAACCTAGCAACTTTCCTGCCAGGTTTGCAGGAAAGAGTGCATTAGCCACAGACATGATGGCAGAATATTACCTACTGCGGAGAGTTATCAGCAGTTGTATGGATGCAGGTCAGAATGTTGTGGGTTCTGAAAATGTTGTGTTTCACCTATACAGCAGTGTGCAGCTGCAGTTTCTAGGACCCAATACGTTTGAAGAAATGCTCCAGTGTTGTCTAACTTGGATTTGTCTATTTTCATTTACATTCGGCAGCTAATGTAAAGAAATGTAGTTTTCATAAAGCACGAGAATAACATCGAGTTCCCTCAGTATTGTTGTATTGATACTTAAGTTTTAATTCAATTTCTGCATTTTCCTTTGTTAGAAATAAACAGAAAAGCTCTGACAAGTCTTCAACACTAGGCCAAATCAAGTTTTACCTCAGATGTGTCATCAGTACAGTTCTGCTATTTATTCTCTTTTTATGGCTCTTGAGTATATATTAATCCACCTTTAATTTATAAGGCAGAAAAAGAGACTGATTGTATGTGTCTAAAGAGTGTGAAAGATGACAAGAAAGATGATAGTAATTGGATGTCTGAATCTGCTAGACAGAACATGTATAAAAGATGATAGAAGGCACTTTTTAAACCTTCGGGGCACACCACAATGGGAGTTTTAAACATTACAACGATTGTAATTACAGCTGGGGAGAAATAAAAAATAATAATTTCACAAATCTGACACAGGGGGCAGAATAATTTCAGATAATGGTTACTAAACGTGATATTTCCTTTCTTTGATTATTTTTAGAGTGGCGAGGCAGGTAGTTTTAAATTCCATGATGTTCTGGATAATTATATTCTGCACTCAAAGGTATCCTGACACATCTAGCACAACCTCTTTGCTTTACAAAATTCCTGCCTAAAAGTTTTCACAGGGAGAAAAAAAATCAAAACTTTGAAAGAGCTTTATCATTCTCAGTACGTGCACTGGCGTGATGAAATCAAAAGCTCCTCTGTGTAAAACTACCTGCCTTGACATCTGAGACTGCAGCACAAGTTACTGCTGCTTAGAGATGAATATCTGGATATACTGTGCGACTGCACGCTGTGTCAGGATGAAGTTCTTAAACGGAAATTGGATCCTCTTAACTAATCCAAGTTTTCATTTTTATGTGGTTTTAAATAAAGCTGAACGAGGTAAGATTGTTCTATAAAAATATGCCTGTTTTTATCGACTGAAATCACAAAGGAGCCATAACACAGAAGACGTTCCACTCTTTGCCGAATGGCGGTCTGCCTGAAGCAAGTGACAAACAGCAGCGAGAGAGATCGACTCAGGGGGATGATCTTTTTAGCCCTTTAATATGTCGCACATCACAAACCTTCGTATTTATGAAAACCTACTTTTCTCAAATGTATATCAAAAGCGACTAAATACAGTGCAATACTATATATCAAGACTTTAGGCTTTGATTTGGGCTAATTGGCTAACTCTTTTATATATTGTTAAATCCCTTGGCCTACAACTGGGCGCTGTAGATACTAGATATGTGCTTATATGTCAGTCAAATATCACCATATCGGCTGATATTAGCCATGGCGATCATCATGGACGTAGCTAACGTGACATCACTCATTGGTTTCTGAATTCCGTCTTTTATGTTTCATCAAGCACCAATGATTAGATGCAACATTACCATCTTGGTTGGTGACAAAGAGTGTCTGGTCTGACTGTGAAACTGGCTTGTGACTGACAAGTCATTAGCCAATGAACATTCAGGTTTCATACTAGGGCTGGGCCATATCATACCGTTCACGGTAATACCGGTATAATGTTGGGCAACAATAAGAAAATGAAATATCGCGATAGAATATGGGTAAAACGCACATGCGCAGTGCCTTTGTTTTCATACGCACATGGCGGAAAAAGCATGGCGGCGACAGAGAATGAGAAGGGCGAAAGCGGATTGTTGAATGAATCGGATGAACCAGAACTGGTTTGTAAAAATGCTGGAACTGGTTTAGCTTTCGTCCATCAGATACACATCAAAGCACTATTTTTGGTAGAGCATGCTAGCGGGCCGTCGTTATTACCGTGTTTTTTGGAAAATACGGCACACTTAAAATCAATCCTTTGATTTTTCTGAAAGTCGACAGTGCCCCTTATAATCCCGTGTGCCTTATGTATGAATTCTGGTTGTATTTACTGACCTCGAAACGATTTTATGTCGTACACGGCGCTGGAAAATCTGTCAAATGTTTTAGTACGACTTTGCTAAGCTACGAACCCGCACCGCTTGATGGATTGTCGGAGCATTACGGCTATCGTAGGGAGGAGCCTCGCGGAGTGATACGTACTGTGCTTCAACATAATATTACCGTATTGTGTGTGTATAACCTCTTTTTAAGTTTTGTGGATATTATACATGGTTATGCTGAGGATATGTCGGCCAATTTCCACTGGAAATACCTTTTGGTTAAACTGTCAGCAAGGAATTTGCACTGTTACATTTTTATATAACTTTAATGCACATAAAAAACAGCTGCTTGTTTAAGTGAAAATACATTGATGTTTGTTTGGGTTTTTTTTGCACTAATAAAGTTGTGGAGTTGTAAAGTATTTTGTCTAGTGTCAATTATATCGTCAGTTATATCGTTATCGCAAATTTTCAAATGTATATCATGATAAATATTTTTGGTCATATCGCCCTGCTCTATTTCATACCATAGATAATCAGCCATTTGAAATATAGTATAACCGACATTAAAAACACAGATTCAATATTTTCAGTATGACCCAAATCCCAAAAGTGGCTGAGACCAAAAATTCTGTGGGAAAACTTTTTACAGAGGTCAAGGCAAAAAGCCCTTTTTCCAAATTTCTGGAGGACCGGAAGAGTTTTTGCAACCACAACTATCGCCATCTGGTGGCCTTTAGATAGAATGCAGGTTTATGCTACTTCCATGTTGATTTCTTTTTGTTGACCAAGAAACTACATGTATGTTTTTTACTGTCTGTATTGCCAGTGACTGTTATAAATTGCAATTATAAAACTAAAGTAGCAAATTAAGATGCCCAAATGGTCTATAGAGCTATATCATTATCTATGATTATATCATTATCTAATTCATTTCTTCAAGTTTAAAAGTCTAGAGATCATTTAGAGATGACTGCTACCATATCACCCCAATAGAGAACTTTGCTCTTAGGGTGCTGGCTTCTGCCTCCCATTCTACTTTTTTAAAAGTAGAATGGGAGGCAGAGCCTTCAGCTTTCAGGCTTCTGTGAAGGCAGCTCCCAGTTTGGATTCGGGAGACAGACACCGTCTCTACTTTTACTATAAGGATTAAAACTTTCCTTTTTGATAAAGCCTATAGTCAGGGCTGGATCGGTTAGCCTGGTTTGCTATTGGGGGCACTGAGTGTTTCTTCTTCACTCTGTTTCTTTTGCACTGAAAGAATAAAATTGAATTGAATGTACATTGTTTATAAAATAAAATTTGGCAGTTGGACAAGTCAGAACCCAAACAGGTAGGAGATAGAGCTGGACTCTTTGGAGCGTGACCCTTGTGATGTGATTGGTTTTGAAAACTTCCTGAACACAAAAGTACCATAGGTTAACGATGGAGAGAAGGAAAGCTGTACAATAGTAGGTCCAAAGGAAGTACAAATTAGAAGGGGGAAAATAGAATACCAGGAATAGCACGGATTTAATAAGCTACATCTTTCTCATTAAACCTTGCCAAAGCTTTATTATAAAGATACTGATTATAAAAGCTTTCACCAGTGAGCCTTAAATATACATCATGCTGCAGTTTTCTTCTATAACCTTTTGTAGTCATTTGGGTCTTCTCCTTTTCCTGTGTGACTCTTCTGCTGTGCCCTAGGTGATAAATGCCATAGAGCAGGACTTCAGACTTCCAGCTCCCATGGACTGTCCAGTAGTGCTGCACCAACTGATGCTGGACTGCTGGCAGAAAGACAGAAACGCCCGGCCAAAGTTCCCCGATATTGTCAGCATGTTGGACAAAATGATACGCAACCCTGCATCTCTCAAAGCCGGCACCAACAACATGGTCCCTGGGTGAGCAGAGATACAAACTCATTTACATACACAAACACACTCTCCCTATCTTATCCCTCTGTTTCCGTCGGTTTTAAACTCCACCTTCTCTTGTATCTACTCTCTGCAGTCCTCCCCATCATCCCTTGTTAGACCGTGGAGCTCCAGACCTAAGCAGGGTGAGCTCAGTAGAAGACTGGCTGGCTGCACTGAAGATGACCCAGTACAGAGACTCCTTTCTGGGCTCGGGCTTCACCTCTTTGCCGCTCGTCACGCAAATCACCGCTGAGTAGGTTTAGCCATTAAATTGCCTCTATTTTTGTCTGTCTGCTTCTCTTTGCCTGAGTCTCACACTTAGCTGATCCTGCCAAGTCGGCATCTTTTTTGTTGGAAGACTGGTGGGGCAGCTGGTTGGCTGACTGTGTGAACACTTGTCTGTCTCTCTGTATCTGGCTTGCTTACTGCCATCCTTATTTTTTCTATGCCTCATGGTATAAAATGCTCCAAGTGCCATTATATCACAGACAAATAAAAAGCAATGTGTCCATGAAAGAAATTTGCACAGTTTAGCAGGGTTTAATCAATGAATGTACCTTCAGTTTTGTCATTAGAAGAAATGGGTTGATCACTTTTATCCTGTCTGAATTACCCTGCAAAGATTGCATATATGTGTGAGAGGTGTCTCTTTAATTCATTTAGACAGCTGCTGGGCCTGTCCTTAATTTTCTATCTGTGAATAGTCCACCCGTGGTTGCCGCCCTCACCTTTGACCAAAGCGCCAGACCTGGAGCTGGTCCCCATTGGTTACACTGTGGCTGTCTACCACTCCTAAAATAGCTAAAATAGGTCAAAAGCAGAGGGTAAATTTCACCAACGGGATTAATTAAGTGTATTTTAACACAGTTACGGTGTAATAAAGGCAGAGTTAGAATACTGAGTGAACTTTAAAATACTTTTCATGCAAAATGAATCACTAATATGAGAAAAATGGAGGGAATACCTACCTGAAGTCACTTTTTAGGAGTTTTTAATTAGGTATTCAGTCTCTAAAATAGTACTGATTTCAAATTTCTGCCCATGCTATGTTGCTATTACATAGCTAATATGTAGTAATGTACAGTACAGTGCAAATGTCTTTGACCGCCCATCATTTCTTTATATTTTGCTGGTAAAATGGAGAGTAGCTGCAGCAGTTTTTGAAATATGAGTAGAAATTATAGCATATAAGCCCAATACATAGTTATAAATATTGACTTTCTTCATAAATGACCACGTTTATTCTTCAAAACAGCCTCAACTTTCTTAGGTAAGCTTTTTGTGCTTTCTTTAAGTAGTCTTCAGCAATAGTTCTCCAGGCTTCTCAAAGGTCATTCACAGCTCTTCTTTGAATGTTGGATGCCTTTTGTCCTGTTTTCTGTCACGATAATCCCACGCTGCTTCATCTGGGCTCTGCGGAGGTCAATCCATGACTGATAGTGTTCCATTGTGTATTTTTGTCTGTCCAAGTATGATTTTACTGCATTGGCAGTGTGTTTGGGATCACTGTCATGCTGAAAAATGAAGCTGTTGCCAGTCAGGCACTTTCCAGATGGTATTGCATGGTGGACCAAAAATCTGATTTCCATCAGTTTAGACAGGATCCCCAAACCCCCAAATTAGGACACTTTGCTCTGCAGATGGTTTTAGACACTCACTGTTGTAGTTACCTTCTGACCTCCTCTGAACATATTAGTGATGATTTGAACAAGAAATTTCAAGTCTGTATTCATCACTCCATAAGACCTGTTGTCACTGATTTTCAATCCAGTTCTTGTGTAGTTTTGTATGATTTAGCCTTTTTTCCCTGTTTCGGTCCCTAAAGCACAGCGTCTTGACAGCCACCTTTCCACTGAGACCATTTCTGATGAGGCTTAGGCGAACAGTAACTGGAAGGGCTTCAAGATGCCTCAAATTTTCAGTCTAAATAAATCTTTCTGCAATGGATGGTGTACCTATTTACCAACTTAAGAAAGGAAGTTATTACACAGTACATGCTAATGCAGTAAACATTCAGAGTGTGTCTAAACCAGGGCTGTTTTTTTTCTTAACAGCTAACACTGACAGATATCGCCAAACATGCAAGCAATCACAAAGCTACTGTACTGGAAGGAGGACAGCTCTAAGGATACACTCACTGAATGTTGTGTGTGATTGTGCCAGTTCAAACTGTGGCTGCACAGAACGGGCAGATTGTGGGTTGCAGCTTTATGCAACCCACAATCTGTTATTTGTTACAGAAAACCAAAGCCATCCTTACATAAGAACTTAGTCAAAAATATAGTTTGGACTTGTCCACTCATCTTTGTGAAAACCAGTTTGGCTCGGATCAGCACCTCTTCAAAGTTTGTTAATTTTTTTTAGGTTAAAGGTTTTAGTTTTAAGGTTAAAGCCGGTTTAGGTTACAGTTCGGATAATAGTGTGGCACTCAGTTGCGGTAGTTAAACTTAGAAGCAAGAGACATGAGAATGCATTAATGTCAATAAATGTCCTTTCAAAGTTAACCCACAAACATGCCCGTGTTTGTGTATGTGTGCCCCTGTACCCACGCACAGACTGGAGCAGGCAGCAACAACTCTTGACTGACAACCACTTTTAGCAAAAATATAAGAGCTGCTCATCTAAACAACTCGGCACTGCACTGAGGCAGGATTTGTGTATTGCGGTTTAGGCTTCGACACTCTGGCCTGTCATTCACTTTCAATGGGGTGACGTCATGCGTTACAGAACTGAATTGTGAATTCATTGCTTTGCTTTTTTTTGAGGTGCTCATGCTGAAATCCTGAAAAAAAAAGGTTTTCCAGTCCAGTCACATTTATTCAGATCCTCCGGCCATTCAAATCGCTTTCCAAATCCCGAGAGAGCGAGGTCCATTTCAATATCAAAGTGTAGCAGAAGTTGATAGTTGTGGTGAGCCATTAGCATTAACTGAGCTAGAGCTAGCTTAGTTGATGCTAGCAGTTTATTGAAGCTTGTCAGTGAGGGGTTGTTGTTGCTATGACAATCGTGCCAACAAGGATGGGTGCCCCTACACCTTAGTCACACCCACTTTATAACTCAGTGATGGCCTCTCCTGTATCTTCCCTGTTACTTAAACACAAGCTACTATTCTGTAGCAGTTACAAACAGACTCTACTACATGTTCAAGCTGTTGTGAGCACTGGCACCTTTTCTTGGCCAGTTAAAGCGCTGCTCATGTTTACTGTAGTGCTGATTTCCTGGTTTACAATCCTACAGACAGCAGTTCCAATGATAACCACATAAAAATTGATTTTTTTGTGCCTTTTTTGGGTAGTGATAGTAAACAGGAAGCGGGAGGTGGGTCAGGTGTAGCAGAGGGCCTGGGATGGTAAAATGGTAAATGGCCTGTATTTGTATAGCGCTTTACACATCCAGTCATCCACCCATTCACACACATATTCACACACAACACTGATTTTCTACATGGTGTACTACATGGAGTGTTCAATTTATATTTGATTGTTGTTATGAAGACAAAACCTCATATCTGTATCTCTGTCTTCCCAGAGATCTGCAGAGGATCGGAGTGTCTCTAGCCGGACACCAGAAGAAGATCCTGACCAGCGTGCAGCTGATGAGGCACCAAGCCGATGATCAGTCTCCCACCGAATCCGTGTAGCCACACGGGGAAGACACTCGACCTGGGTGCAGTCTGTGAGCGAGCAGGCTGTCCTATACTTGCGTTTTTAAGCTCATACAATTAAGTTTGCTGATTTTGGAGATCTCAATCACTTCACGCGCTTTCAAAAAATCATCGTTAGCCATTTGTGTGTCTGCATGGACAGATCTGTCCTCCAGTGACAGGACGGACTTCTTTCACGCCATTTAGCTTCCAAAACGAAAATGGCTCCTGGGAGAAATTCAGTGTAGATGCATTATTCTCACAAAGAGTAAAAACAAAAATAAGTGGAGAAAAAAGGAAAACTTACTGAGCATGAGGCTCTAAAATCATTACCCCCCTTTTTCCACATGCCAGTGTAACTGTGAATGCTATCACTGAAATCTACAGACCATTTAAACCATCTTGAATTAAAGGAAGATTGTTTTGTTTTTGTTTTTTTACATGAGGACACAAAACACTCTGCTTTGAAGAAGAAAGTGGCTGAGCAGACGTTTATATGAAGGGGCACAAACCGGACCAAAAGACTGACAAAAAGGGTTATAAGAGACGAGACGCGCGAGCAGGCTTGTTAAATCCAGAGACTACTTCAGCGTGTTCCTGAAAAATTGCTACCATCTGAATCCTGACAAGAGCCAACCATTTAAAGGGGACCTTTTTTAATAAAAAAAGCTATCTTCATATTGAAGAGTTTGTACATATTTGTGATACGGGATATTTCTTTCCTATTTGCTCATTAGCGTTTGCGTTCGCTAACAGCAACAGACAGTTCAGTGTCGCTGGAGTATTTGTGACTTCTCAACGATTTTCTTCCCCGCCTGAATCATCACTGGAGCAAACTCTGAAGTGCTGTGGACTGCAGACAAAAAAAGAAAGAAAATAGGTTTCAGTGTTCTGGTTTTTTTCTTCTCCTTCTTTTTTTTTTGTACTTTCCATGCAGCCATGAAAAGATAAACTCTTTCAGTGAAAGTGCTACCAGGGCCTGGCCTACTTAAAGTACTTAATTCACAGAGAACTCATAATGGATGATGTTTCACAATCAGCACAAATGCCCACTGAGTAAAGCCAATTAGAAATATTCAAACCATAGTGGTATGTCTCTCTTTTCTGAGCCAGGAATCAAAGCGCATGCATGCTTGGTGGCGCAGAAGAATAAAGCAGCTTAAGACTGTGGGTACTGTGTCATTACCAGCTATCGAGATTGCACCTGTTGTGAAAGCGCCGCGGTGTCCAGAGAATCTTTAAAAGACACCAAAGGTATCCAGTGTTCTTGTGATTTGGCTGCAAATCCTAAAGCCGCCTGCCAGCCAAGCACAAAACCAACCAGAAATCCAACGCTCATGTTCTGTCCACGCGTGGAAACAGATCTTCCCGTCTAAACTTTGTCATGGCCGCCATCCAGGTGGCATTCATCGCTCAGCAGCAGGCAGCCATGCAGGACTCTTTGTTTTCATTCATTTTTCTTTTTCGCCGGCTGCCGGACACGTTGCCGTCAGAGCCCGTTTTGACAGTCTCATTTCCCAATTGACATCTCCGATTAATACCGCCGTGTCAGTTTGCAGATGAAATGACAGGAAATGACCTATCCGTGTTCCTCATCTGCAGACGGCAACCTTTTCAGTGTCAGAGAAGAGATAAAGAGATCAAACAAGAAGAGATAAAGTGAAATACCACATGCTTTCAGTGAAGAGGCAAAACTGGTGACTTATTTATCTTTTTTTTGTTCTAAATACTGAAGCTCGTCCTAACAAAATATGATATAAAGAAGGCCTGATCTCACTACAGGGCACACTGGTGGAGAAGCACTGGGAGATCTCTTTTATCTCAGCGCTGAGCGGATTACCAGCTGTGAAACAACAGCAGGCTCGCTCTGCCTCCAACCACCACCACCCTGCCAAAAAAAGCCCCTCTGGTCACACGCGTGCACGGATTACCCATCAGCA
This sequence comes from Perissodus microlepis, assembly GCF_051167445.1. NCBI lineage: Eukaryota > Metazoa > Chordata > Actinopteri > Cichliformes > Cichlidae > Perissodus > Perissodus microlepis. The sequence goes on from NC_140477.1 coordinate 31,034,288, forward strand.
CCTCTGATTGGATGTTATGATTTTATTTGTCATCCGCTGCGAGCTCGGGCTCATGATGACAGATGTGACAGTTGTTTGCTTTTAACACGCTTTCACTGCTGCATGGCTCCTACAAAAAAATAAATAAATAAATGCTGTGTTTGTGTTTGTCTCGCACCACCGCTCGCCACTGCTGGGATGCCCCAAAGTCTTTTTATTTATGAACACTGTGACATTGAAGGGGTCTGTGGCTTTTCTTTTCTTTTTTTTAAACCCAAGAAGAAGAAAAAACAAAACCTCCAAACATTTCAGTTTGCACTTGTTTCCCTGAAACTCCACTCCAACGGCGCGGCCCGCAATTGCATTTGTTGCCTGGCAACAGCAGCTTATTGAGCATTTTATCAGGAAGTATTGAGATCAACTGGGAGCGTGTCAGTAGTTCAGAGGCATAATTCGTTGTGAATAGATGCTTGTGGAAAAAAAAGAGAAAGAAAACAGTTTCAGCCCTGGCTCCGGGGTTTAATAAAGAGCAAGACAACTAGTGCGCCCTAAAAGCTCATATTGAATGCCACCTAAGAAAAGAATAGACGAAAAAGAAACAAAATTCATGCAGAGGAAATGAAAACTATCAACACAGACAGGCATCTTGCTGCGTTATGCAACATCTGTAGTCGAGTGTGTCTGCTCTTCCGATTCATGTTTTTCTTTCTTCTCAGCAAGTGTAAATGTTAGTTTTGGGAACCATTTCACATGTTGCTGTGTCAGTGTGTGTGATAAAACAAAACAAAACCCCAATGAAGGCATAAGTGATCTATGACACGTCTTGTGTTTATACCGTTGCGTGTCTTGGTTCAAGCACAAGTGTTCGCCACAGAGGGGATACCTGGAGAAACCTCAGGAGGATGATTTGAGTGTTAAAGATGGAGTTTGTGAAAGCAGGTTTCTGAGTTAAAAGCTAATCCACCCTGAATCTGTTGCCTAAAAACAAATCATAATAAGGAGAGCATATGCATGTAAACAAGTCAGGAGCTGTCTGTAATGTATGCGGATTTCTAGCTTGAGGCTAAACTGTGTTAAGTTTTAGATTTTTCTCATTTTATCTCCTATAGAAAAGTTTTTATTTCAAAAGAAACAGTCCATCATTGACATTTTTTGCTATTTTTACACACACACACACACACACACACACACACACACAAAAGTGAGCCGAGCTAAACTAAACAAAGACAATGAAATGTGATGGTAAAATAAAATGATGAAAAAAAATATCTCCCACTCACTGTCAACTTTTTAAAAGTTTGAAGATGAAAAGTTTGCCTAAGACACTCGCTGTGTCCCAGTTCCACATTAGAAACTAATTCTAGTCTGAAGAGTGTGCGCCTGCTGGAAAAGCAACAAGAGAGAGTATAGTCAAAAAAAAAAAAATCGGCATGCATGCACAAAGAAGCGAAGAAGCATAGTGACAGCTTGCTAAAAATGAAAACTAGTCGTGGATGGTGGCAAAGTAGCTCTGAAAGCACGGCAGAAAATAAGTGTAAGACAGGACGAGGGAGATATTTTATACGTGTTCGTGTGAAGTTTAATTAGCGCTGACATTTAGAAGACCCAGTCTGGTTGGCGTACGTCGCTCTGCGGATGGGATCATTTTTTGTCAGTGTGAACCAGTTAAAGGTGCCCTATCTGGGGACACTGCTGGCAGAAACTAAATGAACTCATCTTGTGCTCCGAGTTTGATTCGTACCAGGACCAACCACACTTCACTGCCAAGTCATACGCTTGCACATTGGGTCACACACTTCTCCCACTCAGCATTTTACGTGCTGAGAATCTAGCCAGTGTTAAAAATGGAAGAATAACCTTAAACAGGGTTTTGAACTCTGTTGAGTCCTGTGTGATGGCTTGTTTGAAGCAGAGCAGATGGTGACTTGTTTTCCCCTCTATGCTTGCCATAGCTGTATGTGTGACTTTGCTGGTCATTACTACAAACCACAGACTGTGTATACAACATAGAGGTAGGCACTGGGTATAAAAAGTGGAGGCAGTGCCAAAGTACCTTAAACTGTCTTATTTAATATAATGCGATGTTCATTTACTAAATTATAGTCCCATTTAGAGGTAAATAGATCATCAAGTTGGGTATGCTTTTTTGTGTGGCTACATTGTCACTGCTGTACACTGCTCAAAAAAATTGAAGGACTACTTTTTAATCAGAGTGTAGCATCAAGACCATTAAACGTCTGGGCTATTAATCTGGCCAGTTAAGTAGTAGAGGGGGTTCTTAATCAGTTTCAGCAACTTTGGTGTTGATGAGACTAACAGGTGGACTAGAGGGGCAACAGTGAGACAACCCCCAAAACAGGAATGGTTTTACAGGTGGACGGATATTTTGTCCCTCCTTATCTTTCTGGATTTTTTTTTACTAGTGTTGCATTTGGCTGGGGTCAGTGTCACTGCTGCCGGCATGATAACCTGACCTAAATCCAACAGACAAACTCTGGGACATAATTTTTCAGTTCAGCTGATGCTACAAGATTGCACTTCAGACTGTCCAGGAGCTCAGCTACGCCCTGGTCCAGGTCTGGGTGGAGGTCCCTTTGGTACACCATCCGTCTTCTCATTAGCAGCATGCGCCAACAATTTCAGGCAAGCATACAAAGCAGACGGGGCCAAACAAACTGCTGAGTACCATTTTGAGTCAGCAAAATGACAGTTTTGCAAAGCAGACCAGCTTTCCACATCATAATTTCATGTCAGTTGTATTCTTCAATCCAGCCCTCTGCAGGTTGATCATTTTCATTCCCATGAAATAATGTGGCATCCTTTCATTTCTAACACATTACCCAGTCCATATCAGTATAGATATGCAGCATGATATTTCTCCTATTGATATCTGCTGTGTTTTAAAGCATTCCTTTAATTTTTGGAGCAGTGTATAAGTGGTGTATGCAACATTCGCTCATTATTTTCCCCATTTTTTTTACAAACGCAGTCCAGTTTTCAATTTCCTTTCCTTTCCTTACTGCCTGAGATGCTTCCTATGTGCAGAAGATTGCCAAAGACACCAATTGGGAACTTTAGGACTGCTGTAAGACTTGTATCAGAGTCAGTCAGCAAACTCAGTGCTTGTTATTGTGTTATCTTGTGACTAGTTTTCCTTCTGCATGCAGAGTTTGCTGATGCTGGCTGCTGCAGTCATGCTGCAGCCTCATGTTCAGACTACTTTTCAATGCCTAATAATTTATTATCACAGTAGTGTAATAAGTGTTCATCATATAGTTGGCTCGAGTACACAGAGGCAATGTTAACACTCCTAAGCACTACTCCCTGCCTTCGCTCTTGCACAGCAGCGCTTCTTTTCATGCTACTGGCACCTGAGATGATGGTGAACCACTGTGCATGCCCATATGTGTTTGTGTTTGTGTGTGCAGAGAGACAGGAAGTCTCTGGTGAAAATACAGACCCACACTCTCTTTTTGATTCTTTTCTTCTTCTTCAGTTTTTTTGCATACCAAGTACGAAAACACAGACCTGGAACTGCTTTTGTTTTAACGTGATATGCCACTTGTCATTTATACATTTTGCACAGGGCTTTTGTGTCGTGTTGACATTTGCACGCCTGCACATAAAGCGGCACCTGATCGTTTTGGGAGCACGTGAACGTATCCGTGACCACATCCCATCTCGTTTGCGAAAACTCCACGTCTGGTGCAGCTGCAATGCATTGTGCTCTGCTTGCTGTAAGTGCTGCTGTAAGGCACACATGACAAAAGCCCTCATTCTGTTATTCTGCAGAACTGTCATCAAAACCCGACATTTACCGCAAGATCTTTAAGATAAAATTGCCTTTCAGACTCCACTGTAGCCGTCACACTATATTTAGCCACTTACGCACAAAAATGAGAAAAGTAGACACCTAAACAACAAAGTAGGCCCAGAAATGCAGGGTGAGTCTCCTCTAAGTGCTTTAGGGTGGATTTATCTTTTAATTGCAGATTTTCTTTTTTCTTTTGAAAGCTGGTCAGACTGGGCTGCTTTTCTTTCTCCTCTGCTTTTTCTCTGGTGTAATAGATACTGTAGGTGAGGCACCAGATGAGAGCGTGAGAGTTATGAAGAGAGGGGAGGAAAAAGTAAAAGGGAATAGGTAATAGAAGGGGAAAGAAGGGAAGGGGAAGGATTAGCAGAAGAAGAGAGAAGCGGGGTGGGGAAGAGGGGTGGAGGAGCAAAGGCAAAGCTCGACTTGTGTTTGAATAAAAATGAGGCTGGGTGTGGAGAGATTACTCGTTCTCTTTTTGTCTCTCTCTCTCTCCCTCTCTGCTCTACCCAGCTGTCCTCCTTCTTCTCCTAATGCCCACAGCCTCTCTGAACTGCTCACTCTGCTTCCAGTCCGCATTTCCACCGTCTCTTTTTCACTCAGAGTTTGAAGGCAAGCAATCATTCTGCGTTAGAAGCACTTCTCTCTCCAGCAGTTTTGAACTTGCATCTCTTAAGGATATATTGGCGCCTATTCTTTACATAAAAGACCCCCGCACTGTTTTGTTGTGGGCTTTCAGCAAACTATTTATGCCGGAGCTGTGGAAGTAATGGGCTTTTCCTCTTTTCCACCTGCTTTGCTCCTCGCACCCAGTCGTTCACAGCGATTCATCAGGCTGACCTCGCTGTGGCTGTACACACTGCAAGGGCAGAAAGGGGTTTTCTAGGATGCTCAGCAGAAATTAATAGGCCCAAACAGATAAAGTCTGCTGACTTTGGTGGTCCTCTGATTTTTCCTCTTGCCCCCCTGTGACATATTCAAAACTGTGGGTTACCAGAAACTGCTATTTACGTGAATTGGGCGGATCACAATGAAATTTGGTTCACGTTCCCCTCGGGATGAGTTGTAATTTGAGTGGTGATCTTGCTACATTTAAAGCATCATCATTAGATTAATTTGTCCGATTCTTCATAACCAAATAAGTGAGAAACAGCTGTAATTCACATCAGCCTCAGCTGTACTTCGTTGCTGAGTGCTACCTAAGCTAAACCGTGAACATCTATCATACCTGATGAGCAAGTTAGCCTCATAATTTGGGGTCGTTATTAAATCGCTAACGTTAGCGCTTAGCTGAAAACACATTTGCTTTCACTCAGAAAAATATATTCCCTTACAACTGCAAGTTCTTTTCAGTTGCATTTCAAGCTCTCCGGGAAGAGACGTTCTTATTTAAATGATTGATGAAGTCTGCAATCCACAAGACTTTCATCCAAGAGTCGAGGGTTCGACTCCCATGTGTGACCCTTTCTTTACTGAGTTCTTTTTGTGACTTTCAAGTTGTCTGGCTTAGGCACCAAAAGGATGCCACATCATTTGGCGCAGTTATGAAATGACGGGGAAGTATTTCAATTGCAAAAATATTTGTGTAACTTCACAAATCCAGGAGAAAATAATGAAAAACTTGTACGGGGAATGTCTCTTTAAAGTCTTTTGCAAAAAAAACAAAGAAAAAAGGGAAAAAAAATAAATAAATACAAAGAATTCTGATGAGCATATTTCCCCAAACTGTGACAATATATGTCTTCTGCCCGAATGTATAAATATTTGCGTTGCAACCTAAGCTTTTTGAGCTTTGTAATCTCATTTTACACAAAGTGTTTCTTTAAACCGCAGACTGGCTGTGCACACTCCCTCTGCAGAAATTTCCACTTTGTTGTTTTTCTCATGGTAATTTATTTTCCTTCGAACTGCTTGCCATACCTTTTAGTATGTATGTAATGTACTATTTCTCTTGAAAAAAGAAAAAGCAGCTCAATAATCAGCTGCATCTGCCTTTCTCTGTTTACCAACAATAACGTTATAGGTGTTACTGCTCATATAGTCAGAGCATCCCACTGTCATGTATTATAATACTGTAAAATAATGTGAATATGCGCAAGCCTGTGCATCTTTGTGTGTTTGTGTGCGCGTGTGGGTGTAATATAATGTGTGTGTGGATGTGTGTGTGCGTGTGAGTGCTGTTCAGTGTACAGTAAAATGTTTGTATTTTGTGCGTGAGTTTGTAGCTGTAAACTTTCTGACTCTTACATTTACAATGCACTGTTTGTCAATAAAGAAGACAATTCAAACCCATGACTTCGGGAAGTCAGTTCTCTTTTGTGATGAAGAGGAAATTTAAAGTTTATCAGGTTGGGACTCGGGGTTGCTGGAGCATATCACGGGTGACGCAGGGTGAGAGGGGGAACACAAGCTGGACAGTTCGTCACAGGCTGGGTTAATATACAGTTCTTTGTGGGACTTAAAAGGATATTTTCGATCTGCCATGCAGAGATTTGGATGAGCACATCATGTAAGGAAGCATACGTATCCATTGCATCGGCACATATTACAAAAGATGGATGTGGAAATGCTCTGATTATATGCTTTTTAATGACCAGGGTGGGTGTAAAAGTGGGACCTCGGTATATAGTTTCTAATGATTTTATAGGTTCCGTCACTAGTTTCTGTTCATGTTGAATACAAAATAAAATGCATTTTGTAAATGATGTGTAGATTTAAAAGGGGTATTATCCCGGGTATAGTCATTAGTTAACCATTTGTGATCGACTAGCCGTTAGCCAGTGAATGTATGTGTACTTGTTGACATTACAATGAAAGTATAAATCTTTAGTTATTATTCATCCCTGACTGTTTTCCACAGTGTGTCTTTCGCTGTGATTTCAACTATATTTTATACTGTATATGGATTATCAGTAGGTTAGCCTAGCATGACATAAAGCCCACAACTTAGGGCTTTATGTCGAGGTGGGTTTGTTAGCTTACAAACCCACCTCGAGCACCTCATAATAATAATAATAGAAATAATTAGTTTTCTGAATCCAAACAGAGAACAGATTGAGATTTGTTATTACATGTATGGCTACATTTACAGCTCACAGACACTGTATAGTGTTGCATTGTTTTAGAAGAGCTAGCAGAAGCTTTTATGAAGTTTGGCCAGGTGAGCTATGCTATGCTAACAACATTTACGTTTAAACATCCTGATTATCGATGAATTTCTCCCACTTTTATTAAAACTCTTGATGCCATTTATCTGAACTGAGTGTATTGGGGGCGTCCTGTGTGTAGGGGGGCGGGGATCCATACATGTATTATACAGCTTCTGCTCTGTATATACAGTTTGTGCTGGAAGGACTTTTTTAAGCAGTGTAACCTTCTCACACTTTAATAGTGGGATAACAATATAACATAGTCATTTCCATATGTTGTCACCTTCATCGCCACTTCACCAGTTTGCTGTATATTTAGTTTTAATGAGGAGATTTTTTTAAGGATATGGTTGAGTTCACTGTTTTTCATAGTTTTATACATAGTTCAGAGGACTTTGTGGAAGTCCAAACTCAATAAAAGAAGATAACAGTTGAACAGTTGCATAATGTTTAAATTAAGTCTACTCAGGCTGCAGTAATGGTAATCAAAGTGCTTGATATTCTTGGTTAAATGTTTACTGCTGGAGGCAACATTAGGCCTAAATTGTACCTGTTGTAGTGTAAGATGCATTTCTCAGGAGATTACAGAAGACAAGACATAATAAAAAAAAAAGATAATAAAAGTCTATAATGAGTTTTTCTTTTTATACCAGCAGACTAAGTGAATTTTATTTTATTTTACTTTAAAAATGTGAGTGATTCATGTTTTTGACTTTGACTCTTTGTTGATTAACGGGGAAGTTTATAACCTGTGAATCTGAATGATGCAGAGCACTTTCCCTCAGAGCACTGGAGGTATTTAAAGGGGCTGAGCTGACAAAAAAATTCACAAAAATCTCAAAACCCACAATGTGGGGTAAATTGAAAGACATTTAAAGCTAGAGTCACATGTAAAAGAAACCTATTACCTGACAGAGTCTGCTGCAGTCTATTATTCAGAGCAGTGAGAGCCCCGTCAATTCATACGAAACACATTAACAGCACAGGTGCTATGGCAAATTGCTAATGAGTGCCGTGAATACACACCAGGAGCGTAATTGACATAAACCCTTTTAACCGTAGCTAAGTGACAGAGAATGAAATGTGATTACAATAAAAGGTGGCCTGCAAGTAAAATATAATTAAAACAACTCCATACATATAACCCCCGCCTAAATATTAAAGTCAAATTTCCCTACAGCTAATCAGCTTCTATGTATCGGTATGCTCTGTAAAACGGCCTCTACAGTTAAGGGATAACGCAAATCCCATCACAGCAGCTGGACTGTACCAACAGATACAGGACTCTGCAAACCTCCCCTTGGTATCATTTTTGTGCATATCTTTCTGTCTGTAAACACGATTGCTCGCGTTTGTAGCAGTGTAGAGTGTGGTCATGTTAACAATAATGATAATACATTTAGGTTAAATCCACCAAGGTCTTCAAGATCACTTTGTCATTTTAATCACTTAGACAACCTGGAAACTATGATTCCTACAAAGGAAGGAGTTTTTCCCTCCCACTGTTGCCAAGTGCTTATCATATATATATATATATATTTATTTATAGAGTATAAATAGCAATAGTACATTCATGTAGTTGCAAAAAGCTTGATAATATATTAAGTAATCCAAAGTATTCAGAATACGTTACTCTCATTGAGTAATGTAACAGAATATGTTACAAAATACATTTTGGGGCATGTAATCTGTAATCTGTAGTGGAACACAGATTAAAATAACCTTCCCAACACTATAGTTAACATAGTAGTTAGCATAGTAAACACGCACTCTGAGGCAGATTTGCTCCTAGTCTCCAGAACCATGGTGGGCAGTTCATTTTCCCAAGGAGCCACATGAAAAACTGGGATTGTTGTGGTGAGTTAGCACCAATAAGCTTCTAAAGAGATAAAAATCAACACTGAACGGGATTTACTATAACTGAGGTTTCTTGTCTTGTCCTCCACAACAACCTCAGTTTCTCGTGGGACTCTTTGGGAAAATGAATGGTCCCTGTCACAGAACCAAAGTTGTCCAGCTTTTTGTCTGTCAAAATATTGGCTACAAACATTGCTCTAATTAATACCCTTATAGCAGTCAGATAATAATAATAATATTAATACATTTTATTTAAAAGTGCCTTTCAAAACACCCAAGGACATTGTACAGAGCAAATAAGACAAGCATAAAAACAGGAAATAAACACAATAATAAACGAAGGTTTAAGAGCATGGAGAAGTTATATGGAGTAGGCTATCTTGAAGAGGTGGGTTTTCAGGGTGAACTTAAAAAGGGCGAATGAAGTGATGTTTCTGAGGTCAGCGTGTAGGGAATTCCAAAGTCGAGGGGCAGAGCGACTAAAAGCCCTGCCCCCCATGGTAAGAAGACAAAAGGAAGGAACAGAAAGAAGAGGAGGATCTGGGGCACCGGGATGGGATGGAGATCTGTACCAAATCAGAGACATAAAAATAATTACTGTGTAAAGCAGGGGTCCCCAATCCCAGTCCACGAGGGCCGGTGTCCCTGCAGGTTTTAGATCTCACCCTTGGTCAACACACCTGAATCACATGATTAGTTCATTACCAGGCCTCTGGAGAACTTCAAGACATGTTGAGAAGGTAATTTATCCATTTACATCAGCTGTGATGGATCAAGGACACATCTAAAACCTGCAGGGACACTGGCCCTCGTGGACTGGGATTGGGGACCCCTGGTGTAAAGTAACAGGTAATATAGTATATATGTACTGTACTGGTTACTTGCTCTGAGCTGAAACCACTCTGAGTGACACAACATCAGTTTCTTTCTTTTTGTGAAACCTTTTCAAGTTGCTGAACAAAAACTAGGCTTAAAATGATTTTTCTTAACTTTTGGATGGAACTGTGATAGACTGGTGAACTGACCAAAGGGTGCATCTTCATTCTTTCGAGACCCTCATTTGGACAAGTTGTCAAGACAGCGGATGGATGGAATATTTAATTAGGTGCACAAGACATTGAGCCCATCTCTGCCCCTGGGTGTGGCTCTAACCATGATCAAAATAAACAAACATTAGTGAGCCTTTAAAACAAAAAAAAATACACTCACACTCATTATGCATTAATTCATGGCCAAATGAACAATTTACATCTTTTTAAGAACACAGCAAACCTGTGTCTGCATCCTGAAACTTCAAATAAATATATGAGCCAGTTTTAAACCAAAAATGAATATCAACTTCAAGATGTGTTGCATCAGAGATGAAGAAATCCCAAGCTTCATACCATCCAGCCTCCAAAATAAAGCTCGACAGCCTGTTATTGATCTTAACTTACACTCCATGTTTTAATTAGCCTTACTGCACGGCCAAGAAGCTGCACATTAGCTGCTCACAGTTTATGGATCGATTGCTGCAGATCTCACTGCGAATGTAAACGGAGACGGTGTCCAGTGACAGTCTCCTGTGAAGGAAAGAAGAAAAAAAAGCATCTTCGGTTCTGACAAAAAGAGGCACCATTGCTTTGTGGGGTTCTATTATGAACAGACAGTAAGGATAATATGGAGCCGAGGATGGCTGGCAGATGCAGGCAATATTGTTTCAGCACGTCAAGTTTTCTCTCACGGCAAGTTTTGCAAAATAGCACATCACTGATAATGTTCCCTTTTATAAAAAAGGGGTGTCACAGGTGACACAGTGTCATCATGTTAAGGCTCATTCACTCCAAAATTATTTAGGCCAAATCTTTAAAACTGTGTCATTGCATACACATTTCAATTCATTTCAATCGCACAAATGCAGAAATTATTATTTGCAGTATTTTATCTGATTTATTATGAGAATGTCATGCCTGATCATTTGTCTTTGGTGCTTAACTTAAATGTATCCCGTTATTCCTTCACAACTCATAGTATGTTTTTTCTATCCACATTCACTCCGACCCACATACTAAACACACAAAAGTGGTGAGCACACTGCGTCTCGACTGTACGTTTAATTCAGTTAGCTGTGAAGCTCAGATGAGCACAGACCTTTTAGATATTACATTCCTATTTCTTCAGTACTATATTCAGCCACAGCTTCCACCTGGTGCGTCTCTATTTTCTTTAGTTCTATAATATGATAACCTGCCCAAGTATCTTTGTCACTAGCTCACTTTTTATTCATTAAATCAAGCAAAAAATGTTGTTTTCTTTACCCTTTTTATACCCTTTAGATGAATAAAGATTTTTTAAAAATTAAATACATACTCTTTAAGGTTGTCATGGGACTTGTGGCAGCGCCTACAAGACTGATAAACCAGCGCAACCTCAAGTGAGAACCAGCCAAGCCTAGATGTCTATAGTGTGTTCAACAGCTGCACAAGATAAACTTTGCTATCAAGGATTTAACACCCTTTCAATTGCAGAATCCCACTGACCGAGAATCTCAAAGGAAAAAAAAGTGAATCGTGCAGCTTGAAGGAAAGTTAATGCTTGGCCACCGCCGCTGCCCTGTTTTTCATGCCATCGAAGGGAAAGCAGCAAGTCACCTCTGGCCACGAGTGTTAAACTGAGCTCATTTCTTATGAATGATGCCGCGTGCCGCCTCAGCTCCTTGGTTCCAAGGGTTAATGGCTTTTGGTAGTAACAGGCGTGCGAGCGTGGGGAGCACAGGGGGAGAGCCGGGCGTGGTGGCATGACTTCATCACCGGCAGAAAGAGTGAGTGACAGAAAGAGGTTAAGAGATAGTAACAGATAGAGAGAGGGGATGGAAGAGGGAGGACATGAGAGAGATGAAGCGATGAAAGCGCTTCTATAGGAGGGAGTGTGTGTGTGTCAGGCCCAGTGAGTCATCTTCACACAACCTCACCAACATAAATTTGTCTTTCCTCTCCTCCCCCCCACCAAAGGATAACTAATTGACTCCTTTCTGACACTGGCCCACTGGTGTGAGGCATTTTGTTCTCCGGACTTTGACTTCAGAGGCCTGACGGCGTGATCCTTTCTTCTTCTGTCCATCTCGGCCTTGCTTTCATTCTCGTATATCTTCCTCTTGCCGAACTCTCAGCAGGAAACAATGACTAGTGAGCTTTTCTTTTCTTTTTTTCTTTAAAGGAATGAGCAGTTATCTATTATTGAACAGCAGACAGCAGCAGCAGCTATCTCTATCTACTAGGCTTCTAAAATAAATATGACACAGCACCAGAGAGATTTGCACAGATCTGAACTAAGCCCCCTCTCGGGCTCGGAGCTTTCCGAGTTCTGCATTTACCAGCAAGGAAATGTCAAAAACACGAGCAAAGCCAGCTGCTCAAAAGAAAATAGTAAAATGTTTTGTTGTGTAGTAACATCACAAACTGAGAGAATAAACCCTCTCCCCAGGAGCCCACTAGTTGCCCTAGTGAGTAGCCTTGCTTTCGCATGAACACCTGCTCTTCATTAGTCATTTAGCTACTGCAGCATATATGCACACAGTCTCCAGCCGGCTATCAGCTCCTCTCCTGTTTTCTTCTTGTCTGTTTTGTAGCTTTTCAACGTTAGCCAAATTTTCTCCAGGCCTGATTTGTTTTTTTTATGTAGACTCGCTACATGATGAAGATTTTTTTTGTTTTTATTCTGACCGGTTTCTGTGGGTTAGTGGAGTAAGTAAAATGTAATTTCTCTGGCGTTTGATTTTCATGAAAACACCACTGGGTGGTTAATAACCTGGTTTTCTTATTAGTCAGTTTCTGTTCTTTGTGGAAACACTGAGACTCGACAGACGACAGCAGGTGGGTGCTGCTTACAGAGGAAGGGGCAAACTTAAGTGACTGTCTGCGAGGTGAAGAAGTGTCAAGGACGAGCTTTTCATGGTGTAAGGAATCCTCGGATAGTAATAGTAATAGTAATAGTAATGCGCTAATGCCCATTGAATTGAGTTTATACTGAAAACAGTGAGCGAGAAAGGATCAGGCTTTGTTAACTGAACATCTGAACACAGTTTTGTATAATATTCAGTTTTTTGAGCATCACCTGTCTCAGGTTTTCTAGGATAAAGAAACACACTGTTGCTTATCTTTAAGGTTGAACATGTAAACAAAGATGAAAATCTGTGTATTTCACATGTAGCCTACAGTACAGTACAAATTAATAACTAGTGCCTAGTAAACAGGAAATAGTAGATTTCAAATTCAAATATAGAAGTGCATCTGAAACTATTACATTTAGCAGGAAAATTTGAAATTTCTTTTAAAAAAAGTCTGCTTTCATATTTCTTTTCAAACAGGATTTATTTAGACAGCATGGTGACACGGTGGTTAGCACTGTTGCCACACAGCAAGAAGGTCCTGAGTTCAACCACCATCAGGCTCCTTCTGTGTGGACTTTGCATGTTCTCCCCAGTTTCTCCGGCTTCCTCCCACAGTCCAAAGACATGCAGTTAGTGGGGATAGGTTAATTGATCAATAGGTCACCATAGGTGTGAATGCGAGTTCGAATGGTTGTCTGTCTCTGTGTGTTAGACCTGCGATAGAGTGGCCACCTGTCCAGGGTGTACCCCGCCTCTTGCCCTATGACAGCTGGGATAGGCTCCAGTGCCCCCCGTGACCCTGAAAAAGGATAAGCGAATGGGTGGATGCTTTCATATTTATTTATTTCCAAACCCCTTGTAGCAACCAATCCAGCACCTGGGAAGCAGTGCATAGAGACAGTACCTGGCTCAAGAGTCCCTTAGAGTAGTAGAGCTATCCCTGCCACATTCATTACACATATAGTTAAATCCAGCATTTCAAGTCTGTTTTTGGTTTTGATTGTGATGATTATGGCTTATATCTTATGAAAATTAGAAATCCAGGATCTCAAAAGACTTAGATCAAGGATTTACCGTAGAGAGATGTCCAACTTCTGAAAGGTATGTTCATTTATACTTGGCTGTGGGACCTTTACCAGAAATGACTGCATCATATCAGCAGGAGGCTGAAGCCACAAGATTGTGGCACTGCTGAAGTGTTATTGAAGTCCAGTTTCTTTGATAGCGGCCTTCAGCTCGTCTGTTTTGAGTCGGTTGTTTCTTATCTTCCTCTTGACAATAGCCTATTAATTCTCTCAGAAGTTCAGGTCAGACAAGTTGGCTGGCCAGTCAAGCACAATAATAATCTTCTTCTTCCTCTCTTGGCTGCTCCCTTTAGAAGTCACCACAGCAGCTTTAGCTCCATTTCACCATATCTCTAGCATCCTCTTCTGTCACACCAACCCTCTGTATGTCCTCCTTCACTACTACATGAATCTTCTCTGTGGTCTCCTTTTTTTATCCTGCCTGGCAGTTGTCCAGTATATCCACTGTCCCTCCTCTGCACATTACCAAACCATCTCAGCCTTGCCTCTCTAACTTTGTCTCCAAACCACTCCACCTGAGCTGTCCCTCTGATCATTTCTAATGAAAGTTTCAACTCTGCCACCTGCACGTCTTTTTGTCAATGCTACCAAACCAAACATAAAAGAAGGTCTCACTGCCATCTTGTAAACCTTGTCTTTCACTCTTGCGCTGATCCTTGTGTCACAAACCTCTTTGTGAGGCAGCTCAGCTCAGCTTCCTTGTCTCTTCCGTCACTCGCTTCCTCTTCCCGCTTTCCAAGGTGATCCTAAACACTTCCATCCAATGCTGATTAGCTACATTATCTCCTGACACCACCTTGCAGTCTCCAGTCTGTTTCAGATTGCAACTTCTGCATAAGAAGTAGTCCCCATGTGTGTACTTTCCTTCACTCTTAAACATCAACCTATGTTCTTCCCTTTTCTTGACATATGTGTTCATCACAGCCATTTCCAGCCTTTTCATCTTCTGCATTTCTCTCCCTGACACCACACCTATCCAACACATCCTCATGTTCCTTTACCTACATGTCTATTAAAGCTCCAATCACCACCCATTGGGGACGGTCTCTCCTCCTTCATGCAACTTACTCCAGAATCATATTTTTCTTTCTCAAGCTTGGTAACGATATGTTCAAGAAAATACTCAGCAGTGGTTTTGGCACTCTGGTGGAGGTGCTCAGTCCTGGAGACAAATTCTTAAAAATATATGCATGAAATTGTGTTTTGCATGCCAGCGAAGGGAAATGAGAATATTTTCTTTTATATCCACAGATAAACATAAAATCCCTTAAAGTCACACACAGAACAGAGTCAGGACCATGTGTATCAGGCTGATGCTATAGATCGGTGACTTTAAAGCGCAGATGAACTGTTTTTAAAGATTGATGAACAAGATGGCAAATGGACCATGAGACGTTCATGTGTGACGTGAAGATTTTGACCTTTAATTATTGCACTCCATTATGCTAACCACTTTAATTTCTGATGAAGGCAGGATGGTACAGCATATTGAAAATCAACCAGACTGCAGTGTTTTTGGCCATCTGAAACCTATTTCCTAATGATGTGGTGCCAGTGTAAAGCACAGAACCTGCTAAATACATAAGAAAATAGAAAAGAATAGTGCCAGTGCCAAATGATTGGCAGATGAAGCCTCTGTACCGGCACTGTTGCTAGAAAAACAGCTACATAATGAGCACCGCATAAGGGCAATTCATGATTTTCTACACACTGGAACTTGTTTGTAAAAGGCTGCTTCACCCCTTCAGCTTCCATTGAACTCAAACCAGCTGGCAGCCTTTTAGATCTCATTGTGGGCAAGCCCTGCACAGCCAGTTTAGCTTTAGCAGCGGCAGCCCATTCAAAGTTATGCACGCGAGCTCCAGAGTGAACCTCACAGAGGAGAAGGCACAGCAAAAAGAAATGGAAAAAAAGTTACGGAAATTCCACAGTAACAACAACATGGCTGTAAATTTCTGCTCGATCCCAGCGGGGAGCAGACACCTCGGCTAAGACGCTGAGATTGATGACACTGACACTTTGATCTCTGAACCGCTGCAGTGACATGTGACTTGAAACACTCCTGACCCCACGTCACAGCTGCACAGGAAGAGCTTCAGTTCAACTCACTGAACTTTACAGAAGAGATATGTGAGGGTGAAGGCTGATAATAATTAACATATAACCTATGCAGGTATGTGATGTTGTTATAGTCCAAAACAGAAACCATAACATCTCTGAAATTCAGAAAAAGTCAGTCGTTCACGGTGAACAAACTCAGTCTTGTGATAAAGAATTAATATTCAAGAGCGTGACCGAACCATTAACTTAAAAAGTGTTCAGAGAAATTTGCTTGCTGTAGACTTTTCTTTTTATTAAGATCAGCACCTTGATGAGTTCAGGAAGCACCGTCTTGCATTTTGAACAGATTTACCTTGTTTTCCGATCTGGTTGAGATGAGCACGTTTTTGCAGCACTTTCCTCTGAGCATTCTAATTTGAGGTATTTGGGTCAAATGCAACTTTGATGCTCAACTCTTTCAACTTCATCTGAACCTAATATCCCCTCCATAAGTCATCCCTGGAGTGGATTCAAAGGTAAGATAAACAGCTTTGTGTTGGATCCATACAAATTGCCTAGCAGCTTTATCTAAGTTATTGTTCGGAGGTATGTCTAAAATTAAAACCTTATCTAACATTTAAACTTTTTATCCGCAATACGAACATCTGCAATACAGCTATACATGAGTGTGTGTCTTTGTAATATAAAAAGCTTGAGATCGACAAATATGAATATGTATGCTCACAGAAAGTACATTTTTGCATTTTCCCGCAGTTCACAGGTCAAAAATGCCACCTCTTCTCGCTTCCTCCTGGCTTTTCTTCCTCTTTCTCTCTCCAACTCCTCTTCCTCCCACCTTATTCTCCGTTTATACCTTCCTCTTCCACCTCTGCTTCCTACATCCCATTGTTTTTCTGCCCTGAATCCTGTGAAGGCTAAATTTAGCTGAGGATTCTTCTGCAGGGATCAGTGATTGCGTTGCTTTCCGAGGACGCCCTCGGTGTTTGCAGGAAGTAGTTCAGTCTAATCTTGTTTTTTACGGTGTGGGACTTTTGCTGGAATTTTATTTTTAAGTATGTGCAAGAACAAAATACACCCTGCTTAAAACCATTCTGTGCATCAATATTGTACAGTTACAACAGCGTAGCCCACTCAAGTTTAAAATGTCAGCAAGCTTATATCTGATCAGCAATAAATCAATGGCAAATAGTTTATTTACTTCTGCTTTCCATTCAAAGTATATCATGTCTTCTAGTGCCTGAAACAGCCTGAAGTCAGTATTCAACCCTTTAAGTATTTGTTTTATCTTTTGTATCTTATTTTTTAAAATAAATAAATTAATTAATATTGTATTATTATTTTTATTTAGTTAGTTTTTATTGCCCTTTAAGGATGTTAATGGTTTCATCACCTAAATATAAAGTAGATATCTCCCCACCTACAGTCAGTATTGGTTACTTACATGCCGCAACTTTCCTTTGCACTTATTTTAATGTTGTCTACAGTAATGAAAGCTCTGAAAAGCCATAATTCATCCATCCATCCCCTTCCACTTGTCAGAGTTATGTTTCAGCTGCAGGCTATCCCAGCGATGATGAGGGCTGGGGTATCGCCTGGACAGGGTTATTTTTTCTTTTAAAAAAAGCATCTCAGGTTACAGGTATGTTATCAGACATAAAATTATTAAAGGGACATTCCAGCGTTTCATTCTGATTCTATTCATGGGTGTGTTCCACTTACTCAGAATAATCCCCTGAGTTCATCGGAAGTTTCCATCTGTTTATTTGCAGATTTTAAAATTAGAATGTGGGGATGGAGGTGGTTGGAGCCTAAATGCAGCTTGAATGAAAATGAAAAAAACTTCCACACCAGTTCAGAAAAGATGATGCAAAAGAGGCTAATTATAACAGATATTTATTTATTTATTTGAAAAATGTAACTCCTGACTCCTGTACAGGTGGCTGATTTTCTGCTATGCTGGTAGGTTTAAATTTAAAATATCACCCACACTTCCCTGCATGTCAGACATATCTCAACTTCTTCATATTTTCTGACTCATATGTCAGAATAAAAATGGGGAAGTAGGGAAGTTATATAACTAAAATTTTCAGTTTAGTCCTGACTGGGGCCAGTGGTGCAGCTACATCCATCCAGCACGCCACAATTCAGCTGGAGCCTCACCTAGGGTGAGCGCCAGGCTACACCCTGGACAGGCTGCCAGTTTATCAATGGGTTATTTTACTTAAAGGAAAAAAACACCTCGGGATAGAAATGTCTGACGTGACACGGAAGGTACATTTAATGAAAAAATTATTATTTTTATTATTATTATTATTATTATTATTATTATTATTATTATTATAAAGGCACATGAATGCTAAACAATAAAACCTGAAGATTGAGCTGTTTTTTGTTTTTGTATATTGCAGCATGTGCCTCCAGATGTGAGGCTGACACACAGATCGATACTCTGTCTGAATACTTCCAGTGTACAAACACACTGGAGCTGCTACACCTTCTGTGTGCACACAGCTTTAGAAATAGTTACCCTGTTTTTTTCCAAAGGTAAAAGACTTTGTTTACAAGTTGCCTTTAAAGGTCAGTCGTCAGCATGCACAAACAGAAATGTGAAAATCAGTCTTCTTTAGCTGTGTTAGCTGTTTCTTGCTATTTTAGTCTTTATGCTTATCCTAACTTTAGCTCTAAAGTTGCATGCAGGCATGAAAGTGGCACTGATCTCCGCATACAGCTCTTGGTTAAAAAAAAGTTTATTTTTAAACTATTTTTGGTGGGAATGCTGTAATGTAGTTACTCCTGTTTGATAAAAGTAAAGGTTAAGCTGTAAACTAGTTGATCCACAATGTTTTTCCCTTTTATTTATTTTAAAACTGATTTACTGTTTAACAGGAGTGTGGCTAAAGGGGGGGCGTGCAGGGTCCGTGCACCGTTTGTGCTCCAATATGATGTATTCTTCAAATTACTGATGAAAAATAATACACTTTAAAACCGCTGATAAGTATGTAAGCAAATTTTATTTATAAGAGCTTTTCACAGACAACCAGTCACAAAGTGCTGTACAAAAAACTAAAATCGACATGAACATTAAGTGCCTAAATAAATAAATAAGGCACAGTAAAATAAATAGGTGGTTTTATAAAAGTAAATAATAATCCAATTAAAAATAATTCTCAACAGAAAGCCTGTTTACGCAGAAAAGTATTTGTAGTGGTAAGCTGTTTCAACGCCCTGGTTCCACACAGTGAAAGACTATGTCCCCTTTAGTCTTCAGTCTGTATGGGGAACAGCTCACAAGTTTTGAGTCTGTGAACGGAGACAATTAGTCCAACGTGGTAAACAGTGCTTTACAATAATCTAAACGTGATGACAAATGCATGAACAATTTTTTCCAGTTTCGGTGACGAGACCGTTTGTCACAATTCAGAAATGTTCCTCGAATGAAAGAAACAGCACCAAGACAAAGATTTTACATGTGGGTCGAAGCCCAGACAAGAATCAAATATGAGATGAGAGATGATGAGATGAGATAGCCTTTATTTGTCAGTTGCAGGTCTTTTGCCCACAACCGAGATGACAGACCTTGCCGACCGTACATACAATACACAAACATCACATTGGGGAGACAGGTCAGGCTAGGTAGCGAGGAAAAAAAACATTGAAATGTGTAACACAAAAGGATAATACAGGCATGCACAGATATCAACACACCATAACACAATAAACACAGACAAGCAACATGGGAAAGTGTTGCAATCTTTCGACTGCGCCTCCAGCTGACCCGATGTCCACATCATGGGGGAGGTAAGCGTTGGAGGTGGCGTTGGATCCGGGGTAGGGAGGATGATGCGTCGGTGAGTGCTTATCAGTATCAGTATATGTATGTGTGCGTGTCCATAGTTCAGCTGAGACAGTGTCCTTCGCCCTGCCAGGCTAAGTAAACAGTCTTCCAGCCAACCCAGGTGGCCTTGCATGGAATGGGAAGGAACAGACTAAACACAGTCGTTACACACCAAGATTTCAAATGTTGGGCTTAGCATTGGACAAAAAGAAGCAAGAACCTGACTGAGAATGTAGTTCAGGAGGAGCTGTAATTATGGCTTCAGTGTTGTTACTGTTTAAAACAAGCTAATTGCTAGAGAGCCAATCAGTAACCTGAGTTAAGCAGTGGACTACCTATCCATCTGATCAGGCTAAAAAGACATATGCAGCTGAATGTTATCGACATAGAACTGATAAGAAATGTCATTAGAACATTGAATAATGCCAGCTACAGGAGGCATGTAGAAAGAAAACAATAATGGACCCAAAACTGAAGCCTGCAGGTCAAGGAGGCAATGTTAAAACTTGTTCGTTCAAACAGACAAGGTCCTGTCAGGTATGTAAGAAGAAAACCAGTCTTAGGCAGAGCCACATACACCAGCCAAAACCTTAAGTCTAATAAGTAGGCTTTTATGATCAGTGGTCTGCACTTAGATCAAGCAAAAATAATTACAGAACAGTCATCTGCAACAGAAGCCATTAAAAGATCATTACAGACCTTCAAGAGAGCGGTCTCAGTCTCAGATCTGCTTCTCTCCAAGGCCAAAGAAGCCAAGCAAACTGACTCTCTACTCCTGCTTCCTCCAATGAGGCACCCAAAGTAAAAGCAAACTTAATGGCAAGGTATGCTGGGTGCTTTCCACATTTTTTGATGCAGCGCACTCTTTGTACCTGATTTTACCCTGGTCGAGGAATACCTGTTTTTCCCTAGGGACAGGCTGTTGGCAGATGTTACGAACCCCTCTCTAGGCCTGTGTGACTGACATCTGACTCCCTTGACTAGCAAAGATGAATTAAAACCAAAGGATGAGTTTAGTTCTGCAACTCAGTAGGATTATATAGCAAATTTTTATCGTTGTTACCAGGATACTTTTTCTTGACTCAGCTGTAGCAATTAGCTGCCCCTGCCTGAGCCTGGTCCTACCAGAGGTTTCTTCCTGTTAAAAGGCAGTTTTTCCTTCCCACTGTCACCAAGTGCCTGCTCATAGGGAGTCATTTGATTGTTGGGGTTTCTCTTTGCCACAAGTAAAATTAGAACTCGGAGAGTTTTCAGCCAATTTTCCGGTAGTTTGGCTTTGTGTTTATTTCTGAAAAAATTCAGCATTTCCATTGCAGCCCATGGATTGGTTCACATGAAGTGCCATCCCTCCAAAGTTGGTAGGTGAAACTGAAACACAAACTCTATTTGTATGTATTTATTTAAATGTGTTAGTGTCCTTTAAAAAACAAGGAATTGTGGAAACACTGGTCTTCTCAGATGGCAATGAGAAAGCCCCTAACATGAGATACCAGTCTGACTCATTCAGGCTCTCTCCCTGTCCCTGCATGAAAGCAACAACAACAGCAAGAGGGAGGCAGAGTGGTGACACCAAGGTAACAGAAGTGTCTCTCTCTCTGTCTCTCTCTCACACACACTTGTCCCCATCACGTCTCAGGACATCAAATTACATAACTTTAATTTTCTGACTAACCTTAAACAATTACCACTACTTGTTGGATTCCCAACCTTAAGCTACTTCTTCATCCTTAAACTAAACCATCTGTTAACAGAGACCTGCCCAGAAGGAGAATGAGTCCCATAAAGCTGACTCTTTAAGTGCATTTAAGTCGCCACAACACAAGTAATACAAGCAGACGCACGTTTAGCCTGCCACTGTGCTCAGGACTGCACCTATGTGCTGATTTGATGATTTGACCATAAGAAGGAGAGAGAGAGAAGGAGAGGGAGAGACTCAATTTTGTGTCACCATAGCAACGGGGCGACTGTAGAGAAATCTGGTCCTCTCTTGTAATCTCTTTTTAAATCATCTTTGAAAAGATGGGATGGCTCGGTGACAATATCTGTGAGTGTGTGACGAGTTGGGGGGGTTCAGAAAATGAATCTCTGCAGTAATTGTGACCCATGTCTCTCTTCGTACTTTCTTCCCCTCACACACACACACCCTTCACTTCTTTCCCCTTTTGTCAGTGTATAGATTTTCTCTCGGCGCTGGCCTTGTCTTCCTCCCTGCACAACGCCACGTTTCAGAATAGCAATCAGCCAGCCTCATTTGCCCCCCCACCACCCACCCACTCCCCCCTCGTCTCCTCATGTACCAGAGAATACTTATGCTCTCAAGTCAAAGGCTGCTCCCCTAAGGTGTCTGGGCTTCCTTCATGGGCTAAATTAGATATTTAAGTGGTTCGATGCTTTTGTTGCAGCTTGGCCGGCAGGAAACCACAACAACAAAAAAGAGGCGCCGATTAAAACAAACTGCGTTGACACACGCGGCAAAGTTGAACTTGAAATCATGTTATTGTTTCATGTTCCCTTTCTCTCCCGCTGCCTTTATCGCCGTCTTTTCTTTCACTCCCTTGCGCTCTCTCCCTCTCTCAAGCAAGTAATTATGTTGTAGTGTAAATCTGAATTCTGCTTTCTGCTTGCAGGGACAGAAAAAAAGCTCACAATTTTGCTGACATGAGCAGCATTGTAACTTCTCGAGGGGCAGCCTTTGCGCTATCAATGAGTCACCGTCTGCCTCTGGTTTAGTGAAAGCTAAGACTAACACAACTAGCACAGGGTTTAGGGATGTTATTAAAAATAGGGGTGGGAAAAAATGCACGCTTTAACAAGGCATTCTGATTCTTTTTCTCTTTCTCTTCGTGTTCCTCAGTTGCAGGATTGTTGCATCATATTAGAGTTAATTTAAGTGCTGAGCTCAGACTGACTCATGCGGCAGGGCGCAGAAGGTTACTTGAAATTATAATCCGTTTTTAATTACTGATTGATTGCGTGCTTAACACTTCAGTCAGCACAGGAGACTGTTAGACGGCTCTGTTCAGCCATGTGTGAGAGTCATCAAACAAGTATTCAGAGAATCCCTGTCTTTGAGCCTTTTTTTTTTTTCCTTCTCCCCACTCTAATAACAGCCTTTGGAGTTTCACAAAATATCAGCTGCCTTCTCTTTCTTTTGTTTTGTTTTTATCTTCTTCCTCTTTAGAAAAAAAAATCTCTTCTTATGCTGTCTCTGTGTCTCGACGTTATGCACAGGCCAGGGCTGTGCAGCCGCTGCACAGTCCCCAGCCTTGTTAATATTTCACATGGTTGGAAGTCAGAGCAGACTCCTGGTTTTTCTCTCGAAAGGAAAGACATCTCCTCATTTAACCCCGGGCACCCAATCTCCATACTAACCAGCCAAGCCAAGGGTTTGACTAGAGACACACTGATTGTTGCAGTGCAGTCCCCTGTTGTTCACCCCCACCCACCCCCTCAGCAGTCTTCTGCACATTTTTTTTCGTTTTTACTTTTCAACATGACTAAACTCCAAAATATTTAGCTGCTGCAGAATCATAACCAACGCTGCTAAGCACATTCAGAGGTATGACTTGCTGCAAAAACCAGTTAAAAAAAACTAAAACCAAACTGTTGTGATTCTTGTAATGTAAGCCGCTTCAGCCTGAGTATAGCGTGAGGCAGATATACTTTGTATCTGCATCAGCTGCCATCAAATGAATGTGATTCATCACTTTGTGCAAAATGCAGTGTTTATCTTTCCTGTTTTTTTTTGTTCTCGTGTAAAGTCATTATCTCTTCTGAAAATAAGTTATTTTTGCTGAACAAAGTCTTTATTAAAACTTCCAGGTGTTATGTGAATACAAGAAAAGTCACCTTTTAGATTCAAGATTCATTTAAGCGCCTTGAGGCGACTTTTGTTGTGATTTGGCGCTATATAAATAAAATTGAATTGAATTGAATTGAATTGAATTTATTGTCAATAAAACAATATACACAGTAGGGCTGCCACAAACGATTATTTTCATAGTCGACTAGTCACCGATTATTTTTGCGATTAGTCGACTAATCAGATCATGCATCCATTGGACGTACAACCTACAGCTTATTGCACCAGCATGCATCTGCTCTTATATAACTATCATTAGCTTACAGCTTTAAGTGTTTAAGGTATGTGCTAACTAAAAATAAAGACAAGATGACAGTTTATTAAATTTTAATGAAGTTTGCAGATTGTTTCGGTGAAGTTTAATAAACTCCTTGCTATCTAAAATATAACAGGACACCGGAGTATATTCTTGAGCATCTCACACTTCTGATAATCAGTTGTCTGCTTGACGTTTATTCAGCTGTGTAAAAACTATAACTTTAATCTCAGCCAAACGATTTACTCAGGAACAAATAAAACACTAAAAAAAAGCCAAACAATATTATTTTTAAGTTATCTAAGTGACTTATATATCATGTTTAACCTGAGTAGCGAAAGACGGCAGTGGGTTTGAAAACGATTTGCCGGGAGTCCGGTGTTCTCACGGGCTCTAGTTGCCCCTGGCTCGCTATCGAGCTAGTGGGTAACAGACGTCTCTGAAAACGTCGGAGCGCTTTTGAAAATATGTGGTGTCTTGATAAACTGAGCAGATCTTTGACGTTTACACAGTTACATTCTCGCCTGAAAATATGTTAAACGTTTATTTTGTGACCCAGAAAGAATAATAAGAGTAATATTAAAACTAACTAGCTGCCGCTATTGTTGGAAACGGAGCAGGGCGCTATGGATTCTGGGACACAGCTTCTTCTTTTTTTAATGGCAGCTGGCATCCTTGTACATGCAGTGCTGCCATCTTCTGTTTCAGTCCGTTATTACACTCTTAAATCCTACTACTTATTCCTGCGTCTTTTGGGATCTTACAAGCCTCAAACAACGCGTCGACTATTAAATTAGTTGTCGACGATTTTAATAGTCGACGTAATCGTGATTAGTCGACTAATCGTGGCAGCCCTAATACACAGTATACAGCGTACCGAAAATTAAACAAATATAAAAGATATATCTCCAAGTGATATAAAACTAGGAATTACAAATAAATAATAATTTGCTTTTATACGTGAAAACACAAACTAAGTGAATCACAACACTACAGTGTTTTAGAATTAATTCACAATTAAACAGCGATTCCCTTTTGTGCAGTCAAAAATAGCCAAATTGCTTTTTTAATTACGACCAGGAAACGATGGAGGGATGAGAAACGCTTCTTTTCTGCCAAATCAGCACATAATGTGTCTGAAATTATATCTGCAGTTGAGACTTTTGAAGCTCATTGGAGTTTTCCTCTTCTCCCCAGTTAAACCAATCACATTTTGCCTCAGCATCTCTTATTCTGCCAATCATTTTTCCCAGCTACACTCCACCTGGGAATGCTCCTGTGGCTCATGGCATTACTACCCCCTTAAACTGACGGCATCACAATGGAGTTTAATCACCACGTATTTCTTCAGTTATTCCATACTGTGCGCACATCAAATAAATCATTTACGCCTTCTCTTTAAGCATCTTTCTCATTTAAGCCTCTTGTGATTGTTATGCTGATTAGTTATCTAGCCTGCAAATTGTTATACAGTGTAGATTTCCTGGCAATGGAAGATGTGCGACTTTGGTAGTTAAATAAGAATGAAATTGAAAAACTAATCTGAGTCGAGGTTTAAAAATTGTTGCTCTTATACTGTGCATCAGACTGGTGTCTGCTTATGCATCATGAAGCACATCACATTATATACATGGTTTAAATTAGGGAATATTTTATTGGTATAAAAACCAACTGTCAATCTGGTAGGAGAGACTGGTAAGGAAAATATATATTTTATTTGTTGCTGTGAAATTGATTGCTAAAGCACCAAATGACCCCCCACAGATGACTGCACTCCTCACGCTATCACTAAGGGACAGTCCAGCCACCCTTTGGATTCTCATTTCCACTGTTTGTATCTAAAATCTCATTCTTTTTGGTCACCACCCAGAGGTTGGTGAGGGCAGGGACGCAGACCAACCAGTAAACCAAATACTTCTTCATGCTTCTTCACCGCAAGTGACCAGTACAGATGCAGCTCTGTCTGTAAATTTCCCACTCACCTCACTCATGACCAAGAACCTGAGATACTCATAATCCTCCACCCTGCAGCAACTTATTTCTGGCCTGGAGTGGCCACTCCACCCTTTACAACCTAAAAACCAAGGCCTCAGACTTGGGGATGCTAATTCTAATTCCTTCCATTTCACACTATGCTGCGGACATCTGCAGTGTGCGCTGGAGGCCATCACCTGATGAAAGCACATCATCAGCAAAAAGCAGAGACAAGAGCCAAAGTGGAAGCCTTCTGCCACTCGACAATGCCTAGAATTTCAGATACTGCCGGAGTCACTGGGCAGGATGCTCTCTAGGATCCTGCAAAGTGATTCCAAAAAGTCTGGGTACTCTGAATTGTCAATTGGCACACAAAATATATAGCTTCCTTTTTTTAAAATATATGATTACTAAATATTTTTCAGTTATTTTACTATTTGTATTTATTTAGATAAAATAATTTATACACATTAATTGTATTTTTTATTTGTATTATAGTTCAGTACAGAGCATAGCTGCTCTTTCCTGTTTTATTATATTAAATAGATAGCTAGAGGGCAAGACTTGGTACAAAGACTTGTCCAAATCACAACAGCCGTCGCCTTACTATGCTTTAAACTATAAGGTAAAGATGGTACAATAATACAGGGAGTGCAGAATTATTAGGCAAGTTGTATTTTTGAGGAATAATGTTATTATTGAACAACAACCATGTTCTCAATGAACCCAAAAAACTCATTAATATCAAAGCTGAATGTTTTTGGAAGTAGTTTTTAGTTTGTTTTTAGTTTTAGCTATTTTAGGGGGATATCTGTGTGCAGGTGACTATTACTGTGCATAATTATTAGGCAACTTAACAAAAAACAAATATATACCCATTTCAAATATTTATTTTTACCAGTGAAACCAATATAACATCTCCACATTCACAAATATACATTTCTGACATTCAAAAACAAAACAAAAACAAATCAGCAACCAATATAGCCACCTTTCTTTGCAAGGACACTCAAAAGCCTGCCATCCATGGATTCTGTCAGTGTTTTGATCTGTTCACCATCAACATTGCGTGCAGCAGCAACCACAGCCTCCCAGACACTGTTCAGAGAGGTGTACTGTTTTCCCTCCTTGTAAATCTCACATTTGATGATGGACCACAGGTTCTCAATGGGGTTCAGATCAGGTGAACAAGGAGGCCATGTCATTAGTTTTTCTTCTTTTATACCCTTTCTTGCCAGCCACGCTGTGGAGTACTTGGACGCGTGTGATGGAGCATTGTCCTGCATGAAAATCATGTTTTTCTTGAAGGATGCAGACTTCTTCCTGTACCACTGCTTGAAGAAGGTGTCTTCCAGAAACTGGCAGTAGGACTGGGAGTTGAGCTTGACTCCATCCTCAACCCGAAAAGGCCCCACAAGCTCATCTTTGATGATACCAGCCCAAACCAGTACTCCACCTCCACCTTGCTGGCGTCTGAGTCGGACTGGAGCTCTCTGCCCTTTACCAATCCAGCCACGGGCCCATCCATCTGGCCCATCAAGACTCACTCTCATTTCATCAGTCCATAAAACCTTAGAAAAATCAGTCTTGAGATATTTCTTGGCCCAGTCTTGACGTTTCAGCTTGTGTGTCTTGTTCAGTGGTGGTCGTCTTTCAGCCTTTCTTACCTTGGCCATGTCTCTGAGTATTGCACACCTTGTGCTTTTTGGCACTCCAGTGATGTTGCAGCTCTGAAATATGGCCAAACTGGTGGCAAGTGGCACCTTGGCAGCTGCACGCTTGACTTTTCTCAGTTCATGGGCAGTTATTTTGCGCCTTGGTTTTTCCACACGCTTCTTGCGACCCTGTTGACTATTTTGAATGAAACGCTTGATTGTTCGATGATCACGCTTCAGAAGCTTTGCAATTTTGGGACTGCTGCATCCCTCTGCAAGATATCTCACTATTTTTGACTTTTCTGAGCATGTCAAGTCCTTCTTTTGACCCATTTTGCCAAAGGAAAGGACGTTGCCTAATAATTATGCACACCTGATATAGGGTGTTGATGTCATTAGACCACACCCCTTCTCATTACAGAGATGCACATCACCTAATATGCTTAATTGGTAGTAGGCTTTCAAGCCTATACAGCTTGGAGTAAGACAACATGCATGAAGAGGATGATGTGGACAAAATACTCATTTGCCTAATAATTCTGCACTCCCTGTAAATAGAAAACCCCAACAATCAGACGAGCCCCCTTGAGCAAGCACTTGGCGACAAGGGGAAGGAAAAACTCTTTTAACAAGAAGAAACCTCCAGCAGAACCAGGGTCAGGGAGGGGCGTGATTGATTGGGTGTGAGGGGAGGAAGACGGGACAAAAGACACGCTGCAGAAGGAGCCAGAGATTAATAATAAACAATTAAATACAAAGTGAACAAAGTGTTGTGTAAACACAGAGTTAAAAAGGGGAGTGCATCATGGGAAGACTTGCATGTTAGGTTAATCGGTGGTTCTAAATTGGACATAGGTGTGAATGTGAGTGTGCGATAGACTGGCAGCATGCCCAGGATGCACCAGCCCCCCACAAGTGATAAAATTAACCTTCACACGAACCTTTTACTGAATTAGGGTGGGCAGCTAAACAGCCAAATATCCCAAATGTCCCAACAGCAGCCTAAATCCCCACAGCACATGAATTACATGCCATAAACATCCCAGGGTCATTGGTCTTGCTCCAGGTGTAACACCAGCCCAAGTGCTGCTAACTGGAGCCGTTTCTAGAATATTCTGGCAGCTATATATGGCCCAGAGCTGGCCTGCGTCCTGTCTTCTGATGCCAGAACCCAGATGAGTGCACCAACACTCAGCTGCAACTGGCCTGATTCTGGCTAAATACCAGGCACATTTACCATAAACAAATGAGAACATGTTCAATAAGATTGGCAGTCTTTACTGGACGCTACATTTCACATTGTGCACCACAGGGTCAAATCTCGCTCACAGCGTACGTGCCGGTTTGCTTTATGACACAAAGCAGAAGACAGACTGATGCCAGCACAAACAGAACTACTGCTTCAGAGTTTCTCACAAAGGCAGATGGTAGAAGGAGTGAAAGACAGATGGAAAACCACTTACTAACTGTTTATCCTCTTCAGTAAAGTAGAAGGGAAAACATTTGCCCGAACACGCAACATTTTTTGGTGAGGGGAGGTTTCCTGTTAAAAAAGATTTAAGGTTTATTGGTTTATGGGAAATGTGCTGTTAATTTAGAGAAACATTAGCAGTGACAGCATCACTGGTGCGAGGATCAGGTTACCAATCATCTTCGCCACGGTGTCATCTGTTTGCAGTAATTATACAAAAATTTCACAGATAGTTCGGAAGTAAACAGTGCTGTGTGTCGAGAGAAATATCAACCATTTCATAAAAAACACGTTTATTTTTTTTAACACTGGATTAAAGCCGCGAGTAAAACTGCACACAGCCAGAGAGCTGGGTGTAAAAAGGATGAACTGCAGCAATGCATTTAGAAAACCAGATTCCATTTAATGCAGTCAGTCTGCTCTTCCGATACATGATAATGAAGACTCCGGGGATCCTGTGACCTCAACAATAGAATACAGGTCAAAGGTCACAGGAGAGCGGCAGCTCATGATGATAATCGTCTCACTTTGCCTTTTATGATTCCTGAGGTGAATTCGTGGGACGCAGACGTATGTCTCTCTTCTTTTCTTGCTGTCCCATCAGGCTCTAGCATTTTAGGATTACTAATACATCTCACCGGTATAGAGAAGCATCGGACGAGAGAAAAAGTTCATGCTAGCAGGCCCACCTAGTAGTGATGGGATTTCCGGCTCTTTTTGGAGAACCGGATCTTTCGGCTCGGATCACCAAAAAGAGCCGGCTCTTTCAGCTCCCAACCGGCTCTTCAGGTTGTTTTGTTGCTTTAATTAATTTATTATTAACAATAATATAAAATTATGCACAAAAAGAATTGCTAATGGAAAAAAGGGTTTTTATTTATATATGTTTACATATAAATATATACGGTGGCCCCTAGAGACAAAGCACGTACAAACTCCGAAAAGCACGTACAAATTCCAAAACACATTTCTAGCGGTAACTGAACTTCCAAAACAGAGCTACCTAGATAACTTAAATAACACAATTGAAAGCATATGTGTATTGTTTGTGTATTTATACACAAGCACTCACATAGTTTCAAATAATTAAAAAAAAATGTTCATTTACCTGTTACTACCACACACCAAATCCACTAGGTAACAAAAGCTCAACACTGCGCCTAGCATCCTGGAGCACTTCTGTTGTCTTTTGTACGTGTTTTGAAGTTTTTGTGTTTTGGAGTTTGTACGTGTTTTGGAGTTTTTACGTGTTTTGGAGTTCGTACGTGCTTTGTCTCTAGGGGCCACCGTAAATATACTTTTATTTATTCACTCCACATAAAATTTAATAAATAAATCATATAATACAAAAACCAACTACTTACATTTCAACTTTTAACTATTTAAATTTTCAGCTTTTTCCTTTTAAGTTTAAAGTTAAACAATACAAAATACTGCAAACCACAGCTAATTAAATATAAATTATAATATGAAAACAAAAAGAACATGCATACTCTCTGTCATATGAGCCTGCATGAATAAACTTTCTGAATCCTTTATCATCCGCAACTGAAAATAGTTGTGGATGATTACTATACCTTTCTAATGTGACGTTGTTGTCCCTGGCTCTCTTTTTCTCTCTTTCCCTCCTGCTCTGTTCCTGTGCTCCTGCAAGTGTAACTACCGCCCCTCCCCCCTCTTCCCAGCGCAAAGCACAAGGCTCGCGTGGGGAGTGAAGCGGAAAAAAAGTGCGAGAGAGAGAGAGAGAGAGGGTGAGAGAAAGGGGAAAAAAAACCCATTGGGAGCCCACTTCAAAGATCCGGCTCAAAGAGTCGTTTGTTCGCGAACAACACATCACTAGTTTTTACTTGTTTTGTATGGCGTTATTTTTGTGCCACTATTCTGAGCGCACGTAAAAAGAAATTGCAGGTGCAAGTGTTGCATTTTGAGGAGAAATTTATTTTGAGCGAAGAAAAGCTAAATTTGAGTGAACAAAATTCATTGCTGCGTGCAAAAAATGTATTTCAGTGTTTGCTATTATCCATACACACACACACACACAATAGCCGCGCCCCCTGTCGCTCAGTTTTTGCACTTGCTCTCAACATTTCTGCCTGTGCGGGCTCAACTCTTTCTGTACACCGTTATATTTGTGCCACAAAACCAGCCAATCAAGGACTTGGATGCAAAAAATATCTGATTGGCTGTTTTGGTCTCCAATCAGCTCGAAATGACAAAATGCAATATCCCAGAAACCATTTCGTCCAAAACTCAAAGTCGCAGTGGCGGCAGTGTTGCCAACTTAGCGACTTTGTCGCTATATTTAGCGAGTTTTCAGACCCCTTAGCTAAAAAAAAGACGTGAAAACGCGTATCGCTTTTACTCTCAAAAAGCAGCGGGTGCTGTAACGCAGTCAGTTCTTCTTTTACGCTTTTACTCTTATGCTGTTTTGTGGATCACAAGGTTTAAAACTACTTATAAACACACACACAAAGTAACTCCACCAGAGTGCCTATTTCGGGTCACTTTTGCCGGTCCAAGCCCGGGTAAAGGAGCAGGGTTGGAATTGTGACATTAAAAAAAACAATAATTGCTAAAATAAATTTAATTTGTAGTTCTAAATAAACTCTAAATGCATTTAGGGCGTTTTTTACTCACTTTATGTCTCTTCCACGATGTTATTTCTCTCTCCAACAACATAGGTTACAATTAGATTAGCATGACCAATTATGCAAATTAGGCGATGACGTCATTTAGCGACTTCTAGCGACTTTTAGGACAACCAATAGCGATTTTCCTTACTGAGGAGTTGGCAACACTGAGTGGCGGAAGAACACAGAGTAGCGGAGTTTGAAATATTACTCTGTCTGGGTCACAAAATAAACTTTTAAGATATTTCCATGCGAGAATGGTGCTGTGTAAACTTCAAATATTTGCTCGATTTATCAAGACATCACATATTTGCATAAGTGCTTTAACGTTTGCTTCAGGGTTTGTACATGCTTCGGAGTTTGTACGTGCTATGGAGTTTTTACGTGTTTTGGAGTTTGTACGTGCTTTGTCTCTAGGGGCCACCGTAAATATACTTTTATTTATTCATGCCACATAAAATTTAATAAATAAATCATATAATACAAAAAACAACTATTTACATTTCAGCTTTTAACTATTTAAATTTTCAGCTTTTTCCTTTTAAGTTTAAAGTGAAACAATACAAAATACTGCAAACCACAGCTAATTAAATATAAATTAAAATATGAAAGGGAGAGAAAGGGGGGAAAAAACCCACTCTAAGAGCCGTTTCATTCGCGAACGACACATCACTACCACCTAGCATACCACCTACATGCTGAATTTTGGAGACAAAGGAGCACATCATTAACTGATGACATTAATTTGTGTGACCGCTGGCTGCAGGCTCTGTGCATGACTGACAGATCACAGCAGTGTTTCCAGTCAGTTTGAAAGCCAAATGTAGCTGCTCGATCCTGCTCTGGCTTTTGATATTTAAAGTTCTACTTGCTATTTATTTAGCGTACCAACACCACTGTTGCCAAATACTGTAAACAAGTTAACTGTACAATTTACTCCAGGATTAATTGCATGTCAGGTAAAGATTCAAAATCCAAGATTCGAAATGTATATTTAACAATGGTCTGTGTGGTAGTCCACAGAATATCTGTAGTTAAGCAAGTTTACTGAAATGGGCTTGGATTATTAAGGCTGTAGGAACAAATATGAGCCAATCATGAACAAGCAGTTTTTGTAACATTAACAAAATAAAATGAAAAAGCCATACCAAAAAGATTATGGTGAGCAGCAACATGGGAGAGCTGTTGTTGGACCATACTAATGCATTATTGACATGGTTCGCCATGGTTTGCATAGTCTCAATAATCCAGATGGCTCCAAAATTACTCTTGTGGAAAAAAAAAAATTGTTTGTATCAGGGTCAATCATATAAAAGCTTTAAAGCAGCCACCTTCATATGCTGCTTGTGGGTCTTTCTGCATTCAGTTTTGTATTTATGACTGAAAAAAACTTGGGTTGAGATCATGTGACTGACATGTCCATTGAAGAATATCTTTGGACATTAACCACTGCACACAAGCAAACACACTATGTGTCATAATCTCTCTATCTGTCTCACTCATTCACAAATAATATCACCTAGCAGTAATCAATAATATCAATAGCATCATTCCAGCTTATGAATAACAATTCCAGTCAGAGTTCAGGGAAACTGACACATTTCAACTTGCCCACAAAAAATCCGAGACAGAATCAGCTTTGCTAAAGTGACAAAGATAGGTGCAGTGTCTATAAGCCTGGAACAAACGAGATAAGCCCATTGGATGGGGTCGAGGTACCAAACAAGCACACCTCATTTATAGAATTCCTCATTCAACAAGCATTTTCAATGGACTAGTTGGAATAGAAAGAAACAGCTGCTTTCTAGATATGCCACACACATTACAGCATGAGTGCACATTTTCAACATATGATTGGAAACAAATCTTGACAAAAAGAGAAAAGACAAACTACTTACCCATTGGAACTTCCTTTTTTTGGGCCTAATGCTAAGCAACGACATTGACAGCACCACTCAAATCCTAAATCCTGGTGCTCTGCTTGTCCTTTTTTCCACAGATGTCAAATAAAAAAGTCAGGAAGTACAAGTAATATACATCACACTGTGCCAACCTGTCGTCAAGGGCCGAGGGCTGACAGCATGTTAACTGGGCAGTTCCTTGATAGCTACCCCGCCAAAAGTTACGCCTTCGCGTTTGTGCTGTCCATTATCCATTTACACTGTGAAATACTTCCAGAGACTGTTCTTGACTTGGTTGGTTGTTGTGAAGTTGTATTTTTTTTTCTCTACCAATTCTGAAATAATTCTGCGATCATCCCCCTCAGTTGTCTTCTTCTTTCAGAACTTCTGGTGTTACTGAGCTGGCCAAAATATTCCTTCTCTTTAAAAATGTAGCAGATTGTTGCTTTGGACACTCCAACTCAACTCACCTGGTATTTTAAAAATAGACATACAATTAAACTTTTAAAAAAAAACAAAAAAACCAAAACAAACAACAACAACAACAACTTGTGATTCGTTTTTTAGGTCAGGACACAGACCTTAACTATTTATTATCTATTTATTTTGCTTTCTAAATGATGGGTTGTTCTTTATTACTTTGCATCAACTGAATTAACTCACACACCCACAAAGCAATAATGGACCCATTGATTTCAGATTAATACACCATAGTTGTGAACACACACATTAGCCGCTGCAGAAATAATCAGCTGTCAGTGGAAATATGGCAGAAATATATGTGGATTTGTGGAGGATTTATGGCAGTCATTTAGGGAGAGGTTTACAGTTGTAGGAGCCGGGAAGGAATAGCATGGCTGATGAAAAATAGTCTGTCAATCTGTCTGCCCTGGGTAGAATCTCAAACCCAGGAATCTGACGGTGGGAATGAAATATTATGTGAAGTGTGAAATATTCCAGCGGTGAAATACTCAGCTCTGTCTGTCCTCATTATCCATCTCTCTCTCTCTCTCGTCCTTCTTTCTCTTTTGTATCACTTCCTTTTCTTCCTCTCCACCGACTCTGCTCTCTTCATCCGCCTGCCCTCTCAGTCGTCTCTCTTTCTCTTCTTGTATCCACCTCTCTTGCTGCTGCAGGGAGTTGCTTAGATTGGTCGCAGCCTTCACAACAAAGGAGGGGAGAACAGAGAGGGACAGATTGGTAAAGAAGGAGAAGATAAAGAGGCTTTTACCTGGCTCAGATGTTTCATTTTGGAAGTAAAATACTTACTAAGGGAAAGATAAGTAGCTTATAAAGCTAGATTACCAACTGGACCAAGTGGACAAACCGTCTAGCGATTTCCTCCACGTCATGTCTGCACGACTCTTTTGTTGTTAATAAATTTGCCCAATTGAAGCAATCGCAACAAGGCTTCCATGCCTTTTTCTTTTGTCTTGTAAGGTGACCTTGTTAATAAAAAAAAGTTTGTTTTAGTTTTTATTTGGGTCACTATTTGTTTTTGTTTTTTATCAATCTGCTTTCATTTTGGTTCACATAATTAACACCCACGGACCCTGAGGGAAAGTACTGTTAGCTTTTAAACACAGTAGCCGTGGAAAGCTGCAACCAACATTTATTTTTATCATCAGTACATTTGAAAGACGTTTTTAATTAACTGACTGTAAAGTGTTACAAATGAGAGAAAATACCAGTACATCTGTTCTCTTGATTTGGCTTCTAGAATCTCAAAAATAAGAAAGTACACCCTCCTTCAACTGCTGTATGCCCATCAGGAATAAGAATACTTAAACTGTAGTGTACATCACCTCTCCTCTCGCGGTGCTTTGGTCTATCCAAAGGACACTGCTCTTGTGGTTTGTTCAGATGTAACTCTAAGCCATGCTGTGATGTTCTTTTTAGACAGAAGAGGCTTTCTCCTGTCAAACTTTTCAAACAAGCCATACTCGTTCAGTCGTTCTCTAATTACACTGTCATGAACGTTAACATTTAGCAGGCCAATTTGGACCTAGACAGCCTCAGATGTAGCTAGCTGCGTCTTTATTCCTATGGAAGCAATATTTACTTTATACAACAGACGGTTGATAATTACACTTTGACATTTTGGGCGACTATGCTGTACTGCTCTCCTTGCGTGTGTGCATGCGTGCGTAGGTACACAATTCAGCAGCCAGCCAAACTCCATTCAAAAGAATACGGGAGTCAGGATATAGCGTCCAAGCTCCAGGTGCTTTATTTTACATTGCACCGCCATACACCATTGAATCAGAGTGAAACTAAAGCTAAAACAAGAATACAACAGTAAGGTGAATAACACACTGATATTACAAATTCCCTTATCTACTCTACAGCAAGTCAAGGCTAGCAACAAAAGACAAAGACATCCATGTAATAGGTCCTCCTATGTATACATGGCATGAGATTAGCTTAGCAATATAATTATACACAAAGTTGGGCTTTAGAACACAAAACTACCAAAATGTTACTAAAATATGCCTCTATACTCTTAAGTCAACAAGTACTTACAGACGATGCTTTCGAAGGCATAAACAAGAAAGGATTGCAGCGGATAACTGCGGGAACACACATGAGAACCTGCTTACCCCAACTAACATGGCTGACTTCCTGTTCTGGGTCAAAGTGCATGTCACATTAACAACAATTTACAAGGCCCAGTAGGGGGCACTAAACTCAAGGCAGAACATAATGTGTCTAAATCGCTACAGTTGTGCTTGGAGGTTGGTGAACCCTTCAGAATGGTCTACATTTCTCCTTAAATATTTTTTTAAATATCACCGGCTTTTCACACAAAACATTAACAAAGAGGACCAAACGTGAGCAAAGATAGTGATAAGATCCTGAACTGCTGAGGTTTATTTTCTCCCGACAAAACGTTTCTCATTTAAACCATTTATTTTTGGGGGGGGCTCTATCGGCTTTCTTCTTGCGTTCCTGCACATCATTGTTGTTCACTATTCTCCTGATGATGGAATCATGAACAGCAGCGAATGTGAGAAAGTCATTTAGTTAGTCATTTGGACATTTCCCAGGGTTCCTTTTTACCTCTCAGTCTACTGAACGCCTTTCTCTTGAGGCGATCTTCTTTGGCCAATGACTCCTGGGGAGGGTAACAATGGTCCAAATTTGTACGCAATCCCTCTGTGTGGATTGGAGGAGTCCAATCTCCCCTTTAACACTAGACTAAATTCAATTTAAGATTAACTGCTAATCAAAGACGTTCACATGCTTCCCTTGTTCAAGACTTGTGTGGAATTTTGATGATGTTTTAGGTCATAATTTTGCAGAAATATATAAAAAGCATGCACAACCTGCCAAGCGCCACTTTAATTGAGAGTGAAATTTTGATCATCATAATCACTACAAAAATAAGTCGCTGTGCCCCCGGGAAATTCAAGAACAGGTAATGTGAAATACTTTGTGAAATGTTCAAAACTCCTGTGGACATCTGTGTGTTTTAATAGACCGAGATCATGATCCTTGCCAGCCCACCCACAAATGTTAAGTAGGCTGTGAATAGCAGAGAACCAAATCAATTTGATTTGGCATTAACTGAAACGACTGGAGAGACACTGAGTTTTATTCGATTTAATTGGTCTGGTATAAACTATGCTGTTATTCAGGCTGAAATACAAACGCTTGTTCCAGTAAGAGCGGACAGATAGGCTGTTAGGAATAATAAGTCACAATAATGCAAATTTTGTCTGGGTAAGCCCTACATTTGTGTCAGAATCTTGAAACATATAAGTAAAGTATCCTGAGTACTTGTATGTATGTATGCATGTTTCTCTTTTCCCCACGAAGACGACATTTGATGACCTCTGCTGTACTCTTAATGGTGACTTTTACTCACTATACATCAATAAAGACGTAACTTTGTAGGAACAGTTTGGTGATGGCCCCTTCCTGTTCCAACATGACTATGCATGTATAAGTGTGTTTTTTTTTTAAAGAACCTGACTGGCCTGCACAGAGTCCTGACCTCAACACCTTTGGGATGAATTACAGTGGAGACTGTGAGCCCGGCCTTCTCCTCCAACATCAGTGTCTTATCTCACAAATGGAAGAACAATCAAAAATTCCCATAAACACACTTGTAAACCTTGTTTATAGCTGCAAAGGGTGAGCTGACACCAGCCTTGTGAATTGTGAGCAAATACTTTTGCCAATATGGCGTATAACAGAAACCGTCATAACAAAGTGTCCGTTTGACTTTTTATTTTTAATTTGAAGTTAAGGTTAAGACCTTTGACCTGTGTCACTGCTGTCAACCTCCTGCTGCCTCCATCTAGCAGATTCACATCATTTGACTCGCAGGAACAGCAACTCGGCACCGGCTTTGGTCAAGTGTGGGCACTGGTTTACCAGCAAAGACCCCAGATTCATTCCATAAACATCTCTTTAATTATACAACTTACACTAATAGCTCAAAAATGAGCCAAATGCTGAATGTTGAGAAATAAAATAGCGCCACAGTTATCAGGTTGCTGGTTGCACTAGGACTGCTGCTCAGACAGCGCTGTCCATGGTGCTGATAGCAACATGGAGACGTTTGGCTGCCTTCATCCATGTGCGGTATTCACAGTTTAACACCTTCTGTGAGCTCTATGTTGATGTAATTGATCGTGTCATCTCCTTCCTCTCCAGGGCGAATCCCTTCCTGCTCTCCAACACATGAGCCTTGTGCCTGGCAGCCTGATAGACAGTCATGCCACGTACGGAGTTAATTCAAACACTTCCCGCTGAACGAGATGGAAGATTGTATTTGTGTCACTAACTTGAAACCAACTCCGTTGACACCGTGACACTTGATGCACCGTTCCTCTGTTGCAGGGAATTTTCCTCACTTCCTTTCCTAACCTGAAAGCGCAAGAAAGTTCAACTTTTCCAGAGACAAAAATTCACGAGGCAGACTCCCACACATGAGCACACACACACAGGGATGCACGCTTCCCCTCCCCGCGCCACACACCCATCAGCGTGTGCGTGCGCGCACAAAATAACACAGACAGAATAATAAAAAATGCCTCGGCACTCACGCTGAGATGAGAGCTTGCAAGTGGAAAATAATGACATCTGTTGGGAGTCAAGAAACCCTCTACGCAGTACACATAGAAATACACACAAGACTGCACAC
The DNA here is from genome assembly GCF_051167445.1 of Perissodus microlepis. Lineage (NCBI taxonomy): Eukaryota > Metazoa > Chordata > Actinopteri > Cichliformes > Cichlidae > Perissodus > Perissodus microlepis. The sequence continues at coordinate 31,072,834 of NC_140477.1, forward strand.
GTGCACTCGGAGGTTGATAAATATACTAATTCTCCTGCGTGGCGTTATGCATATTGGTTTCAAACTGTTCAACCAGTCATTTCGGATCAAGCTCATTCAATGTGTGTTCGGCTGCATTGGAACTGTTGCTGCTGTGGAAATTGACTGGAAGTCTCTCGCGTCACCTGTGCTGCCTGATGCGCTGCCATGGCAGAGGCAATCTTGGCTCAGAAATGTAGCGCTGCTTGTGCTGTGCAGGTTCTCCGAGTTATGTGCTGTGGTTACCAAAGAAATTAATCTGACCTTCATAAATACATCATTTTAAATGTGGTATTGCAGCTGACTTGCACGCACTGCAGAGTAATTTGATAATATGGAGTTCCAGTAGGTGTCCAGTCATTTTCATTTGATGGGGGTTGTGCATTCATTACATCACCGAGTCCCCTACTGGTGCCTCCAAATAGCCAAGCAAAAAAATAATCCCAACTGCAACGCAAAGATAAGGACTCGCAGTATGCCAGGGGATAATCTCCTGATAATGTGTTGTGTAGCAGCAGGGGTGTGCTGTACAGGTAGCTTGTGGTAGTCATTTAAAAGTCCCATTACCTGGTAAGTAGACAGCCTTGGTGCTGTGGGATTTTTACAAAGTATTGCACCTGAGAGAGGCATGGGTTACCAACCACAGCGCGGCAAGGATTGCTCTTCCTGAAGTGAGTCACTATGAGATTTGGGAGCAGAAACAACTCAGTAGTGGTGGATTGGACGGGCTATATTTGCACATGTTTTCATCTCCGCTGGCCTGCCACAGGAGACAGAAGATGCTACAGTGTGATGGTAGTGGCAGAAAAAAAAGGTGGGGGAAGCATTTTAAAGGCGAGTTAAAGATCAGTGTGGCATTTTGCATAGCTGTGTGAAAAGACTGCTATCAGATTGCAGTTCAGGGTCTATTCTTGACCTTGTCTTGGAGGGACATCTATTTTTCTGACTACTGTAAGGGAAATGAAAATGTTTGAATTGATTTTTTTTTTCTTTTTTAGTACTCTGAGCACTAAAAGAGTGCCTACAGAAAATGAACATCTACAGTTATAACTGGGTAAGAACAGTCATTAACTACTTGCTAGACTGCTGTATGTATAGTAAATCCATATTTGCCAGTCAGGGTAATAACGATGTTATTATGGGTGTTCTGGATTATAAATCTCATCAGTGTGTTGTTGTATGATGTTTTCAGGCCTTACATGATTACATAAGGACAGACAGTCATTTTTTGGAAAAAACTTGATTATTGTTTATTTATTTAACTATTTAGTCAATAGCTCATAAACGGACAGTGATGATGCAACACAGTTGGACTTATTGAGATTCATAGGTATTTATCTTGAAAAGATTACATTTTAAGAGAGTGTTTCATCTGTCTCCATGAAACATAAACTCAGAAGTTATGATGCCATAAAAATCTTTTTGTTAGTCACAAAGTAGCTGTGGTTGATGAAGGTTGCTGTTAGGCAACAATGTAGCTCACTGGGTTAAACAAATGGCTTTTGCAGAGGGCCTGGCTCAAATCTACCCTGAGGCCACTTACAGCGTGACTTCTTCCTGTTCTGTCTCCTCTGGTTTGCTGTCTTCTCTCCACTGTCCACAACAAAAATAAAAAAAGACAGTGCTGAACAGTGAACCCCAGATCGCACATGCAACAGTGTTTCAGGTTTGTGGAACAAAAGGCTAACACACCCTATAAATCACTCAGTCCATCGCCAGAACTTTCACACCGCACTGCTCCAGCTTTAAGGGAAGGCTTTAGAGTTTATCGATCTGATAAACGAAAGACTCCAGCTGAGAATAACTCCATGGCATGAGTACGAATCTGGCTGCATTTTACACCAACTCAAAACCCATGTATGACGATAACTTAAAAAATAAAAATAAATAAAATTTCTCAGAGAGAAAATTTCAGTGTCATTGCTACAGATGTATGAAATCAAACACCTAGCCATGCAGTCCGCCTTTACAAACAGTTGTGAATAGATGGGTCCTAAAAAGCTCACTGGACAGTGTGTTATTGTAATAGGATGCCACCATTGCAACAAGCCAATAACAAGCCAATTTCTTTTCTCCCACATATTTGACGAACTATATCATAACTATATCACTGCAAAGTGGATGAAGGTACTGTTACAGGTTAATTATGTGAACTGGGAACAGGTCAGTAACATGACTCATTATAAAAATAGCATTTTAAAGAGGCAGAGTTAAGTCTAAGAAGTAAAGATGGGCAAAGATTTAAAAAAAAAAACAGTGTTTACAATTTGTGGAAGAATTTTCCATAAAATATGTAAAATTGTGAAGGATTTTTAATATCTCATCATCTACAGTACATAATATCATTCAAAGATTCACAGAATCTGGAGAAATCTCTGTGGGTGAGGGACAAAGCTGAAAATCAATACCAGATGCCTGTCATCTTTGGGCCCTTTAGCTCACCATGCCATCCACAAATCCAGGTTGAAGCTCTGTCATGCAAAGAGGATGCCATGTGTGAAACCTATAGAAACACCACCACTGTGTCTTCACTAGAACACAGTTCATTTTAAATGGACTGAGACAAAGTGAAAAATTGTTCTGTGTTCAGCTGAAAACTTTTTTACCTTTCATGGAATTTGGTCAAATGAAGTTATTTGGCAGATTTTCCTTAAAAGATGAAATATTTGACTTAATAAACATGTGATTTAATATTTTTCAGTTTCAGTTTAGCATAAACTAAATAAACTAAAAAGTCTTCGTGCAATAGTAAAATGCCGCAGTTTAAACATGTGATATCTTTTCCTTGATTTGAAAACCATTTCATTCTGGTTTTCTTTACATTTTTCACAGCGTTCCAACTTTTCACGTGTCATTTAGATTTACTGAAACCTAAATGACATTTTATCCATACCCTGAGCTGTCCATTAGTAAGTGCAGCAATGTCACAGTCAGATATTTGCTAACCAGTCACTGAGATACTCATTATCACTAAGTGGGCTTTAGCTTTTGTCAAGCCATCTTATGCAATGAAGCCTGGTTATGTCCAACACCGAGCACAGGTGCCATTTATCTCTCTGTCTGCGTTTTACCTGAGAAAACGATCGGCGTGTTTTCACTGTTTGAACATCTGATGAGTCTTTAACATATGTATGAATGTGTTACCATTCAGTGGGTGTCTCTTTGTCACTTGCTTACACTTTGTCACACTTGTCAACACCACAGAGGCCAAAGAGAACTGTGTCGCATGTTTAATGTAAAATAAGTATGCTATCAAACTACAAACCAAAGCCACTGAAAAATCACCTGAAACAAGTGATTTACCGTGTGCAGTCACAATTAAGCAACAGCCCCTTTTGATAAACAAGCTCACGACAGTTTACAATTCAGAAATTACTACTTTGAAAGCCTCCATAAAATGTGGTGCATAGCAAGGCATAAAAAACTATCCATATGATGCAAAGCTGAAGGACAAAATAGGAAATGGGCAAACATTTCCAATCAGGCTGGAGTCGTCCTTTAATGTTGACCTCAGTGATTGATGCAGGCATTCTCCAAACATCATTTTATTCCCGTAGCCTTTCAAATCAAAAGCAGCAGAGGACCGGGAGGCTTTGAATGGCCGTAATCAGTTTCTACTCCATTTTGCACAAACCATTGTTCGTGAAACAAAACCACAATGATGGGGCTACAAAGAAATGTGAGGAACTGATTGACTGCCGACGGTACGCTGATTCAGAGAATCAACTTTGTTTATCATCTGCCCAACGGCCAAGTTTGGTTACTCAGCTCTGCAGTAAATTAATAGTTATTCCAGTCACTTGTTGATCATGTAGCTTGCAGTGTGAATGTGGGGTTTATGGGAGGAATGTAATGAAGTTTTTCACAGCAGTAAAAGAAAAAAAAATCACTGTGTGTGTGCGTGCGTGCGTGTGTGTGTGTGTGCGTGCGTGCGTGCGTGTGTGTGCGTGCGTGCATGCGTGTGTGTGAATATTAAAACCCAGGAGATCCACAAGCGGCCAAAACAACAAATTAGCTGGACAAATGATCCAAAAAATGAACAAACCAAGCAAAAAAACAACAAAATAACAGCTTCCATCACTTCGTAAGTCGGACTTCACGTGTGTGTAGCCCCCTTTCATCACCCTTAATCAGTGTATTAGTCAGCTTTTACCGTTCCATTAAGTGTTTTCAAGCCTTGTTAGTGTCCCCTGTAGAGTGTGTTTGGGTGTGTTTTGGAGTAGCAGGGTACAGACTGTGCTCTGAGTCAGCAGACGAGAGTGGAACTGAATGTTAAAATGACTAAATGCTAAATGCCAGCTCAGTAATGAGAAACTGTCTGAAGCTGTCAGAAGCAGCCCGGACCAAATGCTCCCGGTTTTGATTAAGACACCTATCGTCGGTGTCCCGCAAACAGAAAGCAGAACGCTCTCTAAAAAGGTCAAGCTTTCAGGAAGTGAGAAACATTTGTTCATTCACCCAGTGACATCTCTGCATTTCACAGAGTATGTTTATGTGTTTAAGCAGTTTGCAGAAGTTGCTCTGTGTGAGTGTGAGAGGACTTTGTTGAAACTGCTGCCTTATCCAGAACATCAGACTATATTTCACAGCAGTTCTGAGTCAAAAGCAGGGTCGCAGTTGGATAGATCTAACCCATCCTGACTGATTTACCTTATCTGTGGGCAATGGGAAACCTTTATTAAGAATTCTTTCCTGACTGATCTGCAGCATGTCTGGCTTACTATGACAGCCTTTCAGCATCTACTCTGTCAGGAGCACACGCAGCTGAACAGCAGCTCATGTAGCTTTAATAAAGAAGTCATTCGATAATTGGCCTATTCACTTCCCATCCTTGAACAACTGTGACCACATGCTGCAAATAGAGTGAGCAGCTTTCCACACAGCAACAGCGTATAGAGGCTCTACACGAGCCTCTAAGGTAGATGGAATGACCCAAATATCAACAGTACGATACCAATGCCAGTATTGGTATCAGATCAATACTAACAAGATAGGATCGATACTTTGTTTCTATCCTCTAAGTTCAGTGTTTAGCCCAGTGAATTGTGTTAAATAAATACAAATGAAATGGAAAACACACCTCAAACAGTATGAAAAATATCTGAACCTTTTTGTGTTGACTGTCATATCTACATTATTTATAGCCTATAGCACATTTAAACAACAAAAGCTGACCCAACGTGCTTTAGAGACAGCGCTTACGTGCAGGTCTCCAAATAAACCTGGTTTCAAAATACATGAAAAGCTGAATGATGTGTTTTGTTGTGTTAACTGTTTATCAATCACCAAATTCCATCAGAGCTGAAGTACTTACAATTTGTTCCAGAATAGGAAATCTTTTTCCAGTTGCAATGTTGATCCAGGACCAACATTATCATGATGATGCAGGAACGACACTAACACGGGGATATTGGGTACACCCATGGGTTTGGAGGGGTGCAGCTCATCATCAGAACCTCACCGTGGCTGCTGCTTCTTCCTTTTAAATGAATGATTCCTGTCAGTGTTAACCTGGATGACAGATGTGTTTATTTTCTCTGTCACTTCTTCAGTCTGACTTTTTTTTTATCCATGTGAATTAAGCATTGTGAAGCAGTTGGAAATATTTGTTTTCATTAGCAGTAACTTCATACAGCTCTGATACAGCTGTGGGAGAAGGAAGAGTAAACAGTGAGGCTGATGATAATGAGCTAAAATTACAAACCGTAATGGGTTTCTGGGAATCTTTGTGAAGGCAATCTGAATCCAGTAAGTCAACGGTTGACTTAGAGACATTACAAAAGCGATATATTGTACACATTGGTAGGTTTAAATACATATGTGACTGGATGGGTTTGCTGTCTAGGAAAGTTATCCCAGTAGCATCTGGGTTTTGCCTTAATAAATGTTAGTATCATGTAAAATACAAAGTAAGAGCTTTTAGAACAAAGGGTGAATCTGTAAAAGAAATCAAGTTTGAAGAGATTAAGGCACTCAGTCAGTTTTTGTGTTAACCAGTGTTGGAAGTAATGCGATTCAATTATCTGTGGGAAAAAGAAAGAAAAAAAAATCATCAAACGTATCTTTTCCTACATCCTTGTGCAACAATTTTCAGTTCTAAGCTTGCATGGGAGAGGGTATGAAAAGTAGGAGGCCTGAAATATGCACATTATCTTCACATTTTTGGTCATTATGTGCAGTAAATTTGAAAGAAATAACCATTCCCTACTGTCTGTGAACACAGCTCACCATTCTCATGGCATCTGTGTTTGCACTCACCTGCAAAGGAGACATGCTAACACAAAGGTACCAGCAATTTGTACCATTGCTTGAATGTCAGGCTGTGGTGGGTCAACACAGAATAAGATGCATGTGAGGCAGATTCTCATCACTCTGAAACTCTCTTATAGACATCTGGATAACACATAGCCAATCAGCCAAGGAAAGTGCTGTTGCTGCATCATTGTACAATACATTTGAGGGCTGTACAGCTAAGTAACGAGGAGTAGCTAGAAGTGCAATTCTCCAAAAAGATGCGTGCAGCTGCAGATTCAGCTGATAGTTTCCCATAAGTCAGTGAAGCCTTTCCACATCATCGCATTGCCAATATTATGACTTGATTGTTATTTGTCCTAATGAAAAGCACGAGTCATAGTCTTACTGAACGGAATCAAAACTTCAAGTTTAAACTGTTTTTGACTCAGACCTACGAGCCTCCTCAGCAGTGCGCTCTCCTGCCTTAGGTAAAGTATCATTAACAAGGAAACATGCTGCTCGATGCAGGTGAAGGAATGCCTCCTGGTTGCCTCCTCTCTATAAGAACCTGCATGTGGCCAAACAATGAGTGTGTGAGTCATGCACAGAGCTATATCTGATGCTGCCTGTTGTTTTTTCCCTCCTTGTCAAACACACATGCTGGTCTGATGCAGTGTTTCAGCCCAGCAGTCGATGTAGCTTTTATCCTTGCTAATGTGGACGGTGGAATTGGCTAAAGCCGCATCTCTCCACTACATGGTGTTTCTTGTGTGCTTTCCTATCTCAGTATCTTGGTTTAAAGTATATTACTGTCAATTTTACTATCTTTTCTTGGGACTGAGCTCTTACAGTGGGGCAAGGAACAAATCAGTAATGGAGCCAATGTTTGCGCTTCAGTGCTGATTGAAGACATGTGTTTCAGGTGTGCCTTTGTTCTGGTTTAATTCAGCCACATACAGTGAACTCTGAGACCATGAGTGTGCTTCAAGTGCTGCAGTCATAACAGTTGGGCTTCTTAAGGCTGAAGGGGCCTTGTATTAATCCATGCATGATGATGGATTAAACAGGACATTCAAAAATGTATGTGTAAAGTTGGTGTGACAGGAGCCTTCAGTTGATGAAGGCCCCTGTCACACAGGCCTCAATCCCAGTTACCAACTGCCTGGCAAGCATTAGTTGCTAGATAAAGATAAATATTCCCTGAATGGTTGCCAGAGGTTGCTGGAAGTTGTTCTGTGAAACTGGTTACTTCAATTCATTTCTATTTCTATAGTGCCTAATTGCATCATGTTACTTTATATTGTAAGGTAAAGGCCCTACAATAATAAAGGAACCCCCCCCCCCCCAACGATCATACAACCGCCTTTGAGCTTCCCACTCTGGCAACAGTGGGAAGGAAAAACTCCCTTTTAAAAGAAAGAAACCTCCAGCAGAACCAGGAGTGGATAAGAACCCAAATAGTGCCCCGACTATCAGACAAGGTTCCTTCTATTTCAAAAAGTCCTATTTAAGCGCATTTAACTGGTCAGATTATTATCATTGCAATTATTACAGATCGACTGCATAAAGACTACATACGTTTAATCACCCTTTTCAATCACTATGTGTTTGCACACCCCTATTATTTATTATTAATAATCTCTGGCTCTTTTCCACATGACAGATGGCCCCGCCCCTCCCTGGTTCTGCTGGAGGTTTCTTCCTGTTAAAAGGGAGTTTTTCCTTCCCACTGTCGCCAACGGCTTGCTCATAAGGGGGCATATGATTGTTTTCTCTGTTTTCTTTGTATCATTGTAGCATCTTTACCTTACAATATAACCTTGTTGTTATTTGGTGTTATATAGAAAAACCTGAATTGAATTGAATTAATGTGCAATGATTTCTTCAGAGCTTTTTTGCCCTGTCATCGTTACTTGTGAAGAAGTACAAAAATCTTCCTTTTGCTACGATAGAGCCCTGTGACCGTGTTGTGAGAACTTGCATCACTTTCTGGATAAGTGATGCTGAACTTGAACTAATTATGTTTGCTTCAGTTTTACTGCACAGTCAGACTTTGTTCAGCTTGCACGGTATATTTCCTTTCTTATTCTATTCTATTTGCCTTGCTTATCGCATGGCTTCAAACAGCAGGCAGTCACCATTTCTCTGTTCTAATCCTTTGTTTTTCTTTTTTTAAATTTTCATTTGACCAGAAAATCTTGGTGTGTCATTAGGCGATTCCCATCCGGGTGCAGCAGCACACTCCCACTCTGGTCGGCGTCAGGCTCTTTCTATCAAAGCTGAGGGAAGCTGCTTTGATTCAGCAGACAACGCAGAGTCGGTAATGATGTTCTCAGCGGAGCACCCCCTCTAGAGTGATTGCGGGGCCATGTTTGTTGGTGTTGTTTAGATGCATCAATCTCACCGCTGAATGGAGTGGACTCCTGCTGCCACTGTTCAGCATTCAAATTATCTTCCAGTCAATTAGTCATGAAGTTGAGAGGAAGCCTTCACTGAAGAAGTTTTTTTGACCTAAATCTGTTATTTCAAAGGAGTGACATGTACTCCTCGACCAAAAAAAAAGAGAGTGAAAAAAGAGAGTCACCGGCACACATGGAGATAAAACTTCCCTGCTGTTTCAAATGGAATTTGAGTTTACTTTTCATTTCAGAGGGGTTATTTTAGGAGAGTTCTCCCCCTTTTTTTTCAGAGTAAAAGTATGAACACAAACAGCCCCTCACATGTATACACAGCCTCGCACTCTGACAAGACTAGAAAAACCTCATTAAGATCAAAGACTTGTTTCTCTTAATGACTCTGTCGCTGCAGCCCCATCCTGCCCTCACGTGCATGCACACACGCACACAAAGCAGAAACTAATTGGGCTGTGGTTATTTTTAAATCCGGATCACAGTTTCTGAGAGGGTTTTCTTTGACTGTTCTGTCTCTTCGGGATCAGGATTCCCCTATAACCCTAGGATCAGTGACTATTTTATTACTAACAACTCTCTAATGCTGGCTAGGATCCCAGAAGTGCCTGCATTCTGCATTACATTGATTCAGCAGTGCATTAGCATTACAAAGTTGCTACATGATGCAGACTCAAGGGTTCCCTTTTGTGGACTGAGATATGCTAGCTGCAGTGACCTTTCCTACAGTATAACCGAACTTAAATCATACACTGTGTCCACAAAGATGCTTATGCTAAGCAACAACCATAGCGTTAAACCACTTCAAGGCTTGGAAGTATTTTGTTTTTTATATCCTGCAATACGGAGTGATTCAACAGGTATGTGCACCTATAGGAGCGAGAGGTAAGAAAGTTTCTTTTTGCTGCATAAGCATTCTTAGAACATAATAAGCAACAACCTTTCCTGCAGTATCTCAAAATCAGTAGTGTATTCAGACAGAAGAACTGGTTAATGAATTATTTATTTGCTACAGCAAAATTTAGCAGCAAAAGTACCCCAAATATCATTCAGTCAGAGTGTATTTATTATGGGACAGGAATGACAAAGTTCAAGTGGGACAATGTTGAAACTCCCATCTGCATCCTGCAGAGACACAGGATCTTCTGGTCAATGAAGGATCATGGTGGGCATGCAAAATGGTGAAATAGTGAAACAGCAAAGGAGTGATCATTTATAGCATGGGTAAGGATCAGAGGTCACAAAGAGGTCAGAAGGTGCCTTGATCTGCATCTGAAAGCACAAGTGTTTGTAGCCCTGCTTACTGAAGTGAAGTAGATTACATCAGCGGTCCCCAATCCCCGGGCCTCGGACCGGTACCGGTCCGTGAGTCGTTTGGTACCGGGCCGCGAGAGTTGAGGCTCAGGTGTGAAATGTATAGTTTTCAGGGTTTTTATCGGTTTTCAGCGTTATTTTGTTATCGTTTTTATCGTTAACTCGGCTTTCCTGGGTCTTTTCACGTGTGTTATGAATAAATCTTCTTTTTTTCGGTACCGGTACTAGTTTTATTTTGTTGTATTTATCCGCGACACCTTAAAGGCCGGTCCGTGAAAATATTGTCGGGCATAAACCGGTCCGTGGCGCAAAAAAGGTTGGGGACCGCTGGATTACATAGTATAACATGTACAGGTACCTCTATTTTTTTAAAGACTCAGTTTTAGTGACAATAGCAGTTGTAAATAATTTCTTTGGCCCCTGCTTTAAATGATTTACACATGAATTGTGTAACCTGCTCTTGAAAACGATGTGTAGTTTGGCAGATTTGATTTAAATACAGCACCAGGATTTTCACTCAGCCCATTGTCAGGCTGGTGAGTGTTAGGGATTATTAAACACGGCCAAGTTCATATTAAGGCCTTTATCTGCCAAGAAAATATTCTGAAACCTATGAGGCCTCCACCCCCAGCCTGAACTGCACAAGGCAGCTCAGATTCTGTGATTCATGATCATTTTGTTCTTTATTGGATGTTGTAGGATAACACAACTTAATTATCAAAGACAGATGCAAATAGTATTTGCAAATAGTATTTATAATACATCCATCCAACCATTTATCCATTTTCATAACCACTTATCCAACACAGGTTGGAGGTAACACTGTATGAGAGCTGTTGACACTATATGAGAGGCAGGGTACACTCGGGCAGGTGGCCAGGAAACACAGACGTGTAGTTTTCTTTTATAAAGAAGTGGGCACTGAGTCAAAAAACACAAACTAGCTGGGAAAAAATAAAACATGTATTGATGCTGTGCTTTAATTTAATTTGTAATAATTGAAAAAATGAAAATGTTGCCAACTACACAGTTAGCTTGTCTGAAAACCTGTTGCTTTGCAACGGAAAAATGCGTCGGGCTTTCTCGACCGTTCCTCTTTTCTCCAGCCTAGTAAAGCGCAAATGCAGTGTGCATATAAAACAAGGGCGCAGGACAATCAGTCTAATGGCCAGTAAGATGCTGAAGGCAATTATATTCTTTGAGATCAATAGGAAGAGAATAAAGAGGTTGACACCATGAATAAAGCACTTCAAGTTTGTGTATGAGTGTAAAGTGAGTCCCTTTGTAACGTCTTGCACCCAGCACTGTACATGACACGCAGTCAAATAGGGCAAAGTAACAGTGCTGGACAGTCTTGTGTGTCATGTCAGTGGTAGCTGGCACCTTCATACAGAGTGCAAGTAAGTGTGCAGTGTGACATTGGTGCAAGTAGTCTCATTAATAACTTGGTTTTTCTTTTATTGAGATAGGTTAACAGTTCGAGCCCTGTATGTCAGGTAAATTACAAATACAATTGAACAGATCTAACATCTCTGTGTTTCCACAGACATTTGATCAACATTCAACATGAGCTTCTGATGCTTTTTTACTTGCATTACTGCTGCCTTTCCCACCTGATTGAAAGTAACACTGTATTTGGTTGATTTGGTCTCTGGATCAGAGTCAAAGAAACAAGCTATTCATAGCTTTTTAAATAAGATTGAGCCCATCATTAAGTTATCCTTACATTACATCCTTACATAATTGTGTCCAAGTTTTAACTTTCTAGCTGTTGATCTGAGGTCAGACCAAAGTGATTCTCTCTGTGCATCCACATTGTGCAATGTACCAGTATTACTGGCAGCAAAACTGCCCAGGAGCATGATGCTGCTACCACCATGTTTGACAGCTGTTACAGTGTTCCCAGGTTTGAAAGCCTTGCCTTTACTCTTCCAAACAAACCTCTTTTCATTGTGTCTAAATAGCTCACTATTGGTCTCTTCTGATCATAACACTTTTGTCCAAAACACATTTGTCCATGTGAGCAGTGTGTCCATAGGAGTGGCCTCGGGAAAACCAGAGCGTAACACAAAATGACTCCCCTGCTCCCAATGAAGGACCAATGCCGCCACAAAGTTTGCAGTTTCACAACAACCGAATATTTTATTTATCTTTGAATTTGGGAAACATCAGGATGGGCACGGCCAAAACAAGATACAAAACATTCTTGGAGGGAAGCAGAACTAACTTACCTTTCATGAAAATCCAAAAGAAAAACAGGCCTCTTACCTGTCTCACTAACCTAAACAGGGGAAAAAGGCTTCCCACCCCTACAGCTACCAGATCAATCAACAAAAGAGTCTATTCACAATATTTACAACATATACAAAAATAACTATTCTAGTTCTTCTAGACACGGGAACTTCATTACACACACAGTAAATAACTGGACACACAGCCTGGTTGGAAGCAGGAAGTAGGTGGAGCCACACTGGTTTTGACGTGTGTCAGATTTATAGTCAGCACCATTTAATCTTCAACCAGTGGTCCACCTGGAACGTTACCACCATCAGGTGTGGAAGAGCAAAAACAATATGCAAAATTATGACCTGGGTCAAAACAAGCTTCAAATTATAGTTGCGTTTGAAGGTGTTCATTTTGAAGCAGGGGCTTCTTTCTTGGTTGGCTTGCTCTCAGTCCATGGCAATGTGAAACTCCCTTTTCTGTGAACAGCGACTCTGGTGCTTTAGCAGTGTTTTGGCAGCCTTGAAGCTTGGTGGTTCCTGGGTTGTGTCTGAACATGTTAACCAATTTCCTCTCATGTGAGGCTGACAGTTTGGGTCTTCTTCCAGAACCTGGCAAAGTGGTGACACATCTAAATTCAATTGCTTGAACTGATTGATGATTCTGGAATTTGCAGATAATGGCTCTAAAAGACCTTTGCAACTTGTGTAAACCTACAATTCATTTTCCATTGATCCAAGAGTTGACCAGTCCAGCTCTTGGATAAGTGTGTCAGACAAATTCTTTTCATGCTGGCAAAAAGAAAATGCCAGTTGTAGTCAATCATGATCACTAACAAGAAGTTAATAGTTAGTGTGTGTATATATTTGAGCCCTTTGATATTTAATGAATGTATATATATATATATATATATATTTCTGACATCAACTAAATAAAACCATACTAGGTGTCTGTATGAATAAGTTCAGAGCTTGTTTGAAATAGTCATGGTTTAATGGAGGTTCTAAGTTTGTCTGCAGTCATTTTGTTTCCGCTGCAAAGCTAAATGAACTGCAGGATTAAAATACAACATGCACTCTTTCCAAAATGTACAGATAATCTTGCAAAATCTTCTAGGGGATCACATTCATCCATCCCCAGAGAGACTAGTAGTTTAGTCAAACTTTACAGATAGTGAAAAGCTTAAAAGGAGACACACATGCTGTGTGTGGAAATAGCCTGTTTGGAATAATGCAACCAGATAACTGACAACATCTCCTCTGTATATTTTTGACTTATTCTACTGCGAATTTTGCTCACTTGCAACATCATTTCAAGGCACTTCTCCATGTGTGTGTGGGGGTGTCTGCATTTGTGTAAATCCCATCTTCTTTTTTTAAAATATGAAATTCATTTCTGACGCACCACACGAGGGGAATATGTATCAGATCATGTCTTCCACATGCGAGGAGTGAGACTTTTGAGTCATTGCTCATCCCAGATGACTCGTGCCTGACAACCATGTGGGTTTTAAGGCTGTTTCCTGTTGTTTTTCGAAGCCTCTCGTAACATAAGATATGTGAATTTCATTACACCATATCAAAATCTGTCCCTGAACACCAAAATAGTAATGTCTATGGTCTTTGTAGTTGCCAACAAAGGCCTATCTCTGTCTCTTATTTTGCCACTGTGGCGGTGGCAGTGTGTATATGTGTGTAGCATGTAGATGGCCCACCTGCCACTTCAAAGCTCCTGCCAGATGTGAAAGCACAGGGACTGGCAACACAGGGTCCCACAGTGGGAGGTCCCCACACGGTTCTGCAGCATTATTCACACATAATTATACATGCACAAACACAATGGCTGTAGCTCATTGTAGTGCCGGAAATCATGCACCCACCCTGTGTCTTTACCTCTGGCCACTCTTTGATGGATAAAGCTGTAGCAGCGATTTTTCATTATTCTTCAAATAAGCATTTGTTTCATTTGAATATGTGTTGAACAGTGAGCCAGGGCTGTACAGGAGGACATCCCATCTTGCTAACGTGGTCAAGGGATGCTCAGTCTTGCCTTAGACCAGCGGTCCCCAACCTTTTTTGCGCCACGGATGGGTTTATGCCCGACATTATTTTCACGGACCGGCCTTTAAGGTGTCACGGATAAATACAACAAAATAAAACTAGTACCGGTACCGAAAAAAGATTTATTCATAACACACGTGAAAAGACCCAGGAAAGCCGAGTAAACGATAAAAACGATAACAAAATAACGCTGAAAACCGATAAAAACCCTGAAAACCATACATTTCACACCTGAGCCTCAACTCTCGCGGCCTGGTACCAAATGACTCACGGACCGGTACCGGTCCGAGGTTCGGGGGTTGGGGACCGCTGCCTTAGACAATACGGGAGGTGCTTCGAATGTCATTTCCTTGTCCAGCTTTGGACCATTTTCGGTGCCCTATCAACTTTTCCCTCAGATCATGTTGAGGGAACATGCTTCATTTCTTTATATTTTGCTTCAAAGCAGACAGACCTTTTTGTAATTGTGGTCTTGAGCAATAGTTCTCTGGGATTTCTTTCAAAGTCCTTGAACTTGACCATTTCAGACGATTTTTCTGTTCATTAAAACACTTAATACTGACCCACGAATTGTTCGAGCATAAAAAGGCAGCTAACTCAAGTAGGATGTCTACACACAACAGAGCAAAGAACCAATTTTACATTTTATCTTTAGTGACTTGGTTACTTTGTGTCCATTTCTTTAGTTTAATCTACAAAAAATAGAAAACAGCTTGACATTCATAAAATAGTGTTTTGTGATATAAAAACTAGACCTCGTGAACGGCATCTGAAATTCTTGCCCTTAAGAAATTGTAAAAAGCTGAGACCTTACACACGACCTGCGAGATGCCTCCATTGGATCTTTGATGAAGCCTCACCAGAGAGGTTGAGATACGCTAAATTACACAAGAACTGCACTAAAAATCAGTGCAACAAGTCTTGTGGGGTAGTGAATCCAAATTTGAAATGTTTGGTTCACATTGTCAAAAATATGTAGCAAAAAGGTCTCGAGAGATCTGCAGCCATCTATACGCAGTAAAAGCACAACGGTAACATGATCAATCATGGATTAGCATGAAAGAGCTCAAAACTCAAGATTATTGAAGTAGTAAGGGGTCATCTTGAAGGCAGTCAACATCCAAAGGAGAGCTTTAAATGTCTTCAAGAAATTTTCCCAAAAACTAGTAAAGAAATTACAGGAAAGCTTAAATTAAAGAGGCGGTGCTGAAGAATAAAGGTCATACCAAATATTGACTTTCAAGCTAGAGTTGAACCAGTTGTTGCCTTATATACTGTATTCCCATGTATGTTTGCACATGTTTCAATAAATCGCTACATGTATTTCCCATTTTGCTAACAATGCACAAAGAACTCAGAGGCGGCTTAAGACTTTTGCACGACAGTGTCCATGTTACAAAATGTCTGTTTCCTGATTTTAGTTCCTCTGTTAGTTCAAGTTCAAGGCATGAGAGAAACTTCAGCAGAGAAATGAAATTTCAAGTTCAAAAAGATTTCAGACGCCACAGTAATGAGATGCATGTCAAAAGATTTGACCACATAATTACTTCATTGTATAGTTGCTACCATCACATTAAAAGCATTTCTAAAGGACTGTAACATTTCCTATTTTCAACATCTGATATGTTTCTTTGTACTGTTCAATATGTAGAGATATAACCCTGAGATGAGGCTTTTTTCTCTTCAAAAAATATTCTATTTACCCAGAAGATAGCACATGATGTTTTCTCCCTTTTTCGGTTAATGAAGCTGATTATCTTTGTGGATTAATTACAGCCCACAAAAAAGGATGATTTCACTACGCTTTCTTTGCTTTCTTTATTGTGTGATGCTTCTCATCATTACTGTAGTCTGCAGACTTGCTGCATTAGTAAAGTTTGCATAAGTAAAGTCTGGATGTTTCATATATAGAGAGAATGGATGGATGGATATTTTTAAATAATGTGCTTTTTCTATGATAGTAAGTTATTATGTGCTCGATCCATAAAGCTAACAGCTCAGCTGCTAAGGTTGTGCTTTATTTAGCATTGTGTTAGAATATGTTATAGTAGAATGTGTCACCGTGATGACTAAACCTGTGTTAGCACAGACGGGAGTGATGCTTTTCCCACAGTTAAAAAGAAGATCTTTGAAGTGAATTTCAAACCGTCTTGCTGCTGATGAAATGTGGAGTCACTCATAACACTTTTATGCCAGGCAAAATAAAGAGTAATGATCTATGTTAACTTTTGTGTTATATTTACAATGTATAGAGTCAATGCTTTCGTTGCCTCGTCTAAAGTGATAAGGCTTATGTGTAAGTTCAATAAGGAAGATTTGATTAATTTTACCATTCCTTTGTGGTTTGGTCTGTGAGTTTATTCTTTACGCCTCTCATGCTCTCAATGCAATTACTCAGGTCCGGTAATGTTCTTGGCCACCTTCTATGAGCCAATCAGCCTCAGTACTGCTCTGTCAGTCTGCCTTTCAGACTCTCATTTGTGCGACCCACCTCCTCCACACCTCCAGCTCATTTCGTTTCCTCAGAGAGCCTAACCCAAGTCTCCACTGACTTCTCCACCACCAGCAACAAGCATCTAGACTCCAAAGGGCCATTTCCCCAAGGTGATCTCATCTTGATGAAATGAAATGAAGGTGTCTTACTTCAAATTAAAAACCCGACATTACTTTCTAAAGACTTTAACTCATTAAAAAGTAGACATAGCATGTCATTAGACCCTTAAATTCTGAAAATATTCCGTTTGAGTTGACTTGATTTTTATATGGAAATGGGTTTATGCAAGATACTGTATAGGCTGTAATCACAGGAATTCTTGATTTTCTATGTTAATAACTCATTTAAAGCTTTCAAAGTGTATATATTGTATCCGCATCTAATAAACTTAGTATCCTTTCATTATTTGGGCCGATGTCAGGTTTTGGATTTTAACACAACATTGAAGCATGGTAAAAAAGTGCATTTTGCTTATTGTGTGTCATTATTATATTAATTCTATTATGTGATTGACCGTATCCGGCAAGGGTTGGTCCTCTCCAGACCAGCATCGTGTTACACAGTAGTGGTCATTGGGATTTAAGAGACCTGCCTCCTCTCTTTTCCCAGCAGACCAGCGCTACCCGCCTCCACTTGCTTGCCATAGTCACGTATTCCTTTTTAATACCACAAACCGCTTCCCATTACAGGGTTGATAAAGCTGCACAACTGTTCCTTGCAGTAGCCCCTCAAGAGTGTGTGTGTACATGTGTGCGTGTGTGTGTGTGAAGTGTTTTTTATCCATTAATGCTTAATATCATTGGCAGAGGGCACGTTTCGATTTCATCTCTCACAGCGTTTAAGTGTTGAATCATCTGTGATTAAAGTGTCGAAATGACTACATCATCATGTTCCTCACGCTGCCCATGTGCATCTTGACTCAAACAGCCACTTCAGTGATATTAAGGCAGGTATGCACGCAACATTAAAACTCCATGAGCCGCTGTTACACGCCAACGTAAACGCGGCCTCTTGCCCATTCGAGTCTGTGCGCGACGTGCATTTTGACGCGTACGCGCATCTGAATGTGGCAGCATATTTACAGCTGTCCCGTTTTAAGTAGAACAACAGGGCTTTTTGATATTCCTGCCATGGATTGTAACACTGTCAGGCTAAGGGTTTTGTGCATTCAAGTGAAGAGAATTAGACAGGTAGAAAACTAGAAGGAAGGAAATGACATGCAACACACACATATGCACATGTGTAACTTTTCATGTACTCACAAACACAATCAGTCTCACACACACACACATGCGCAGACACCCTTTCCTTGTTTCAGTGATTCGTTGGCTGGCATTTCCTGGGGTTGCTCTCTCTGCATGAGCTTTTCACACATCCTCCCTCTTTCGCTGTGAGTAACACTGATCTGATGGGCAGAAAGAAAGACAGACAGACAGAGCGAGAGAGAGAGAGCAATCAGGCAGATACTTGGTCAGGTGCAGCCAAGCAAAGAGTTGTAGTCAGACAACGAGACAGACTGCGCGGGAGTGGTGCCAGGACCTGAATTTTTATTTTACCCCGAACCAGCCGTCTTCATTCAAACATCAAACCAGGATCAATCGAGCTCCAGTGAAAGAAAGGCCAAGGTCAAGTGAAGAAAGCCAGTGTTCTTTAATGCGTGTGCCTTGTTAGCTGTATTTTTTTGATCCTCAGAGCTGGGAATGATCTCTAACGTGTCAGTTTCTTCTAGTTAGAATTCAATTAAAAAGAAATTTCACAGCAGCGAAAACCTTGATTTCTGGCACAACTCCAGTGGTTTCCACTGGTTTAACTTCCACTCCTGCGGAGAAATATAGCAACTGTGGCAACAGGTGCAGTATACCACGTCTCCAACCACACCCAGATACACCAGATACACTCAAAAAATACTTTTGAGTAAAATGCAGCTGAATCTGAAATCTGCTTGGTATAAAGTGAGGGCAGCACTGTTGCCTCACAGCAAGAAGGTCCTTGGTTCAAATCCACCATCTGTAGCTGCTATTGTTCTCCTCATGTCTGCATGTGGCTAATCCAACTTCCTCCAACAGGCCACAGACATG
Source organism: Perissodus microlepis (assembly GCF_051167445.1). Lineage (NCBI taxonomy): Eukaryota > Metazoa > Chordata > Actinopteri > Cichliformes > Cichlidae > Perissodus > Perissodus microlepis. The sequence goes on from NC_140477.1 coordinate 31,091,663, forward strand.
GAGTTAGTGGGGTTAGGTCAGCTGATGATTCTAAATTGCCTATAGGTTTGAATGTAAGTGTGTGTGTGTCTCTGTGTTAGCCCTGCGACAGACTGGTGACCTGTCCAGGGTGTACCAACCTATGGCAGTTGAGATAGTCTCCAGTCCCCCCAGTTTGATCCTGAATTGGATAAGCAGAAGAAAATGGAAGCATAAACTGAATATATACCAATCAAGTAAATTTCACTGACCAGATTCCATTTAAATTAATTTTTCTTTGTATTTTTGTATCAAAATTACATGCAAAATTGAAATAAAATTACTTAAAATCATTGTTTTTCAGCAAAAAAGTACTTTTTCAGAGCTCACGTAACTCAAAATCCTGAAATTCTGACCTAAACAAAATAGTTTTAGGATAATTAGACTTGATCTGAATGCGGCTGAAACAAACAAACCCTAAAGGAGGGAGAAAACGAGCAGTGGCAGCACCGTGATACTCCACAACTTAACAAGCAGCATCTGTCGCGGCACGGTGTCAAAACGTGTAATTTTTTTTCTCCTGCACTTAACAGTTCGCACGCCTTGTTTCAAAAGGCAGATTACACTGAGTATGAGACAATACAATGCTTTGTTCCACTTGGCTTACTGCCACACTGATATGAGCCCCGGTGCAGTACAATGAGATACTACCTGATCCAGTCAAATCACAGCCACTAGTAGCTGAACAAATGTGAAGATCTGAGACTGCAGTGAAGTATTCATCTTAAAATTAATATATATAAAACCATCATCTGTGCGTTTTGGTGGCACAAAACTGCTAACTGGTTATTAAAACAGTGAAAACCACTGGCGGGGACGCACACCTAATGTTCATGCACAAGAGTGGTGTACAAACAATCATCAGAACCTGATCATCAAAGCGCTGCTCCCCAGCCAATCATTATCATCATCATCCTTATTATTATTATTATGAAGCATGCAGCGGGTGTCCGCACAGGCTGCTGCTGCAAGACACACATTCAGACTGAAAAAAGAAAAAAAGAATTCAATATTTGATGAACATTAAAGAGAGGGGGAAAAACTGCTAAGTGATTTTCAAAGACTGGGCTGAGACTTCGGTGGATAGCAGTAAGATTAAAAGATTACTCTGGAGAAAGTGAGAGCGAAAGATAATTGAAATGGCGTGCTGCCAACGACATCCCAAGTCTGTGGTATGTAAGGCAGGCTGATGAGGAACGACGTAGCCCGCAGATTGTTGTTGCTGACGGAAGAATACACAGATACAGTATATCCACTGAACAATAGGGAAAGTTGCCTGTAAGATTTGGATCCATTGTTCAAAACGTGAATAATCAAATATCCCGAGACTGTTTAGACGTATTGAAAAAAAACAAAACACCTCACCTGAAACAAAGGGGGGGGGGGGGCATTCATAAATGGCACACACACATATACACACACATTCTCACATGTAACCTGGCGTGCACTCACGAGAACAGACGGACACAGACACACACACACACACATATATACACAGGCAGTCTGAGACATCCACAGCATCCTCTATGTGCCGGGCTCTCCCTCCAGGGTGAGTTAGTGGTGCTTTTAAGTGCCGACATCAAAGAGGCCTGTATGGGTGTATAAATAGGCTTTAGGGCTGGAAAAGTTTTAGTTGTCATGAGTTTGATACCCAGTCGGTTAGACAAGGTCATGCATTGACTCAGTGACTTCTCACTAACCCCCCTCTCTCTCTCTCTCTCTCTCTCTCTCTCACACACACACACGCATGTAAAAAAACACACACAGAAAAGTACATAAATACACACAGGCCGACAAAACAACCTGCGCTCAGGCTTCCAAACACTGTACAGCTTGTGCAAATAAGCACATGCATCCAAACACATTTGAATATATTCAGCATAAACACATGCACACACGCACGCACACACAGACACAGACACATGCTTGGAATACAAATAGGAAGCAGAGGTTATGACATTTCCCAAATAGCCACAATATTACTGCCAAACAAAAAAAAGTATTATATTTTCTTTATCAGCGTGTCAGGCACAGAGGTCCAGCTGTGCGGTGGGTAGCAGGTGACTGGTCCTGATACATCTTAGGGTTGGCCGAGGAGGTAAAATGAGGAGTGGGCAATGCATCGAGAGAGGCAGAGTTTGAAGTGCCACACGTGGTACTTCAATCACATTCAGTGATTGAGCCAGTCTCTCACACTGTGCGTCATCATTCCAGCTCTGGGTTTCTATAATACACCCTGACATAGCTGTGTTCCACAGTATTTTCTCTCTCTCTCTCCCTGCAAGTCACACTAAATCCCTGTGCTTGCAGTGTCTTGTACCACGTGGCGGCCGTGGCGGCAGCATGTGCAGGAAAACAAAGCCGCGTTAATTAATGTTGCTCTAATGTTAAATAAAGTGAAGGCATGTGACGAGAGAGAGGGTCTCCTGCTAGTGATGCCAGCTACGTTTCTGAGTTTGGTTTGGTTTGAAAGCACACACAGCAAATACCTCTCAGTAAGCAAGCAAGCTGTGATTATCCCACTGGTGCAGAAAATCTATAATTCTATATCAAATCTATAGATTTTTGTTATTCCTAGAATCACCAATTAACCTAACTAGACATACAGCACATCAATATACAGAAAAACAGCAATTGTTCTCCCTAAATGTTCACTTAATTGAATGTTCTTTTAACATCATTGGACAGAACTATCCAGTGGCTTGTCAATCAGCTATAAACTTTCCATGTATTTAACTTCATTCAGTTAATAGACAGGAGGTATATATTTACTTACTACAATCTGCAAGTGCTGACAAGTGCCCTCAAACCAATCTCCTGTCGGCTTTGTTAGACTCAAAGTGCTGGCTGCTGCCATATTGCATATTTATAGATATACAGTATGTACAGCGTTTCTTCTTCACTCACTACTTTTCTCTCTGTATGTTTTTTATACACCACTCTGCATTAAATCATTAGTTATTATTATTAAACTCTGGTTCTCATCCACAGTGTGTGTTTTTGTCCTGCCTCCCTCCATTCACCCTCAACGGGCCACTGCAGATGGCCCCGCCCCTCCCTGAGTCTGCTTCTGCTGGAGGTTTCTTCCTGTTAAAAGGGAGTTTTTCCTCCCCACTGTTGCCAAGTGCTTGCCTGTAGGGGGTCGCCTGATTGTTGGGGTTTTTGAGACAACTGCTGTTGTGATTTGGCGCTACATAAATAAATCTGAATTAAACTGAATTGATTTTGGATTTATCCTGGGTCACTAATATTACACTATAATGGGGTTTTGATTTGCTGTTTACCTATTTGTCAACCTAAAACCAAATGAGTGGACAAATCCTAGATCCTTATGATGTGCCGTTAAGTGCTATTAATAAGTCTAATCGTAAGTATATCAATAAGCATAATAAGAAATGTTACTTTACTTCTTTGGTTTTGTTCTGAAAAGGCATATACAGGAAGCACATATAATGGTTCAGTCAATACGATGAATAAAATCCTCCACATACAGAATACAGGAGCATCAGTTAATGTTTACACCAGAACAGGAGGCGAGCTGCTGTCTCAATGACTCGTTGGTGCCAGAGTGGCTGCTCTGAGTACTTCTGGGAATTTCACCAGAACATTCTGTGCAATCCACACAGGTCAGTGGAAAAAAAAACCCAAATGCTCCTGTGGGAGTGTGCATTGTAGAGAGAGAGGTCAGACGAGTACTTTTACTGTGAGCATCTTATAAACCAAAACCCTTCTCAACTCGAGGCAGATGGGCTACATCAGCAGAAGACCACGGCAGCCGAGAACATACATCTGAGGCTACAGATGTGCCGGCTCAGAGCAGACATCACCAGTTTGAATCCATCCACCGACCGGCCTTGCGTGTGCGTATGTCAGTATTCCAGGCTATGAGTTTGGTGGTGTAATGGTGTTGGGTGAATGCATGGTCTTAGTGGCACAGCCTATCAGAGTGGCCTCTGCATGACCATGATTAAGCCGTCTCCTAATGGGCGCTTCCAGCATGCTGACACACCAAGTCTCAAATCAAAAGTCGTCTCAAATTGATTTCATGACACGACATTGACTTCCCTGGGCTTCGGAGGCCTCCCCATTCACCAGATCTTAATCCAGTAGAACACCTTTGGGATGTTGCAGATGAGTGCAGAACAGGAGATTTGCAGCATGAATGTGCTGCTCGTGAATCTGCGGAAATAGTGTGAAATCATGTCAGCATGCACCAAACTCAGAGGAATTCTTCCTTCAGTTGGTGGAACCATGTCAAAAATAGCTGCTGCTGCTTTTGAGCACTAATAGCGGTGATATTTATGCATTACATGCAGCTCTAAATGAAATGATCAGCATGCGTTTAAATGCGTTGAAAGTATCTATCTATCTATCTATCTATCTATCTATCTATCTATCTATCTATTGTGGGCAAAACAGAATCACAGTTACACCCAAGTCACACAGATGGATGGCAAGATTAAAGGAAAGTCCAAACTCTAAGTTTTTTTTAAGTGAGTGATCACATGTAATAATGAAAGAAAACATTCCCATCTCGATAGGAGTGGTCTCTTCCCGGATAATAGGGCTTCCATCCATGAGGCACAAGGGATCAGTAAATGGTTAGACGCAATAACATGAGGTAAATGCGCACAGGCCCTATGGAAGATTTCAAACCAGTGCATCAGACAGCACTTTCCACCACTATCATCAGAACACCAGAAACATTTGTAATATCATGTGGGATATTCCGCTTGTCCAGTAGATTTCCAGAGACTTGGAATCAGTGCTAAACCACCAGACTGGACCTGTGCACGCAGCAATTGGTGGCCCAGCACTTCACATGGACACTAAATGCTTTTTTACCTGTTCGTATCTTGGAGTTTGTTTTGTAAAATGAGAATATTAACGATAATAATGTTGAATTAAAAACCTTATTCTACTTTGAGCAAAAAACAACCATGTGTCACTAAGTGCAGGCAGGAAGACTTCCCACATAACAAGGCGTGTTCTGGTGCAGGTGTCCATTCATTTACTGGCTGCTGCTACAAAAGCAGAGGCTGAATACACGGTGGGGAAATTAAGAGTCTAAAGCTGACTACTTTATCCAAGGGAAATGACTGGGATTTGTGACCACTGCCGCGGAGAATGCCAATCAACTGTGAAAGCTTTTGCTAACACGAGCTCGTGGCTTGACCAATTACAGTGAAATTTAATGGGTTTAGCGTCAGTGTCCGTGTTTTGGCCACAACAGCGGAGGAAACAGGTCCTCCAGGGGCGAAAAAAGTTTGAAACCAATTAAATGAGGGAATTATCCTTCTTCCTCCTCTTTCCTCTCTCCCTGATGTAATGTCTCCTTGCAGACTTTGACCAGTAAGATTAAAAAAAAGAGTTCCCAGAAGCTTCTCAAGTCAGAAAAAAGCAGAAATAGAAACGGCAAAAACACAGTGGGAGATAAAATGCAAAAGAGAAGACAAAAGCGAGGCTAGTGTGAGAATTAAACCAGGCGAGACGGAGATGGAAGAGCGTGATTTTTTCTAAAGATAAAGGCTGGCTGTTGTCCTGTCCACTTGTTCTATTTATTCACACCAATCTGTGGGAGATGGTCTAAGTAATGATAAAAGACAAAATGTAAATACTCTGAAAGACAAACACACATCCCAGGTACGATGTGATTAGAAAGTGAAATGGCACTGGCCTCCCCCCTTCCCTCCTCCTCCTAAATGCACCATGCAGTACAGAAACCAATTCTTTTCCTCTTTTACTGGCAAGGGATGTGAAACAGAGGGATGGGGGGGGGTTCCCCCCAGAAATTTGTTCTTGGCAAGGTGGAAAGGTCTGTGAAACAGCATTTAGAGCATGGAAGACTGCAATTCTCCACTGAAAACAATACTAATGAACTTCTCTGAAGCAGCATTTAAACCATGTCAGAGTAAAACTTTGCTCTGCGAGAAACTTCAGTGAAACCTTTCAGAGCGTATTTTAGACCAACGTCACGCTGCAAATTTCTCTTCTCTTCTCTTCTCTTCTCTTCTCTTCTCTTCTCTTCTCGCAGGCTCATGACTGTACAAAGTGAACAGCAGGAGCCCCGGTGGCAGCAGCCCCCTCGTATCAGGGCCTGGGCATCACTACAGTGTGGCATCTATCCGCAGCTAGCAGAAGGGGAGATTACTCAGTGCTCACATCAAAGGAGGTTTGTCTAACTTGGGTCTGGCGTTGTGCTGGTAGAGCAAGTCCTTGGAGCAGCCGTGCCGTTCTTATCTCTCCCCCACAGACTCTTTCTGTTTTTCTGCAGCAACACAACTGGCTCCCGGTAACACTGACGCATGAATGCATGGCTCTGCGTGGTCAAAATGTGCACACAGACAAACACCGGTTCACATTCTCTCGTATGAAAGCACACATACACAAAGGGCGCACACGGCATGGAAGCAGCTCTCTCTCTCTCTCTCTTTTCCCTGATATTAGTAGAATTTGTTCTGCTGAGCGAGCCTCTCTCTCTCCCTCCCTCCCTCCTCCTGCTCCTTGTCAAGAGCTGAACCTGGTTCAGTGAATATTTGAAATGGATTAAATGATTATCCCTGGACAGATGCTTGCAAAAAAGAACCCTCTGCGGTGGAATATTATGTTAAATATTTTAACCACTCCAGGTGTACTTCCAACCCGAAAGCACCAGCAAAGTGAAAATCGCTGAAACGTATAAACAAACTGGCTTATGGCGTTTTACACACTAAACTCGGATGATCTTTATTTCTGGATGAAAGGCAACTAGAAAAATCAACAGTTTGAAAAATGGACTTGAGAGGGTTCTCATACCACCAGCATGTAGCTTAACACAAAGGGCATTGCCATGTCATACCAGCAGGTCCTTCATTACGAGATTCACCTATATAGCTTTTATGTAAGGCATAGACTGCATATAAATGATGGATACAGCGACCACGACATCACTCAGTCAGTCGAAGTGGCCGTACCACAGCATTACTTAACTGTAAGTGAAGGTGGATGAGTTTAAATACAGGAGAAGTGAAGAAGAGAGTGGAGGCAGGGTGTCAGGGGTATTTTGTGACAGAAGGATTGCAGGGAGAGGGAAGTGAAAAGGAAGGTTTATAACCTGCTATGATGGATAGGTTGGAGAGGGTGGCACTAACTGAAAAGACAGGAGGCCAGACTGGAGATGGCAAGGTGGAAGATGATAAGATTTTTGTTGGGAGCGACCAGAAGGGACAGGATTAGAAATGAGAACATCAGAGGGACAGCTCAAGTTGAGTGGTTTGGAGGTAAAGTCAGAAAGGTGAGGCTGGGATAGTTTGGACATGTGCAGAGGGGGATAGTGGATATAATGGACAAAGGATGATGAATATGGAGGAAAAGAGGAAGACCACAGAGGAGTTTCACATATGCAGTGAAGGAGTGCATGCAGAGGGTTGGTGTGACAGAAAAGGATCCAATGAGCAGAGTGAGATGGAAGACAGGAGATCCATTGTGGCAACTGCTAAAGGGAAGAAGCAATGTGTCAGTTGTAAAAGTTGAGGAAATTATCTACAGAGAACCAAAGGGTTTATTTATTTATTTATTTTGGCAAAAGGCTGTAAGCACGTGTATTCCAGATGAAAGGTTGGGCACTTTGACCTATTCTGAGTGATTCGGATTTGGAGCCAGCCTCGAGTAGCCATTTGAGGGCCTGCTTTTGCCCTTTCTGTCTTGACATCATTTTTAACCCCTGAGGTCCCCACCTGGTCAAATCCACAGCTAGACTGTTTTTCCTTGTTGCTGCCTTTTATGCTAAGCTAACAGCATCTTAGCTTTATTTAGATTTACAGCCTTGCCAGAGGGCAAATGTGAGTATTTCCCAGTTGTATAAAACTAATGCTTTAGAATTCTTTATTCATCAGTGTATGCAAAAAAAAGCTTTGCTTTGTAAAATCTATGATTAATTAAATGCAAGCATATGTGTGTGAGAGAGAGAACCAAGAGAGAACGAGATAGGATACGCACGTGTGCTCTTCTGTATGCCAGTCTGTACCGAGCTGCAGTTACAGACATTAGTCATCGATGTTCTCATGAACAATGGAAGCAGCCGTACTTCTCCCAAAAAATGTGAACCCACCACCACCACCCTTCTACACACAAACGCACACTCTCTACGAGGGCCTTACCTTCTGTTTATTACTTAAAAAGGAACATTATGTACTCCCATTTATTTAAAAAAGAAAATCTGATTTCTTTTGTAAACATGACACTAGTTTAGAAAATCTAAAACAATTAGGCTATGGTTACTTATTTACCACAACAAAGTAAGTTGAGTAGGATTAAGGGCAGCTTGGTTCCTCAGAAAAAAAAATGAAGATAGGAAAACACAAATATCAGAGTTATGAGGCTCTAAGACAACATCAACATCAAATGCTAAAGTAATTAACTTGATATCAGTGAATCATTAACCCAGTTCTGCCTGGTGGACCAATAGATTTCTCAACCCGCATCTTACCAGATCCACAGTGACCCCTACTGGTGAGATAATAATATTACAGTCTAACTCAGTGACCCAGCCTTGAAGGCATTGCACGCTCTCTTTGGTGTTCATTGTCATTTAATGAGGTATCTATTGCACTAATTTAGTTTGCATGACATACACCTCTTGCACAGTATGGAAACAACTCCTGCAGAAACAATAAAATAACCCCCAGTCTTAATATTGGAGCCACAGGAATAAGTATATTGAATGGCCGTTTTGACATACGTTCTATTTGCCTTTGACGACTGCGTGTTCCAGGGGTTAAATAAATACCAGGAACATCCATTCACAAGTATCAGCTCTCTGCCGTCAAATAAACTTTGTCCTTGGCTTCATTTCAGCTGCGCCGTCCTGTTTTGATTCCAAAAGTCAATGCCTCAACTGAAGGCAAACACAAGGGAGCAAACTTCACTATAAAACGGCCCTGTCTTCTGGCTCCTGTCTAAAACCACCTGCCGTCATGGACAAATTACTACATCTAATATTACTATCCATTCACATCCTGTGTGTGTGTGGAGAGGGTGTCGTACTAATGCCAGTTGAACTTGCTCCCATCCCCTGTAACGACAAAGCGGTGGAGAAGCTGTCTCGCTTGGCCATCACTTACATCAATGAGGATCGCAGCGAAGGCTACAAGTTTGCCCTGAACCGCATCGCAAATGTCCATCTGCACGCTCAGGTCAGTACAAAGACCAGAGGAGGCTGTAAAACACGTTTGTTCATCCTAGACCAGGGTGGGAAGTGTTTATATGTATCAGCCGTGACCAGATTCATGTCAGGGGAAGCCCATTTGATAAGATTTAAAACAACAAAAATCAGAAATGACCTTTTTCCAGGACTCGCTGTGGCTTCTAGAGTCTCCAATTGAGGACCCACTGGGTTACATGAAAGCTGTGAAAAACAGCAGCAGTTTCATTAGGGAGCAGCAACGTAAGTCCTAAAAACAACAAGAAACACTTTGGTGCGAATGGCCGCCATCAGTGCATGTCGCTTTTAATAAATGTAGCATTAACATCAAAGTACATAATTTTATATCATAAAACGGGAAGCCATTCCTTTTTCACGCCTCATGAAAAAAGGCCTCTAGGATTGAAGCGAGTGTTAATAAAGTCCAGGTCATTTCAGTCCAGCACTGCTGGGACAAACCTTGCACAACAGACTTTATGAACTTCATGCTGTCAGCTGCTGAAGGCTATAGTGGCCCGACTGTGGGATAGATCAGGTTTTAAGAGGCTCAGATCAACTTCATGACCTAAAAAGGCTGCTATTACTGTGGTGCAAAGTGTTGACAAATCATTATTGTACAAAGTGTTATGTGGAATTACACAGAGCACCTCCTAAATAGTCCCTTATTGATATACTTAACAGAACAAATGATGCTACTTGGCAGGAGGACTTCTCATAAATTTGAGCCTCATAGCTTTGTTAATGCCTGCTCTCCTTTATCGCATGTGTTTATACTCTGAATTACAGGGCCCAGCAGGCAACGTGTATTACCTCGACCTGGAAGTCCTGGAGACCAAGTGTCACACAGGCAGCAAGAAACCATGGAAACGTTGTGACGTCAGGCCATTCATGGAAACGGTAGGATGTTCACACGTATACAAACAAGAGCACGTGTCCGCACGAGTAGGAGGCCCCTATATGCCTGAAGGCACTGTTTATAAGATATGTCCCACACTGTAACTGGACAATGTAAGAAAGTCACACTTAAACCATATACATGAAACTTTGGACATGAAGGTATTTCTGAGTTTTTGGAAGTGTCAGGGTGTTCTTCCAGAAGTCACAGTCACTTTACCCATTTACATTGGCAGATCTATTTTATTACTGTGACTTTTTTCAAAGCATAAATGTATTACTCTTCAGTAACTGGGCATTTGGAAGAAATCTTTCCCACAAAATGGAAAAATCTATTCTGTTAAAATAGATATTTATGGTTTACATATTTTACATATTTTACTTATGAAACTTCCATTATAAAAAAACTGTTGATTTAATCATAAAAGCAGCTCCTTTGACAAAAGGATGAAAGGAACCATTGGCATGACAATCATGGGCCACTTTATTAGGTACATCTGTTCAACTGCTCGTTAATGATTGTTGGTTTATTAATGGATTGTTGACAGCAGACAGGCTGGACTGGGCTCATCAGAAACTGCTGTCTACTGGGATTTTCCCACACAATCATCTCTAGGGCTCAAAGAAACAACAACTAGTGAGTGGTGAAAATGCATTGCTGGCATCAGAGGTCAGAGGAGAACAGCCAGACAGCTTTCAAATGACAGCAAGGAAACAACCAAGATATGCAGAAAAGCATCTCTTACTGCACAACACAAACCTCTAAGCAGATGGGCTACAGCAGCAGAAGACCACACTGGGTGCCCTACTCATGTCAGATAAGGCAGAAGACTAGAAAAACTTGAACTTCCCTTAAGAGTCTGGATTTATGCTATGACATTTGGATGTTAGGGTCAGAATGTGGTGTAAATGACATGAATGTATGGATCCATCCTAATCTTATATCAGCGGAAGTGGTGGAAGTGGTGTAATGCTGTGGGGGAATCATTTCTTGGCACATTTTAACAATTAATAGTACCAAATAAATATTTAAACATCACAGTCTACCTGATTATTGTTGCCGAAAGTGTCCACAGTGTAACCATCTTCTAATAGCTGCTACCATCAGGATAAAGCATCATGTCACAAAGGTCAGATCATCTCAAACTCTTTTTTTTAACATGATAGAGAGTTCACTGTGCTCAAATGGCCTCCACAGTCACCATATCTCAATCCAATAGAGCGCCTTTGGGATGTGGTGGAACAGCAGATTTGCATCATGAGTGTACAGCGGACAAATCTGCAGCAACTGTGTGATTCTGTCACGTAGCATGGACCAAAATGTTTGAGGAATATTTCCAGCAACCTTGTTGAATCTGTGCTATTAAGAATTAAGACAGCTCTGAAGGCAAAAAGGGGTCCAAACCAGTACTAGCAGCATAGTGTACCTAACAAAGTGGCTGGTGAATGTCGGTCCTCTAAAACTTACAAACACAACCTTTTTTTTACGGCAATGGGAAATTCAAATGAGTTTATTTCTTTTCCGTATAGGTGAGCGACTTATAAGCCAAAAACAGCCCTTTGAAGAAGTAACACAAGCCAAAACACTCACACTGGTCTCACTGATAGAAGAGTACATTCAAAGTTTTTTTGTCTTGCATCTGTTTGAACACATTGTGCCAAGTCTTTGTAGTGAAGTGGTTGATATTGGGCCAATCACGAATTCTGTCTGTTTTATCTTCTTTTTTTTTTTTTTTTAAAGCAAATCTCTGGCAACTGCAACACCACCATCCTGCACACACCAGAGGGCTACTCCTACTTATACAGCTACGACTGTGCTCTCGTGCCAGGTAACATTAGCAGGTTCCTAACCACTAACTGCTCACATACACAGAAGGTCGCATGCATACAGTGCTGTGCAACATGAGTCGCAACATAACATCTATTATTAGATACCCACTGTTTATCGATATCTTTATATAATGTGTAGCATCAGAGCTCATGCAGCCGGCATGTGCTGCTTTGGATACCACATCAAGCTGGAGATTTAAGGTAAAGAAAATATTGAATTAAAACAAAGAAATTGTAAATATCCAGTAAGGAAAAATTCTCATAAGAAAGAACAGCAAAGAACTGAGGAGAGAAAAGTATCGACGTTTCACTGTGAGTATCTCAATTTGTTACGTGCAGGTGTAACTAATAACATTAATGATGGCCCAGTCTAATGGAGCTGAGTCCTAATTAATTATCAATTAGTCACACTAGTGAATTTCCCACTATGACAAATCAAAAGGTCGAGCGTGAAAATTATGATTTCGCCCCGATCTCAATCGATTTCCCTTCTCTCTCACTGCCGGTGTTTGGTTTGGTGCTACTTTGGAGACATCAGCAAAAGCAGGTTACATCTCACTGTCATGAAAAGAGATGTAGTCGTCTGATTTAAGTGCATTTGGAGAGCGAAAAGTTGTGTATCCGTTCAAAAATGACATGACTTTTTTTCCTTTTCTGCTTTCACTGTAAATTTAGTGCCACTGCTTTATCCAGTCGCTATCATCTGTTTGTTGATGTAATTTGATTTGATTGAATCTTTATTTTGAACATGTTGAAAAAGTACAACAAAATAGAATTAAAAGAGACAAATGAACAAAGCAAAACAAAAGGAAAACGAGCAACCACAACTCCAAATAACGTTCATGTTCAAAAAGGAGCAGGAAGAAGCATAAGCTTATTTAATCCCACCCCTTTTCCACTATCTAGTATCAATAGACTACAGAAATACCTCCTTGCAATTACATTATATGTCATGTGTAATTTTTTTTTTTTTTATATATATATACATATATGTTTCTATCTATCCATACATACGTATATACACATACGCACATATACACATTTTCAATAACCCCATTAACACCTCAAGGATACACAACCTACAAATATATATATATATACCCATACCAACATACCCGTGCACCCGCACACACATGAAAATATTAGACAAGAACACCCTATCAAATCTCTACCTTTTCCCTGTACCCTGTAAAAACCATATCCTTAAACTGCTTTTTAAACTGCGCCATTTAATACAGACGTTTACTTATTCATTCTTATTCAGTTCTCTGGTTTCTGCAGATTCTCCAGAGAAACTCCAGCAGATCTGCCCAACATGCCCCCTCCTGCTCTCCGTAGACAGCCCCGAGGCCATGACTGCTGCTCGGGTCACTCTGGTATCCTATAAAAGGACGTCCACTATGGCTGCAGGGCTCGGGGTGAAAAAAATCACCAGAGCTGCCGCACAGGTATCGCTAGATATACTGTTATTAACTTTGATGGGGGGAAAGAAAGCTGCGGGGCTAATTTGATTGCTTGACAGTGCGTCAAACGTTATGTTTATGGGGGGAAATCACACTTAAGGAAATTCTCTGGGTATACATATGCAGAAGGTACAGTGCACCTTTGAGCTTCTGTGTTCCAGATAAGAACCATTATTGCACAAGCATCACCATCACGCAATAGTTATAGACGAGTCTGGCAAGGTTGCAAAGGATCACTGAAGGCACTTTCCTCCATGGCCCAGCTTTTGTTTGGGGAGCAAATGAGAAAAACTGAATAGTTTGCTTGGGGACCAAAGCTAAGTACACTGCTTTTGCATATGATAGTCCAGCTTCAGGATGGAAAAACCAACATGATAGCTGCCGCAATAAAAAACCCTGCCATCTCTATTTGTGCCTGTGCTTGTTTGTTTTTGCAGTTTGCTCCTCTCTTCCTATATTATTTTTATATTTCAGTCTGTGCCAGTAAAAGCCACCTTTGTGGAATACACAGTGCAAGAATGCCCCGAGGGAGTGACAGAAAGAGGCACCTGCCAGCGACTGACACTCGACTCGGACACAGAGGTACTCGTATAGAAGTTCCTCGAAAAAAATGACACATTCACACACCAGTTTAGATACACCAGTACAATGTGCTTTAATTTATTGTTTTTTAGGATTCCTGTATTGTTTAGTCATGCCACTTTTGGAGATTATTTATTTTTAGGTCCTTAGTGTCCCAGCTAAGCAGATTTTGTGGCCTCCTTATGTATGTAAACAAGAAGGACAAAAGCATTTCCAAGGTCAACAAAAATTGAACATTACAGACTTCACAAAGCTGAAATTCATGGAAGAGCTGTATAAATTCTAGATCTATTTACATGACCACTAAGTGTATATTAATGATGAATTAGCACTCAGACATAGTCAAGCAGCGCTGTCTGAAACAGCACTTAATTACAAATCAATTCATTGATCACCATTGTGTGTGTGATGTCTGGATAATTTCATGGATGATTTACTGGCTGACATGACTACTTCAGTTACGTTTAAAATGTGACGTCACACAATGGTTTAGGCTCATTCAGACATGAATAGTGGTGCTGGGGTGCAGGTGGGTTGCAAAGCGGCTTGCAGATGCACAACAATTATTTGCAGGCTTTGATATCAGCTTCTAGTTAAAACATCAGCTGAGCTGCAGGGACTGTTGCTGAGCTTAACTTCATTTACTGCCTGAACTAATGCCATGTATTTGTATTTATTTATAACTGAAGATTCCTGAGAAGGAATGTACATTTTATTTTAATTATTTTAACCCACCCTGTGTCATACTCTTACTTTTTAATAGTCTCCCAGTATGTCACAGAAATACATTACCAAATGTCTCACACTCTTCTCTCAGACTGCAGGTTTCTGCACAGGATCTGTACATGGAGACATGAATACTGATCCTGATGTCCAGACGTCCTGTGAGATGTTTAAAGTACAGGTATGGGAGGAAATTACATAATATTTTTAAATATTGCGTTGCTAAGCCAAAGTGGCAGCTCATTTATGCAAAGATCCTATAAAATCACAACAACTATAACATCAGTATGATGAGGAGGAAAGGAATAGAAGTGACTGCATGTGGACTGCATGTTGAATATGTTTCTTATTCTCCCATGACAAGAAGAAGAACAGATTTAGATTTATAGTAAATTTAGATTTAGATTTATTCAGTGTGCACGCAAGATTTGACCTAAAAACCTGTTCTGATTGTTCTATATCAAAAACTGTTAACGTCCTACATGCAGGAAAATTGCAGCGGAGGTGTAACAATGATAGCAGCTGAATTATCCGCAACCCAAAAGTGAACAGAAAAGTTAAATGCATTAATAGAAGAATGTCGGTAACTGAGAAAAAAAAGCAAAAACTTCTGGAAAAGTGTACCATTTAGTGTCAGTTCACACTGTGGGACTGTGAGTTGGGAGTGTAACAACCCACTGCTTGAGCTTGACTTGATGAATGTTTCATGTTCTCTGTTTTCTTTCAGGGTTTTTTTTTTTTTACTAAAGTAACCTTTAGAGTGAACATTTAACTCTCTGAATGGAAGCCAGTGGTCATATAATTATTCTGTCATATCTTACAAGTTGGTGGTTTTGTGTGTGTGTGTTTAATCCTATGTGTGAGATTTCAAATTGTATGCTCCTGCGCTGTAATTATGTTGTCTTCTCAGTTCTTTTTAGAGCGTGTGGTTTGTAAAGTAGTTTTACAGTATTGAGTAAAATTCATTCGTGCAGCCAGAAGAGTTCTCATTTGGTGTGGTGTTGTCTGCGTCTCTTCAGAATGTAGATGTCCTCTGGCCGGTGCAGCCACAGGGTCACGACCTTCCAGAAAACCCAGCAATCCCGACGTTCCCACCTGTGATTGGCGGCCCAGGAAACGATCCGCAGCCTGTTCCCTCTGACCCTCCCTTTCCCACTGCCGTTCACCCTGTACCCGTTGACCCCTCTGTGGCTGTTAACCCAGCTGTCCCTCTTAGCTCTTCTTCCAGTGAGTCTGCTGAAGATCTACTCACTGAGGCTTCTGACTCATCCTCCGAGGAAATCGGAGGCCCTGTGGCTCTGCGTCCCCCTTTTAACTTCCGCTACCAGAGGCGTGACCGTGAAAAACGCCAGGCTTTGAACAACACCTCGCCCTCTCACCACCCTGTCTTCCTGTCTGATTTCCCCAGTGGGCCCTCTCCTTTCCGATCCTGTCCCGGTCCAGCTCGGTACACCACTGTTTAAGTGTTGCTGCTCTGTTCAGGAGTCTATTTTTCCATTTCTGATTTATCCAGCGAGAGCCTATGCTGATAAACTGTTCCACTTTCTGTTGCTGGAAGCATAAAAATAATTTGTGCTAATAAGAGGAAACCTATCTCTTTTCACTGGCCCTGAAATGACCTCTAATACTGCTGCACTGTTAACTGCTTCTAATGCAGCAAAATAGCTTCAGATGTTATTAAAAATTTCAATAAAACTTGTTTTGAAACCCTCATCAGAATCTTCAAATTCTTACACTCATAGTCTGATAATGCCTACACTTATTTGGTAGTACATACAATTTTGATTGAAGAGCTGAATTTGTCAATAAAAGTCTTAATGGAACTAATCTTAACCAGTTTAATGAATAATTGAATGTTTTGAGTGAAACAACATGGATCAGAAAGCTGATAACTTTCATGCGCTTTTCTAATTCAGATATCCTTGCAAAATGCAGCCCCTGTGTTACAAGCATGTTTCATTAATTCTTTGATAATTCTCACATTTTTTACAAAATGAAGAACTATAGAAGGAAATGGGTGTTTTAAAAATGCAGTAATGAGAAAATAACCAGCTGCAGCTGCAAAATCTTTAGCTGCCGTGCTGCAGCTGCATTTATATTCCTACAATTTCTATCAAGCCCATCCCTGCTGAAATTAGGCATCAAAGGGCTAACATAAAGACGCAGACAACCATTCAAGTACACGCCAATTTAGAATGCAATGCACATGTTTCTGGACTGAGTAAGGAAGCCACAAAAACTGGTGAAAACCCACATAGACACATTTAGAACATACAAACTGCACAGAAAGGCTCCAACCGACTACAGGAACCTTTTTTGCTGTGTGCTGTGCTAACTGCTGCACAGCTACGTCAACTCACATCCAATTTTCTGTAATACATTTCATATATAACGATAATGGACTGATTAATCACACTAGGTCATTTCATTTTACTGTTATCCTTCCCTCAAATGTTTTAAAGGTGACATTTTATGCTTTCCCTTACTTCCTGTTAGATATTGATACACTATATGGACACCTTCAGGAGTTGCTTGAGCAAGGAAACTTACGTCATGAAGCTCCTGGCCCACAGTTTTTGTGCTGATGTTAATGGAAGTTTGGAACTGAGCAGTTACTGAATCAACAGAGCACAGATAAGTTTTATGCACTATAGTCCTCAGCACTTGGGAACACCACTGCGTAACTTTAGGTGGTCTGCCACTATGTGGCAGAGTTACCTTGAGTATGCAGTGGTACCACATACAGTTTGTTGTGCAATATCTATGAAGGAAGAGATCTCACAAACTTGTTGTAATGATGCCATTTTATCACATTACCATGTTCAAATACAGTGAACTCTTTAGAACAGCTAAAGGCCCGAGGGCAAAGACTCCAATCTGCCCATTGGACGCCTTCGGAAAATGTGAAGGAGGGCATAAACTTGGACTTTTAACTGTTTTATCATTAGTTTTACAGCATTTCCATCGTTGCCATTTTTACTATTCCAAAGTAATTAAGTAATAGATAAACACTTAAATCAGAGAAAAGTTCCTTTTTTTATTATCTACTGTAGAGATTTCCTCATTCGTTACAACAACATTTATTTGTTGTAGAACACTGACATAGACGTACTATTGAAACTGCACTTCTTTTTTGAGATATCTCAGGGATTACATGTTTGGTTTACACTGACAGAATGGAGTCCGGCCCACTTAATATCAAAGTGGGCTGTTAGGGCCCATAATGTAACACGAGTTAGACATCCCTGCTTTACAATGACCCATTCTTTCACAAGCATATATAAAGGCAGAGTGCATAGCTGGCTGCTTGATTTTGCACACCTGTAGAAAATGGTGCTGAAAACACCTGAATTTGAACATACTTTTGTCCATATAGCGTATGTATATAGCAGTGAATGCTGAAATTAAATATGAGGATTCAATATGATTCAAAGTTACAGGTGAGCCCTGTTAGCCGAAAGCTCAGGGTTCAGTCCATTTAGTGCACTTTTTTGAGAGGGTATATCCTTAACACAGTCATTTCAGGTACACAGCTTAGGTTATAAGAGCAGAAGCCCAACCTAATTGTTTCCTTTTTCTGTTTTAAATCTTCTGTTTGTGATAGACAGCCAATCAGAATATAGTAATATAAGAAGAACGAAGCTGAAAGATGAACTTTCACACAGAAGATGAGCTGAAGGTTAAAGGACTAACAGAAGGTAAATAATGATTATTTTGATTTAAAAACCATGGAAATCTCCTCTAGTACAGCCCAAGAATAAAATTATGGAGTAGAAAATAACTGTAATATTTTCTTTTCAAAGGATTTCCTCATCCTGTCTGTATCTGGAGAATTTTAACACACAGGACTTTTATGAGTCAAAAAGGAATATTTTAGAACATTTTATTATATTTTTTAACTTTCAAGATGACAGTGTTGTAGAACACAGCAAGGTTTGTATTCTCCACACCATATCCCTCAAGATCCAGATGGTTTAAAACCGCTTTACAAACACATCTGGCGAAGGAGGGGGAAAAGTCGGGGTTTGTTATTGTAGGACTCCTCACCAGGGCTTATACTGTGCCAAATAGCACTGAAGTGAAAAGGAAAGTGCAAACATCTCAGGAAAGCTTTAAAAGCTTGCAGCTAGCTAAAGTGGGCCTTTATCAACACAGCTACATGAGCTATTAGAAAGAGCAGGACAGCACAGAGGAGAGACGCAGCACAAATGTGAAAAGTCATCTCATACCTGGCTGGAGTGTCACTCTGGAGAATCCTCAATCAGCAGCATCTCAGTGTTTTTTAAGGCCAGTGTGTCAGAAACTAGCTATTAGGAAAACCACACACACACAGAGCAATGTCGAGTCCAGACCAAAGACAAATTCAGAAACATATAAGCCAAGAGATGAAATATGACTAAGACAGAGCAAACCAGGTCAGGTCTCTGCAGTATGTCTTCATTTAAGAGACAGCAGAACATTATTTGAGCTTCATGCTTGACAGAGACGAAGATGAATGAAAAATGAAAAAAGCTAAAATAACCATTTGGAACACCATCCCCCCTGACATTAGCAAAATACCAGCAGGACTCATATGACAGCCATGTAAACAATTTCAGTGACTGACGACGTCAAGTTGTAAACGTCGCACAGAGGTTTAAGTGTCTGTGACTCCCTAAATGCATCAAAACATCACTGCCATTCTTGATAATGCATTCTTCTGAATTGCAGCAAACTGGAAGCTTCGGAGAAGCACAAGTTACACTTTCTTTATTTTCCATATGGTTCTTAGCTTTCTGTGCTATGACAAATCCCCCAAAGCTACAAAAGAAGGAAGCTTAGGGTGTTAATGACCCTGTGATTCTCCCTGCCTTGTTCAAATTACATGAAAGCTTTCTGGGTACAACAGGATATCCCATGCGGTGTCTGTGTGATTCACAAGTCTCAGACAGCTCTTCCTCTTTTTTTTGTTGAAAAAATTGCAACAGTTGTGAAAAAAAATTTCGTGAGTCCTGTGTGATGTAGTCATTTCATTACTTCAGTCTGACAACTATTTCTGGATAAAACAAAGAGAAACCAAAACTGAGCTCTTGGCCAGCTGCTGGGACAATCTAACCAGCAAATAGCTGTTTTAAATCATCAATTAAAAGTATTAATTGGCAGAATTAGTGAGCACAAGTAGCTAAAATGTTTTGAGGCATTTATTTGGGCAGTTTAGAGAAGAAATGACACTTGGGAGAGACAGTGAATGACAACTAGAGGTGGCCGGGTCAGTCCAATGCTAGTACTGGTGTCAGATTGATACTAGCACGATAGTAGGAACGATATTTTGTTTCAGTCCTGTAACATTGAATTGTGTTAAATAAATTATTGTTTATAAATGAAAAAATAGATACCTCATGCACATGTGCATTAGAAAAATGTCTGAATCTTTTTGGTGTTGACTGTCTGTCACCTCTATTTTATTTGCACTATGGCACATTTAAACAACGGAAGTTGACCCAAAGAGGCAAGCACATTTACATTCCAGGTCTCCAACAGTTTCAAAAATACAGTAAAAGCTGAGAGGTGTGTTTTGATTGTGTAAAGTAAAGACAAAAAACAAAAACTAACTAAATAAAATCACAGTGATTTAGTGGTTTTTAAAATGTCTTCAGAATTTGCAAACTAATGATGATTCATCTAAAAAAAAATCACGACACATTGCTCTCGCTGCTAAAAGCTGCCTTTACAGGTTAAAAATATCAGTATTGACAAAATTGGCCCTCTATTTACTTGGTCAGTAAGTAATTTTTACGGCACTAAATTTGCAGTATTGCACAGCACTAATGACAGCTACATGCCTGGGTGAAGACTACGACTACAACCATCAGTAAGAGACATACTTTTATTTTGAAATCGTAAATGTTGCTTTGTGCGTTTGTCGTAATTCCCATTTAGTCAAAGTGATTTAAACAAACTGCTACACTTTGCCACCCTACTTTTAAATATTTTTACCGGACTACACAAGACATCTGCCGTAATTTGCTTGTTTTGAAAATGAGTCGCAAAGAATAGCGCTGTGCGGCAGGGGGCGGGAGAGACCTTCAAAGCTAGGCACGCTGTATTAATTGAAGCTATTCGCCAGTACGCGAACAGCCTGGTTTATTAACAATCACTGACTTCCAACGACGCATAGTTGACAGTGGAGGTTTACAACCGCCCTCCTGCAAACGTCACCTCAAGAACTTTTTAACGACGTGATTGGTCAGGTTACAGCACCATTGCCAAATATTTCCCATGACACTTGAAGGCAGCAACCGTGGAATCCTAATTGGAGTCAGATTTTGAGCTCGAGGAGTGGCTTCGACTTGTGCTTCCCGAGACACCAGAGTCATCTTCCTCCCAGATGGACGAGTGAGTAGTAACGCTACTGTAAACAACCCGGTGGAAAACAAAACAAACACTTTCGAACATTTTTGACTTGACTTTACTATTTTCTTTACCGAGCTGGAGCCATGTTTGTGGTGTATTCGCGGACTTCACTTTGAGGTAGGTGAAAGAAACATCTGGGAAGTTTTGGTGTCGTTTGGTCGTTGTGGTTAATTTCTAGAAACAGTCGTTTACACATTTAAGGTAGCTTTAGTCTCTGTGAGACCTTCATACGTTTGGACTGTATTAACTATGTCACAATAGCTTCTATAACAAGTGACACCGTCTGCCGTTCAGTCAGACAGGGGGCATGTGAGGGCTTGCTCATGTTTAACTGACTCATTTCCAGCTTTCTAATACAGAATTTCCTAAACATGACCAAGGCTGTGTCATGAGTTTAGGGAAGAAATGTAGCGTGAGTCAGTACACGGACCAAACAAATGGTAGCTTTAGGTGTTAAATCACAAAAAAACACAACAAAAATAAGTTTTGTTTTGTTTTTTTAGTGTATTGCTACAGCTTTGGCTACATGGTGAAACCCACTCAACTAGTTTAACATAAACAGTAATTACAGGGCAGGCAGCAGTTATGATGTTGAAGCTCAGTTTGCCATTTAAATAGACTGCGACCCATTTTCCCATGTAGGGCTGGGTTTAAGTCTCTAATGATGGTTTCTGGTGAGCTTTCTTCAGGAGAAAAAGAAAGAAAGAAGCTGTTAGCACTTCAGAGAGCATCACTTAATTGGAGAGAGATTGGCTGGGCGTATTTCTATGGAAATTATTTTTGGATGTCACTTTGAGCTCTCTTTTTTTTTCTTTTTCTTTTTTAATGCATGGGTGAGTAAGAAGCGTCCAAAGAGCAGCGGTGGGGTGGTGCTTTCGTTTGTAGTTGTCCACACTTTCTGTGCAAAATGCAGCAAAATGAGGAGGATTTGTTGTGTCAGCTTTTTTTGTATTATGGGAAATTAAAAGCAGTGGCCTGTTTTGTTTTTTGTTTTTTGTTTTTTTTTTTTCTTCAGGATATTTAAAAAAATATTTATCACTGGATCTTCAGCAGAGAGCTGTGGTTAAAGGCTATGGAGCTGCTGCAGGACTGCACATTGCTCTTATAATTCTTTAGAATTATAAAAATTCATATTTAAAGCAGCGTTTGACAAATGAGATCTAGATTTAGGCCAAACTGGGTGGAAAGTGAAAGAAAACTGGACTTATTTGGCTGCTCATTGTGATCAGTTTTGGTTTTACTGTGCCGCACTTCCTCCTGATTGTCATTTACTGTAATGGAACATTGCACATGTATAGTGCTTGATCTTGAATGTTTTCCAGTCAGCTGATTTTTTTTTTCTCTTCATTCTACTCTCAAGAAAATCTGATGGCTTTTTTTTTTCACCCCCTCTTCTTTTAAGCTTTAAAAAGTAAAATCTCAGTTTGACAGGTATTGCTAAAAGTGCGACGCAGAACCGACTTTTAAGTTTGCTCTCGATTGTTGGCAGACGTCATGGTCCCTGCATCGGAAACGGCTTTCCCTTTGGGATCCGTGTGCACTGCAACACTGTCAAAACTTTAGAGCCCATGATGATGCTTTCACCCAAAAAAAGAGAAAAAAAAGGAAAATGGTGCAGTCAGCTGGAGTGCCTTCTCTGAAAACAGTTCAGTCAGTGAATGAGGTCATAGGATAAATGGATCCATTCAGGCCAACAGGGAGGCAAACAAGCCTAGTACAGCTCAGTGCTGAGGTATGTGCAAAATAGGTCAAAAATCAAGAAAGAGAGCATCAACGGCAGCATGATCAGAAAGACAGGAGGTGTGAAACTAGTAGTTGAATTTTGAGTTTCTGTTTGGACACGGTCTTGGGAACTGGGCATGAGGAACATGAGCACTTTCTCATTGTTTTGAATGTGAAGGGATTTTTCTTGGCATACGATTGACACTGAGTAGGTGAACATCATTTTGAATGCAGTAGCATGCCCATTGCATTGTGTGCACTGTTCATGACAAATCCCCAGTCATTTTTTTTAAGCATGAAAATCAAAGAGCATGCCACAGAGCAGTGGTACCCAATGCAAGCTCTTCCCCTTCGAGACAGTGTCTGTGTATTCTGTTTATTTACCACATATTGCAACTTGAGGAGAGATCGCTATTGCTTTGAACAAGTACGTGAACTGACAGCTTCCACAGAACTCCTGGCAGCATGTGCAGCAATGAAAATAATTAAATTATAAAGCTCTGCTGATTCAATTGTCTCCCCATCTGTATCTCGTCAAACACCCTTGATTGATTGTGTTCGTTTTTGCTTGTGAGTTGGTTTTTGTTTTTGTTTTTTTCTTTACGTGTGTGCATGACAGTGAGTGTTTTCTCTTGCACCTCAGCTCTGGTTTCCAGATAAGAGGTGGGACAGAGATAGTGCGACAGCTGAACCCATGCATAGCAGCATGCGGGCATTCTCCATGAATCGGTTGCATGTATATTTCGTGTCAGTTAGTTCCCAGATTTTTCTTCAAAACAAAACAAAAAAAGCTTGGTTCACCTTGAGCTGAGGAGTTGACAGGAATACATAATGTGGTTCAGTCTCTGGCTCCTTATAGGACTGCTTGGCTGACTGTCATGTTTGGCAGCTTTGCTCTGCAATGTGCATACGACAGAGAGCATTTATTCCATGTGCGCCTCAGGTAGGCTTGTGTTTGCGTTTACTTACACTGTGCCATGCTTTTGTGCCGTTCTCTCTGAATATAAAATCAGAGAGATTAGAAGAACATGACTGAAGAGTAATGGAATAATCCACATTATTTGGCGTGGAGTGATAAGAGCTGAAAATCTGAATGCTGACACGCGTAAGAGCTTCCATACTGAATGGCACAATTACCTCAAATTGAAGTTATAGCTAATTAAATGCATTACTTTTTTTCCACAATAGTAGTAACAATACTACTACTACTACTACTACTACTACTAATAATAATAATAATAATAATAATAATAATAATAATAATAATAATAATAATAATAATTATAATTAAGGAAAGAATCACTCACATTTGTATTTATCATTAGTTTATCTGCTAAGTTTGTGTCTGTGTCAGTAACATGAGACCTGATTGGCTAGCTGATGACAGATTCTGGATGGACTACAGGAGGTCCTCCTGAGCCACGGTGTAAATATTTCATGGCAGGACCGAAATAGTTGTGAGAAAATGAACCTGATTACAAAGCTGTGCTGTCATGTTGTTGACTCTGACTCTCATGTTTAGCTCTGCATGTAACTGATGTAGTATATGACATATATTTTGGGAAACAGCATAGGGTAGAGACATAATTGAGCTGCATGCACAAGCCCAGTCAAACCGGTTTGCTACTGGCATATTTTCCTTTGAATGAATTCCATTCTGTGTGTTCAGCAACAGCTAGCATGCAGGTAAATAAGACAACCTGATAATGGAGATTTTCTTTTACTTTGAAGTCATAGCCATAGATGAGAAGTAGCAGGATAATAATTTATATATTATTATTCCTACATAAGTAACTCATAGCTAATTAGGAGAATTTTACTAATGCATTTTCTTGTCTAATACATTTCTACGTGCACAAACGTTCACCTCTTTGTATAACAATTGTCCTGGCGTTTGGTCAGCTGAGGTGGTGGCTTTAAAGTCACATGGCTTGCTCTAGTGATCGTGGACAAGGATGAGGAAATGTCCACCCCAGAGGGCACTTTGGTCCAGCCTTCTTAATTCAGACAAGTGGATTTCTTCGGATCCGCAACAGCTGAGATACAAGAAGCTTTGGTTAAGGGATTGTGAAGGGGTGTGAATTTATTTTTGGCTTTCTGTACCTAATACATCTCTATGCTGTCCACTGTGGGATTTGCCAAAAGAAATCACAGAGAGTCATTCTAATAAAAGATGACATGTCTCATTAAAATGAACATTATTGTCCAGGTAAAACATTTTTATATGTTAATAGTAGAATGTGTGTACATCCAGACTGCATGCTGCAGAATGATTATTTCATGCAGAGTCAAGGAAATAGCCTTAGGGTTCACTAGAGCCACTTAAAGTGACTATAATTACCTCGCAGGTCTGGCCTAATTGGAAGTGACACATACCATCAGGTGGATTAGATGTGCAGTTACCAATGGCTAAGTGAGAAATATAACATTTGAACATGCCAGCCTCGTGGACTGCTCTAACTTAAATCATATCAGCTCTGTAACAGCCTGCTGTTAATCCGTCTTCACCTAAACAAAAGGTCTCCCAGCCTTTCACCTGGCCATCGAGGTCGACGTGAACGCTGAGAGGATTAAGTCCTTTGTTTTGCTGCTACGAGTTAGCGGGGCGCACGCAGGGAAGGCAGCCTATCCGTGGGGGTTTTCTTTATTTCTTTGAAATTGAGACACCGTAGCTGTGTGCGTTATGTGTATGCACGCGAAGGTAGAGAAGATAAAGTGTGCAGTGCTGAACGAGCTGGGTTTGCTCCTGAGAGTCATTGAGAAGCTTGAAATGTCTGTCGTGTCAACTTGTCTCGAGTGCATCAGAAGGGGAAGAGGCGACAGGTATGTGAGCCAGGGTATTGGATTGTCACTTGTCTTTGACCGGGAGCAACAAAATGTCCAGTTACATGTCAGAAAGCATGTTGATATACAGGAAACACTGTGGTACTCTGAGGTCCTACATTGTACACATACGTCTCAACAGCTTACAGTTACTGTTTTTGTGGAATTTAAAGTCTTCAACATATTGTAAACAATAAAGGCATCCTTTTTTTAATGCATTAGTGCTTTAGTAAGAAAAGGTTTAGTTTATTTACATTACTTTTAACCTTTTGAAAGAACATCTCTGCTCTCTAGCTGAGATTAAATACTTCTATTCTTGTAACCAAAGCGTGCTCAAGTAGCCATGGAACATTCAGAAGAGGAAATGTCTAAGTTTAGAAAGTAAATGCAGCACATCACAGATGAAGATATATTAGTTTGTAGGGATGGGTACCGGTATCCGGTGCCATGATGGCACCGGTTCTGACATAAACGGTAGTAACCAGACCGAAAAGCAGCGCACATTTCGGTGCTTTATTTCGGTGCTTTTTTTTCCTGAGCTGTGATACACTTTAGATTCTAGCCAATCATTTTACGTTTCCGAGGATAGTAGGCGGGTCCAGGTACGTACGTTCTTTTAGAGCAGAGCTACAGATTAAAAACGCCCAGGGCAAAGCGGTCAAAAGTCTGGCTGTACTTCACAGCAAAAGATGCAAACTCAGCAGCCTGCAACAAGTGCTTTAAGCTGATACTGTGATACTAGTGATGGGTCGGTCTCGAACGAAATGGCTCTTAGAGCCGGGTCTTTGACGTGAACGACGCGAGCCGGCTCCTTATCTCGAGCCATGGTTCCCCCCCCCCCCTTCTCTCACCCTCTCTCTCGCACTTTTTTTCGCTTCACTCAGCATGTGAGCCTTGTGCTTTAAGCTGGGAAGAGGGGGAGGGGCGGTAGTTACACTCAGTAGCACAGGAACAGAGCGGGAGGGAGAGACAGAGAAAGAGAGCCAGGGACAACAACGTCACATTAGAAAGGTATAGTAATCATCCACAACTATTTTCAGTTGCAGATGATAAAGGATTCAGAAAGTTTATTCATGCAGGTCCATATGACAGAGAATATGCATGTTCTTTTTGTTTTCATATTTTAATTTATATTTAATTGTGTTGTGGTTTGCAGTGTTTTGTGTTGTTTCACTTTAAATTTGTAAAAGGAAAAAGCTGAAAATTTAAATAGTTGAAATGTGAATAGTTGATTTTTGTATTATATGATTTATTTATTACATTTTATGTGGAGTGAATAAATAAAAGTATATTTACGGTGGCCCCTACAGACAAAGCACGTACAAACTCCAAAACACGTACAAACTCCAAAACACGTACAAACTCCAAAACACGTACAAACTCCAAAACACGTACAAACTCCAAAACACGTACAAACTCCAAAACACGTAAAAAACACAACAAGCAACAAAACAACCTGAAGAGCCGGTTCGAAGCCGATAGAGCCGGCTCTTTTTAGTGAGCCGAACCGAAAGAGACGGTTCTCTAAAAAGAGCCGGAAATCCCATCACTATGTGATACTGTCAAAGGAGGTAACACCTCAAATCCGATGAAACACCTGGCGACGCATAGCGTTTTTTTTAAAAGCCGAGAAATGCGCCGTATTTGATAGCTTGCTGCGAGACCTCACACCGAGCACATCTACTGCGGGTGTGGTGCCTGTTATCGGACGCGGAGTTAGCAACATCCCCCAAAAACCCGAAGAGGAGAGTCCTGGCCCCTAGCCCTGCCAGTGTAGCAGAAATGATGACGGATGATAATGGCAGCAGCAGCCGTTCTTCTCTGCGTGAGTAGCTTAATGTTGTTCGTGTGTAAGTTACGTTGAGTAGGCTAACCACGTTATTAAATTAATGCATGTAAGGTGAACTAGCAGACATCATCATAGCTACATGCGGCTGTCTTCTTGTTTGATGGCAGATACTCCCTTCACCCTGGCCAAAAAGGCTAAAATGACCAAAGAAAAAGTGGAAAACAGTTAAACATGAGAGGTTTTTGGACAAAGTTTGTGTTTTTTCCATTGTTTAAGCACTGCTTCCAGCCAAGAGTGATACCATATATGCCCCATAGCTGCAGAAAAGGCTAACATTGTTATCTTTTTACAAAAAAACAGCTGAACATGAGAGGTTTTTGGACAAAGTTTGTGTTCTCCATTCTTTAAGCACCGGTTCGAGCACCGTTTAAGCACCGGCACCGTTTCAAAAGTACCGGTTTGGCACCGGTATCGGATAAAACCTAAACGATACCCATCCCTATTAGTTTGTTTGTTTGTTTATTTATTTATTTTTAATGAATCATATGAAACCACATTTTGCCATTCATAAATTACTTGTTAATTCCTGAATGGAGCAACCTAACAAACCAAATAGTATTGCAGACAACACAGCAGAATGTGGTTTCATTTCCTCAGAGGGCTGAGGGGGTTGAGGGGGCGGGGGATAACTGGTATGGTCTCTTTGGGGGATGGGGTCACAAGTGTGCAAGGGTAATTATAAACCTGTGATTGTTCTGATTAAAAAGAAATGCCTGCATGTGTGTGCTTTTCCTGTGGCAGACACACAAATTTTAACCCAGTTCATAAAAGTAAACCGCTTTGTTTTAATGCAGAGAAATATTGCTGTTCCTCCAAATTTAGTATCAATCAACAAGTCAAGTCATGTTAATGCTGTAGTTGTGAAACTGTTGCAGCCGTGCATGACTGGATTTGTTTTACAAATTTATTATGCATTTGCTCATGACAGATTTTTTTCCCTTCTCGGTTTTGTTTCACTGACACTTTTGAAGCTGAAAAAAGTAAAAGATGATTGAGAGTGCAAAAATGTTAGACCTTATTAGTTTAGCTAATGTCATGGTTAAATGTAAAGTACATGTTGTCATTTCAGGGTAAATGTGGCAGTTTAGGATTTGGACAGGAAATGCTTGGTCCTATTTTGGAATTATAGTTGTTGGGTCTGGTTTCACAGTCTGGAGTTGTGTTTGGGTTTTTTTTTTTGCTTCTCATTTGGAGTTTCTCTTTCTTGTGTTGTGTTGTAATTTGACTGTTAAAAAGCGATCTCCACAGTGAGCCAGTGAGATGAGTTCATGTGTTACTTGAGTGATCTAACCTCCAGGTTATTTGGCCCCGTTTCAAAACACAGATGATCTCTCCACGGTGGCACTTTAGCTTATTTCTTTGTAGTAAAGGACATTCGTGCAATTTAAAAAGTGGTTGTTTCAGATTTTGCTTGAACAATTTGTCAGTTTGTTGTTAAGTCACTTCAGAAAGGTTTTTGCTAAATGTGATCTGTTGAATAATTCAAACAACCAAAATGGATTTTTGGCATCTTTTTTCCCCTCGCTGGCAGCAGATTCTCTTAAATGATAATTTTCTGCTCTTTTACATCATTTTGGAATAGATGAATATTTTTTTTCTAATATGCTAGGAAATTGATTGGTTAATCAAAACCTAGTCAAGAGTAATCAGTTTAAGTAATTTGGAAGAAAAAAACAATCTGTACCGTACATTTGAATGGACGAGTGTGTCCACACTTATGTTCGGGACTGTGGAGACAGAGTATTGAGTTGAAGTTTTGTGGCTTAGCATGAGTAAGGGAGAAGGGGAGAATTATAACTGATTTGTCATCCTTCTGATTTAGTAAGGTATTTCAGCCTTGTGATTAAACACACTGTGATTTCTCGCCTGGTCCCGCCTCCCTGCAGGATGGAGTCATCATGTCTGGACCTGGCTCTGGAAGGTGAGCGGCTCTGTAAGACCGGGGACTACCGAGCGGGTGTGTCCTTCTTTGAGTCTGCCATCCAGGTTGGAACAGAGGACCTCCAGATCCTCAGTGCCATCTACAGCCAGCTGGGAAATGCCTACTTTCACCTTCAAGAGTATAATAAAGCTCTGGAATACCATCGGCATGACCTCACACTCACCAGGTGAACATTTTTAGAATATGGTTGTTAAACAAATCATCCAAATGTCTTCATTTTTAAGTCTTTTGAGTTGATTGTTCAACTGTTTTGACCTTGGTCAGCCTACACACACACGCACACACGTATAGTCTAACAATACATTGAGGATTACATGCTACAACTTTTCACTATATCTCCCCTCCTTGATTAAACTGCTAAACTAGACTCCAGCGTATTACTGCTTGCGGCTGCAAATTACTTTCTTGCCTCTTGTGTTTTCCATCTAATACACATAAGGAATACACTGATATTCCAATCTAATTATTTCCTAATGCTTATTTTTTTTAAATCTTCATTACATTCCCAGAACAATTGGAGATGAAGTTGGAGAGGCCAAAGCCAGCGGTAACCTTGGAAACACATTAAAGCTTTTAGGACGGTATGATGAAGCAGTGGTTTGCTGCCAAAGACATTTGGAAATCACGAGAGCCATATATGATAAGGTGGGTGATGTTTTATTTATTATTTCAACACAAGCGGAGCATCCCCCAGCTGTTTTTTATTTTAGCAACATAAGATTAAATTATTTTCACTGTTTTGTCAATAAACATTTTAGTCTGTGACTAAATTGCTCATATACTTTGATTAGCATAAATGGATCCAAATTTGTTACAACTGTACCACGTAACGTGCTGTGGAGCCACAGAACACTTCGAGCACACGTGACGACTGCATTGACTCGGTGTACCAGCATCTAGAATAGTTCTGCAGGCTGCATGCAAGCACCAAAGTCTGGTGTCTGTGTATTTTAAGTATGTAATTACAACGCGGGTCACTCTGGTTTCCGTCTGTGAAAATCTGTTGTGCATGTTGTAGGTCGGGCAGGCTCGAGCGCTGTATAATTTCGGAAACGTTTACCACGCCAAGGGCAAGAGCATCTGCTGGAGCGGAGCAGAGCCAGGAGAGTTTTCAGAGGAGGCAAGGATAGCCCTGAGGAAAGCTGCGCAGTACTACGAGTGAGTTGGCATCACTGTTTACCTCTAAGCATCGATTTTGCTTTGTTTACTGCAAAGGTCCCGATGAGATATGACTAAGACGCTGAACTGTGCCACGGTTGGAAGTTGCTTAAAAAATGAGCTTGTCAGAATGGATTAGATATAGAGCTTAAGACAGCTCTGAGGTGCTAGGGTGGTGTATGGTGTTTGTAATAAAGTTGTTTAATAATCATTTCCATTGCCTCACATTTCACTGACTAACATCAATGTCTTTGCATCAGTGGCAGGCGATTTTTATATAACTGAACAGTTTGGAGTGGCATAGAAACCGTTGTGTCCCATGCAGCTCTAATCAAAATTGTAATTTTTGATTGTTTGCTGTTATTTCATTATGCAATGACCACCATGCACATGTAGACAAAGATGATTTGTAGAAAAAATGGTATGTAATCTTCCCCTGATCCATTCAAATGATTTAAAAAAACAACACACACACAAAAAATAAACTGTTGCTAAAGTTACTTCTTAAGTTGTTGGGTGGTTGTGCTATCAAGATGTAGGTCATAAGATGGTCTGCCAAGAGTTAAAAAAAAAAAAAAAAAAGTAGCAGACAAGCTCCGATTGGCATTAAACCCAAGTCGAAGCAAATCTTCGTCTGGCTGTCCAGTGGCCGGCCCAGACTGATCAGTTTCTTGTTGACGACTAGAAAAACAAAAGGAAAAGTGTCTTTTTGTCAAATCTCACTCAGTCATCACAGAATCACCCAGAAAACCTAAGACAACAGCCATGTGTTTCTGCCACAGTTTTCAATTATAAGTGAGCATCTTCTTGTTATTGTGAACAAAGAGCAAACCTGCACCTGGTGACGGAGCTAGGCGATCGAGCGGCCCAGGGTCGTACCTACGGGAACCTTGGAAACACTTACTATCTGCTAGGAGACTTTGAAAACGCAGTAGCTGCACATGAAAAGGTAGGTGCCAAAGTACTCACAACGCTCTTTGATGCTTGTTTAGGAGCTTGGCCAGTATTGTTATGATGCTTAACTCATTCTTTAATAAGATAAGAGTAACATGCACCCTTTTTATTCGATAGCGCCTTCTCATTGCTAAGGAGTTTGGGGATAGGTCTGCTGAGAGGAGGGCCCACTGCAACCTTGGCAATGCACACATATTCCTCAAACAGTTTGACGTGGCGGCCGGTCATTACAAGTGAGACTCATCATCTTTCTCACCTCATTTGTGGCATGACAGAAAAAAAAGTCTGCTGAAAGCACAGTTTTTACTTTTAGGGCTTCTCTTTGTTCTCCTCTTTGTACCATAAATGCTACATTAAAACCTTTTACACATGAACAGACAGCTATAAATGAGTTAGAGAACAAGAATCAGATTAAACCTAAGTGATTTACACTGGAGGATGAGTTCATCCCAGCAGCTTAGGAGGAGTTTTTTTGGCTGCACTTCCTCCCTAGTTTTTATGAGCAGCATAGTATTTTTTTAATGACTTGCTTACAGGATCACTGTCAAATGTTGTAACTTGTCAGTCTGTCATTCCAGCACTTCCTTGACATGGATGTCCTTGGAAAATGAGAACAAAGAGAACAGAAAAGAGCAGATAACAATCATTGTCCTGCACCCGCCCTAGACATTCTTTGACCTTCCTCCTCTTCTCTTTCACCCTCAGGAGGACTCTGCAGCTGGCCAGGCTTTTGAAGGACAGAGCTGTGGAGGCTCAGGCCTGTTACAGTCTGGGAAACACCTACACGCTATTGCAGGACTATGAGAGAGCTATCGATTACCACCTCAAACATCTGGTCATTGCTCAGGATCTTAGCGACCGGTATACCACTGAAAGCCTTTTGTTGTTGTCAGCTTTGCTGCCAAACTGTCCTCAGAAGTGTAATCAGATTGTGCACTTAACATGTGGGTGGCTGCTGTGGTGTTAAAACAAACATCCAAAAGCAAAAAGTCCCAAGGAGCAGCATTTACAGTCATTTCATGTTGTAATTGGTTAAGTGTTTATAGATGAGCTTTATATAAAGGCTCTGCAGGATATTTGGGAACAATGGTTATTTTATAATGTGGAAATGTTGTTTTTTTGTTTTATTTTGTGTGTTGTTGTTTTTGTTCTTTTTTTTTTTTTTGAGGGGGGGATGGTTTTCTTTTTAGTCTTGTAAAAAGATGTAAAAGGGTTTAAAATAGGCGGTGCTGAGTAAATCTTGTAGAATGTTTCTTGTTTTGTTTTGTTTTTTTAAACTAGCTGTCATTAATATGTATAGATTTTAGCAAATTGTGCGTGGAAATGTTAAATACCCACTATTGTTGTGAAATACACATGACCTAATTTTAGTCTCAGCTGTTGTAATTGCAGTGTGTGATAATTTGATGTATGACTAGCCGTTATTGCATAATTTCACATGAAGTTACTCAGACAGTTCTGTCTTGCTGCAGCGTCGGTGAAGGAAGAGCTTACTGGAGTCTAGGAAATGCCCACACAGCCCTGGGGAATCATGAGCAAGCCATGCAGTTTGCTGAGAAACATCTAGAAATTGCCAAAGAGGTGACTGTTTACAGTTTTCCTGCTCTTTTAGGAGTCTAGGCAGTAGTTTTATCGGGCCACACCTCCATCTGCTGGTTGAGTAGGGAACAACAGGAAATAATTGCATATGTATTTGTAAAGCCAGATGTAGAAATAGAAATATATCATATGCTCACAGTAAACTGTAATGTTGTCATTGGTGCAGACCGGAGATAAAAGTAGCGAGGCCACCGCCAGGATGAACTTGTCAGACCTACGGTTGGCTGTAGGCCTCAAGTCCAACCCAAACTTTCATCCCTTCCTCTTCGGCAACACCAATGCAAATAGCTCTGCTCTGACAGAAGGCTACCAGGGTTACCCCAGCATACCAGGTAAATCTGGACTTTGTTAACCAGTTCATTTTTACACTTCTGCATGTGTGTAAATGCGCATGAACAAGAGTCGAGTCCTCTTTAACACCAAACCCATGCTGTTAAGATTCAGAAATCCATTTGCTTGTGTCCTGTAGCTTTATGCTGTGATGCTTCACTGAATCATTGTTTTTCCAGAAATGTGGCCACACTGGCTAATTTTTTTTATTTTTGTTTCAGGGACCAAGTATGCATCCTTGAACAGAAGTAAAGAAGAGAACTTGGATTACAGTCCAATTTCCCCCAAAAGTCAAAGGGGAGATTTGCCGGCACACCTGGTACGTAAAACTAACTGTGCTCAGTCTTATTTCAAAACTGGCCATAACAAATGAAATGGTCCAAACTCCTGAGCTTTAAATTGTGCTAGCCAAATTTTTAGTTTTTTTAGTTTTATTAGTTTTACTATTTTCACTATTTTTAGGAGACAAAGTGGAACAGAGTAACAAAAAACAGCTGTTCTGACAATGAAAACACATTAAATACAAAAAAAGAGTTAATTTTACATGAAAAATGCTCTGCAAAGAATGGTACTTTCTGCTCTGTTCACCCAGCCTGTGGTAGGTAAAAAAAAAAATAGACTGATCTTGTAATTCTGTCAGTAAGAAAGTCGTATGTTCTGTGTGTTTTTATATATACAGGACTGGGGGGAAGATGCGTTCTCTGGGTCTTCAAAAAACAACTCAGTCAAGGCTTCCAGTAAGCTTTTCCCCTTCCCCTGGACAAAAAGCAAAAGGCAGAAGGATGACAAATCCTCTCCGGAAGACCAGCGCAAAACCTGCACCAAGGACACGGAGCCTGAGGTGGAAGCACCAGTGCCTCAGAAGGTATGTGTAAGTTAAAGCAGGCAGAAAAACGTAACCCACTTAAAACATTCTTGGAATCCTCGCTGAGCTTCTGGTCAGTGATGATTCAGCCTAAAAGTTAAAAGTGAGCATGTAGCCTGTGACACAACCTCACGCAGATGCCTTCCCACAAAAGTGTTAATGCTGTGGGAGGAAGTTTCTGTGTAGCAGCATGGAGTCATAGTTTCTGTCTTATGCTCGTTGTTGTTTTTCTTCCTACTGCTTTCAAGTACTTGCTTAAAGGGAAACGGTTTGTCTGTACAATACCGAGTCTGTTAGAATACAGGCTGTTTCAGATTTAAGTGAATTTGTAGCAAAATGTAACACTTGTAGTAATAAACTGTAAACTAGTGAATCTAAGCTTTTGTCCTCTGTGCCTGCAGCTGTCTTGGAGTATGTTGATATCATAAGACAAGAAAAATTGCTACACAAAAAAGGGGCTTTCTTTGTAAAAATCATCCACTCTGCTGCTAGTACAATTATCCCAAGTTGTGATTGGTCAGATGCTGCTAGCAGCACTCTGGGAAACCCTGGGCTAAGTTGATGAGTTTATAACCAGTTATATGTAACTGCTTATCCTGATTCAAAGATATCCTAAGTATGCTGAACTCGCTTTGTAGTACAGGACCCTCACCAGATGAAATTAGATGTGCCACCTCATTTATTCTAGAGTATTTTTAAATCATCTGTAAGGGGGGAAAAAGTGCCACTTGTTTACAATTTCTTTTCCTAATTATATTACTTATTATTATTCATTTATTATTCGTAATTGAATTATTATACACCCAAATTCCATTGGATAGATTCATCGGGAAGAGCATCCGGTATAAACCTCTGCTAACTCAAACATGTGGAGCAACCTGCTGTGGTTACCCCTTGTGACAAGAGAGCAGCCGGAAGTAGCGCAGTGTTCAGAGAATCTGTTGTATATTCAACTGCATCGCAGTTAGTGTAACAAACTGTGTGCACCAGATGAAGAAAGGCTGTGTTAACAAAGGAAGCCGAAAACCACTCAGGATACTTATCATATCTTGTTGTATTCATAGCTGTTTATAGTATACTGATGCATAAGTATCAGCAAACATCTACTCCACTCTCCGCCAGAGTGTAAAGGTTAATCTCTTGTCACACTTGCCTTTTAGTCAGTTTTGCCTCTAAAATGTTGGAAAATAGAGAAAGGGTTCATCAAAATTTCCCAGAACACAAATGGCATCTTTATTAAAATGATTTAATTTTCTGTCAAAGGTCAAATTAACTAATTGTTTTAGCTGTACTGTTTTGTTTGTTTAAGCTGTTCTGAATACCTCTGTTATCTGCAGCGTTTTCTGTTGTTATTAAACCTGCTTCATTATTTATTTATAGATTTTTAATGTTTTTGTAGCCAGAAACACGGGACACTATCGGCGAGGACAGCTTTTTCGACGTCCTCTCTCGTTTCCAGGGCAACAGAATGGACGAGCAAAGGTGTACACTGGATGGCAACAGCCATCTCCCTGCCCATCCCTCTCCCTCCTCCGTCCCACCTGTAGCTGAAAAGAAATGTGAGTCAGTCTTGTGTCCTTACTGATGTTCACGCCATATCTAAAAAGGTGCCAGGTAATATATGAGTGAACTACAGAGAAGACACTCCCAGTGCTGGCGTATTGTGGTGTGAATGTCACAGAATTATCCTTTTACATGTTGAATTTTGCTTTTCCTCATGGCAGAGATGACCTTAAGTGATTCTCCACCCAAAAAGCTATATTTGTGGTTTTATCCTTCAGTGAGCACAGTGGTGTTTATGAGCCTTTTTGTTATCATTGCGCTCGTCTGTAACGGCCATGAGTCCCAGCTTATCACACCCGGCAGTCTCTATGAAGGGCAAATTCTTTTCAGCCAGCTTTCAAACCTCCGAGGACTATTTGAAGCGGCACACTTCATTTTGGGTGGAGGATTGCTTTAAGATACTGCCCTTTTTTGACGTGTAAATGTTGGGTTGAGTAGCTAATTGCCCAACTAACAGTTAACTCACTTCCATTGGTTACTCACACACATAATAATTATGTCTGTTTGTAGCTGTTTCAGAGCGCGAACGACTATACCAGGATCCTGGTCATTTCCTGGAGCTGCTGGCCAGCTCCCAAGCCCGCCGTCTGGACGACCAACGGGTCAGCATGACCCCTTTTCCTGGCTTACGTGTCAGCACTTCCAACCAGCCTTGTACACCCTCCACCTCCAACACAGATCAAGTCCAGTCACAAGGTAAAGAATGAAAGGAAAAGCCCATTTTTATCCTTTCATTACTCCCCATAATATCACGTAAAGGGTTTCTGGTTTTCTTCCTAGTCCCAGTCCCCACTGCAAATACTACTCGCACACCCTCCCTGTACGGTCGTCTCGAGGCCAGTTCTGAGCAGCCCGAGGGGGATGATGTCTTCTTCGACATGTTAGTCAAATGCCAGGTGAAGAAAATTCATTGCATCACGTCCTGCCTTGTACATGCCCTTAAAGTTTTCCATTTGATAATACTTAGATTCTGGGTCCATGAATTTAGGTCCCAGGAAGTAGCTTCGATAATTTGAACATGGTTGGATAATTCAGGATTATTTATACTAAACAAGAGACCTCAAAGCCTGCTGTACACTGTCTTCTCATGCTGACTGTGCTCCAGGTTAAACAAGGCATTGCCATTTCATTGAAAGTGCAGGGCAGTCCTTCTTAATTGGCACCATATTACCCAGTTCATTCCACGAAATATCCAAGACAAAAAGGGTGTCATGTATGTACTTTTCAACCAAGTTGGGTATTTGAAAAGTGAGTTAATGTCTAGGTGTGATAGGCAGTTTAATGCAGTCAAGTGAGAATTTTCATGGGCTATGGCGTGGCAGGCCTCCCAGCTGTAGCCTTGGAGATGACAAAGGGCTCTTTCTGCACATCCTCATTATCCTGAGGTAAAATCAGCAAGCACTGTGCTTAAAGTTATGTGGTTACAAATCTGGCAACAAATGAAATGGTAACAACTTTGTTATTCAATGTTTATACTTGACTAGATGCAGGCTACAATGGGTAGTTTACAGTACTGTGGTACAGTTTCCAGTCATGGTCTATGTTGCACTGATGCACAGGTGACTGTGGTGTTACACAGAACCTAACCTAGCACTGCACCACAGTCACCTTATAGGAGAGAGACATGATGGTGGTAAAAGTGTAACTTTCAGGAGAGAAAGCTTTTAAAACCTTATTAGTGTTTCTGATTAGATTTGAGCTGATATTCTGCACAAGCAGCTTTTATGTCATGTTGACCATTGAGATTAAAGTTAACAGACACTGTTTCAACATTACTGCCTTGATGTGTTTCTATATAGCGATTGAGTAACAGGATTTACTGAGAGTGACGTTGGCAGGAGTCGTCAATTTAAGCTGATGATGTTCTTTAGTAACATCTTATATTTTTATGCATGCTATATTCTAGCTGGGGGGTGGGAAAGGAGCCATAAAGGTGGACGTAAGCTCCGCTCATATACTGCAGGATCCCCCTCATAGAGCAGTGAAGAGCTGATCAGAGTCCGTCCACAAGGAAAACAATCTACTGGACCTCAGAATAGAAAATATTAGGCCACTCATTTCTAATTTTTATCAGTTTCCATGCTGCACCACTACCCTGGAAATGAGTTTCCTCACTTACCAGTTTCTGCTTTATGCCTATTAAAGTATAATCAGGGGTTAATCAATTCTGATACGTGCAAAGCATCACTAAACACTTCAGTTGGTATAATTTAACTCTCGATTGTGTTTTAGGGTTCCAGACTGAATGACCAGAGGTGTGCTGCTCCACCACCTACAACTAAAGCATCGACTGTTCCTGATGAGGATTTTTTCAGTCTCATCCTGCGTTCCCAATCCAACAGGATGGAGGAGCAACGAGTTCCACCTCCCTCTGGAATAAACCAGTCCAAACTAGGCTGACGCTGACCAGCGGGTTTTTTTTTTTCATATTAAATGAAGTAACAAGCTCTGGCGTTTTGCTTTTGGGTTTGTTTGTTTTTTTTGTTTGTTTTTTTTTTTTACATTTAAGGAGGGTTTGTAACCTGTAGGAATTCCTGCCTTTTTGGACTGTCCTGACTGATTTCCGGTGCGATCAGGAAGAATACAAAGCAATCCTGCGAGGAAGTCAAGCTCTCAAAACTGGCATCGTGACTTAAAAATCATGTGAAATTTATGATTACAAGACTTGGGAATTTATTTTATTGAAAGGTCACAACTTTTCTTTTCTTTTTTTTTTTTTAATATTGGTGATGTCACTGGTTGGCTGCTTTTATAAGAGACCTCTCTACCAGTGATGTCTGTTTACGCTGGAAGTTTGCATAAAGTCACTCCTACAAACAGATGGTTGTAGTGGTCACTGGTGGCTGGATTATGTATCCCAAAATCAAAAGCCAAAAAGAAAATAATGGATTTTGGCTTCAGGTTCAAGGCTTCAAGTTGGACGGCATATTCGATGAAAGGAAGATGCATTAAAGCAGCGTGGAGTGTGTGTGTGTGGTCTGTTTACAACTTCATTAAATGCAAGAATGGAACATCTTTGTTTGAATTGATCTCTGACCTCTCCAGCAGTAATTTATCAAAGGAGCTCAACTCTTCTCTTGGGAAATAATCCACTGCTACAGCACTGACTGTGGAGCCATATACAATATCTGCTTGCGGATATTGCTTTTAAAGACACAAAAGACTTGATTATTTTACTGTGCTGACAGATGTATGGGTTGTCTTATTACCGTGAAATGAAATGGGATTTTTTTTTTTTTTTTTTTTAAATTGTAACAAGATTTTACAGAGGATTAACTAATGTGAAGGGTAAAACGCTACAATATTAGCTTTTATACTAATACCTTCTCCTGATGATGGGGAAATAAAATCATTTAATACACATTTCAACTTATTCATTGAACCTTGATTTATTACCTAGAATTTGCAACTTCCAGTATGACGTGCTTGATTTAAAAACAACATTTTCATACAGTGTTCATATGAAACTAGGAGAAGTGCATCACAGTGCTTCACTTCTAACCAGATGGGTTCAGTCAGGTTAAAAAAAATCCCTCTGTAACTGAATATAACAGGTTAAAGTGCACATTAATTATCATTTTTAATGCATTTCCACAATGAAATCATGTCACGCCTCTGAAGTCAGCCTCTCTTGAGTTCGATACTTCCTGCATCTGAAAGGGAGGTGGGGGGAGAGTCTCTGTTAGAGAAATATGACAAATTTGCATTTGCACCTCAAGTTTAATTACCAATGGACATCTCAGGTAAGCGGTGCAATATGAACTAAAGAGCAAAGAAGTGCTGTAGAGCAGAAGTCTGGATTTACCTGTTGTTGAAGCAGTTTAGGAAACAGCTATTGTTCTTGTCAAGTCTGTACGCCCCAGAGTTTGGCAGGTCTTTACATTCTGACAAGAATCTCTGCAGCTCTGATGTTGGGGTTCCACTCTGCTGCTGTTGCTAAATGATGCAAGTCGGAGAGTGACAGTAGATACAGAGTGCATGCTTGTTAAGCGTTTCAGACACCATTTCAACTATTAAGGCTTTCTTAGAAACCTTTTGTTAGACCTGCCCTTAAAACTTTCTTCTGCAGCATTCAAAGCAGAATGTGCATTTAAAAAACACAAAAACCAATGACAAAGTTAGTAGAAAGGTAGCAATACCTTGATGGTGTCATAGGTGTCAGTGATGAGTGTGATGAAAAGGCTGAGGATCATGTAGATAAAGAGTGACACGAAGGTGTAGAGGTAGACCCTGCTGAACATCCACACCAGGCTGTTCTTCTGCTTCATGTTCTTAAAAGTGGGAAACATGTCATCTCCATTGATCAGCGAGAACAGACACTCTGACACAGTGTTCAACGTCCGGAACTGCAAAGACATTTACAGAGCACCACGTTAATTTTTTTTTTTCCACTGCATTGATTTAAAAAAAGTTCATTCGGCCTCAGTAAAGTAAAGCAGGCCTGTATTTGTGTTAAGTACAATGCTTGTTACCTTCTCATGATACGGGCCTAGGACAATCCAGCCACAAAAACTGTAACTCAGGTAAATGATTCCCGCGCAGCAGATGAAACGAATAACATTTGGGAAAGCTGCCCGGAGTGTCAGGATGAGGATCTGGAAATGAACACATGGTAATGCATCTAAAAAACACATGTGCAAAAGTGTGTGAATCATTCTCTCTTCGAGAATATCTTCAAGTTTACTGGGTCTAGTTTTCCCACAACTGGCCATTCAGAGACCTTAAAGTATTCTGAGGTCCTATTAAGCTTTAGTCTTTCACACACTGCCATTATACACAAAGACAATAAGAAAAGCTGCATCTTCTTTTCAGACCTATGAACAAATGTTTCTAATTATTTAACCCTTTCTAATGAATAAAAAAGGATTTTATACACGTTTAATCATGTCTGGAGATTTATTAAAACAAACAAAAAATCTACTACTGTGTGACAGATTTACATTATACTTCTTGAAGTATCCCATGTAACGGATCACCCCTATCCAGACAAACATGGTGCCTGTGCCAAGGAAGATGCTGCACACATCATAGCTGGTGAGGACCTGGGAGGAAAAAAAACATGAATGATGAACTCAAAAAAATACTTGTAGTATCAAACAGAAAATAATAACGGCTATCACAATTGAAATGACGAACTTACTAAAATGTTATTACCTTTGTTTGGATCTCTATCTTGAGAAGGGAACCAATGATGGTCAGTGTGTCGCTGACGATAATAAGGATATACCAGCCGCTCACAAACTCTAACTT
Organism: Perissodus microlepis; assembly: GCF_051167445.1. Lineage (NCBI taxonomy): Eukaryota > Metazoa > Chordata > Actinopteri > Cichliformes > Cichlidae > Perissodus > Perissodus microlepis. The sequence goes on from NC_140477.1 coordinate 31,132,802, forward strand.
GTCAGACCACGACAGCTCTTTGCTGAAGTGTTTCCTGCAGTAACGGCTGTACTCCTGTTTAAAAGAAGAGACGTGGGTTGTAATTTGAATCACTAAAGAGAATTAATCACTACAGGTTTTTGTTTGTGATCTAAACGCAAGCACGTAAAAAACAAATAAACAGAATAATGAAGATCAGATGATATTAGAACTGGATATTATTAGTTCTTAGAATGAGATATTATGATAACATATGTAGGGAGAAGTTGAAGGAAATGAACAGGTGACACAGAAAGGTGGACACAATGTTCCCTTTGGTTCGTAGTTTTGGTACTGAAGAGTGGTGAGAAAAGTGTTTATGCAGGACATTATCAAGTCAAAGTTGAGCTGAACTTCGGCCATAAGAAAATTTCATCTTTATCATTTTCTTCAAGTCAAGCTCAACTGTAATCCCAGCAATTCAGCTGATCTCAGTTCCAGCCCACATCAACTGATATAGCACATTTCTACAAATCCAACTGGCTATGAAATACAGAGACTGCTTGTTACAGTCAGTTGGATTAAGTGGAATTTATGGTACAGTGGGGGTAGTGCGTTCACTGTCTAGGGATGTCCTGGCTACCTGCAGAGAGCTCTGTTATCGATGGAGGTACAGAGTATGTGGTACAACTGGTCTGTGAGCTGCTTTTGCCTGTGCTGTTGTTGGTCCGTCAGTCAGCCGCGGAAAACAGCGAATTTTCCGCGACCTGAAGTGTTAGAACAATGAAAAGTGGCCACTGCGTGATAAACGCATGTACCATCTGCTTAAAGCACAGGTGGGATTTTGGCGGAGTGCATGCACGATGGGTGAAAACCCCTCTCTGCTCCATGTCTGAACAGAAATGTGCATGCAGACAGACACATTTGCGGGGACTGTAAATTCTGCTTTAACCTGTACACAGCCCCTGTGAATGTGCAACCTGCTTTGCATCCACCTCTTATATCCTACCTCCCCCCTTTTCATCTTGCATCTGACTTAATGTCATATCCATTTTCCCTGATGACTGCTCTGCTCTGTTCTGGAGCTTTCTTTCCACTGCTCTCCTTGTCTCCGTCTTTCTGTGTCTGCTCACTGGAGGGTGGAGAGGTTGCAGAATACAGCTAGCTACTAGCTAGATACTCATTTTCCTGCCACAATAGTCATAAAGCTATATAAAAAAAACTAAAAAGAAATACTTTTTAAGTATAGACAAGTGTTACTCATCTAACCCAAAGTAGAAGCTGACAACAGCAAGCTCTTATCTGCCGTTATACCACAGAATAATTGTTTTTTTAGTGAAAGCTGCACTAGGCTGAAAAAAAAATCCTGCAGTTCTCCCCTCTCTGTCCTAAGCCCCTCCTACCAGCTGAGCACAGGCAGAAGCAAATACTTTGTATGGGCTAAGATAAGTCTGATTTGACTTCAGCAAGAATTAAAATCCCACTCACCCAGACACAAGTCCTCTGCTTAACCCACCCAACTGCTTAAGCTGCCACATCCAACTTCCTCTATAGACTTTCAGGACCCTAATCTGCTCTCTGATTGGCCAATATTACTCCCACTTCACTTCACTAGATCCCTTCACTTGAATTACAATATCTTTTTTTCCCAATGATGCCAAAAACATGTTGCCGAGCCTAGTCAGATGTAGAATCAGCTGTGAACGTGAACACGTTTAAAAATGTTTTACACACAAGGCTTCTCTTGCACTTGTGTACACAATGAACTTAAATGTATCAGACAATCACACCCTGTTTTAGGTCTGAGCAAAAGAAACCACTTTGTTTTACTCACGAGCTGCAGCTGAATCCCAGTGATCACCGAGCGCGTGCACAGGGCGAAGGAGATGATGCACATTATAATGATGAGGCAGTCAAACAGCACAGTCAGGTATATGCTTCTACCATCTGAAAGAGGACAGGAATTCAAAATGTTCATCAAAATTAAAAAAAGAAAATCTCCAACCAGATGATTTGTACAAACTAGAATCTGCTCATCTAACTTACATGCTCCAGTTACTTTCCATTGCCTGCATTCATTGATGTCTACTTCGTTTTCCAAATCAACCTTTATCTGGCCACTGTGAGCTTGGTTGTTGAAAGTGATCTGTTAACCAAACAGTCGTATTTGGAGAAGAGGAAAGAGTAAGCACTCCAGTCTTAAAGCCACACTTGATAGCCAAGCATTTATCTGCCTGGCCTCAAAGATAACATTCGTTATATAAACAGCAGCTGCTGTGTGCAACTAAACTGCTCTAATTTGTTTACTCGAATTAACTTCAGAAATAAAGACTCTCTGTGCTTTGTTTAGGTACAGAGTCACAAGTAGTAACTGTCACGGTGAAGAGTTAGCGTTAGTGATACAACACATCAGATACATCGTATAACTGCTAGTAAGAGTCAAAGTCTGACGTGATCCACTCATGCTCACTGAGCCACGAAGACAAGTCAAATGACATACGATAAGAGTGAAGTCGTAGCAATCTGGCAGCTCTCGATGTCTCACTGTCTGCAAATTTATTGCCTTGAGAACAAATGTAATCTTGACAGATATTAACCTGGAAGACAGAGCAGGCACATGAACTGACAGGAGGATTTAAATGCATATACAGCAACAACAGCGAGGGAGCAAAGTCAAAGAAAACATCGAATGTTTTTCCGTACCTTGTGAAATCCAACTTAAAATGTGGAAGCGCTTCGTGTACTGGCTGGGGATAAACTCTGAGGCACTCTAGTAGAGACAGGCCACAACACAGACAGAAATTAACAAAATAAACCCATTAGACCTAATTGGATTTTTTTATTTTTATATTCGATTCCATTGTCTATAAATTAATCAAAGTCAAATATGTTTTCCTTTTTATGCTGTTCAAAGCTTCCACTGTTTATTTCTCAAAACCACCTTCATGAGTTTGTGTCCTGGAGCTTTTCCAGCGGTGCTGAAGGAGTTACCAAAAATGCTGAGCACTTGTTGGCTGCCTTTCCTTCACTTCACGGTCCAACTCATTCCAATCCCAAACATCAGTTAGGTTTGAATTTCAGTGAAGGCCAAAGGTATTGATGCAGCCCTCAATCATGGCGCCAATCGGTCAAACACTCATTACAGAGCCTGGAGGCGCGCTTTTGCTGACTGAAAACAACTGATGTTTCCACTATACACTGTACTAGGGAAATACTTCAGGAGGCTGAGGTAGTCAAAGTGTTACCTTGAAAATAAAATAAGCCACCAGCAGCTCCTTGATAAATTATCCTCCATGCATTTTACCTGACCTAATGCCCATTTACTGTGCTTCTTGGACAATTAACTTCTCCTGTTATTAGTCTTTCTCAGAGGTTTCTTTGGACCAATTTGCAATTTGTGCAGGCTTCATCAACTAATCTGAGGTGCTGTTAAGTGATGAGATTACTTTAAAGGTGCAGTGTGTAAAATCTGACCACTAGGTGTCAGTAGACTGCAGATTACAGTCAACTGAATTCTGTGTTCTTACTACTTCCAATTCCAGTGCATAATCCATGCTACAGTGGCAGCTGTAGGATAAGTGACTCTGGCTGCCATTCCTCTGTAGTGAGTGTAGTCGTTTAGTCCACTGTTTATCTTAGCTGTCAATATGTGTCAGTTATCTATTTACTCTGGAAGAGGCTTTAGTTAGTTAGTTTTCTATAAGGCAAAGCCAAACATCACCAGGTGACTACTTCATGAAGCTGGTTAGGTTAAAATGAAGGCACTGTTGTGCAAAGTTTATCATTTTTGCTAACAGTGTCAACATCATTCTTTGTAGTTTCAGCACCCTATTTTTTCTACACTTTAGATAATTAGACGATATAATTTTATATTATTACAAATTGCAAAAATCTTTGAGTCCTTGTTTGAGTCACAGTGTCCAATCTTTCAGTTGGCTTACGTGTAAATCAGTGTATTTTAGCAATACTGTTATGAGTCTTTCCTGTAAATATTAATCATGCTTACCAGTGTCCACATGAGCATCAATTTCAAAGGTCTCATTTGAAGGGTAGATGGTCCCGTTCCTGTAGAACTCCTGACACAGTAACAGCGGGGTGTAGACACTGTGCTTTTCCTCATATTCATGATTGCTTAATGTGATGTTGTGCAGAAGCCGATACTGAAAATGAACAGTAGAAAAAGGTAGTTGACATTTTGCTAACATTTTGCCACAGGAGGTTTATGTAACCGACATGTTATTTAAAAACACATTTACTATATGAGCCATAATCAACACAACTAAAATACTGGTTCAAGCGACATGACCAAAGTCCAATCCCATGACACGCTTAGCCTGTAAGACGCTTGGACATACGAGCATACAGAATTGTAAAATTCCAGCAATAATTAACAATAACTAAGGCACATGTAAAGCTGTGTTTTCAAACAACCAAAGTAAACCCATTTCACAGCTTCTTAGTTTATTTTCTTATTTATAGATAAGTTTTAGTCACCTGTTGAATGACGTACTCAATGTGATCATAAACATCCGCCTGTCTGTAAAGAGCATACGGAGCTATGCCTCCGTCCACATAATCTTTCAAGAAGAGGTGCTTGAACGTCATCAGATTTTCATCCTTGAAAGTGACAACCATCTGGTTGCTTAGCCCAAATAAAACCAGCTGCAGTAGGGAAAAATTATAATATAAATCTTATAAATTATAAATCTTATAAGGACAGTAGATCACAATAAAATGAACTGATCATAATGGCTTGGCTCATGTTTGAGAGTACCGTGTACCTGGATGGTAATAATGGCGATTTTGATGATCTGCAGTATGAGTTTCCATGGTTTACGTCCACGAGCGTGGTATTTCTCGCAGGGGTTCATGAAGTAATACTTGATCTTCCTCCTGAGGCGCTCCACTTTTGCCAAGTCTTGCAGACACTGGGGGTGCTGGTCCTCCCAAGAAGAGGGGTCATTGGTCTCACGCACGTCATACAAGTCACCGGACTCCTCCATATCTAGAATTATTGACATCTGGGTGATATGCATACAAGCTCCTTTATGAGTGTGTTTGTGTATAGTTTAGAGTTCATTTTACACTTCAGATACATGATGAATATTTTTAATGTGCTATACGGGATTAAATGCAGACTGTAACATTTTTGTCCAGCCTAGTGCTATTCATGAAAACTTAAAATAATTAAAACACAGTCTGGGAAATGAATACTAGTCTTGATTTTTGTTTTGTTGATCCTTAAGAATGAAGAACAAACCAACATACTTGCCACAAGCTGAATGCATAGCTCTAGCTTTCACGTGATTAATGACTAGCTAACAGCTGACTGGGAGGGAAGGAAGAAAGGAAGGCAGTGACTTCAAGCTTACTTGTACTGCTGAATAATACAGACCAGCTCAGGTTTACAGTCACGGTCGCCTTCCAGCATTGCGGCAACATGTCAGCTATTCATTACTCCTCGTGAAGGAGTGAACTCATACCCCGTAGATCCGGGAAAACAGTACATAACGTACATTAACAGATACTTACCGATATCCCGAAACAGGTTAATCAACTTGTAATTGCATCCAAACGCTGCGGATCCAACGACGCGCACTCGGCGTCAAAATTAATATATTCCTCTCAATTAAAAATCATAATTAAAACTGTTTCTTTGATTAGACAATTGCGAGTGACCTCACTGACTTCGACTGAACTTCTAAAGCACCAGACTTGTCTTTCCGGTAAACTCCTTTAACTATGTAAAATACCCAGGTAACTTTTAACCACTTCGCGAAGCCTCGTTGAGCTGGAATGTGATTAGCTCGTGCGAATGCCAGTCAATGTTCTCCCGCCCTCTCTCTTGTAACCATTGGCAACCCAGCGGTTCCCAACCTACTGGTGAGCAAAAACTGTGAGTGCGAAGAAGATATCAAGAAGATAGAAGAAGGTATCAAGCCTATGCGGTGTAAGATCACGGTAATATTGATTCATTCTTCTGTAAAGGGGAAAAGTTACACCTTTGAGCATAAAATAAGCTGCGTATCCAATGTTCTTTTGATGACTTTAGCCCTATTAACTAGCTACACGACTAACTTAACGTAACTAGCCTGTAATAGCTAATGTCTTCTAATTTGTAATGCCTAAGCAAGCCTTAAAGAAAACAGGACGTCTGTAATGCGTTTACGAGTTATACTTTATGATATTAAATTGAGACTTACATATTCTGGATTATACTGAGTGATAGCTATGTGGATATGATACTGTTACTACAGTGGACTAAAATTAAACTGACTAAAATGCCATCCATATTTCAGGAAATAAATGAGACTATCATTAACTAGGAAACGCATAAAAACCTAAATTGACCATTGTCAAATAATACAAGCGAACTAAGAAAGTAATCTATATTGAAAACAAACGTCAAAATGAAACAAAAAACTTTTTAGAAACTCCAAAACTGTAATAATATTTTATCTTCGTGAGTTAGTGCATTTTAAGGGCCCAATACTTTCCAGTTCCCTTTTTTGTGTGTTTTTGTTTCAGAAGGAAATATTAAGTGAAATAATGTTAGTAAATTATTATTGTAAGTGCACACCCATAGTTTGTTTTTAACAAAATTTTCATTGAAAAATATTTGAGCTTGTTAAACCAGATGCTGTTAGAGGATATATAAAGTTTCCTAATATTACACATAGCAGTAAAACGTCCTCTTGGCAGAGTGTATTCACATCACTAAACATTATTTCCAGTGGTCAAATTATGTTGTTACTACTTGTTGATTAGACTACATCCATCCAGGTCACCAGTCTATTACAGGCCTAACAGAGAGAACCAGTTAACCTAACATGCATGTCCTTGGAGTGTGGGAGAAAGCTGGAGAACAAAGGAGAACAACAGACTACACATAGAAAGGTCATGGATTTGCACCCAAGACCTGCTTGCTGTGGGGCAACAGTGCTAATTGCTGTAACTTTATGTTGCCCAATTAAATACATTTTACTGATATGCACAAAATATAACACAATACAATAACACAAGTGTCTAAGAAAACTTCCTCTATCACTGGTTGTAATCTGTATTATAATTCTGATTAAGACAACTAAACAACAACTTATTATTGTTATAATAATAACTTTAACATGTATTATTTGGGTAAGTTGTTTAAATTAATATAAGCATTTATTCTCAGAGTTCACCAGCTTTTTTTAAGTAAGCAATGCAGTTCCCGTATCTGCCACAAGATGTCACCAGAGCTTTTGATAATGACATCAAGATCGCCTGAGTGGATGAGTTCTAATGCCAGTGACAGTGGTGAAAATTAAATTGAAAATTGTGTACAGAATGTGTTTGGTTGAAAAAAAATGTGTAAACTTCCTCTCTTCCCTTTATAAACCTGTCCAAAGAGCAAAGATGGCACCCAAGAGGCAAAAAAGTCCATCAAGAAAAACAGGTGTTAAAGGAAAAGGTGAGTCCTGGAGTATTAATTTCTGAATTTAAATGCATTTGTTTGCTTTTATTGTATATGAAGAACATCTTTCATACAGAGACATGTAAATAAAATAGTAAACTGATTTCCCAGAGTCAGGGTGATCCTATAATCCTTGATGCTTTTGAATTGGCCATTAAGTTTACGTTGAGGGATTCTTAACTCATGGGAACTGAATTACTTTTAATTAGTTTTGTAACACAAATAGTTGAGAAAAAAAATCTCAGAAAAAAAGCTATTTGCATTGTTTTAATTTGGTCTTGAGTGTAATGTTAGACAACACTTAGAGTGACATTGGTGCTTGGAGATGGTTTCTGCTCAGCTGTGATTCCCCATTCTGTGTTTGGTTTACATTCACCATGCCACAGCTGAAAACCTGCCTACAGTTAAATACTATCAGCACATCATTTTACTATGAGGTGATGGTGCCATATCCTTGTTAAAGATTATTGTTCTCAGAGTTTTTTAAAATATCCCGTGTTACCCATTCCACCAGTCTCCAGCTTATAGCCCCGACAGTGTAAGTCCACATTGTCAAAACAATCTAAACAGGCTTGCTTTTGTTTTTGATTTACCCTAACAACTAACAGTTACTTTCTATTCAGTCAAGAAGAATCTGACACCTTCACCTATGGAAAAGCCTAGTAAGAAAAAAAAAAATTATTATTTTATTTTTTTTAAAGAGAGAAAATTAAATTCTAACTCCTTATTGTGTTTTTACTTTTACAAAAAGCTGGCTTTGTTCATTTCTCACCACTGTATTTTTATTCTTGAACTCAGAGAGCCTGAGCATTTGGCTCTCCTACTTGCGTATGTGCTGACTTTCAGCACAGCATATTAATCAGACCCTTATTATTCCGTTTCAGGTTTACTAGTAGCAATGCTCAAGTCAAAAGAACAGTCGCATTTTGAAGTAGTCCTATAATGTGAATAGTTATATATCCTTCATATGTGCATTGTTCTGATATGTTCTCAAGTGTACTGCTGTGTAACCTCTGGAGCTCTTCTCTACTTGGCTCTGTGTCCCTAGATTTGGTTTTCTCTTAGACCAACCCCAAAAACTTGTTTTTGATCAAGTGCTTGTAACCATCAGCATAAGTAATGTTTTACTTTCGATTAGGTGATTGTGAGTAAAAAAATTTTCTTTTCAAAATTTGCTCTTTTTTTTTTCATTTATTTATTCCTTTTAATCTTATACTTCCAGCAGTTTAAGTCCAATTTGTGAACGTGACAAAATTGAACATGACCTAATTAGGTTGAGCCCAAGCCAAGCCTGGGCTCAGCCTAAAATCTTGTCTTTGCCATAAAACTAATGGTAATTTTTTAGGAACCAGTTTAAAATCTTTGTGACAATAACAACACATTGGCCTTCTAGTTCAAATATAAATGCAGGTTTCTGCACATTGTGTGACATTAAGGATACGCTGATAAATGTATTTTGTTCAAGCTTAAATTCTTCATTAATATGAGCAGACTGGAAAACAAACTGTGCTAAAATTTGAATGCTCTGAGGTTTGGTATAAATATCTTGTGGTATGCTTTTAAAAATGCCTGGGTAAATTATGCAAGAGAAAAGAAGCTTAACAAATTAAAAATAGCTTTTTGGAGCAGCCAACAAATATAATTTAATTGCATTCTTGAGGGCTGTGGAACGCTGCGCATCACACTCTTTATGTCTCCCAAGCAAATATTTCCCATGAATACAAATGCCTTGGTTGACACATGACTCTGTGAAATGAAGGGTGTGAGTTTCCACTACAATGATTTGGCGTGAGGCCTAAGTGGTGTGAGTGGAAAAGGTTGACACACCCAGCTGGGAAGTGGTTACTTAAGCTGTACTTGAGCATTCCCAGTGTCCCCTTAGCAACCTTGTGGAAAGACTTTGAAGCGAGAGACCACAAGCAGGATGAAAACTATCATTATACAAAGCTTTGTTTACTGTACTATGCCCTGGACTGTGCTTGGCTTAGATATAGTAGAGTCTGAATGGATTGTTTATTAGGAAAAGCTTTGTTGTGGCGATGGTAAAGTACTTTGGCTTCGTATTATAACAGTCGTGAATAAATGTCTGTAACTGCACTTCATGTCTTGAGGGATGCCCTATTGGTTTTTACACATTCTGATACAAACGTGCGCCTAGAAACATTTAAACATTGTGCACAGACTTCTCATAAGGACTGATATTTGTAGAGTCAAAGCAGGCAAAGGATGAGAGGCGTTCGCTGGGTCTGAGGGATGTTAAATTTCTTCATTGGAAGGTGAACACGAGGCTCTGCGTGGATGTGCGCGTGCCTTATAGTTTGCTGTGACCACAAGGACTTGTCCCCATGGACAATGCACTGCAATGCACCAATTCTGCATGCATTCTCCAGGCCCACTCCAAGCATATTTGAATAAATACATGTCAGTGGTCTTTGCAGCTGTTGTGTGTATCCACAAGCCAGTAAAATCCCAACGTTTATACCAGAGTTTGCTTATCTGAGAGTTTGCTTACCATTCAATATTCTAAAACATAAGTAATTGGTTCTGAATTATTTATTATCACTATTTTTATTATTATTTGTGGTAGTAGTAGTAGTATTAGTATTTATTTGAGCCGTCATCAGTCATCAGCTTTGCTTTTAGGGAATGAAGCCCAAAAGCTCGTTTTATCAGATAACTTCCCTATTTTTCTTCTCTCAATTGTTTCTGAACGCTCCTGAAGATCACCCTGATGACATCTACCCCATCGTCCTGACAACAGCCACCCAGGAGCTCTTTGAATGCTGCATTGATGAGGATGTCACAGAGCAGAGCCCTTACAAGCTGCTGAAAAAGGACGACATCATACAGGATATTAAGACAAGAGCCGCAGTGTCCGATTTCCACCCTGTGAAGCAGTTTGTGCTGGTTAGGCGCTGGTTATGCATTGTTGCATAGTTTACTCAGACAACAGCAACCAGACACTGTGATGATGCACAGACCCAAGTTAAAAGCTGTGGGAAAAGACAAAGCAACCAGTTTAACTTCATTTTTTCCTCTGTCTGATCTAAATTCTTTTATGCATTTATGACACAACTTTGCAACTTTAGTCATCTACAAATGAGATACCAGTTTTCCTTTCAGCCATTTCGTTTTTTGTGATGTTTGTAGGGTTTTTGGCATTTTCACATTCACTCTCAACCAAATTACTGGAGAAGTAGTTTGTACTGTGATGTATTCTAACACTCTCATAAAAAATTAATGCTGTGATTTTCACTTTCTTTTGACAGGACTACCCAGAGGATGAACTATTGCTTGTTTTTGATGTAGATTTCACCTATGGACAGAGTTTTTACCTGGTTCTCACACCAGAAGCCAAGGCTAGAATATATAATGTAAGCTAACAGTTTTGGTTACGGTAACAAGGTTCTCTTTTGTTAATATATTTTTTCTTTCCTCAATACATGTTTGTTATTAGACAGACCAGGCCAATAATTTAAAAAATGTATACTGATAAGCAGTAACATAGGCAGAAGTTTTATATTATTTAATTTAAAGGTCGTTAATTGTTTCTAGTGCTTTTGTGGCACCAGTTATTAGTAATAGTGACAGGTCATATATCATCCTGGCTGTTTCGCTTTCCAGGCTATTTTTCCGTAAAATGTAAGACTTTAAGTACTACTTTATTATCTTTCCCTAGCATAAACATTTTGCTGTAAGTATGAATACATGTAAAGATTGCTAGTGTGTGGGGTTTTTTTTACTGTTATTTTGTCCTTTATATTATATATTCTTATAATTGTATTTAGGTTCTGCAGCCCCCACAACCTAAAATAATAGTGTTGAAGGATGATGTCAGTAAAACCCCAGAACCAAAGCCATGGATATCTCTCGGCAGTGAGCTGGAAGTAGATCAAGAGTCTGTCAAAGAGACCAGAGAAAAGGCACTGCAGTATATTCAAATTAACATTAAATATTTATATCTGATCTGATTGCTTTGCTCATGAATTCTGTTCTGTCTCTTCTGTCATCATCAGCTGTGCTACAAGTTCGACTTAAAGCGCAGACCGGGGTTACCTGTCTGTTTTTCTGACCGCAACAGTACAGAGGCTGAGTGTCGCTCCGTGGCGTGTCCTTCCTACCAAGACAGCAGATTCAGCATCAAGCAGATGCAGAGGGACTGCGGGATGCAGGCTGTTCCCAGGCTGCAGAGCAGCACTGCTCAGACGGAGCGGTAGGCCAGCAAATCAGTGCACTTAAAATGGTTAAGGTCTGTTCTGTAGGGAGGGAAAGCACGTGCAGGTTTGACTAGCCTGATAATAAGACTGCATCTGCTCAAATCAAGGGAGTAAGATGAAATCAATTTCAGAAATATTTTCTGCTTTGTCTACATACATATATATATAAATTATATATGCTTTCAGTGAATCTGCAACACTTTTCATAACATATTGTTTTAAAAGTAAGGCAAGTTCCATGTTTTACTGTATGTGTTGCCTTCTGTCTATTTTACAGGGCGTTTCAGAGGAATGTGTTTACCCAGTATGAACCAAGAGAGCTAAGAGAGAAAGAAAAAGAAAGCATCCTCAGTTCTGAGAAACTGAAGAAGTTTCTCAACTCAGTGACCCCCAGGTAAAATGAATTCTTATGGTATCGTCTTTTCCATCTGCTTCTTAACAACCCATGCTCAAAATATCAGCCATAGATAACTCAATCCCATCCAGTATTATGAATGCAGGAATATTCAGTGGAAATATGATGATGGTGTATTAAGACAATTGTGTGTACTTTATTCCTCTGCCGAGGCGAGAGAGAAAAAATGTTTCCAGTAGCGTTGGTTTGTTTGTCTGTTTGCTCCGCTGTCTGTGAGCAATGATACGTAAAAAGTACGGGTCCAAATTTCAACAGGTACATTTTCACTTTGCAGGGTCTTGCATGCCCTTCAACAGGCACACATAATGAATGTGTTCACTGATGACTTTAAGGCCTTGGGCATAGGAGCAGAAGCTTCTGACCAGTTAGTGATGGTTTCCGAAGGCCTGAAGCTTCAATGGACCTTCACAGACAAGAAGCGCGCCATGGGCAAGAAAATCAGCAGCATCAGCTGGCACCCTACAATCCATGGTGAAGTACATAGACTTCTACAGACATAGCATAGAGTACATTTATGATAAAGTCAAGATTTGTGTACCATGGAAACTTTGGACATTCATGAACATTGCAAAATAATCGTTAGAACCCTGACAGGTCACATTAAAATCATCATTTTCTTTCACTTTTTAGTTGGAAAAATTAGGTCACTATTGACCCCCTGCACAGACCTGGGCAGGCAGGAGTTTGCCCAATTCTTGTTTTTTCAGCAACAGCAGTTTGTGGCGAGAAAGTATACACTTAGTGGGCAATGATATAAATACGTACAAATATACAATAGCCTGCCTGAAAGAAATTGAACTCCCTTTTCCTGTTATTTCAACTTCACTGACAAGCTCTGTAATATCTGTAATATCAACGTGTCACCTTAAGACACACATCGACGTCCACAAAACCAGAAAAAGAATATCAGTGTGATCAGTGCACATGCTTTATCAATTTGTGGCTTCTATGTAAAGTAGAAATTAGAGTAGATCTACAGATTTTTCAAAAAAGGCTTTGTAAACACAGGTCTGCTTTCCTGTTGCTATGTAGCTGATACATTGTGGGGTGTGTTTTTTTTTTGTCTATGTGGCAGGTCTGATAGCTGTGACTTTTATAAAGAAACAGGAGGAGCAGCTGGATAAGTCCACTGTGTACATCAACAGTCCTGCTTTCATTGTCTTCTATGGCTTCCCCGATCAATCTAACCCCCGGGTATGAGAAGTAGAGGAGAGAAACCCATTAATGGGAGTCGAGAAAACATTTTTTTAAATGTATGTGTTTGAGAGTTAGCTCTAAGTCTTTGCCCTTTACTGTAATTTATCTTCTGCTGTATTAAATTTGAAAAGATCTATTGATTTGAGCCAAGCACTCAATCAATATAACCAAGCTGCTAAATCGCTCAAAAGTAATATGAGTTCCACGTGTGCCTTCAATGGTGCATGTGTCATGATTTGGTTTCAGCCTCTGGGACCAGTGGCACTTTGACAAGACATATAAATAACATAAATAAATAATATTTTCTACAAAAGGGAACAAAGCTAAAAAATATGTATTTTTCCCCTTATGTCTAGTGTAGGCATATGAGAGACTAGAATAAATACATTTTTGTGTTGTGAAGCTCCTTATACATGGAAACCTCTGCTTGGAAATATGTGTATGCTCATTTTTATGTGTTTTGATTTTTTTTATATATATATAGTTGCTCTTGGAGTGCCCAGATGACATTTTTGCCTTCGAGTTCTGCCCTTCGAATCCAAATGTTATTGTTGGTGGCTGCAGGAATGGCAAGGTGCTCCTTTTTCACTCAGCGTCTCAACTTCACAAATCAAAATAATCAGTTTCTCATCCCATGCCCCCATTTTAGTTCGATATAAACATGGTATTGCATACTGTTGCCACTCTTCTGTCAGCATTTAATATGATATGTTTGAGGGTTTTTTTCTAATATATATATTTGTATATTATTATCTATAGTCTCAGGCTCAAATGATCATCACCACTAAACGATTTTATGTTGCTGATGTCTCAGGTGGTGTTGTGGGACATTTCTTTTCACATCCCGCACTTACAGGGAACACGGCCTAACAGTAAAAAAGCCTCAGACTCCGACTCTGACACTGACACATTTGTAAGTACCCATACTCTCTTTGAAATAGTCACAGTGCTGATGCAGTGAGACATGCTGTTCTGTACAATGTTAGTCAAGTTACTTGAAAAAAGTAATTAGTTACTTTTGAATAACATGATACACAACCTGAACACATAATAAAGCAATAGACCTTTCTGCCCAATAATATTTTTTCTGCATAATCCAACATATAAAGTTGAAATGAATTTTGAATCAAATGAAAAAGTCTCTTTTTAAAAATTGTTTTACTAATTTTAATCTTTTAACTTTATGCACATTGAATCATGCAAAAATGTAATTATATGTAACAGTCTTTGACTTAAAGAAATTTATTTAACATTTATTCTCTGCATATTCCAGCATATAAAATAAAATAATTTTTTGTGTTCACAACTCGCTCTTTCAAATAGATGCAAGTAAAACATCAAAAAATAAATAAAATCAAAGGTTCAGTGGGACTAAATCCTGTCACTCTTAAATCTATTTTCACCTGTTTAGCAGGAGTGGGGCGGTGGAGGTTTCCCCGGTGCTGCAGCGGTCATGTCAGTGGGGGGATCCGGGGAGTTTCTCTGTTAATTTCACATTCCCGTGGCAGATTTAAAGTTTAATTTTTCGCTGAAAAAAGACGTTTTCTTCCCATGCAGAGTGTACACCGGACGCTAATGTTTTTGTCACTTTTTTCGGAATCAAACTCAAAGTAATGTCAGTACTTCCAAGCTTTAAACGCTGCACGGTCGTACTCTCTCCCGTACTCCATATTATCCATTGTAGATCTGCACACGTCTGTTGCTGCCACAGACGTGGCACGCTTGTACGTCATTGTCATGAGACACTCTCACACAAAAAAATCATGGTTTAGTAACGCAGTAACGGAGCGTGCTTACGGGAAAGTAACAGTAATCTAATTACTTTTTTTGCAATAATAATTCCTTACTCTACTCATTACTTGAAAGGAGTGAATCTCTTAGAAAGATTATATCGTTATATAACCCTGCTTCTATATATGTGCAGCTTATTAGGCTTCATATGGGCGCCTCAGTTAAACTGAAGTGAGATAAAGTGAAAATTCCGACTGAAGACTGAAATATTTTTGGCAAATGTAAAAAATACATTTTCACAGAGGGCGGGGACAGAATAGTAATGTGACAATATGTTGTGGGAAACACATTATATTTATCATGTGGTTTTCTATAGTAAAAACCTTAAAGTGAAGGCCAGAGAACAGCTGTGAGTTATTATAGTTTGTATTTTCTATTTTTTTTTTTAATTTATGTTTACCGTAGTTTTGACTTTGTTTTGTTTTAGCTCATTTCAGTGTAGCTTTTATAGTTTGAAAATGTTTTGTTTTACAGTTTCTTAAAGCTTCCGCTTAAAGCCTAACCTGCACTGATATCTGCCAGCTGTATTTAAATAGACACTCGTGTCCTATCATCTCTGGCCCAGATTTACCTTGGGTGTTTTTATTGCCTCTACAGTGGAGCAGCTGTCTCCATCCTTCTCCTTACTGCTTCCTTCTCTTTGCCTTCCCCTCTCCCACCCTCTGTGCCTCCTTCTGTTCTCTTTGTCATTGTTAGCCCTTTATTCACCAGAGTCAACAGCACCGGCTCACATACGCCAGCTGTTACATAACTCTTGTTTCTTGCCCCCACATAGAAGATAACACACAGTGAAATCAGATCACTGCCCTTCCTGCTGTTTGCAGTGTAAACAGTGGCAGTTGTATCTACTAGAACGCTCTGTTAGGTGATGTGAAAGCTGTGCTACACCACCACCTGTCACTGGGTTGTCAGATAAATGAAGAATTACATTTTAAATTAACATCTTCTCTATCTATTTTTTTTTTATTCACTCCATTGCACATAATAAATCCAATTGCAGGTCCAAACTACGACTAAGATATATGTTTAAAATTTGCTTGCAACATTATGAGGAGGTGTTTTAAACTAATTAAATAATCATATTGCAGCGATTTTATGTTTTTTAAGTGGCTCTATTGTGCCAGAATGTGTTTGAGTGTATTTATCTGTGTGCTGTTTGTTTTTCCATGCACACATCGAAGTCGTCATTTGCATTTCATTATTCTGCTTGTGCGTTTTACAGTGGTTATTCAGCTGTGTACAGTCTTTGTGTCTAGATTGAATTTGTGTGTAGACTGAATTGTCAGAGCTCACCATACAGCACATTACTGTCGCGTGTCTGCTTTCCCTACAGGACTTGGGTAACAAAAAAGAGAACAAGACTCCTGTCATGCGCTACTGTGCAGTTTCTTCCATAGAAAGCAGCCACAAATCCCCAGTTACTGATGTCCAGTGGCTGCCGAAAACATTTGAGGTACTGAGGGACTGAAGGGCAAAGGGGTTGGAGGGAATTAACAACTGTTGGGAATTACTTTTTCCACCAGGCGCACATGAGCCTACTCTGAGCCCTTCCACAAGGTTACTGCTGTTTAGCGTGTGGATAAAAGGTGTTTTTGTGTGACTACACAGCAATAGTCTCAGAAAAGCAATCTTTAGTGTTCTCTAGATCTCAGCCTCCCTAAATTATATCTAATACAAACACTGTGTCGTAATTCAACATACTAAAACCCCCAATCTCAAAATGGTAACAAAACACACACTTCAAGGTCAGGTCTCATACTGGCATACTGATTTCTCTGTCTTGTTTTGGAATGGTGACAGGTTAATGGCCAATTCACTATAAACAGGGCTAAGAGGATGTAGGGCATTAGTGGGAAGTAGATAGCAAGCAGAGCAAATGTTACAAATGAGGGTGCGAGCACAGAAAAGGAGCAATGTAGAATATATGTTCAGAGGAAACAAACCCCACAATCACAACGTCAAAAGAAATCAAATCTAAACCTATATTTATCAAAAGATATATTTTCTGCAGTAAGACTATGGTATTTTGTCTTTTACAAAGAAATCCAATATTAAGTGTGTACAGAAAATTACTAGCCATATATGTCCAGATTTGGTTTCCCACTTTAGTTAGTAAATCACATCGATCACTTTCAGTTATCTGGATAAGTAAAATAAGGTGCCCCTTATTTAATAAAATAAGTGCCCCCAGGGGAAAATCCAACCACCCATACAGCTTCATGAACCATATTCATTCTTTACAAGACCAAGCCTGATGTAGACATTTATCGATTTTGTAACTCCCTCTGTTTAGGTGACCAGGACAGGCGTTCCAGTTCAAAACAATTCTAACATTTCTGTTCAAGTTGTCACCTGCTCCCCTGACTGGTAAGTTCTCTACAGTTTAATGAAAAAAATAACTCCTGATACTTTTTCTTCTTACTTTTCACTGCTTGTCAGTATGTACTTTGGATGTTGATTCTAAGTGTGTTTTTAGTGGCTGATAGCATGTGTGTGTTTTTTAATACATACAGTTTTTTGCAAAGTAGGCAAACAAAGGCCTCTGGTTACCTGATGGATACATTATACACTCACTAGATCAACTGTTTGCTTTATCACGTCCCCTTTCTCTCTCGCTGCCCTTGTTTTGAGTCTCTCTGGCTTGTTGACATTCTAATGAAGGTCAAATACAGGGAAAATAAGAAAAGAAAGAAAACCTTTGGAAGTGAACAGTGTTTAGAAAATGGGTTTTAGTCATTTTCCCTCATCATAACTGACTTGACTTTGCCACACATGTGCATAGAAAAAAGGATACATAAAATATTATTATGAAATTACAACAAAACCTCGACAAGTTTAGATAATAAGCAAAACAACCCAAATGGGAATAATATACTACTTATGCCGTAACATGAGCTAAATAAATACATCATAATTTAAGTTCCTTGGTGTATATATTTGTGTAATTCCAAATCAAACTGACTTATAACTAACGCTGGAAATTAAATACAAAAGAAAGCAAATACAAAGAATATAAGAAGTAGTAATATTTATTGCTGAACTGTAAAAAGAGTAGAAACACAGTTGCAAGATACAGAAAAATTCAAGCAGTACCAGATCTCTTAGAGAAGATGGAATTCTAACTTCAGGCTAATGCTAGAAAGTTAGCAAGCTATATCCCTAGCTTCGAGTATGGGTTTGGTTTTACTGTCTGTATTTGGCAGACAAAAATGTCTGGCTATTAGTGCCAAGTCACATATCAATTAAATAATAAAACACTACAATTTTGTTCAGATCAGTGACTTGGATTAACAAGACATAACAGCTACTAGCTAAGTTTAAAACATAAAATGTATATGTGTGAAAAAATCACCTATAAATTTTTCATAAAGATGAAAGGTATTTATATAGAGTTATTTTTTTTTCTTGTAGAGTAGACTGTAAAGATGCTTTTTAATACTGTAAAGTTGTAAAGCTTTCTATTGGTGAATATATATTATGGCACTCAAACACGCTGGATTTTTTTTCCGGTTTCATCTTAATTCTATGCTGTAATCTGTAGTCATTCTCCTCTGGTTGAACATACTGAGCCAATAATATATTGAAGAGCTGTGCAGTTGGTTAAAATATTGCCTTTTGTAAACCACGTAAATGAGTGTATCTGGCAATCATTATATTTCTCAGGAAATAGCTATGCAGTCTAATTCTCACTAGTGTTTTTATGTGTTACTTCATTTTGCATGTCCTGTTATTCAGTTTAGATATGAAGTATCAATGTGAATACAGACTGTGTTTCACACTCTGCGTCATTAGACTGGCGCTAAAGGAGTTGCAAATGACAGAAAGATTTCAAAACACTGCTCCTGTTGTTTTTGGCAATAACCACATCTATATATGCAACAATCATGTTTGAATATGAACATTTGACGATAGAGAATTTTGTTAATTTTCAGGTGGTTCTTAATTCCACATTATCTTTTTGTGTCTCTGTCTAAAGCACTGTCATGTTTTGGGATCTGCGAGTGCCAAAACTACAGAACCAGTTTCTGGCCGACAGGAAGCAAGATGTGGATCAGAAGACCATGATGACACCCTATAGCATCCCCAAAACTTTCAAACACCTGGACCGGACATGGAAACCACTCTTGAGGGTACTTTCATGTCTGGGATGCATTACAGAGCTTGTGATTTGTGTAGAAAGAGCTTTTTTCTTTAACTTCCAACCATAAGAAAATCAACCATAAGAAAAAGAATGATTAGATGTTTAGTGTTATTTTTACACATCAGTAATTATTCTGCAGACAACGATTTGTTACAAGAAAATAAGGAAATTGGCTTAAATTGAATAACTATTTAATTTGTATTTACGTGTGCATTGGATTTATTTAACTGGGGTTTAGGTAATGATTTCAGTGTGTAGATTCTTGAGCATGCTCTGTGATTTTGTTTTAGATAAGGTTTTCTTTTTTTCTTCAAGTGATAAAAGCCATCTTCTTTTATGCCATGTGTCAGGTTTCCCTGCCAAAGATTGATACAAGTGGAGAGTATGCTCCTTTGAAGTTCAGCCTAGAACATTACACCTGTAATAGTAATACAGGTAGGAACACAGGTGAGCAAGAGCTTTTACCCTCGAGGCTGCAAGGCTTTGTCTGTTTCAGTCTGCTATACTCGTTCTCTGTTTTCCTGCAATCAGTCACATTACTTAATTACACAAAATACTTTGTGGTTTTTTTGTTTGATGCCAAAAGTTTTAGGAAGCTGACTCACTCACATGCTCATTCAAATCAAACCGATTGTCCATAAGAGATGTTGTTTCATCCCCTGCTGAATTTGTTGCTTATTGGAAAAAAAAGAACAGCCTCTAATATTCATGGAAGCTTCATTTTAATGGAGAGAAACAGAAAATCAACCAAAAATCAAGAAAAAAAATACATAAACATTATAAATTGATTTGCATGTCTGCATGCGGCAGACAGATTAATTCAGATCAATTCAATTCAATTTTATTTATGCAGCGCCAAATCACAACAACAAGGTGCTTTATATTGTAAGGTAGACCCTACAATAATACATAGAAAAACCCATCAATCATATGACCCCCTATTAGCAAGCACTTTGGCAACAGTGGGAAGGAAAAACTCCCTTTTTACAAGAAGAAACCTCCAGCAGAACCAGGCTCAGGGAGGGGCGGGGCCATCTGCCTTGAGCGGTTGGGGTAAAAGAAGGAAAACAGGATAAAAGACATGCTGTGGAAGAGAGCCAGAGATTAATAACAAGTATGATTCATACAGTCAATCAATCAGTTACAGATACTCCTGAATCTGTTTCTCCCATTCCAACCTCTCCACCACCATAAGTAAGACCAAATACCTCTCCATGGATGTCAGGGGCAGGATTGCAGACCTGTTGAGGCTGGAGTTGGCTACAGTGACCATCAGCAAGAAGCTTGGTGAGAAGATGACAACTGTTGGTGAAATTATTCGGAAATAGAAGAAAGAAATAATAAAATGACCATCAGTCACCCTCAGTCTGGAGATTCATGCAAGATCTTGCCTCATGAGGTGAGGATGATTGTGAGAAAGGTGGCATATCAGCCCAAAACTACATGAGAGGAGCCTGTTAATAAACTGAGGGCAGTTGGGACCACAGACACCAAGAGCACCATTGGTAACACTTTGGACAATGGACAGAAATCTTCCGGGTCTCGCAAAGTCCCCTGCTCAAGAAGGCACATTTACAGGCCCATGTCAAGTTTGCCAATGAGGATGTAAATGGGAGAAAGTACTGTGGTCAAGTTAATGTGTTTGTGTTTGAAGGAAGAGAAATGCTGCATATGGCACTAAGAGCATCGTCCCCACAGTCAAGCACAGAGATGTAAACATGCTTTAGGACTGTTTTTCTGCTAATGGTTCAGGGCAAACTCATTGCACTGAGGGACCAATGTAACGTAACGTAAAATCTTGGACACAAACATCCTCTCCTCAGTCAGAACACTAAAGACGGGTCATGGACGGCTCTTTGGTCATGGATCAAATTCTTCTTTCAAAATCAATTTATAACTTCTATATAAAGTGTTTTCTGGATTTTTGGTTTATATTTGGTGTGCCCTCCATTAAAATTAAACTACCATAACAATTAGAGAAATTATTTCCCCATTGTAGCTGATAGTCTCATTTCCATTGTTGTCCATATAACAGTTTTGATGAGGAAAGTAATGAAGCAAAGCTCAAGCGCAAACTATAGAAAGATACACTCACTGTGTCTTCAAAATATCAAAGGTAAAGAGCAATTATTCTTTTATGTGCCTGAACAATTCTTATAATATCTGAATGGCACAGAATGTGTTAAAAACTGAAGTAAGTGAGGAGGGCAAACAGTGAGCATCACAGACATGTCTCCTGACCTCTTTGAGGGAGTTTTGGATTCTTGAGTTCTCTTTTGGATGGCTGAGCACAGTGATCAGTGGGGCAGGGCTCATTTGGCCCTGAGCTACTCTATATCTCTCTCTGTCTTGTCTCTCCTCAGGTTTCATGGCACTTTATTAAGTGATACTTCCAAAACAAGGCCGCCATAGTTGCAGACCATTGGCTTTGCTGACTGTCAGCTCTTTGCAATATGCTGCTCAGACTCCTTGAGGGCCAGAAGATGATCATGTGTGTCCTGGCTGGTCAAGAAGAGACATGTCTTTGTCTGGCTTCCATAAACACAGCCTTGGTGGCTGGTTGTTATAGAATTAATATGCTTACTAACTCAAGCAATAAATCTGCTTCTTTTTTCATCAGCCCTCAGGGAGTCTGTTATTACGATCTTAATGAATCCCTGTGTGATTAATACTGCAGCGTTACCTAAGATATCTGACTGACATTGATTGAGGGTGGTCTTTGCTGTCTGCTTCTGTGCCTTTTGCCATTTCTCTGAACATTTAAAAAGCTACAATATACTTGTTAACATGATTTTTCACACTGAAATAAATTGTGAGCAGGCCCTCATGGGGATTAAGCAAAGTCAAACACTGTCTGTAGCTGTTCCTGTATCATCTTTCTCATATCTTTACACACATCTTAACTGGGAGAAAATAGATTTAGAAGACATGTGGTTTGGTAATCTGATCTAACCTTTAAGAGTGAGACTTGATCGAGAGCGGTCCACAGGTAAGGGGCTGTGAACAGATAGACCCACATGATCTCTGGCAGACAGTCAGGCTTTTGTGATGGAAAAGGCTACCAGCTTAACCTATTTCAGCCCCTCCACCTTTTACCTCCTGTCCCTGTTTTCTCCACAGGCTTCCCTCCTACCTCTACCTCTTGTGCTTTTCTTTCTCTCTCCCTTCAAATCCACTCTTACCAGCCCTTTCACTTCGGCTGTACCCCCTCCCCACCTCACTTGCTTTAGTACTTCTGTCGTCTTGTTCACGGTCAAATTACAGCACCACTGCCGCAGTTCAGGCTGTTATTTCCTTCATTTGAATAAAGCAGATTTTCTTTTTCCTAAAATCTGCTAGTTTTCACCTATTTAACTTCCCCTATTTGAGTTTATTGAAATATTTGTACTTGTCTAGTAACAAGGCGCTGAGTATTGTGAACATTTTAGTCCCACGTCAGCACCAGGCTCCCTCTCTCAGGTCACTGAAATGTTAAATAAATAAATAAAAAACAACGAGTTGAACTTTTAACCTGTTCTTACTTTACCGTCTCTTCCTGTTTTGTCTTACATAACAAGATAATGAAAATGATGGCGCAGAGGTCCTCCCAGAATACAGTCAACTCAGAATACCCTCAGCCAAGACGCTCAAGACCCTGGACGATGTCAATACCAAGTTTTATGTTGGAACAGAGGTAAAAATTCTGTTATTTTCTTCTAAATAAACTGCACACTCTCTATATGCTCATGTAAGGCTGAGGAGCACGAGCCAAAACATTTCATTATGGTTAAATGTGGCTACATTGTTTATCTGTACATGACAATAAAACTTGAAACTTGAAAATGTCTTCAAATGATATCAACATAGAGCAAGTAAAAAATACAGTTAAGTTCTTGACTGCTTAAGTACGCTTTACTCAGCTTGTGAGCAAGCTGGACTTCTTTTTGTTACATTGAAGTTCATCTCAAGTTGGCATAACCAATAATGAATGATTTTTTTTATTAGGTTTTTGCACATGTTTTTGTCATGCCACTTAAGGAGTGTACTATACTTTACAACTTAACTGAAATAAGGAAGACGCATACATACATTTATAAATAGTTTTATGTTCATTTTTTACAGGAAGGAGAGATTGTCTGCACTGACTGGAAACTGGAGGAAGATGAGTTTGGACGAAAGTTCAGTGAGTAGTCGGGCTTGCCGCGCTCTGTTTTTTATGGCTCACCAGTGCTCAGCTGTCAGACTGACAGCAGTACGTTGATTCATAAAACAATTACACCCAATTTATTGAAATGACTTTGATTGCTACTTTCACATTAAATCCACTATTTAGTTTGGTAGCCTGGCCAAATGTAATGACCATAATGTTTTACAGGGTTAATTGCTCCTTTGCATTATGATTACCTTGGAAGGAAATTACTGTCAAATAAAACTGTGCATATTCTCCATCTGTCTCACTTCACTCCCAGGTGCCAAGCCCCTCCTCTGTTTTAGAACTCATGCCTGGTTTGTGAACACAATGCAGCGATCACCCTTTTTCAAAGACATTCTTTTGACAACAGGAGGCTGGAACTTTGCCATCTGGAAAGAGGGTGTGATGGTACTGCAACAGAAAACATTGATTACCTCACATGACGTATGCATAAATCACATAGAATCGAGACAATTCAAATTACGTAATTTCTTGGTTGCTGTTTTGATCATTTAAACTGCAAAACTAAGCAAAACTATTCACACTTATTCAGTTGGTCACAGACATAGACTGTACATAAAAAATGGATGTAGCAGCCATGTATGGTTTGTGGAGCCTCAGCATTAGCAATCGGGTTTTTTTGTTTGGTTGGTTTTTGGATAAACACTGTCAATTTTGGTTTTTGAAGCACGTCCAAATGGGAACCATGCACAGACACAGACTAATTTGTCCTAAGTAACACACAAGTAAAATACCACAAGTTCAATCGACAAAATTGGAGCACATAATTCAATAATGAAAATGCTTCAGAACGCACAAAATTCTTTAAATACTTCTTGTAAACCACAACATCCAGGGTGGCCCAATCTTCGTGGGACCAAGCTCTGAGCAAGAGTACAGTGCAGCATGCTGGTCCCTCTCCCGACCTGCGGTTTTCTTCATTGGGAGAAATGATGGCAGTATTGAGGTGTGGAACCTGCTCCTAAACACCAGCGAACCTACACACGTCCATGAACACGTCGGCAGTACCAGAATTACCTGCATCAAACCCTGTATCACCTCCTGTGAGTTCTTGGCTTATATTAGGTGCTCAGGACAGATACGATTTTTGAACCTTAAAACTCATTTAATGGACTGTTTTGTACTTACAGCCAAACAACACTACCTGGCTGTTGCTGACAACCTTGGAGTGCTCCGTGTTTTCAATGTGCCAAAGGCCCTCCGCTCCCCGGTTAAGAATGAGGTAAGAAGACTGTGAGCTGTCTGTTTTGCTTGGACCCTTGTGTAATGTTAAGAAACTGCGGTAAAAATGTGTTATTTTTCTTAAAGGTATTTAATGGCTGCTACAGTATTATTGACTGCTAACTAGTATCTTTGTCTTGTTTTGCTTTGTTTGTATGCAGGATTTAAACATGCAGATCTTCTTTGACCGAGAGAATGACAGGCTGAAGGATTATTTGGAGTGGGAAGAACTGTGGGCGAAACGGGAAAAGGAGGCAGGCGAGTCCAAGAAACAAGTGGTGAGCAGTAGGTTTTAATTCTAAACTGAATTCCCAGAAGTCTTAAGGTGCCAGTTTCCATCAGTGTGACTGGAAGGTGGCTCAACAGCAGCTGAGAGGGAGGAAAGATTTCGTGTGTCCAGTGTTTGTAATTTCCTAGACCTGACAGTTCAGACCATAGTGACGCACAACGAATGGTTAGATTTGAAATGAAAATGAAGGACGAGAAAGGATAGGAGAACACTAAAGCTTTTCTTTCCCTGTGTCCTTTGCCATTTGTCTACAGTGAAAGTGTCCTTGAGTTAAACCTTGACTTCCCACAAAACTTCCCTGCATTGGTGATCAGAATCTTCAGCAGACTTACAAAAGTTTTAGTACTGACCCAGCTAAATATGTGGACGTATAAAGTTGACATTGGAAAAGATGAAGAAGGCACTCGTGTATCTCTTTTTGTGTCTCTCTCTCATTTTCTATCCGCTCATGTTTAATTCATTCACATCGTTATTTGATCCCAAGCACTGGGGATAGGGTAGTTATTGACAGGCAGTGCCTGACAGTCTGCCTGCTAAGTATAGAAGCAAACTTAAGTGGCTAACTGGTTCCATCTTAGGCTGCATGGCAGCTACCAAAAAAGTTTTGTTTTGCTGTAGTAATGTCACTTGGAGTGGATACTTTCTCTTAATTCCTCTAAACAGGAATGAATTTTCATGTTCACCTCCAGCTTCTTTCTGCTGTTGGCTTTAAAACATCTACAGCAATTTGAATTTAGATGGATGATAAGGACAAGGCACAGCTTAAATATGATATGAACAATACTGTCAGGTTTACTGTTGTGGGAGGAAAGTATCAGGAATTTGCCACACAGTATCCTAATTTTCCTTTTTTTTTCTTTAAAGGACTGTGCCCTGCATGCAATACACAGATGCAGGGCACAGTCCAGATTTTACTAGAAAAGTGTCATCTTATTTAATATTTGCATCCTTCAATAAAATTTCAGTTCAGTAAAATTCAGAGGCAATGTAATTTTCTGCCTCTACGATGGGAAACGCTGAGATCTTGGATTAGGTGCTCTATTGTTTCGTAATTATTGTTTATGATGAAGCTTTTTTTCTCTGGCTTTGTCTGCAGGAGCCTGACAAGCCAGTCACATTCCAGGTAGACAGCGAGGAGGCGGACTTGAAGGAGTACAGTGATTACCTGAAACTGGAGGAAAGCATCCTCGAGTATATGGGCCTGTAGCCACATGCTCCAAAAGCCTAGGATACCTAATATCACACCCCTTCACACACACATGCACATAAATTAAAAGCTTTTTTTCTTACATTTATTTATTGATTTGTATAAGTTTAATGTAAATAAGAAAACATTTTACAATATGGAAACCTGTTCAAACTGTTCAACACATTGCCAGTGTTCGTATGTTTGTGCCTATTTTTGCAGTATTTCTTGTAACTTACATCGATTTTACAGTATACATTCACATTGTCCTTGGGTTCAGGCTTCAGGGTCAACAGATTATTTTCATCCATTCATCTAAGATCGAGTTACTGGGTAATGCCATCCATTAGTGCCCTCCTTACCACCACTCCCTAAGGATACAAAAGTGATCTGACCTTGACAGAAAGTCATTATATGGCTGTTTAATTTCAGTAAGTGCCGTAAGAAATGAATTTAGAATCTGGTGTTTTGTGGACAATTTTGAATAAAAAGCCAATGACTGTGGTCACTATCGCAAAAGCTGTTTGTCAGTAATCCTGACTTGTAAGTGATCATTATGGCTTAATATTGTGTCTCTGGGTCTTTACTAAGTCAGTAATTCACACGGCTGTGAACCAGTTGGAACTGGTGGCTATAAGGCCGACTACATTTTAGTAGGGCAGCATAAAAGGAGTCAAATGAAAGGATGCACTCTTGCTGATCTATGAATACATGTACACAGCCTGCACAGCACCAAACAGCAGTAAGCTGAAACTAGCTGGAACAATAAATATTTACCTAAAGAATATGCGGAGAGCATATTCTCCAAATAATCTGGCCAGATGGTGAGAGTCATAACTCCAATTAAATGGTAACACTACTCTACCGACAAGTGGATTGGATGGCTAACAATGTAATAAGATCATGGTATGCTAATCATGTGTGTATAGCTTGCCCTCATTGCACAAGTAATCAGCTAACGCAGCAATAACGTCTTGATCTAAACAGTGGCCAGATGTTAGCATTATGTTTAAAGCAGTCTCCCTAATGGTCCCGCTGAATGAATCCATTGTTTCCAGTGAAAAGATTCTAATCATTTGTCAGTTTGTTTTTTTGTGCACAAAAGGCCATGTAGTTATGTGCTAGTTAACGGCTGTCCAAGAA
This sequence comes from Perissodus microlepis, assembly GCF_051167445.1. Classification (NCBI taxonomy): domain Eukaryota; kingdom Metazoa; phylum Chordata; class Actinopteri; order Cichliformes; family Cichlidae; genus Perissodus; species Perissodus microlepis. Next base: position 31,160,005 of record NC_140477.1, read on the forward strand.
CTTCCAAGGCTGTTTTGAGAGCCCAGGAAACTGCACCTATGGCCTTGAAACGTTGTAACCAGAACCACGAGTGTGGTGTGTTACTGTACAGCACCTCTACAGCTAAAAATTGGAATGTGTTCAATATTTTAAGTAACACACTTTTACCAGAATTAGAAGATTTTACTAACTGTGTATTATTTTAGAAAGTAGGCTACTGAAATGTAGCACACATGGAAACCAAACATTACAGTATAAGTTTGCAAAATGGAAACAGCTGGTTTCCCTTTCATAAGTAACTTTGGAATATTTCCATATGGGGAATAGATCAAATAGATTAAATCAAATTAAATATATCTTTAATAAATCCAAGACTGTAGACTGTAAATCCTTTAGACTGTAGTCCTCACAGCTTCATTCAGCCATGACTCAAAAACATAATACTGAAATGAAGCACGGTGGTTAGCACTGTTGCCGCACAGCAAGAAGGTCCTGAGTTCAATTCCAACATCAGGCCGGGGTCTTTCTGTGTGGAGTTTGCATGTTCTCCCCGTGTTTGTGTGGGTTCCCTCCGGGTACTCCGGCTTCCTCCCACCGTCCAAAGACATGCAGCTTGTGGGGATAGGTTAATTGGATAATCCAAATTGTCACTAGGTGTGAATGTGTGAATGAATGTGAGTGCGAATGGTTGTCTGTCCCTGTGTGTTAGCCCTGCGACAGACTGGCGACCTGTCCAGGGTGTACCCCGCCTCTCGCCCTATGACAGCTGGGATAGGCTCCAGCGCCCCCCGCGACCCTGAAAAGGATAAGCGGAAGCGAATGGATGGATGGATGGATGGATGAGCCACAGTGATGCATTATAATATCTTAAAGTTTGTTTGTTTTTTAAATTCACTTCATCTTAGAATTGTGTCAGAACTCGGATTGTAGTCATTACTGATGAGTGTAATCTGTAACCCAACCGACTTTAGTCTTTGTTGCAGCAATCGTTAAAAAGTGCTTCACCATGTAACAACGTGAGATTCTAGATCAAAGTGAGTGAGGGAAAGTTGGATATACTGTCACGTAAAAAAAGAAAGTTTTCTTGGGATTCTGCACACTTGTGAGAAATTAAGTCCACCCTTACTGCTTCCATAGGATCTAAGAGGGTAAGTCAGCCAGGTGCTGCTAATAACACAGCACTTAATTAACTGATTATCAGCAAGTACAAAACTTCTGGAACAATGTCCTTTGGACAGATGAGACCAAAATGGAGAGTTCTGGCCATAATGCACAGCACCATGTCTGGAGAAAACCAAACACAGTATATCAGCGTGAACACATCATACCAACCAAGCATGGTGATGGATGTGTTATGATTTACACTTGTTTGCAGTCTTTAAGTCAACCATGAACTCCTCTGTATACCAAACTGTTCAAAAGTCAAATGGGACTGTGGAATACTTGAATATCTGTCATACAAACAGGGCCGCCCATTCGACTTGACTAATGACAAACAAACTGTTCTCTGTGCTCTGTGCCATGTATATGGATACATGGTGTTTCTGAAATGCTGGAAAAAAGCCTGATATTCAGATTTTTCTCCGTGTGCAATAAATACATGTGGACCATGACTTAAAGAATAAAGTTATATTTAACATAACACAACTCAGTCATTTAAAGATAGCAACTAAGGCCAAAAACTGATCAACAAAGCGTTTACTGAGTTCATAGACTCAGTAAAGGGATTTTCCCCATAAATATCTGTGCAATTTACTGCAACAAGAGGAGTCTCCCCCTGCTCGTCATTAAGACAGAACGCAGTGATGAAGAAGATGGCATTGACTTTACTTTACTTTTAACCAGATGCTAACTCAGTTTTTTACATAGTCGTTTACTAAAAGTGATAAAGCTTGAGGAATCTCGTATAAGAAATTTAATGTTAAAAAAAGACACATGATGGAAGGCAAATCCTAGTTAAAAGCATTGGAAATAAGCAGTTAAAATAATTTTACAATGAATTTGTATTAGGTTATGAAACTTTTGCCAGTTGTGTTTGATTCCAAAATGGTCAAGGGCTATGGAAATCACAAGAAAAGCTAAATTAAACGTCGAATCCTCCCCCATTGTTCACAACATTTATGAGAATGTCGTTTCCTTTGCAGTATCTTGCAAAGGAGTACCTCTGCAGCTTTCTGGACTCCATTAGTTTCACTCCTTCGTGGGGATAAAATAAGGACGCCTCAGAGCTCTGGGTCCACCACAGGTCAGGGCAGCGCCGCAAACCTATAGTCACAAATTGACAGCCGGTGTTCTGCCAGAAAAGAGGCCGGAGGGATGGAGAAGGAGGGGGCTATAGGGGCAGCTGTCTATTGCCAAGTTTTCACACTGTGTTCGAGATGCCTCAAAAGGAAAGAGAGAGTGCGAGGGTTGAGAGAATCAATGAACAACACAAGCACGAATGGTTGAATTCAGGGGGGAGAGGGGGAAGGAGACTGTTAAAGAGGAGAGAAAGATGAAAAACAGACACGATTCTCCTTAGCAGAAGTGAACCGGGGTCGACTTCACCCTGGCCATGACTCATTCACATGGACGGTCCTGTCACAGAGTGAAGGGGGTGGAGAAGGGTGAAGAATGGGCTGATGTGAGGGTGCACAGCGACAGGCGTCCATATGGCCCCTGAGGCACCAACAAGGTCCCATGACAAAAGGGGGCTCTGCTCTCAAGTCGCGTCCTCCTCAAACCTCTCTGGGAATTCTCTTTCGTAGTCCCCCCTTTCCTCTGCAGAGCCTCTCACTTTTCTGCCAGCCCAGCAAGCAGCAGAGGAATGTGCCTTCTGCAAACCAGCACTCGCTCGGGGATTGCCTTTACACTTGCTGGCTAGTTATTATTGTAATGGCTGATGCAAAGAATGTTGTGCAATTGAGTAGGCTTATGTGCTATGTAAACATTTGCGGCATTTGAGGTTCTGCAGACGTACATAGAGATGTTTGCAGGGTAAGCTCTACTGCTCAGCGTTTGTCCTCTAGAGCATTCGCTACAATAGTCAGCAGCATGGCCATAAACCAAGTGGCATGAAGGGCATTCATGATGTCAGCTTTTCCTCACTTGACTTCTTCATCTAAGTCCCAAGAGATTTCCCAAACATAAAAAGCGATCTTTAACTAAAGGGGGGAGTATGGGGGGGGCGTCTATACAGAGTGGATTGCCCGTAGTCCAGTTTTTATTACCAGTTCATCAAAGTTCTTAAGCCAAGTCCTGGGATACAATGAGCGCAGGTGCTGTGCAGGAGGGGCTGTAAATCTGACCAGGCGAATTAAGCCATTGCTTTGGCATTGTTCTGTTTGGCCTCCTCTCTGTTTTTGCTCCGGAGGGTGTTGGGTAGATTGGGGTGTTGGGAGGGACATGTGAGGGCCTGCATCCACAAATCTCCCAACATGGGAGGCATCCTGCAGATTTCACACACGGTCATCCGAGTCGGACCCCAGCTGCAGAGGAGGATCATGCAGGACAACGAGAAGGGTTAAAAGATATTAAAAGAGGCAGAGCTGGAGAAAAGGACGGTTGAGAGAGAAAGCCACATTTGCCTGTGAGATAAAGAAAACATTTAATTGACTGAAACAGAATTTCTCCTACTTGAGACACAAGCAAATCAGAATTCTGTTTAATCTCAAAGCAGCTGTGCAATTGCTAAAAGTATCCCCAGGTAAACTGTTGGGCTTTCTTTCTGTAAACCATGCCGCTGTTTCTCTTTAAAGCCTCTGCCAAGCTGGTGGTAGGTTTCATTAGTTGACCCTTGACCTCATAAGAGATCAGGTGACCAGGGCAGTGCTGTGGAATGCTCCCTCTTGACTCCTTTTCATTTTCTAATTTCAAAGCTCTCAACACTTTGGATCCTAGTCATTTTACCAGCGCCTTCTGTTATCTACAGCAACATGTAGAGTGTGTGTGTGTGTGTGTGTGGTTTTTTAATGTCCTGTATGCACTCAAGAAAAAGAAATGTATTTATTCAATCCAGTTTTCGATTGCAGCTGTTTAAAGGATTGTTGTTCGCAGCTTTATCTAATTAGAGAAATATCTTTGGCCTCAATTATAGCATCCGGGACACCAGTGTGAGCTATATTTTAAATACAATTTCATCAATGGGATCATTAGATGGTAGGTCATCCAATAAACCTTTCAGTAAACTTATAAGTCTTAAGTTCTGTTTCTACTTTAAGCTAAACAGAGAAGCTAGTGGCAGAAGATTCACAAGGACACTGTTAACCTGCTAATGTTCAGCCGGTGAAGGTACAGTGCATTTAAGTCCACCACTCTAGAGGGGAAAATAAGCATGTCTGTCCATTGAAACTATGTTTTGTGAAGATATCCCCTTTTTGTCTGCCACTAAAATACTGAGAAATAACCAAAATCTGCACTGTGTTGGGATTGGCTAATCTTAGCAGGTTAAATAAGCCAGAACATCTTTTTTTTAATAAACTACAAAACTAAAAACTTGAGCATTTAATTCAAAGGTCACATTAACCCAATATAGCAGTGGATGTACTATTTTAGCATGTTAACATGAAACATTACCATTGTAGAAAGTTTTGCAGTGTATCTGACAGTTGCAGCTGTATTTCTATAAATCAAGCTCTAAAGCCTTTTCACTGTCTGTAGTATTACAGTGGACTCTGGAGGTGTTTTAGCTAACTAGCTGATATGCATGACTATGGCTACTAACGCAGCTAACATTAGCTTTCTGACAGTGCTAAAAAAGATCCACTGATATACCAGAGCCTAAGCAAAAATAATGAAAATAATACTACCATGGGTTGTATATAAGTAGAGTTTATACATATAGTGCTTAAAATAGTAAAAATGGATAAAAAAAAAAAATTAATTAACTAAAAAGCACTGCTTTTGTCCAAAACCATGTCCTAGGTATCACCAACAATCATTGATTGGCTGACTTCAGTACTGCAGCTACTGGATGTAGGGAGGCATTTGATCGTCAAGAGGTCTGAAAGTGATCAACAGAATCTTAAACTGAAGCGTCAGTATTGAACTGAACCCAGAGTAAACGGAACATAATCTGTGTCACATAGAACCTTTTACAGGACCTGACGAGAAGCCTTGCAGCACCATCTGGGCCATTTGTAAGCAGTGTTGCCAACTCCTCAGTAAGGAAAATCGCTATTGGTTGTCGCTAAATGACGTCATTGCCTAATTTGCATAATTGGTCATGGTAATGTAATTGTAACCTACGTTGTCGAAGAGAGAAATAACATCGTGGAAGAGACATAAAGTGAGTAAAAAACATCCTTAATGCATTTAGAGTTTATTTAGAACTACAAATTAAATTTCTTTTAGCAATTATTGTTTTTTTAATGTCACAATTCCAACCCTGCTCCTTTACCCGGTGACCCGAAATAGGCACTCTGGTGGAGTTACTTTGTGTGTGTGTGTTTATATGTAGTTTTAAACCTTGTGATCCACAAAACAGCATAAGAGTAAAAGAAGAATTGACTGCGTTACAGTCAGTGCGGGAGCAGCGGCTTCGCTCATACGCAATTCATTTGCAGTTTGGACGCATAGGTGTGAACATCTTCTGCCCTGATAGCAGCTGGGGGAGGACTATCCTCCACCCGTGAGCGCTTTGGAATGGGCGAGGTGCCCATGGCAGCACCCGCTGCTTGTTGAGAGTAAAAGTGATATCCTCTTTTACGTCAAAAAGTCGTCATAAATAAGTCTCCAATAACACCAGAAAAAGTCGCCAGATTTGTCGCTAGTCGCTTTTTAGAAAAAAAGTCGCTAAGGGGGTCTGAAAACTCGCTAAATATAGCGACAAAGTCGCTAAGTTGGAAACACTGTTTGTAAGTGATCCAGGGATGATTACTACATCACTTACAAATGCTTTAAAATTAGTCATTGAGTTATCCACTCCTCACTGTTCTGCGATAGACTAGTGCCCTCTTCGGCACCTACAATGCCTCTCATCCTTTAACAACTACTTTCACATTCCTTCATTTTTTAAAATATATTTTGTTAAATGCAGTTTAATTTTGGCTTGTATTTGGTCGTGGTGAATGTTTCGACCTTTAAATGTGTCCTTACTTGTGTCCTCTTGTGAAGAACTCCTCATGCTCTGCCGTGGAAGCCTCTGAAAGGGTATTCTGACTCTTTTCTTGAACCTGCTGCGACTGCCGGCAAAAACATTCATCTCAACCACTTAAAAGAAAGCCACTTTAGTTAGGCAATATTGATAATATTTCTCTTCATGCTGAAATGTCATTTCAGACCATCATTTAACATTGTCTTGGCAATAACCCTGTCTAAGATGCAATTCCATGATTCCATGAACTGTCAGTCTGTCAATGTATAATAAACACCCCGAAGGCCTGAAAACTTTGAGTCTTCTTTTGACATGTTGTCATTACTAATGACCTCAAAGCAAACCAAACGTGCACTTAGCCTTGCAGAAACTTTGCTATCTTGAGCTAAAGCTAACGTGTTTTGGGGAGATTTTTAGCTAGGCTATTTGTAAAATAATGTCAATGCTATTCATGCCAAGTGTGAGATGAGAAATTAATTGAACTTGTATTTGTACATTGACCTAGACTGTTGCCATGATTGTCTCACGTCCAAAATGGTGGACACGTTAATGTCACATGATTTGAGGTCACATGTCTGCAAAACCCCAACATGCAACTAGTTAGCTTAGCTTAGGACAAAATGATAAACAGGGTAGCCAAACTCAGAGTTAGCCCCTTATAGCTGAACTACTGATTTTTCTTAACTCATGCCATAAATATATAATGATTACTTTTCTTATAGATGATGGATTCACATTTATTATCTCTGGACCAAACCAGGTTAGACATTTGTAGGGACTTCTGACTGTAGCTTCTTATTTAAAAATGTCTGTGGCAAAAAAAGTGCATTTTCCCAAAATGCCTAACTATTTCAACAACAAGGGGCCATAGTGGCAGGTGGTCAGCATTAAGGAGACATCAAAGACCTTATAACCTCCCTATAGACATCACCTCAAGCAGCAGGGGAACTAAGTTTTACTGCTGACAGCTGGAGAGTGCTCTGCTGACAGGAGGAAGGTGATAGCATACACTAAAATACCAACTGTATCACTCCACTTCCTCTGCATGGATCAAAGTTATCGCCGTGCTTCATATCAGAGTGATGTTAAAGGCTGCTCGGAGCATGCACCACTATTAAAGGTGTGCCACCTGCAAGTTTATCAAACCAGTGAGGCCCAAATCTTCTTACTGAGTCCGAGCACAGCTGCTGTCAGGGCCTCTTTTCAGTCTCACCTTTCACATTTTTTTCTCTCTATCTGTCAAGCAGAGCAAACTCTCATCCTGTCCTCGCTCTGAAAGGAGACCGCTCTCTCCTGGAGGAGCGGGGAGGGAGAGAGGTGATGAGCAGCTTACCTCTAGGAGGGATTAGCCTTATTAAAATGAAATCGTCTAGTCCTGAGTGACAGAGCTATGGAGGTGCAGGAGGCAAAGAGGCAAGGAGGAGAGCGCAGAGGTTCTGCGTTGTGTGAGGCCCAGCCCCCGGAGGATCTGAAGCACCGCTTCCTCTGTGTTCTCCTTCCCTCCAGTCTTCACTTTCACCTCTCGCTTTCTCTCTTCATCTTCTCTCTCCTTTCCTCTCGTCTTCTCTCTCATCGTCAACCGCGGTCCAGAACAGGCGGATCTGTCAGCGCTGCGTCAAGAGATCTGCCCTCAGTCTCTCAGATGAACTGCCAAGTACAGGGGCTGTAGGAGAACAAAAGACCTCCAAAAAACACACACACACACACATAGAGGTAAAATGTGTTTAATAGCCCTCCTATTGAAGGGCACCATGTATGGAATGTGTGCCCAGGGTCACTGCATAGAGGTTCCCAGCAATTACCCAAGCTTTAGCTCACTCATGTTTATAAGGAGTCAGATGTAAAAGGCATGGACATACTGGATGTGACTTTGTAAAGGGTGCCTAATGACATGTGCACAGTGGTAATCCTTGTGTGGAGAGCAGCTCTGTGGTTGAATCAGAAGACCAGGCCATACACCAGCGGTCCCCAACCTTTTTTGCGCCACGGACCGGTTTATGCCCGACAATATTTTCACGGACCGGCCTTTAAGGTGTTGCGGATATGGTAAATGGCCTGCATTTGTATAGCGCTTTTCTTGTCCTTAAGGACCCCAAAGCGCTTTACACTACATTCAGTCATTCACCCATTCATTCACACACTGGCGATAGCAAGCTACATTGTAGCCACAGCTGCCCTGGGGCGCACTGACAGAGGCGAGGCTGCCGGACACAGGCGCCACCGGGCCCTCTGACCACCACCAGTAGGCAAACATGGGGTTAGTATCTTGCCCAAGGATATTTGGCATGCAGCCAGGAGGCAGCCTGGGATCGAACCACTGACCTTCTGATTAGTGGCTGACCTGCTCTGCCACCTGAGCTACAGCCACAACAAAATAAAACTAGTACCGGTACCGAAAAAAAGACCCAGGAAAACCAAGTTAACGATAAAAACAATAATAAAGTATTGCTGAAAACCGATAAAAACCCTGAAAACCATACATTTCACACCTGAGCCTCAACTCTCACGAGCCGGTACCGGTCCGAGGCCCGGGGGTTGGGGACCGCTGCCATACACCATATTTGTGTTCATTTTCAGCGCTTTAACAGGTTTAGAGAAGAGAAACAAATATAATCTTAAAGTGACAAAAACAGAGGAACCCAACTCATACAAGAGGCCATATGTTTTCAGCTAAAAGGATGAAAATGTGGCAAGGGCACTTTTTTAATGACAGGGAACCAAAATAATAGCTTAATTGATACTTAAAGTAGACCTGTTATCTTATACATAAAGTACAAGGATGCATAAATTAGCCACGGCCAGCATTTCAAATAATGAGCATTAGCAAAACTGCAAGGCGATGTGCTTAATATGGTCATCTCAGGCACAGCACACTCACCAACCTGCTGTTGAACCCTTCTGTTTGCAAGTGGCAGCCAATCAGAAGAAAGTTGACTTCAATGGAGTTGACTTTATTTCAGGTGGTGGATGGCCAAACTAGTAGGAAATTCATAATCACTCAATAATTTTAGTTGTCTAAAAGTTGCACAAAGTCTAACTAAAAATTCTAACTAAGACAGAGGTATCTTTTATGGAACCAGCCAGTCTGTACTTTAGTAGTCATCAATACAATTATTTTCTTTACAAATTGCTGGAAATGGTCCAGCTAATGACCTTGTGGTTTCAAAGGTGATTTACAAATGTACTTTGGGAAAGAAATATCCAAAGGCAGGAGTTGTTTTGCAGAAGAAAACATGATCAAAAGGGCAGTGCCCCCTAAATCCACTGCAGCGCCTTTCAACAGTTAAGCAATCCACAAAGGTAGAAGAAGGTCAGATGCAGAAGTTTTTATTGGTTTGCTTTTTAAAGAACTCATCAACAAATTAGATGTGATCAAAGTGTCTTCAAGGTTATCTGAATGATTATTCAGACAATGCACTTATTAGTTTCAGCACAAGTGCATGAAAAGAAAACCTGGTTAAACTCGAGCATGTTTTGAATCTAAAAATGGTTTTATGAATGTCTTTTTATATATTGTATGTAAATAAGAACCCCCCTTGAGACTGGCCTGATGTTAGTTTATTGCCGGAGCGGCCTGGGAGTTATTTTCTTTTTCATTAAGGGTCATTGTCCACCCCCTCCTGCCCCCACAGCTGATCACAAACAACTTTAAAAGGTTGCGTGGATGATTTCAAAGGTCCAATCTTGCCAAAAACCACAGCTAACGCTGAAAAAAGTCTAATTTGAAACAAAGACTGTGTGTTATGTGGTCGGCTAGTTGACTTGTGGCCACAATGTTGACTCAAAGGTCAGCAGAGATTAAGGGAGCAGATGAGGAGGAGAGGAGAAAAGGTCTGGTTTCACATGCAGGTGGCTGTCAAGGATGTTTACCTAGCAAGACTCGTATCTCTTCTCTCCAGAATTAGAAATGAACAAAAGTTCAGTTCAGTTCACTCCGACTGCCTGATATCAAGTGGCGACCCTGACTATCCAAACAGGCTCGCTGTTATTATGTCTACCTCTGACTTCATATGGGATTTCACTCCTGCTTTTATTGGGACTGAGGGAACAGCTTAGCAAGTTGAATGTGGACAAAGTACTTTTACAACAGACGCTTGTGCCATCAGACTCGAGCACCTGAATCTAAATATAAAACCTTTTTTCCAGATGTGTAAAGTAAAAATGTGGAATTCAACAAAAGCAGATCCTTTCCCATTTACGCTTTGTGAGTGAACTAAACAACACCCCCACCCCCCAAAAAAACCCTTGAAGCTGATGGGATTGTTATTCTCAGTGTGTAAAAAGGTTTTTGCATTTTCAGACTGTCAGTGAAATATTTGGCTCCATCTGCACAAAAACTCCCAGTGAGAACAGACACTGAAGATGTGGGCGTGCAAACAGGTATGTGTACATTCTGTACCCTAAAGCTTTCTCATACCTGTTCAGTGCAGCCATAAAAAACCCACCATATTTACAGTGGTGAAATCAAAGAAGCCTGAAAAACCATTTGATGCTAAAAGGCCTCCGGCTGCTGAGACTTCTCACGCTGGAGCCGCCCGTCAGCGACGTTCCGCCTTTCTGTTTGAATTTATAGCTGCTTTGGGAAAATATTTCAAAATAAAATGACATTTAACTATTTCAGTAAACTGCTCACTAACTTGAGGCTATTTGTAGGCGTCTCTTGAATGTCACTGGAAATGCCGGGTGTCAGAGCCGCAGTAAAAGTGCAGTCTACTAGCAGTGAATATTACTGGACGGCTAAATGCAGCTGCATCCCGGGAATGTCCCTGTAGCTCAGAGTATCTGGGAGATTCCCACAAGCCAACAAGGGCAATTCCCCGGCTTATTTATCCGTATTCTACTGAGGCTGGGTTACCCTGCTCCCACAGCAAAGAGGTGAATCTGCAAAACATAAAAATGTCTCCTAAAGTTTAAGTAAGCTTTTCCTGTTGGGTTTCTATAAAACAATAGCAGTGTTTAAAACAGTTTGGGAATTATGGCTACAGTGTCAAGTTATTTCAACAACTGTGATGTGATTGCTAGGCCACATGCTCGACTACCAGATGTATTTACACTAAAAAGCAAAAAAAAAAAGTTTTGTGAGGTTTTTATGAATGAATTCCACGTTTGTGTGAGAAAGGCAAGATGCTCGCTGTGCCACTGACAATGCCAACCACAGGTAATTGTTTATTTTTGTGATGGTATTTTTTTCTGTTTTTTAAATTCTTTTTATTCTGACAAACTAAAAACTACAGTACTGTGCAAAAGTCTTGAGCCACCAAGAAGAAAGGGAGGGAAAAGACAACAGCAGCCACATGTGAACGTAAAATAACATACTTTATTATGACCATACATTTCTCAGGATCAATACAAAGCACTTCTCTGTTTTTGTTTAGTGATGCTTTGAATGTGGCACTTTTTCCTCCAAAGGACAAAGAGGATCAGACAGAAATGATTTTTGTTTGTTTGTTGTGTGGAAGGAGAAGGAGGTGGGAAATGAGGAGGTCAGATAATGACTCCGTCGCTGCACTTGCATCTCCATGTTAGCTCTGAAACAGACTTGAGTTCTGCCATTAGCGTACCAGTTTACTTTCATTCTATTTGATTGTTGAGTTGAAACCATAAAAGCATGTCTGCTCTCTGTGTACTTTTTGAGTAATAATTTGAGATCCTATTAGGGAAACTGGGTCATTGTAAGCAAGAATGCACGTCAGATTTAAAGGACAATCTTTACATTAAAAAAAAAATCCTTAGCTGATTCTTCACAATGGCTTCTATAAATGAGGCCCTGGTTCTTTGTGTGTTGCCTGCACAGACAGATGGTTTGAAAGGAACCCTGCTGAAACCCAGTTTCAACAGATCCGCTCAGCAGCAGCCCAGCTTCACCATGCAGCAGCAGGACTGTGCAAAAACACCATGCAGGAGGGCAAACAACAAACTCAATGTATAAGTGAAACCATTTTGAAGACTATTTTACTTATTCTTATTCTGTATATTTTAGGCTAGAAATCCTCCTAAAATAAAATTAAACCAAAAGTGATTTAGCAAATATACTAATAACAATAACAGTGCAATTAAACCATTTCAATCAGTAAAAGCATTTTACAGTTGTTGCTGGAGTTTAAAAGAAAAAAAAATTGTTACCAGTTTCTGCGTTTCATAAACCGCCTGCCTCTAAGTCCTTTGGAAAAAAGCTTGGACAATGCTGTCATGTGTCTTACAAAGGAACGGGGGTCAAACAAATGCGCATACGTTACAAAATAATCTTATTTTACACATAAATATGATATACAAAGGCAGATGAGACAGAGCCTTGCTTATGTCAGTAAAGCTTTTGACCATGCAACGTTCAGTACCTTAAAAAAAAAAAAAAAAAAAAAAAAAAAAAAAAAATCATTAGCACGCCTTAGTCCACCAGAGACATAAAACAATGTCAAATATATACACAATATCACAAAAATAACAATATCACTTTTTTCTGCAAGAGCACGATTGTACCATATATTTTACAGCTAAAGTTGTACCATTAGTCCAGCACATTAAGATGTGTACAGGTAGCTTTAAGGGAAAGAAGCAACTATTGCTACACGGCAACACTAGGAGGTCATAAGAAGTACTTAAATACGCCATTGAAATATAAGCTGTAAAAATAATATATTCCGAATACATTTATATAATTATATACATATACATATAGGTTAAATACTGATCATTCTGAATCCCTGGATTGCTGAAAACGTCCTTTGTCTTTTTAAGCAGCTAGCTATTTTGAACTAACTGGATGAGCCCGCCATTTTTATTTCCGCTGCTGATCTACATGATGTGCTTCACATTGTTTATTTCACTGTTTTTGACCATGTGTTTTTTTAAATTAACTATTTCATTTCATTTTTTTTCTTTAACAAAAAACCCCCAACAACTTAGAAATAACCAGCTTAGAAATAACAAGCTTCTTTATGTTCTTGCATCAAGGTAGATGAGAAAGTTGATACCACGTTCGTGTCTTCGCTAATCTATATTTTTGTTAATTATGACCTGTAACATTTTAGGATGTTTTTTTTTTTTAATTTATTCATGTTTTTTTCAACCAAGCTACTCTATTTTCTCAAGAACACAGCTATCTTAGCTACACTAACCTTAGCTGCACTAAGCTAGCATAGCTAACCGCTTTCTGACTCTAGCTTATATTCATTTACAGACATGAGGGTAGTATCAATCTTTTCATCTAATCCTGGGCAAGAAGGTTAATTTACCAAACCTGCAACACTACATGAAACACCAATTCTGCTTAAAATCAAAATCTGTTCAAAATGTATGTTTAGCCGTAAGCATAGGTGTGACTTTGAACATAGAGGAGGTTTAAGTGGCGGCAGTTTCTCCCCTTAGTTCAGAACAGACTTTTTACTGCATGATGATAATCTACACTACTGCCTGCCTATTAAGTGCATTGTTGTTGTATAACATTTAGTGTTTTATACCTCAAAAGAAAAAGCTCTTTACTGCCTTAAAAAGGAAATCCACCCTAAGACAAAGTGTACACATTCCTCCAACGATCTTGGTTCGTTTTACTAAATTAACCGCCATACAAGGTTTAAAGTAGGTCTGAAAGTGACTAAATTTGCAAGTTCTCTATTCAGACTGGGCCAAATTTTGCTAGAGAGCCCCAGAGTTCAGAAAATGGATGTGTACCTGCTGAATTTGAAATGCTCTATAGCTTTTTTTTTTTTTTGTAAGAAAGGCTCTCATTCTCAAGCGTTATCTACACAGGCCCAGATCCTCGGAGGTGATGTGTTATATTTCAGGGTAGACTTTCCTCTTGACGTACCACCTTCACACAATTAAGGCACCTTTTAAACCCCTGAGGGGTAATTGGGTTCTTCTAATAAGAAGAGAAGCAACAATAACAACATGGAACACAGAACTGGACTAAAACAAAACCACACAACATAAAGTTTAATCAGCCAACAAAATAAAAGGAGAATATTGCGGAATGTTTGTGGATATGGTACAAACGCCACAAGTGCCCTGTTACATTTCTTATCTCATCTTCTAGGATTTTGCAGCAGCAGTACCGTGCACCATGCTGTCATGGTGACGTCACAAGACCTCCATGGCTGTATCCCAAAGCACCTTCAGAGATAAAGAGATTCTGTCTCAAACCTTATCGAGCTTCATGGGGGTGCGGGTGGATATGTCTGCGTATCTGTGTCTAGGAGTTAGTATCCCACGTTGAGCTTGTTTTTGTTGAGCTCTCTCTCCAGGTTTCCTATCAGAGTGTCGATGCTCTCTTGCAGGTCCCTCAGGTTCACCCTGTTGCTCAATACAGGACTGATATCCTGGATCTTCATGTAGGCCTGGTAAGTGTGCTCTTTAGGTAGCCGAGGTGGCAGGATGTGGTTACACACCTTGTGTTCTTGCTCCTCCTCCTCTAATGGGTGTCCACTGTTTGAGCTGTCACTTTCTATTAGCTTCTCCTGCTCCTCCACCGCCTCCTGTGTTTCCTCCTCCTTTACCACCTCCCTTCTCTGAGGTTGCTCTTCATCTGCGGTATCAGACACAGGACAATCAACCTTGAGCTGTATGCTGTCTTTTGCTTCCTCTTGCTTCTCCTGGACCTCCTCAGTTGCCTCGATGTCTTCTGAGGGAACGTCGTCATAGTCTGCCTCTTCTTTGCTGGAAGGTAACAACATTTCAGAAGGGAAGTACGTCTCACCACAGCCACTCCAGTCACCAGCATAGCGGTTGCTGGGGCTGTCCAGACGCCCTGGTTTGGGTCGCAGAACGCCCGCCATCTCTGCTCCAGTGAGGTTCAGCACCTGAGGGCGCTCTTTTCTCCGTCGCAGAGGGGGGGCTTTCCGCAGGTCAGAAGAAGTTGGAACCAGAGAGGGTGCTGGGGGCTGAGAAGAGGACTGGCCATGTGGGTCCACAACTAGAGGAAGAAAGAAAAACAAAAAAAAAACAAAGAAAAAGTTAAATATAAGCCAGCTGGTTATTAAACAATCATGAAAATTACAAAAACACAAAAATAAGAAAAAGTCATATTTTCTCATTCTTTTGTTTTCCTCAGAGGGAAAAGTGGTTGTTGTTCTTCTTTAATAATTACGTTATTTAGACCAGCGGTCCCCAACCCCCGAGCCACGGACTGGTACCAGTTGCACACCCGAGCCTCAACCACGAGAGTTGAAGCTCGGGTGTGCAACTTATGGTTTTCAGGGTTTTTATCGTTAACTCGGTTTCCCTGGGTCTTATTTTGAAAGAAATATTTACACGTTACCATAGTGACCACGACGGCATTAAGGGGCAGCGAGGAGGATGTTACTCTCAATGTTATTGGCACATTTCAGGAGGACGCTGCTAATAAAGTTACACACTTACACAGTGAATTCGCGTTTATTGTTATATTTACAATATATTTTTGTCTTGGTTGTATCATTTTATTTTGTTGTATTTATCCACGACACCTTAAAGGCCGGTCCGTGAAAACATTGTCTGACATTAAACTGGTCCGTGGTGCAAAAAAGGTTGGGGACCGCTGATTTAGACGATATACTTCTAGTGGTGTATTAGCTTTATCAGAGCTGCAAAGCACACCTTATGGCTCACGTATTATCCACTTATATATTGTAGAATGCAGTTGACTGAATCCCCCCAAAAAAGCAGTAAACCTCAGAGCGAGATACAGCGCAGGTCAGCTGATGACTGCCTGGAAACAAATCTACTGGAGCTTACAGTACAAATGATTTCCCCACTGCACTGCTACACCTACCCACCTACCAATTCGTACTTCAGCCCCTGAAAATTACTCTACTTTTCATTTTATTTCTCCAAATAAATAAATGCATTTTTTTACAACGACTATAATCTCTTTGCTTATTTCAAGTCTTCAGTTCAGCATGATGGTGACATTCAGGGGAGCACTGATCATAAAGGGCGTGCTTCAGGGTACAGCCAACTTGTTAGTGACAAAGTGCTATCATAACAGTCTGAACTTCTCAATCAGATTAACTTTGCTGGCTTAAAAAAACAACAACAACCCCCCCACCCCAAAAACCACACCAAGATGCACAAGCTGATCTTTTATGTACAGTCTGTATATGCAGCATTTTTTTAAAGTATCAGCATATCAGTATCAGTATGTTTATGGAAAAATACAATGGTGCGCATTTCATAAACTAAAATCCATCTGACAGATTTCGCAGTAAGGGAATGTGATGCTATCAGCGTGGCTAGACAGGGCTGGATGAGAAAATATGATTTTCTGTGATTAAAATGAACTAAAAACAAACAAACAACACACATACATAACAAAAAAACACAAGCCTTGTTTTGGTGCAGCTGATTTCTATTTAAAAGACTCCCGCTTTAGCGGAATGACCCTCTGTGAGGACAACATAGAGAACAATCGGTTCATCATTAGGTGAACGAACATGCCAAGTTACACATGCTAAAGTCACACCACTGCACACAGTGTTTTTGTTGCTTCCTGTGCTGTTATCGAGTAACCAAACTTAAAAATTAACTAAAGCTTGGACCTTAAGAAAGACTCCTCTAAGTGGACTAGGTGAAGGAAAAGTGAGCAGCCAAACACAACCACAGTCTGGTTACCTTTCTGCATTTATCTCAGTACCTACATTTTCTGGCTCCGCTAGCTTACTATATTGGAAAAGAACAAAAACACAGTTTTTAAGTCCATGTTCAATAGATACATTATATATTTAAAAAGAAATGCTAAATTTTATTTTGAGACATGACCTTGAAATGACTTTTTCCTTTGCGCGCGTTCGCGTATTTCATCCAGCTGACGATAAACAGAATTTTTTTGCACTGTCTTAACTAAGTTCACTGCAGTTCATTCATCAGAGTGGCTGTTGCTGCTACAGTGTTTACGTGAAGTAGCTGCACACTTCGCAGCTCCCCTGAGGCTAAAGACTTGAGCAATTATCACCTTAAAACAAACAGAAATTATCTTCCTTTCAGAGGCGCTGTGTTATTTAATTCCAGACATGATTCACTGATGACATGATTAAAGCTATTAGCTGTCAGCAGAGAAAATGAAGACGGAAAGCAGGCAAGAATACGATCATATTCTTTTTTTTTAACTTTCTTGGACAGCTTCACAATGTTTACTTGTTGTAATATATTAAGATTAGACTTAGTTGTGCTAGGATGAGTGTATTTTTACATCTAAACACAATAAAAAACCAAAATGGACAAAATAAAACAATAAACCCACAGCTGATTTTAATAAATTAAAAAAAGAAGCAGGGCAAATTAACTGAAAATGAACGTGCAGCTAATTTTGGATTTTAAAGATAACACTAAAAGAATCCTCTTGCCGTCACTTTGTCTGTCTAACCATCTGCTCACATCTTCTCACACATACAATTGGAAAAACTTCTTCATGCACACTCATCACCTCCTCAGCCTCTTCAATACACACACACACACACACACACACACACACACGCACACACACACACACACACGCACACACACACACACACACACACACACACACACACACACAAGTCCTGTAAGTAGTGTCAGTCAGGCTGTGGAGGCCTGAGCGACAATGCCTTGGAAGGTTTGGTATGCGTGTATGAAAGGCGTGAAGAGGCGGCTCAAAATATCCCACAATGATTGCGAAATGTACGGGTGAAGCTTCAGGGGCTGAGGGGTAAGGTTAAGCCAGGAATGTCTTTAATTATACAGTCCAGGCGCCCTGTACTCTGTACTGGGGAAGCGGATGGAATGGAAACACTGCTGAGGGTGTAAATGAAGGCTTGAACCTGGACTAAAATGCTCTGTCAGTGTCTTTATAAGTCATTAAAGGCAACTGCGGGGAAACAAAAAAAACCAACAAAAACCACAGTTTTTATGCTTTAATTTTTAAAATTCCAAATGTAATCCCCTCCGCTACCTGCAATCATAGGATTCACAGATGCTGACTAATTAAGCCGCTGGCTTACATTTCTTTCTCTGTGCTCCTTCTCTGGGTGATGTAAAGCAGGGTGCTAAGCTTCAGTGGTTTACACAGAATGGGTTCAATGTGGGAGTTGGAGGATGCAGTTAAAGTTAAGAGGCTCAACCAGACGCAGAGTCACTTCGTCTTCAGACGCACATCAGCAGATCTGGTTAAAGCTGCAGGCTGCTTGGGAGGAGCTCCGAGGATTGTAATCATTCGGGAGGGAAAGTCTGTCTCACAGGATGTCGGAGCCATTGGGAAAAAGGTTTTTAAAGAAGGTGAACATGTGCTTTTTCAATGGAAATCCACAGAATAACACTGCACTCAGAAAAATGTTAAAATATAGTGAGTTGGATCAGTTTCGGATTGGTAGTCATGCATACGTAAAACCCACAAAACAAAACAAAACAACTAAGCTGTCCGCCCGGCCCAGGGGCTCATTTTGTGATTTTTTTGGGAGTCTTCGAGAATTTAAATGCATCAGCAGCCACTGCATGGCTCACTTGATTATTAGAAATGTGGTGAACTCATAAAATCAAGCCCACCAGCTAAAAATATTCAGATTAGTTCCCGTAACCAATGCAAATGTCACGCCACACACACTTGTCTCATCATTCTCCATCCTCTCCTGGATCATCTATGGACTTTGCCATATCTCACTGCAAGCAGACAGCTGCAGCTGGCAGAGAGCAGCTGTGCAGGCAGACAGATGACCTGTGCTGAGAGAAGCTGCTGCTGACTGTCCTTGATTGGTAATTTATCTAAAAACAGAGGGGGGGAGGGGACCACGCCCCAAATGTTTGGTTTACACTGAGGCTTTACTGGCTTGGCTCCGATTGGCTCAACCCATCACGATGAAGCACTTGTGGAGGGTTTCATCTCTGAGGAGCCGACAGATGGTGGCCTGTGGCTATCAGCTGCACTTGTGCCAGTGGTGGAAAAACCTCAAGGATCAAAGCAGCCCGGTCCCTTTAACAGCCCTTTGTAGAGCTGAACCGCAGGGCTGGCACTGATTTGTACAAGACCCTCAGGCAAGAGAGACCAGTGTGCGCACGACCTGACTGTAGATGTGCTGCTTTTTCAAGTCACGCCAAAATGTCTTTAGAGAAAGCGGGACGAAAAACAAAACAAACAAACAAAGGTCACAATCACCTGGCCAGAGCTGGAGCAGGTAGTGCAGTACTTCGATGTGCTTTTTGAAGTGTAGCGCGCTGGCCAGCTCCTCAGAGTCGATGAAGACTCGGTTGGTGTGGCAGGACGCCTCCTGACGCTGGCTCAGCAGCACCGGGCCGAAACACACCGCTAGGTTCTGGCACGTCATCTTATTCATCTCTTGGTAGGATGCCACCAGCTTCAGGTGGTCAAGAAGCTTCCGCAGCATCATCTGATCCAGACACACACACACACACACACAGATACACAAAAGCCAGACAAATAAAACATGTTATTATTATGATTAGTAGTTGCAGTTGTACCACTAGCAGCAGCAGTAAAGATGCAAAGCCAAAAACTGCTTTAAAACACATCTGCAGCAGTAAGTTTATCTTAAAAAAAACCTGAAGGTTTTATAAAAAAACCAGAAGGAATATTATTATCAGTAATATAAGGCGTGTTGGCAAAGGAGCCGAGTGCAGAATACTGCAAATGCTACACTTTTAAAACTAAGAGAGTAGTTGTATTCTCACAAAGCACTGACATGCTTCTTTCAATGAATCTGGTGACTCTGTTCACTTGGACCAATAGCATACGGATACAGAGTTTCAGCAACTATTCGTTTTCACTTTTATGTCATTCTACTGTGGATACGATGACAGTGCTTGAGGTGCAAGGCTGCACGACATCACAATTATCAGCCGAACAGTGGTAATCTGTAGCATTATGATTATTACCATGATTATCTACCCACAATATGCCCTTTCAAAGCCACCTCTGTGACAGTCCTTTACCTCTTGTGCAGAAGAATGTGCACTTTTTTTTTTAAATTGTCCTTACCCTCTCCACCTCTGGCAGGTTTTCCAGCAGGCTGACGGTGTGTTCAGAGTCGGCCTGGTCATTCTCACACCCAGACGCTCCCATCCGCAGAGGCCTCGCAGCCATAGACTCCAACACTGCCTCATATAGCTGCTTGTTGATCAGAGGGTAGGGCAGCTCACGTAGATAGTCCTTCAGCACTCCTGAGGAGAGAGCGAAAGCAGGGCATGAAAAACTCAACTGCATCAGGATAGTGAGTTTAACATCCACGCAAACAAGCCCGTTTCATGTTCTTACACTAGCCGTTAAATACGCAGGCGACTTTTAATACCTGACAAATTGCTAACGATATCTCTTAATGAGGCGCTGTCACCGAGAAATAAAAAGCTTTTCTTCTTCTCCTCGTTTAAAAGCACTCAACCTGCCACATTCTCTTGGCTGCAGATTCAGGTCCCATTGTTTTCCGGGGTGATCCCGTGGCGTCTACCGAGAGGCCAGATTGAGTCGGGTGTGACTCGGCAGCGTCGGGGGGTTGTGGGGTCTGCTCTGGCATCTGTGATGGCGCATTCGCACCTGTGACTTCAGCCTCTCAAAGTTCAGACAAAAGCTGGGGGAAAACATGAAACCCACGCTGTCTGTCTCCACTAAGCCCCTGAAATATCACTGGCATGTCTTTTCATCAAAGGCAGAAAAAAAGAGAACGGAGGAGGGGCAAAGACGGGAATTAAAACCAAAAAAAAAGGGATCCTGGCCGTGTGACAGATCTTTGTGGTGAGTGTCTGCTCTGTTGTGTGCATGAAGCTGGATCAGCTTTCAAGGAAGACCGGGAGGGTGGGGGGTGGGGGGGTATATTGTGCAATTAGCAATATTTGTTATCTTCCCAAGTAGTGCAAACGGAATAAAGGATGAAGGATAACCAGATAAATAAAGGTGAGCTATATTGGCGCCCAAGACAAATACTTTTATTTTCTTAAAGATCTTTGCTGCTAATAATAATAATTTAGCCTGATAAATTCCTGATCCTTTATTTTAATGTAACAAAAGCATTCATTTGTCTATAAACCAGGATTAAATGTCTGCAAAAGAGGCTACAAATACAATGACTCTGATGTGCAACACACTGAATACACACTAAAGTCCACACTGCTCATTGACAAACTGCTGCAAACGTCTCCTGCTGTTCCCGTCACGCTGTGCACCCTTATATTCGTACAGCTACATCTGCTGGTGCTCTGCGACCTTGTTTTTCAGTGACTTATCAGCTGTTGGGTTCCAACATGTTTTTGAAGCCAGAGTAAGAGATCTCATTCCCCATGTTGTTGGCAACTTCGATTGCCAGTGATCCCTGCTCTTCTTGTGCTAACATGCTTATCGGGAAACGTCTTCGCTCCGTTCAGGTTTATCAAAAATCTTATATGCAGCTGAGGCCAAAAACCTATCAGCTTGTGGGCTGTGTGTCAGTGTCTGCTCATATGCTGCTGTCTTCTGTTTACTGTATGAGGTGCATTTGCAATGATATCACGGGCGTAGTTCTTGTAGTGTCTGAGAGTGACTGTTTTTTTCTTTGGTTGTTGTTTGGGACAAACTCAGAAAGGGCTTGGTGCTGCTTGTTTTCTTTATTTTATGTTGGCTTACTACAATTAGCATTAGCAGTGGAAACATGTCTGTTTCGCATGGTCATATTTTCCTTATATATTACCTATTTTCTTCACGTACCTCATATTCAGCTGAGCATCACATATTGGGTTCAAAGAAATCAGTTTAACCTCACTTTCCTTCACTGCAGTTACTTCTAAGCAGCTGTGCTACTCCATCCACAATGATGATCTCCTGCCTGTCAGCACGATATGATATTTGATAAGACACCAAAGATCACAGGGTCAAGTGGCTACAGACCTTTAATGTTGGTAGTCTGTTTTGACCCACCTTAAGCATATTGCTGAACCCTTACTGGACTCTTTTTAACTTGCCAAGCAGCAAACATGTAAGTGGGAAATACAGTCAAGATGGAAGTGTGTGCAGACTGAAACACCTCAACCAATTTTCAATTTTCAAATTTGATATTATTTACGTAGTGCCACATCACAAACAACGGGCACTTTATATTGTAAGGTAAAGACCCTACAATGATAGAGAGATAACCACAATAATCAGGTGAGAAGCACTTGGCGACAGTGGTAAGGAAAATATCTCTTTTAACAGGAAGAAACCAGAACGAAGCTCGGGGCGGGGCAGCCAGTTGCTGCAACTGGTCAGGGGACAGTGGAGGGAGACATGACAAAAAGACCAAAAGAGAGACCACTTAGGACTTTTCCAAGGCTCCTGCTTCTGGATAGCTTCATCTTCTCCTGGCTCACCTCCAAACTCCCTCTGTCAGTGAATCTCTTACCTTCTAACAGACAGTATGTAGCTAGCTAAGCTAGAGAAATTCACATCCAGCACCTTCACAACAGGTCTTGTTCCCCTCTTCTACATTTAGACAAATAAACGCACTTCTTCTTATTCCTGTGTTAAGCTCCTGGTGTTTGTGGATGACACTGCTGGGCTCAAACGTATCCAAGATTGAAGCAAGCCTGCATAAAGATAGGAGGTTGCGCAAGCTTCCGTTTGATGTATCACAAATGCAAGTCAAACTTCAAATTTCAGACACGGATAGGTTCTTCAGGTTCCATAGACGTATAACATGAAGCACAGTATTTAAAGTCCTAAGGAAGTTCAACCTGCCAACGGAGCTGTTGTCCTAGTTCTGCTGAGCTGTATTTGGGTCTGTGTTGCATCCTTCAGTTAACTGTTTTATATGGCTTAGCCACTTAATCAGAAATGAGACGACTACAAAGAATAGTCCGGGCTGCTGAGAGGATTACTGGTGCTCCCTGATCGACCCTCGAGGACCTGTATTCTTCTAGAGCAGGAAAAAAGGGCTGGAAAAGCTGCAAAAATCATTTCAGACCTTTCACACCTAGGCCACAACCTCTTTGATCTGCTGCCCTCTGGTCAGCACTTCAGAACACTGAGCACCAGAACATCCAGTCACAGGATCTCACAAGACCTCTCCAAGTTTGGTAGTCTCAGTGTATAACAATGTGGAAGTCTGTCTTTTAACATTTAGTGTTACCCATTGGTATTTGTGGAACATTTAAATTCTGAAGTAACTTTAATAATTGTGATTTTTCTGTTGCATTCATGTCTTGGACGTTTTATCCATTAGGAACATTTCCCTTTGGCAACAGTTCAGTTTGACTGCTTGGGGTTGTTGTTCACATTACTGAACATGTGGCTGTATGTGCGTGATTATAGGACAATAAATCCAGGAAAAATCACGAGTGACACAATTCAAGAACACGCTGTGACTCTAAAGCGTGCAAGAGGAGCAGCTCTTGGTAGAACAACAGATAAGACGACACTGTATCT
The DNA here is from genome assembly GCF_051167445.1 of Perissodus microlepis. Taxonomy (NCBI): domain Eukaryota; kingdom Metazoa; phylum Chordata; class Actinopteri; order Cichliformes; family Cichlidae; genus Perissodus; species Perissodus microlepis. Next base: position 31,183,383 of record NC_140477.1, read on the forward strand.
ATGTCAACCACGAGCCTGTTTCCAAAGCAGTGACACAACTGATTAAAGTGCTATAAAAAGGAACACGTACTTCACTGCTTTTCTTGTCCACCTTGGTTTTTTTTTTGCCTCTTGTCTTCTATTTACAGCATACTACAGTACGATTCATAGTAAATCCAATGAGCTTCCTTAGGGCCAGTAAGAAGAACAGAGGGCCCAACTTAACATGCTCACTTTATAATCCCACTAAGTCCTAAATCTGCTCTTTAAGGGAGCATTAGGATTACCACTTTTCAGTCTATTTCTAAACAGCATCGTCAGAACATCAGAATTATGTGGACAAACTAATGTTTCAGTGTTAGCTAACAGCACCAGAGTTTCAGGTGCTGTCACACGTGCATTTTCTATTTTCCTTTGCTGCAGTTATATAGAAATAAATTGGATTAGAGAGTGGAGGGAGGATCTAAACTCAGTTTAGTGTGTTACAGTACAAAGTCTATGATTAGCATTGTGATTAGTATCTGCACAGTGGCACTCAGCACCAACATAAACACAACACTAATCTATTTTAAATTGTCTGTTTTACATCACAAATAAAACCAATCAGTGATCAAAAAGGTAAAAAAAAATCTGTCCAACAGCTGACAATAACTGCTTCCTTTTATCTCTGTATGTTACCACAGAAATAAAAAAAACTGACTGACTGAGCTACCATAGTGAAACTTGTGACTGTTTTAAAGGAATAATCCATTACACTTCTTAAAAACTTCAGAAGAATCTCTGGATTTTGGTGTGGTGGTTAGCAGTGGTGCCTTACAGCAAGAAGGTCCAGGGTTTGAATCCAGTCTGGGGCCTTTCTGTGTTTACATGTTTTCTGTGTCTGTGTGGGTTTTCTCCAGATGCTCTGGCTTCCTCCCACAGTCCAAAAACATACATAGGGTTGTGAACGTGAGAGAGAATGGTTGCCTGTCTGTCTCCATTACTGGAGACCTGTCCAGGGTGTACCCTGTCTCTTGTCCTATAACAGCTGGGACAGGATCCAGACCCCCCAACTGAACTAAACTTTGATAAAGACATTAATGGTCACTGTTGACTTTAGGGACTTCCTTTTATTTTTTATCCACATGTCACCATGCAATGTATTCAAAAGATGAAGAAGAAGAAAAATGTATTAATAAACTTGCTTTCATTTTAATGGCCACCAGGGGGCTACTCCTCTGGCTGAAACAAGTAAGTCAGAACTTATAAAGGTCTATGAGAAAATTATTTCTAACTTGATTTCTAACTCAAGTATTTTCACAATGAAGGTTTTTAATATTAAATAAAGCCTGAGCATATTTAAAGTAAAATAAATCCTGTCTTCAGCTTCTTAATCAGGTCCATCCCTTACTTAGCTGAATGCTAAACTCCAATGTTCAAGCTGGAAAACAAACCAAAGTGGGCTTATTTCGGTTACGACCTCAGTAAACACTTTCCTAATGAGGTCGTGGCCTCAGCCCACAGTTTTAAGTCTTATTAGAGTAAAATTGCTGATAACAGAGTATTCTTTGTAAGAGCCGAGTTGCTACCATGTTGGTGGGCAGTGTCCTTGGTTCCTCAAAAGTTTCAGATGAGGGATAAAAAAAACCTACCACGACAACAGGTGATTGTGGCTATGTCTATCTTTTATATACAGTGTCGTGCAATGTGGCACAATTTTAGCATGTTAGCATTATACATAAATGCATAGGAAGTATGTTTTAGCATGTTAGCAATTATTTGTGGCAAACATGCCCCATAGAGCCAAGTCTAGAAGCAACTTAGCTTTGACCGAAAATATTGAATATGATACATTAAGGAATTATTATTATTAATTATGATTCTGTACAGTGTGTCTCTTCATAGAAAAATAATAAATATAGAATATAAAATAAAACAGTAAATATGATTCTGACAGCTTAACACATAAAGTTTGTTCCTTGCCATAACTATTTTCTCTTAACATGTAATGTTCAACACTTCCTGGCATTAGAAATACGGAAACACTCTGTATTCCTGAGACAGCCAGCAGATGCTTAGTAGGCAAACAGCTCATACCCAAACAAGGATAATAGCTTACTATCTCAGCCCTCCAATCTCAGGTAGATCAAAACATTGACAGATACTACTCAGCAGGGTTAGACTTTAACAGCGCTCTGGGGAAGCATGCTCTTAAACCCTCATAAAACTGCCCTGCAATTAAACGCCCTCCCTGTGCCTGTGAGCTAGCATAGGTTCAGTATGAAATCTGGTATGAGCTGAATTTGATCAGGGTATATAAACAAAAGACACATTCACTTTCTTTAACGTTTCCCTAGGCATGCCGATTTCAGCAGCAGATTAACCGGAAATGCTGTGTGAAGATTCCACCCCCGTTCGTAAATCGTTATGGAAAATTTTACAAAGATAACCACAATCAGCTTGTTTGATCACACGAAAACAGACCGTCTGGAAGCAAAAATGAGCAATATATTTTTATCCTTATCTCGCTAAAATAAAGCTTTTATTTCTTTGTTTGTTTTGTGTTTTTCTGCATCTGCGAATAATACGTGCTGGGAGGCGCCGCCTGGCTTGCTTTTTGCTGCCATTATTACAGAAAATCATGCAGAGCCCTCTGACCTTCCCTGCACTGCAAGGAAGACCCGACAACAGCGGGACTGTTACACGTTAGCGCTGCCCGATGAAGCGAAACAACTCGTGTTTTTCTTGATATGCAACACATGAAAGCAGCACACACATTTAGGCTCTTTCCAGTTCAAAAGCCAACTGGCCAAAACTGTGTACGTGCATGTGCACATGGGCTTGTCTGACGTGAGGAGAATGGGGCCATTCAAGTAAATCATTAGCCTGCTTTGACTCGGTGCTTTGTTTACTTCGGTGTGTTAGCCCCTGTTGATGCCCTTTTTCACGCAAACAGACACACACAGCTCTCACATATATGCACATATGCACGTATGCATGAGAACTGTGGTCGCAAGCAAGCTGACAACAAGCAAGCTGACAACAGGCGCACGCTGCGTGTCTTTTTCACTCAGATTTAAACTGTCGGGAGGGGGGGACTGGTATGGCTCTGCACCAGCACTATCTGCACTGCGCTGCATATACTTTCCCCACCTCCACCTACATGTTTGGCTGATAGAGACTGCAGAAACAAACACTTAAAGAAAAACATTAACAAAAACTGAAAGCACCTCAAAGTAATCTGATACAAGTATTTTTTTTTCCTTGCTCACTTCAGACTATTTCAGCGTCCCAAATATGCCACCAAACACTACAAGGGACACAATGCACTGGGGCATGGCTCTACCTTTGACCTCTTGTTCAAACAAAGCGGAAGGTCACTCCTCTTGTCAGTGCTGCAGTCAGTGCCTCGCCTGGAGAACAAACAGGGGGTTTGTTCTCCGTCCTGCCCCCTTCTCTGCTATCCCGCACGCCCCCACGCCACTAGGGGGGCCAGAGGAGATTTGTGTTTGTGTACTGCCTTATGTAGTAACACAAAATGTACAGTTGCTGCTTCAACTTTTTCACTTTTCCAAAACTGAGCAGACTCCAGCTCTAACTCTAGAACCATGCGCTCACACGGTACACGTGGATTCATCACAAATACGCCTGCTTCCAGTTTTCAATCCCACCCTGCAGTTTAAGAAATATTCTGACAGCCCCACCATTCTAAAACTCTTCACCAAGTGGTTGCCTGCCTCCCCGGCCGACACAGGGTTCAGCTAATCCCCCGTGCGTGAGCCAAATACCATCTGTGTTTGTTCGGCAACAAAGGGGGCACTTGTTAATGACTTTCCATGTCTTCACTGGAGTACTGGCAAGGGTTGGGGGTGCTGGGGGGGTTGGGGGCAATTTAGAGTAGCAGGCTATGGAAAAGTCGACTCAGGCAAGGGAAATTGAAGACCACAGACTAAAAATCAATGCCAGTGCTCCGAATGAAAAAGGGCAGAGGACACACCAGTTCCATTAGTAGAGGAGAAGTGACTTTCAAGACTTTGTTTCCACATTGAGACCAAAATCTTCTATTAGATGGATTTAATCATAATTTAACACATGTGTGGCAAAAAATGTTCATGTGCTCACAACCGCACACTCGCAGGGGCTTCAGGCAAAGCTACCATATGGGCCTACCATAGAGGGCACCGATGCCCCCATTATCATGTCAAACCACTGATTGAAGCCTTCATTCTTCAACAAAAGGGATACCAAGAAGAAAGAAGAAGAATGTCGTCAGGATGTGCTCAGAGGCCTTTTTAGAGTTTAAAGAGAACGGTCCAGAAAATATCCAGTGAGGAGCAGTTCTGAAAATAGATGCTGATGTCAGAGGCCATTGGATGATAGCCAGACTTCTTCCAGACTGATAGGGAGGCAGGAGTAATTTAAATAACCACTGGTTACAACCAAGGTCACCTCTGAACGCACGGCACGTTGAACCTTGAAGAGATGGGCTACAGCAGCAGAGGACCACACAGGATGCTACCCATGTCAGCTAAGAACAGGACACTTTAGATGGACTCAGTAAAAGTAGATATCAGAACAGTGGAAAATGTTGCCTGCTCCAATGAATCTCAATTTCTGCCACAACTTTTGCTTCATAGGGCCACGATTTGGCATAAACAACACAAAAGCATGGACCAGTCTGTCAGTCCTGCATTGTATCAGTGGTTCAGGGTCGTGGTGGTGTGATGGGGTAGGGGATAGTTTCTTTCTCTCACTTTGGGCACCTTTGGGATGTGGTGGAATGAGAACACAGATGTGCAGCAACTGTGTGACTCTATCGTGTCAATATGGCTCAATGAAATGTGAGCATTTTGTGAAGCAAAGAACTGTGATTTGAAACAATGGAGCGCCATGTGCGGAGCATGTTTTGCAAGCTTAGGATTGAACTCTGACCCCTGGACAATCCCTTTCACTACCTCCATTTTTAAATTAGCTGTGCGACGCGCCAGCCCTCTTAGCTCCATTAGCTGTTCGCTAATTAGCCTCTCGTCTGACTCCATAACAAAAGACTCCAAGCTTAGTTTAAGGCTTCCACTATGAATTAAAATTAGAGCAAAATATATGTTTTTTTATTCCGTGTATGTTGGCTATTGAAATCAAACAGGGTGTATAATATAACAATGCTACAATCAGCTTTTAAAACTCCTGTTATTGTGTGTTTTTTATTCTGCTGTGCTTTTTATCCTTTCTTTTATTTTTTCTTACCTTATGATCACTATATCCCAGAAATCCCTGCTTTTTTTAAAGCACACACCATAAACCTCTTCATCTTCAGCTCTTTTTCTCTCTATGTCCTCGTCCACTCACTCAGACCCATCTGCAATGGCAATTCGCCTGGCAGAGCAAATTTAGGCAGCGAGCAAAAACCAACAATCCTTTTTTCTAACCCGCTCAACTGTTAACTGTGTGCTTTGCCCTGCCATGCAAATGCATGTGGATCAAAGCAGGCATGATAGGACGACGCCTATACAGGGCCTCTCCCCAAAACCAACAGCAGCCCCTAAAATGCCCAGGGGTTTCCATGGTCCTTTCCTCCTTTTGTGGAAGAAAAAAAAATCATGACCAAGTCATTTTCTACAACTTTGCCGCCCCCTCCCCATCTCCCCAAATTTGCTACACTTTTAGAAGTAATACTCAATTCAATGCCACAGCTGATTTTGGGGTTTCTTTTTGTGAGATGTGCTCACTGTTTCCATTTTTCATTTCAAGGGAGCAACCGAGCAGAAAAGAAATTCAGCTGACAGGAATCTGAATGGCGTTTAAATTAGAAATGTAAGGTTTGCAGTTCTGCTTGTTGGACAATCAAACAGCTTCAGGGGGACTTTTTTGCATTTGACAAGATAAAAATCCCCACATTTGATGTGATTTACAAGGTCCAAAGCACAAAAACTGAAACTGAGAAAGAACAGTCCGAATGCGTGCAATGATCTGATTTGTTTGACTTTGTGTGTGTGTGTGTGAGCATGTGTGTGTGTGTGTGTGGCCCTTCCTCTCACACTGATCTTTATGTTGCAGGGATTTGACACACACACACATAGATTCTTATAAGATATACACAGGTGCTGACCTATTCGCCATGGCTACATTCAGGCAAATTTATTGCAGTGGATCAATACTGAAGCTGGACTCCATTACATTAACACCCCATTTGTTTTTGTTAGTTTTGTTCCATGAGTAAAAACTCTCATAAATTGTATTTTTCTTGTTTTACTGGGAGTCATGTGTACATGTCAAATGATTAAATGAGATGCCTATTATAGATGCCAGTTTTAGGTTTGTGGTTAGTATTTACTTAATGACAGCTATAGAAGCAGTTAACAGCTGTCTGTTAACTTCATTGTTAGTTTTTCATAGTCCTTAGTCATTTCTCCACCCTTATTTTACTCAATATTAACTGCAACTTGTTATAGAAAAGTGGGCATTTTATTTAGTTATTAAGCTTCAACCCAAGGGATTGGAAAAGTAAGCTATTGTGGTAGTGCCAAAACTGAGATTCCTTTATTGGCCACTTGAGGCAGACAGAAAATTATTAAATGTTAAATTGCCCAACTTTACAGCAGAAATAAACATTTTCATTGTCCTGTTAAAAAAAAATGTTTTGGTCTCTATCATGAATTTTTGGCTTTGCCATACATATGCAGGGTTGTGAATTTGTCTATAATTTGCCTGTTTAAATTGTATTAAGGTATTTTTGCAATTGTTATTAAGGGCGTGGCTGTTTTGAATTGAACCAGCAGGTGTAGTTAATAGCTGCCTCGGCTACTATAAGTAATCTGTTGCCTTCTGGAACATTTTTAATGTAATTTTCTATCAAATAATTGCTGTGGGACTAAATGTACTCATGTAAGTTGAGTAAAATTGCATTTTTGACTAACATTTATTTATCTGTTATTAGCAGGTAGCACTGTCTTTGTAATGTACATATTCACACTACAAATGCTTGCTAACTAAGCAAGCGAGCATTAGCTCATAGCTTAGCATTTCAAATTCCTGTCCAAATATGGTCACTTGTGGATTTTTACTTGGCTTTTGTGAGTGAAAATTGAAGAACTGGTTTTCAAAAAAATCCTGTTCAGTCTCTTTTTAAATTAGAAACTGCATACATTGCTCATTTTGTAACTATCCTGCTAAGGACAAGTAAGAAGGTAATTTACAGATAAACAGACCAAAACACACCAGTGCTCTCTGGAAACTTTGTCAGGTTTAAATAACACCCTTGTAATTAAACTAAGTGTGTTTAGTAATCTTATGCCTTGTTGGCATCTTCTCTGTTTCCTGGTGATCATTTTACCTGTAATGACGTTTATGTCTGGATACGTGTTTTCGCACAGCTCCACAGCATGGCTGTCTCTCTCAAACGCCTCACGCAGCTCCTTCTTTACTGCTGCCGAACCACACAGACGGTAGAGACCCACCACCTGGTAACATAAACACACACACACAAGTAGGTCAAATAAACACGCATGGCTCGAGAGTCAAACAGTTGACAGCGACGTAGACATTTTTACAGCCTCATCGATCAAGTTCTGCGTCTGCACTCAGATAATGTCCTGGAAGGCAGCCATAAGTGCTTTCTCAGAAAACTCACACGTCACAAACACCAGTCTGTTTTATCTCCAGAAAAGGACGCCTCAATTTAACAACTGACCAAAAACCAAAAATGTATATGTTTCTAATAACACTATAAGCACTCACTTTTTTAAAGACACAGGAAGATGACTTGATGTAACAAAGAAATGCTGGACTAACAGAAAACCTTAAACTTAACACGTTCCCTATATTATCTTTTCCCCCTCTACTTTCAGTTACTTTACACTAGCATCTTTATGCACTTTTTATTATATTGTGATTTTGTGTATCCATAGTTTAATTCTTTCACTCCTTTCCCAGTTATTCTGAACATACATTGCATGTTTGTGTGTAGAGGCTGCTATCCAGTAAAGCCAAGAGAGAAATGTAGGCGAGACAAATAAATCTGAAATGAATGACCACTAAAGTACTGGCACTCTCTGAAACATGGTTGGAGACAGCACCTTAAAAGTCAGCCAACTGTCTCTGTGTCTATCTTTATCAATCTAGAATTTGATAACAAAAGCCAACATGAGCTAATAAGGCCCAGTCGTCAAATGCTTGAATTTACAGAACACCGCAAAAGCACATTTATTGCTTGTAGTTTCAGCTTTTATAGTCAGAAGACTTGAGTCTCTGTTGTCAACAGCAGTATCTATTTAAAGTTTGCTATGGTTAGCCACTATACCACAAATGGGTAAAATACAGCCCCAGGGCTCAAACCAGCTTGCAGCATCCTAAAAGGAAAACACGACAACCCCTAAATTGCAATGAAAGAAAGCATTATGCTAATGAATCTTTAGCAGTGGGTCTTTACCATCTAACTGTAATGGAGAGAGTATGCAAACAAACTTACAGAAACTACAACTCTAAAATATCAATTCAGAGGTGGTAACAAGTAGTAGTAGTAAAACATATTAGAACATGAACTAATGTATTCATGTATAAGACAATGCATTATGTATATATATATATATATATATATATATATATATATATATATATATATTGTATTGTATTTGCATTGTATATGCATTATATAAATAGGTAGTAAGTCAATGATGCAGGTCTGCATGGTCTTAAGAGTTTGAGCTAGCTGCACAAGTAAAAAGAGAGTGGAGCTAATTCTAGACCAGTTCATCGTCAGGACAGCATCATTGACAGATCATAGCTATTTGCAGAACTATCGACATCAGCAAATAAGAATTTAAAAAGCAAAGAAGAGAAACACTATGCAATGTTGCATAGTTTGTTCACGAGAGAGAGAGAGAGCTCTGAGTACCTTCATTTTTGGCAACACACAGGAAACTGATCTGAGTAAATAAATGACTAAATAAATAACTACACATATCAAAAGTCAGGGATCTGATTTGATTCTGTTTGGTATATCAGAATATTTCATTTTTTAAATCACCAAATATTTGTATCGCTGTTAGAAATCCTTCCATTCAGCCCATTCATTGATGCACACATAACGTTTGGAGTAAATAATGAAACAAAAGTGCCTTATACTAACAATGAAAGAGTAAGTCTTCTTGGTTTTTGTTCTTTTTTTTTTTTTAAATGAAGACTTAGGCCAATATCCTATTTTACCACATTTAGCCAAATTTAAAGGATTCAATATAAGTCACTATTATGTCTCATGCTTCAATTCAACTGTCCAGTGTGTGGCCCTCTGCTTACTGTGTCTTAGCCCTGCTCAATCCAGCACTATGCATTGACAGTCAAACCAGAGGAAGAGGGATGTCAATGCAAAACCCCTTAGTGGAATAAAGGGACTAAATGTGCATTTCCTCCCTTATTAACTTTTCATCTGTAATAAGACAATTAGATCATTTATAGACTGGAATGAAAAAGGAGAAAAGCCTGTTCAGGCAGTCTGCCTGAGCTGGACTGTGTCAAAAACACTTTAAGATGCAAGTCTCACCTCTTTGGAGCCATTTTGGCAACACCTCCAGGTAGTTACTTCTAAAACCCTATCTGAGAAAACACAAAGCTATTCAAAAACTTTTACTTTAGTGGTCACCAGGATGTAAACACTGCATGTACAGAATCATTGTTATCAGTCAAATCTGATAAAGGTCACTTTGTACCAAAATAAGATTTAAAAAGGTTTTATTCCACCACAAGTTATACTTCTACTATATATGTGCACCTGTGGACCCCAGAGCTATGCATACTCATCACTCCACATAACATTATCCTAACATATTTGCAACAGTCATGAGCCTGATGAGTCTCTCATGATATTCTGCTGCTGTAATAAATCATTTCCACAAAACTGACAATTGCAAAAGCATGGTAAAGACTTAAACACAGTATCGTAAAAGCAAAATTAACCTCCCACTCTGGAGACAACATGTTGAGGACCATTTTCCTGGACCATTTTCTCTTTATGAAACCGAACAGTAATACATGACACTAAATTAGCTGGCAAAGTGAAATGATCTTAGAGTTGACATCCTCATGAATGAATGGATAAACACTGAGATCTTCTAAAACCCATGTGACAGCTCAGCATTAAAAATGAAAGGACTAAGCTATAAAGCATTTATGTTTCTTTACCTAAGGCTCCAGACTGTGACCTAAAGAAACTTGAGACATCTGATGTTTGTAACTCGGCACCAGCGCTCTCCTTGTTATGCTGGGATTAGGCCCGGCTACAGACATACCATAATTTCTCCTACATGTGTCTGTCTGGTATGTGGCATAGCAGACCAACTGGTGTGGTTGCCCTGGAAACGTGTTAAATCAGTGGGCTGTGAATGGCGGGTTGGGTCCGGTTCCTCACAAAACACACTCGCACACACACCGCCGGCCTTTCCGGGCTCCAGCGTAGGAGCGCTATAATGTCTCCCCCAGCCCACCAGAGCAGCTATTTGTGAACTCTCCTTGTCGAGTCCAGCGGCGTTTTTCTAAACCTCACACGAGAGGGAGTGAGGAGGACAGATTAGGCAGGGATTTGGCTTTGTATGCGAGTAAACAGAAGTCACTAGGCACAATGAACAACAAGTCCATTCAGAAAAAAACAAAAAAAACAAAAAAGCGAAGGCTCTCTCTTTGGGGCAGAGCTGAGTGCAGGCGGGGAACAGCTGTTAGCAAAAAAAGGACTTAAGAACTGTGGCCTCTGGGCAGCACAACAGGCACCACTAGCCAACCCTATATGTAGAAATAAAGCATAACAATCAGCAACAAAATGAGATCCAGAGGAAAGATGATGTCCAGGTGATGTGGAAGGGTCAGAAGCTTTTTTTTCTTGGTTTAGGAATATCTTTAATATTTTAAACAACAAAGAGGAAAAGGACAGAAAGAAAAGTGCATTTAATTGACTTTAGGATATTTATGTGGGCGTATTCTCTGCATACAAAAACACACACATGATGGGAGATGACATGGGCAAAACTTAATATGCTAATTATTTTATCAGGCAGTCAGCAATCGGTATTTTTTTTTGTTTATAAAATATAAAAGTAATTGTGAAAAATACCCACTGACATAATAATAATAATAATAATAATGGATTGCATTTATATAGCGCTTTTCAGGACCCCTCAAAACGCTTTACAATTCCACTATTCATTCACTCTCACATTCATACACTGGTGGAGGCAGCTACAGTTGTAGCCACAGCTGCCCTGGGGCAGACTGACAGAGGCGAGGCTGCCATATCGCGCCATCGGCCCCTCTGGCCATCACCAGTAGGCGGTAGGTGAAGTGTCTTGCCCAAGGACACAACGACCGAGACTGTCTGAGCCAGGGCTCGAACCGCCAACCTTCCGATTACAAGCCGAACACCCAACTCTTGAGCCACGATCGCCCATTTCATGTGTGTGACAATTTGGGATCATGGTAGGGATAGAGCCTGTCTCACCTATCACAGATTGTTGTGTACACCCTAGACAGATTACGAGTCTGTTACATGGCTAACACAGAGAGACACACAACCACCACTCGCCCACATTTACACCTAAAAATTTCAGAAACATTAATTTTCCAAACATGCATGTCTTTGAGCTGTGGGAGGAAGCCGGCATGCCCGTAGAAGAAATATCCATGCATAGGGAGAACATGAAGTAGTAAACTTTATGCTGCTCTCATAATTGAGTCTCTTATCCACAATAATTACAACACTTGTGTCAAAACAAAGTGTCTTAATATTTCCAGCTTCTGGGCCTCGAGTGTGGATTGAAGGAAGTATTAAGGAAGTACACGGTTAAAGACTGTTGTGTAAATTTACCATCATCCACTGAGAAAATAAAATCACTTAAAGCAAAAAAAAAAATGCTGTTAAAAGGTACATTTCAAGTTGTAGAAGGGTTTTTCTTGTCATGTCAAGTATAAAAAAGAGCTTGTCGATTCATTCATTCATTGAGAATGGAAGTCAGAAAACAGCATCAGAAAATCTGTCTCACCCTGCCTCTCACTCATGGGATCGGCCTCCACAACCCTGAATCAATAAGCAGTTAAGAACTGAATAACCAGTTAAGATAGCATAAGTAAGATTGTTGCTTATATCATCACTGCTAGATGACATAAACTGTCATTTTTGAAAAGAATCTTCATGGGACAATTACGTAATCAAGATCTATGTATGAAAGCTCCAAGGCACTGTCTTTAAAGGACAGATGAATGATTAAATGAAAAGTCTGTTTAAAAAAACCCTTCTGTTCTGTATAAAGGCATGCATCTGAATAGCTGCTCCTAACATGTCCCAATATCTGTGTGCATCATATATGACATGTATAAAAGCTCTTTTTAAAAACACATCCCCCTGTCTTTAAAGCACTCTGAGTGCTCCCATACATAGCGTGAGTTGCAGTCTTTTCAAAACACTCACAAACAACCAGCATCTCGCAGAAGCCCAGAGGACACACAATTCTAAGCGACTTTGAGAGAAAGTCTCCATAAAGCCATTTGAAAAGGCGCAATGCTACACATCTAGCCATACGTGCTTTGGTGACACAACCTGCAAATTCCTCTGGGATCTGGTGTCATCCTCATCGTGAACTCTATCTGCCTGCAGCCTGGAGGAGCCCTTACACTTGATCTCAGACTGATAGCATGTACAAAGGCTGCTCTGCATCTTTGTGAAGAAACAAAGGCAGCAAAACAGCTGCGAGGGACAGACGACAAACACTGTCAGACTGAGTGAAGGAGAAGCAGAGACAGATATCACAGCACAGAATTACAGAGTGAATAAGGCAGTGGTTACCATCAGACTCACATCTTATATTTGTGTATACCGCACAAATATCCCTAAACCAATTTAACACTGCACTTTAACACTGTCTGACTCACAGAAAGTGAAAAGTTAAAAAAGAAGACTAAAACGAAGCTGTAGGTGATTGAGAGCTGTATTTCTCTTCCTGTTTAAATGTCAGTGCAATTCAACCACCAGTCAGACTTTCAGACGTGTTGCTAATATGCAACCTTAAGTTTTAAGCCACAGGCTTACTGGAGTTGGAGAGTAAAAAACAGTTTACTGGAACTCAAATGAATAAATTTCTCCAATTTATTATAAATTGGAAGGTTTGCTGCTACTACTACTGCTGTACTGCCGTAGGTGGTAGAAGACAGAGTCTAATATAATGCACAGGCACCAAAAGTTTGCCTATTGAACCTTGCATGCCCCTCTAGAGAGATCAGTCAAGAACACTCTAGAGGGGCAAGCAAGGCACTGCCATTGGTCCTTGCATGCCCCTCTAGAGTGATGAGTCAAAAACAGTGGTCAGACGTTATTATTGCTGCTGTCTCAGTTCTAATTAGGAGAAACGCTTCTTCCTCTCTGTGCTCTCTCTATGCTGGGTGTCAAAGGCCTCATAAACTCTCATTTCCTCTGTCACTCCTGCTATGACTATAGCAACCTCTTAACTCTGAGCCTCTTTCCCTGAATAAAAGAGCCAGTTGCCTCAGGAAGCCAGAAACTGAGTGACATCATTAAGTGTGCTACGTCTCCTCTGTCCATTCAGTTCATGCCGGTTATTGAGCCTTCCTGATGGCTGCAGGGTGTGTGCTCATTTCATGGAGCTAAAAAGATGCTGTGGATGTGGAATTATTCCTCCAGCCATTCTTTCCCTCCTATTTTAAAAATTATTCCTAAAATTGGACATTACCAGCCTTATTTAAAAATGAATCTGACTCATTAGAGAAGAGGATTAGACTATATATATAAGCATGTTTCAAAACAGAGATATTGTACTTTTATTCTTATTTTTTGATAAAAAAAAAATTCTTTGGGGAAAACGAGAACAGAATTACACTCACCTGACAGCCTCTCTTCTCGATTTCATTGATGCATTTGCTTATAAGAAGTGGTACCATCAGTCCTGTATTTTCCCTCTCCACCACTCGCCACACCTCCACACCAAACACCTGTGGCTCCCTGTCTCCATCTGGACCACCGTTCAATGAGTTCTGCCACTGCTCCATCAGACCCAGCTTGACATAGATAACCCCACGTGGCTCCAGCTTTACCGCCAGCTGGTGGGAACGTGTCACTCTGAAGAGAGCAGGCAGTACCACTGTGCCATGGCAGCAAACACGGTTGCGTCTGGGTGTGGGCTCCCAGCTGAACACTACCAGCTTCAGATGTTGGGCATTCTCCAGCTCAATGTTGAAGGTGTGGTCCATATCTAAAAAGGTCGTTCGACAGGTGAGGAGAGCGGTTCGTGCTTTGTTAACCGAGTCCACCTGGATGGCACAGTAGACATCTCTAGAGTCAATACGTGGGGGTTTGAGGTCCTCTGCACCATAAAAATGCAGACTCATCAGTCCTGAGATGTACTGGCTGCACTTGGGCTGCTCTGAGAAGCTGTAATGACGGAAAGCATCAATGTCCAGCTCTGTGCCATCGATTCTGGAGTTTCCACCTCCTCCTTCTGTATCCTTGCCTTTTCCTCCCTTCCCCTCTCCAGACCCATGTTTGCCAGATTTGGCCACCAGCTCTGGTGAGTCACCATCGCTGAGGTAGCCACCTTTACTGGCAGACTTTGAGCTACCACTGCTTTTCTTCTTATAAAAGCTGTGCTGTGTGGACACACTGCTATCCAGGTGGTAGCGTGAGATCACATTACGGCTAGCCTGCCCACCCCCAGATGAAGCTAACCGAGGAGGCCCTGAAGTCTGCAAGACAACCTCTGACCCGCTGCCATTTGCTTTTGGAGAATGGGCCCTCGGTTCTAGCTGACTGCTTCCATTGCTGCTGCTGTTGTTTTGGGTCCCCTTGACGCTGAGCTTACGGCTTAGCTCTGGGAGTTTCTTCATCTTCATGGAGATCTTCCTGACGGTACGTGGGGACTTGATCTTGTCTGGGAAGGACCAGTTGATTGAGCTGCTCTTCTTGGCCGGGTTTGGGCTGGAGGGAGGTGAAAAGTTGGCGGTGTTGGGCAGGTCAAGACAATCTGCAAAGGAAATGACAGGACAAGAGAAAATGTGATTATTCTTTCTTTGTATTTTCATGTTTATTTAGTCATTAAGGTTGTATTGGTACCATACAGGTGCAGGAATAGGGAGTGCAGAGTTTGTGTAGTATTGAAAGAAATAGACAAGCAACCATCAGTCACAAATTCTTTAGGTTACTGGTTCCCCAGGATAATTTTACTTAGATATAGACAGGAAAAAAAATATTTAAAATCAAAGGCGTGAACCATAATTTACAGGAAAGTGCTACACCCTCACAGCACATCATCAAGTGATTAGGTTTACATGAAACCCAGTAATCCAGTGACAGACACATATGGGAGGCAACGCTTCATATAAACACTTCAGCACTTTATAATACAGCTACAGTCTATATATGTAGACCCAAGCTATGTTCAAGATAATTAACGGCTATGATGAAAAGGGTTGCTGAAATGGATGTAATATGAAAAATTTTAATATCTTTCTGAGGCCTCTTTGCAATATATTGTATTAATTCAACTAAGCACGATGGAAATTTTAGTGGAATCTCATTACTCTTCCAAAAGAAAGAAAAGCAGGGAAATGTCTTTCCGGAGACACCAGCTGCTTCAGGGTTGAGGTAGAATTACTCAGTCATTATTCAAGCTGGAAGATATCCATTTGGGGTTGACCTTGTAGGCAGCTCTCGCCTACCTTGATGTCTAAATGAACATGAAAATTTCTGTGTCTATAGAGTGTCTGACAACCACTGTTTTAGTCTACAGGACTTAAGCTTTCATTTTATTTTGGTCTATTTTGGAGAATTTGCAGTAGAATTTAAGTTCAATACAGACACAGCTGTTAAGGCTAATGCGTTACCAGTTACCATTTTTGGTCTCTTTACTTGCTATAAACTTATTCCCTACCAGTCATTGGTACTAACATCAGTCGCTCTGTCTCCTCTCTCTCCTCTGGGTCTGTCTGAGCCTTCTTGGTTAAAATAGCTGACTGTATCTGAAAGCAATGCCAATGACTGACAAAAACCCCAAAAGAATTCGCTGCAGGCTCTGCTATCAGGAACTCACAATACAAGCCACCCATTTCAGATCCAGGAATCTGATTCATAGTTCATTTGAATTTTGAACACTTTCTTGTACTGACAACAGCCCATTTGTATATTCTTTCTATTAGTTTGAATTCAGGTCCCCACAGCCCAACACACTGTCATCTTCCAAGCCCCCAAAATGGCATAAAAACGGAAAGAGCTGACACAGAGTCAGATACGATTTGAGTGATTAAAGTGGAATATGTCAAATTATGAGCATCCTGCCTAGTCTGCCCTACAGGAAGCTTGAACCTGTCTTAAATAACTATTTTCTGCTTTCAGCACTCCTTTAACAAGATTCCCTCCATGGCTTACCTGCCTTTTTTTAACTAAAGAGCTGATACCTCACTGCATGGGTCATGGAAGATTAAAGCTGAAACACATGATTCAGAGAAGGAATTTACTTTTTGAAGGTCTTTTGATGAGTGTTTTTAGATCTGGCCTAGATATTAAGCAACACGAGTGAATAGCTCCTCAGTGTTGGCACTGAGAAGCTATTCAACCCATTCACACTATGAATTGTATTGAGTTGAGAATCCTTGTTTAAGCCACTAATGTAGTTTTTGTTTTGAATGGCTAATTACTTTCTCTGAATAAACTCTGGAAACAAATAGTGATGTAAGAGACAGAACAAATATGGAGAGAGCGACAAAGTGAACAGAGGAAGAAGCAGAGAGCGCCTGATCCTGCCAACTTCACCAGTTCTATTTTTCTGAGGGAACCCGCTGTGCTATTCTGGGGTGAGGGCCCACGGGTGAAAAGAGGGAGGCAGAGGAGGTGCAACAGGATGGAGAGAAGGGTAAGATGGGGGGCAGGAGCAGGGCAGGGTGTAGCCGACAGATGAGGGACAAAGGCACCCCTTGTCCAGGCACTCCGAGGTCTAGATGGACGACTGGAAGGCTGGCAAGCCCACTGGTGAATGTACAAAATGAACACGGCTGTTCTCTCACATTCCTCATCAAACCATGTTTACACTCCTTTTAGCCCAGCTCAGTAGCCTTCCTTGTCACAGCTTCCTGCCTATAATAGACATAGAGGTACTCTAAGATGGGAAAAAACGGGTGGAGACCACTGGTAGTGCAAATACACCAAACATCAGGGGTAGTATACAGAGAGCTTTTGGGAGGAGTTTACAAGTGAAATTCCTCATGAAAAAACAGATAACTCATTTTGTTCTCTTATAATGTGAATTACAGTACGGATCAGATAGAGTACAACTAGAACCCGTATTGGATTGAACCCACGGGTTTTTGTGCACAATAGTGTATTTGGTAAACGTGCATTTAATACAGGCTGTACATAAACATTGAGAATTGTCACTTAATTTACAGTAAAAACAATCCTGTCTCTTGTTTAAAGTGGTAACAATACAGCCACAGGAAAACAACACATGTCAGGCAATATCCTTGCTAAAATGGGCCTATGGCTATTTGTTTTACAACACTTTATATAAGACTAAGCATATATCTGATTAAGGAAAGTAACTGTACCGTTGCTGTCCAGACAATGCTTGTACTACTAGAACCAAACATGGTATTACATTAATTATAATATTGTAGATTCTGCTAATCTCTTAGTTTGGGCAGCCTCAACATGTTCAAGTTAAGCTTGAAGGCAAAAAGCACCAGCGTCAAAAGATTTATATGAGAAATATCTGAGCAAGATTATATAAACAAGGATATTTTTAATAGTTGTGTAGGGGCATCATGATTAGTGTTTATAATATCAGCGATTTTTAAAAGCGAAATATTGGCATTGTGTTATTAACACAGATAGATGATATTAGTTACAGACCTTTACGCGGCATCCGTGCACACGTCTTGAGTTTTGAATTTGAATGAAAAAGTTTGTTTCTAATCAAACTGTCATCCCAGTAATTATTGAACTTGTGCCAGTGCAGTAAGGACAGCTGTTGCATCATTGCTGAATTAAAACACAGGACAGTAGAAACACACCAGCCACGTTTTATGACTTACATTAGCTCATTTACCTCACTAACAAATGCATTCACCTTCTAGAGCGAGAATCGTCAGCTCTCTGCTGCTGTCACATTCTTTGGATAATCAACATGGACCGAGGCAACACACACTAATCCTAAAGGTAATAACACTTGCACTGTGTGACTGTGGCACATACACACACATGAAAGCTGTGTCCTCTGTAGCCTCTGGCCTTGTGGCAGCAGCCAGCGGGGTAACGTGACACCTCACAAGCTTAGGTTCAGGGGCGATGACTTGACACCCAGCCCTCCAGGGCCATGTTCTTAGGTCAAAGGGCAAAAGGTCTGCATTCTTCTGGAGGACACCTGAGCTGGCTAACTGTGTCAACCTACAACATTTTATCATGGACATGCACCCACCGTATTACTGTAACACAAAGCAAGAGTGCTTTCATAAAAACACACATAAGCACATGCCTTTCCTGATCCTGCTGCCCTCGGCCACTGACACCTCTTAACAAAGCTCAGGAATTTATGCCGATGCTTTATCACAGTACTGGCACCAGACAGGTGTAAGAATAGGGAGTGTAGGGTGTGGGTGCATGCGAGGGAAAAACAGTTCATTGCCAAATACACCTGACAGCAGACACAAGACAACCAAGATGGAAATAATAGCGAGACAATATGAAGTGTCTTGCAATTAAACAATTATCAGGCACCTGGTCAGCAAGAATGTGAGACTGTGTATTAGCCGTGTGTCTGACAGTGAACATGAGAAAGACTATTTGCTCTGCATATACTCTGATAAGCCTTGGAGGGAGACAATAATCTGGAGTTCAAGATTGTAAAATTGCTGGTATTCACTTGAGTGCATGTGCCCGTACAAGCACGTCTGCCAAATGTGCATGTGTTAACTGTTGAAACAAAAAGGACCAGGGTGTGCTGACAAACAAGGGGAGTGTAAATAAACTGGTGAATGGCATACTTGTCCTGTAGTTTCTTTACCCGGTGACCGAAGCTCAGCTTTAAGCCGCTTCCTCTCCCCCTTGGCTCCAAATCATTCGGTGTTGGAAGGCCTTTCAGCGGCTGCAGGAGCAGGGCCATTTCATTACAATGGTTACAAAACCTCTGCTAATATATCCAAGCATGCAGTCCTCCTCGCTAGCACAACATGGCCCCCTGCCAAAGCACTCCTCATGTAGCCTCACTCGCCTACTGCTGCTGGCCTTTTCTTCCTCAGCTGTAACTCAAATGACAGAGAGGCTGCTAATTCTAGTCAGCCTGCAGCCACATCGGTCTCACTACACTGCCTCGAGTGAAAAACATACTAGAAGATATGTGGTAACTGTTGACATGCAACTCCTTTTTTATCTAAAAATAGACAAAAAAACATGTACTGCACAGATATAGTAAATGCAGTAAATAAATATCAGAATATAAATAGAGATGAATTGCTCATCACATAGGGTAAGTGAAGAACGTTACTCAGAGACCAAGTGATTTGATAGCAAAGAATAACACAGCTAAAGCAAGAATGAGAGAGAGTGCCGCTACTAGCATCAGAATTAAATTTCATTCATGGACTTAGCCACCGTGAAATCACCATTTCACTTGTGGGAGGCTTTTTTTTTGAAAGTTCAATGTTAGCATTTTGGCAACCACCATATTTTGGAAGCCTAGAAGTGACCATTATTGGAAAAGAGGGCAGAATGCTAAGTTATCAACTAAAGCTAGCAACTAGAGCTGTACCATACTGTCCACAATAATGCCGTGGTTATCAATGATATGGGAACACAATGAGTTCACACTGACTGGAAGCAGCGTGCCAGCATACAATGATGATTTAGTACCTACGAAGGGAGCCACCACGATAACCTCCAACAAAGCGTGAGAGAACAAACAAATTATTACCATTTGGGACAGAAGCAGAAGAACACAGAGTCTTCAGTGATAGTAGCTCATTGGATAAAAAAGAATGGAAAACAGCTCTCACTTTGTTTGCCCTAATGCTACTGCTGCTTTATGATAGCTCCGGTAAGTGATAAAACATTATTCAGTGGGGTTTTTTCTTCAACATTGTCATAAATATAATTATCACAAATGTCCTTGAAATATTACGATATGCTATATCGCCCACCTCTTCTAGCAAGCTTGGTTAGCATAGCCTGTATAGTTGAGTCATACACTGTGCATCCCGATTCAGGCGCTACATCCTTCACATCTGGAAGCTGCTTACAGCATAGCAAGGCAATGAAGCCTGTCCAAATTTAAAGGTTCCTTTGAATGTGGCCCACAAATAGGCACTTATTTTCCCAGGTGGATGCACTGGGTGGATCCTTCATGGTCCACTCGATCCCAAAATTGGTAACTGTTGGGTTTTTTTTAATGTTTTAAAAAAATAGCAATGGTTCAAGCAAAGTGGTCTAGGAATTCTCTTTTAAAAAGTAAGTATTGTATTTCATGTCACTCAAATATCCACCAGTACAAATGTTGAAATAACAAAGAAGCGTTAAATTTTGCTAAAGATATTGGTTATTCGAGTTGCTACTTGATGCAGTTCAGGTCCTACATGCTTTAAAAGAATTTACTTTATAATGTAAGTGGTTCAAAAGCTAAATAATCAAATAAGATTTAATCTTAATTTATACCAATAATACATCTTGGTTTTCACTCAGCTGAATATCACACACATAACTGCTAATTAAGAACATAACAGAAACTTAGCTAAGCTATGTAAGAAAATATTATACATTTATTGCCAAAACATACAAACTTCACTGCAGAACACATTATTTTTCTGATAATTCTAGTTTTTAAAAATTAAAATGATGGTCAAGAGGTATAGCACAGTGACTCAAATTTACATAGGTGAAGCCTAAGACAGCCACCAGCTACCATCCACCGTCTGCTGACACAAACAACCCATTCGGTCACAAACAGGAGCTGAAGTGTGAGAGAAGGTCAAACGCTACACTCAAACTAGCTATCCTGTTTAAGGAGACTAATTATTTTATTGGACAGCACTGTGTTCATAGAGTCAGATAATTAATTATGAAGCAATACAATGAATTTATTCCTTGTGAGGATTTTTTACTTTTAATATAATATATGAGCTTTGGTTTAGACTTGTGCTTGGAAAAAAACTATCAAGATTAAGACATTACATAGGCTCTGGAAAATTGTGATGGACATTTTTGAAGTTTTGAATTTTTGTAGTTGGAAGAAAACTAATCAAGTTAGAAAAGAGTCGTAAAGCTCTATGAACTACCTTTGTGTAACTTATGACCTCCAATTTATGTATATTTAGTTACAGTATATAAAAATTCTGCTTTTACTAATGTTTTCTCCCCTAAAAACAGAGACCAGAAAAGTTTTCCACAGCTGCTCTGGTGCTGAAATGAAGAACAGAGCAGAAAGAGAGCTATGAGAAAACTATGTGACCTGAACTTCACATCTAACATCCGGCTAAGGAATCTGTTCTGGTTTTGAAGTGCGGCCCTCACAAAGTTGTTGACTTCCTCCAGACCCAACCATGCAATCGTCAGCATAGATTAGGTTCCCAGTTTCAGCTCAGAGGCGTGAGCTCTCTGTAACTTGCAACCAGGGCCAACTCTCAAACTCAACAGCCAGTGTGACCAAAACATCCCCCAGAAATAGCTCTGATCCCATTCTGAGTGCTGGCCAAGTCAGATTCCCCAAACAGGCGCTAAAGGGAACAGCAGATTGGGAACACAGCAAGCTCACCACCCCCAAAGTCCATCAATCATTATTCTCCATACAAATAGAGCATTGAAATGGACAAAAAGTCACTCAATAGGCAGCACACGAGGAGTCTGGAGTGTATCCGGTGAGAGGGAAAAGAACCAGCCAGCCGAACAGAAGAAAACCATGGTCGCAAAGAGTCATCTACATCTGCACGGCTTCATTAATTCAACAGATGCCCCTATTCACACTCAATCAATGAAGGGACTGTCAAATTTCTAAACCGGCAGATAAAGTGGTGTCTGTACGGTCTCATTTTCACAATGAATTGGAAACAGAAAACAGAAAAGATGGAAAAAGTTGAGAGTGACAGAGAGGCTGGACTGAAGAAGTCTGGGGCAGCACTCTTTGATTTTTAATTTTTTTTTGTAGTTAAAACCTTTGTAAATCCTAGATCAAAGAATATATCGTAAGTGGCATGGGCACATTTAGAAAATGTGGCCAACCAACCCTTACGTGGTAACTTAAACACAAATACAGTAGATGTGATAAAAGATATGGCTCATGGTGGCAGTTATAGTGATGTTACTACCAACAAACGTGTCTTTGCTGAGGTTTAGTTAAACATATTATTACCTATAAAGAGCCACAGTAACATACAAATTGCTATAACTATGTTGGAGGAGGTTTAAGCCCTTTAAAATGTGGAGTCCAAGACCACATTTTTAATAACGCTGGGAGTGATGGGAATGGTCACAATGGTAAAGCTGAGGCTTCAAAACCGCTCTTCAGAAACCAACAGCTGATGCTACAGTAAACCCTCTTATCCAAATATACTCTCTGTAAACTCCAGAAATAAGCAAGACAAAATGGTCAGTATTGGGATTCAGAATTCTGGACCACAAACCAATATTCAACATGATGGTGGTGATGCCAAACATTTACACGCAATCTATAATAAACACTGAAAACAGGTAACAAAAAGCAACTTCAACTGGCTCCGTTCAGCAGAAAAGAAATGTGCTTACCAACACTTCTAAAGCTAGACATTTCTGCCTGTTCACAATCTTTCAGCTAAGTTGACCTGAAGGGTTTGAGAGTAATCAATCAATCTTCCGACTCTGCAAAATTGGGGAACGACTGCAAGCAATCGACGGCAACCACATGAAAAAAGTGCTGATGCGTTTCCCTCAAAGCTATAAAATGCCAAAGTAAGTAATATGTTAATCAATATTCTTCCAGATTCAGCAGATACTTACTGATAATTGTGTGCTGTAACACAGACTAATGCACTTAGCGCTTTGAGGTCAGTGATGAAGCAGGTCACTCACCCAGGAAACAATGTTTGGTCATTATCTAGGCTTATTTTGAGGAATGGAACAGTGGGTGAATTGAAGGCGAGCTGTTGCCCTTTTTGCTGCCCACCATCCCCCAACACTGCCTACCAGTTTAAAGTGGAGGAGGAGTGCGGTGTCATTCTGCAGCCCTAATGCACATAGCAATTTCTGAAGGGAGAGGAGGTTTCTAACTAAAGATGAAGAAAGACAGTGAAGGAAAGAAAGCTAAACTAAAAGTCCCACTGCATCCACAATGAATAATCAACCAATAGCCAGTGAGTGTTTCCTCTCTGATGACACGTACTCGAGCACGTTGCTCTTTTTTTTTGCGGTGGAGTGTGGGATGGCGTCGACAAACCCACAGGAATCAATTGCAAAGTCAACAGGCAGCAGAGAGGGAGGCAGTTCCGGAGCGGGAGGGGGGGAGACAACACTGCTGTTCTCTTGTCTCGTTTTCAGGCAACGAGTAAACCAACAGTATCGCACACCTTCTACTGACTGCTCCCAAACTGCATTACGGGATGTAAATGAGGAACAGGTCTTTGAATAGTAGCATGTTGCGGAACATTGGAAAAAAATCTACTGAACAATGCAGTCCGGCCTCCACTTATGTCCACTCGTCTGCTTATCCAGTTTTCTCTGTGCTGCAAAATGGCACAATGGGTCTGACAACGAAAGGTGCACCAAAAAAAGAAGCTTACATTTAATTAGTGCAGCATGATTAGTGCTTTTCCTGGGCTGGTACACTGAGCCTCATTCTGATTTAATCCTAATCCTACAAGGAAAGTCTCTCAGGGCAGAGAGTTTTGCTGAGCCACATGTGATGTCAGCAAGAGCCAGGATGAAGGAGTTTATCATACGCCAATCAAAGCCTGTGTCCTTGTCAAGAGCACATTTGTTAGCCCTCACCGAGAGCTCAACGTCTCAGTGATCATGGTTTTAACTCTTAAAAAGCTGTCGTAGCCGTGGAGGGAAAAGTTTCTACTGAGCTTGTTAAGACACCTTCGCCCCTGCTGTGGAACTGTTGCTGAGAACGCTAAAGCTGAAGCATTAGATTTCCAAACCCAAAGCATTTAGCCTGTCTTTGTGCTCACACAGCTAGAAAAAAATGGCTGTTGCGTGCCACAGAAAAGCGTTGTTAAAAGTTGTAATTATAGGCTCAGCTCAAGATGTGCCAATTGGTTCAAACTACCATGTTGCCACATCACAGAGAACAAAAAGTCGGAAGTTAGAAAAAACAGACCGGGGCTTATTAAGAGACAGGGAGCCGTGTGCTGGCTGTCATCATCATGTCGTCGCTGTAGAGCAGAGTTGTCAATGACTTTCAAGCACACAAGTAAATAAAAAGCGCAGCAAGTGAAAAAGACAGAAGGCTACGATTCATTTATATCTGCAAATAAATCTTTAGGTCTTGAATTTGTTTTCTTTAGGAGAGGTGTTTCAATGAGCCATAATATACAAAGTTCACAGTGTGTGTGTGTGTGTGTGTGTGTGTGTGTGTGTGTGTGTGTGTGTGTGTGTGTGTGTGTGTGTGTGTATTAGCTGGAATAACAAGTAAATTGATATTCTTTCCTCTCAGGAATGAATTAGCCAGGAGGAATGAATTCCTCTGTCTGTCTAAGTTTAACTTATGAGGGACACTGATCTGCAGCGATGAGATTTGACAGCCGTGGCTCCTGTCTGCGCCGATCAAAAGAGAAAGAAGAAGAAACTCTCCTTCTCTGGCTCCTTATTACAAACTTTTGCTTTATGTTAATTGAAAACTGGAGATTTTAAAACCTTGAGTTGCCAATTTGGATGAAAGGTTGTAGCGCTAAATTCAATATAATCACTTTAACCTATTTGTGATATTGACCAGTTGGTATAAAATTAACTTAAATAGGATTTTGAGAGGAATTTCAGATTGCCTCTCTTAGTGCACCTTTTTTTAAAATTACACACTCCAGCACTTATAGGTGATATAAGAATTTCTATTTGTAAGCAGAGCTTTTAGTGAGCTGGGAAAAATGTTGAGCTAAAAAAGTCTGTTTATCTGTTGACTGGTAACATTGTCAACACTAACTTTGATTAGTGCTCAAGGTGTGCACAACTGCAAAAATCTGCCGAGAGAGACTGGCAAAGCGACAAAGAGTGTAATTGGCCTTCAAGCATCAACCAGAGAAAATTGGTAGGGAACAAGTGAGTAAAGAAGCTGATGAAAAGCAGGAAGTGAAGTTAGAATGTGGGAAGGTGTGGGTGTCTTTTTTTTCTGCCTTACCTGTGGGTCTGCTGCTGGAAGGCCCCCCCTCCTCCTGAGGTTTGCACGCGAGCATCTGCCTGTGCACATGTAGTACCTCTGTGGAATGCACAGCATTCCCCTGACTTGCATCTCCTGAACCGCCACCGAGGCTTTCCACGAGGGCCTCTGGCCCACCACAGCCGGATCCATCTAGGGACTTGCCACCATGAACCAAATCAGTCCCTTTGCTGGACCCCCTCTGGGGTTCA
Organism: Perissodus microlepis; assembly: GCF_051167445.1. Classification (NCBI taxonomy): domain Eukaryota; kingdom Metazoa; phylum Chordata; class Actinopteri; order Cichliformes; family Cichlidae; genus Perissodus; species Perissodus microlepis. Next base: position 31,208,899 of record NC_140477.1, read on the forward strand.
GCTCGAGGAGGGACGGTCAGCCCTCGGGAGCGTTGATCAGAATTGTTTTGCTCATCTTCCTCAGGTATGGGATTGTACCAAATTTCCCCTTCGTCATCTGCATCGTTTTCCTCAGCTGGGTCCATGCTATGAGGGTGAGGAGACACTTTTGCAGGACTAACGCTGACCTAAAACGACACATTTTCTTGTTAAACTTTGCCAGAAACTGCTGGTTGCATTTCTGCATTAGTATAAGACTTAATGGGAAATTAGGCTTATGTATCTAGTTAACTCAACTTAGAATAAACTTTGGAAGCATCTAGCTACACAGTTTCAGATTCTCAGATTACCTCATTATATCATTTGTGGGTTTATGACACATTATCTTTGGGACTATTTCTTTGTTTGTAGCCTTAAATGAATTCGGATAGAGCCAGGCTAGCTGTATTCCCCAGTTTCTGTGTTTTTAGCTAAGCTAACTGGCCAACTTTTGCTTGATCTATAGCTCATCCTTTTAAAAAGAGAGACCTTGAGGCTAACCTGCGGCAGCTGCAGGCGAACCGGCCTAGGGGGTGCTCCCCTTGAGGGCCTCAGATGGTCTGGGGAGGGACTAGGAGAAGGAAGTGGCTGATGGAAACCCTGGCTGCCCTCCTCGTCGGCTCCCAGCATTCCCTGAAGCTCATCCTTAGTGCACTGATTCTTCCCAAGTGAGCTCTGCTGCAACCAGTTGCGCTTCTTGGAGACAGTGATGGTGGTGAGCTGTGGCTTCCATGATGAACTCTCGTTGGTCCTGCCCGCCTCTCGGCTATTAGCACAGGAGGTCTGGACATTCTCAATGAAAGCTGAGGGAAGCAAGAGTGAAGAGAATTACAGCCCCATGCCAGCAGACAACTAATTTTCATCCTGATCACTATCATTTAAGTAATTTCTTAACTGCATTGAATTACAGGAACTGATCTCAGGCTATTCATGTCATGACAAGATGAAGAAAACATCTGTATCAAAAAACCACAGGTGAGGAAATGTGATATTTTACTATAAGCTTCTAGATTTCATCTCGTCTCTCTCGTCTGTGTTTTGAAGCCACATCTTTGATTTGCCTCGTTTGATTTCTCTGCTTTATGACTTTTGGACGGACCATCGTTAAATAGCTTTTATACCCAAAGTCAAACTTTCAATCACACCACCACAATCCCCTGCAGCACCTCAGCTTTTTTAACCTCATCTTTAGGATCCTAGTTCATGTGAGCTTCAAGAACATGTGGGTTCTGAATTCAAAAAGGAGATGGAAAGATGTGATAATTGCTGGTGTTACAGCTGTGAAAATAAAGAGGACAGGACGTGTGGAGAGGCTGATGGTGATATGTGCACAGTGTAAAAAGGCCAAATAATAGAGAGATGACTCAGTGCCTCGATGGCCCAAAGAAAGGAACAAAGGAGCTACTGCAAGAAAGTTTTCTCCAAGCAATCAAAAAACACCTTTGCCTGTAAATCAAATGCGACGCTTTTATTTTTACAAAGGTTGCTAGCAGATGCAGCCGGTGAAAAACAACTTGTGCGCATGTGTGTGTGCATGTGTGTGTGTGACAGGGAGAGTGAGGTGCTGAGGGCAGGGTCTTGCTTGAACTTGTACAGCAGACTCGTGTAAAAGACTGTTTTGATCCTCAGCAGCTACCAGACGAGCCCCTCCGCATGCTATAATGACAACATCTCTTTTCCTCAAGGAAATACATTTCCATGCATGTCAGGCTATCCAGCAAATTATAGACTTGAGAACATTTTCACTTTACAAAATCGACTTTAACACAGGGTTTTCAGTATATACACACTTGACTGTAGTATAAATATCATCCAAGAGAGGACATTAAAATCACACGGTTTTACATGCCATAACTTCTACTTAGTAAACAAAGTTTTTCATGCTCATTATTATTATTATCATTGTTAACAAACTTGACATTAGGACAAAGACACAGCATTTGCTTTTCCCTGGAAGTCGACCAGGATCTCTGAACAGTGTCTCCCACCTTTCCAGTGATCTACGCCATTATAAAGCAGTTGTTGTCCCATAAACATCAATTATGTAGTTCCTCTCACCAAGAAAAAAGTGGGAGAAATAACAACTTGGAGAAAACCAATCACATCGCTCTCTCTTCTCTTTCATTTCAATTAAAAGTGGTCCCCAACCCCGGGGTACTGGTCCGTAAAATGTTTGGTACCGGGCCACGAGAGGAGACCCTCTCTTGGGCCTCCAGTTTATTAAAAAAACGTTATTTTTAATAACGATAAAAATAACATTTTTTATTTTTTTAAATCGTTTTTATCATTAACTCGATTTCCCTGGGTTTTTTCCCATGTTATTTATAAATCAATAAATTTTTTTTTTGGTACTGGTTGGTTTTATTTTGTTGTATATATCTGTGACACCTTAAAGGCAGGTCCATGAAAATATTGCCAGACAAAACACGGTCCGTAGTGCAAAAAGGGTTGGGGACCGCTGCTATAGGATGTAAAGCACATTTTAAGTTTTTGTTGTTTTCTTATTACTGTGTCTGGAACAGCAACGTGTTTGCGTTGGCCTGGTTTTGGCTCTTTAAGGGCCTGAAGTTTAGTAGTTTTAGCCTGTGCTGACTGCCAGGAGAAAGTGGTGATGCACTGAGCCCCACGAGTTAATGCGTAGACCTAAGCAGCCAGCCTCTACTAATCTGCTATGGTTTATATTCAGATGTTATGGCAGTTCCTTATTACCCTTTCAACTGAGCCTGCAAGAAGTCTTTTTACTTATATTTGGAAATTTATGAGGGGAAACCTTTTAGAAAGTACACTACAATGAAGGCGGCGACTGTAAGCTATAGTTTACAAAGGCGTGGTCTTCAAAAAGGATTTTTTAGCACCACGAGATGTTCAAAACTTCAGCCTCTTAAGGCTACAATTGTTAGTTTGCATGAAAAACTCTAAATTGACCAGATGAGTTTCAAAAAAATGGGAATACACACATAGATTGTAGGAAAAGCAAGAAAAGGATTACTGGTGTGGAAAAGACATGATATGAGACGGGAGGAACATTTTGGCAGAATGGAGGAACGATTATAACGACCAATCCAAAGCTGCACAGCTCACTGTGTGCTCAACCTGGTACCGTAAGACTACAGAGAGGTGAGACAGTTGTGCACAAAGATTTTGTCAGCATGCCATCTTCTTTAAGGGGTCTTTCATAACTGGAAGAGGAAGCGAGTTCTGACATGAACAGCATTCCAGACCACAGCTCCAGATTTACAGCCTGGCTGCTGTCTCCTCGCACTGTCACACTCCTTCACATGAGTAACACCTCGCCCTGGCAAACAGCAGCCTGCTGCGTTGACTTAATAAGTGAGACTTTAGCCATTTTCACTCTTGTCACTCTTGCCTGCCTTTTCCTCGCAACTTTTTTTCACCAGCATTTCAGTATTTGAACTGCAGAACATTCAGACTTGATATTAAACACACAAAGGAACTTGTGGGTCTGCCTTCCTTTAATGACAATCTTCATACCACAATTACACTTAGGGTGCCAAATGAGTCAAAAACATATCAAAATGAACAGAAAACGTTAGGCCTCTTGTTTTTCCGATGGAACAAGAGATGCAAGGATGCATCTAATTTTAGGAATTAGCATTTCTACCACAATATCCTCAGATTTGTCTGCAGAATTTGCCTGCAAAATTACAGAGAAGGTTAGCAGCATTAAGCTGTTTCTATACTTTGTACCTACTGCTATATAGAAAATGAGCTTTATATTTTTAGCTGTTTGTTTTCCATTACTTTTGTTTTAATGTTCATGCTCGATAAATGGGCTATTACTGTTAACTGCATCCATAAATAAGCCATTCCTCATGATGACTGGGTCTTGAGCTTAATGTCCTTTATCTCTGTACTGAAATATGAAAAAAACCCACTATCATCGTTAGCTGTTATTCTCCTCCTGAAGCAAGAATGTTACCAAACCTTATGACAACCACCCTGAAGGTGGCCACTGGCCGTGGGTTATTAATCGCTAGAGGAGTCTTGGCCAGGCTTACCAACTGCTTTTTGAGTCGTGCTAGAAGCAACTGAAATAACCATCATACTACTACATAACTCATTCTGAAACAACAAAACAGCAGCTTCATCTTTCACCAACATTTTACAGCCTTCTGTTACAGAGTACAAATTAACAGACCTGGAAAATAATTCTTAGCTTAAAGTCTGTTTATTCAAAGTAAGGTAGGGAAAGATTTTTTGTATGTCTTGTGAAAATTAGCATTAGTGAATAAGCCCCTTTCACTCATTCCCACTTACATTGCCACATAAAGCAAGACAGCCTTCCAGAAAAACAGCTCTTTTCCTCTAGTAGCACCCAGTTGCAAAATATTTCCATACCAGAGCTAACACAGCCTGTCTGCCTCTGCCATCATTGTGTGTAGATAATGTATTCATTGTAAGGCAAAAAAAAAAAAATCACACCTCTGACCTGAAAGTGACAGATGGTACACGGGTGCATGTCTGTGGGTGGAAATTAAGAGAAAAGGAGAGGTGGTGCGTGCACTGAAAGGAGTGTCGTGTTTGTCTGAGGTGCTACAAGGAATGCACCTTCCTAAGAAAAAAAGAAAAATCTTATTTACTTGATGTGCTGCTGTGGACCTGTGCCATATGAGCCTGACAGTAAACCCAATTATATTCATGTCTAAATCTTCTGAGTGGCTGAATCTTTTTCTCTAAGACAAAGCGCTTGATCCACTTTCCCATAGGCTGTTCTTTTATTCCCTAAATTCCTTCTTTATAGAGGCTCCTCTTTTGATATGTGCAAAACACACCAGCTAGTTCTCGCCTCCGTACAGACAAAACTTTGTTGTGAATACAGTTTCGGAGCCTCCTTCAGAGGGAATCTTTTGCGGTGTGCCATAGATTACTGCTGACCTTCATTCATATGCTAATGATGATTCTTGGTGTAGATTTTTTCTTTTTACAGGCAGGCAGCGCTGAGATCATCCAGGGTTGCATCACATGTCAACACTTGTATCCTGCTGAGGTGTCCTGGCATCGTAGCCTGTTCCTAATGCCACTTCCACTTCGGTATGTTGGCTTGAAATCCAAAATCTTTTCTATGTAGTGCTTGTTTTCCTGTCTTATTGCTTCTGTTTAAAAGAAAAACTGATCAAATGCCCCCGAGGAAGGACGCTGTAAGATAATTACCCAATTAAGCTTGAAACACTTGCAATCCTAAGACAAGTCCCTAAAAGTAAGCGAAAGGCCTTTCAGGAAAGCTCTTCAGCCCTTAAGCTGCCACCTAAATATTACAATCTACACCAATCAGCCACAACATTAAAACCACCTGCCTCTTTGTGTAGGTCCCCCATTCTGTCACCTAAACTGGGGTTTCTCAAACCTTCAGGAGCAGGAAGCCCTTGTACAGAAGAAAATTTTCAAAGGCCCCTACATAAAAGTAGAGCCTGATTTATTGGCAAGCCGATATCTCTTGTTATTACCATTTATAACAACCAATAAATAGATATTTAAAAAGTAATGAATGACACTAGAAACACCGTTGTTATGACTGTTGAGGTTGCATAGTTTGTTCTCCGATATAGGCAGAGGCAGGCAGATTGTAAACCATTAAAAAAAATAACAACACATGACAGATGTTAGGGAAATCTGTTCGTTGTTTGTGTTTCTGAAAAAAAATCTCAGCTGACATATTGGTACATCCTATTTTTAAAATACCACAGAAAATATCATCAAATATCATGAATCATGTTAAAACTTCTATATCAGTTGGTGCTCTACATAAAAGCCTTTAACATTCTTCAACCTAAATACTTCAGACACATCGTGTCACATTAAATGTCTGCCCTTCTCTTGGCAAGCTCACTCTAGAAAAATAGATCTTCAGTCTTAATTTCAGGTTTCTACTAGCCCAAAGAAAACCTGGCTAGAAGTTAACAACCCACAACATTTACCGGAGATCTGTAGTCATTCTCTGTCAATATTATGGTATCATCTGTTATCTGGCCTTGAATGAACCTCAGTTTGACTGCTGTTGTGCTTCACAGGCAATCAACAGATTGTTATGTCGCTGATAACCTGCAGTTGGACTGACCGTGCCTGGTAGAAAGACTTTAACGTAGCCCAACAATGTACAGGTTAACATAACATTTCAAAATCCTCCCCATGAATGCCAGGGCCCAAGGATTTCCATTGCATTGAAACAGTATGATCAATGGCATTTATTTCACCTGTCATTAGTTTTAATTTTCACTGTAGTTAGTATTGTTTAGCTGTGATCATCCTCATCTTAATGTTTGCCCCACCTCTGCAGCAGATACCGTCATCTGACTCACACAACTCATAAAATCATCCAGGAATGAACCCAGATGCCTCAAGTTTCTCCTTCATCACCTGATCTGTCTTTAGAGCTACCATCTTCCATAAATCTGTCCACGTACAGACACCAGACAAGACAAATCACTGTGAAAAACCAAAAAACCCAGCAGCTCTGTAACAAGGTTTCTGGCATAATGCAGAAACCAAACGCCACATCGTTCTGACATGACTTGACAGCAGTCGAGTAATATTATATTACACCTGCACTCACATCTAAGCTTTGGAGTTAGGAATTCGGGTTAAGCAATGCTAAACTGTATACCTAATTCACAGCATATTAAATGTGATGCTTGACATGTTATTCTTTTAAAGAACAGTTCTGGAGTTAAGGAAATGTTGGTCTCAAATGTTATTGTGAACAGTCTCATGTTAATGCTAAAGGTAATGACATTGCAGTTAGCATAGCTTAGGACAGGAACAAAGGGAAAACAGCTAGCATGACTCTGCCCATCCACAGTTCACTTACCAGCATCACTTAAGCTCACTGATTAAAACATTACATCTGTTCATTTGTTTACTCTGTACACTGTGCATTTATTAAATTATCACTTTTATATTTAAAAACTGCAGAAAACCTGATGAAAAACAAGATATCGCTTAGCATATCTCATAGCCTACTCTTATAGACCTTACATAACATTGATTGTAATTACTGGGATTTACAGGTGCTTGTAGGAAGATTTTGTACATGAGAGTCAGACTAGCTGTTTTCACTAAATGCATTAAGCTAAGCTAAGCAAACTACCTGCTTATTGCAGCTTCATATTTGAACTTGTTATATTTTTCCGCTTGGGAAAAATATGACAAGTTGGTGAGTGTTGGAGGTTACTGGCTGCATCCAGGAGAAATTGGTGGATAAGAGGCTGCTGCACCATGATTGCTTTGGTTGCTAGCATATTGCCATGGTCACCCATAGTTTATGTGGGAGACAACACTTGCAGTTTACTTTATGAACTACAGTAAAAGTTGAAAAAATACAACACAAACTGGAAACAGAACAGTCACCTTCAAAGTAAACTGCCATCAACCTTCAAAACCAGTCAGGAAATTCACATTTTTCCCTTGCAACAAGTGGTTGCCAGATAGTTGGGGACTGGTTTCCACACACATGTGACCGGGGACTTAGAAACACTTGACTCAAATGAACAGAGGGCTTAAAAAGAAGTTAAAAAAATAAACAGTCTGCCTCCCAGGAGTGAATCCTCTCTATTTGTGTTATCTATGGCTCAGTCTCAATATCAGCTTTGACTGACACACCACTCCTGAGCTCAGTTCTGGCCAAAACATGACACCTGGATACTGAATGCCTGCCGGCACACCTGCTGCTCCACTGCAACTAAACACAACAAAACTATAAATCCTCACACTGCAAATACAAACATGCACACTCACAGCATAGATGTGCAAATGCATGCTTGTGTGCACAATATCGCACACCCACACATAAGGAGTGACACACAATAATGGACACTTTTCTTTTACAACAGTAATTAAAGGACAAGTCAGTACAAAAATAAATTAGCTATAGTGTAATTCAGACAGTATTTTTGTGCTACGATTTTAGGCTGAGGTTTAATTTCCAAATAATACTCACAGGGGAGGAACTGGTCTATTTTTAGAAAGTCAGAAATACATAAATAATTCCACGAACCAAGGATTACCAATGAATTCAATTAAGACTTTTAGGCCCAAAAAAACATTTAACAGGAACTTTGCGACTTTGGCATCTCTTTCTTTCTTTCTTTTGTTTTTTTAAATGGGTCTTTGTATGGTGTGGAGGCCCGCAAGGGCAAGATAAGCTCACGGCTGACCTTAATAAATACTTAATCACTCTTCATTTTGTTCATTCATGGTGGCGAATTAAGTGACACAATGCAAACATGTTAAACAACAGGAATGGCATTCTAAATATTCAATCCAAGGTCTCTTTAAAATGCAAGTTACCATGGAGCTGTCCAAAGCAAATGACTGGGGAGGAAGGCAAGATGACAGCCCAGCCCCCCTTACTCTAAATCAAACACACACACACACACACACACACACACACACACACACCACTACCACAGAAAATAACTGCAGTGGCTTCTCTCCTGCTTTTGGATTCCTCTGGCCACAGCTGTGGAAAAGTTCAGTTGGGAAAGCTGAACAAAATGGGGAAAATATGAGATTTGGGTGAACGGGTGCATGGAAACTAACATCTACAAGAGCCCTGACTTTATTTTTTAACTAAAAGACCAGAGAAGAAAGAGCTGTAAAGTTGGAGCTATGCTAAGCCGACAGAGGAGCGGCCTCACGGATCACACACTATTTCTAGCAGTCCGGCACACTGACAGTCAACACCACCCTGCACACATGGCACATCATCGTCTTACTATGGTAAACACTGTCAGAGACACACACACGCACATTTCACAGGCAGGCATGCTGGAACACATGCGCCGCAACATAGGAAACTACCACAGGAGGCAAAAAATAGAGGAGAAATTAAAAGGCATGGGCATGTTTTTGATCCATAGAGCACATCCTGTGCTGCTAAATGCCAATAAAAGCTTACCACACAGACACTTTCTGATTAATCTGCCATTTGATTGCATGAGGGGTGATGACAACACGTGTCACCCGGTAACAGTCGTTTTATGATACAGATGTTTTCTCTGTCATCTAAGCACAATCAGAAAATCATTGGATATGTTCATAATCAGATAATTAAATGTCATTCCAGTCAACAGACACACACAAATCCCACCACCAACACCACTAACAATGCTCTACCAGGAGTGAGTTAGTTGTTACTGAACTACGCTGTGAGTAATCCGACCTACGGCCTGATGTGCTATTAATCTGGTGTTAAAATGCACCTAAGTTAGTGTGAAGGATAAAAGCCCGCCACCGATTAGAGTCTTAAAAAATAAAAAGGAAAGCAAGAGGTCTGAGGTGTCTCGTCCCTTTGCTTTGCATCCAGAAGAGGAGGAGTGCGGGGTGGACCGCCACCAGAAGGAGTGTACTATGAGTGGAGGAGGATGATAATTATCAGAAGGGAGGAAGGAAGGTGAGAGTTGTCTGTTTTAGAGGATCCACGGGAGTTGAGGCCATGCCGTGTAGCCGTCCTACCTGGCTGCTGCTGCTGCTGGTGCTGTTGTGACTTGGCCTTGACAGATTTACCCGCTCGGCTGGATGTCTGGGTCCCCGGTTTACAGCTTCCTGGGTTAACCTGAGGACAGGACCGGTCCTGGCTCTGGCCTCCACCACGGGGCAAAGATGAGCCTTCAATGCGCTGCTTCATTTCAGAAGACAGCATGCGGCCTTTGTGCATCCACTCTTGCATCTTGTTGACAGTGACACCATGACCTTTGTTGGCCGAGTTGGCCAACTGTGTCTGGAGTTCAGTCAGCTCCTGCTTGTTGTCGTGACCCTGATGTGTTGCCGTCTCGGTGTTGCTGTCTGAGGAACTTGTGATGCTGTTGATGGAGCCACTGCTCTCATTCAGCTTCCCGCCCCGTTCTTCTTCAATGCCATCATCTTGCAGCAGCTCCTCATTGCTGACGGCACTGCAGAAAACCCCAGACAGCTCACCCGCTCCTGTGCCTCCTTCACCTCGTTCAGCTTCTTGATCATCACAGATTTCAGCACTTTGCGTTCCACAAGCCTGAACACTCTCTGAGAAGGCGTCCTGGTACCTAATCTCTCCATCGCTTGTAGAGCGTGACAAAGTAGGTTTTTTGGTGAAAGACAAGTTTGCCATGCTCTTACTCTTCAGCCTGCCTTTAAGTCCTACCTCTACAATCCCAGTGAGACAAAGCAGCAGTGAGTCGGTGTCTGACACCTGCTGAGGGCTTTGGTCCTCTCCTGACGACCAGGAGTCACTGTCCCTGTTTTTCAAAGACAACCTGGAGCACAGGCTGTCCCTGGACGGGCTGCTACAGGATGAGGTAGCCTGCTGCTCGGTTAAACCACCGATCTGCTGGACATCCATGTTGATATCATTCATAGCATTGATAAGAAGGTAATAAGCCTCTTTCAGCTGGTTCCTAAGCCTGTCTGTTTCCTGGGCACTGTTACTATCACCAGCCTGTCCTTTATCCTGACCAGGCTGGGTGAGCTCTACAGTCTCTGCTCTCTCACCGTCAGTCATTGGTCTGATTGTTTCGTAGAAGGGCAGAATTTCATTATCGTAGTAATCGTCATCTTCGCTGTCTAAAGGGTATGTGAGTGAGGGCTCTGTGGCGCACAGGGATGCCATGTTCACGTCGCATATTTCTAACTCAGTGGGGAAAAAAGTGGGACTCAGTGGACCACCTCTAACGTCCCCGGCATAGTCAGGATCGTAGCTCTCAATATTTCTGATTACGGCGTTTTCTTCGGTGTTCTTTAACATGCGGTTTGGGCACACGCGTGCGTAATTTCGTGCGTTTGTCTCCAAAGTCGGTCTGCTGTCAAAACTCCAGTTGGCATTGCTTTCACGCACGGCCAAAACAGTCCCTACCATGTGCCGGGAGCACCCTCTGTCTTTGGGCTCTCTAACCTCGCCATCAGCTCCTTTAAACCGGGCCTCTGATGGTCTCCCATCCCCTACATGCGCCTGTACCTGCGTTCTGCTTAAAACTGGATTTGAACTGTCCCCAAACCCGATTGAATCTCCGACCGAAATGCAGTGTTTTCTCTGCACATGCGGTCCAGGGAGTGGAACACCCGCGGTGACTCTGTCAGCGGACCTGTGCCCCGGTTTTCTCCTATCACCCTCCCCAAAAGCATCCCCCCCAAACGGTAAGTCTCTTTGAAGTGGGACCCCCAGGAGCTCCTCATTAACCCGAACCCTGCCCCCGCGGCTTCGCTCTCGGGGACGTGAGCCGGCCAACTGCGCTGCGCGACTCTGCGCTACTGCTATAACCCCGTCTGTCTGCACCACAGCGCCGTCAATATAATTCTCGTACGTACTCATTCTCTCTGGCATGCAATCCAGATCTGCGAACAAGACTATGGAGCGAGCCTCATCGGAGTCTCGCTGCGTTTGCAAAACTTTTTCTTTACCTTCTCGGCCCCCATTCACCGCAGCGGCAGCAGCAGCAGAAGAGCCGTATCCACCGCCGACCGTCGCTCCTTTCCTGGATTTCTTCCCCCGGAGTTTCGCTAGTAAAGTCCTCCGCAGAGGATCAGCCATTCCTTTCCTTTGCCCCCCCACCCCTCCCCCGTCCCCCTCTAGTTAATTCCTCCCGGTTTCTTTTTGCGCAGTTGCTCCAAAAGGAAAGGATCGAGTGGGTTCTCCTTTGCTCGCCGCGGTCAAAGCTCGCCGGGCGGACGGGCTCCTCTCCATTCTCCACTGTCACCTCGGCTCTGTCGACCCACTCACTCCAGGCTCACTTCGCTCAACTGCACCACCTCTCTCTCTCTCCCTCCCTCGCTTGCTGCCACACGCACACACGCACGCACACGCTTTGGCTCTTCCTTTCTCTCTAGCGCCTCACCTCACCCTTTCCTCATGTTTGCGTCTCAAGTATTTGAAGCATTTTTCTTAGCTTTAAGTTCAAGTAGACGAGGCTTACCTTGAACGTGATTTATCCGAAGAAAGTTATATGGATGCTTTTTTGTGGGGTTTTGTGTGTGCGTGTTTTTTGTTTTTGTTTTATCCAGATGGAGTATCCAATCCAAATACACACAAGAGGGGTTCACTGGTGAGTCTAAATTGCCCAGAGGTGTGAAGCTATCTATCTGTCTGTGTTATCTCTGAAACACACTCGCAACCACACCGGCAGACTCCAATCCGGTCCCACTGCATGGCTTTGGATAATGTGAAGCAGGGCATACATTTTGGACTTTTAACTATACTTTATTAAGTTTTAGAGCTTACATTCAAACTCAGAGTTTAAGTAAGTAATAGAAAAACAGAAAAAAATCCTGTCTTTTCAAGGTCTACTTTAGAAAAATGGGGGAAGGGATTTAGCAAGAAAAGAAAATTGTTTTTGATTAACAAAAGATTTATGTTTTCAAATTACAAGACAGTCTGGGCAAAATTCCAGAACATAGTAGTAGAACATAGAAAACACATTGGATATTTGCACTGAGACTACTTGAAGAAAAAAATGTGTCATTTTCATTTTAACCCTCCTGTTATGTTGGTTTCCAGGGACACCAATTATGCTCCTGGGTTAATTTGACCCAGGGCAAATTTACTCATCCAAAAATGTCAGAAACACGGGAATTGATTGTTTTACAATTTTCTTTTATAATTTTTTTTTTTTTTTCGTTTTCTGTAGTGATGCAGATGACATGTGACATCTCTTCTGTTCTGGGTCAATCTGACCAGCAACATAACAGGAGGGTTAATGGCAGCAACGGATGGGGAAGTTGGGACGGGGTAGCAAAAGGCTGGAGAGTAAGAGGTGTTAAAAAAAACAAATGGAGGAGCATATTGCAGCTATGTAGATTAACAGTCCACAGTTCAGTGACTGGGTATAAAAAGAGCATCTCATAGAGGCAGTTTCTCAGAAGTAAAGATGAGTGGAGGCTCAACAATCTGCAAAAAACTGTTTCTACAAAGAATAATGTTCTTTAGATTATAACTGCTTGTATCCTGTGTGCAAGAGACAAGGCCAGAAAATCAGTACTGGACTCTGGTAATCTTTGGGCCTTCAGGCGGCATTGCATTCTTGTGGTTCACATTTATTTTTACCGAATGAGGAAATTTATCTACATTTGATATTTCACCTTTGCTATTTTCAGACAAATATACGGGTTTAAATGACATGTAAATGATTTTACAGTGTTTCAGTTACAGGTTTTCTTGTGAGGAAATGCATTTATGTGGAAAAACAATGGTTTTATACAAATGTATACCACTGACATATTACTGATGCAGTCCTGTATGTTCATTGATAAAAATGCAGTACAATAATAAAAAAAACAGACAAACTGTAAATCTTGGTAAGAGTTGCCATAAACTAAATGTAGTGAAACAAACAAACTCCTTGGAATGAAGCTGCAAATGTGCTTTGCATCTAAACACGAGTATGGCTCCACACATCACAGAACTTCTCCGTTTTGGTAATACATGCGTATAATTGTAGCGTTTTAAGCTTTACGTGCAGAGCCACGGCGCGGGTGATGGGGTGTGAAGCGCAGCTCTCGGGAGCTCCTGCCTCTCTGCTAAAATTCAACACATATTTGTCCCCAAAATGTGAATTAAATTCAGTTGGAGAGCAGTGAGCCAGGACTTCAAATTACCGCCTTCGCTGGTAGCTGTGAAGGCATTTCAGCAAACAGCAGGGAAAACAACAACTTTCATCTCATGGGAAAAATGTGCTTGACACTCTGCGAAGAGAGAGGGAAAAGGGAAAAACACTAAGCTTAAGAAGATGGCGATGAGGTAGCCACACAGTGTTACTCTTTAAAAATGAGCAGGATCGCGTGTGTAATGGGGAACTTGTCTTTTCATTGCTTTATCTTTACTTTTACACACACAATCCCTTTTTTTTATCCTCAAAATGATACCAACGTAAATAGCCTGGCCTGCCTGATGATGAATCACTGCCGATTACTGGACTGACACCTTTATCTGAAGTGTATCTTCTGTAATCCTCTCCTCTTTGACCTCGCATCTAACCCCTGTCCCTGCTCGCGGGACAACCCGTGTCTTAAAAGCAGCCGAAACAGCAGTGAAAGGAATGAAACATACTTGACTTCAACCTTAAGCCGTTTGTTTGCTGTTGCCTCTACTTGGAATGTGCAAGAGGATGAGCTGCTGAAAAGCTGCAGTGGGTGTATAAGTGCACATGCGCTCTGTATATACCCCTCCCTTTAAGACATGCACATACCCCCTCCTGCACACACACACTGACTGGATCTGAATCCATTGTAAGCCTCTTGGCATCACTGCACCTCTGTTTTCTAAAGTCTACCCATGATTGAGGGCATTTATTGTCAGAGCCATTCATCAGCAGGGCCCCAGCGTCCACACTTTCACGCACCCCTCCACCCACCTCCACTACCCTCACTAAAACATGATAAGCATCTGTTATGGCCCTGCAGGAGCCGCGTAGGCCCTGACGCCTCGGCCTGCCTCCCCGACTGACTGACTAGACCCTGTCTGGGCAGTTATTTACAGGTCAAAACCTGCAGGCTGCATATTGTGTGTTTGTGTTTGAAAGAGAGCTAAAGAGAAAGCAGGAGACAGATGAGGGGGGGTTAGGGATAAGACGCTAGAAGCACAGCAAAGGATGCAGACCTCTGAACTTTAAAGAAGGGCAGGAGTTATTCAGTGGGCTCACTTCAGGGCATGAGCTATCTCTTCTTTATGACAAATTAGTGCAATTTTCATATTTAAAATGTCTCGCATTCTTCGAAATGTGCTTTTGATTCCTTTGTACCAGCAGCAGTGGCTGCCCGTAGGCACAGCAGTGTGAGACTGGAATGCAGAAGATGGTTATCTGTTACTCAGTAACTTAATTAATGATTATTTGGGTCATCATTTGATCTGTACTGAGTCAGAAAATAGTGAAAAGTAGCCGGCATTATTTGGCATGAAAAAGGGATGGAAATATCAAAGTTTTAGCAGTACTTTTAAAGATTTGTTTCAATTTAGTAATGAATTACTATAATATTGGTTACTGTTTCACCTCTAATGACCCGTGCATTGAATATAAAACTTGTGAACTTACAAATTAGACTAAGAAGATATAGCCTTTCAAAAAATTTAACTAGAAAACATTATATAAATAGATCATACTGGATCTCAACGGTCTGGCTACTGGTCTGGATGTCACACTGCCCACCCCTATGCACTCCCTCTAATAATATGACCATATAATAATAAGTGATGCCTGTTTTGATACGTCTCTTCTTGTCTCTGTCTTCTTGTGTTTATACCACGCTCTCTACTTAATCATTAGTTATTATTAAGCTCTGGCTCTCCTCCACAGTGTGTTGTTTTCCTGAGGTTTCTTCCTGTTAAAAGGGATTTTTTCCTTACCACTGTTGCCAAGTGCTTGCTCATAGGGGATCGTCTGGAATGAACAGGGCTATAACGCTCTGCCTGTCTTCACAAACAGTGAAAAAACATACACTGCATTGCATTTTCTGACATAATCAGAAACATAGGCACTGCCATTTAATTAAGGCCATTTCCACCATACAGTTATAAATACTTAGTCTAGCACCAAATCTGTCTCAAATATGAACAGCACCTGCTGTTTCCGTAGCATTTTCTAAATCTACAGCATCCAACTGGTTAAGGAAATGACAGCATTTAGTCTTCCCAGAAAGTAGGGCAGAAAAAAGACAAGCACACTATTGTTTTTTTTTCTTCACTCAATTTGATGACACTGCAGATATGTAGAGCCTTATCCCACCACACTGCTTCACACAATGAATTAAAGCAGATTCAAAGGAACCCAAAATAAAGCACGTGTTATGGGTTGCTCAGCGCGCTGACTCGACGGTGCAGGAGGAATGGAGAACGTTTGTTGACCTTTTTCTGTTCTGCCTCCACCAGTTACTTGTGCCTATTGTGAAGGCAGTAGCAGAACATCTGCTTAGCTGGCCTCTTTTCAGAAGGCCTGGCCAGAGAGCGTACCAGGAAGAAAAGTGAATGTGTAAGTGTGTGTGTGTGCGACAGAGTGAGGAAAATAAAAGGATTGAATGTGCATATATGTGTGTATGTGCACGCACATTTGCGCATGCACGCGAGCGTGTGTTGGGATTCAGAGCTTTGCAGCTGTTGGGGCTCTCCTCCTGATGGCTGCCCATTGTTTCCTCTCTCCGTGTCTCTGGCTCTCTCTCACTCTCTCTGTCCCAGCCTGTTTATGGGCCTTCCCCCTCTTTTTTTTTTTCAGTGCACACCGCAGCTAAATTTATGCCCTTGGACAGAAGCCTTTCTCAGGGTATAAATTAGGCTGGATGCTCCCTGTCAGAGTTGCAGTGCCAAGACGCTGCAGCTTTACGTTTTAGAGAATCACAATATTGTCACAAGCATTCCTTTACAGTTTATTTTACTGCTGAGGAGGACCTCTTATGGTACTTCATTATATCCGCAGCACAGTCTTGTCAAAGTTGTGGGCATATTGCAGCTTTAATCATGTTCGATAAGCAAAACCTTGTGTTCCATAAAACACAAGTTAATTGTTGTCAGGATGGAAAATCCATTTATACACTAATTAGATGCTCTTTTATGAGATAATCAAGAGTAAATTAAAAGGGTCATTTTGCAGTGGAAACAAATAAATAATTCAACTTCTTTGGCTGGGAAAAAGCGCACTTGGGAAATGTTAAACTGCTTGGTATATACTTTAGTTTATAGAACGATCAAACAGAAGACCCTTTAATCTTTGGACTGAGCCAGGTTGCCTGTCCCCTCTTCTCTCCTGAGTCTTTATGCTAAGCTAAGCTAAGAGCTTCATTGTTACCAGACAGTCATTAAGCTGGTTTTAAGCTTGAAATGATGAAAACATCCACAGAAGTGATGCATCTGTGCAATCAAGCTGGGGACAATCATTATGAACTAAAAACTATTAATTACGCTACAATAAAAGGACAGTATCTGTGAACTGGTTGGTGTAAATATAAGCCTTTAGTATCTCCTGATACTTTCTCTGGAACATAGATAAGTTCTTATCAGACATTAACCTGACTGAAACAGTTGAGATATTGACTGAAATACTCTTGGATATATACATATTGAGGAGAGTGAACACACAAGCTGCCTTAAAGATACAATAAACATAATGAAATTGAACTGAATCTAAAAACAAAAAGTTTTGCTAACCTGTCATGTAAGTAGAACACAGTGTCACAACAGACCAGCGCTTTGTGGTTAATACATGTGTTTAAACATACTTTCACAATATTCACACAGAAAAAAAGCACAATCATGAATGAAGAAAAAAAACTGGCTTTGGTCTGATTGGATGAATTAAGGACAAATGGCCAAAATGATAGGATACCCACAGATAGCACCCCCCAAACACACACACACACACACACACACACACACACACACACACACACACACACACACACACACACACACACACACACAAACAGAGAGAGACTGGGGAGACTGGGCTGTCTTTGGTGTCTGCTCCGCATCGTTATCAAGAGACAACTTCTGACATTTATCATGACAAGAGCTCAGTCTTCTTATCTCTGCTACTGTTCTCTATCACTGGAGAAGTGTGAAAGTACGTTCCTGTCCCTGACAGCTTCACGGCCGTCTTGTCATGCTCACTCTGTCAGATCCAGCACAGAATCACTGTATATTATCCAAGCTGTTTTATCTCTCATTCAAGGTTCTACACTTGAGTTAAGATGGTGCTCAGTGTCTTGGAAACTAAATATATTTTCAATTTCTTTAGTCAATCCAATGTGTAGCAGAAAAATAATCTTTCTATAAACTTAAATGACAGCTTTGCTTGTGTATTGTGGCAGTTTATTTGTTTGAGTCTCAACCCATAAAAGAATCCCACGTCTTTTAGTTTTTCAAATGCCGTTGTTGTCCTTCTTTACTCTGCATTTGTCTGTCTGATGACACTGCTCTTCTCTAAAAACCTTCACAGATGTTCTTGGTGGTATAAAGGAATGGAACTTTTTTTTTCAAGCTTCAAACATCTTTTGGAAATATTCGGCTGCAATCAGTGGTCAGTACCACAATGTTACTGTAAACTGCAATATTATGTTACAGTCTGACCACCCCATGCTCACGCTATGAGAAAAGACCCCGTGGTTTATAACAGATAAAGCCTGATCAGAGTAAAGCAGTAATTTTGCTCTTTTATAGTTTTCTCTAAAAGTATATATTTTCAACAATTTAATATTTATCATTAATGTGATCCAAATGTACATTACTGTGTAAATGTTTTGAGCCACACATCTTTTCTTTATACTTTTGTAGGAAATGAGGAATGGTTGCAGGGATTCATGGAAATGGGCAACCATCCATGGATATAAGGCGAAACATCATCTGTACAATTCTAAGAAACTTAGGAGTCAGTAATTGGTATGGCAAGCCTTATTCTTCAGCACAACCTGTCCCACAAAATATTGAAATTTATTTATTTAGTCCTCAGGAATAGTTTTCCTTTTTTTATTTTAAATGACATTATAAATCTCTTCTTTGGATATCGGCCCCCTTTTTGCGCTGTTCTTTATCAGGCTGATCCCACATTCCTTTAATAATGTAGAGGTCTGAGCTCTGGGGAGGCCAATCCATGGCTGATAATGTTCCACTGTGTGTTTTTCTATCCAAGTATGCTTTTTCTACACTGGCAGTGGGTTTGGGATCAATGTCATGGTTACAAATGAAGCTGTTGCCAATCAGACCCTTTCCAGATGGTGTTCCATGGTGGATCAAAATCTGATCCCCAACACCTCTGATTCATTCAACCAACCAAGCATCCATCCATTTTTCTTATCTGCTGCTTATCTGGGGCTGGATCTCTTCCCTCCCTGGAGGAGGACACCCTCCAGTTCCCTAATATAAAGAACCACCACCCTGTTCTACCATATCAGAGGCACCATTTCAGATCTCCATGTGACAAACCCACAAGAGCCTGAAAGAACTGAGGGTGAATCTCATTGTGGAAAGGACCATAATCCAACACAACGTTCTGTGTTTATTTGTCAGTTTTATTTGATCACAACACTGTTTTTGGTTCTTCAGGTTCAGCACCTGAATCCTTCCGCTTTTCAGCTGGACTCCAGCACACACACCTCTCTCTGGACTCCAGCTTCACAATATTATAAGGGAGAAACCTCATTAGTTAATTCTGTGCACCTGTCCCTCCAACCTCCCTGACACTGCCCCTTGAGCTCACTATACCACCCCTCCCTAGCAGCTGAGCCAGGGACCACACCTCCGCCACACTCATCCACTCCAGAGACCCACCAAGGAATTGTTTAACTGCTTTTGTGACCTCCCTCCCAGTGATGGGGCAAGTCATCTCCCTCATTCCTGTTGCTTTCTCTACAGAAGGTAATCAATGGGATTGAGAAGATCCTTGAAGTATTCCTTCTGTCGTCCATCTGTATCCTCAGCTAAAGTCAACAGGAGACCACTCCCACTGTACACAGTGTGAATAGAGCACTGCTTTCACCTTCCAAGTCACCTGACCATTTGACAGAATCACTTCGAGGCTGACTGAAAGTCTTGTTCTGTGCCCTCATCCAACTCCTCAAACACCTGAGTTTTTGTTTCAGCTACTGCCAGAGCTGTACTTAGTACCTGTCAGCTGCCTTGGAGTCCCACAGACTTCTTCAGCTTGATGGTTCCGTCCACCTCCAGTTTCCAAAATCTGGTTTGGGGATTACAACCATGGCAGGCACCAACCATCCTTTAACCATAGCTGTGCACAGCCACCTAAGCAATCAAGGTGTAGAAGACGGCCCATTCAGACTTGGTGTCCCAAACCTCCTTTGGAATGCTTAGAAAGGTCTGCTGGAGGTAGAAGCTGAAATTCTCATGAACTGGAGCCAAGGCCAGATGTTCCCAGTGCACCCTGACTACATGTTTTGACATGCTGAGCCTGTCATGTATCCTGATCAAACATGTTGCCTCTTCAGATTATGCCCAACCAGCTCCATGGGCTAAGGACTATTCATCAGGTCCTCTGCCTTGTGCTCCCTCCCCAGGCCTTACGCCAGAGTGGAGCAAAGCCTGGACTCTTACATAGGACCAATTTTCCTTGGAAGACTGGAAGACAAGTCGATTACATAGCACCTGGGATCACAGGGTTAAACAAATGCCGCCACTATGGTAAGGTGGTGGTTCATAGAAGTAATCCTGACCTCCTCTGTACATAGTGATGGTGATTTGAACCAAAATGTAAAATTTAAGATTCATTACTCCATAAGACCTGTTGCCATGATTTCTAGTTCTTTTGTGATCTGGCATACCTCAGCCCTTTTCTCCCCTTCACTAAGAATGGCCACCCTGTCACTGAGTCCAATTCTGAAGAGTCTTTGGCAAACAGTAGATGAATCAACAGGAGGCCTTGCTGCATCTGTTGGGTTCTATCTCAGGTGTTTGGTGGATTTTTCCCCTTTCTTAAGGACTTGACTTTGACAAACTATTCATGCGCTGTAGATAGATTTTCTTAATGCCTACCGCTTCTTCTTCTGTCTTCCACTTCACTTCACTTTAGTTTCCTAATTTTTTAAAGACATACTGCAGACCATGCAGGTTTTTGCCCATAAAGAAATGAGGGGTGGCTCACGGTTTTTGCACAGGACTTTACTTCAGATCAAGGCAGAAAATTGTATTTGTTTCCCAAGTCTTAGGAGATTTTCTCTTCTGCTGAACATCTGTTTGACACAATTGGCCACACCAGATTGTTGGTGTGAAAAGCAGCTGTTTGCCTCTAGAAAACATCCAGGGATGAGTGGAGATTTTAGGGACGTTGGTGAGTGTGTTGACCAGCATGGTGTGGAGAGTGTAAATAAAACCATAAAGTCTGCCACTATAGCAGCATGACACCGTGGATGGAAAAGTGAGTCAGTCCACAGCTTTGGTCAACTGTGAAATATCTCAACAAGTAATGGAAGGATTGCAATAAATTTCTCTAGACATTTACAACTCCTAAAAGGAAATTTACTTTCCCTCTGTTATCACGAGCAGTCACAACTAATGGATAAACTATTATAAAATATTTTAGACCATGCAGCTACAATATCAGTTAGCCTGAGTTGTCTTTTATTGCGTGTCTGTGAAAAAGCAACCACCGCGCACCGTGCTATCATGCCAATCATAAGATGATGAACCTGGTATATATATATTGTACATGTGAAGTTGCATTTAGCTGCTGTTAGGTGTATTTTTTCTCTCATTGGCTCCAATTTCCCAGCAGCACCAGACAGCAGCCATGGTTACATTTACATACAAGCTGCTACATTGTGCTGACAGTGTGAAAATGTCATAAGTCAGGTAGCAGCAGCTGCTGGGAGCCAGCTTAGTAAAGGCCCCTGAATACTCAGTGGTCATGATGAGGTCTTGACCTTCCAGTAAATGTGTCAAGAGTGATCTAAGGTTAGAGTGACACACACTCCACAATGAGCAGACTGATCCAGGGAACAGCCGTAACTGGAAATCTCTTGCAATTTAACTTTAAATTAGTGCTGTTTTATTCCTTCAAATGACCACAAAATGTTATATTCTTAAAATGCGATTTAGATATTGAGAATTTTAAGTGAAGTTTTGCTGTATTCATTCTGTTTTTGTTAAAAGTGTGTAACATAACACTAATATGTTCTCTTTCTTTAAAGATAAGAGGATAAGGTTAGCCATGTGTGACTTCTGGCGGGATGAAAAATGCTTTCCTGTGGTAAAATGATCTCTATAAGACAAAGAGGCTCAAGTCAAAGAATGCTGTGGATATCATATCAAAGACAGAAACAATTCAACAGCATCAAAAAAACCTCACAAAAACTAAGCTGGAATTGTATTTCTAAAGGCAACGCGTTGCAAAACATCCATCTCCTGGGAAATTTCCAGCTACTAGACTGACAATGAGATGAATAATTCTTAAACACTGATGGATATGACCTCGCTGGTCTTTGCTCATTCAGTCAGTACAGAGAGGGGTTATTTGTGCGTAAATACAGCAGATAAAAATCAGTTCATCGCTGCTGTTCTGCAGGCCCTGGTACACATTTCAGACAAGGCCAGGCACATACCTGGAGGCTGGAATTTTATCAGAAGCATATTCACCACTATTTCATGTCAACCCATGATGACAGATAGACCAGGAATTCCTCTGATCACTAAACTGTTGCAAAGTGGAAACTTTTTTCCCCCAATTCTCGGAAAACCATTATATTTACTCCGATGGCCACAGGAACCTAAAAAATGGATTGTGAGTTTTACAGTCTGTTGCTTTGATAACACAAATCTAAAAAACTTAATGGCTAAAAAATAAACATAAGCTATTCAATAAATAAACAGACTTTGCAACTTAAAAGTTAAATGACTCTTTTCAATAAACAATTTTATTGCCTCAATGGTTTATGTTGCCCAGAAAGCTATAAATATACCGTAACACTGAATTCAGAGAATTGCTGGAAGAAATAAAAGATCCACAAAGAAATACATGTTCCAATACTCGACGTAGTCTAAATAAACATATAGGAGATTATTTCCTGTTGTAGTCCCTGGTACATGACACTGAATCAACAGTTTGAATGGAACAAACATCTCAAGAAAACTGAGACGACACAAACTTCCAAATCAAAGATTACCACTCCCTTTTTGACAGACACGACATATATACACAGCTCCTGATTGTAATTTGAGTAGCCAGCATTTATGCAGTCACACAGCTGACCTCACCATAAACATGGATGGAGTTTCAGTGTAGCATAAAGGCGACATCTAGTGGCCATAAGCAGGAACAACGGGGGAATGGTGCGATTTCAGATTTCAAAGAACAACACACAATCATATTTCGGTGGTGAATGGGCAGTGAGTATACAACACAAAACAAAGTACAGACCAAGTTACCCACCACAGCCAAACATCACTGTTATTATACTTAATTAAATTTATAAAACAGGAAGTAAACACACTTACAGGTCAACACGTTTTGGCCTTCAGGCCTAATGGCTATGACTAAAAACGATCCTGGTGAATAATTGAAGTCCAGCAGAGTCAAACAAGAACAATCTCACAACGTTAATTGTTTGGAAATGATCACTTTTGTACAGCTGTGATATCCTTTATCATTGTGCCTTTAAAATACCCCCCTTAGCTTGTTATTAAGTCCAAAATCACAGCTGTTAGCCTTTAGCCTTTGCAACGGGGCCATCAAATGATGTTTTTTGATATTACATGATATACAGTGCTTAAAAGATTTATTAGACCACTACCCAGTGTAAGGCTTATACCACAGCTCCCCCAAATGAACGATATTGGAATTACCAAAATCATTTTATGTTTCTGTAACAGGTAATCCATCTTTATTCTGAATTATATTTTTAGTGCTAAATACATAACTATTTTTCCAGCAAATTTCAAACTGTTTTACTGAAAAGCAGAAAAAACCCAGTAAATTATTATTTTTGATTAAGATGCCACCTCAAAGTTATTTACCTGCACTCCTGAACAGAAACAATGGTGTTAGTGGTTTATAATTTGGGCCTAGTAGCGGGATTGATCATTTCTGACCTGTTATTGTAGTTCAGTGTGCTGGCTCAGATTTGGGTATAAAAGTGTGAATTCAGTTTGTCATTTACCTAAAAAACTACAACAAGTTTGAGCTTTAAACAAGTTTTTGACAGATGTTCTTGTGCTTATGGCAGCTGGTCTGATAAATTTAAGCACTGTTAACAATGTTGCAAACTGAATCAAATTAAAAAATTCTTATGTGCTCACAGTCTTGAAAAAACAAACTACTGCTTCAAATTATAACATGTACATACAGATAAAACAACGCTCTATGATTGCATGCTCTAATGCAGTGAATGCTCCCTGCTGATGGAAAAGATTTAAATTGCAGACAATTTCCTGGGTGCAGAAAGTTTGGTCCTCACTCAATCTTTTGCCTGAGGATCCTTTTCTCTTCTTCAACAAAGTTCTTGTCAGACGTGGCTTGTCCAAAGTCCCTCTTCCTCTTCTCCTTCTGCTGGAAGGTCTCCACTCGCCGTTTCTTGGCAGACAGCCCTGGCTTCTCTGACTCCTCATCTGATCAGCAGATGACGAGTTGGATGGATTTGGGATTTTGTAGAGGGACGGCGAGTAAAACATAATCTTTATTATTATTTCTCAACAGCACATTGTTTAAATAAACAAATCCACATTTTCCAAGCAGGTGCAAAGCAGAAAGCAGAGCAAACGCCCTCATTATTTTACTGTATTGCACTCATTCGTTACATATAGTTGGATGGAAATACGTAGGTGGAATGGTGCAGCTGATATTATGCTTCGCATCTTTGGGTATTGATTAAAGACACAAAGACTGGCCTGAAACAGATGTTTACATTTATAATCTGATACTTTTATTTAGTTTTTGGTATTATTTATTTCACATTTTTGTGGCAGCAAATCAAATAAATCTTTGTTAACAACTTCCAGCTCTTCTCTGAAGAAATCCAAAAATCCTCACACACAACTTTATCAACATATTGAAAACATTAACACGATGTTCACCTCTGGTATCTACTGTATTGCCCTTGTTTCATTTCCATGTAGTTCTTTTGCTTATCACAAGTTCATACTTTCTTGCTAATTTACCAAATTATCAAATAACATAGGATTAAATACACATCAAAATTTATTGGGATTTTAAAGCCTGTGGGTATTGCACAACGGTATAAAAGAGCTGTGATGAGGAGAATGAAACTGAAACTCACCAGAGTCTGAGGGTTGCTCTTCTTCAGGTAGAAAACGAGCTTTGCCTGTATAAGCTTGCGGTGCGTCTTCGCCGTTGTCCTCGTACACATTGGACCACTTTATAGCCATGTCCATTCCAGGGGGAGGTCCTTTCTTCTTCTCTGGCTCTGCAGTGTAACTTTCAGGCGGGGGCACGGCATTTGTCTTCCATGGCTTAAATTCTCTGGCAGCCTTCAAGGAAAAAAAAGTGGAAAATTGGTTTAGAGAAAGTCAAACAGCAAAGGTGATCATAGCTAGTCTCCATAAAAGATGCAAGACAGTAAATTCTCTTTAAAATAAACAAGAAATATAACTATTATAATATGTGAATCACTCAATCACTTTATAATGTTCACAGTAGATATATATTGACTTGTTAACACTGAGGTTATGGCTTGTGGTGTTGCTGTACTGCACTACGTTATAATGAAAAGTCTTCCTAACATCGTTTCTATTGGCCTCATTCACTTGCAAAGAGAGAAGAGAGAAAAACATCTTTCATGCACCAGAATGACATCACACATGTGCAAGACTGTGGAAAAGTCTCAAGCTACACCTCAATTCTTTAGATGTTGCAAAAGATTTACAGCGATTTATTGGAACATGTGTAAACACAAATGAAAATATGGCATGCAAGTCAAAAATGATGCTGAAAAGCATCAATATTAGACAACTTTAGCTTCCTTTTAAATTCTTTAAGTAGCCTAAAGGGATAGTTTTTCAGGTTTCTTGAAGTCCACATCAAAACACAATGCTTATGACTGTAAATGACTGTAGACAGTCACCATTGTACCTCTCTCCTGACCACCTCCAATTTAAACCAAGATTTTCAAATCTTTCATCCCTCCCTGTTTTTCAGTCCAGTTCTTGTGTAATCTGGCAAACCTCAACCTTTTCTCCTCCTTTCCTTCATTAAGAATGGCTTCTTGACAGCAACCCTTCCACCGAGACCATTTCTGATGAGGCTTTGGCAAACAGTAGATGGACCAACTACAGGGCCAGATTTATCTCTCAGGTCTTGTGTCAGGCCCTTGCTGGATTTGTTTTCCTACTTCTTAAGAACACGATTTTCAGATACAGTTCATCAGCTGTAGATAATGCCTTTCTTTTTTGTTTTGTTAGACTTGCCACTTATTTGAGTGGCCTCAGCTTCCACGGAGTTTTTAACAACACTCTGCACACCATGCCATCACATTTTTAGCTCTTTGGTAATCACCTTATTGGTGCAAAGACACTATTTTATACTGTCAACCTGTGCACTCTTTGGCATTTTCATAGGGTCATCCGAAGAAATTAACAAATAATATGGTTTTTCAACAGGCTGATCGTAACAAAGTGCCTAAAAATTATATTTAAAATCGGTTCTTTGCCAAGTTGTCTGTTAACTGTAGACACAAGATTGGTTCATCCGCTTATGACACACCTTGTTTGGAAGAACTATTGCTGAAGACCACTTAGAAAGGCTCTATGGAAGTAAATTATAAGGAAATGAGTATGGCTCAATACTTCTGCACAGCCTGTACATATGAATATCGTTACAAAAGTCTGATAACGTCTCCAACCAACCATGGCAGCTAGAGCTGCACTCTGTTCATCAGCTAGCAAAGAAACAGCGGCCACTACTGGGCAGCCTGAGCTAGCACAGGTGAAGCCGATAATCTGCTAAATGTGGCTTGTACAGTGTTTACACTCATCTAGCACATCAGAGCGTGCTTGTTGTGGTCATATTAACCGCAGTTCAACATGTATTTGTACCTCCTCCGGGGCTTTGACCGTCAGGCTGTCCCAGTCTATTTGCTTATTCAGCGGGTTATAGAGGAAAGCGGGTTTGGACACGGAGCGAAACAGCTCGTCGGGTTTGGGTAACGGAGCTCCGCCGGCATCTCGCTTGGTTCCCGGTAGAGAGGACCGAGCGCTCCCCTCGGCTTCGGTCCCCGCTTTCTTCTTTCGGCTTCCCTCCTGGTCGTCCGAATCGCTGTCGTTGCTGCTGTCGCTCAAATCGTCGTAGCTCGAGAAGAACCCCAAAGAGCCCGTCTTCTTTTCTTCTGTCATTTTTCTGAGGCTACAAATACTCTATTAAGGAACAAGATATTGCTGTAAAACCCACGCGAAAATGAAGCTAGATCCGCTGAACCTAACTTCTTCAAGATCTACTCCATTTTGAATGAGCCTCCAAAACAGTTGTAAAGCGAGTAGATGGTGTCGTAAAGCCTGTCGTGAAGCCATTTCCTAGCAGGCTGGTTGTAATTTGCAATTCGACCAAAAGAAAATAAATCTTTCCGTCAAAGTATTTCAGTATTTGGAGTTTATTTTAATGTTAAAATTGTTTCTGTATAATATACTCAGCCACAGTTATTATGTAATTAAATACAATTAATGGGCTGTTGTTTAAGCTCCATTTTCCTCTTTTTGACAGAGAATTCCTGCCATCTGCTGGAGACATTTGACAACTGCAGCCTCCGTACTGCTTAAAAAATGGAGGTCTCCAGCTGAGGTGTAGTGCCAGAAAGTGAGCGTGTTCCAAATAGTGAATGTCGATGTTTCTGTTTGGCTTTATTTATTATTATTTATTTATTTAATTAATATAAAAAGGAACAGGATATTCAAAGGGATATATACACAAAATTACCTATTTTGCAAGTATCTTTCTGACTCTGCGTTATTATACCTACTTTGTGTTACAGGGTCAGTCCATTTTAGGACACTTAAGATATCTTTATAAAATATGCAATGCTTGTGTCAATGTCTTGCATTTTCTGTCGTCTCATCTTGCTTGAATAAGACACTTCAAATGTAGATGATTGGCCTCATCAGTGACAACGATGAGGCCGCCTACAGGGAGGAGGTGGATCGTCTGGCTGAGTGGTGCGACACAAACAACCTGCTGCTTAACACCGAGAAGACCAAGGAGCTCATCGTGGACTACAGGAGGAATGCTGACCCACATCCACCCATCCACATTAAGGGGACGGCTGTGGAGCGTGTGAGCAGCTTCAAGTTCCTGGGAGTCCACATCTCTGAGGATCTCATCTGGACGACCAACTGCTCCAAGCTGGTCAAGAAGGCTCACCAGCGCCTCTTCTTCTTGAGGACTCTGAGGAAGAACCACCTGTCCTCAGACATCCTGGTGAACTTCTATCGTTGCACCATCGAGAGCATCCTGACCAACTGTATAACAGTCTGGCACGGGAACTGCTCTGCCTCGGACCGGAAGGCGTTGCAGAGGGTCGTGAAAACTGCCCAGCGCATCGCCGAAGCACCACTTCCTGCCATAAAAGACATCTACAGGAAGCGGTGTCTGAAAAGGGCTGGGAAAATCATCAGAGACCCCAGTCACCCATCACATGGACTCCTCACCCTCCTGCCCTCTGGGAGGCGCTACAGAAGCCTCCGGCCTAAGACCACCAGGTACCGGAACAGCTTCTTCCCCACAGCTGTCAGACTCCTGAACTCTGCCTCCTGACATCTGACCCACGTTAACACATGGACTGAACATACACACACCCACAATGGACAACTGTACCCTCAAACACACAATAATAACATGGATTGAACCACCACTCACAACCACTAGCACTTTATATAGCCTCTGTAGAAATTATCCACATATCTAATTTATCTTAACTGCACTACTGTATAGCTCTGTAAATAATCATTCTGTACATACGATAATTTTTAACCCTACAACTGTTTACAACTTGCATAGTTCCCATTTCTGTATAGCTGTATATCTCAGATTTCTGTAAAGTTATTTATTTCATATTCTGTATAGTTTTTCATATTTATATCCTGTTCATAGCCTGTACATAGCTTGTACTCACTACAGCCTGTACATACCTATAGTTATAGAATATTCACAACATACTTCATACCGTGTACATTATAACATACCATAATAGACCCATTTCTGTAATATACTTACATATCTATATTATTGCTAATATATATTGTAATATATCTATATCACTAAAGCACTTCTGGATGGATGCAAACTGCATTTCGTTGCCCTGTACCTGTGCATGTGCAATGACAATAAAGTTGAATTCTATTCTATTCTATTCTATTCTAGGTGACACTATAAAAAAATGTTTTTACCTGCATATATAAAAGATATGCAAAAGTCAATTTGTCAAAACTGCAGATTCTAACCCCAGTGTTCTTTATTGAAATGTGTTTGACAGATTATAGGCCAACAACTCATTCACAATGGTTTAAATACAACCAATTTTACATACAATATTCAACTATAACTGAGCAAAAGTGATTAAATAGACTGAATTCAAGAACATGTAAGTCCATCTATCTGACCATCTTCATCAGTTCTTACAGTACATATCGTGCACCTGAATGTGTCCTTTTGCTCTCTCTATTATTCTTTCCTATACGATAGTTGCCCTGTGTCTCTCTATTTCATCTCCACCTTTCTCCTTCACTTATTCTCTGGGAAATATTAAATTCTGCCGCTTTTCACAGAGTAAACGTCCGTGTCATAGATATATCTGACAGCTCAGGTGGAGCACACGGTCCATCCAGAGGAGGGTAGCTTTATTGCCAAGCATTCAAAAAAAAAACAAAAACCCTGAAATCTGTGTTACAGCTGACCTGCACCGTTTGCAGTAGAACACGAAACATTATTTACCATCAGGTCCTGACCCGTCTGTGCATTGTTAAGTTATGCAGTAAACGTGTCATGTGCTTAAATGTGCACATCCAAGTTTTCCCCCCACTACATGCCTTCTAATGCTAGATATCTATTAGAATAACTATATATACTACAAGATTGATCATGGCATTCTGACTTTTCCTAGTCAATATATAGCTGTCAGATAGATCAGATTTATGCATTATATATATATATATATATATATATATATATGTGTGTGTGTGTGTGTGTAAAAAATAACATATGTAAAAAAAAAAAATAACAAGCTCACTACATCAAGCCAAACCTCCTGACCCACACTTCAACCACCTAAAAGGTTAAGACCTTCTTGGCCTTTCTTCTGATGTGTTAAGAGCATTTGCAGGCTCTAAAGTCAGCTAGACTTACAGGGGCCAGGCATGACCCCTCTCTGTACAGGTCAAACACCTGCCACACTGCATAAAATAGACAAGGAAACATAAATCTAGCAGATATATTGAGCCAAACCTCCACCAAGGTGGCTCAATCACTGGGAAAAGTATTGTATAGAGTAGGTAATGGATAATAGCTATTGATTAGTAAATAACTGGACACTAATAACTTGAGCTTTTTAACCCTTAACCTTATTAATTTCAATTCAATTGAATTTAACATCAAATAAAAACAACAGTCAGCCCAATGAATATCATACTTTAAGGCAAACACCTTAAAATAATACAGAGAAAGCTGTTTGGTGACAGTGGGAAGAAAGAAACCTCTGGCAGAACCAGGCTAAGGTGAAGACGGTGAAGGTGAAGGTGAAGACATTTTATAAAAGTTTGACCTTATTTGAACTCAGAGAAGGGGTCAGAGGTCAAAAGTAGCGCTACAATTCCCATATACCAACCCCTATCCCTAGACTGTAAAAATAAATATTGGCGCAAGGAAACACAGCTTTATATAGCATTTCTATCACTTTGACCTTCAGATTAATCCACTGACCTTGAAGTAGAGGTCAGAGGTCAAATGTGACATATTTTACATCTTTATATAGTACTTTCAATATGTCGCCAATACACACCGTGCTTGTAAGAGTCATATTTCTAAGTTATAAGGCTTTTTGTCCATTTTTGCCCAATACATGACGTTAGTCTTGAAGACATCAGCACTCTTTGTTTTCTGTCACAAAGATGTTTGGGAAATGTGAGAGAGCTTGGCAGCTGAGGACATTGTGTAAAGTTTGAACCTCCGAGTCCTTTTAGATTGACCTGAAATCTCGGATTTCTCACACAGTCTTCTTTAAAAATCCCAAACAGGTCTGTGAGGCTGTGGATGATATTTGTGGACTCACACTTCCGCAAACTGCCTTTTCCTTTCAAGTCTCTCTGCTCTGAGGCGCTGTAAGAAACTAAATCAATACATGAATAAAAAGCATTTCTCTTTCTTCAAAACAGAGAAAAGAAAAGAGATCATCCAGCTGTTTCCAGATGAATGTATTTTGTTTCCCCGAGTCTAAACAAGACAGGATGTGAGACATTAAGAATTTGACTTTTTTAAAAACAAGTCATTAATTTTTCCATCGTCAGTTTTTTTGCCGAGTGAACGCTTAGTGGTTTCCTCTTACATGTTTACAGTTTTTTTCACAGTAACCCCAGTACTGCTCTCCTATGACGTCATTCTTTGGTCTCCCATGAAAACTGAATGCACTTTGGGTTTTCTTGGCTTTCAAAAAGGATGCAGGTATTCTGAAAGAGAGATGATGAATAATCCAGCAGGATGGATACCCTCCTATGGCTTTTGTAACTTACTCTTCTGCGTCTTCTTTTTGTTTTTGCACAGGGTGCCTGACTGTGCTGTGAGGAATTCCGCATGGAGGCGAGAGGCCACACTTCTCCAAGGCACTGTTTAATCTAGCCATTCATAATATCTCACATGTCTTTACTGCATCCAAAGACTCTTCTATGCCAAGGTGGTTTCCTCAGACAGCACCTAGCAGATGTCCTCTCTTGCTCCTTTTTTCAGCTAGCAGGATGCCTGCTAATTTGAGCTAGCTAATACTTTTCCCCTTTCATTAATCCACATTAGCTGACCACACAACAGATAGCTCTTATGCAGAAGGACTCTGAATTGTTGCATCAGCTGCATGTGTTTTGGTCTACTCGAATGCATGCCTAATAATTGCGAGAATACTTTGGATCTTAGTTGTAGAAATCCTGTTCTCATTTTGGATAATTAACCCACAATCACCTTGTTGATGTTACCAAACAACACCTGGAGGAAGAAAAAAATAAGTAGTTTGGTGATCTGCCCATAAAAGCCAGATGCTTCCTTTTATCTGAAGAGCTTCATTTGTAGTTGGTCGTAGAGCATTATAAAGGAATTCTCTTGAATATTTTCATCGTCATCCTTGAGCTCTGCTTTTGAAATTGTCTTATATCAAACTTGAAGATTTTAATCAGACTGTCAGTGCAGCTAAACACATTGGTGACCTGTGAGCTCTGTTCGTGTACTGGGATGAAGGAGTGACCTTAAAAAGGTCAATGGAAAGAACAGACACGCCAGGATGACTGCCTGTTTACAGCACACATGGTACCTGTGTGAGTGTGTGTGTGGAAGTTACCAGAGAACCAGCGAGTAGTTCTTTTCATGCACTTTTCCATAATCTATGAGATTAATGTTTGTAATGTTCTGAAGGCGAACGTTAGATGTGATATTACCATTTTCATAAGTTTTCTGGTTTTTCATACTGATGAAGATTCAAGATTCGAAGCGTTTATTGTCATGTGTACAAAGAAAAGCATTACTGCATGCCGGTTAATATGTACAAGTAGATAAAATACAAATAGCATGAATAAATAAATGGAGACAAAAGTATTAAACAGATTTATGTGCAAAAGAGCTTAATATGCTGGTTTGATACGAGAGATGACCTGATGTGCAAAAATGATTATTACTGTTAAAACAGGTCAGCCGTTCAAGAGTCTGATAGGGAAGGAGGATTTGTTGAGTCGAGATGAAGACAACTGATACAGCACTAATGTAAACAATTAATAAACAATTAAATAACAGAAAGTTCTTGTTTTTTTTTTTTTGATCAACTTTAGAAATGTGTGATTTTTTTACTGTGGGTTCCCAGGAAAAACAAAAGGTTTCCATGTTATAATAATAGGACCGTCTGTGGAAGTGTTTGTGTAATTTTACACACTGATTTCTTCCAATTTCATCATTTTTAAAATGTGAAAAATGAGACATACTGTTGAAACTACACTTCTTTTATTAAAACATCTCAGGGATTAAATGTGTAGTTAAACTTCTTTACACTGACAGGAAGGAGAATTTCATTTATGATCAAAGTGCTCTGTCCATGGCTCACAGTGAAAAGTGAATTTAACATCCTGGATGTTTTATTTTTGTATCACATAAAAGCATCACTTCTCACTTATGTTATGGAAGCAGCTAGATTGCTAGACTCCTGTCATTTTTTTTGTACACGACAGTGCTGGGATTTATTTTCATTACAGTCTGAATAGCAAAGCTCAGGTTTGGATCCTGTAACGTGTTTTCTATTGAAAACAGATTCTACAGCAATAATAAATAACTAGTGATTGACATGTTCCAAGAAATGCCACACAGCAGTTGAAATACAAACGAAATAATCACAGCATTTTAATTCAAACTCTACCTTTCTTCTATAGAGCAAGACAACAAAAAGGAAAAGCACAAATCTGACAAAGTGGGACCTGTAGAAATGAAATATTCATGCTCACCTTATCTTTGAGCATAACTAGATATATCTATCATCATCTCCTGCTCTTATCTTCTTAATCTGGCTTTTCACTTGAATCCAGCCGTGATACAATTAACTGCAAGAAAGCTGAAGTGGAAATAACATGTGGGGTCATGACAGGTCTTTTTTTCCTTTCTCATTTTTTCCTGGGAGAAGAAAAAGAGGTGCATCTGTTTTAGTTGGAAGTCTAGATCAAACATTCTTGTTAAAACATGTTTTTTTTCTAAATTTATAAACTCTGATTGTGCTTGCGCTGGAAGAGTTTGCATGCACAGACTACTTCTCGAACATCCTGAGTGTATTCTCTGCTCTCCTCACTCTTTGCTTTTGTCCCTTTTCTTTATCATACCAAGCAAAAAACAACGACTCACACCTTCCACCATTATGTATTTTCTCTGGTTACATCTTTGCACAGTCGGTGGAGATTTCAAACTTGAGAGGTGGCATTCTCCGACTCATTTCATAAACTCGAAGCTCTGTTAGCAGCGGGGTCCGTAGGGGCCCGTAAATGGGGTCCGGAACAGGATCCAACTAAACGCGAAGAGAGTGGAGGAAAGTGAGGGAATAAAAGAGAAAGGAGAAAATCGTAGGGAGAAGGTGTGGGAGATCTGGGTCAAAAGGACAGTTTGCAGGCGTGTGAGGG
Organism: Perissodus microlepis; assembly: GCF_051167445.1. Taxonomy (NCBI): domain Eukaryota; kingdom Metazoa; phylum Chordata; class Actinopteri; order Cichliformes; family Cichlidae; genus Perissodus; species Perissodus microlepis. The sequence goes on from NC_140477.1 coordinate 31,242,671, forward strand.
TGGGCGCTGGGGTCGATCATCCCCATCACATGTTCTACAGTGTCCTGCAGCGTGGATGGCTGTGGGCTAAACACTCACAGCACACTCGACCTCATGCCCTTCCTGATGGTTTGATTTTCACCGCTCTCCCGCCTCTAAAACCCTAAAACCTCCAGAACATGCCCACACACACAGACACACACCTACACACAGAAGGATGCGCGGACCTACAGACTTTCTCTACTGTACTCTGAGGTGTTTTCAAAAGCACAAGTTTACGAGGGACAATTAGTGAGTTCTGTTTTTTTTTCCACTGCCTTACAGCTTAGGTTAGATGTCAGAATGATAAATGTTACCTATGAGGTAACCGCACTGTCAGCTTTTGATTACAGGGCTTCATTGTTTCTGTGTTCAGCTGCTTCAAACCATGAAGCAAAATGTAGATCTCAACATTTCAGCTGCATTCTTGTTATAAGAGAAATGTTCCCCAAAGTTGTTTGCAATTCATTCCAGTTTTACATTTACAGAGGATCAGCATGTAAGCTGCAGTGCATCGCATTTGCATATTTTGGTCCAGTTGTGTGGCCTCAATTTTTTTATTTAATTAATTAATTTTTTTTTACAGAAAACATGACCCTGCAGTGAATCGTTTCCTTTTCCAGATGTTAAGTTAAGATATTTTGCTAAAAAACTAAGCTGAATGATAGCCTGGGATTTTTCACTGACATGGATATATTAGCACGTCAACAAATACTGGTCAAAACCTAGTTTTTCTGCTCGTAAGAGCCAGGAAAGGCCTAGGGTGGAACAAAAATAAACATGCAAGAGTTTTTATTTTTGTTTTTGGGGATGATTTTGCGGGGGAGATTCAAAGCTGTCTGCAAAACACATTGACCACTGCATTAAGAGCCCCCCCCCCCAACCCTGTCTGTATGTTCTGCACATGTCACAGAAGAATGCTTTGAGCTGACGCCGGCAACATTTACTCTTCAAATGCTTAATTCGAATGGCTCCGTTCAGCGCCGTCTGCCAGTCTTGTCTGCAAACAAGAGAGAAGAGGACAGGGTATCAAGAATACTCAGCTAGCGCATAAACACTGCAGCAGTCTCCCCTGCGAGAGGCATTATGTAGAGCTAAATCAAACCATGTGTCATCTCAGGGCACTTTACATACTAAAACAGAGAGAGAGAAAAGCAACAATGCGCTCACCTTGAGAGCTTGGTGACACTGAAAAGACTTGACAGGAAAAAGACACAACAAACCTCAGACAGGCTTTGACTTTTGTGTAGTTTCCCTCAGCTGGATGGAATTAGGAGGAAAGAGAACAGTCGAGCAGTGAGAAACAGTTAAATAATGAACATTGGACGTGTCGTTGGGACCAATAACATGTCTCAAACACCTCATAGTATCATGCTATCCCAACAAGGCACTTTGCTCTCAGACTACTGGCCTGCTTGTGGTTCTGAAAGTTTCTATAAGGAGAATTGGAGAGCCGTCAGCTTTCAGGCAGTGAAACTAGTTCCCAGTTTAAATTTAGGAGATAGGTCTTCTCTCTACTTTTAAGATTTGCCCCCAGACTTTCCTTTTTGATAAATCTTATAGTTAGGCCTCTAATAGATGTTCCTGAATTATCCAGACACGGGCTGATGTCAGCTCAGTCTGCTCCCACCACGTGTTGAGCACGTTCCCTTCGTTCAGTTCTTTCTGCATTTATATGCGACAACTGCACATCACTAACTCGTGTCTTCTCTTCCGTATAGTTCGTGTTTGTCTTTGTCTCCCTGTGCTCTCATTTTTCTTCTTTTTCCTCTAATCCCATAAATGGTCTTGGCAGATGGCTGCTCCTCCCTGAGCCTGGTTCTATCTGGGGTGTCTTCCTGTTAAAAGTAAAGTTTTCCCTTCCACCATCGGCTCATTGACCAATGTTATTGATGCACTGATTTGTTTGAGGTTTCTCTCTAATTTTGTAAGTTTTTTTTTATGGCTTCTTGTGAATTGGTGCTATACACTGGAACTGAATGAAATGGTATAGATCAGAAACATGTGGCTCCACTGTCAAAGAAACAGACTATGCAAAGTTGATGACACACAACTGTAATGTGTGCTTAGTGCATCACAGGACAGATATGAATCACCTGAGGTAGACACAATTACAAGCTTTATCCAAAGTTAAAGTTTTAAACCTGTCCTTAAAAAAAGAGAGCTGGTGTCAGCCCACCAAACCCAAACCAGGAGCTGCTTCCACAGCAGAGGAGCCTGATAGTCAACGACTTGCTGTACACTGAGAGGGATTTTACAGAGAGCTACTGAAGAGAAGCCAAAATGGGAGATGCATAATTTGCTTCAATTTTGTATTATTTTGGAGGCTTTTCAAAAGAGCTTCTCAGAATTATAGCATTAAGAGCTAAAGGTAAAGCAAAGAGTTTAACTCCTAATAAATACCTTCTGGAAGTTGCTGGATAACTTTGGTACATGTGGAAACAAACTGGAATCCATAAACCATCCCAGCTTGGCTCCAATGAGCCAAGTGACACGATCCAGTCTATGTGATTCATGAAAATTTATTTGTCTTTGACAGCAAACCCATCTAAGAGTAAGCACATAACACAAAGAAAAGTTTTATGTTCTGCTGCTGAAAATGTCTACAGTGCTTACAGTCAAAATCCATTTTGATGGTCAATAAAGAACTTTTCAGCTGAAGAAATTAAATATATTTCCAGTGTAATAGTAATTATTACATTTGCATACGTAAGCATTTCTTTGCTGTTCTTCAGTAGTTTGGACCATATTATAATGTGCATGCAGTACATATAATAAATTAAATAAAAACATATATAATATGTATATAAAAAAAGTAAATTAATGTAAATGTAAATTAAAATTTTAAAATTTTAAGGGTTAGTGTTAGCATTTCCCAGCTATTCAGTATTAAGTTATATTTAAGTTAAAAGTTTGCTGTTTCCTTTTCTTTACTTTTATTGTTTTCATTTATTGTCTTTCATAAATATCAACACATATAAATCAGTAAATAGCTAATAATAGCCAATATATCTGATATGAGCTGGGCTCGAGGTTGTACCTTATCTTATGAACTTGGCTGCCACAAATATTAATCTTACCTAATTTCAAATCATACCATGAGCATCTTACTTGTCAGTAGTTCAAAGAATTCCACAGTTTCAATGATCTGTATGCTGGCACACAATCGCAAGATGGCACCTGCCACAGTTCAGCTTATTTCTGCTAAATGTTCTCAATGAAAGCTAACATATAGCAAAGATATTTATAGCAAAGCTCTTGGAAACCTCACCCAGGGGGAGAGGCTGATGGTGCCCAACCTTATACATGTAGGAAAGAAATGACCTGTTGATGTTATTTGCCATATTTGGACTTGGAAACTCTGAGAACTACTGGGTCATAGCTGGAAGACCCAGCCCTCATCACCAGCGATGAGCCTGCACATGACAGTCAGGTCAGTTTAAAACAACAGTTTATGTTCTGCTCTCTCTGCAAGTTTGATGTCTATGAAGAAACTGATAAACCGGGCTGGTTCCCTGAACCGTCAATTGGACAGTATCAATCTTGTTATCTAACAGTCTGCAAGAAAGCAAATCAGTATCAAAATATGGTTTTGTTAACCAACAGATCTTGTGCTCTTGTGATGGTCAGGCACTGACCTGGCTTTCTGCACTGTGTTTTGCGTGTGATGTCCTGCTGTAGGTCTCCTGTGTGATGGGGCATGTAAGAAAGGGATCGGAGCAAATTTCACACCTTCAGGGCAGCTCGGTGGGGGGTTGGCTACAGCTTGATGAACAGGGTGCACCTGGCTGAGAGCTGAGGAACCCCCGGCCTCTCTGGTACAGACAGAGTTTACAGATCAAAGCGGTAATCCCCACTTCATCCAGTCACACGCTCCTCCTCCTCTTCTTGCACCTTCTCCCCCTTTAAGTCCTCGTAAGCTTTTCAACTCTCCCATGCAGAGTTCGACAGTCTGCAAAGTGAGCTCTATTTAACACTCCTCATCCTCACTCCTAAGCTTGAGCAACCTGTTTGCTGCTGATGCCCAAGTCAAACCCTAAAGCCCTAGCTGTGGGATTTTCTGACTCATTAGCTCTGCTCAGTCAAGTGGAGGAGCATACGGATTCCTTCCAACCAAGTTCATCAACCCAACCTGCTGCTCTGACGGCGAGGCGATAAGAGAAAGGGGGCTCTGGCCATTGGACCCTGCCGCGACTTTGTTTAGTGTGAAATGAGATGAGGAGGAGGGGGACAAGGAGGACCAGGAGGGTAGACGATGGAAGTGCTAATCAAGTCATGTAGATCATCCTTGATGCAGTTGGGTATGGGTTGTAGGGCAGCACCAGACCCTAATTCAGTGCAGCGTATTTAACACAGTTCAGCAGTGTAGTTACCAGAGTGTTAACGCCTGTCAGTTACACGGCTGCTCGTTTTGGCAGCAGGTGTCTGTATGACCCTGGGTCTCCTGTGGAGATGCTGTCCTGTTGACCTGAACTGTTTGAGGGAATATGATAAATATCAAAGGTGGAAAGTAACGAATTACATTTACTTGCGTTACTGTAATTGAGTAGTTCTTTTGTGTATTTGTACTTTTTAAAGTCATTTTTCAAGTCGGTAATTTTACTTTTACTTAAGTATATTTTTTAAAAAGTATTGTACTTCGCTACATTTTCAATCACACCCGTTACTGAGTAAATTAAAAGAACAAACAAAAAAACCCCCAACATTGCGCTTGGAAATACTGCAGGGAATGATGGGTAGTAGAACAAATTGGCGCTAAGGTCACGTTAAAGATGGAGTCTGACATCGGTGGTACGGATCCAGCGAAAAAAGAAACCCCATCGAATTCTGCTGACCCTGAACTCGAAGAAACCGATGTGAACCCCTGGCCGTATTTAAGGGACCATTTCGGCTTCAAGTGCAAGAAAGGCAACAGCTTTATTATGCAGTGTAAGCTGTGTTTGCCCAGAGAGACCGAGTTAGCAGCTTTTAAAAATTCCAAATCAAACCTGTGCAAGCATGTAGAGGTAAGTTAAATGAAACTTGTACATTTATTTTAGCAAAAAGGCTGTGCTCAAGTTAATCACATTAAGTTAAGACATAAGCTGTTATTGGGCACGTTGTTGTCCACGCAACTTAATTTTTTTTTTTACTGGATTGGTAAATTGCCAAAAGAAAATGTGTTTACTTTTCCTGTTTGTTAATAATAATAATTTATTTTTAAAAAAATAGTTAAATTAGACAGAAGACAGAAGCGGCTTGTCACGATCCTGGGTCTTATGACCCAGTGTTTTGAGTTTTAGTTCATTTTGATGTTTATAGAATGTTTAAGCTCATTAGGTCTCCTATGTTCATTTGCTTATTAGTTCCCCCTTGTGTTTCCAACCCATGTTAAGGCTCCCCTGCTCTTCATGTGTTTCATGTCTGTGTCTTACGTTGTCAAGTTCTGGTTGTCATGTCTGCGTCTCATTATGTTTCCTATTTTATTTTGAAGAGATCTCGTGTTTTTATATTATGGATTATGTTTTGAGTCCTTTGTTGTACTGTTTCTTGTTTCCCTAGGTCTCAGTTATGGTTATCATAGGTTTAGTTCTTTGGCTTTGTAACATGGCTTCCCTGTGTTCCATGTTGTGTCTACTGTGACGTTTTTGTACCATGTTTCAGGTTCCTATGTTCCGTCTCCCCAGTTGCTGTTAAGTTTACATGTCTAGAGTTCAGTCAGTGTGTTTCCTGTTTTACTTTGAAGGTCCGTGTCTCATGTCAGTGTTTCTAGCTTTGCTTCCCTTGTCTCGTCCAGCTTGATTACTCCCAGCTGTGCTCTCCTTCTGTGTCTTGTTCCCTCGTTATCCCTCTGTGTATTTGAGCCCTGTGTTTCTCTTTGTCAGTGTCGTAGTCTCCCTCATGGCTGTGTTTCCCTGTGTGTTAGTCATCCATGTCCCAGTTTAGTTTTCCATGCCATTCTGCAATAAAGCAGCTTTTTGAGTTTAATTTCGTTGTCGTAAGTTTTGCGTTTGGGTCCTTCTCCTGCCTGTACACAGCCGAAACATGACACGGCTACTTTCATACTTAACCCACATATGTTCACACTGCAGGCAAAAGAATAACATGTGCTATGTGCTGAGGTGGTTTTTTTTTTTCTGTTCTCAAACTGATCTCCCTGTTGGAGCTCAGTCTGGGGGGAGTTATTTTTTTCTCCTTATCTTTCCTCATGTTGTGCATTTTCCATTGTTATACCTCTCTGACCTGTCTTCCCCATGTGATGTTTGTGTAATGTATGTATGGTCAGAAGGGTAAGATGGCGCTGGCAAAGGTCGGCAGCCTTAACCCAATTTCCTTCGGGGTCAACCTTCAGGATCAATAAAGTTTTATTGAATTGAATTGCTCCTCAAAATTAACAGAGCAGGGCCAAGTTTAAAAAAATGAAAACACATTTTTATAGCAGCTGCCGTACAGCTCAATTCAGTACTTGTTCTCTTATTTGACAGTTTAGAAAACATTCTCATGTAAAAGAATTATATGGTTTTGACAGTTTGGTTGGTTGGTTTGGTGACCATTATCCATTTTGATGTATAGACTTGCAGTTTAACTGCCACTGCACTTTAATTTGTAAAGTTTTTCTTTTAATTAAAAAAACAACTACTTTGAGATTTATCCCATTGTCTTTTTTGCACTACTCAGAAGAGGCTGTCCTCCTGCTGACAAAAAAGTAACTATGTAACTTTTACTCTGAGTACATTTTAAATGAGCTACTTTTTACTTTTACTTAAGTAAATTTTTAGACAGGTAATTTTACTTGTACTTGAGTAAAATTTCAGCAAAGTAATAGTGCTTTTACTTGAGTAAAATATTTTAGTACTCTTTCCACCTCTGATAAATATGACCGAAAGAACGTTTTTACCATTAGTTTCATTTTTTAAGATGCATTGTTCCAAAGTGATAAAGACTTTGTTAAGACAAGTTTTAAGTTGTACCAAAATTGCACCCAGTTTTTGTAGTGCACACTCATGTAAATAAGCATGTGAGTTTCTCTCTGACGGTTGCCTGGCAGATTGTTAAGATAAGATAAGATAAGATAAGATAAGATAAGATAAGATAAGATAAGATAAGATAAGATAAGATAAGATAACCCTTTATTAGTCCCACATGTGGGAAAATTTTTTGGTCACTGCAGAAAGTACAAGTTAAGAGCAGTAAAAATTAAGAAAAACACAATAGAATAGGATAAGATAAAATAGAATAAAATGCTTTGTCATGGTAGGAAAAATTGCACTTGGTACTATTGCACATCAGAGAGACAGGGCAAAAGTTACAATTTTGTATGTGATGTGTGTGTGTGTGTGTGTGCCTGTCTGCACGTGTGTGGTCATCTGCAGAGACCATGTTGTGGAGTCTGACAGCAGATGGAAGGAAAGCCCTGCGAAATCTCTCCGTCCCACATCGTGGGTGCTGCAGCCTGTCACTGAAGGAGCTGCTTAGTGCTGTCAGAGTCTCCTGCATGGGGAGGAAGATGTTGTCCAACAGGGATGACAGCTTAGCCACCTCACTGGGTCCAGAGGGCATCCTAGAACAGAGCTGGCCCTGCAGGATCAGCTTGTTCTGTTTCTTCCTGTCCCCAATTCAATTCAGTTCAATTGAATTTTATTTATACAGCGACAAATCACAACAACAGTCGCCTCAAGGTGCTTTATATTGTAAGGTAGATCCTACAATAATACATACAGAGAAAAAACAACAACAATCATATGCCCCCTATGAGCAAGCAATTTGGTGACAGTGGGAAGGAAAAACTCCCTTTTAACAGGAAGAAACCTCCGGCAGAACCAGGCTCAGGGAGGGACGGCCATCTGCTGCAACCGGTTGGGCTGAGAGAAAGAAGACAGGATGAAGGACATGCAGTGGAAGAGAGCCAGAGATTAATAACAAGTGTCTTGTTATTAGGTCCAGAGCCTTCAAGGTTCCTGAAGGCTCTGGACGTTGTAGGGCTGTCCTGGTTGACACGCCTCTACAATGTTGCGTGGAGATCAGGGGCAGTACCCCTGGACTGGCAGACCGGGGTGGTGGTCCCCATCTTTAAGAAGGGAGACCGGAGAGTGTGTTCCAACTACAGGGGGATCACACTCCTCAGCCTCCCTGGGAAAGTCTATGCCAGGGTGCTGGAAAGGAGAGTTCGTCTGCTAGTCGAACCTCGGATACAGGAGGAACAATGCGGTTTTCGTCCTGGTCGCGGAACACTGGACCAGCTCTTTATCCTCTCAGGGATACTTGAGGGTGCATGGGAGTTTGCCCAACCAGTCTACATGTGTTTTGTGGACTTGGAGAAGGCATTCGACCGTGTCCCTCGGGGTGTCCTGTGGGAAGTGCTGCGGGAGTATGGGGTGTCTGGCCCATTGCTACGGGCCATTCGATCCCTATACAACCGTTGCAAGAGCTTGGTTCGCATTGCCGGCAATAAGTCGGACTCGTTCCCGGTGGGTGATGGGCTCCGCCAGGGCTGCCCTTTGTCACCGGTTCTGTTCATAATTTTTATGGACAGGATTTCTAGGCGCAACCAAGTGGCGGAGGGCTTTCACTTTGGTGGCCTCAGAATCTCATCTCTGCTTTTTGCGGATGATGTGGTTCTGTTGGCTTCATCGGGTGGGGGCCTCCAGCTCGCACTGGAATGGTTCACAGCCGAGTGTGAAGCAGCGGGAATGAGGATCAGCACCTCCAAATCTGAGGCCATGGTTCTCAGCCGGAAAAGGGTGGAGTGCCCACTCCGGGTTGGGGATGAGTTCCTGCCCCAAGTGGAGGAGTTCAAGTATCTCGGGGTCTTGTTCGCGAGTGATGGGAGAAGGGAGCCGGAGATCGACAGACGGATTGGGGCTGCAGCTGCAGTAATGCAGACGCTGCACCGGTCCGTCGTGGTGAAGAGGGAGCTGAGTGTAAAAGCGAAGCTCTCAATTTACCGGTCGATCTACGTCCCTACCCTCACCTATGGCCACGAGCTGTGGGTAGTGACCAAAAGAACGAGATCGCGGATACAAGCGGCGGAAATGAGCTTCCTCCGAAGGGTGGCTGGCCTCTCCCTTAGAGATAGGGTGAGAAGTTCGGCCATCCGGGAGGGGCTCAGAGTAGAGCCGCTGCTGCTCCACATCAAAAGGAGCCAGCTGAGGTGGTTCGGGCATCTGACAAGGATGCCTCCTGGGCGCCTCCTGGGTGAGGTGTTCCGGGCATGTCCCACCGGGAGGAGGCCCCGGGGCAGACCCAGGACACGCTGGAGAGATTATATCTCTCGGCTGGCCTGGGAACGCCTTGGTGTTCCCCCGGATAAGCTGGAGGAGGTGGCTGGGGAGAGGGAGGTCTGGGCCTCTCTGCTTAGGCTGCTGCCCCCGCGACCCGGCCTCGGATAAAGCGGATGAAGATGGATGGATGAATGGATGTCTTGTTATTATTATTGTCTCCCGAATCCAAACTGGAAGCTGGTTCCACAGAAGAGGTGCCTGAGAACTGAAGGCTCTGCCTCCCATTCTACTTTTAAATACTCTACTCCCCAGCAGAGATGCTACTGCCCCAGCAGACCACACCATACAGGATTGGTTAAGGCCACCACAGAGTCACAGAAGGTCTTCAGGAGTGGGCCCTCACTCCAAAAGATCTGAGTCTCCACAACAGGTACAGCCTGCCCTTTTCTGTAGAGGGCTTCTGAGTCCAGTCCAGGTTATTGTTCTGATGACCTCCAAGGCACCAGCCTCAATGTCCATACCTTGGATGTTTAGTGGTTGCAGTGGAGGATGTTTGTGCCTGCAGAAGTCTACCACCTTGGTTTTACTAGTGTTGATCTGGAGGTAGTTCAGCTGGCACCAGTCCACAAAGTCTTGGGTCAGTTCTCTGTACTCCTTGTTGTCCCCATCAGTGATGAGGCCGACTATTGCAGAGTCATCAGAGAACTTCTGCAGGAAGCACTGGGTGGAGTTGTGGGAGAAGTCTGCAGTGTAGATGGTGAAGGAGAACAGAGCCAGAACCGTTGCCTGTGGGGCCCCGTACTGCAGACGACCCTGTCCGACACACAGCCCTGAGTTCTCACATACTGTGGTTGGTCAGTGAGGTAGTCCAGTATCCATGTGGTGAGATGATGGTCCACTCCTGAGTTCTCCAGCTTATCCTTCAGGAATGTGGGCAGAATGGTGTTGAAGGCACTGGAGAAATCAAAGAACATCATTCTCACAGTGCTCCCAGTGGTCTCCAGGTGAGAGAGGGAACGATGTAGGAGGTGAATGACAGTATCATCCACTCCAGTGCCACGCTGGTAGGCAAACTGAAGTGGGTCCAGTGATGAGCTCATCAGGGGCTGAAGCTGAGCCAGGACCAGCCGCTCCAGGGTCTATGGAACTCTCCTCAGCCTCAGGTTGAAGATGTGCTCTATCACGCTATACAATTGATCTGCACAGAACTTGACAACCCTTGAGCTGATGCCTTCCTGGCCCTGATGCTCCTCAGTTCCCTACTAACCTGGATGGTTGAGAGAGACAGGCTGGAGCTGTGTGTTGGTTGTGCAGGATGCAGTGGTTGGGGGTGGGGAGTAGCGAGCAGGGTGTGTGGAGGAGGTGTGAAATGACTGAGGTGTCAGAGGTGGAACAGCAGCAGTGGGGGTGGGTTAGTCTATGTTGAAGACTGCCTCCTGGATGAATCAAACCTGCTAAAGAAATGATTCACTTCATTTGCCCCCCCATAAATACAGGGGAATGGGTAAAAGGGTGAATATAGCACATAGTAGAACGTGTTTTGAGCGCACAGACTGATTAAAAAGTGCTTTATAAGTACAGTCCATTTACAGTTCAGGTTCATGGTGAGTCTGGACCCTGTCCCAGCTGTCATAGGGTGTGTGAATGACCACGGCAGACCCGATGGCATTTTCATGCTTTGCATCCTTTATTAAGACTTTCACGGTTGCTGTTCACGACACACAGAGCTGCAGCTCTCCTGCTGCCAGCCCAACATATGAACCACAACAATCACAGGACCCAGTGCAATACTTAAGTCGGCAGGACATGATTGCAGATGCTGTGCAGGTGCATCCGCCTTCCCTGCATGGCACCGCCAGCCACGCCCCACCACAGGGTGAGAGACCTGGACCTTCTTCCTGTGAGACAACAATGCTAATTCCTTAAAATGTTTCCCCTTTAGAACGATAAAAACAGCATCAGCATAGTGTTCAGCTTTTAACTAATTTATTTTTAAAAACTTCTTCATACAGTGGACTACACTTTACATATTTTAGTTTTTGTGGAATCCATTGCAACTGCTGACTCTTTCCTCGACAAAGAATGAAGCTGGAAACTGTTCAGTCCCACCTCTCAAGTCTAAAGGTAGTAAATATTTGAAACTCACGAGATAGCTTTTTAGTGGAAGATTGACGGAGTGCTAAATCTTTGATGCTCTGCTTCTCTATTAAAAATGTTCTAACTTTGAAGGAGTAAAGTCAGAATTTTGACTTTTTTATGCCCCTAATCCTCTTCTGTACATTGTGGTCCATGGCATATAAGTGCAAACCAACTCAGCAGTGAGTGTTTAGTTTTAAATTCCAGGCAGCCAGACCCATATTAGCTCACTGTGTCTCTCTAAACAAAGGCAACAAAATACCAAAGCAAATCTTTTTTAACAATGCATTTTAATTGCTGTATATTTCAGAAATATACAGAGTCCCTCTATTGGACATTTGCAGGAAGAACACGAGCAGCCTGTCAGAGACTCTGCTCTCATGAAAAACAGACATTGATCAGCACTCACGTTACTGCACAAAACAAATCCTTAAAGCTTCTGTACAGCGGGGTGCTGTTATTCAAAAACGAAGCTTGAGCAGCTGAGCGCTCCTTCTTACCCTACAAAATAGTCCTGAAAAGTGCTCCGAGGTGCTGAAAAGATCAATTACTTTTCCCCTAGTGGGCACACTTAACAGTTTCCTGCCTTTTTTTTAACCACTCCTTGGCCTTGGCTTTAATGCCGTTCACAAATCTTTGCCTTATATGTCCGGGCACTCATGCCATTTTAGGATGAGGAAACAACAAAACAACAGGCATGCACAGATATAGCAAAGCGAAAGAGGCAGATCAAGTGTCCATGGCTCTTTTTAGAGCAAGCAGACCTGAAAATAATAACAGGGTTATTTAATCTTTAACACCTTCAGCAGCATTCAACACGGAGAGGAAATTGATGCAAAATAAAAAATATTGCAACTTTTAGTCGTTGTTGTTTTGTATGTATGTATTGTATGTATGTATTGTAAGTGCGTTCTGCCTTCATTTCCTGTGTTCTCCAGATAAGAGGGCAGCAGGCCCTCAATAAAACAGAGAGGGCACAGATGATAGTGAGGCGGCCACAGGCTGTTCAATTAGGGGAAATGGTTCACAGATCTTAACGTATCTCGCTGTCTTGGTCAACAAAAGAGCTTTTTTAAAATCTTCCCTTTACTTTTAAAGTTTCTCACTGACTTCATGTTATTGTATCCTCAAAACCAGTGTACAATCAAATTTTTCCAAATACCAAAGGTTTGTCTGTAAAAACGTATTTACTGACTCCCTGATTGTGTTTGTGTGCATACTTGTCACATCTAAACGTTTCAGATCATCAGTATTAGTAATATTAGACAAATATAACCCGAGTAAATCCTAAACGCAGTTTTTAAAATCATGATTACATTCATTCAGGGAAAAAAGCTATCCAAACCTACCTGGATAAAAGCGGTTTTGGGAAAACCTTCACAGTGTCTCTTAATAGATCTGATTACATAATGTGCCCATATTTGACACAACCACTGGCTTGGCTGGTTAGTGTTTGGGTTTCCATGCTGTCCAGTGTCCAACAGAGCTAGTCAGTTCAAAACAGTCTGGAAGTCATGACGCGGTTGACCCCGGGTCTTCTTCTGTCTAGACTGCTTGGATAAAACAATTATTTGTTGTTAGGTTTGCAGCAGGATGTGTTCCCAGAAAAATGTTGTTTTAATCATAAATCCTTCTGGAAGACAAAGAAGTAGAACAGATGTACCAAAATAGATGAAAAAAAATGTAGAGGTGTCCTACTGAGCCAAAAGAACAGAGCAGGGATCAACTACAGGAATATCCCAACCATGTGTCGGGATGCCAGTCAAGTGGAATGAGTCATATATTCACATTTTTTGTCAGTGCTTTTGAATTGTATGGAATGTATTAAATCATATGGGTATGATGGTTATTTACAAGCTCTAATTCCACAAAAGTCTCAGAAACAGGCATTTGGGAACATTTCAGAACATCATTCCAGTCAATTCAGATAGCCGCAAACAATTTTTTAGTATTATGTGATTTGCTTTCCCTGCCTGCGGCCCCACATCCACATTATCCTCCCAATCATATAAATGCTGAAAAAAGATTCCTGAATATATGTTGCATGCTTATTTCAAGACTCATTGATTTGCTGTAACAGTGGAAAACATTTTAGCTGTGTGCTATTGTGTTATTGAGCATGTGGTGTGCCAGTGAAATGTCATGCATGGGAGCAGGCCAGTGGATGTGAGACTGACTTAAACAATAGTGCTGGTGTTTATAATGACGTCATATCACAATTTAACAATGGAGCTTAATGACGCTTTTGTAATAGCTTTTGGAAACTAACTGAGGTGATTTTCAACAAAGCAGTGTTGGCACGATCAGTGTATTGATTGGTTGGTCCTTTCAGGGGATTTATTGCTCTTCATATGTGTGGTCACGTTTGTCTTTCACAAATGGATTAATATCAAGGGTTCTCTAAAGTTCTCAAAAATCTTCACATCAATCCAGTGCTATTTATCTGAGAAGATGAATTTGAGCCATTTATCTCATTCGTCCATCAGCAAAAGCACAGACCTCATTCTAGATCAGGTAACCCCCTGGTGTCTCTGATTTATGGCCACTCAAAAAGTATTTGATTTGAGTCTTTCTAGCCAGTTAACACTGTAGGAAATTCTTATTCTCACATCTTGTTAAATCCAAGAAGTGACCTAAGACTTTGATGTCTTTGTAATGCTGTGTCTGGCAGCCTGGACAGCATGCACATATGAGGTAATGATCACGAAGTTGTATGCTGCGAGGCAGCCACACCAAACCCGGCTGTAACCCTGATAGAAAACACACGAGGTAGTGCTGATTGTCCATCTGTGTCTGGAGCCTGGCTTTTTAACCTGCACACTGGCTGACAGGTGGCACAGCTTTGCCTCAGTGGACACTGAGCCCACAGGGTAGGAAGTACGAGCTATTTTTTGCACTGGTGACAGACGCCGTTGACACAGGGCAGCTGATGGATGGAGAAATGTCTGAGCTATAGGACTGGACATATAAGGAACCTTGTCATCCAACCTGCGCTGTTGGGATGTAGTGGAAATTTACTGAGAGATATTTGTGTTTTATCACATTTTAGGGGTTGTGTGTTAGCGTATGCTTACTATTTTTGCCTCAGCTTTACTGCTCTGATGACGTCCTTTTAGCTACATTGCACACTTTTGATGCTTCACATAAAAACTGGTGTTTCTTCACTTTGGTGAAAAGGCAAAACCCCTCAATGGCCAAACAATGTAAATTATTGCCTGGGGCAAGCATTATAGCAAAATAATTTAGCAAACACCAAGTGCTTGGAACTGTAACTCCTTAAATGGCTACTTGAGGCAGGCACCAAAATTTAATCGGTTCTTAAAGATGTTAAAATGCTGACTATTACTGAAGAAATGGCTTGAGGTGTGACTACTTTCTGGAAAAATTGGATGGTGCCTAGGCTTCCCTGAGCCAGTCCAAGTCTCTGAGCTAGCCCTCTCTTCCCTATTAGTGTCTTTGCAAATGACTGAAGCTATAATGCACTCATCTTGATGAATGACATGGCTTGTTTTCTGGCTATTTGTACTGTCCTGCATTAACTATGTAGAGCACCTACATGGTTAATACACCTCATGCTGACATTCCATCTTTTATATACAGTCTATGGTTATGGTTTCCCTTCTTTTATTTCATACACTTGGGGCAGAATATACACTATTGTGAAAAGTATTTGTTCGTCTGCTTCACACATATGAACTTGAGTTCCCATTCTTAATTCATAGGGTTTAATATGATGTCCATCCGCCCTTTCCAGCTATAATAGTTTCATCTTGGACTGCTTTCCACAAGGTTTAGGAGTGTGTTTATGGGAATATTTGACCATTCTTCCAGATTTGTGAGGCCAGACACTAATGTTGTACTAGAAGGCGTGGTTCTAACTCTCTAATCTAATTCATTCCAAAGGTGTTCTAACGGTCTGAGGTCAGGACTCTGTGAAGCCAGTGTTGATAACAGTCAAGTTCTTTCACACCAAGCTTACTTATCCACATCTTTATGGCTTTGTGCACTGGTGCACAGTCATGTTAAAACAGGAAGGAACCCCAAACTCTTTCCACAAAGTTGGGAGCGTGAAATTGTCCAAAATGCTGAAACATACCAAGACTGGACAAGTGAAAAGGAACTCTTACGAGTTCCTTTTCACTGGAGCTAAGGTGCCAAGCCCAACCATTCTCCTGGCAACCACCAAACCCAGACTTGTCCATCAGATTGCCAGACAGAGAAGCGTGATTCATCACTTCAGAAAACACGTCTCCACTGAGCCCAGTTGTGGCATGTTTTACACTACTGCATATGACGCTTGTAATGGTGGTGATGCAGCTTGACTTGGATGCAGCTGCTCAGCCACAGAAACCCATTCCATGAAGCTCTCCGCACACTGCTCTTGAGCTAATCTGAAGGCCACATGAAGTTTGCAGGTCTGTAGCGACTCCTGAGAAAGTTGGTGACCTCTGTGCACGATGCACCTCTGTGAATTCACATGGCTTACCACTTCATGGTTGCTTTGCTGTCATTCCCAGTCACTTCCACTTTGTTTTAAAACCACTAAGAGCTCACTGTGGGATATTTGGTAGCAAGGAAATTTCATTCACCAAGTTCCTGAGAGCAACCCATTCTTTCACTAATCTTTGTAGTAGCAGTCTGCATGTCTAGGTGCTTGATTTTATACACCTGTGGCCATGGAAGTGATTTCAACACCTGAATTCAATAATTTGGATGACTGAGTGCCATTATAGTGTCTATCTGTTCTAAAAACAAAATAACAGATTGAATCTGAACATTTTCTTATTCACAACAGCACTTCCACAGTATGATATTTAATCTACCTTGCCCTACTTTTGGCTCCAGTGTTGATTCCGGTCTGCTCCTTGTTCCTGTCTACTTCTTCTCCTCCTCCCTGGGGATGTTATTGTGGAAACCAGGGACTACAGTGGGTCTTCTTCTCCTGCAGCAGTAAATGTATGTTGTAACCCCCCCACACACATCCCGTCACTGTAACTGGGAACAATTTTCTGTGCAGTTGTTTCTAATCTTTAGCAGAACACATTGTTTTTGTGTGCTTACTCTCCCACGAAATAAACAGTGTGTCTGTTTTTAATTGTTTTTCACTTGAATATTTGAGTGAGTGCGCTTGGGCCTCACAAAGGATCTGCATAGCTGCAGTTTCCGGCACAGGTAAGGAGCAAAAACTGAGGACACCTTAAGGAGCTAAAGTTCTCCTCGGGCTGGTCCTCAGTTACAGAAACAGATACATTAATCACCAAGACACTCGTGTAAAAGCAATAAAGCCTGTCACTGCCTAGTTTTGTTTTGTATCTACTTTCTCTGAGTGATCTGTCATTGAAACCTGAGCCAGATAGTATTTTACCACAGTATTTATTTAAATCCATTTAGGGGACCAGATGTTGACTGTATTTCCACAGAAAAATGTTTTTGCTTAAAAACAACTTGTACACACATTGTGAATGGATAATTTAAAGTCAAAGAAAATTTACGAAGTCATAGAGGAAGCACTCAAAAAGCCAGGGAGGCCTCGGTTTTCTAAAGCCTGTTCATTTTTATACAACCACTCTGGCCAAATCTAGTTTTGTGGCAAGTGTTATGACTCACAAAGCACCTTCTGCTAAAAACCACAGGGCTGGGTTAACATGAAAGGTAAAACAGGCCCGTGGTCGTAGCAGACATGTGAAATATTTCAGTACCTCTTAAAGTGCAGGAGAGGCAGCATCGAACTGGTGTGAAGTCTCTTCTGGGTTGGACACTTCCGCCTGTGAGACAGGAGGATGTACTGCTTGACCTGGCTGGTAATACCACCAAGGTCATCTGCTGTCCCCCGTTTTCACTCTAACACAGTTGTGTCAAACCTAAGGCCCCGGGGCCAGAACCAGCCCGTCAAAGACTTGAATCCGGCTAGATGTAAAAAGATGTTTTTCTCTAAGTTTACACATTTATCATGTGATTTCACTGACCCGTCCACTTGAGTGTAAAATGAGTTTGACATCCCTGCTACAGTACATGCGGCATCTCCGCTGGTAGGTATTCTGTCTGTCTCTTCAAGTATCTCAGTAAGATTTATTTCCATGTCTGTAAAGTGGACTTCAAATACTTCACAATACTCTAAAGCTGCTCCGCTGAGTGAGCTTTCCTAGAATCATTAAACATGTTTTATTTTTCTCTCTCTCTTAGCCAAAGCAGTATATGTGGTGTGTTTCAAAAAAAAAAAAAGAAAACAAAAATGAACTTTTAACAGTGAGATAAGAAGATGCACGCTGCACTCTTATCTGTTCAGTAAATTGGAAGCTCCAGCAGCAAAAAGCCAGTGGACTTTGTTTAGACTGGAAAAAGCCATATGGCGCTTCGCAAAAGTGCCATCCTAACGAGCTAGAAAGTTATTATTTGGTATGACCACCTTTATTCTTCAACACAGCCTGGTCTCTCTTAGGCATGCTTTCTTATAATTAGTTTGAGGAGTCTTCAGGAATAGTTCTCCAGGCTTCTTGAAGGACATTCAAAGCTCTTCTTTTGATGCTGGCTGTCTCTTTTGCTCCGATCTTTGTCAAGACGATCCCACATAGCCTCAGTAATATTTTTATGTTTTTGATTTTTCCATCAAGGTATGCTTTTACTGCACAGGCAGTGTGTTTGGGATCATCATCATGCTGAAAAATGAAGCTGTTGAAATTAAGCTCAGATGCTTTCCAGATGGTAGTGCATGGTGGACCAAAATCACAGTGCTGTGTTCATAATTCAGTCAGTTTAAACAGGATCCCCAAAACCATTGGCAAAAATGCAAAGCCAAAATCCCAGTTTTAACCAAAGATCTCAAATGTGGATTAATCTGATTGTTAAGACCAATTGTCAGTGATTTTCAGTTCAGTTCATCCTTTTCTTCCTGTTTGCCTTCATTGAGAAGAGCTTTTTAACAGCCAGCTGTTATGATGAGGTTTCAGTGGATCCACCTGAGGGCCAGATGCATCACTCAGGTCCTGTGTCAGGTCTGTGGATTTTTTTCCTCTCTCTTAAAGACATTGCTTTCAAAAATTGTTCATCTGCTGTCGTTTTATGCTATAGTTTTGTTTAGGCCTGCCACTTCTACTTTTACTTTCCACGTATTCAGTTTCCTCAAATTTTTTAAGGAGACATTGCACACGTGCAGAGATATGACAGGTTTTCTGCTTCAAACATACTTTGGGAATCACCATGCTGGTGTAAAAATACTATTTTATGCCTGTCAAACTGAGCTTTCTTTGAGATTTTTAATGGATTCAACAAATTAAATGGAAACAAATCATGTGCTTTTAGTAAAAAAAAGTCCCAAAAGATAGAAAAAAGTGTGTTAAAATGTGTTCTTTGCTTAGTTGTCTGTCATGTGTAGATACAACACGGTCCATCTCCTGATTTAAATGCTTTTTATGCTTCAGTGATTCATAGGTCAGTGTTAATTAGCTTAAAAATTGAACAGAAAAAAAACACCATTTCTCTGGAAATGGTCTGATACAGTGTCCAAAAAACTGGAAATGAGACATCGTCCAAAGAAAAATCCTGGAGAACTATCACTCACTTTAAAAATGAAAGAAATTCTGGCTCATTGGATGCAAAATATAAAGTAATGAAGAGTGACTCAAGACGCAAGACTGCATCTCTTAGTGCGTAATCCTGCTGGGCTGCTTCTTTATGCGTAGTTTGGATGCTCACAGCAACTTCATACTTTACTTAATCTTATCATCTAAATCTTGGCGTTAAAGCAAATAGAGGTATTTCCCTAAATGTCAAACACATGAATTATGATGATAGATGAAATGCCAAACAGGATTTGGACACATAACGCATGACAGTACTGATGAACCATTAGGCTGAGCAAGATTTCTCTGACTTTCTGAGCCACGATTGTTCAATACATCATCCTTGCATAAAGATTATTATCAACACTGGCTTCACTTCACACAGAAAATATATATGATCAGGACTAAATTACTGGCAGCCTAATAGTATCACTGGAGATAAGCGTGAACATGCCTCTCAAAGCCGTCCTTTCAGCCCTCTTGAGAATTTAAATGGGATTTTACATGAGGAACTTTGCAGTAAGCAAGTATAAAGCCACTCTCTGTTCCACAGCCAGCTCCTTGGAGAATTCACGCCAGACAGAGGATCAGCTCCAGAGATGAAAGTGAGGTCAAGGTGTCTTTTTTTTCTTGCCCCCCCCCCCCCCCCGTAAATCAGACTTTGTCTCAGGCGGCTCCTCTCCTCTTCCCAAACTGAGAGCACACAGAGCTCTGGAAACTGAGCAATAAAGGTGATGAAATTCAATTTTAAAAAATCAATTTTATTTATGTAGCGCCAAATCACAACAATAGTCGTCAAAAGGGAGAGAAACTGTGCTGGGCAGAGTCAGATCAGGTTGTCTAAGACATTTAAGTACACACAGTATACTATATTTGTTGAGATTGATCTTCAACTGGAGTAACATTGTCTTCAACATATCTGTCTTTGTTTTGCACTGCTCTGTGTTTGTGTGGATATGAAATGGTGTTTACACATGGGGCAGACCACTCACTGAAAACACACCGTACAAGTACATGTACTGCTCATTGACTAGCTAAGGCCGTCCCTCCAGTAGTACATGGAGATGGTAGGATGCAAAGGTGTGGTTCTGCACAGCAGTTAGAGGGAGCCCAGTCAGAATCAAATGGGGAAAGAATGGAACAAAACACAGCTTCTTGAAAACCTGGGCTTCGAGGTTTACCTATCAAATCTAAGATAGTTTGTAGGTCTCTTTTGGTCTGATCATCCTTAAATGGAGCAGGGAAAACCCAGATTTAAACCCCGCAGATCATCAGATGGAAGCACAAAGACACTTTGAATCCAATCTGAAAAAGATTGAGAGGACCTGCCACAAATAATAAATAATAAAGTGCCAAGATCCAGTTGCAGAAAGCCCTTCAAAACTTCCAAGAAGACACGAGCTGTAACGTAGTGTAAATCCAAGCTTAAGGACCCATCCAGTGGGCCCTTTAGATTTTCTCTAGACATCACATTCATTTAATTTGGAGCATATGCATTTCTCCTTTCTTCTCTTCAGCAAGAATGATGGGGAAACCATCATACTTCCTTTGGCTGACACTGGTCAGCAGGTGATTTGAGAGCTGCAGAGGAAAGCGGCTAAACGCTAAAGTGCATCAGGTATTTAGCTTACATGTTTCTTCCTTCCTGTTCTCAGACATTTTTTTTTCTTAGCAATAAAAGCATAATTCAAGTATAGACAATGCAGTGGTTTCCTAAGAGCTGTTAATTGACAATGTTAGGAAAACCATAAATTATTTCACATCTGTCTGAAACTCGAGTAATTTATGACGTTGCAATATATGGTTATGGTTGCATGTAAATGCCTGGGGTTTTTAAAAGCTGACAAACACGCTTGTTTTTTGTGGGCTTGGTTGACTTCTGCTCAGCGTCTGCAAAACTAATTGCACACAGGCAAACCCATGATGCTGGCACACAATCAGAAATGAGAAACGACCACTTTCTGGTGCTTTCTTTACATTGAATACACGAATAAAGTATGTGCACCCTCCATAAATGATTAAAGGCCTCGTGAGTGTTTTGTAAATTAAAAATGATCCCTTCACATAGAGTTCAGATGAACCATCAAGTTTCCAGGCATTGTTTCAAGAGTTTGCACCTTAAAATCTGCCTATAGTCCCTACATGAGCTTACCACTAAATTAAAAGCTGCACATGACGCTGCACCTCCCTGCGCAGTATGTGTGTGTATATATGTGTGTGTGTGTGTTCCTTCTTTACCCCACTCGACCCCAACCCAACTTTCAGTTTCCCTGCACACTCTTACACTTCCTCCCTGCCCAAACACCCCCTTCACCCTGGACTCCCCTGGCCCCTTTCTCACTGCTTTCCCGTGATCTCTTAAGCACTACAAACCACCTCACTGAATACAATCTCTCTCTCTCTCTCACTCACACACACACACACACACACACACACACACACACACACACACACACACACACAGACTCGTACATGGAACATTGTTTCCACTATCAACTGCTCTGTATTTCACCATCTGTTACGCACTCCCCCAGCTGTTGCCCACACTCTCCTTGCTCGGCAAAATAACAGCTCTACGAGCCGATGACACGCACACAGGACAGAAATTACACAGGGCCGTGTCTGCTAATTAGAGACAGAAGCCAGTTTAGCATCTCGTCAGTCTGCAGGTAGAGTCTGCTGTCAGACTGGTCGCCCTCCTCCCAGTTAAATTCATGGCAAACTGATGAGCCCTTTACCTAATGAGGCACACTTAACCAACCATGTCTGGATCATTATGTTGAGAAGAATGTGCTTACAGTGGCCTCTCAAAAGCACATCTTTATTGAGCCTAATGGCTGCTTAGGTTTTTGCTCTACGCTCTACCAAACCACAGAGATTTTGCCGTCTTATTTTTCCTCTTTAACCACCCATGGTTGACTCTGGGCTTAGAATCTCGCGAGGCCGAAGGTTTTTCACGCTCCTCACGTTTACAAGCTGGTGTGTTACTATAATATATATAAAATGTTCAAACCTTAAAGACAATACGCTGTCAGAGCAGCAGAATATGTGATTTGGATCCTGGCCTTCCAAGGGGAAGTTCTGGAAATGAAATCATTGATGAGACATGAGCACGCAGGTAGGGATAGTCCATGCAGCTTCTGGGAGCGGGGCCAGCAACAGTGCTGTGTCCAAAAGACTCCAAACACCATGCTGCCAGCATATGCAAAATGTCTTTTTTTAAATAAAACATGGAAAGCTGTGATTTTTTAATAAGTTCATTTGAATTGACACGTGCAATCTGTGCATTAATGCTTGATCATCGTCTGTAACCACACACTGCTGTGATGACAATCCAGCCTGGACTTTTGTGCGCTTCCAAGAAAGTGAAAAGTGTTTGAGAGCACTGGTCTAAACACTAACTGGATAAGTTATTAAACTGTAGGAGGGGAACACTTGTTTTGAGTGTGGTCAGGGGGTCTCCATGTACGCTCGTCTACATCTGCCCGTTCCTCAGGAGAAAGACAAGCGAGTGTGAATCTGACTCATTCGGGCCTAACACTTTGGTGCTCAGCACACAGTGGCTTGATTACTGCACATCTGCACATGTAAAGGGAAAAAAAGATGAAATTCATTTTAAAAAGTGTGCTGCAAAGCGCTCTGCATGCAAGTGAAGACATTTTATGGTAAATAATTCTGGTATTATAATAAACGATTTTAAAGGACCGCTGACACTCACAGCAAGGCGGGCTGTAAATCTGTGATTTTATCAAGGTTTTATTAACAACCCGTGACAGAGTTTGAACCTTTTCCTGCCAGTCAACAAGCTCAAGCAGCCCTGTGCTACAACATTATCATGAAGTTTATTTCTTCAACATGTTGATTCATAACCTTCTCGGAAAAGCAGCAGGAAGTGAAACATCTGGATAGAGCATCGCTACCCGAAGATGCTGAGTAATAGCAATGCCAGAGAGAGACTCCATCCCGTGTGGGCTTCCTCCTCCTCACACTGTCTTTGATAAAGAAGGGGGACAGTGAGTAGACTCACTGCTGCAGGCACACATCCGCAGCACAAAGGGCCTCAGACACCTTGTTTACAGGAATCACAAAATCCTTATGAAAGTCGTCGTTTGTACTGGTTGGTGGGCTCTCTTAGAGTTTTCATGCCACTTTGACCTCTCTTACCTTGCTCCGTGTTTGGGCATTCTAACTGCTCACTGTCACTGCTGTTTTACTGTCTTCAGGTTAAAAAACCCTGTGTTCTCCACCTGGAATTAGAGGCAGGAAAAGCTCCGTGTCTCCCAGGCCCCTAAACTGCAAACCATATGGACTCAATCCCGGTCCAGGCTGATCTGAGGATGCAGACATCTAGAGGAGGATGCCATGGCATGTGGCGGGGAGGGGGTCGTGACAGAGCTCTTCTTGTTCAAGGTTATTGGGTTAGTCTGGGTGGGAAATGGTGGAAGTGAGTTGGAACTCGTTTGTTTGGAAAAATCGATGGTTGAGATGAGGAAACGGTGTCATTTTCAAGGAGAACTCTGTGCAGCGTTAGGACAGGTAAACCGCAAAAGAAAGGAGCATTTTTGGTGCCGGAGCAAATGTGTCATTATAAACACTGCTGGAGTTTATACACCTAATAAATCTGTGCTTGTGTAAATCTTGGGAGAAGGAGCAGACGCAAAATCAAAAGCCCTCAGACTATATGGCATGCTACCTAAGCTCATAAACCACATTCACATCTAACAGTCTAACCCTCTCGCTGAATCATCGCGTTTTGTTTTGTTTTATGAGAGTGCATTATTCACTACATCAAAATTCTTTTTTTCATCATTTGTTGAATCCTGTGCTACAGTCACGAGGCAGTCAAGTCTTTATAAATACAGCACACTGTGAGCAGCTACAGCATATTTTCACTTTTCCAGCCAATGCCCAATTTCAGTTTAATGGTCAATGTATAAAAGATAAAGGTTACTTACTTAAATTAAACTAGTGGATTTAACATACTGCATGCTATTTGTTTTAGTAGTATTGTGATCATTATTTCATTGATACTGGCTTTCTACTTTGATTGTTGGATGTGTGATGTATGCTCAGAAACAGGCGACCATAATAATCCCATTTTCTGTGACGATTTCCTTATGAATGTGCATCAAGTGCACTTACAACTAACTCAAGCTCACTTATTCTGCCATGTAAAGTGTTAGTGATACTATTAGAGCCGCTTCAAAATTAAACTATTTTTAAAACTCAGCTTACACGCAGTGTCATATATGTCAAGTAAAGTAATTGCATAACATTTTGAACTGATGCCATCTGATGTTTTCTGTTTTACGTCATTATTTTTTGTGTTGGTTTGCGTATGTCTATGATTTACAATTTTTACGTGCATTTTATAACATTTTATAACTAAACATATTGAAAACGTGCACTCAAACTCCACTCAAAGAGTGACCGAAGGGCTCAAGACAAAACTCCGTCCGTGATGTCACGAGTCAGTAACCGGTGAAATCCAACACCACCAGCTGGTAGGATGGGGTTGTGATGGGCTGAGTACGGGTTCCCCTCGCATCAGTGCAAGTCAAGGCACATAGCAGAAGCCACCGCCTGGAGGCAAAGACGCATGGAACTGAATCTGCTGTGTTGGAGACCAAGAAGAAGTCGAGTGCTAATTCTGTGAATCCCTGAGAGCAGTCAAGTTTACACTGGTGCATACCGACTCGCTGCACTGCAAGTCCTTCTCTCCCCCCTATGCAACTGTTGCGCGTCTCCACTTTGGATAGAAATAGCTTGATCACTGCGCGCCGCAGAGCGCAAAGGATCTGAGGCTTTGGTTTTGAAAGAGTTTGGAGAGACCTCTCCTCAGGACTGCAGCAGCTACGATGAGGAAACTCTGAGGTGGCAGTTATCTCCGTCCGCTTTATGCTTCCTTTGGCTCTTACCAAAGGTTAGCCCGTGTGCAGGTATCCCCTTGAGTGTGATTCTGTTTTCACCCAGATCTCTGCTGCCTGGACAAATGCATACAAATGCATTTAGGAGCTCAACGGACAAGGAGTGGACACGTTTCCGCGGCAGCAACGTAAGTGGTCATTTGCTTAAGTACTCTGCAGATGTCAGACTATCTATGCGCTGAAGCTGTTTCCGGAACAGGTTTTCGCTTGATATGGCAACTGGGAGACTTATTTCTGTTCAGGTTCTTTGGCGTGTTTCCCTGACAGGGCGCCAGTTGACCAAACAAGTTTCAGCAGCTGAGCTGCACGATTGTGACACCAAAACGTGGCACAAACTATTCAGAATTTTAGAAAGTTTAAGCACGAGACGACTGAGCTCTGCTGTAGTTTTTCTCTTTTTAGGATGTCTTCAGCTCGATCCGTTCGACCTGTTTGTTCTGCATATTAGCTTCACTCTAGCTGTGCACGGACTGCTGCTGTTAAGCTTTACCATCCCCATCTGATACCTGTACTTTTCCACACACCCATGCATTTTAGCTTTGGAAGTTGGCTTTGATCCCACCATGTGAACATGCAGTCTAGGATCTGCTACAATATCATCTTTTTATTTGGCACCCACTCACACAGCTCCAGTAAGCTGAAGAATAAACGGTAAACCATGGAGAATGGGGATGAATGAGGCTGTCTTGTAAGTAATAATGCTTATTCTGTAAGTGATAAATTAGAAGAAGCACAGAAGCAAATGTCAAGGACCCAAGAGCAGCAAATGTGTCCATCTCTGTAAACGTGTTAAGGCTTTAGATGAACACCCTTAAACCCTAAACATTCCTCATGGGAGTGTGCAATATTGACATCTAGCATGCAGGTCTTGTTGTCCTGCTACATTCAGCTGGGGTCTGTGGAACATCAGAAATGTGCACTCCTTGAAAGAAAGAGTACTTCACAGGAAAAGCATTATCTTCTATCAGAAGTGAGTCCAAGTTGCCTGTACTCTATTATGAATGTCTTCCAGATATGATCTAAAAACAAAATCTGAGATCGCAAGACATTCTGTTATTCTCTGCTGATAGCGGTTGCTTGATGTAAAACAAAGTAGAGTTGAAACCCTATAAGAGATCCTTTTTTTGTCCTTGGTAGTGAATATGAGAGCCTTATGGGGAAAACTGAGGTGACTGGGGATAAATGTGGCCTCCCTTGAATTCACAGACAGAGTTAGTGTGTATGCATCAGTGGTTAACTGGCTCCTGAGCTCCAGACAATCACCCACTGTTGCAGGCATTGCTGCTCTATTGCTGCCAGTGCTAGAACTATAACACTGCAGAAACACAACCACTCACATACACTCTGGCTGAGAGTGCATGCTGACTCCTCAGCACAGGTTGGTACCTCCAGGTGGTTGATAATGTGAGCAGAAGTTTGCGATTGTCAGGTCAATGAGGCAGAAGGACAAAAAAACAGAGAATATAAAGGGTTTTTCTGCCAGCACATTATGTGTCTTTTTACAGAAGTTTATGAACATTTTTGCAAATGGTACAAATTTCAGTCCATTGTTAAGAAATACAGAAAAACATCAGCAAGAATTCATACAGGAAGTGAAGTGCTTTCATTTCAAAACGTTAATTGTTCTGTATTTTTACCCAGTTATTATGTTTTTCAGTGTACCACATGTCTACTGTGCATCTGAGTGCATGAGGGATACTTCCCTTGTCATTCGCTTTCGAAGTTTTACTGTCACTACATAAAGTACAAACTGTGTAGCTCCCTATGAGGCTACCCTAACATTTCATTATTATAATCGCTTTAATATGGCCAACAGCTTTTCTTTGCCATGTATTCTGGGTAAAATCGCACAAACACTTTGTGATGTGTTACATTATAGGGCAATGCTTCTACAGAAAAGCCTTCCTGTATAAGTTGTAGTGGACTGCATGACAGGATAAGTATTTATGCAAGAAAATGTCAAACTTTGCTTTCAATATAACTGGATAACAACAATACCAAAGTTCCCACCATCTAATGGTATTTAGCAGCTACTTATGTTTATCTGCAATGGAGCTAAGCAGACTCAAATTTGTGGTGCTCAAATCTGAGATAATTTATGAACCCTTATAGACACAACAATTTAACAGCCTGTGATAGACGGGCAACCTGTGTAGGGTGTATGCTGTCGCTCATCCAGTGTCAGCTTAGATGTGCTCCAGTCCCAAACCAAGCACAAGAAGTTAGGAAAATGGACAGATTGACAGGAAAGCCTTTACAAAAACAATGTCCTGGCTCATCTGGGTAATCGGCAGAGCTCACTATAAATGCCTTTAATAAGACTTCCACGTCCCACAGCTCAGGTTACCCTTTTTGAATTATTCTGTGCTACAATCACAGCCGCTCCACCTTCGTGCTGCAGTGTACGCACCTTCCCCGAATCACTGGCTGCAGGGATTTTGGCCTGTCGGTGTGAGTGAGTGTATTTAACCCTCCTAACATCTGAAGGTTTCTCTGCAACAGGGAAAGGGCAAATAAATAAAAGCCAGTGGAAGTTTACTCACGGGCCTTTGTCTGCTCACTGTTTTGTGAACTCAGTCAATCTTTACACTGGTCTGCCGTGACCTCTTGACTCCGAGTACCATTGGAGTGAGCTGACAAATGTTAGCCATGCTCATTAGAGGAGAGACATGGCATGCTCCTTATAGAAGAGTCAACTTAGATTCATGATGGCTTGGAATCATTGGTGGCTTGGAACAGTTAGGAAATCATTATCATTTCTAGCCTTTGCAAACGCTCCACTATTAGACAGTTCAATCCTGGAAACCTGCTGATTTGTTAATCATTTTTGCTGATGGCTATTTGGAGAGAGGACAACAAGCCCACTTAGTTATACCATAGTGAAGTTATTATGATAAGGGTACAGGTACTGAAGCTGTAACCCAGCCAGCGGGAACACTCTTTGGCAGTAGATCATTGACTTCATGGTGTCCAGGAATGTTTTTGTTGAGATTGAGAAGCAAAACATGCAGGAACAGAACACCTGATTTGCAAGAAAGTGATGCACTCATTTGGAAACATTTCAACTGCGTCATTTTATGTGTTATATCTGCTATGACATCCATGGCATTTTTAGACTGGGCTCAGCTAAGTCACACAACAGTAGAGGTTAGGTAAACGCTCCAAGGTAATGCTCTATAAACCTCAATCTTCTGAATAATGACTCCTCCAAGGAGTGCCAAAAGAGCTTCAGCAAACTTCAGGGGTTATGAAAAGTGGGATGGGTGAGTCAGGGTTAGTCTCATCAGGTTTGTTTAGATTGTCCTATTCAGAGCACCTTTTTTGCCCAAAGCGAAGTCAAACACAGCAGCTTTTGGATTTTTCACACCAACGCAGCTCAACAGCAGTTTTAGTGCTTCCAGTTTCTTGGAGATCCTCTAGAAGTTTGCTTTCAGAGCTGTGTGTGTAGATTAACAGCTTTGCATGCTTCGCTGTTACTTACTGAGTTGGTAAATTAGACATGTAAACAATGAACCGTGAAAGCCGCTGCTCACCTCCTGACCGACATTAATGATGAATGTTAAAAAAAATGAAAAAAAGATTCCAGTTCCTTATGAGACTATAAACAGAAGTGTAATAGGTTTGCTCCTATTTGCCAAGCGTAATTGAGCTTTTTGCCTCTCCATTTGACTCTCAGCCTTCTCCCCAGTTGAATGAACCATTGTTAGGGATCCAAGCTAATTTTGAAGGGGAGAAAGGAAAGATCTGGTACTGCTGGAATGATTCATTACAGAGTGGAGCTTTAAGTTGTGATTATTTATAGTCTTGACATGACACCCACTCCCCACATAGTGGTATTTCCGTTCGTCAACAGAGCACTGTTTGGGGAGCTTTGTCTTGCTTTCAGGGGTCTTTTCCATTAACTGCTAGGACGGGGAAACGTGCCGTAGCGGTACTGTCACATATAAGGGAATTCCCCTCTGATGAAAGATTGGATGTAGTCTGTTTTTCTTATTAGTCTGATATATCCCTTCCATTCTGTTTGCATGTCACAATAAAGGTTAAAGCACCAAACCAAGGTTCAGCAAGTGGGGAAATGGTCACCAGTTGTTTCTAAAAATGTGATGAAGCGATAGCCTGAACGTGCTCAGTGACAGAGCCTTAGAGATGCTTTAAATAGCCACGAACAAGAGACTGTGGGACAGACAGCAGGACAAAAAAAAAATGTCTGAATCAGCGTCACATGGATCCACACACTCTAAAAAGGAACGTTAAGTGATTTATTTGGTTTTTCCCCCTCTATCTTTGGTCTACTTTTAAAAGCTGCCAATGTCTAAACAGAACCAGCTACTCGTTGCCCTTATAAATGTCACTGTAATCCTCTCACAGTAGATGAATGACTGTATTCATATGTTTCCCCCCCAACTTGTTTTTTGTAACTTTTTCCTACTTTGGGAATACGTCTGCGTTACCAGCTGTGGAATGTCGCACCACATTCTCAATGGGGAACAGGTGACACACTCATTCACGGTGTCTCTACTTAAAGGCAGCCCTTTCCTTTTCCGTTCTTCCCTTGTTGTCTTTTTAATCTTCCCCCTCTTTTCTGCTTTCGATTATATTTTATTATTCAGTTCTGCAGGGCAAATATGGCTTCCCGTCTGGGGGTTGGGGGGGCTCTCTGTCAGAAAGTGACTCACACTGGGTTAATCTCATGCTCACAGGCCACCAAAAAGACTTGTTTGTAAGGCGCCTGTCATGCTGTTTGAGGCTGTCAGTCCCTGCAGGATTAAGGTGTGACAGCAACCTTTGACTGATGGCGCCCTGCATATTAAAATAGCAGGACTACTGTCTCTTGTACTTTGTACAGCCACCACACTGTGTCAGTGTCAGAGAAAAATATGACACCAGTTGCCAGAACAAGTTGTATAAGCAGGTGTTACTGTTTTCAGGGCTGCTGATGTGATTTGGTTTGAATGTCCAGCTTTACTGTAGATCAGTGGTTCTGAAACTGTGAGGAGCAGGGCCAATGCAGGCGGGACGACCAGGTGAAAAATGTTGAATGAATATGACTTCATGAGGGGATAAATAAGCAAACGATGATATTGTGCTGGAGCTTTATGTAAGTTGGATTCTTGTTTTTGTCAATGACTGAAGGAGGGTATTCCAGAAAACCTTGATGATAATGTCCTGTGAAGTATTTTGTTTGCGTTGCCTTTAAATCAAACCTTTACTAAAACTGGAGTTACTGCTTCTTCTTTTCTGTCTTCTTTTTGAGCTGCTTCTTCTTATACTTTTTTTTTCAGCTTTACTGGTGACAGTGTTAGCAAATGTTACCTTACCTTAGATTGTAAGACTTTATAACACATGTTCGACTGCCTGATCTGTAGTTCTGGACATTTCTAGACACGTCAATGTATATTGACATTTTTGCACGACATTTTTGCACAATTTTGGGTAGGAAGGTTTTACAGTGATGCTGAGGACCGGCTGTTCTGTGTTGTCTGCTGTCCTTTCTCTGTAGCTGTCTGGTGGGGAGTGCCACCTAGAGGTGGGGGTCAGTGAGGGTCAAGAGTGGAGTTATGTGACTCTTGTGCAGCAAAGTGACAACATGCAGTATGATTAATATATAACTTACTGTTTCATAAGCCTGTTATAGAATGGAACATATTTTAGTATTGGTAGCTTTTCAGGATATTTAAGGTTTTTGGTAGAGGAGATCCAACTTGAAAAAGATGAAAAGGGAGGCGCAACTCCTGTGTGAATGTTGGCTGTGGCATTTGCCTCTTTATGGTCCTTGCTTTGCCATAAAAAGCATTAAATTGTTATTAACCATGTGCCTTGGAGATCAAATCCATCATTGTCTGGAAACGATAAAACACGATGCTCAAATATTCTTTTCATCGCTTTTCACTAAGTCTTCAGGCATAAAAATGTCAAAGTGGAACGGCTTTTGAAACGGAGCAGTCACATTGTCTTTTAAGGGGCTCCAGCTTTCGTTTTTACTTGTTTCGACTAGTAATATCTACTCAGTATCAGCTACCACAGGAGAGGATGAATAGTTTTTCTTGTGAATGAATCATTTATCTGATGAATCTCTTGATTGTTTAGTGTAAACGAAAGGATTCATGTAAAAGCAGTCCTTATCAGCTAATTACTTGACAAGGACTCATTTTAATTCTCCTTATCTGGCTGTCTGTTACCTCTCCAGTAGCACTTTTGCTGTCTCGTTGCTCTCTCCTTCTTCTCTTCTTTCTCAAAAACTGACACTATTTTCAGAACCAAAATGATTATAATGTAACTTTAGCTCTCATTTTTTGATGTGATGATTAGATCATAAGCATGTTATTTATTATTTACATAGCATTAATTATTATTTGAACTCACCAAGCAGTATCAGATTATGTAAAGTGTTTCTTATACTGTGGTAGCTCACATACTGGGGTGGTTTGGAAGCTGAGCATTGACTATATTGCTTCAGTAAAGTCCTGCTTTGTGTACTTTTATTATAATTTTAAAGACTATTGCAACATAATAGTATTCAGTTTAATTCGGTTTTAGTTATATAGTACCATACAACAACAACACTCACCTTAAGGTGCTTCGTTTTGTAAGGTAATAATACAGAGAAAACCCCAGAAATTAGGTGACCCGCTATGAGCAAACACTTGGTGACAGCGGGAAGGAAAACCTCCCTTTTATCAGGAAGAACCCTCTGACAGAACCAGGCTCAGGGAGAGGTGTCGATCTGCAGTGACCGGTTGGGGGTGAATGGATGAAGACAAGGCAGAAGACGCATTGTGGAAGAGAGTCAGAGATTAATAATAACTAGCGATTAAATGCAAAGTGCTGTATAAACACAGAGAGGTGAATTAAGAAGAAACACTCTGTATGATGGTAAGTCCCCAGTAGCCTCGGCCTATTGCAGCATACCTAAGGGAGAGTTCAGGGTCACCTGATCACCTTAACTATAAGCATTCACAGCCATGCTAATTACAAATGGCCATGCTCCGCTGTTAGCATCAGTTAGTGTATCTTTATTAAATAAAGATGTGACTGTATGTTTAAAAAAGTGTCAGAGAGACAAACCCAACAACTAGTCATGAAACTGATCTTTGTTTTGTCCATCTAGGTGGAACTTTCTCCTGCTCCTGTCAGTATGCTCAGCAGCACTCTCTGGAGAAGATTACGTAGCTCAAGGTAAGCAACAGAACACTTATGCATAACTAAAAGTCAGCATTTTTTTTTTTTTTTATATGAAAGCATTTTATTAGATGCCCCCCACCCCCCTCTTTGTCACTAGGACATGTGACTCACTGACATTTGTCATATAGACAGTATAAAAGCTCCTGTCTGTACCCCACTCAAATCAATAACAGAAAAGTGATGCTATGTAACTCTTGCAGGGGCCCTATTGAAGCCGATCAGGTGTGAGCCAGGTTATTCACATTAAGTGAGTGGGGTGTCTGCTATTTATTGCATTCATGGCTTGTCAGTGACTCTGTTTTAACATTAGCCTCATGTTACCTGACATAAAAACCTCCTGACTGAGATTTCAAATAAATTCCATGTTATATGGTGTGGAGATTTTAATTCTTGGGGGAACACTGACATCATATTGGTACTTGGTGATGGCAGGTAGCCGGGTATATTTGGTCCTAAAACTAAAACGTCTGACTGATACATATCAAGACAGCATGCTACATATTGCATTGTGAGTTTAAAGTCATTAAGTACAAAACAAAACACAACAACTCAAATGTAAACTTTTATTTCAATGTAGGCCAGACACAGAATCAGCAGTGATTAGCACTCGCTAAGCAATTGACATTGCTGGATCCCCCCATTCAGTGCAGCAGCCCCAGTTCCTGATCGCAACTAGCTGGATAAAGAGTTGTTGAATCTTTTTATGGCTTGCACAGTAATAGTCAAAGAAGAAGTCCAGCAGTAGCTGCAGAAATGGGACCAAAATGCTAAAGAAAAAACAGGAAATAAATGCAGAATATATAAACTGACACACAGTTTTTAAGAAAAAAGATTTTTCTTCCTATAGCCTTGAGGCGACAGTTGTGATGAATTAGTGCTATATAAATAAAATCAATTTGAATTGAACTGTTACTCAGAAAAATGTAAGTATCGTCAATAAATGAGCCATATACAAACCGATATATGAGAACCGATATATACATATGCAAACTTTGGCGTCATTCTTCTCCTATTAACATATTTTTAAATGAAAAGAAACACGGTTACTATCAGAACACATAGACTAGGATTACATGCTTTTTTAAGTAGCGTATCTTTACATTTACACTGTAAGCATAACTTTCCTGGAAAAGTCAGAAGCTAAGATAAAATAAAACCACTGGAAGTGGCTTAAATGCAGATCAAACTACTCATTCTTGTAATGCTTCCAGTAATTACATCAGCTGATGCCACAAACTCTTTAGGGATCCTAAAGAACTCGTTAACTGGGAACCTTCAGAATGGTTCCTACAGAACTCCTCTAATGTTTACGATGCCTTGTTCATAATACAGCTCAACCACATCACACCCTATTTCTGCTTTTATGTTGGAGCACATACAGTACATATAGGAACAGCGAGTGCACACAGGAATTCCTCTTTAGCTGCTCTTCTGATCACTTTTAACCTTCTTCCTTAACATGCCCGCTCTTGCTCTCAGGGCCACGGCATGCATTTAAAAGCAGCATAAATAACCGCTGTACCTTTGTTTCCTCCCTCTCTGTTTTTTTTCCCTCCTGCTACATTTCTGACTATCAGTGCTCGCATCTCTATGGTCCATCAATGAAAATACTAAATACACCCATAATGTAAAGTACATGGCAGAAATGCACATACAATGGGAAGAGGAAATCTTAGCTTGGCATGTTTTGGCAGCTGTGCCTCACCTGGTCAGGTGTTGGGGGTGAAGTGATATTCATCTTTATTTTTAAACAGAGCAACAATGATGAGAAGAATTGAAGGTGAGAAGAGCTGAAGTTAGAAGGTGATCATAGATAGAGTTGTTATTTTTGCTGGGCTCTGCTCTATCAGTGGATCTACATTGATTTGGGATCTTTTAACTATAATCTCATCTCTCACCCTGAGTCTGACTTTCTTGAAAGAGTAAAGTCTTGTTGAATTAGGCACTGAAGCAATAATATAAAAATATGTCATATCCTGGGGTCTGTTTCCACTATTTCAGTATTGTCTTATCTAAGGCTGACCTCATGATGAGTCCTCACATAGACTATTTATGTGACTTGTCTACTGCCTCTTGCAGTGTCCCTCCCCTTATTCCATCATGCAACGCCATGTCCCCACGTATCACCCGTGATACGTGATGGCCCGCTCCAAGTAGAATCAATCCATCATAATGAGGGGAGGAGGAATGAACAGACAGCGCAAGAGCACCTTGTCTTAACGTATGACACAGATTAATTGGGATCTCATCTGACGTTACCTCAGGCAGTGAATGTGGGGGACATCACAGTGAGCGCTCAGATCGTCTGCAGACAGATACTCCTCCTATCAGAGCTGCATGACTAAAAATGCTCTGAAAGCACATTGTCTTTATCTCTATAGTCTTCTTTTCTTTACCTCTGCTCTGGCACCCAAACAGTATGACAGAAATGGGTTTCATCTGGTTCTTAACAGGTCTTAGAATGAGGTAAATACAAGCTGAGATAAACGACAGCACATCATATGAAACAAAATTAAAAATTAAGTGCACCCTGTGATTCAGGAGCTCAGTCTCTCATATCAGTGTGGAGGAACCCTGGGCCCAACCTTGTTTGCAATGTTGCTTCAGTTCCTTGTTTATTCTCTTTTATGGTCCCATCATAACATTGATTTTTTTTCTTTTTCAGCCATTCTGTAGTAGATTTGTTGCTCTGCCTGGGATCATTATTCTGTTGCACGACATAGTGTGAGGCAATATTGGGTTGTTAGGCAGTTGGCCTGCATTGGGCTCTAGAGTTCATGGTTGACTAAAAGAATAAGACAAGAACCTCATGGAAATCGAGGTTCCTGAACCTTCTTGTTTAGTTTTGGTAAATTAACTGTGCGTTAAGGCCAAAAGACATTGGTCCAGAAGTCTTGTGTTTTGTTCAGATGAAACTTTGGTTTTTAACGGGAAGACATTTTCTCCTTGAAACCATTCCAAGCGAGCCATATTTCTTCAGTCTTTTTCTAATTGTATTGTCATCAACATTAAAATTTAACACACTAACCGAGGTCTATATAGTTTCTCTGTGCATTGCACAGACTGACCTCCAGGAGTATTTATCCACTCCTGGGAAGATGGATTCCACACATTTGTTTGAAAATTACCTCAAGACCCTTCCCAGAATGATGCGCAGCAACAATTACTGATATATATTTTTTAAACGTTTGGCTTTTTGCCTCTATTGGATAATAAATACAGATGAACTCAGGAAGAGAGAGAGGGGAAGACATGCGGCAAAGGGCCACGGTCCGACTCAAACCTGCTGCTTTCTGGCCATGCAGCATGTGGATGCTCACGCACTTAGCTAAACTGGTGCACTGACTATTGCTCATTTAAGATCATTTCTGCTGTCGTTCCTCCTTGGCAATGTGTTAACACACCTGAATGCCAAAGACCTACAAAGTGCCAAAACATCTGCTTTTCACAGAGGTACTCACACTTATTGCTGTTCAGATCATCAAGTGCATCTGATTAGCGGCGCCTGGCTGCTATTAACCCTCTCAGTTCCTATGGAAGCAGTGTACTTAGTTTTTCACACACTGTTTCAGCATGCTGACTTAGTTTTTGTTACATGAATAATAACGTGGTGTAATATATCATGTTTTATTGCTTTTCCAATACCTGCTAAGAACTATCAAATTTTTATTATATCTTAAACCTTAGTGTTGAAAGAGGGTGCACTTTTTTTAACCTGACTACAACATTATGGGCAAAGTTAAAACATTAAAAAAATATTATTTCCCTGCATCTACATATTCACACCTCTAGAGGTCAAATGCTCAGTTCAGATTTTTCGTATTTTTCTAACTCTTCTAACTCTTCACCGAAGTCTTTTTGATAGCAAGAGTATAGAGCATGGAGTTATTAAGGGTATACAGAATGTTCTGAAGGATGCACTTTATGTCTGTGTCTCCAGGCGTGTACTGATCCCACTTTTTCTCTCAGGAAATTGATTCTGATGCCTTTTCTATATGCCGAGTAGCAACAAGCACAGATCCCAGTCTTCAGTTCTTGTTTTCAGACTAAAAAAAGCTTATAACACTTTAAGAAGACAATACTATAATATGTGGACACTGGTTTAGTTTGTTTTTTGTTTCCACTCACAGTAATACTACATTAACTGGCCCGTCTATCAAGCTGGTATTCCCAAATACGGTGGAGTCGTTTCTTCAGTGGAACGTAGTTTGTCAAACTGCTGCTGAGATCTAAACACTGAACAAACGCTTCTGTGTGACTGCTGTCTTCGTCTCCCAGTGCACTAACAGATACCTCCATGCTTTCTCTTGCATGTACACAAATAAGTGAGGCCATCATTTGTAATTCAGTTGATATTTAAAGTTTAAATATGTGTGCAGCATCCTTTAATCACAATCATGTACTGACATGTATGATCGCCAGTTTGCTGTTTTCTTGAATGCAAAGCTCGACAGAATGTGCTCTGTATGCAAGTTCAAAAAGGCTGTATGGAGGAGTTTCCTGTATTCTTTTAAATGTTTTTTTTTTAAAGTTTCCTGTATTCTGCTTACATGCTTATCTTGCCCCTGCTTCTCATCTGGGCTACAGCTGCATTTCTGTTGCTTGAAAAACATGGATTGGATCATTGGCATCATGCTGACATTGTTACATGGCCCTAATGGCTCACTAACTTTTCTTAGTCATTTAACTTCAAAAAGAAAATAACTCTTGTCCGGTCCCAGTTTGGGTTCAGTACGGGCAGTATCTCTAGTTAGGGCTGGATCAAATGACCCCAAAAGCATCTGTTAGTTACGCTGCTGCAGGCTCTGGATGCTGGGACAGTTCCAATGATGTGATAAGCACTTCTTCTCCAGTCCCTTCTTTTCACTCCTGATGCGTTTGTATGCCACTGCTGCAGTCATTAACTTGTCTCTCTCTTGTGTTTTAGCCTGATTATTTGGTCAAAAAAATAACAGTTTTGTAATTATTTCACATTTAATGCCATCTTTTGTCCATGAGCAACATGTTTAGGCATCTATAGAAGATTTTCATCATTTCATTTTTATTTGTGAATCTGTAAATGCGAATGCAAATATTTTTCTCAGTATTATTAAAAGAGAGAACTATCAAGGTTTGCATTCCTAAATAGTTTTAAAAGGAATAATATATAAAAAAAGAGAGGCTGGCTGATATAGGACTTAAAACTGATACCGATATTTGATGATATAATAAATCTGATTTTTTCGATATACTGGCCAATAGCATTTTTTTTCCCTTTTTGTACTGACACACAAAGCATAAAAAGGTTTTATTAACATTTGTTAAGTTAATTTTTATTCATGCAGGCTCTG
The DNA here is from genome assembly GCF_051167445.1 of Perissodus microlepis. Lineage (NCBI taxonomy): Eukaryota > Metazoa > Chordata > Actinopteri > Cichliformes > Cichlidae > Perissodus > Perissodus microlepis. The sequence goes on from NC_140477.1 coordinate 31,280,023, forward strand.
CCCAACTCTGCTCAGATCAGCTACCAACAGGGACTTTGCAGAGTGCCCTCTGGTGGTCAGATTACACTAAATCAGCACTGATAACGTGGTTAAAGACTCATCATCACGTTTTTTCTTTACTTTTAGCCCGCCATCCAATTTAAGGGTTATGCCACAGCTGCCTATATTAAAAGTTTTGGTAATTCCTTTATGTTTTGGTTGTAATGGTTTGTCTACTGCAAGCTTGAAATTATGATTTTAATGCTAAAATATAATTGTTGTTATCTATGAACTTCCAAATTTACAGTTTTACAAAAAAAAGTACTAAAGCAAACTGTTACTTAGTCATCAGGATGCGAAGTGAAAGTTATTAAGTTGTATTCCAGAACAGAAAAATTTACTTTAGCGGTTGAATGTTATGCTCAATTAAGTCCAGACTGCTGGCTAAAATTTGGGTATAAAAATGTGAATTCAGTTTTTTATTAGCGTCTGTTACACACTGAAGGACGACAGGGTTCATTCAGGTGCACATGAAGATTTATTGCGCTGAAACACAGCAAAACAATTCAGTGTTACTGGCGGCTTCCATTGTAATAACTGGCCTGCGTTACTTTTGTAGCATTACGTGTAATGGCCCTGTATTAATCAGCCCTTAACACATAGAGAAATTGACCAGTAAACAATAGACAACATAACATGTACTGGCTGGTCTATTTCCTATAACTTTAACTGAAACCAGCTAACAGTTTCCTTTCACATTGCTGATGGAACAACACGGTTACAGAGATTAATACAGGAGGCTAACATGACTTAGCTAGCGCACAAACGTTACTAGCATTACCCACAGATAACGTGAAACAACTCCCTTATTCGTTCACATTAAACACCATATAAACAAGAATTACACTCCAAACATGTTAAATAAGCATCAACTTTACATAAATGTATGTAGTGCTCGTATATTGCTCTCACCTGAAACACAGCAAAACAATTCAGTGTTACTGGCGGCTTCCATTGTAATAACTGGCCTGCGTTACTTTTGTGAAGGATTATTTTGCCAGTTACCCGTTTGGCTGAGCCGCCACTGCCACCTACTGGCGAAACTAAATATCGCCCTAACATCACATCAGGTGGGAGCAAATGAGCTTTTCGCTCTGTGTTATGATGCAAACTATTGTCACAACAAATCGCAAAAAAAGATGATGGGGGGGTGGGCACGAACACATAAGGAACACATCTGAGACTTGTTCTTAATGCTCAAAATACTCAGGGTGCCACACGTCACATGACACATTTTTTTTTTTTTATGACGATGCCAATCGATCAGCAAAAGACCTACCGATAAAATAGTTCGATGCAAGTAAAAATGCAGGCTTTTAGTACCTGTTGAATAAGTTAATTCCCCACTCTTTTTGTATCAGAGATATATTCTTAGTAGTTTTTTTTTTTGAGTTTTAATTCTTGAAATAAACAAGGTTTTTATTAGGAATTTAAGTTGAAACGTCAATGTAACCTGGTGTTGAACCGCCAGCTTTGATTGAAATACAATTGAATGTATTAAAACTGTTTTGAAACATTTTTGTGATTTGTACATTTTCATGAAATTGTGTAATTCATTCTCAGCATATTAATCTTATAAATATTTCTGTCTCTGTCCTTTAGGAGTGGATATCCTTTATCGATTGGGGCTTACAACTCAAAGCCACACAGACGATACCTACGAAAGGACAAGCTCACAGCCTCCCACTTATGCAAATGTTCCCTCACCTTTCGATGGCCCCTTTTCTGGATATGGGGTGTTGCTCGACTCAAACTCCCTCTATGAGGCGCCAGTGCCCAATCTATTCCCTTCAGAATTTGGCGAAGAGTTCTCCGTTATAGTTAGCCTAAGCTCCTGGCGAGCAAACAATGCATTTCTTTTTAGTATCAAGGACGGGAGGGACCGGTTGCGTTTTGGCATTCAGTTGCTGCCACGCAGAGTGGTGGTTTATACTGCAGAGAAAGCCTCCATCTACTTCAACTACAACTGGCAGGATGGGCGCCTGCACCCTTTTGCTGTTGGGGTTCGTGCACGTTCAGTGTCCTTCTATGCGAATTGTGGAGGGGTGCAGCAGTGGGAGCAAACCCTGGGGAGATCTCAAACACTGGGGGAATCTGGGGGTGTCTTCACTCTGGGAAGGATGAACTCCAAGGCGGCACCATTTAGTGGTCAAGTCTGCCAACTGGATATCTATCCCTCAGCCCAAGCTGCCGCGCACTACTGCAAATATCTTAAAAAACAGTGCCGGCTGGCCGACACTTACCGATTACATTTCCCACATTCTGATTCGGATATTGTGGTGAATGACCCCCCTTCTAGCCATTTGACAAAGTCTCCTCTTGGAGTAGCAGCTACTCAAAATACACCCGTCGGATCTACAGCAGCCATTAAACTATCCCCAGATCGTTTGGTCACGCAACATTCAACTCTGAGCCCACCAATACGACCTCATCTGGGGGACCAAGAAAACATTTCCACATTGGAACCATTATCCCACTCTGCCACATCATCACTCCAGCTTTATAGCCCCACCGTAACTACGCCAAGTAGTCAAGCAGCTCTGGGTTTTGCCTATAGCACAACAACCACCACTACCAAAAATGTGTTGGCTAAAGACACTACGCCCCAGGAGGACACTGAACACTCTGAAAACAGCACAGAAGAAGAGAGAAATTCCAGAAAACAGCCAAGTCCGGATGCCACTACAGGTGTTGTTTCCCTGGTCAGACAGAGCCAACTAAAGGAAGAACTCAGGAACAACTCCATCACAAGCTCTAGGGACTCTGGCTCCACAAGCCAAAATTTCCCAGAGACTCATCTGAGAGCCAACAGCACTACTTTGTACAGGGAGAATCAGGTGGACACCTCAGAGCAGCATGATTTGGATGGCAGCTATGATGATGTAGACATGGGAGAGTATGATTATGGATATGAGGAGCCAGAGTTCTTCTATGACTACCAAGATGGTTTACATGGCCCCAAAGGAGAGCCTGGTCCTCCGGTAAGTGACTGAATTTATGAATCACAAGCAGAGAATTAGTGCTTATAGAGAGCACTGATGTGCAAACCAGTGCATTGCTATGTATATTTTAGAGTAAAATTCAGAGTGAGCCACAATGTGGCTTGATTACACTCAGGAGACATGCAAAATGTTTTGGCTGTGAAATGTAGTGATTTAAAGGTGATGGCATGTCCAAGCAGTGTGCTTTTTTTTCCTGTATCTACAAGTTGTTAAGTACTGCTAGGTATTTTTGCTCTTATGTCAGAGGATAAATCTTTGGAGGACTGGAGCTATACCCCGGGATTTAAAAAAAAAAAAAAAAAAGCACTTGATCCAGGCCATGATGTAAGCTAGTGGCTCTGGACACACTTGTAGTTCATGAGTGCGGCTTATGTTTCCATGTGTGAGATGTGTTGGGCATTCTTGGTGCTCGGTATAAACATGTGAGTGTATAATGATGCAGAATGACTGGATTCATCTTTCTGTACTTACAGCGCCTGCAGACCTGTAGGGAGAGACACATCTTATCCAGCATCGTTGTTTCAATTTATCTACCTGTCCCAGAGCCTAATTGAGCTATACTGCGGTATTTTGTCAAAATTACACTCCCATGCTGCTATACTTTATTCTCAATAATGTTTTGAGGGAAACATATTTTGTCCATATCATCTTCTCGCTCTCCTACCCTTGTTTCCTTTCAGGAGACCAAACATTAACCAAATGTTATGACTCTCGTACCCAAGAGAATGGACGAGAATCTTCTAACATGGTTAACATTGTCTCATGACTTGAAATGTGCTTCCAGTGTCCTGTCATGGACAGGCTCTTTTCTTGGAGAGAAACTAAAATTGCCTTAAAACAGAATTAAAGATGGACTTTAGTTCTATGGGAAAATCATTTTTGGAGGCATAATCGAGCATTGTGAACATGACACAGTTTAAGCCACAGGGCTTTTTCCAGCGGATCGTATTTTGGCAAAAATGTTTAATTAGCCACAATGTTTGTCCTTCGGTGCTGTTATCTTTGACAGTTTGTGTGTCTTGGCTACTCTGACCGCTTAGATGCAGGCATGTTTTGAATGCTGGGTCAGCTGAAGGTCAGTGGCTAGCTCTTTGTTTGAACTTGAAGACAAGCTGGCCTGTTTCCTCAAGAGAAGTATTTACAGTTTTTCAGCCACATAACTGGACGAGTACAGGTGGCCTCCTGCACTCTATTTAATTTGTGCTTTAGCATTTTTGCACTTTTTTTCATTAAGAAAATTCAAAACAAGCAAAGAAGCAGCAGAAGAAAGCGTGTCTTACTTTCCCCTTTGTCTATAATATGATGTATATGATTTCTTTTACTCACAGTGACAAAAAAAAAAACAATTTAAAATGACTCACTGCTTCAATATTGGCCCAATTTAATGACACAACATTATGAGTAGGTTGACCCCACTGCAAAAGTCATGCCCAAGCTCTGAGGACTGATGGGAGCTTATCATTTTTAGCGTTCTCTGAAGTTTCAGAAGGAAACCAAGTTTTTAACTGACAATAAAAGCACTTTGAGAATATTAGGAGTTTGTAGTTATTTCAGTTTGAGTTGTGCAAGTTTGGACTACTCTGCTGTTAGAGGTCATTTGAAAATGAGACTGTGATTGCCAGTCCTCTGTGAGACAATGAGCTAATATAGTAACATGGAACTCCACAGCACATGTCGGAAGTTAATGTTGTCTTGACTACTATACTCGGACTTTCATCAGCTTTACACTTCACTTCTCTGTAGAGCTTGGGTGTCATGAGCACGTAACAAAGGCCCCTGCTTTCTGCAACACGTATGGATGTGGGTTGTTGCGCATGGAGTAGGCTATGGATTGCATTGTTTTTGTAGCTCGTTCTGAATTAGGATGTAGCTTTGTTTAGTTAAGTGGGCCACGGGGTTGGCTGGACTTTGGCTGAGCTAAATCACTGTCAGTTTTGCTACTCCTTTGCCTATGACCTTAAGATCATGTTGCATGAGATAAACCCTTTTATTCTAGTATTCCCAGAATATTTTACTTCCATACGAACGTCCTTGGTCCGGGGGCTTTGCTAAAAAACAAAAAATATCAACAAAATATCAACAAAAAACCTTTACTGTATTTTTCGGACTATAAGGCGCACTTAAAATCCTTTAATTTTCTCAAAAATCGACAGTGTGCCTTATAATCCGGTACGCCTTATGTATGGATTCTGGTTATGCTTACTGACCCCAAACCAGTCTTATGTGGTACATGGCGCTCAAAAATCTGTCAAAAAATGTTTTAGTATGACTTTGGTAAGCTATGAAGCTTGATGGATTGTTGGAGCATTACGGCTACCATAGTCAGGAGCCTCGTGGAGTAACCCGGGTCAAGCTCAGGTCCCAAAGTCAAATAAACACTGCGGCATCACTGAGAGTTAAAAACTGTCTAAATTCTGTCATGAAATGAAAACAGAATTTATTAAACTTAACTTAACTTAAGCTTAACAGAGTTAGAAGTTAGCAGGAAGTTAGCTCGCTAGTTTCCACCTAAACATGACATTGCATGTTCTAACTGAGAGATTTGTGAAAAATTTTTAATGTACAGCTCTGCTATCACTTCAGACATAAATGAAGACAGAAAACTAAACAACAGCGACGTTTGTAGGGTTACTGAAGTTGGACTAGCTGGTATATAATGATGAGCTACGTGATCGCTAGCGACACAGCTATGTTAGCATAACATAAACACAGTGAAGCTAGAGGATGAACGCTAACTTTTTTCCACTCCATAAAAATTAACATGAAGGTTCCCAATGGTTAGAGACAAATGCAATCGCATGGCAGGATGCTGTAAACGGACCAAACTTCAGTCAGGAGCAGTGTTGCCAACTTAGCGACTTTGTCACTATATTTAGCGAGTTTTCAGACCCCTTAGCGACTTTTTTTCTAAAAAAAAGTCGCTAAAAAAAGACGTGAAAGCGCGTATCGCTTTTACTCTCAACAAGGTTTAAAACTACTTATAAACACACACACAAAGTAACTCCACCAGAGTGCCTATTTCGGGTCACTTTTGCCGGTCCAAGCCCAGGTAAAGGAGCAGGGTTGGAATTGTGACATTAAAAAAAACAATAATTGCTAAAAGAAATTTAATTTGTAGTTCTAAATAAACTCTAAATGCATTTAGGACGTTTTTTACTCACTTTGTCTCTTCCACGATGTTATTTCTCTCTCCAACAACATAGGTTACAATTAGATTAGCATGACCAATTATGCAAATTAGGCGATGACGTCATTTAGCGACAGCGATTTTCCTTACTGAGGAGTTGGCAACACTGGTCAGGAGAACAACTAAGATAATCCATCCACAATACGAGGTTAATCATTAATATACTGCAACAACATGGGAACAGAGCAGCTGCGAGAGAATTCAACATTAATGAATCAATGGTGCGGATGTGGAGGAAGCAAGAAGAATGAGTTGAGTCAAGTTTGACTTATCTGACTGTTTTGCGCCTTATAATCCAGTGCGCCTACAGTATATGTTTAAATGGCAACGTGCTTTTATAATTTCTTTCTGCCCACATCTCTGGTTTGCTAACTTGGCCCCACATGCTGATCGTCACCGGCTGACCTTTCTAGAAAAACAGCACTCAACAGCACCATCTGGTGGTCCGATAAAATGTACACTTTATATTTGTTGCGTGTGTAAGATATTGATATTTGGTGTCTTTATGCTTATACGGTATTGCAATATAAAACACTGAAATGCTGTTATACTGTTCTGCTTTCATGTGTTTGATTGGCCTGAACAGGTCACTGGTTGTGTCCAATGTCTCTTTATACATTTTTTTTGCCTCAGCTATTCCATGTGTTAATATTGAAATATATGAAAGTTGAAATCAAAGCTGATGCTTGGTTTTTGTATTTATCAGGTCCAGCTTATCCCAAATAGCTCTTAGAAATTAAAAAAACAATCCCAAAACAAGAACTCGAGTCTCAGGAATCTCACCAAATCTTCATTTATTTTATTTATTCATTTATTATAACTTTATTTATTCAGGAAAAATGACTCTTTGAGATTCAGATTTTCTTTTATAAGAGTGTCCTGGCCCAGAAAGACAGCAGTATAAACAAAAGACTTGCATAAACTATAACAAAAACATACACAAATACACATAAAAAATTGTTTTCACTGAAATGCAGCCAATAAAAAAAAAAAAAAAAAAAATACAGGACTGGAGTGAAATTCACTTATTTATTTCCTCCTTCCCCTTTGAAAGTAAGTTGCTGTGTGTAAACAACGTACATTGGTTTGTGTGAATCAACTCAACTTTATCGCACGCAGTTAAAAAGAGTTCTTCAAAAGAAGATTCATTTTGCCCTTCAACTTTCAAGAAAATTGACCTTTTCACTGGACACTGTTGAATATTTGACCCCTATCTTGGCAGCACAGATGAAGCCTCTGAATACGGTCATTTTAGTCGATCAGTGCCTCCGTTTCTTTAGGCCCTGTTGTTGTGGTGAAGGCGGTGGTGTGCTCACACTTTCCATGTCTCTGTATGTGGGAGTCTGAAGGAACAAACAGCTGTTTCTTTATTTATGTATCCCTCTCTGCCCATCTACTTCTCTGACAAGAGATGCTCCAGAGTGCCCTAAAAACACTGAACAGTAAACAGTCTTATCATCTAGTTTTGGGAATATTAACACTGTTTTGGGGGAGAGAAGGAAATGGTGTACAAGTATTTCTTACATGTGACTCTGACCTTTTCCCAAAACATTTAAATCTTTCTACACAGCTAAGCAGAGTGAATTTAGTGCATATGTCTGGCACACAGCCCTGTTAAAAACTAAGTACACCCTATTGCTTCCATAGATGGAAAGTAGCAGCTAGGTGCTGCTAATCAAATGTGCTCGATTGATCGATTATCAGCAAGTGTGCGCATCTTTAGCAGAAAGCAGAGGTTTTGGCAGTCTGCTGGTCTAGAGCTTTCAAGACTACACAAGACCGCAATTTTCCCCATGTTCCAGCAAATTCACCTCATGGCCAGACCTTGCAATGCTCAGAGAAACTGCAAAAAACCCAAGAGCTACATCTCAGACACCAGAGGTGCCAGTTAGCATGTTAAATTTCATGGTTATAGTATATATCGAAAAGGACTGAACAAGTACAGCTTGTTTAAGACAAAGTCTCTTATTTCTACAACAAACATGGCAGCACAGCTGGGGTTTGGTGTGTTTGAATAAACCAGACGAATCCTGGAACAAAGTCCTTTGGACAGAAGAGGCCCAGACCTCAGCCTAAGTTGGCAGGTGATATCATGTGGTCATTTGTCAGGTATAGATTTTCTGGTTTCTACTTAAAACTCCTTTCCACACATTTGGCTTATAATGTGAAGCATTTGATAAACAGGATGTAAGAGAATTTTGAAAGGGCGCATTTTTTAAATAAATGAGCAAACAAATAAATAAATAAAAGAAAAAGCTGGCTCTACATTTGGACTGTATGAGCTCACTAAGTTTCTAACAAAACAAAACCTTGAATGATAAAATATCTGCCCATCATATCCTTAATTACATTTGTTACTTAAACTAGAACTGAATGCACATGCTTATGTTTCCTATTAACTTCTTTAACTTCTTGATTTCTAAGCACAGGCAGGATTTGTTGTTCTGCTTCCATTTTGGCCAATTCAATGCTGTTTAGCCCTGTATACTCTATGCATATACTGGATGGTGATTAGGAATAGTCTAGTCGGAGAACACTTTGATGCTTTACTTGATCAGGACTTTCTTGATTGGGCTTTTAGATGCAAACATTTGACTCTTTTCTTTAAACTTTGCAGCTCCTACATAAATATGCCTAAACAGTGAACTACATGTTATTGCTTGCCATTAATGCACTGTCTTCCCCCCCTCTTCCCTGTCTCTATCTATGTCTCCTTCCTTTCCACATTTCTGGTTTCTTTCTGGTTTAGGGTCCTCCTGGTCCCCCTGGTTTACCTGGTCCTCCAGGAAAAAGAGGCTCTCGGGTGAGTAATCTCTGCAAAATCACTCCTCATGTGCTTTTCCGCTAGTCACCACCACATCTGCGACCGTCGGGAAAGCAGTGCTGACAGACAGTGTTGTGGTTAGTGTGATTAAATCCACTCTGATCTCAAGACTACTTTGTATACATCTGCTAAGGCTGATGATGCAACGCCGCAATCACGCCACAGGCCCTGGAGGCATCTTTTAAACAGAACAAGGCGTGTTTTATTTTTAGTGTTGGACGGAAGGTATAAATAAGTCGTAAATAAGAATAACTTCAGTCCCGTCTTTGCTCGACCATGCGGAGACGCATCATCATGGCTAATTTAACTGATGGAATGGAAATACCAGCTGCACTTAAAGAAAACATTTAGCATAATTAAGTTGATTACTTGTAGATTTCAGCACCTGCTTCTTAACCACATCAAACAATGACTCCCGAGTGTCAGCGCCAATGCATTGATTATTAATGGGGTAAAACCATGTTAGTTTATTTAGGCGAGTGGCCCTCTGTGGATATACTTATGTGCTTATGTGTACATGATTTCCTCTCTGAATTTAGGCACAGTTTTTCAGATGTGACAAAAAGGCAACATGCAACACTCACATACAGGAGTTTATAGTTCCCCAAGATGTTGAAGCATTAGGTCAGATGGAATGATGTTAGTTGCAGCAAAAGATGAGCAAGGTTCACAACTATGTCATAGGACTTGGTGCTGTTTTGCCTGAGCCTCAGTTTTGGCATTGCTGTTACGCCAGATGACTGATTCCACTTGAAGGGAAGGTTTTAACTTAAGTCTGCATTTTAACAGCATGAAAAGCATCCTTAAAGAAAGACAGACAGGCTTGTAGACCCTAAGAGGTGGCATTCAGTTAAACATGTCTCCTATTACAGGATTGTAAAACACATGGCTGGTACAGAGCATACTTAGGCTAAGTCCGAAAGTCCAAACAGGACTAGGCTTTGGACCATTATGTGTTGGAAAGCTGAGGGCAGCGCACTCTAACTGTGTCTCTGCACAGGATAATGGACTTTGCGGTCCAGAACCGTCCCCCGTCACATGAACTCCTTGACATGACAACATGGGATAACGAATTACAGACATTGCTGATGTTGTTGTCAGTGCTGTCAACTAGTGTGAACTATCATGCCTGCAAGTGCAAGAGGCAGCTCTGGTGTATATGAGTGCTAATGTCATATTAGCACTCAGATGTGTTTGTGCAGAAAGATGATATTGTATCCTATAACAAAGCTGTGCTGGGGGGGGGAAGAGGTGCTGATTATCATAGCAGCTTTTGTCTTGCTGAGTTGCAATAAGAGAATCTAATGTTTGTGCCATCAGAGAAATTAATTCCATTTGTTCTTTAAGGTGGACCTTAGTTGACAGTATGCACTTTCATTCAGAAGACATTAGGCACAGCACTGAAAAGCTGGAGCTTCTTTTTTTAGCTCTTGTTGTAGTGCAGAAAAGCCTGGTAAGCAGCAGGGGTACAGATGTGGAGGAATGCAGTGCATTTATGGTGGATGTGCGAGTGTGTATTTGACTGTGCACATGTAGTGTCATAAAATAAATATATTGTTAGTGCTTATTGTTATTTGTTTTTAATATAGTCTAAAAGGGCCGTCTCTGAGTAGAGTCTGAGCCAAGAGTACTGACAGGAAACTGCATGCTTTTGCAGAGCACAGGAGCTGCAGGCAGAAAGTGAAACTAAGTAGAGTGTTTGATCGAAACTTAAAGTGTGCGTGACGTGTAGAGGAAGTATATAAATAATCAGACTGGCGGCTCCTTTTTCAGACTGAAGCTGATGTTGTCTCTCTGCTCAGTCTCCATATTCCAGAATATGTAAAATTAAAGATCATTTTTTGAGTTAGACCACTTTGAGCCGTGTCTTTCTTTGCTGCTAAACAATACAAAGAACTGGATTTAATAGTAGCTTTAAGCACATGTGGTTGCATAACTGTTTGGTTCCATGAATTGAGGAAACTGCAATATCTCTGTGCAACTTTCTTGTTTCATCACTTTTATTTTACATTGCTGTGGAACATGTAACTATTCTGAACTCATCTCAAATTGAGCTGTTGACAGCAATGCACAGCAATTTCACGTTTCTCTCCTGTGTGTGTTCCAGGGTCCCCCTGGTCCACATGGAAAACCAGGACAGCCTGGACCACCTGGACCCAAGGTGAGCGGTATTGTCCAATAGGAGAAGGAGTGGGGTGTATAAACAGCACTCTGTGAGAGTACCACACAGAGTTCTGGCTAGTACACTCTCTATGGGTGTGGAGAACGTCTCCTCACAGCCACAAGGGGTACCACTGAACCCAACACACAGGCCAGGGATGTTGTTCGGTTATACTCTGCTTTCACACGCTTTCATTAAAAAGATCTAGCCATATGCTTTAAGTCACCTTGTTTTGTAAAGAAGTGGAAAACCCATGGCTAAGTGCTGGTTTGTTTGAAAAGGACTTGTCACAATAGTGGGTTTTGATAACCATGTCGTCACTGCTCTAGTAGTTGGGGTGCTCAATCCATTGGCTGTGGCTATGGATAAGGAAATAGTGTGTGATGTAAATTAATCGGAAGCTCAGTGATCGGATTTTGCTGTTTTAGCCGACTTTTCAAAATGTACTTTAGGAAACTACTGAAACGAGGAATTGGCTTTAATGCACCATCAGTGCATGTGGGTTATTGTATAAAATGCGTTGAGAAGACAGTTGTACCGAAAAACTGTATAAATACACTCAACCTGCCATTTTTTTTTTTTTTTTTTTTTTTTTAAATTCTTATTGACAGTAGATCTAATCATGCTATTCATCAGTGTGGCGTCCTGATTTCATGCTGTCTTCTCCTGACAAGGCCACACACAGCGTTTCTTGACATAATGGCTAATTCAGTTAGAGGCATGTCAAGAGTTTGTTTTTAAAGGATAGTTGTACACAGTTGTTAGAGTCTGCGCTTTGCGTCCTTGAACATTAAATCAATCAAGCACATCAGCAGTGATGTCACTAAGTGGCTTAGTTATCTGAGAAATCCCGCAAACTCATGGAAATTTACTCTTCTGTAGTTAAAGTTTTTACTATATAGCAAATGGCATCAATTATAGCGACTGACATGCTGTTCCCTGAAGAGAAGAGAGTGTGTGCAAGAGGAATTAAACACAGCCAGATGTAGGCAAGCATGATAATAGCAGGCCTGTATATTGACACCGTGCACCAGGAGGAGACAAAGGTGGTTGTTTGTTTAAATGATACCCTTAGCTTAGATCCTTATTACCTTGGCTTTAACCACAGGGCATAATTGTGCCAGTCCTGGCTCATTAACCATAGCACTGAATTCATATAAAAAGGGGGAAAAAATCCAACAGAAAGCGTCACTGCTAAGCTTTTTCCCCAGCTTAGGACCAGAAACATCGGTAAGGCTGAGCGAGAATGTGGGCAGCGCCATGCAGATGTTTGTGGTGGTTGTATTCCTTACTGTCTACCCACAGAGTGGCTGCCAAGACCAAGCAATCAATCAACAAACACTCCCGCTACAGGAGTCAAGCGAAGCATGAGTGGTTGTCCTACCCTTCCCTCTTCATTGCTGATTGCCAAACTTTCTGACAAGCGAATGCCTCTTCACTTTGTTAGTACACGGAGAGGAGAATTCTATTTATGAGACTACCAAATGTTGTTTTTCTTCCTTGATTGTTGAAACAGCACAGAGAGGTGGATTTATTCTGTATCACCTCTGACCTTGCTGAGACGCTGAGATTTGGCTAAATTCCACTGATCAGCTATTATGCAACAGCAGGCCACCTGCCGGCTTTCTGTTCTATCAGCGTTTACTCCCACACTTATGTGGAAAAATAAAAGAGTATCTAATACCATAGTGACCGGTCAGTGAGTCATTCTCAGCCCTGAAACCCTTTGCGGAGGCAGGGAAGCGACTGAGAACCTCTTTGTCTCAGTTTTGGAAAACATCTCTTGTTGAAATGTGTTTTGTTTCTAGGACACTGGGAATATGGTTACTGACGCTGAGCCAATCTTACATTTTTGAAGCCTAATCTGAAATGTTATAAAGATAAGCCCTTAACCTGAAAGAGCCTGTCAGGCTGTCGACTTTATGCTCAGCCGACTGTTTTTTAAACAGGAAGGAACTGGTTTTATGATATGGCAGGATTTCTGTTCTCTCACTCGCTTAGCCTTTGTATGCCTCATTGGGTGTCAGTCAAAACTATGGAAATATGATGCTTAAAAACACAGGCAGGTAATCTTTATTTGCATTGAGTGTAGACGGATAAGAAAAATGTAAAAAATGGGATTTACCAAAACGTTTAAATGATCTTCTTTTCCTTCTGAACCAAGTTGTGATGAGTGGCACAACCATAATTTATGTGGCACTCATCAGTCTATTATTAGCAAACAACGAATACCAGTCACATTTAAATAGGTTACTTATGCAAAGAGAAGACTAAAATAAAGATATCATGCGTACAGAAGGGAATTCACAAACTGATTTAGAAAAGGCAAATGGACAGGTATTTATGCAGTTGTGGTAAAAAGTTTACATAAAACGATCGTGGGAATGAATGTTGTGGTGATTTGGGGCTTTTAGTGTTTGTTTGTTATTTTTTTTAACCGTTCTTTGTCCAGGGTGGAATGACTACAAAATCTTGAAAGTCTGGAAAAAGAAATTGCTGCTAAAGTTTGAATTTATTTTGGATTTCCTGTAAAAAGTATTTAGAGGCACCCCCACTATTATTGGATTAAATGTGCCTTAGCAAGTTGCAGATCAACCAGATGCTTTTTGTAGACATTAAGAATCTCGTGGCATAATCCTGGCTGGATATTTGACCATGTTTCTTGGCTCGGTAGAGTTTGTTTACAGTAGTTGGTTTTGTGGCACAGACTTGCTTTTAAGCACAGTCTACAAATGTTCAATAAGGCTGAGACCAGGGCTGTAGGAAGGCCGTTCGACTGTGGACAAATCGCTCAAAGTTTGTGTCATTTGACCCTAAAACATTTCTCTGGAAGATATCTAGCTTCTCCATGTGGGCAGCAGCAAGTTTCAGTCACGCTTGAAGATGTCAGTCGCCTTTCAGTCTATTGTTATGTAAAACTCACTTCACTGTGGACAGTGACACTGGTGTTCCAGGAGTTTCCAGTTCATGGCAGGGCTTGAGCTACCCTGGGAAGTTTTACTTGTGTACAATTGTTTGATCTTGGAATCTGCAGTTTTTTAAAGATACCGCCAATAAGTTTCTGGAATGGCCTTCCTGACACCCATTTCTGGTTGTTTATGTTTGTAGGTTTCCAGTCATTGGAATAATCACACAGTGTAATCAAACAGGTTCAATTCAGAGTCAGTTTTTTTTACATTTAGTTCCTCCTCTTACTCTCCGGTATAGATCAGTTGTAGAAACATTTCTCAATGTGATCTATGACATAAAAATAAATAATGCAAAGAATGGAAAATTGTGACGTTAGAATGAAGCAACATTCCCTTTGTGTAGTTGAAAGCATTTTGGTGCCTGTCTGTTCACCTCCACATTTCAGTACATTTGTCTCTTCCCATGTGTAGAAGATACAAGAGTGAAAGTGAAAGTAAAAAAAGAGGGTCTGTCACGCGTGTTCAGCTCATCATGCATGTAAAACACATTTATTAAACTGTCACAAAATATATTTGACTCACTTGTTTTCTTAGTATCCAAACCCAAATATTTTTTACAGTGTGCAAAATGTTGTACTGTGTTGCTGTTCCCCCTGCTTTGCAGGAACGGCTAACTGTTCCTCACCAGGACACTTTAGTGTTGACAACAGCAAGTTGGAATGTCAGATTAAGTATTGGCGCTAAAATTATGTGACAGTCTTCTGGCATTGCATCTTTAAGGCTGTCTGGAGAAAATTATTTTTAGTTGAATCACAACAGAAAAGATGTTCTGACCTCAATCTATTTCATACTGGGGAGGAAAGGCATGAGACCTCTGGCTGTTAAAGAGCAATATTGCTGTTCTCTGGAAATCCCTGCTTTGCTCCAGCTGCGTGTTTGAGGTCAACTGTTTCTTTCACTTTAATAACCAACTAACTAAGTAAAACAGACTAAGAGCTACAGTATGTTTCGTCTTCATTAAACCCATCAAAGACTCACAGGTGATGCTTGTCTATTACACAGATATGTCTGTAAGTTTTTGAAAATTGCCTCTTTACACTGCTACAGCAGATTATAAATAAAACAATCAAGATGTCAAATTACTTATGAACCCGGCTGAAGGTTAAAGCCTCTGACTGTCATCCTACACCAGATGGCTATGAATTTGGTATGCTTTGCTTTTTCATACCATACAAAATGCTGCATGCAGACCAATGAAAAAAGGCGGTAATCAGCTCCTTCCTTCCTTCCTTCCTTCAGCTGATTTTCAGTTTTTAGGATCTAAAATTACTTCTAAATTTCCCAGAATGTATCTAATAAGTCATTCTTTGTTATAAGCCTTTGCAGATGTATT
Organism: Perissodus microlepis; assembly: GCF_051167445.1. Taxonomy (NCBI): domain Eukaryota; kingdom Metazoa; phylum Chordata; class Actinopteri; order Cichliformes; family Cichlidae; genus Perissodus; species Perissodus microlepis. Next base: position 31,295,538 of record NC_140477.1, read on the forward strand.
TTATGTGAGATGAGCATCAACTTCAGCATCAGACTCACTCCTTTACCCCCAATATTGTTTTTCTGGTTGCCACCACCTAGCCTTTTGCTGACAGCTATCTTAAGGGCTCACATACATTTTTATACACATGCAGTGTAAATCAGGTAATCAAGCACTGTAGCCTGCATGTTATGCATGCTTTATTCTGCATACTTATTTTTGGACCTCTCAAAATCAGAATCTTTATGTATACTATTTTTGAGGTGTGGTTATATCTGGATGTGCGTGTCAGCAATAGATTATAAATGCACTGAGTGCCTGACATTCTGACCTTGTGACCCTGTTTCTGTTCTAGGGTTCAAAGGGAGACCCTGGGCTGTCTCCAGGTCAGGCTCCACCAGGAGAGAAGGTGAGGAATCTGCCACTGGTCTCTGTGTCCGGCTCTCTGACCCTCTGCTCTTTGCTATGTTTGTCTCATGACCTCACGAGCCGTCACCCCCACCATTTCACTTACTGGCAGCTTTTGGTTTATGATGTGGGATTCTTTTTTTTTTTTTCTTTTTTCTTCAGTGTTGTGAAATGATCCCAAAATGTTGACACCATTCATACAGTAGAGTGAGTACTAAAGATTATTCAGCAAGCCCTTGACAAGTCACAATATACTAAACAGTTTTCATTCATGATGATGAAAAACAGATTTTTCATTTAATTTTACGAGGCGTTTTCAGCATAAATTCGTTTTCAAGTACTGCAACAATGACTTTAAGGGTATGGTTTTCTTTATCCCAATGAATTCATTCTACATTGACTTTAAAGCTTTTTTTATGCATTTCTGAGTCATTTTATTGTCACGGATTTGTCTGACATCATCACGGCTGGCCTTTGCTTAGTCTATCATCACTTCTGTCTCTTCTCTTCTTCAAACATGATTACAGTAATGATATTCCTGAGAAGCACTGCTACATTTTTTGAAGTGATTAAGATCCAAACATATCTGTCTTCCCTCAAGTTTAAGGAGCTTTGCATAGGAAAGTATCATAGCTCTCTTTAAATCCTCGCTGGGGTAAACAGATTAATGTGAAGTTTCAGTTAAGACCAAAACTGTAGGGTTCGTCCAGTATTACTTTCAAGTTCATTCTTTGTGCAGTGCTGTTATCACTCTTGTACCTCCATGAGACTTAAAAGATGTGTGCAGCTGCGAGTGTTGTTTCACACTGTTCAAAATTGAGTCAACCAAAGAAAGGAATGCTGTGAGTATTTAAAACACTGAGGAAACATTTTGGAAATAGCAAGGAAATCTTTTTGTTGCCCAGATGCAAGTTTAGGGTTAGCAGCACTGGGGTAGAGTCCATCTATGGGCATCTTGACAGTTTGGTGAACATGAAAGTGAAGAAATGTTGCAACAGGCTAGTCCATTTTGCAGAAACCTCATTGCATCAATTCATAATGATACTCATTAGTCTGTATGGCCTTGGATGCTGGTATTCATGCTCCTAATGACATGATGGATGGTTTCCTCCCTGATCTGCATCAGGGCATCACTGAGCTCCTGACAGTCTGAGGTGGAACATGACGGCTTTGGATGGACTAAAACATAATGTTCCAGAGATGTTCTGTTGGATGTAGGTTAGGTGAGGCCAGGAACTGTCTGCATGCTCTCACTAGATGAGGCTGAGCGTTGTTGTGTACCAGGAGGAAACCATGGGACGTCTCCACACTAGCACAAGGCTAACACAGAGACACAGACAATCATTCACACTCACATTCACACCTACAGCCAGTGTAGGATTGCCTGTTAACATAACCCATGCATGTCTTTGGACCATGAGAAGAAACTGAAGCACCTGAAGAGAAGAAAACATTCAAATTGCGCACAGAAAGGTCACTGCACTACCATGCACTGTGATTATAAAAAATCGGGGTGTTATAATGAGAAAAAATGCTGGTTAAAATCTGTTAGCCAAGTTAATTTCTCATATGCACGCTCAACTTACCTTTATTTTGTTTTTTTGGGGGTTTTAAAATCAAAATAAGAATATTTTGATCTCCTCTATACCATTAAATCTGAATTTTCACTTTGTGGGCTTTTCTTGTAAAAGTGATGGCGAATTAATAAACAGATGCTTCAGTCCTTACTAATAATGTTTAGCAAGAAACAACTCAGCTGTCCAAATGATTAATCACAGTGTAATTTCCTTGTTTACTTTGCGCTGCTACCTCTTTTTGTGCATGTGTAAGTCAAGTGTGCAGTATCGTAACTGAACTCAAGCAAGTGTAAGCTGAGTCTTCTCTGAGTGAGCACAGGATTAAACCAAAAATGCTGCTCCCCTCTAAGCCAAGCTCTTGACAACAGGACTCAGTCAGATCCATGACAGCGACAGAAATAACAGATTTAACAAGTGGCAGCTGAGGTAGCACACAGCGGGATTAGCCGGCCACAGCCACAACAGGATGGACGCGAACAGGCAATATAAGATCCTTTTTATGAGCCAGAACTCTATTCTGAGATGTGAGGAGAGCGATCATGTTCACGTTGGTGTTAACTGATGCCTAATTTTATATCTAACTGGTCAAGCACTGCCTATTTTGCTTGCTCTGGCCGCCCACATTTCTCATTTTAACCAGAAAAGCTATTTCCTTTTTCAAAAATTGCATCACATTCATGAAATATTCATTGGTGTAATGCTTTTATGAAGCTTTAGTATTGAGTTAAACAAATTTTCATTTATGGCATTTAATAATGACTGTGCATGTGTTGTACTGCTTTCTTTTTCTTTTGTTTTATTAGGGTGACAGAGGACCTCCAGGTCGTCCTGGACCCAATGGATTTCCAGGCTTACTGGTAACTTTTATTCTATAAAACTGCTTGTGAGATGAGAGCATAAAAGACTTTCAATCTGTGAAAAGGTACATGTTTATGTACTGTACAATGTCATTTTGTTGTTTTATAATTCTTTAAAAAAAATCACTGGGAGCACAACTTTTATCTTACTTTTACCATTTACTGTTTCCTTTTAATCCTTTGTATTGAGGTGAATCAGTGTGGCCCCTGTCATCGCTGCTTGCCACAGTTCTCTGTCTACAGTCTGTGTGTCTTTATATTTTCATTATAATATAACAGAAAGAAATATGAGTCCATCTTTTCTTGCTCATTTTCCCCTCCTATATCTTTACCTTACCGTGTGAGGTCGATCCTGTTTCTTCCTCTCTGTCTCAGTCAGAGCTTGAAGCTGACTGTTAGGACGTAGTGCTGCTTTGCTCAAAGCTAAACCTGGCTTTTAAGGTTTAAGAGGAAAATCTGAAAATCTGAAAGAGGAAAACCACCTTTCCCTGGACCGTGGGATCAATAGCATGGTCAATATTCCATTCCATTCCAATTCAATTCAATTCAGTTGTATTTATATGGCGCCAAATCACAACAACAGTCACCTCAAAGCACTTTATATTGTAAGGTAGACCCTACAATAATACATTCAGAGAAAAAAACCCAACAATGATATGACCCCCTATGAGCAAGCACTTTGGCGACAGTGGGAAGGAAAAACTCCCTTTTAACAGGAAGAAACCTCCAGCAGAGCCAGGCTCAGGGAGGGGCGGGGCCATCTGCTGCGACCGGTTGGAGTGAGAGAAGGAAGACAGGATAAAAGACATGCTGTGGAAGAGAGACAGAGATTAATAAAAAGTATGATTCAATACAGAGAGGTCTGTTAACACATGTTGAGTGAGAAAGATGACAGAAAAGGAAATGCTCAGTGCATCATGGGAACCCCCCAGCAGTCTACACCTATTGCAGCATAACTAAGGGAGGATTCAAGGTCACCTGTAGACCAAGTAGAGATAGTGTCTGTCTGCCAAATCCAAACTGGAAGCTGGATTCTAGGAACAACAAGTAAGCCTGCAGTGCGAGAGCGAAGTGTTCTAATGGGGTGATATGGTACTGCCTTGGGTACCAGACATCCACTGTCATGCCATGCTTTAAAACAGAGAATTTCATAGATGCAGTGACGGGTAAAATGAAAAGCATTATTGATACATAATTATCAACTGACAGACTTAAATTCTTTTTAGGCTTTATAGTTTTACTCAAAGCCACACATCGCTGCTGTTGTGTTTGAGTTTTTCTTGGCATGACCCCATGAACTCAATAGATTTATTCTGTTATAGTGGGTGGTCCTGCTCCTCACATGGCTGTATCTACAGGTAGCTTCTTGACGAAATTCTGAATCTGGTTTCCACATAGTTGGCCTTAACCTTGAATCCCAAGAGGCCACATCAGTGTTTTCAGTAGCTAAACTTAATACATCCAGCACACCCCCTGCAGCCCATCAGGTATTTTCAGAGGAAATTACTGGCCTACGCTCTTTAGCCCTGCGTGGAACTTTTATTGGGCGTGAAGGTCATATGTCACAACCTCGGAAGTACATGACAGAGACATTGATACTGTTCAAGAAGCCCTCTTTCTTCCCCGAAAAAGACGCTGACCTGGCCCTGACCTTGTGTTTTGTCGCTGTAAACATCTGTTGTTGATAATCACGTCAAAAGCAAAAATAAAGCGCTTAAGAGGAGAATAGCTCTGATTTACCCAACAATAAATCCTGTTTAGCTTACAATGAAAACGTGCTTACTTAACTAAATGTGGGATTTTGCTGTAGCTCAGGGCTGGCTTTGGACCAGAGTCACTAAACTGTTTCCTCAACCACTTTAATCACTTTCTGCAGAATGAACATTTTTTTGTGTTTTAATTGTATCACTTTGTTTTAAAACCACACAGAACTCAGAAATGTGCTGTGGATGTTTTTATAAACTGTCCTGATGTAAAATGGGACACAGACTCGTTAAAACTAGATGGCACAAACTGAAAGAAAACTATTTAGAGCAAATTTCTCAAATAGAGATGTCACATGTAATAGATTTGTTATATATTGTTTTATCACACGTCCTTTGGCCAGTCCCAAAAAGTGTGCCTGCCCACAGACTTTCCCACAGAAACATGAAGCTCAAACCATTATTTTCACTGATACAAAACTGCATAATTTCTCATGTTTACACAGGACATGCAGGACGTGCATAAGGTTACCGACCCAAGTTTAAAGCATTATCTATGACTTTGGAAATTTTAAAGTAGTAACACAAAAACTGCCCACAGGAAATCCATCCCACTGTTTTTTTTCTTTACTTCATCAAAGTGATTAACTACCCTTCTTTTTTCTAGTTTTACTGTTGGCTCTTCTTGTTTAGTGCACTGCTTGGGGTCTGTCCAGTGGGGTGGTTGGTTAAACTCTTTGAACCTGACACATAGATTCATGGTTTCCAAGTAGTTGAATCCTACTGAAGCTGGTAATCCCCTGACTTCATCCTCATGTTTTGTTTCAACACTCAACATGATATTTTGATTAGACTGACTGCTCTTTAATAGTTCACATTTGGCGTACATATTCTTAATTTAGCATTTAGTTTTTATGTCTTTTAATGCTGCTAGCAGGGCAGCTTAGTTACTCTTAGTTACCAATTTTTCAGTTGAAATTTACTAAAAGTACTTGTTTCATTCTACTTTTTAAGGGTCCTAAAGGTTATCTGGGTCCACCTGGACCACCAGGAGAACAAGTAAGTAGTTATTTGTGTTCATGGTTTGTGTTACAGCCCAACAAAACTAAAAGTGTTAAATTCAAGGTAGCTGGATTCTGGCTAGTACTTTGTCACAAAAATACAAATAGGAACTGGGTTGGTACACACATGCAAATGAACAAATGCAAAGAAGAGTGTGTGACAAGCCAGTTATGGTAGTCCTTCAGTTGTCCCCTTTAGTAGCTGGTTCTTTTTATGGCTCTTTTTATCCCTCTTAAAACTCTTCACTTTCTCAAACAACGACAATAACAAGAATGAGTCACATAACAGTGAACAATGAGCTGAAGTAAAAGCCAGAGTGAGATAGTGAGGGATGGGGTGTATTGGAGGGGGGCTGAAAGGTGCAGTTAGTAGACGGAGCTGTTGGGAATGAACAGTGCTTGTTTTATTCCTTAGCTGGCACTGCTACTAGAAGTCTGCGTTTCTCCCCTTTCACTTTATCCGTCCACTAATCTCCCTATTCACCGTTCATTCTCTCTCTCTCCCTTTTCCTCTCTCGTCACTTTAGGGCATACCAGGACTTCCTGGGGAAGCTGGAGCTGCAGGTTACCCTGGCAGGCAGGTGCAGTGAAAAACACACAAAAATTGTTTCTCCATCAATCCTTGCAGATTCCTTTATTGCTCTATCGAGAACTTTACTAAGAGAACACAGCCACAATAATGTACACTAATGTCTGCTGACCTATGCACATCGGATGCTTTGTAGTCAACAAAGTCTCCCTGTTTTTTTTTTTTTTTGTAGGGCTCGGCCGGGCCACAAGGTAGCCCTGGCCCTAAAGGTGTTCGTGTAAGTATAAGGTGTTTTCTGCTATTTTTTTCCCCTTCAGTATTACTACATTGAACTCTTTCATTTCCTGAAAGGATTAGGACCAGAGTTTCAGGCTGGCTCCACAGTGACTGAAATGCCCCAAAATAGGAGAACAGAAGAAAGACAGTGGGTAGAAGAGGAACAGATGAAATCAGAAGGGGCCAAATGAGCTAGCTAGAGAATGGACTTAAGAGGAGCATTGCTGTCCCAGGAAACAGGATAGCTAGGATCACAGTGTCGGACCGAAGCTGGCAGGGTGAGAAGGAGCCACAGAGGCAGACAATGTGCTGAAAAGAAAGATGTTTGAGCAATGAGAGAGGGTGGAAAGGGATGCAAAAAAAAAAAAAAAAAGGATGACTCGGAAATACTGATTACGTTGTATGCTAACTGACATACAAACCTGAATGCAGCCAGTCTGAATTGTAGTACAAATACTGAGCAGCTTTAGGGTTTTTTTGCTCGTATTTTGACAGTTTGGTTGCAAAAATTAGGCTAAAACCAACTTTTTTATTTCTTATGGCTCCAACAGATTTGTTTTTGGTGTATGTTAGCTTGTAATGCAGGACCAATTATGATATGAGAACACTGTTCATGATTTAAAATCAGATTAAAGATCCTATTTGTTATTGGTACAAAAATTAAATCGATCATTGGTCTCAGATACTGATCCTGTTTGCATTTTTGCTCACTGGAAAACTCCTTGAATTCGCACTGTAACACTGATGAGGAATCTTTGTTCAGACTGTTCCTGAACTACATTTACCTTGAACAAAGAAGAGTTTGGCTAGTGAAACCAGCTATTTCTCCCGTGTTTCCCACAGGATGCATCAGGGCCACAGATGTTTTTTAAAATCCAGAATTACATTTTAAAAGGATAAAAAAAAATCCTCTGACTGTGTCATCTATTTTTACCCAATTAGGCACTTTCATGTGGTGGCTCTGTACTCCAGACAAAGATGTTTGTCTGCGACCGTCCTGATTGTTATGAACTGATTTCAGTGGCAAATCTTTTTTCCTGTGCTGCCATCAGCACAAAATAAGTTATTCATGTTAGCCAAGATGAGCGGACATGACCCACATCTGATACAGAGTGCAAAAAGTCAGATGCAGGAAAAGGAAATCTAGTCAGTTTCCAAAATAAAAGACTATGTGCAGCTCTGTTGCTAAAATATTATTAGTGCATTTGAAGGCATTTAAGAACAGTGCACCAGACAGGCTACTATTCTTCTGCTGTCGTTATTTTATAATGACAAGTTAATGTAAGCATTGTGCTGTGTTAATGCAGCACAGAATTTTTACTTTGTTGTGATGTTTTTCTCATTTTCAGGGTTTCATTGGGCCTCCGGGCGATGCTGGCCCACCCGGGCTGGAAGGGGAGAAAGTGAGTGATGTTTGTTCATTTCCAGTGTGCAATTTGTCAAAGTCTTTATAAACATGACACATTTCCCATCACAATTTTTTTATTTACCTCTAATAAATCCGTGAATATCTTATCTTTCACCTCCATTTATTTACTGTTTATTCAAACTTTTTTCCCCCATCATTAGGCTACAGAAAAAAGTATTTTCCATTTAGGCAGTCAGTAATTACTGAACACATTGCTTCATTCTTGAGAGTTCAAAATCTAAGAAATCCCAGTGTTTGTAGTTTTGTTGTGGCTTTTTCACATCAGCTTGTTTTATGCCAAGAGAACTTTATTCAACATGATGAAATGCATTGTTAAATCCTCACCTAAAGTGGGCTGTATTGAGAACCTGTGCGACTTTAATGGATAATTTAAGCATCTTATTTTATGGGCTTAATTTTGTTTTACGGATTGCGGGGGAGATTAGAAGAGCTGTGGTTGCTTAGGCTCATATCCTCTCTAATTCTCTTTCCAGTCATTTCAATTTCAATCCTAAACTTGCGTGAGAAATCTAACTGCTTGTTTTTCTTTTCTAGGGCATACCTGGACCTGCTGGAAGACCTGGCCCCAAAGGAAGACATGTAATAATGAATCCATTTTGGTTTTTGCCATACTTAACAGTTCCCTAAATCTATACTTTTGCCCATCACGTTGATGGTAAAAACTGCTGCTATCCAGCTCATCAGGTATACAGTATGCCAGTATATACCAGTACTGCATATCCACACAGACCCCAGAAGCATCCAAAAGAGGCGCATTTGTATCCTGCTGTTGTGAATGTGCTAAAGCAGCAGGAGGCGGGTTTGATAGGACATCGAGAGAAAAGAACAAAGAGGACTATTACACTTGTACACATACATACAATACAGTGTTCAAGATATAGCAAATGACATGCATCTTGGCATATTGTCTGCAAGTTTGTTCCAGGGTGGCCTTGAATACAGTTACACTCAGAGACAGATGGAATGTCTAGGTTGGGCCCGCACACTGTGAAAAGTTAATGTTTTAAAAACAACCCTTCGCTTCTCTGTATGGAAGTTGCCAAGCGGGCAAAAAGCCCAGTGCCTGTTTTATTAATTATTTTTTCTTGGAACAGTGATGTCTGGCTAATACGCCGGCTAATCTTGCCTCATTAAAAAGTGTGCTTTTGCACATTATGTCCATGTGAAGTTAATCTTGAATAATTACTTTGGGAAATTGCACGTTAAATGCTACATGTAAAGTCAATTTTAAAAAAAAGTTTGCTATGCCACGCACGACAGAAAGTACAGAGCCGTTATGGAGAAAGCAGAAGAAAAAACACTACTCTTTTACCTCTGTGGAGGTGCTACTCTTTGCAGATTGAGGGTAAGGTTAGAAATGGTAGTCCTGACTTTCTTAAATTAATTGCGGATGTATTTGCCCCGTAGGGTGTCATGGGGGATGCTGGGGAGAGGGGGCCTCCTGGTCCAGATGGAAATGAGGTGAGAACTCGTGCCCGCTTTTTGTTCATTTGTTCAATACTTACTTCAGTCTTCTGTCTTCATCCTCGAACTCTGGCTTCTTCTGTTTGTGCTGTCTCATTAGAGGCAGCACAGGTGGACAGTGTCTCATAATACTCAGCTGTAAAATGTACAGTTATATGCGTATGAATAATCCTAGCTTTACTGAGAGTTTTTTAGGGTTTTTTGTGATCAGATGACATAAATATGCTTTGTTACTCCTGTATTGTTTTGAGAGTGAGACAAACGTACTTATGATGTTCCTCCACAGGGCCCTGTTGGTGGGACTGGCATAAGTGGCTTTCCTGGACTAAGGGTGAGTCTGTATTTTTTAGCAGCAACATGTTTTGTTTGATTTAGATTTGTGAGTCCGTTCTTAGACCTGTGACTCAAAAGGCTCAGTTTTATCTCAGTCCTATTGTGTCTTATTCCACTTGTCTGTCTTAGTGCTTAGATTGGGATTGGCTCATGAGCCTCACGACTGACAGTAGTTAGGAATTTTCACGTTGCAAGCTAATTCTTGGTTAGATTCACTGTATCGTTTAATACGGGTTTTGTTTTCCTGATGGCAGTAGTGTCTTTTCTGTTGTTCTCTTCCATTGTACGTCAAGATATGTGGAGCTGAGGTGACCTGAATGCAAGGCACAAAAACAATGTAATGAAATAAGATAACATGCCTTTATTTAGGCAGGTATAAAAAGTCCCAAAGTTTCAAAAGTAAATAAAAAAGGACCTACGTAGAAATCCGAGATGCACATCAAGGAAAATGAACGGACATCTTGAGGCAAGTTTACAAATACTCTCAGAAGTGCCCGGGGAAGACAGATGGGTGTGGACACAGGTGATGATATCTACCAATAGGTGATAACTAGACAAGGCAAGACAGGAAATAAAAGCAGCACAAGGGAATAAAGGCTGACTTTCAAAGTAAGCATGTAAGCAAGAAGACTTCACCCTAACTAAATCAGAGGCAGAAGAGACTTAGGGAGGAATGAGCAGAAATCCACTGAGGGGAATAAAGGCACTCTGATAAACTCAAAACAGAGGCCAAGAAAACACCATTCAAAACTACAACAATACAGGCCCACTGTAATACAATGAAATCAGGAATAGGAACTCAATAATTTCAAACTAGGATTATTCACAGAACCAGGACTGAAGCTTTAAAGCTAGAGAAACACAGAGAACCCAGAGACACTGTAAATCTACCTCAACTATGGAGGTCATCTGATTGGTTCATTTGATTTATTGGTTTGTCCGCTAGATCACTCAAAGAGGTATTGACATATTTGCATACAAAGTGCACCAGAGGTGGGGCTTGGCCCAATTCAGAAGTGATTAACTTCTGGAGATGATAAGGATCTGGATCCAGGAATCTTTAGAAGGATGTTTTACTTTTCTGAGCTCTTCTACATCCAGAAAGTTAATTCATGCCTGATGTGGAGGAAATTTTCAGCTTTGGTGTCTCGTCCTCCTCTTGTTGTGTTTCGTAGAGGCCAGGTGACTGTCAGTGGGTTTCTTTTTGTTTATGTATGTTCATGCTTTAGCCACTGGTAAGGCCATAAGTAAGGGACTCGTATAAATAGGATGTGAATGTGATGAGATTCACAAGTAAACATGGGCTTACATGTTAAAAAGAGCCAGACATCGGAAACCTTAGTGAAAGCGAAACTTACCACATGCAGACAGGGTGTAGAGAATAAAGATAATATATATCTGCCTGCTTTGTTTTGTTTTTTGTTTTTTGTTTAGTCTAATGTCAGGTTGAGTGTAGAGTACTGGAGCTGAGCTTGTTGTTTGCTGTTAAAGGGTAAAGTGAGTTACAATAAAGAGGTTAAAATACATTTAAATTAAGGAAAGACCATCAGAGGCCTAAAAGAGAACAAGCTTTTTTCCATTACTGCAGAATGCAGTATCGTGTGTCTATAGTTACTTCCAGATGTTCACGTCAGCCACCCTGATCCAACTGTATACAGCACCTGTCCCGTGCTTTCAAGTGTCGTTTACACTGGTTTGCGTTCCTTGTATCTTTGAATTTATTGGGGATTTTTGAGGGGTCACTGAGTGGCGCTAGACACAGCTGGAGGAATGATTTCTCAGCATTCACCTCAGCTACTGGCTGTAAGTCACTGATCCTACTGAAACAGCCAGACAGGAAGTATGCACACACTATCCTCAAATGTTTTGGTTAAAAGAAAAACAACCCAAAACCTAATATCATGCAGAATTTTGCATGTGCTATGCAAAAATAAATAGAGTTGCTTTTGATTATATCAGTTCTGCTAGCCATGGCACTTCAGCTGTGTTTAACTGATGACAGGTCTCATTCAGAAACCGCAGACCACTTGGTGTAAAAAGAAAAGGATGTGACACTGATTTACACACTTGTATGTGTGTGAATGGGCTTTCCTTTCCTTTCCTTCCCTGTGCCTATTTAAAATTAGCACAAAAAGTAAGGAAATATATGTTTTGTTGATTATTCCTTTGTTGCCAACAATGCTTCTTGGCAAGATATAAGGGAAATAAACAGGCTTTTCAACAGTATTTATTAGCAAAGAAATACCTTTTGAAGTTTGCACGAATTCCTACCAAAGAAAAACAGTAAATTACATTTCTGACCAAATGAAATCAAGGTGCCACCACGTTTTGTTCCTTCACAGTTGTATCTGATGAACTGCGCTTCACTGTGTTCAGTGATGTTGATCACATTCAGGTTGTGTTGTCCGGAGCAACGTCAAACGCTACTACTCAAATGAAGTCTGTGATAAGATAGTTTTTTGCAATTTATATACTTTTACTTTTACTCAAATGCAAAAAAGAAGGAGGTAACTGACTTATTAATAATTAAAGCTGATGCAGTTCTCAGACAAGTTATGGCCAGTAAGTACTTTTGAGTAATCATACTAGAGAGCCCAAATCCCCGCACCTCTTTAATCCAGCCTTTGATGTAATAAATCATATTTACTCAACTTTCCAGCCGGGTGATTTTGACACTGTACGAATCTCGCAAAGAACTTTAATTTGACATCTAAAACTCATTTTCACGTCTCACTGTCAGTCACACCGTTGAGGCTCTCGTTGTGCTCACTCATTTATTTAAAAGCCTATTGCACGTGGTTAGAACCTTTACTCGAGTAATCGCAGAGAGAACATAAACAGCAAGTGTTCGTTCTGGTATGCACTTGATGTCTCTGCCAGTGTGTGACTCAGCAAAATGTGATGCAGCCCGACACTTTTTCTTTTTTTTTTTTTTTAGCCTGAAAGAAAAACAGTAGGGCGAGATGGAGACCAGAGTAGTTGTAATAATACCCTTGTTTTTTTCTTTACAATTCTTCCACCATGTTTTTTGTTGTTGTTTTTATATACTACCTGCATTTTTTTTTAGGAATGGCTCTATTTACACTCAAAGTACTTGTGAATGTGTCCATGAAGGTAGCAATCATGATATTGAAGACAGACAGGAAATGATGGGCATTGCAGTTCAGTAGTTTGCACCAAAGTCATTTAGCTATACTGGACTGTGACTGTGTCAGGAACTAGATTAACTTTTTAGATTTAAACCTTCTCATCTATTCTTCTGAAGTTACTTTGAAGTTACAGTGAAATTAGCTATTGGTATATGTCTCATTGCAGTAGCAGGGAATAACAGCTGTCTACACATAAACTACGTGGTGAAAAAAGGGACACCTACACGTTACACCTACAGGAGCTACTTGATCACGGAGACTCAAATGTCTTTCTCATAATTAATCGCTTTAACGGCATAAGCGCATAAACTACCAGAGGAGGCCCAACCCTTTTTTGGTATGTAGCCAATCGGATTTGGTGTGTGGCTAACAGAGGTACATGCTGTTTGTGGCCAAGTCTAAATTAAAATGCACTAAATCTTGTCTGGGTCTGAATCGGAGGCATTTGAAGTGGCGCGCTTAAATGGGATTATGATGTCCTGGGTGTAGAAACATTTCTATGTCTAATTGGATTTTCTGAGGCTACAATGGTTGTGTTGAAACATGATGTACAGGAATGCAGCAATCTGGATTTGATCGAGCCTCGAACCAATTGTCTTCCCCGCGTGGCGAGCAGATAGCGGTTTGGATGATGTTTAACCACCTGGCAGACAGGCTTCATCTTGACAGCAGTTTGAGGAAAGGCTCTGTGTGGGATGTTGATGTACCCCGTCGTTTCAGCTGGGCCAGTGGACTCTGGAGTTTTTGGGTGGGGGCAATGGGGGAGCATTTTCTATCTGTGCTTTTCCCCTTCTTTCAGTGCATCATTTTTCAATGTGTCCACTGTTGAAAGCCTCTTTTGATGGAAGGCATGTGATTTGTGTGTGTCCTCCTGCGGTACCACAGCGGAGCCTCAGCATCAAACACTGACCTTAAGGGGTCCAGATGGACTTATAGTTTAAGCCACATGTCTTTGATGATGCAACATAGACAGTATTCTGTAATACTTATTACTGATTTTGTGCATATTGGTCAGACCGACACATTGATTGTTTTTAGTGGTTGGTTCTTTAATTCTTTTAGGTTTGTTTTTCAGTAACATTATTACTCTCAGGCCTTTTCTGCAGACGAGTGGTGCAAAATTCTGGATTTTATTTTGGTTTTGTATCCATCTGTATTCACTATGCTTTTGTTGGTTGCATCAGACATTGCTGCTACAGAGCAAATATGGTATTGCTTCCACTATCTTTAGGCATAGAGGGGAAAAAACCCAGAGTAACTTGTAACTGCTGTGTCTGTGGGAATAGTATAGCATGTATGCTCTCACACATACTTGGGCATATACAAATTGTTGTCATCACATCAGTGCTTCTGACTATTACTGCAGACAGGGTGAAAGCTACCTGAGCAGCCTGTCTGCTGTTTGGTCCAGCCACACTTTCTGGCCAGTCTCCCCTCACCTCTGTCAATTAGAGTGGATTGACTGTTGGGGTCTGGCAACCCAAACCGCTGCAAAACAACTGGATACTCTGCCAACACTGCTTATGTTTCTCATAGGGTTGTGGCAAACAGGAATGTGCTGCATGTCAAAACAATGTCAACAATGGATCAGAAATATTTTGTGCAAAAATGGCATTCACTATCAGACAACAACAATGGACTCATATTACAAGTACTACGTGTGTGTATTTGTGATACATATTTGTGATACATAAATTCCACTGTGTCCTTCTCTTCGCAGGGAGACCCAGGGCCCGAGGGACCACGAGGACTGCCTGGTATGGTGGGACCTCAGGTGGGCCTGATATTTGCTTCTACCATTTTTTTTACATCTTAGGAGAATCCTAAGTGATTGAATGTTAAACTTTTCCTTCCCTTTGTTCCGCTCCCTCTGCGACAGGGCCCAACAGGACGAGCCGGCCTGCCTGGATTGAAAGGTGATAAGGTGATCTAAATATTTATATTATTGCAGTGCATCTGTGTGTAATGTGTGACTTGGACGTACTATATGAGATCCTTGTGACATTTTGCTAACACATCCAGCAAACTCAGTCCTATGTATTAGTGTTTAATCATTTTTTCATATTAAACGCTGATATTGCTCCAGTGGTTCTTTACAGACTCTTCATTTGCTTTCACGTCATTGAACTCAACCTATCAAACTGAATTTTGATAGTGCTGGTGCATTAAACAGCCTCTGTATAGTGTGTGCCGTTTTTTTGTTTGTGGTTTCTTCAGATCATTGCGGCATTGCAGTGTTGTGTTATATCTCTGTTTGATACTATGAAATCTAGGGTGAAACCGGACAAAGGGGCGAGCCAGGAGAGATGGGGTACCAGGGGGATAAGGTAAGCATCCTTACAAAAGCATAGCACGCCATGTGACCATGCAATGTGTGTATCTGCTATTACCAATAGGTTCTACCTGTGTTTGCTCCATTACGGTACATTGATTGATTAAAAAACAAGAAAAGTCAACCACAGACTTTGTGAAATCAACTCAAAAATGGTGTGTGTTTGTCTTTCAGGGTGCTGCTGGTGCACCTGGTCTTCCTGGGCCCAGAGGGAAACCAGGGCCACCGGTATGTCTGTGTGAGTGTGTCTGAGTGGGCAAAGTTACTCATGCTTGGAACATGTATTTGCATGTTCGTGGATGTTTTGCCATGCTTTTTGGATTCAGTTTATTTAGTCATACTCAGAAAACATTACCTTTTATCTTAGATTTTCTGGGTGGAAAAATTCAGTGATAGGAGATAAATGTGAAATTAATGTCTTTAAACAGCTCTGGGTTTGCTTATCAGCACAAGCAACCATTAGAGCAAATTAATCTCTTTTAAGTTAAAACATTACAAATTCCCTGCAGGATGATATCTAAACAAGTCACGTAATGAGAATAATGACATTGTTAGCCCAGTGTAAAGAGGAAAGAAAAAACAAAAAGCTAACATGTAGTTAGCAGTCTACATGATTAAAGGGTTTTTGCTATTTCCTGTCATATGTATACTGTTACAGTGCTGGATAATTATATTAAACACAGCCAGTGCTAAATAAAGAGGCTAGCATGTGTAAACGTAATCCCTGTGGCTCAATCTTTGGTTTCAGGTGGGTTTTTTTCTGCTCTTGTCTTTCGCCAGCCAATCAGAGATAAGTTGTGGTTTCAGCAAACTGGTGCATCTATGACTTACTAAGAACTGTTACTGAAGCGCTTAGAGCGATTATTCCACACCAAACCCAGACTGGTGCCCAGCTGTCTGTAATATTAGTGTGTTAACATAATGGCAGGAAAGTTGCACAAGTTAAACGGCTATCTGTAGTGAATCAAAGCAAAGAAACAAACATTTAAGATGGAGTGACAGAAACTGCTTGGAAAATATTTTGTCAACCGCAGATTAGCAAATATGAGGTAACATTATTAGTCTTTATTGGCTAATTTTTTACTTATTTCTGATCTTTCTTTTTTTTATACCCTGTCCTGTCTGACAGTTATAGCAAGCAGAATCATGATCTGAGTGCTTTAGACTCTCTATAGGATCCCCTTGGTGATCTAACATTTGCATACATCATCAAAGTGGTGTCAGTGACTTATTTCGGGATTATATCCGCACAACACAAGAGGAGCAAATTGTTCATGTCTTTCTTCTCTTTTCGTCAGGGTAAAATTGGAGAAATGGGTGTGCCTGGATCACCTGGGCCTCCAGGACCAGAGGTAAGGCATACATGGTTGTGCATTTTTTCATCACAATTTTCTGACAGATACTTACGAATGCATATTAACAAATATATTTCCTCATATGTGGAGTCCCCCAGCACTTAATCTTGAACCAATTTTGTTTTCTTTATACATGGTACTTAATAGTTTCAAAGGAATCTCTTACCATTGCTATACAGATGGCACACAGTTATACATTTCTGTAAATGCATCTCCCGTCTCAGTGAATGCTTCTCTGCCATTTCTAAGTGGATGTATTCAAATTTCGTTCATCTCAATCCTGGTAAAACAGGTTCTTGTGTTTGGCCCTGACAGTTTCTCTAAGGAGATCAGTCAGCAACGTCAGAAATCTGCAGAGAACCTTGGCATCATCTTTGAACGACGTCTGAGTTTTCCAGAACTCATCCAGTCATGTTTCTTTCATTTAAGAAATGTTGCAAAAATCAAACTTACTGTAATTCATTCTTTTATCTGGAGCTTTTAATATACACTTTAATTTTCTCCCACCTATTACTGTCAGTCACTTGCATCTCTCAGTCCTCCATAGCTCCTCTCCAGATGGTGCAGAACATAGCAGCAAGGCTGCTAACAAAAGCTAGCTGACGCTCACCAATCACAGCTATTATTGCTTCCGTTTGCTGGGTCCAAGTGAAATTCAGAATCCACCTTAACATCAAATTATTAACATATAAAGCTCTACATTGACTGGCTCTTGCTTATATCAGAGCGACTGACTTCTTATTTTTACAGGTTAGCTTTCCATTCATATTTTCCCATTTATGTATCTGTATGTTGGAACATGTATACTTATGGTTAGCTTTTATTCAAACTGTGACACACTTAGTAACTCTGGGTTTTGAAAATTATTGTACAAATAAATTATTATTATTAATATTTGTTGCGCTTGCATGAAATAAAGGAGAGTCAGAGGCAGCTACTGTTAAAAACATGGTCTTCACTGAGGCCAGTATTCAGCAGTCCAGTATAAAGTATGAGAAGGTCAGAGTAAAATGTTTCAGCTTTTGTCTTCTTAAAATATTGACTGTAGTATCTGACAGCATTTCTTTTTTGCTGTATTTTGGCTCAGTGGAGTATGCTGACTAAAGTAAAGACAGATTGAGGTACAGCTACTTTCCTAATAGAGTGTGTAATGCAATGGACACGTTGCCAAGAGAGTGCTTCTTTTATGGCTGCTCCAAGTCAATGATCAATTATGATAATGCAAAGACAAAGACAGCGTAGGGGGACAAAGTAGCAGATATAGGATTTAAGCTGAACCCATGTGGCTGTAAAATAAGTATTTTCATTCACGGTGCATGTACTGCAAATTCTGGCTCACCTTAGATTCGATTGTTATGGTTGTTATTCCGTTTGCTTTCACACCAAATTATCTACCAATTTAGAATATAATGAACAGCTTAATATAAATCTTAAAACAGAAACTGATGACTTCACAGAGTCTTATACTGCTGAGTGTGTCTGTGTGGGCAAAGTCACTCATATTAGGTACATGTATTTGCATGTTCGTGGATGTTTTGTCATTCTTTTGTTCCCTTTTTGGGCTCAGTTTATTTATTCATACTCAGAAAACATTACCTTTGTCATTCATAATCCCTGTAATTGCTAAAAATTGTAATTTGATGTTGATTTGAATTATTAAAATTAGCTATAGATGCTCTGACAAATAGAGACTGAATTGTTTTTTTTGTCATGGAAGAGACAAGTAATTATTTTACATTCTTTAATTTTTTTAAGTCAGTAATCGACTTGCTTTGCTTAAAACGTTGTTTTTGGGGTTTTTCTTGATAAATGTATTAGTAGTAGTTCCATTAAAAGCCTAAAAACAAGCGTTTTACTAGAGAGAAAGAGCAACAGCGTGGGATTGTTGTTGGGAGCTTTTCGCAGGCATCAACTCATCTGACTACAGTTTGTGGTTAAATTAAAAACTCCTGAATACGTACTTGGAAAATCTTCTCTATGCTATGCTAGCTCTCCCACTAGCAACAACATAGCACTGAACTGAATGTAGCACATTATCTTGCTAGCCACAAGCGTTTCTAAGTCAAAACTATTACATTTCCACAATGTTAATATGTCCTTGAATTTTTCCTGCTCCGTCATGGTCTGCCAGCACTCTGTCTTTAGGTGTTATGCAGAATATCTCACCTTCTGTTAAAGTGTTTGTTAATACTGCACAGTATGTGAAACACATCGACAATGTCAAAGTCAAGCTGCCCAGAAGTGCTACGTCATCAAAGGTCACAAAGGCCGCAGCTCGCAAGCACATTTTTTGAGATGAGTGATTGTGTCATGGCAGGCTTGCCTGAGGGAGAACATTAGCTCAGCAGCAATCCATCATTATTTTTATACAGTTCTGTCTTATACAGGTTAATGCAGAGGAATCAAAACATTTGGCTTAATAATAATGTTCTATAACAATATTCTTTCTCTCCTGAATTTGCAAGGGGTTTCCTGGGGACATTGGAGCGCCGGGCCCAAACGGACCACCTGGTCCAAAGGTACAACGGCATCTCTTTTTCCACTCTCTCGATCCATCCACTCATTCATTAATTTCATCCAGTCATACATTCACCTGCGTTTCAGGGTTTGCAGGGTGAGAGAGGACCCCAGGGTCCGCCAGGGCCTAAAGGAATACAGGTGAGACAATTTGACACCTAACTTATCTTTCCAGGTTCTCGATTCACTCAGAGAACAGAAGTGGAAACTATAGCTCACTGAGGAATTTCCATTTGATCAGGCAAGATGAATTAACACACTCCCTCTCATTTAACATCTATTCATATTTCACAGGTATAGCTCAGATCTCAGATTTTTTTCCCCCTGCCATATCTCTCAGGGCATGTTCCACCAGGTGAAGTCATGATTCACCAACAGGTGCTTATGAAAACAAGGCTGAAATTTTTTCCAGCCCTGTAAAAAGAAACAGAATCCACTGGAAAGTGTAGAGCAACACACAGTTTTCTATTGTGCTTAATGTTGGAATACTGATCTGGCCTCCATGCACAACGGTGTAGAGTTGGCTAATGTATTCTTCTGTCACACACGGCAGAGTACGCAGACAAAGGTTGTTACCCAAAACAATGATGTTGAGAAATAACAAGATATATTATTTTTTTCTCTTTATTTGAGTAAAATTTAAACATTTTCATATCCAGTTTGCAAGACCTTGTAAGAAACTAAGATGGACACTTTATTAGGTACACCTGTTCAGCCTCTCATTGAAGTAAATGTCTAATTAGCATGCCACACAATGCTTTTAGAAATGTAGGCACAGTAAAAACAAAAAACCACTGAAGCTCAAACTGAGCATCAGAATGAGGGAGAAGAGTGGTTTAAGGCCAGATGAACTGGTCTAAGTATTTCGGAAACTGCTGGGATTTTACACACTATGGTTTGTAAGAAAAAAAGAAAAGAAATCTAGTGAGCGGTGGTTCTCCTGCTGACATCAGACAACTGCAGAATCATCAGATTTTCTGTAGGTGGTATGACCGGGAGTTTTGCTGAAAGTCTGAAGTGTACAGAGTAAACAGGAATTGAGTAAGCACAGCCCCCTGTGGAGTTCCTGTACTGTAGACAAGGGAATGTGCCGACATCACCAATTCAGACAGAATTGCCTTCATCTGTTAGCGATAATGGATGCTCAGAGGGGAAATGTTGCATGCAACAAAAAAACATGGGTAGGAGTAACACGGTGCTACAAGATGACCCCAGAGTTGCTGGCACAATGCTACAGTGGTAATCACTGCACAGGGACGTTTGATCATTAATATGGGTTTTCCACTTTTTAAAGGTTTGATGGCTCACTTTTGATTGAACCTATGCTTAAAAATGACTATTAGTCATTAATCATGATAATAATAATAATGTTAATAATTAATAAAAAGAAGCCCTGAACCATCATGGAGCTGAAATCATTTACCACTAAGAATGGAAAAAACTCCCCAATTGTTATCCTTGCACATGCTTTCTAAATTTTGTTAAAAGAAGAAGTGATACATCAGTGTGCTAAACTTCCTGGTATTATGTAATATAATAAAAATATAAGTTCTAACATCTGTTTTTGAAGAGAAATAAATACTTTATACAATTTTCAAATCAGTGTAACACATTTTATTTACAGCTTTTCAGAAACATGCCTTTGGAAACTTTTTGATTGAACAAACTTTGTTTCTGCAGGGCGAAGAAGGACCACTCGGCCCACCCGGCGGGCCAGGCCCTACTGTAAGAACTCCCAAATTCATACACTGAATTTGCACTCAGCCGCACACGTAACTCATGCTAAGCCTTTCGTAGGTGGTTTGAATGAAACGATTCATAAGGATGAATCGCCTCCGACTGGATGGAATGAAATAAGCTTTGCCATCATTCGATCAGCATTTATACTTACGTTCACGTGTATGTGTCTGTCGACCTTTAGGGGAGACCTGGAAGGAAAGGCCACATCGGTGAACCTGGCTCCGAGGGTTTACAGGTGAGGTCCCATCACTTAATCACCGTATACGTAAGTGCATATGTTTGTGGCAATTTCAAATTTAGATTTGTATATGCCTTACAAGTTATGTGAAGTCATGACATCATCATCTCACTGAAAAATCGTAATAGTGTTGTAAAAATGGCGTTACATTGCGATATAGTCAACTGTAGACTTTTTCCCTACTCTTTTATTTTTTATTGGCTGTAATGTGGTATAATAAGTTTAGTATTATGTACATCAAGATTTTATTGGTCTCATGCTTTCCTCCCCTTGCGAGGTGCTTATTGCCTAGACTTATAATGCTGTAAACATGCCCTTAATTATGAGAGAGCTGCAGTTTATTCTGGAGGGTTTTTTTTTCCAAAAAAAACATCATCATAGATGATGGCAAACCAGAGTAAGATGTAGTCCCATGGTCTATGTGTGTGATCTTTTTTGTACTTGTAATATCCTGTGAGAACCAAATCAGTGATCTGTTTAACTACAGGAAGCTAACCAGCACATTCTCTGATGTTTACTGCTTGCAGGGAGAGAAAGGGGACATTGGAAATATTGGAAAAGTTGGACCACAAGTAAGTTCCTTTCACACCTCTAATGGCATTAGCTAGCATACGGTGTGCTGTGGATTAGTAGTTTTCCATTGGATCCCTTTATAGCGAGTGCAGGGCTGTGGTATAGCTTTTATTAGATTTATACTGATGAAGTGCTTCCAGTAAATTAACTGTTCTCTGTGGCAACTGTGGAAGTGGTTACAGGAACACATTCTCATGCATCACTATTTTACTGACCTACTTTTGAGGCTAAGAAATTTTGGATCTCTCTTCTTGCGATCCAAATACCGTACTGTTTTTAAATCAGAATTGGTGGAACTTCTCAGTAGAACAGATATCCTCTGTGGAAGTGATCTCATTTGTGTTGTCCATTTTTTTATGGCTCAAAGCCTGTAAAAGCCTTTTTGACATGCTGTTTTGCATGAATCATACTTACAGAGAAATTGTTAACACAGAAATGTTGGACTGTTTATCGATTACCCAAAAACATCTGTGTCAGGACTGGTTGTAAAGAAATCAACTAACTGCAAAAATCACACTTTCGTACATCTGTCTTTGGGTTTTATACTTGACACAGATACTGTAGAGAAATGCCGGGACATAATTGTAAGATTCTCGTACGCACGCAACTGTTCTGACCATTCAAAGTATGCTGGTCTTTCCTGGAGGCCCCTTAATGCTAATATTTGCATTCTGTGCATAGTCGAGGCAACCAAGTGGGACTGCTGGACTT
This sequence comes from Perissodus microlepis, assembly GCF_051167445.1. Classification (NCBI taxonomy): domain Eukaryota; kingdom Metazoa; phylum Chordata; class Actinopteri; order Cichliformes; family Cichlidae; genus Perissodus; species Perissodus microlepis. The sequence continues at coordinate 31,317,769 of NC_140477.1, forward strand.
TGTTGCAGCACTGCACATATGAGAGCAGTTACTGAGTAGAAGAGCCTTTGAAGCCAAACAGGAACCATGGGGCTATGCAGAGTGGAAAAAAAACCCCTCTAAAACATATGGAGGGTCTAATGAATGCCATTACATCACTTTCCAGATAAATTAGATATCTAAGATGCTTAAAAAAAAGAAAACTTCCAAGCCCTGAGTCGATCCAAAGGGGTTTCAGTCAACCTGTCTTCACTGAGTGCATCTATATCACCCTAAGGCAGTGGTGTCAAACATAAGGCCCGGGAGCCAGAATTGGCCTGGCAAACACTCCAATCCGGCCCACTGGATGGATGTCTTTGGAAAATGGGAAGGAAGGCTTTTAAATGTATTTTCATAAATTTTACAGCCTGTCCTATTGATAAAGACCTCCTCCACAGTAATTCATAGTACAGTAATGAAGTAACAGACAAAATGACAGTTCCTGTTTTTTTTAGTATCTACTGCAGAAATGCGGGGGTTTATTTATTTTTTTTTTTTATTACAGTCTATCCAAAGTAAAATAAATCAATAAAATAGAACATTTTCTATAAATTAAATAAAAAAAGCTGCCAGAACTTTTTCTGTAACTTTACACATTCATTTCTTACAATTTAAGCCCAAATATTGAGCTAGCTCAAGGATTACATGTGCAGTTAGACTATTTTACACTGTCAAAAAGGAGTCTGGGCCGCCTAACATTAAATTGGGCTGCATGCGGCCCATCATGTAAAATGAATTTGACATCTATGCTCTAAGGCCTCCCATAAACTGTTCTCAGTTTAATTTTGAGTTTTTAAGATCATAGTTTGGCTGATTTGAGGTTATCTGCTGATTGTTCTGTTTTCATCTCAGTCTCCACTTCACAACTAACTTCACCTATGTTTTGTGCGTGTGTGCGAGTGTGTGTGTGTGTGTGTGTGCGTGTGCGCGCGTGTGTGTGTCACTGACTCAGAGTGTACTCACATTCATTTAAAGATCCTTATTAAAAAGAATTTCTTATTAAAATCTAACTTTGGCTGTATTTCCTCCTTGACTGTAAGGTCTTATTAATGCTGTGGCTCAGAGACCAAATGGCCTTAAAAACATTACCGTTAAAGCTCTCCTGTCAAGGCCTCACATGGAAAAACTTTTAAAGCCACGTCTTTCTGTTAAGTGATACAGGGCACCACAATATCCTGCTTCACGTCCCAATTAAGAGATTTGAGGTCAATTTAAAGCCCCCAGCCCCCACCCCAAGGTCATAATACACACTTTCAGGCTGTCAGCCTGTTAGGCCCAGACAAATGGAAAAAAAAACATTTACAAAATAGTGTCTGTCATTGTGGTCTGTTTCTTGTCTGCCACTTTGGTCTCAGCCTCGGACTCTCTCTTCCTCTACATATAGAGGCATACATATATGTGTCTGTACGGTGAAAGTAAGAACAGCACTCCCAAAGAGTCTGTGTCAGTGTGTTAACTGTGTCAGTCATGGGAACCAACACCGGCCCACACAACAGCCACAGCAGCAGACTGACCACAATGGCTTTAGTGGTTGGCCGGCGTGTTCTGCTGTCGGGCAATCGTTTGAATTATTACACAGAAATCTGGTGTTGCAATGCATGCACTCTTAATCCTGAGGCTTCAGTCTGATTTGTGATAATTGCACATCTCACATCGTTCCTTCCTGTTTATTCTCACTTTACATACTTGCATATTTAGAAACACAAGGACAAACTTTTTTTTTTTTTTTTTTAACTGCGCTTTTCTGCCAGAATGTCAAATCAGCCACTGAGACATTTTGCCATTTTACTCCAGATTATCCAGTGAAGCAGCTGGCACCGCTTCAAACTATAGCACCCCCACCCCCCACTCTCCCGTCCCAGCATGACTAAACTGGAAATGGTTAAGCTCTTCTGATAACTTCCATACTTACATTTTCTGGTGGTTCCCCCACAAGGAGTCGTTCGCAAAATAGCTTTTCTTGATGCTGAGTGCAGTGTGAACGTAGTACGTGAGCCACTGCAATTGTGCGATTAAAAAATTTGTTATTTGTTACTTTTTTTTTTTCTTTTTTGCCAGACAACAGTTTAGTTTCAGCAGTCACAACAAGGTTGCAGCCATTTGTTCTGGCTTTGTTGAATAACGGCCCAGTATCAATACCACATGGGTTGTGCAGTGGATTTAGAATTAATATTGTTATAGCATGGTTACTGGCACATATTGATGTGTTTACTTTTCCTTTGTTTCTCTCAGTGTTTTTAGTTAAGCACTATTTCTAGGAAAAACTCGTGAAAGTCGAGATGTGATTTTGCGTTGCTTGAAGTAGCGCTAGTAAAAATGATCTTCACCCCTTCAGGTTTCTCTTCATCTTTGCAGCGCCTACATTTTTGCTTATGTAAGCATTAGATTGTAATCTATGACCTCTCACATTCCAGGTGTCATGACTAGTCGGGAAGTAAACCTTAGATGAATGAAGATTGGGTTTTTGCGCAGATATAACCTCTCGTGATGTGTTTCTGTTTAACGCTATCCCTCTCCTCTCCAGGGTCCAGCAGGCCTGATTGGGATAGCTGGGGTGATAGGGGTTCCTGGTGAAAAGGTAAGGTGTGTGTTTCTCTGTCATTAGGCTGTCAGACAGCATGAGCTGCCTGCCTGTCAGTGGCAGACCTATATAATTAGGCCATGGCTTGAGGCCCACGAGCCCCAGAACACGTGCTTGTATAAACACTCAACACTCTCACATCCTCATCCATAACAGTATTGTCAAATCCACATCACCACTATTTCCTTTAAACCCTCCTGCACTCTGCTGAACGTCAAGCTATAATGGAAGGGAACATTTGATTACAATACTCTTTAGACAAATTTGCTTGTCTACGGATGTTAGAAACTCTCAAAATGTAATTGTTTCTGACACAGTGCTTTTTTAAAAGTTCTTTTTCCACCTCAGCTTATGCCGAGTAAACGTGCACAGCATTACACACCTTTTTAATCTCTGTACAGTCATTGTTCCCTCCCTCTATCTCAACCGGCAGCCCCTTTTCCTTCCTATCCAGAAGGCCCGTTTGTCAGAACATGTTCTTGTGGTGGGAAGCCATCTGCTTGTCAGATTCTTGCTTGTCCTCCTACTCCTCTTACACAAAAATCCTCCTCCTGGTTCAAGCTGTCAGCACCAGCCGTACCCTGACAGCCTAAAAATTCTTTTCACATTATAGATATATGGATAAGATTTGTTTAATACTGCCCTAAGTATTTCCAAAACAGTTCCATACGAATAGTCTGATCCCTTTGTGAGACAAGGTGGAATAACAAGTGTTACAGAGGTTAAAAAGAAGCTCTTGGAAGCTTTACTGATCAGCTGGGCTTACCTTTGGCTTTTATTATACTGTGCAGAGGGCCAAAGACATTTATATAGTATCTGCTATTTGTACACCACTGTCACATTTACCTTCTACACTTAAAGAAGCTCCTCTCCACTTGCTATGTGGCTTTTATTAAGTAGAAATGTATGTGAATGTATGTTGAGGTTTTAGGTCATGGTTTAATGATCAACTCTTTCTTTTCTTCCAGGGTGACCGGGGACCACCAGGTCCAACAGGTCCAGCCGGAGAGAAGGGGCCCAGGGTAAGTGCAGTCACTCAGGATATTCTGTAGCTCTGTTTCTTGTCTGACAGCTCACAAACCTAGGGTAAAAGGGTTTCCAAGTTATCAGTTATGCTACGGCGTTAATAGACTAAAACAGTAAACTAATGGCTAAAGATGATGAGTTAAATTCGAACCACTAAGCGATGCTGGCTGTAAGCTTTGGCAGATGTTACATGTTTTAGTTCCTGGAAATGAAGGCAGACCCTCTAGAGACCCGAGTTCCAGATTACTCAGTGTTGCAACTTCTGAAGGTACAAATGTTTGCAAAATAGATCTTTCCACTGTGTTGTTGTTGAAGGTGTTTGCATAGTGAAACCTTTCACTGTAAATCTGCAGTAATATACTGACAGCAGCACAATATAGAGTATTGCTGCAAATAAACGTGCAGGTACTGTATTCTTGGAGAATACGAGAATCTTTTAGATCTTTTAGACACCTATCTAATCTCTAGATAGGTAATATTATCGAATGTACTGAAGGGTTAGTTAGAGCTACCACAGGCATGGAGAATCTGACCAGTGTAGCAGACCACTAACAGTCATTCACAGTTTGTACCTCATTGTAACACTAAACAGAGCCAAAGCCTAACCTAGCTGTGTATAAGCTGAGTGAACATAGTGCCCATTGATTGTGGGTTACTGAGACTGAGTAAAAACAGTGTCCAGTGCAGCAGTGTTTTTTATATGTGCTGTAATGCTGCATGAATCTTCAAGAGAAGCTGGCCTACATCCCTCACTGTCCAGGGGCCTTGGATTGACTCCATGTCTGTGGCTTTAGGCCTGACCTAACTAATCTGGTGGCAGTCAAAAGGCTAGCGTGCACATTTGGCTAAGAAGGAGAGAGATGTTTGTGAGCTACGAGAGGGATTGCAGTGATTTGTGTGAACCAGTTGGTGGTGTAATGTAGCCACATTAACGAGTAGAGGTTGAGTTTAGAGGCTTGAGCTGTGTAATCATCACAGATTACAATGATCATATCCAGAAATTCTGTTTCTGTTCAAAGACAATTTGCAGGATTAGCATTTTCTGGAAAGTGTTCTAGTCTTTAGTGACTTTCTTTGACTTTTGGGTGTTATTCCCTCATAGATAATTATAGGAAAATACTGTAAAATGTGGGTGAGAACCACAACACCGAACAGCCTGGAGCCCATTCTAAGACAACATAATATGAAACACAGTTCTGTTCACCACTGCCCCAGATTAGCCGCTGATCCCAAAGCATAGTGCAGATAAGCCTGGATATTTTATGTCGTGTTAACCGCTTTTACTTTTTTAAAATGATTTTGTAGGCGATATCAATAAAGAGTGACATGTTTTCCCCTTTCTTTTTGGTGTCAGGGTTATCCAGGGTTGCCAGGGAGCCCAGGGGACATCGGCATGCAAGGTGCACCTGTAAGTAGAGCAACGAAAACATGCAGGATTTTAACCTCATGCATACCTCCCTATATGTGTATTTTTTGTCATCAATTTCCTTTGCTGAGTACTTTTTGCTCCCTGTGTATTAATGAATCTCATCTTCTGTACCGAGTGTCTCGGCTGGATGTCTGTAAATTGCAAGATTTTCTTGGGCCCTTAAACTGTGCTGAAGGATCACGCTCGTCTTTGTAAACACCCAAAGTTTATGAGGGCTGTTTGATACGTCAGTTTCCCCCATTCTCACAATTTAGCGTAGAGCAGTAAACAGTGCGTCTAACTAGCTGATGATCATTTCCACCGAGGTGTTTGTGCAGCATGCCGTAGGTTCACAGCATTAGTGATGATGTGGTTAGAAGATGCATAGTTATGTTATCTAAATATTATAACCATAACTCCACCAAATATTATGAAAACCTTCAAACTTTATTCTTATTTTTTCCCTTCTTCTCATAATTTCCTGGTCTATGTTCTCACTAATTTCACTTCTATATCCACACTGTTTTTTTTCTGACAGGGTCCACCGGGACCGAGGGGTAGTCCAGGCATTGCTGGGCCAAAGGGTAGAAGGGTAAGAGGAGACTGTAACATTTGGGCACAAGCTGCATCAGTCCCTTAAAAAAACTTCCCTCATCAGACCTTTGGTTTGTCTGTTTCACATCACGTCTTCTTTCCTATAAACCAGAGCTTGAAGCAATTAAAAGACATGTGGATGTCGTTCCACATGGCCCAAGCTTCTTTATAGGTGCAATTACAACTGTTTCACGAGCACCATGAATCTAGTGTTAGAAGACATCATTGTAAGGTCAAACCAGTGAGGTAATTTAATGCTGGTGGGACATCATGTGGCAGAGAGAAGAACAACACCTACAGGTGGCACAAGAAGTGGCACAAGAACAGTTTCTGGTTTCTGTGCTTGTGATTTTCTAAGAATTTAAATTCTGCAGCAGCAGAAATTAAGGAGGAAGCAAATTTCAAATCCTGAACCAACTTGGCAGATATACATGCCACGGCATCTCCTGTTATCTTTTAATAAGGTTACTGCAGTCCTGTGGTATTAGCAGAAATCTGTTTGCCCTCAAAAAAAAAGATTGGATTTTTTTATTTGATTGGAAACAAACTCTTTTGTTTTGTATCTTGACATTTAGAAAAGTCCCCGAAGAATCGTTTAATTGTTAACACATAAGCAGCTTTTCCAAATTTCTTTTACTAGCAAGGTAGTTAAAAGTTTGATGCTTTCTTGTAAAATACTGGGCTAACGTAAGCAAGCAGAAGCTCATTTTGGACTTTTCAAACTTTTATTTTTGCAAAAATCGCCTCTTTAAATTGATAGTTTACATCCACTTACAGTAGCTTCTGCACCAAACAGCAGCTTTCTAGTTGAATGTGTCCTATTAGGAGAAAAAATTATTGTAATAAGTTACTACCACATTACTTTAGTTCTCATCTGAGATCGTCTTCTTTAATTCTCAGAATGTTTTCTCCCTTCTGCATATTTTGCCCAGAAAGACATACGACACTTGCCACTTGAGTTGTTTAACATAATCCACACGTGTCAGTTCTGTCTTTGTTGAGGTCAAATACATCAGTCATTGTAAATGCATGTGATTTATTGTAGGCCAAAGAAAACTGACTAAAGTGAATTATTAAAAAACAGCTGTTATTGAAACAACTAAATAACTGCTTTGCCTATTTTCCCACCAAAAAAAACATGAAAAAATATGAATCTCAGTCAACATCTGGTTAGTTGTGAGACAGACAGCCAAGCTGACCAAGCTGACCTTTAAAATGACAGCAAACCTTATGGCAACTCTGTTGTCATAATTTTACTGCTCCATGACCTCAGTGCCACACTGCAGGGGGGGGTGAATGTATGTCACCTGCCTTCAGTTAGTGTCCGTGCCACTAAGAAAAGTTTTGTTCCCAGCCTATTACCAGATTAAACAGATAAAGGAACATAGTATCCATTATAACATGAAAGATTAGGCAAAAGTAAATGACTCAATGGTGTTTAAATCAAGACTGAGGCTGGAGAGGTGAACTAAAGGAAAAAGAATATAACGATAAATTCTACAAGGAAGATAAAAGAGCAGAGTGACACGAGAGGCTCAAGCAAAATAGCAGCAGATTTGTCCTCAAAGGAAGAGATATAAAAGGAAGACTCAATGGAGAGATAAGCTGAAAGGTCTAAAAGCATGGACAGGAGCAAAAAAAAAGAGGGGGCTGAGGGTGTCGGTGTTATAGATCGTTGTTTCTGTATGGTGGCGCTACAATGCTGTGAAACCCCTGGATGTCTGTGGGGGTGGGAGGCTGCTACATCAGGCTGGAACACCTCCCCAAACAGACAAACAATACAGACTAATTACTTTGCTGGTGGTGCTGTTTCATTACCCATAGTTGGCATGTGAGAGCTTAGATGCTCAACGTACTGTTCTTTCTTTGTTGAGTGATGTTCAGTGGTGTGGCTCGTCTTGTTTTTGCACAGGGACCCCGAGGTCCAGATGGCCCACCGGGAGAACTGGGTCCTGAGGGCATCAAGGTAACATCATGGTATAAATATAGTCGGAAATTGACACTAATTCCTGTGTGTTAGCTGAGGCTTTATCCTAAATCTCGTTCCAAATGGTGGTATGTTTTTCAGGGTGAAAAGGGGGAGATCGGACCTAAAGGAGAGCCAAGCTTCATAGTAAGTAGTCTTTAGGTCAACGTGTTTTCACATGTGTATAAGAAAGAAACAGGGAATGCTGTGTGTTTTATATATACTTGAAGGCTTTTGAGTACATTTACATGTAGCTTCATCTGTCTGAAGCCAAGAATAATAAAAGAAAGTCATAAAATATGTGTCATCCAGCTTCATCGGACAAGCCAACAAGCACGCCCCCCTTTTTGAAGATGTACATTCACTTCATGGAAAGGTCACGAGTGCGTCTGATTTCAAACAGCATCAAGAACAACAACGGTTTGCCTGGTGCACAAGCTCCATCAGACTTTAAGCAGTTTTTATCTTCAGAGGGAGGCTTTGGTCTAGTTGCCCCTGTGACGGATTAGACGCAAATGTAATTCGCCTGTGCTGCTGGCGGTCTGTAATAAAAGAAACCTGATCTCAATAAGCTGAGGAGTAGCAGGATGAAAGTAAACATTTGGGCTGTTTTGCGCCGAAACCATCAAGCAGTTGAAGATAAATGAACAACACATTTATTTATTCCTCCTGTAAAACACTCACATTTTTGTCTTCATCTGAGAGAAATTCCCTAAAACTCGATGTTTGAGCCGTCAATGTCAAACATGCCTGCTCCCTCTTTCTGCTGTGCGGTAGTAGCTGGAACTGTATCACCATCAGACATGGTAATGGGTTTGATTTGAGTTAACCTAACGTATTTCAATACACGTTAATCATTCATATGTATATTTCTCGTCTTGAAGGGCAAGGCTGGAAATCCAGGAGAGAGAGGCCCTCCTGGGAAGCCTGTGAGTAATATTTCTTTCCTTTTGTCTCTTAAAGCTTTAGATTTTCTTTGAGAAGCAACAGTGTAGAATACTACTTTAAAGCTATCATGAAGAATCTTTTTATTTGCACTAACAACACACACTCATCATCAGCATGTGATGATGTGCTCCTTGCTGCTCGTCTGGCATGGGTGCAAGGTTTCGCACGTTGCACGGTACTAAAATTATTATGTCTCAGTTGCTAACACAATTTCCTTCTTTTATATTTAAGAAATAAGGAGTAAATCTTCACTACTTTAAGCCCGTTTACAGTGTTCAAAGTCCAAATAAGACATTCATCCAGACCTGTTTCATTTCATTTAATCACAGCCATCCATTTTCTTAACTGTTTATCCAGTTCGTGGTTGCAGATTAGATAAGGGTTTATTAAGAGAAATGGAATGCACCTTTCTACTCTGTTTCATCACTCAAAGTGCTTTGTATAACATTGCTCAGTCACCCATTCATTCCAGCACTTTTTTCTATGTCTGAGTGCTTGCTATATCTAACATTCACACGTTCACACTCCAGTGAAAGCATGGAGGGCAACTCAGGCTTCAGTATCTCACCAAGGATACTTAAACATGCAGAGTGGAGCAACCACGGCTCAAACCCTCCGACTCTTGATGTTGTGTCATTTAAATACTTTTAAATGACGGCATCACAGATACTGGCTTTTTGAGTTTTAGTGTATCGGGAGAGTGTAAAAAAACATGAGAAAATTAACAAGTTTTTACAATTATACTTCAGTCTTTTTGATCAAAGAGCTGTGACCACAGTAAATGCTCAGTGGGATATTTGAACAAATAGATGCAGCAGGTCACGCCACAGTCAGACTTTTGGCAGATTTTAGGAGCCTCCTGCCAGCAAACCCTAGGTTGGTTTTTTTTTTCTTCCCTTTTTTGGTCTTTACAATTAATTATTGATCAAATGATGAATTGCAGTTTTGATGCATTGCGAAAGGCTGCAATAACTGATCAACAGATGGCAAAAGCATATAAACAGCAGAGATCAGAGGCACAATCAAAAATGGCTCCATGTGGGCTGGTTAATTATGGTGATGATCTTCACAGCAGTCATATCTATCTGTCTAGCTCGCTACTCTCTCTCTCTAATATGTATGTATGTGTGTATATGTAGATAGATATAGATATATATACTGTTTATCACCTTCATTTCTTTCCGTGCTGTTGTTTGGCTCGTCTTCATTTACCACTGACAAATGAGCTTCTTTACTTGCCCACAAATCATGTATTGGCTGAACATTTGACGCTTTGGGATTGTTGGTAATCATTCTCATCAGACAAACACCTACAAAGACGCGTCTGGGCCTGCGTTCTCTCTCTCAGTCAGCCATCGGTACAGTGAAACACTCGTTCAGTACATTCGTGCCATCCTTTGGACGGGACATCAAGCACAAACTTGGGATTTGTTTCAACCTGTGTGCTTTCCAAACACAGCTTACATCCTCACCTCACAGCGAGGAGTTTCTGCTGACAGTAGCGTTTGTCCCACTGTTGCTGCTACTGCACTCTTTTAAAGGAACTTTCTCTACCTTTCCTTGCTGCTGCCAAAGATGCAGCATTGTTTCCATTTTTCCAACTCTGACGTCTTAGCGCCATCTTGTGTCCAATAAAATATCTCTCAAAACTTGTAACTCATTCTAATTCCTATTTTCTCTGTGCAAAAAAAAGAGAAAAAAGAACCAATTGAGTCATAGCGAGAAAACAATGCTATCTGTGATGTCATGTCCCATGAAGCTCACAGTCGAAGGCAGTTCTGTTAAGTTAAAGCAGCTGACAGTGGTTGTGACTGCTGTTCATAAATCTTTTTGTGGTCCACGCTCTTTTTTTAGCCCATTACTCTAACTGGCTCTTGTTTTTAAACAGTAAGTGAACTTTAAAAATTGTCATTGGCTTTTGTGTTTTTTGTACTTCTCCCCTTAGTTCATTTCACTCACCTCGTGTACAGTTTGAAAACATATTTTTCCCTTGTGTCTAACCTTTTCAGTAGACAGAAGCAAAATTTGAATAATAATTGCTACCACACTCAGCGTAAGAGGTATGCTACAGAAGCCCTAAATTAACAGCACTGGGAATTAACAAAATCATTTTTTATGTTTCTGTAGTGGTTAAACCACCATTGTGCACAAGCTCTTTAATCAAAATAATAGTAAATGGTAAATGATGTTATTATTTCTGGATTAAGATGCCAAATTACAGTTATGTTTCCATTCAGGAATGCCAGTAAATGATTTTTAGCGGTTGAATGTCCTTTTGACTGGGACTATTGGACTTTAACCAGCTATGCTGCTCTAAATTAATATCCAAAGGACTTAACCTTATTGAATTAAATAGTAAATTGACTTGTTTGTATAAAGCACTTTATACCTCATGTCTCATCACATACGCACTTTTTTTTGTGTCTAAATACTTTCTTCGATAAGTGCACGAGAAGTAACTCAGGGTTCAGTATCTTGCCCAAGAATACTTTCGCACATAGACTGGAGTAGCCAAGGATTAAACCACCAACCTTTAAATTAGCAGATGACCTGCTCTGCTTCATGAGCCACAAAACTTCTGATGTTGCAAATTTAGCTCACAGGCATAAAAACAAATGCCATTGGTCACATAATTGGAGTGTCTTGGCTATACAATGTTTGGACTACGACAAACAGAATCTCATCCTGGAGTTTCTGTGTTGTGTCTGTAGCTGTCAGGCAACCTTGAAATATTAAACTCAGTCATCGCGTGTGTGTGGCCACACTGGAAATTGTGGTGATAATGATGGTGGTGTTGGTAATGACGAGAAACCGTGCATGACTTCTGTTAACTACACAGGATGCTTGAGTGAATCACCACTGAGCTCATGATTATGTTTCCAGGGAAAACCAGGTATTCCAGGCAGCACCGGGGAGAGGGGAGCCCAAGGTGAACCAGTAAGTATGCGCTTGATGTGGTTGTTACAGGAAACTGCAAACAAACCGCATGCTGTGAAAAACACCTTCAGCAGAACATGTAATGACAGCGGGGAGAACGCGCTCGCCCGTAGATGCTCGCACGGGTTTCGCGAGGGAGAAGCTGTTACGGTTTAAATCACACGAGAAGCTCTGATCTTAGCAGAAAGAGAATCATTTCGGGGGAGGGAGAATATATTTGATATTCTTTGTTTTCTTCCCTCTTCTGCTTTCCCCACACCTGAATGCTCCCCACCTTGTGCCTCCCTTTTTGGCTTAGTCTTCAAATTCTTAATTTCCCTGGAACTCCTTCAGTCCCCACAGGGGCAGAAGGAATGTCAAACAATCAGATACAGATATTTATAAGGGTGAGAGCTTTCTGTAATGCTAGAGGCTCGGTTTATGTTATAGGTCTCATCTTGTGTGTTTGGCTGGTCTTCAGTCTTTTTATTCCAGACTCATTCAATCTCATCTCAGTTCTTTTTCTAGACTAGACGCATAATTAAATGTTGGGGCATTACATGCTAGAGTTTTGTATTATATCTATTTTGTTCTATTTTGTTTTAAGTTCCTGATGTAGAAGTTAATGAGATTCCTGAATCATTGTGTTTGTGTGCTTTAGCCATGGTGTTTTTTTTTCTTTCAGGGACCCAGAGGACCTCCTGGAGAGGCTGGACCTGATGGAGAACAAGGACCTGAAGTACTTTACATTAAATGCTCATGATGCTTTATTGATTAAGAGTATTATTTGACAATCCTATCCAAATGTATACAAATGAAATATTGCCTATGGTTCTCTTTCCCATCATTGTAGGGTTTACCAGGTTTAGAGGGAGAACCAGGTGCCATTGGAGAGCCAGGGGCAAAGGTTTGTACTGTCTTGTTATAATTCTTGAACCTTTGCCTTCTTCCTGCTCCACCAATGTGCAAATCAATGGGCACGCTCATTGAAAGTGAAACAGCGGGTGATGCAAATATGTAAGTGTGTTCTGACCTCCAGCCAGCTTCTTGTTGTGTTTTGTCTTCCTGTAGGGTGATGTTGGGCCTCCAGGAGCTGAAGGGGAGCAGGGGCAGGAGGGAATGAGAGTGAGTGACTGCAGTTTGCTAATCCCTTCCTTCCCTGTGTTCGGGTAACCCTAACCCAGTTGTATATTTACTCACCCCCCTCATTCTGACAGAGATGTTTTATCCGCTTGCCAGAAGAAAGTAGAAACACAAAAGTGTTTGTGTGATGTATAAACTATATATATATGTAGATGGAACAGACTGCTTTAGTTTCATCTTCCTGTGTTGTCCACAGAATTAGACAGAGCTTTGAATGGCTGGCTGTCCGTGGGCAGATTTTTTAACATGACAGGGCTTAACTGTGCAAGATCCATTCAAAAACATTGTGTGTTAGATAAGTGTTTCATTAAGTCAAGGCTTATTGCAAAGAAAGGCACAATGCAGCCCATGAGTACTGAATATAAGCTGTCAGCAGCAGAGGGGCCAAGCGGCTTCTGTCAAACATGCACGCACTTTATGCCCCAGTCTCTACCTTCCTTTCATCATTTCATGTATTTTAAGTTCCTCATATGTACATAAAACTATTTTGATTATGTAAAATGTCTGAGAGGAAGCGAGCTAAATCTGCAATCCTTTTGGAAACCCCTTTGATGTGAAAAATCTAGGTAATGTAGAATAGACTATTAGGGGAAAGAAGCCCCCCAAAAAACAAAAATCAACACCACTCCTTACATAACTTAATGACTTCAGCAAACCATTGAGTTTATGGTCACAGTCACTAGTTTTATATCTTATTTTATTCCACACTATGTTCATTTTTCTAAATTATTGTCCCATTTACAGTAAAATAGACTATAAAGCTGGATGTGTTTTAGCGGTTACATTGTAATTGACTTGCTTCCATTCAAAGTGCAACAGCCCTCAGTTGATGGCTTCATCCAGCTTTCAAATACAGTCTTTGCTTTAAAACTAGGTACATATGTGTGACCTAAAAACTCACTGGTATTGGATCTGGTGTGATCCCATTGTTTAATTGCATTATGTGAATGGATGGAATTTTCAAAAATCAATGAAAGTTATCCGATTATCAAATACTTGGATGGAAAACAAAAACCTGGATCATATGTGACATGTGGCAGTTTCCATGGAGATCTTACCAGTGCAGATGTTCTATGAGGTCTAGGTTTTATAGTTTAAATGATTATATTGAGGATTTCAACATAATTTGAATTTTTCATGAATCTATTTCCATTTTAGAGAGTGCTGCATGATTTTTGCCTTTTGGTTACGCAAAAATAATTATCTCTTAATGTATTTTTGTTTTAAACAAACACATTATAAATACAAGACTAAGTAAATACCCACTCTAGTTCTCATCACATTGAAGTGATGTGCAAGTATATTTGAGGATGCATGCATGCAGTAGGTTGGATTAGGTTGGGCTGGGAGCGTTTTTATCACACGTAACCACAGGTTACACAAATTATTAAACAATCTTGTGTTACCAAGTGATATGAAGTTGTGCAGAGTATTATTTAAACTTGCCGAGGATTTCCAGAAGCAGCATACCTGTTACTAAGAATCAATGTCTATTTCATAAACGGCTCCAATTAAAACTGAAGTAAAAATTCATAGATGCATTGTAGTTTTCTTGGCACTTGAGTTGAGATGTAATAGGAACTGCTGATTTCTAACTTTTTACAGCAGATTTATTTAAAACTCTTTTTATGTTTTAAGGGTCCTCCCGGTCCCCCTGGTGAAGACGGACCTCAGGGAAAAGATGGAGCCAAGGTTCGTTGACTTGTGTGTTCTTGATTATTTCTGATCAAATGAACCAGGGAGCCAAAAGATTTATTTTAGCAGGACTGACCCTATGACAGTAAATCAAAATGTTAGAACATCCGCAGATTAGCTCAGGATTCCAAAATAAGGTCATCCCAGTGGTACATTGAATCTCATTGCATTACTTAGTATATCCACTTAATTTCATGCTGGATTTGAGTATGATATTAAAATCTACGGAAGGGGGTGAAAGTCATGTTAGTTTGCCCCAAATCTTCCATCTTTCTAGTGGTAATATAATAAAAGCTTATTCTATTGTTGCTGAATTGTCTTTACTTTTACTCTTTTCTTGTGTGCCTGTTTTCCTCTTTCTATGTCAAATTGCCAGGGTGAACCTGGAGAGCGTGGGCCTTTTGGGGAGCCAGGGGAGAAAGGGACAGAAGGGGATCCTGGACCCCTGGGGCCATCCGGAGAGCCTGGGAAACAGGGCTTCCGTGTAAGTTAATATTGGTCCAAAAGTTTAACTTTCAGATAATACAGCAAACTTCATGTAAATGAGGGAAATCTAGAGACACATTTCTGTAAATAATGCCTTTGATTCCCAGTAGGGGTCACTCTGCTCTTCAATAAAAACGTTTTGCTACTGGGTTAATAAATTTACCTTGTCAGAGATTTTGGATGTGTAGCATGGTCTGATAGCTGCAGATCTTAGGTTCTTGGTGTTTGGAGATACAGATCCAAGTCTAGCCATGGGTGACAAGGAGCAAGAAGGTCATTGTTATCTGGAGGGAAGGACGCAGATTCAGAGTGTATCTAGTGTATCAGTATCTGCTGGTTAGTGTTTAATCTGAACATCGGGCAATAAAGTGAGACAGAATCCAGTTCTGTTCTGGGATACACCATTAAGTAATTTAAAACGTATTTTAAGCAATATAATTTACTGGCAATCACTTTACAGGGTCCAGAAGGAAAAGTGGGTCCCCCAGGAAACAGAGGACGGCACGGAAAGAAAGTAAATATCCTGATCAACACCATATGTTTCCCAGCCAAGTTCCATTTAACACAAAGGGCACATTTAACACAGAGAGCCACTGAGGCATCTAGTCTTATAGTTTATTTTTAAAGTAACCTGCTTACAATAAAACAAAAACAGCAAGATTTATTAATAATAATATTTTTTATGTCTTTTAATTATATTTACAATCTTTTACAGGGAGAGAGGGGTCCTCCTGGTCTTGCTGGGGAGATTGGGGCTCGGGGAGACATCGGCCAGCCGGGCGAGCCAGGACTGAAAGGTGCCAGGGGAACTCGAGGCACACCTGTAAGTTCCCATTTCTTCTTCTACTACTGTAGGTGTTGAAGACTGCAAGCCACAGTTTATATTGAAGGTGTGGCCTGCAGTCTATGATGTTTGTTAATTGAATCTGTGGAATTGTATCAGCTGAACCTTTAGCTATAATGGGCTAGAGAGGGGAAAAAAGACACATCTTGTGTATAATTAATTCTTTATACTGCTGAAGTCAATCGAACTCAGAATTTTAAAACCAAAGCAAACTGTTAAAACCAAAACAAGAAGATGTGAGAGATGGCAAGCTAGGAGGATGCCAGACATTTTTTCAGCTCCCCTTTCAGTAGAACCACTGAGACTACTTTGATATAGCTGTGGATCAACGATTTATAAGCCTGCCAAAGATATATTTATCTGGAGAAGACCTAAAAAGCAAAGCAGAAGCACCATGACTGATTCAAGGCCTTATTTCGCATTTTCTGCATTGTTTCCAGGGTCAGCCTGGAGTCATGGGGATAGACGGGCAACCAGGACTTCCAGGATACCCAGTAAGTTTTTCTTTTCTAAACCTGGTTTCATGAAAACAGTCTTTTTGTCTTCACTCGTGTATACATGAATGTGTATTGTATAAACCATGTGGGATAAACACACACACACACACACACGAAAACTTAACAACCATATGTGCACATGCTCAGAAACGCACAAAACCCCATGAGTACAGTGCCCTGAGATTTTCATGCCAGAACACTTTACTCACAGTTATTGAACAAAGAAGGATGACTGACACATCAGTCATCCTTCTTTGCTTTTCTCGGTAGCCTGAGATATCCTCAAAAACACTAGATATCAGAAAATATCTTTACAAATTCTACACAAATAGAGCCTAATGCTTGTTGCTAATGTTTTTTGTGAATCTGTGTGTGCATGTGTGCTTTTAGAGTCCTTCAGACTTGATTGAATCTGACATAATATATGGAATTTTGTTTATCCCTAAAAAACAGTTGTGATTAAAAGCTAACGTAAGTGTGGCAGCCCCATTACGTACAATAATCAGGTTTTCTTTTTTTCTTTTAGGGGCACCTTGGAAAGCCTGGGCCCGTTGGCCCGCCAGGACCCAAAGGTGAAAAGGTAACTTGATACCTGAATTTGTGACTTATGTCCTTAACTGGATTTCTTAGGTTATTCAGAGTTCTTTAAAGTACTAAATTATCTGCCTGCAATCTACATCCATTCATCTATGATTGTATGTTTGCGTTTGCTACATCCCAGGGTTACCCAGGCGAGGACAACAGGACCCCAGGACTGCCAGGGCCCTTAGGTGAACCAGTAGGTCTTGCTTTCCTTTAAACTCTCCATTCTGAACTCTCCTTGCTCTGCTTATCCAAAGCAATTTAAATACCAGATTGAGACTGGATGTAAAAGTTAATCCTGATCTGCTCCTGATTTTAGCACCAAATGCACTCATTGATAAAAAATGATTGTTAAAGTTTCTTATCCTAAATCTGTCATGTGCATGAAGCGATTATCAACCTTCTGTGTCTTAATTACTGACTGAGAAGTTAGAGACAAAACAGCTACCTCACACACAGGGCGCAGCTAAAGTTTTCTTCCTAATACCTAAGTCACCACAAGAATTCAGCATATTTCACAGTGACTCATTCTTAGACTAATATCAAAGGAGGATCAGCATAAAGCGGCTTTGGAAACCCCGGAGTCATGCAGTCATATAACAGTTGTGTTCTCTAAGATGCATTTCCCCTGCAATAGATGTGACTACTGACAGAGGCTACACTGCATGAACTGTTGGAGGTATTGGCTGTCTGCACGTCAGTAGTATTGAATTTTCAAGTTGGCACAGAATTGCAGTGTATAGTATAAGCAATACAATGCCAGCCTCTACTTTATTGTACCCTGTAATCACGTTCAGAGAGATTCATGTGTTTGATATGTGGGGAGTGAGTCTGAGTAGGTGCCCAGCTCACCTGAAGCTGTGCAGGTAAAAGACAGTCATGTACGTATATGCAGTATGCACATTCATGTGTGTGCATTCATTGTCTACGCAGGGGCCTCCAGGGGAACGAGGAGAGCGTGGAGAGTCGGGGGATGAAGGCTATCAGGTAGAAACGAACCATTAAACGTCAGACACACGGCACTCCGCTCAGTCTGCTTGATTGTTGTTTATACTCCACGCTGCCCCTTTCGCATGAAGAGCAGACCACACATGTTGGAGAGGATTACCAAAATCCAAGCAATAAGGCTGAGAAAATCTGCTGCTTTTTCCCAAGAAGTACACACACTTGAGCACAAGTTCACAGTGATGGCAATGTATTAACTGGGGGGGAGGTCTGTGCTAGTCTGTGAACTCGTCTCCAAATTCAAAAATCTTCATTGTCGTTAACATATAAAACATTTTGGTTTTTAGACACATTTGTCTTTGTTGTATTATTCTGTTTCCTTAGACAGGACAAAAGATACAGACTGGTTAGTTAAGTAAATGGATGAAATAGTTTAATTCGGTGCAATTATAGATAATATAAACAAATCCTAGTTTTGATACTATGGAGCCTCTGAGTTTTTACTGCAGGTTTTCCACCTTTGGGTATAGACATTAATTATGCTTTTGGGCTCCTTCTTTAGTAAAGAACATGAGAATGACGTGTATGTATTATTCACAAATAAAAAGTTACTCATCAAATCTGAAAATTATGTTTCAGGGCTATATCGGTACCCCTGGACCTCGTGGGGCTTCTGGACCACAAGGCCCACCGGTAAGTCAGTAAACAGCTGCCTAAAAATTTACAAAGAACTAAACCGAAGTTTTAGACTGAAGAAGGCTCGTGGATGAGAGCTAAAGAAGACTTAAAGAAGTCTGGTTGCCTTTTTATTTTCAAGCTTAAGACTACCATGACTATTTAATCTGTTGTTTTTTTACATTTACCCACAGTTAAATATCTCTACTGTGTGCTGGCCTTATTGTGGTGATGATAAATATATGAAATATCTAAATGTGTTCTTTCAAAGGGTGACAGATAAGTACGTCTTTAAATCAAAACTTTTTATTCAGTTTGAGAGTGTGATTGTTCTCCTAACAGGAAAATGCCTATTAGATTAGGATCTATACTGTGGGATATACTGTATATGCTGTGGAGTGTTAAAAGTGACTCGATTAAGAAGTAGGGTAAGCAAGGATATTCCATATAATCATAATCTTGCATATCATTTTTATATAGATCTACACAGCTTGATAATATTTGTGTTTATATTCTACTTACTTTATAGTGTATTCTTCCTTCACACAGGGATCTCCAGGCTCCCCCGGAGAACCAGGCCCAAAAGGAGAAAAAGGAGCTCCGGTGAGACTTGACACCATTCACATACAGCATAATACAGCTTTTCAATAATGTGAATAGTTTAGGAAATCACTAAATTTGGTCTCTTCTCTGTGTGGAATGATGGATTTACACCTGACAGTAGAAAATGTACAAAACCAGATGCAAACAGATTTAACCAAAATCCCCAATTTGTCTTTTTTTAGCTGTCACCACAGGAGCATGCTGGTACAGATGTTTAAGCTGCTTGTCACGCTAGATAATTTTAGCTCAGCTGTGGTAGAATTCTGCTTACTTCATCGAGATAGAAAGCAGGCGGTTGAAGGAAAAAAAAAGGCTTGGAGCAATGAAATTTGGACAGCAACCAGGGAACTGCAGCTTTTCCTTACACCCTGAATGCACCATTAAACTTCTCTAATATTTTATCTGATGTTTATTAATGGCTCATTGCTTTTTGTTCTTTGATACTTAAATTGCAGATACGTTTTACTAACATGTGCTACCTTGAACTAACAGGTTTGCTTGCTTAGTCTCATGTTCTTTAGAGCCCTCAGTCTTCACAGGCTTTCTAATTGCATAACTATGCATAACTATGATTTCCCTGTGCAACAGCTTTGACGCTCCTTGATCAGGTTCCATACGGCCTTTTGTAATCTTGAAGTGTCACAGGTGTACAGACATGACTGACTCACCACCACATGTGAAACAGCTTGTATAGAAGAGTGATTATATAAGCAGTTCACATACTATCCAAGCATTTCAGTGGATTTCGCCAAACTTGAGTTCAAATGAAGTTTGTGCAATACCTTAACATGCAACTTGTATTTCCATATGCTTAGAAGCACTGAGAACTTAGCAGCCTGCCAGGAAACACTGGAAACTTTGAGGATCTTCTGTATGCCTGTTTTAGATTAACAGCTTTGATAAAGCATTTCTTAAACAATATCTCTCTGGGACTATGAATAAATCACTGTCACTGGGTTTATGTTTTTAGCTGTTATGGTTTTAAAGTATCCATAAAGGTTTTGAACTGGACATTTCTTGCAACAGTATCCAGTGATTTTCACTCAAATCTGAAACATTTCTCTGTGAAGTATAGTAAAAACCACTTTTTAATGCACATGTTATTTTTCATGTTTATGTTTTTCTAGGGTTTGGCTGGAAAGAAAGGTGCAAGAGGTCTGGTTGGAGCTCCCGGCATTGAAGTAAGCATCATATTAGCTCAATTAAGTGAATGGCCTAAATCAGTGGTCCCCAACCTTTTTTGCGCGACAGACCGGTTCATGCCCGACAATATTTTCACGGACCGGCCTTTAAGGTGTCGCGGATAAATACAACAAAATAAAACTAGTACCGGTACCGAAAAAAAGAAGATTTATTCATAACACACGTGAAAAGACCACGGAAAACCGAATTAATGATAAAAACGATAACAAAATAACGCTGAAAACCGATAAAACCCTGAAAACCATACATTTTACACCTGAGCCTCAACTCTCGCGGCCCGGTACCAAACGACTCACGGACCGGTACCGGTCCGAGGCCCGGGGGTTGGGGACCGCTGGCCTAAAGAGAAGCAGCCGCCTCTTTACATTAGCTGAGAACCTTCTGCATCATCAAATTATTGCATATGTCTACACGGTTCTCATTCCTTTAAAAGAAAAAAAAAACCCACAAGATCAGCAGTGATCATTGAAAAAATAAACAGACCCATAAAGATGGAGAAATCTAATACTCATGACTGCGTCAGAGGAGGACACAAATGCAGACAAAAAGAAGTCTGATGCAGAACATAATGTGAGCTTTAATTTAAAAAACTTGATAAGCCAAAACCCAACATGATTGCAATAAAAATGCAAAAACTAAACTAAATCAAACTATGAGGAAGGCACTAAAGACAAAAGTAGGACATCTGGGAGCAGATGATTACACAAAGAGAAAGACAAGACTAGACATACAGTCTTAGGGATGACTGACAATGAGACACAGTTGGAAATAAACAGGCAGGAAAGGAACAAAGACAGGAGACAAAACCCAGAGCAAGACACACAAGAAAACCAACCTTCAAAATAAAACGAAGTAACTGAAAGACAAAGTAACTGACAAATATGAAGACAGAGAAGACCAGGATAAATATTTTATTGTAATTTCTAACGATCCAGATGGTGGACTTCAGTGCTTCAGGCTAAGCATCAGAGGAAGAATCACAGGTGTAAATATAGTCACGAGATTATTGACGGAAAGTGATGTTTTACGAAAAGATTGATGGTATTTTTAAATGCCCCTCGGGCTGAAACTGACACTGTCATTTAACAGGGGCCGACTGGTTTACCTGGGCTCACAGGAATGAAGGGTTATCCAGGCCCTGATGGCCCCCCGGGACCAACTGGCTTAGCAGGACTTCCAGGAAAGCAAGGTCGACAGGTAATCGGTGACATATAGACAGCAGCGTTTCCTTGGTGTTGGGATTAACATTATAGCAAAAGCTAACTACGGTAGTCTTAAGTAATTGATTAGCTTTCTATTTTATGCAATTCAATAGACTCACATTAATGAAATATATTTAAAAAGCAGAGTTCAGTTGAATGTTTTTTCACCATGAGCACTGTTAATGTTGGTCGCAGAAGGAGTCGAAAGACGTAGTTGCACAGCTAAACTGTCAACAGGGCAGGTCCTTTACTGGAGACTTGTGGCGTGCTTTGGAAAGATACCACTGCAGCACCACAAAAATCAACAAATGGGACTCATGGAATTGCAAGTGACCAAAGGTTTACTCCAGCTCCTTCCATCTGTTATTGCATGAGTGGGACTGGAGACTTGGACTGATCATTAAATGTCTTGTTTGATTTGATTGGCCTCTTCATTTTGGGCCTCTCCAAATATGTATGCAGCCAAAGTGGACTAGGATTACATGCGTGCAAAAGTCCTTTTAGCCAAGTTGGAAAGCCAAGTCCTACTGGTCTGGCTTTCATTTAGATAATGTTGTATGAAAGTCTAGTGAGGCTAATTTTAGCCATTGATGCTTTTCAGATGAACTAAAACTATACAGTTTCTCATTGGTAACATCCCCAACTGCACTTGTGTTTTTTTAAAATTAGCATTTTATTCATAGAGACCTGTTCTTATAAACTGGTGTTGAAAGAACGTGAATAATCCCTTAAAATTATATCTGTCTAATTTAAATATAGTAACATGTCTTACATTGCTGTGTAAAAAGTGATGCAATGATTTGACATTGCATCACTTTTTACTTTCAGCTCCACAAGAAGGCAAATTTTCAGGTCTGCTGTAGTAGAGGGCCGTTGTTGTTTTACTTGATAAAGGACGTTCTTCACTCCTTAACTTCAAGTCTTTAAATCAAACTGCTGCTTAAAAGCGGCTGATTCTGAATCTTGGAGAAACCCTTTCAAATAATTTTCAGCTTTTCTGTGAATCAGTGAATCCGTTTCAGTTTTTCACTCAAGCTGCCAAGAAAAAACTGTCAGGTTTCATAAATCCTTTTGTCGTTATCGTCTTTGCCCTTTGTGCCTAAGTTGGCACAAAATTCACTGTGACATCATAAATGACATTTTTGGAAATAACTTAACAATTCATGCTCATATTAAAAAGCATCACAACATAAATTTCTAATATGATAAAATGACGAACCGATTATGCATCACATGCCAAGTACCAGATGTCCATGGATGTTGTTATCTAGGTTTAATCTGGTCTGCCATTCGTGACATTTACAGACCCTCTTGTGTGCAAATTAGTTGAAAAGTTAAAATCCGTCTCTTTCGGGCTCAAATTCAACAAATTTATGTTTACCCTCCAAGTCATTTTCTTTTGATTAGAAGTTAAAATGATTTCTAAATGGCACATAGCCCCTTTTACCCACATTCCTGTATGTGGGGAAAGGTGAAGGGTAAATTGTTCAGACCTTGGTTTATCTAAGGGTCTGCCAACACCTGCATACTGTGGGTTTCATCCAGTAAACCACTGGTGGTGTAATTCCACCGAAATTCCTAAAGTATCCTGTCTCTTCACTGTCAGCCACATGCGAGGCAACAACTCACTGAGTGTGTTATTCTAAAATCTCAGGCTCCCTGCTGCCTCACCTACACTGCTTATGGAGCAGGAAACCACTGTGGTCTACAAAGTAAAAAACAACTCACTAACAGGTTTTCTGGACAACCTTTAGACATACACTGTCAAGAACCCGTGTTCTAAAATTGCTTCAACATAACAATTTTAGAATTTTGTTTATATAATGAAACACTGGAAATAGTGGTCATTGTACTCAATAGCAACTAATTGTAGTAGATGTCAATATTTACCATCAGTAAATAACCCTCTCCACTAACACTCCAAAAGTTCCAAATGATTTTTCCAACATGCATTTATACACTTGTGTTTAGTTTTTGCAGAGGACTATGCTTGTGGTTTTGTCTGCTTTGTCAGAAGTTTGAGTGTCATTTGTTTAATAGCAAGATTTAAACAGAAGAGGCACCCATAAGATAGACCTCAAATTTGTCACTATATATGTCATTTACTATTGTAGAGTAGTGTTTTAAACAGTGGCATAATGTTTTGGGGATTTTATGTTGTGCCTTTTGAGGAAGCACACTAACTTTAGTACCTTTTTAACCTTGGCAAAGATTTGTTCAATCACCTCTTGTGTGTATGTAGGGTCAGAGGGGCTCAGTGGGACTGGAAGGGCCTGCTGGACGGCCAGGTCCAATGGGAGAACTTGGACTTCCTGGACATTCTGGAGAAAGGGGGCCGCCAGGTCACAAGGTGGAAATGTTAATCATTATAAAGACCTATTTTATTTGCAGAGTTTTGATAGATGAAAGTCATCTCCGGTGAGATAAAATGCTACTGTGACATGTACCTAAACTGTTTAATTGACCTTTTATTGGATCAGGGAGAACCTGGCCTACCAGGAGACAGGGGGGGCCCTGGAATCAAGGGCATGAAGGGAGCTGCTGGTGACCAGGGAAAGAAAGGAGACCCAGGACCCAAAGGGCTGTCTGTGAGTACATGCAAGAAAAGTCCTAAAATAGAAGTCAATCTTTAATAGTACTTGAGAACGTTTGTTGTAAACTGTGTGGTAGTTCTGTGATTTATTATCAAAGTTTTGACATACAATTAGGCCTATATATAAAAACAGCTGTAATTCCTTAACAGTTAATTTAAAAACTTTAGTTAAACTCTTTTTAAGATAATTTAAAGCTACAATTTGCATTTCAATCACATCTTGTTTGTTTGATTTAAAATCCACTGCGGTGGTGCACAGAAACAGTCTCAGTGTGCAAAACATTTGGCTCTAACTGTATGTTTGAGGATCAGTTCTGTTCATCATGGACAGTGTTTAGAAGACAGGATTATGACTCTGATGCAGGACAGGACTTAAACTTAAAACAGTGTTTATTGCTAGTGTTTCATGGGTAAAACAAAACAATAACAGAGGCATTAGGGAGGCTCAGAGAATATATAGACACGCAGCAGGTAATTAGGGAGACTAGAAACACTGGGGAACACAGCTGAAACTCCTTTGGGAAAGCAAGACAAGGGAAACAAAACTACACACAGTGACCAAGAGACGAGGGACTATCAAAGTAGGACAGGAAGTAATCAAAAGACGAGAATATCAAATTCTAAGACTTCACAACGAGGCACAGGGGAGGCAAGAAGTATGATAACGGATGGGAAGCACAGACACATAAATTAACTAAATGCAGAATACTAGACACAAGAGGACAAACACAGAGGGAGGAATAAACAGCCAGGAACAAGGAATACAACAAAATACGCTAAATAAATGAACTGTAACCCCTAAACAAACCAAAAACCAAAACTTCAAGCTCCATCAAACTCACAATCCTGGGGCCCAGGACCAGGATGCTGTTAGCTGAATTCACATTTAGAGACAGTGCTACAAAATCAAATTTACTAGCTCCATCGCATAATATTAAATCAAGATACAATATAGATTTTTTTTTTAATTCTATGCCTGACACATTTTTGTAACTCTTTAATCTTCACATTTGTACAGTTTTTATTTCAGGCTGTGTGTTTTTCACAGATACTTGTCATGTCTTTTTTTTTCATGTACCCGGTAGAGTATATACATTACTTTCCACTGGAATGCACTTGTTGAAATATGGCTTCATAAGCTTATATACATTCTTTAATACCTCTCTAAATATAGCTTCAGGGACATATGAAGCCAATCTTTGGGGAGGTTTCAATGTGTGCCTGACACTTTTCCAACCTGAGTAGAGTAACAAATTATCTGGGCGAGACTAGGAATGGAAACATTCCGCCTGGTGAGGCCAAGTTATGTGAGATCCTCACACTCCAGGGACCTGAAAAAGAGGTGCTCTGCTTTACTTATGTAACTCCCCAAAGAAGAAAAAAGAAACAGCATTTAATCCCTTGCTCTCCCCTCCTATAGTTATCTCCACTGATGCTCCTGAAACTGAGAGGAGACTCAGACCCTTGGGTCAGATCCCTTTACACATTTTAGTCAATAGAGTCTCTGGGCCAGAGTCACCGGTTTCAAAGTGGAGCTGTCTAAAGAATGTGGAAGACTGGCTGTACAAACACTGTCTGCCACCCTGGAAGGCATGTGCTTAGACACAGGATAGGACGCAGACATCCATCCCCTCACAGTGTGTCTAGGTCATGTGAGTGTGTGCACTGAGACTGCCGCAGATTGACAGAAAGTCTTGTGTGTGTGCCCCAGTTCTTTTGAAAAAGAAAAGAAGGGTCTTTATAAGGCTTGCCTAGTGTCCCTGTTGTGTCTGGTATTAAAACTGGGTGAAAAATCAAGTAAAACAACCCCACCTCCACACACACACACACACACTTGCCTTTTATATCTTAGTAAGGACATCTAATTGACATAATGCTTTCCCTAGCCGCTTACCGTTACCCTAACCATCAAAAATGCCTAACCCTTAGCCTAAACCTAACCATAACCTAACTATAGCCCTGACACTAAAACCACATTTTGTGCCTCAAAAATGCCTTCAGACTTATGGGGCCCAGAATTTGGGCTAGAGATTTGCTATTGTATGTTCAGTATATTAAATAACAAATATCAAGTTCCTTTCTTCTCCATTGGAGAAGAAAGAAATAAACAACTTATTTTCTATTGTCCATTATCTCCAATAATAAGTGTTGGCTTTATGTTTTGCATGTGTCTTAAGACCTATTTGTCTTAGGCACCCACCTTTATGAGTAAATCTCCGTAATTCTACTGAGGATATTGTTGAGAGGTTTGCTGTCAGCCCCGATTACATCACATAAGAGAATTTTTTTAAAAGAGCCATCTTCTGCATATTGTGTTTTTTGTTTTTTGTTTTTTATAGGGGGAAACTGGAGATTTGGGCATGATTGGTTTACAGGGCTTACCAGGACCTAAGGTAAACAACTGAGTGGCCAACATGTGTTAAGAGCGTATAGAAAAACGATAAAAAATAACAGGAGAGTAGGTTAGAATAAGAAATAACAAATATCTTTTTCCTTGAAACAGGGGCCAACTGGTGATTTAGGACTGAGAGGTTTCCCTGGTCCTAAAGGTCCTATGGGTACTTTGGTGAGTTTAATAGAAACTGAAATAGGACCAGGTAGGCACACAATGGTGCTTTCTTCAGAAGTACTGCTTTAAATCAAATCCCACTCAGGAAAGAACTTTCAGAAATATAAATACATTTTTGTTTTGTTCCCTGTTGTCAAAGTGTTTATGAAGAGAACATGAATGTAGACACATGTGCAGTACACCTTCAAGTCTTTATAGATGTTTTTACTGCCTTTTCAGCAATGTCACTGTTTGTTCCAGGGCTTCACTGGACCTCTAGGCCCTGAAGGAAAAATGGGTCCAATGGGAAAACCTGTAGGTTTTTTTTCTCATTTTGTGTATGTGTGTGTGTAAGACTTGTACAAAGAAAAAGGAATTATTACACACATTCAGACTTTCACTGTATGTATTCTTTAATTTCCAATAAAGACAGTTAATTTCTGGCCATGTTGATTGATAATACAGATTGGAATACAGTGCTGTATGTGTCTTTATGCTATGTTGTCCTTTTTTGCAGGGGCCAAGGGGTCCAAAAGGAAACAGTGGTGAAATGGTGAGATGCAATCAAACCCTTTAATCAAAACCTGGAAAGTCTTCTGTATTATTATGTCATGATTGCACTCTGCCAAAGTGTCAAACATTCCTGACTGAGAAACACTCGGTTGTCTTAGCGGCCACCTCAAAGCAGTTTGTGCGTGTAAAAACAGAGCTGTAGATGATGAAAGTTACATGAATGTGAGCTAGGGTGTAGTGGTAGTTTTGTTTATACGGCTTTCTTAAAGTGTTGGTGCTGTATGACACTTTAGGCTAAGGCTATGGCTGAGTCATAATGAGCACGCTCTCCTGGAGCGCAGTGTGGGGCCCTCTTGTGTAAACAATGCTGAGGAAGTGCTTTGACAAAATGTTAGCAGGGAAAGCCGCAGTGTAATCCACACAGTCACTTCTCGGTCGTGGTAGTTAGATTGTCAGTTCTTTGCAAATCCCTCTGCATTTCTCCCTACCACACACAAACACACTGTACTCAATGGGCCTCTAATCCTAGGCTTTACTCAGATGCTGTTAAAATGTGCTCACAATATGGTATGGATATAAAGTGCCTGAGATCCCACTTACAGACATCATGAAGTTCAGCTGCACCAATGTTTTGTCCCTAGTCCACCAGAGGGGGCAGTATGTGTGTGATACTACTGTTGCTCTACAGAGCATCTCAGAGAAGGATTCAGTCCAATTCAATTTTATTTATACAGCGCTAAATCACAACAACAGTCGCTTCAAGGCGCTTGAAGGAAGATGAATCACGAATCTGTTCCATTCTGTTCACTGTGAGGCTGCACCTATTTAATCTATTTTATTTTTTGTCGTGTGTGTTATTTATGTAGAAGTTCTATGTGTATCGTAATCATTTTAGCCATTTTAACGCGTATTTTCTATGTGCCTGACTCTTTCAGGGGCCTCAGGGACCACAGGGAAGCCCTGGACCCAGAGTAAGTGCTAACTACACTATCACTTTACAGAATGATTCCTACTGTATACACAGAACTACTGTATATACTTCACTGTTATTTTGGATTATGAACAATTATGAATGAAAGTTTTCACAGGTCAAATGTTTTGAGTCACCTCTCATTCCTTTATATTTTATTAGAAAATAAGAAATAGATGCGAGGATTTATGGAAATGTGCAAACATGCATGGAAATATAGTATGAAAGGCAAAAAACTCAGTTTGTGGGCTTTTAATGTGTTTGAAAGTCAATATTTGGTATGACCACCTTTATTCTTCAGCACACTCTGAACTTCATAAAGCTTCTTGAAGAACATCCAAAGCTCTTCTTTGGATGTTGGCTGCCTTTCTTTCTGTTCTCTGTTGAGATGATCCAACACTGCTTCAATAATGTTGAGGTCTCTGGGGAGACCAGTCCATGTGTGATTGACATCATTGTGTGTATCCAGATATGATTACACCGCATTGGCAGCATGTTTGGGATCATTTCCATGCTGAATAAGGTCAAAAAGCTTTTGATAATCAGATGCTTTCCAAATGGTACTGCATGGTAGATCAAAATCTCTGCCTCCACCATGTTTTATAGTTTGCTGTAGACGCTCCCTGTGGTACCTCTCTCCTGACTTTCTCCCCCTACATATTGATAATGATTTAGATTCAAATTTGGTGTTGCCATTGATTTACTGTGTCAGGTCTTTGTTGGATTTTGTCCTGTTTCTTAAGGGCATAAGTTTCAGATACTATGTTAAGTTAATAGCTCACTATGTTGTTGCAAAAGTGCAGCAACATTTTATGCTGACCAAACTGTTATCATAGTCTTCGTCTTCTTCTTCGTCTTCTTCTTCCAACTAAAGAAACAAATTGTGTTTTGGGGACAGCAACAATTTAAAATTGGTCTATACATAACACTAGATGCTTCTTTGATGCTGTAATGATTCAACAAACAGACAAAAAAACAACGTCAACAAAACATTCCTCCAAAAATGTTCAAGTGCAAGAACTAGACTAAAAATAAGTGAACAAGCAGCCAGTGTCAAAAGAAAACTTCTGAAAGAGTTACAGAAAGCCTGGAGTCCAAATCTGTCTCCTTGGAAGCAAAATGTAAAGAAGTGAGAAGTGACTCGAGACTTCAGAGAATCACATGGCGAGCTGGGGTTAGGGCAGTTCTGTGGTTGTACACTCTACCATTTTCCTGCAGTGTACATTTTCTTCACAGAGTCCATTGGCACATACATGACAAACCAAAAAGTGAAATGATGGCAACCACAATGAGATCATTTCTGTGTGTGTGTTACTCATTTTGTCCTTTTCTTTCTACCACCCCAGGGACCCCCTGGCGCTCCTGGTCCAACAGTAAGTATTTTGTGTAATGCAGACAAGATTGCCTAGACAGCAGGAGTCTTGCTTTAATGTAAAATTCAGATGTTGTAATGATGTACAGTTCTTGAATATATATTACCTAGCCTGTAGGTATTTATATCTCATTGTGGTTGGGGGGGTAAATGAGTTACATCTCTCTCTTTCTTCTCTTCTTTCCTGAAACCTAAGATGTGTGCTTTTTCAAGCTTAAATAAACGTTTTAGTAAAAAAGAAGTAATACAAGCCATTTTTTTTCTGAGTGGCAGGGTATGAACGAACCAGGACAAGCACCTGTTTCCTGTCTTACTATAGATGAGCCAACAAATGGTGTATGTCAATAATAACTAAGATCCCTGTGATTGTTTTTTCAGTAGCACTGACAAAGCCTTTTCTGGCATGGCTACTCTTGTTTGTCCCAGATTCTGGATATCATGCAGCTTTCTGCTCTCTACATGACCTTTTCCTGTTCAAACAGTTCCAAGAACCCCCCTAAAACAACTCAGCTGCCTTTTTTGTGTACACACATTCAGTGATCGCTGTGGTGTTTATACTAAGGGGAATTTGTTAATATTCCCGCAGCCAAAATCAAGAATGTGGCTGTTTATTGATCCAAGACTTATTTTTCTGCTCTTGTGTGGTATTAAAGTTTACACTGATGGTGGTAAAGTTTTCTCACTAAACTGGACATGTCTTTCTGCTGCCGTATTTACTTTAATCAATGAGCAAGCTGACAGATTAAAATCTTTCAGTTTAATAATGAAGGCACTGAATTGTTTATATTGAACTGAATATGTTGATTCTTAATCCACAGAGGGTGTTATATGACGACTTAGCAGTCTACAGTCCATCCGCTTCCAATGATGCCCTGAGGACTGAGGTGAAGCACTTTATAAGGATGGATAGAGAAGTTATGGATTAGTAGATTTGTGAAGTCAGGTTAAAACTTGAGAGTTCACAGTGTTATCATCCTCGTACTTAACTAGAGTTTCCAGAATATGGAGATGAGCATGCCAGACCAGAATACGGAAGTACTTAAGACTCTACAGTATTTGAGCAGTGTGATCGAGAGCATCAAACAGCCTCTCGGGACAAAGGAGAACCCAGCTCGTGTCTGTAAAGACCTGCTGGACTGCCAGCACAAGTTAAAAGACGGTGAGTGTCTTCACCCATACATGGAAGACACTATTTTGCACAGGTAGGTCTTAATATTAATATTCTTCTCTTTTCAGGTTGGTTCTGGGTTGATCCAAACCTGGGCTGTACGTCTGATGCCTTCCAGGTGTTCTGCAACTTTACAGCAGGGGGACAGACTTGTTTACATCCAGTGTCAACTGATAAGGTAACACTGAACGAGTAGGAAGAAAAGGACACTTTTACTCTTACTTTAGACCAGGGGTGGGCGACTCCAGGCCTTGAGTGCTGGTATCCTGCAGGTTTTAGATATCATCCTGGGTCAACACACCTCGATCAAATGATTAGTTCATTACCAGGCTTCTGGAGAACTTCAGGACATGTTGAGGAGGTAATTTAGACATTTGAATCAGCTGTGTTGGATCAAGGACACATCTAAAACCTGCAGGACACCGGCACTCAAGGCCTGGAGTTGCCAACCCCTGATTTAGACTATAGTATTTAACATTGACAGTACAAGAAAAGTTTCATTTTGATTCATTTAGTTAGTTTTATTTTGCTTTACTGCATTATGCTTATATTATTTTACTTTGCACACTGAAACAAAATTATTCACAAAATTATAAAACTATGACAGAGGGTTGTACTTCCTTGTACTCTCTTTAGCCAAGGAGTTCTAGTTTTGTCTCAGCTGAGCAAAGAACACCTTTCTAGGCTGCTTAATCTTTCTCCAGGTTGTCTTTCACATACTTCATTCTAGCTTGAAGGTGTCTCTTCTGAAGAAGTGCAGTGTTTCTTGGTCTCCAGCCTCTTAGTCCATTCCTGTGCAGGGTTCTAGTTACGGTCTTCTTAAATACTACTTCTTGATTTGGCTAAGTAACTCACTGCTGTCTTGCCAGTTGCTCTGGGGTCTTTAGACACATCTCTCACTGGTTTTCTTTCCAGATTCTTTGAAAATGTTCACTTCCTTCCTTTGACAGGGTTGTTCTGTACTGTGTGGCTGTCTCCAAGTTTCTTGATGATACTTCTCACTCCAGTTCTTTGCATATCCATCTCTTGCTTTGTGAGCATCAGCAGTTCTTTTTCCAAGTCTAAACTGGTTTGTTTTCCTTTTGACATGATGCTATGGTGTTCACAATCTACACCGTCTGTGCACTTTCTCTCTCCGACAGATGGTATTTGACATAGGAAATGTCCAGATGAAGTTTCTCCATTTACTGAGCAGTGAGGCTAGCCAAAGCATCACGTTTCACTGCCTGAGTTATCAACCCTCCAGCACCGCAGACAGCTTCAGCTCCAGTGGACACAAAGAGAACACCAGGCTTCGGTTTCGTGGCTGGAACAAACAGATGTTTGAGAAAGACACACTACTTGAACCACATGTGCTACAAGATGAGTGCAAGGTAATGTGGTGTTTAAAAAAAAATGTGCCTTTGTTTTCGTCGTTAGGGCAGTTTGATTTAGTCGTGAGCATTTTCTGTGGTTATTCTTACAGAAACCCGCACATAATTCTGTATATCAATAGGACTGTCTCGTGAAATTATGACTTGCTGGGACTGATTTGAAAATGTAAACTGATATCCTGATGATATGCTCTGATATATTCTTTATGCTGGTGATAAATTGTTGGTTGTAATTAAATAGGTGACAGCAGAATTTTAAAGAACTTCCTAAAGATATATATATTTTTGTATTTACTGAAAGTCATTACCACAAATAAATAGAATCACAATCCTTTCTGCTCCCCTCCCCCATTTGTCCTGTTGCAGATCCAAGATGGCAGCTGGCACCAGTCACGATTCCTCTTCCATACTCAGGACAGTGGTCAGCTACCAATTGTAGACATAGAGGAATTTCCCACTTCACAAATCAACAGTCAGCGAAACGTAGAAATCGGTCCAGTCTGCTTCCTCTGATACCAACATCCCTATCATCGAAGCCACTTTTACAAACCACTTAAATCCACAGACTTTTAAAATCTCCTACCAAAGAGATGCTGGCACAGCAAGGCAGACTGTATCCCTGAGAGCTTGCATTTGCTGGAGAGCTTCAACAGGACTTACTGTGAGACTAACAAAAACCCAACATCGAACAGCAGGCAGCGCTACCTGGGAGAAATCAGTCTCTGTGAAACACCCGTGCCAAAGAGGACAGTGTATACTGATATTTATCTAATCAATGTGTAAAGTATTTGTTTAGTTTTCACTCAAAAGGTGCATTGGGCCACTGCATATGGACCCATTTTACTTCCTGATCACGGGGGTAGGGCCTCACATTGCAGCAGCCTGTCCAAAACCCAAAACCTGCCATTCACTCATGTTCCACCCCTTCAACTCCCAAACACACCATCCTTGGAAGGGGTCGAATCCAAAGGATCATGCCAGGCCTCTGCAGAGGGCACTGTCTAACTACAGGTGCAATAGCATATGGAAAATGTGTCTGCTTTAAATATTTCATTGTCCAATCAGAGGCTATATTTGATATTGTTTTTCATTATGTTTTTGTCTTCGGTCCCATCCAGTCGGACCTGTACATCTTGACAGATGGTACTCTACCTCTACCTGCTTTCAAAAATAGTCAAATTAGTCATTTTTACCTTTTGTTTTGTATGTACCGGTTACATCAGAATTTGTTATGTTGTTTGAATGCTTATGTTGATTTGGTCACTTCTAATTTATGAACCATTTTTTGATACACAACATATTTTCATAGCTTTTCCTACTATGTGGTAGTTTCCTCAGGGGAAACCTATCATTGGTGCTGCAACGTTTCCTGTGTATATATTGACAGCATACTTCAATGTTTATTTATAACCTGTTTTTTTTTTTTTTTTTTGGTTTGTTTTTAGATTTGTTATTATTTTTGGTCACATTACTGTACCACAGTAAGTTATACTCTCAGAGAACTTGCTTACTTGGTCAACCACAGCTCGGTCTAGAGGAGTATTTATGTTTGAAAAGTGTGTGTGTGTGCATGCACACTTGTGACTGTGTGTTCATCATACTGCTTTATAAATTCATTCAGAAGTCAAATGCAGCTACGGGAGGACAAAATCAAAAAACACAGAAAACAGTCATCATACTCTTAAGTTATGTTACCATTAATTAAGTGTAATTATATAAAGTTTGTGGAGGACAAAGTTGGATGCAAATGTGTAAATAAATAATTTTAGAAACAAATAAATGGGACATTTTATCCACATGTGGTTTTGTTACCTTTTTTTTGTTTTTTGAATGAAGGACATGTCATAATAGAGCAGCGGTCCCCAACCCCCGGGCCTCAGACCGGTACCGGTCCGTGAGTCGTTTGGTACCGGGCCGCAAGAGTTGAGGCTCAGGTGTGAAATGTATGGTTTTCAGGGTTTTTATCAGTTTTCAGCGTTATTTTGTTATCGTTTTTATCGTTAACTCTGTTTTCCTGGGTCTTTTCACGTGTGTTATACTAGTTTTATTTTGTTGTATTTATCCGCGACACCTTAAAGGCCGGTCCATGAAAATATTGTCGGGCATAAACCGGTCCGTGGCGCAAAAAAGGTTGGGGACCACTATAATAGAGGACAGGATAGTAATGCACTTCGTTGTAAAGAGTGGTGGAGTAATACCTCATTATCAGTTTCAGATGTGCACAATAACAGGTTGAGATCTGCACCCAGAGTGTTAAGTAAAAAAAATTCCCCCCTAATGTTACAACCATAATAATACACTGCTAAAAATATTAAAGGAACACTTTTTAATCAGCATCAAATCTGGGATATTAATCTGGTCAGGTAAGTAGCAGAGGGGGTTTCAGCTGCTTTGGTGTTAATGAAATTAACAACAGGCACACTAGCGGGGCAACAATAAGACGAGCTGCACAAGAGGAATGGTTTTTATAAGTGGAGGCCACAGGTGTTTTCTTTTCCTCGTCGTCTCTTTTGTTTTTTCACAAGTTTTGCATTTGGCAAGGTCTGTGTCACTGCTGGTTACATGAGGTGATACCTGGACCCTACAGAGGCTGCACAGGTAGTTCAACTCTAGAATGGCACATCGATATGTCCAATGCCAGAAGGTTTTCTGTGTCTCCCAGCAGTCTTAAGAGATAAGGAGGAGATTCCGCAAGACAGACTGTTTCTCTAAGAAAGATGAAAAGGTTGTAGAAGGCCCTTAACCCAATAGCAGGACCTGTATCTGCTCCTTTGTGCAAGAAGGAATAGGATGAGCACTGCCAGAGCTACAAAATGACCTCCAGCAGGCCACTGCTGTGAATGTCTCTGACCAAATTATCAGAAACAGATTTCATGAGGGAGGCGTGTGGCCTGACATCTTGCCGTGGGCTCTGTGCTCACTGCCCAACACTGTAGAGCCCTAATTGCATTTGCCATAGAAAACCAGAATTGGCACCTCATGTTTTTTACAGTTGAGAGTAGGTTTACCCTGGGCACATCTGCCAGACGTAAAAGGGTCTGGAGAAACTGTAAAGAGTGTTAGGCTGCCTGTAACATCGTCTGGCATCTCGACACATCTGCCATTAGATATTAGGATGAAATCCTTGGAGCCATTGTCAGATCCTATACTGGTGCAGTGAGTCCTGGCTTCCTGCTGGTGCACAACAATGTGGTGAGAGGAAGCAGGCAGTTCCTGGAAGATGACTGAATCAATATCATTGCCTGCCCCACGCTTGCCTGACCTAAATCCAATAGAACGGCTCTGGAAGTTCTGTCAGTTTGCTTCTCACACTGTTCAGCGGCGCAGTCATGTACAGATCTGAGTGAAGCTCCTCCAGGGTACCATCTGTCATGCCATTAGGAGCATGCTCTGATGTTTTCAGCACGCCCCAAAATGGACTAGCCTGCTGTGTCATTTTTTCACCTTTTGGGGTATCAGTTTATATAGCATCCTTCCGTTCATTTACCCAGTCCACATCAGTATAAATATCCAGCACGATTTTTTTCCAGTTAAGATCTGATGAGTTTTCAAAGTCTTTATTTAACTTTAAAAAGTGACACTGTCATTTTATAAAACTAATTCAATTAATTCACAATGATGCAGAGGTTAATCACAGTAATAGCGTCCGAATGCAGTGGCCTACTGAGGCCCTTCTGTGTGGAGTTTGCATTTTCCTCTTGTGCCTTCTGGTTTCCTCCCACAGTCCAAAGACATGCATGTTAGATTAAGTGGTTATTCTCAGTGTTGGGACTAACGCGTTATTAAGTAACGCGTTACAGTAACTACGTTATTATTGTGGTAAGGAGCAGGGTAACTAGTTATTATGCCAAAACCAGGAACGCGTTACTCGTTACTGGGATTCAAATAGGCTCGTTATTCGTTACTTCGTGTGGTGGCATCGCGGAGCTTCCACAGATTCAATAACATTAGCAAGTGGTGGAAGCCAGCAGGTGGATGAAGGAAAAGGGAGGCAGGAGGAGAGACCCGAAGCAGCCGCTGGTCCGAGAGTGTCAGGTGAACTGAACTTCAGGTAAGAAGTTATGACCTGCAGTCTATCTGGGTCAGATATAAACCAAGTTTAGTTGGAGTTTATTTTCGTTATGCTGACTTTTTCGTACTGCATGCTAGCTAGCATGACGGAGTTTCTATACAGCTGGGTGGGAGCTATGATGTTACTGATGTTGAACTTTATTTTGTTCATAAGGTTAATTATTAGAGTTGCCAACCGTCCGGTAAAAAACGGAATCGTCTCGTATTCAGAGAAAATATTACGCGTTTCGTATTTAGGTGAAAAGGAACAGTTTGTCCCGGACTTCAGCTACAATGAAAAAGACACAAAGCTGGATTTATTCTGTGTCTTTGCTGCACAGCTGCCTCTTCTTCTCTCATCCTCTCACCCTCCCTCTCCTGTTTCTACTTCAATCATGAAACTGATCAATGATCAGCTGATTGGCTTTTCTCTCTCGTTTATTTATCGCCCACTTTGCGCCAGAAAGAGGAAACCAGCGGAGGTCGCGCTAAACAACAGCAGCACTTTTAAGCTTGATCAGCTGTTGTTAGAATGTATTTAATATTAATTTCTAGTATCAGCTGATGTTTGCTGGAGCCACAGCTGTAAAGCTGCTGGTCATGATGTTGGTTTGGATATGTGGTGAGAGGAAACATGAAGATGAAACCAGGAGATGTCCTTACTGAATCATCAGAGCTGTGATGGAGAAACAGGTTTACCTTTTAGGTGACATGAATGAGTTGAAGGGAAGCTATGAACTGTTTCTGAGAGACAAATAACATCAGGATCCTTTTCTAAGTAGCTGACAGCTGGTAACTGTGCAGGGGCGGATCTAGCAAAGTGTTGCCAGGGGTCCATGTAGGGCATTAAAAGGGAAAGGGGGGCACAAGGAAATACTTTCTTATTCTCATTTAAAATGTCTCACTTTTAAAAAAATAATTATCTGAGTCTTACAACAAACAATTGATAGATTGATACATATATACCATCAGAACAGTGTACATCACTGTCACAACAGTGTTTATTTTCATTCAAAGGCTTTATGATTTTTCCTATAATGGTGGGCCGGTCTCTAGTCAAAATGCCCGGGACGATTTTTTTGTCCCAGTCCAGCTCTGTACGCAGCTCATCTGCAGTCTGGTGTTACCTACATCTTCCTATTCAGAAGGCAGAATTTCCGAGTTCTGAGTACAATCGAAAGCACCACGACTGCAGTTTTTGTGTTGGATGTAAAAAGCAGGCTAGGATAGAATCAGGTGTGGGATTTCTCTCGTGGAAATGTGCACGCTATTTTTTCCTTTCTATAGGTGGCACAGTGCACTTGTGGCAAGTAAGCAAGCTAGAAGACTGGCAATCTTGCTGGGTATCCAGTTACAGAAGCAACACATTAACAAGAGAATTCTGAGTAAAACCAAAGTTACTTTCCCTAGTAACTAGTTACTCTGAAAGTAACGAGTAACTTGAAGTAACTGAGTTACTTTTGATAGAAGTAACTAGTAATGTAACTAAGTTACTAATTTAAAGTAACTTACCCAACACTGGTTATTCTAAATCAAGGAGCAAATGTGAGCATGAAGGGCTGTTTTTATGTTTTGGTCATACAATAGAAGGATGACCAGTTCAGGGAGTGCAGGTAGTATAGACTCCAGCTTTTCTGCGATCCTGAATTAGAGAAGTGATTAAAAAGATCGATGGATGCATGAATTCCCTTTTCTTTCTAAACTGCTGATCAGTTTTTTGAGGGATGTTGAATATGGTGCATGGGCATGTACCCTCTTGTTCACACACACGCACACAGCTTAAAGAAATCTTCTTTAATTCATATCACTCACTCCTTTAATAAACACAGCCTATATAAACACACATAGAAATCTCGTGAGAAAAGAAACTCAAATAAGTGCTGGAGCCTGTGAGAGGGTCTGATGTAGCTACTATCCTGCCCAGCGACCCATTATTGCTCTTACTTGTTGCATATTCTATTATCCGTGTCTATTTTCAATCTATTTTAAGCTTGGATACACTGGCAGGCACAGAGACCAAAAATAACAACAAACAAACAAACAACAACAAGAAAAACAGTGCTGACGAGCTGATCATGGGATGCATTTCTGACGCGCAGACACCGAGAGGCGCCAATGAGCACATTTTCCAACCGGAACTTGTATCCACGTGCTGGCACCGGGGCGGAAGAGCATTTGTTTTGATCCCGGCGTGTCGTTTCGTCCGCGTGCAACTACAATTCTCCCGTTATGAGCTCAGTAATTCTTCCAACAGCACACATAATGTCATCCGCGGAGAACAAAGTCGAAAATAGCAGCACCGAAGAAGAGGAGAGAGGGAAGAAAAGAAAGATGTCTCTTTCCAGGTAACCGATTTAAACCGACTGCAGCTCAGCCACAAAACTAGGACAATATTTTGCGTTTGCTGTAAAGATTGTTTGCTCAGCTTCACTTCTCAGAGTCGGCATAATCCTAATATTTGTTAACCGAGTAGCAGATACATCTGCTGTCACATACCAGATGCTACTTATCGTAATATGTTTATGCTAGGCAGTTATGAAGTTAGCAGGCTATTAGTTAGCTTCAAGTGAGACCACCACAGCCAAACTCTTCACTCTGTTTCTTCTTCGTTTATTAACACTTACTTTAACCTTTTAATATATATTAAGTATATCTCCTAAAGTTTGTCACACATAAGAAATTTTCTGGCTTAACTACAGGTTATGTGTGTGTGTTGAGCACCGTTACTTGTTAACCTCACTCATTTGTTAAACACACTCAGTTTGACGTGTTGTCTGTCCTGCAGTTGTGGTGTTTGCGGATCAGAGGAGGCCAAGTACAGGTGTCCAGCCTGCCTTACTCATTCCTGCAGGTGAGATGAATATCCTCTGATTAAGTGCTAGCCTTAGCAGCAAATACACACAAAAACGAAGCTGCTTATCCATAATGTGGTTAGGGCTAATTGTGCTTTTGTAAACCACTGGGTGACTTCACCTCTTTAGACCTTTATAAATTCAAAATGTAGAAGTTTATTCTCTTATTCTTTTATGACCTTCTTCCAGGATGTGGCTATTATTGATTTATTGATACTCTTTTAAACATTTGTTAATACACAAGTATTTTAAGTGGAATAGAAAGTGACCTTATTGTGAAGTAATTTAAAACTGCAACACATTTTCACTTTGTAAAGTGTCCCACTGGTGTTGCATTGTTTGCTTTCACCTATCAGAGAGCACGGTGTGGTGCTATGGAATAATAATAATAATGTAAAAATAGAGCATGAATCCATGGAAAAGGACAGATTTCGGCATCTTAAGTCATCTATGTCAATTAAGTTTTAAATACTGTCATAGAATAAACAGTACTTCTGTATGCATGGGTGTACTGGACAGCATTCATAAGTGAGGTCCAATCACATTTTAACTCCAGCTCTCATACTCTGTTGACTGTATATAGAAATGGCACTTATTCCTCAATGGTTAATGAGGTAGGTGCTGGACACTCTAAACTGTATTTGGGCTGTGATCATTTCATTTCAAATTGCACCCGTGAATGGACCCCCAATTCTGAAACCTTTGTCATTACCTCTTTTCCCCCAAGGTAGTGCAGTTGAGAAGCAGACATTTTGACAAGTTGTCCAAAGAAACTCATGACAGAGTTAGCGGGTTGTGTCTGACAGTCCTTTGTAAACTAGTTGCCAGAGTCTGACCCATAGCCAATAACACCAGAGGTTCCCATTTTTCAGCCAAGCAATTAATAGTGCTGTGATAGTTTCAGCTTTTTGTCATTGGCAAAAAGCTGAAATGACTACCTTCTAGATTGGCCATTGCACTGATGGAAAATGGTTCCAACATTTTTGAAGTTAACTGTTTATTTAATCACATCAAAGAATCTTTTTTTTTATCTATGGTATGCCCTTAATTTATTAGGTCCAAGATTTCATGCAGAAAAAAAAGAGACATAACATTTACAATGTCATCACAGACAATTTTGTGTTTGTAGTGTTAAAGCTCCACTGGGATAGAATAATTCTGTCTTCCATTTGTTTTCCATCGCTATTTAAAAAACAGAGGAAAAAATACCCGGTAACCTAAGAATTACAATCTTCCACATCTTCTACCCTTACGTGCAGATAAATATTATCGATGACTGACAGATGGCCGTGTTTTTGTTTTTACTTTCTGAACTTTCCTTTGATTCATGTCCAGCATCAGCATGCCTCAGAACAGCATGCCTCACAAAATCTCAATGGTCCGTTGCCCATTCTTGGAATTCTGTCGATGCTAAAGCATTTACAACTTCACCTTCTAATACTGAATAGTACAAAAATTACATTGCTAAACATTTCTTTAAGATTTATCTGATGGGGGCTAACAAATGTGCTTTCCACTCTCATATTGTTGCCTGTTGTTTTGGGCATCATTCAGCATTCCTTTTACATAGTTTCTAGGAATACGGTCTCTGGTATGACTTGGGCCAGATATCTGTCTTTCAGCAAGAGTGCGAAAACTGGCCTAGTCATGCTCAGGTGAAATCCCAAGGTTTTTGTGTTTGGTGTGAAGGAGTGTAAGTTTTTATATTTAACCCCCTAACGCCTCGTAGATCTCCTTTTATACATGAGCTTTTAAGACCTCTGCATCATCAGTTCAATTCCCAAAAAAACCCAAATAAGCTGCACAATATATTTTTAAACAAATGCCAAACATGTGTAGCAAATATGATACAAATTTAAACTAATTTATACAAATTAAGATTTTTTTTATTGTATTTTTTAACGTCAGAAGGTTAAATAAATACTCCTTTTTTGAAAAATTGGGATTTTCCTGGCAATTATTTCATGGTTCAAGCTTTAAAGGGTTAAGATCTTTCAAAAACAACACTTTTTTTCTAATCTGATATATTCTGATAGAGTATTAATAATAATATATTAACTAGCCGCAAAGCACAGGTGTATAAATACAGGGAGTGCAGAATTATTAGGCAAGTTGTATTTTTGAGGAATAATTTTATTATTGAGCAACAACCATGTTCTCAATGAACCCAAAAAACTCATTAATATCAAAGCTGAATGTTTTTGGAAGTAGTTTGTTTTTAGTTTTAGCTATTTTAGGGGGATATCTGTGTGTGCAGGTGACTATTACTGTGCATAATTATTAGGCAACTTAACAAAAAACAAATATATACCCATTTCAATTATTTATTTTTACCAGTGAAACCAATATAACATCTCCACATTCACAAATATACATTTCTGACATTCAAAAACAAAACAAAAACAAATCAGCGACCAATATAGCCACCTTTCTTTGCAAGGACAGCCTGCCATCCATGGATTCTGTCAGTGTTTTGATCTGTTCACCATCAACATTGCGTGCAGCAGCAACCACAGCCTCCCAGACACTGTTCAGAGAGGTGTACTGTTTTCCCTCCTTGTAAATCTCACATTTGATGATGGACCACAGGTTCTCAATGGGGTTCAGATCAGGTAAACAAGGAGGCCATGTCATTAGTTTTTCTTCTTTTATACCCTTTCTTGCCAGCCACACTGTGGAGTACTTGGACGCGTGTGATGGAGCATTGTCCTGCATGAAAATCGTGTTTTTCTTGAAGGATGCAGACTTCTTCCTGTACCACTGCTTGAAGAAGGTGTCTTCCAGAAACTGGCAGTAGGACTGGGAGTTGAGCTTGACTCCATCCTCAACCCGAAAAGGCCCCGCAAGCTCATCTTTGATGATACCAGCCCAAACCAGTACTCCACCTCCACCTTGCTGGCGTCTGAGTCGGACTGGAGCTCTCTGCCCTTTACC
Source organism: Perissodus microlepis (assembly GCF_051167445.1). Lineage (NCBI taxonomy): Eukaryota > Metazoa > Chordata > Actinopteri > Cichliformes > Cichlidae > Perissodus > Perissodus microlepis. The sequence goes on from NC_140477.1 coordinate 31,359,474, forward strand.
AATCCAGCCACGGGCCCATCCATCTGGCCCATCAAGACTCACTCTCATTTCATCAGTCCATAAAACCTTAGAAAAACCAGTCTTGAGATATTTCTTGGCCCAGTCTTGACGTTTCAGCTTGTGTGTCTTGTTCAGTGGTGGTCGTCTTTCAGCCTTTCTTACCTTGGCCATGTCTCTGAGTATTGCACACCTTGTGCTTTTGGGCACTCCAGTGATGTTGCAGCTCTGAAATATGGCCAAACTGGTGGCAAGTGGCATCTTGGCAGCTGCACGCTTGACTTTTCTCAGTTCATGGGCAGTTATTTTGCGCCTTGGTTTTTCCACATGCTTCTTGCGACCCTGTTGACTATTTTGAATGAAACGCTTGATTGTTCGATGATCACGCTTCAGAAGCTTTGCAATTTTGAGACTGCTGCATCCCTCTGCAAGATATCTCACTATTTTTGATTTTTCTGAGCCTGTCAAGTCCTTCTTTTGACCCATTTTGCCAAAGGAAAGGACGTTGCCTAATAATTATGCACACCTGATATAGGGTGTTGATGTCATTAGACCACACCCCTTCTCATTACAGAGATGCACATCACCTAATATGCTTAATTGGTAGTAGGCTTTCGAGCCTATACAGCTTGGAGTAAGACAACATGCATGAAGAGGATGATGTGGACAAAATACTCATTTGCCTAATAATTCTGCACTCCCTGTATGTTTTTCCTGTAAAGAGGCTCATCCACCTCTCAAATGGCTGAAGTCATGACAGAGAGCATGTTTAGCCTGGTTATCAGCTGCAGCTGGGAACATCATCTCAAAGATAAGAGCAAGCCTCACTCCAGAGCATGTCCACTGCAATTGTGAATCCATGAACTGATTCATCTGTAAACTTTGGAAACTTCTTATTTTGGACTTAATATTTGTATTTATTTTACTTTTATTCTGACGGTCCTTTTGAGTTGAATTCATGTGTTCCCTGGATCACTATTTTAATTTGCTGTTGGATGAGACAACAGGGTGATTCACAGAGTTGAGCAGGTGAGATACTGAAATAATCGTTGACTGATCAAAGAGAAATTGACAGGTTAGTTGACTACCAAAATCATCTTTAATCTTGTATTATTTAAAAATGTCAAACATCCCGCATCAGGCAGTATTACCCAATGTTCCTTTGGGTTATTTTAAAAAACAAAAAACAGTACAGTTTGTTTGTTTTTAACATTTTTCTTTGGTTCCCTTTCAGGCAAGGATTTATGGTTTACATTGACTAGCACAATGCTACATTCTGTTTTTATTGACATTTCACACAGTGCCCTTTTTTGTGAACTGGCTTAATCATTCCAACCTAAACTCTGTTTAAAAGACCCAATTTCCTTCAGGGTCAACCTTTGGGATCAATAAAGTTTTATTGAATTGAATTGAATAAGGAAATGACTGCCTACCATGACTGTCCATTTATCTTTTGTAGCTTGCCGTGTGTGAAGAAGCACAAGGAAGTTTCAGGATGCAGTGGCGTTAGAAATAAAACAGCATTTGTGACACTGTCACAATTTGATGAAATGACACTTCTCAGTGGTGAGCAGCCTCTTTGCTGGTATAAGTCATTCTATTAATCTGTGTTATCATAGAAATGTGCCATTTTCTTGTTTTCATAATTACCATTGGCCCTTTGTCTCAACTGTAGATTACAGGTTTCTGGAGGATACTGGCCGATTTGCTGATGGTGCCACCAGAGACAACCTCGTCCAGGCTCCTCGTGTCACTGTCAAAGTAAGCCCTGTGTTGATAGATTTAATATGTTGAATGTTGTTGTTTTTTTTTTTTTAATTTTTGGGCATATGCGAGCATGAATTCAGGATGGAGTACAGATAAATTCTTGTATTGTTTTTAGTAACAAACACTAATAATTGTGGCCCATTCTAGCTTAGATTTCCACTGAATTCAACTCGTTCTGCCCCTCAGAGGTTAAGCCCAGTAATAAAATATTTGGGGGAGATGTATACCTGTATTTGTTTTATGATGTTACAAACATAAAAAAGATTTAAATATGAGTTTTAAATGTTAGTATAATAAATAAAATAGGGTGGATTGCTTTGGTGAGGACGTGTGCTATTTAAAATAATGGTGCTTACTAGAACCATATACCTTTATTCATCTTGTCCTAATAGACTGGTTCAATAGTGTAGTGGTTTACATATTTACTTAACAAGAAAAAAAAAAATCCCTGGTTTAAATCTGGGAGAAGACCCACATCCCTTCATAAGGAAGTGCGGCAGTTGTCAAAAATCTGCCAAATCAAACACGTGGAGCTACCTGCTGAGGAGAATAACAGATAAGCACAGTTTGTTGGAGAACTGTTTATGACCCCTGGTGAAACCTTGTAGAAAAGCCAAAACCCTTTAAAAGTGTGGTGCACATACACTTAGTCGACACTTTATTAAATACACTTTGCTAGTACCAGATTGAACCAAGGTGATGGAAGCATTCCTCCAATTCTGATTCATAATTTGTAGCATTAGGCAGCTGCTGCACATCTGTGATGAGAATCTCCTGTTCCACCACATCCCAAAGGTGTTCTATTGATTTGAGATCTGGTGCCTGTGGAGGTCATTTGAGTACAGTGAACTCATCATCATGACATTGGCGTGAGATAATTTGAGCTTTGTGACATGGCTCATTATGCTACTGGAAGCAGCCATCAGAAGCCATCAGGGAACATTTGGCTCAAAAAGGAATTCACATGGTCAGCAGCAATACATACATGTAAAGACCCTCATTTGATATTCCTCACGATTACCATCACCATGCCTCCTGACATCTCACCCACATTAAACACATGGACTGAACATACACACACCCACAACCACCCATAAATGGTAAATGGCCTGTATTTGTATAGTGCTTTACTTAGTTCCTATGGACCCCAAAGCACTTTACACTACATTCAGTCATCCATCCATTCACACACTGGGGATGGCAAGCTACATTGTAGCCACAGCTGCCCTGGGGCGCACTGACAGAGGCGAGGCTGCTGGACACCGGCGCCACCGGGCCCTCTGACCACCACCAGTAGGCAACAGGTGAAGTGTCTTGCCCAAGGACACAACGACCGAGACTGTCGGAGCCGGGGCTTGAACCGGCAACCTTCCGATTACAAAACGAACTGCCAACTCTTGAGCCACGATCGCCCATAACAGAACACACACACATTGGACAAAACAAACAAATGGCCAACTGTACCCTCATACATGCAATAATAACACTGAACCATTGAACTTACAACCACTGGCACTTTATATAACTAACTACTGCATAATTTATCCATATCCATCTCAATGATCTCAACTGCACTACTGTAAATGCTGGATAGACAATCCTACTGTACAATACAATAATTATAGTTTTTACAACTGTTTATTAATACTCACAATTGTATGTCTACAATCTGTATAGTTTTCATATTTCATATTTCTGTATAGTTTTCATATTTTTAACCATATTTATAACCTGTTCATAGCCTGTACATAGCTTGCACACTCACTACAGCTATAGTCTGTACATACTTATAGCATATTCATAACATACCTTCATACCAGGTACATTGTAACATACCTATAATAGACCCATATTCTGTGATATATCTATATTATTGCTAGAGCACTTCTGGTTGGATGCAAACTGCATTTCGTTGCCTTGTACTTGTGACATGTACAAAGACAATAAAGTTGAATTCTAATTCTAATAATACCACCCCCACCAGCCTACCCATGACCCTACCTTTCAAATGCGTCAGAAGAAATGTGTGCTCTTCTGCTGCTGTAGCCCATCTGCTTCAAATTTCAGTGTGTTGGGTTTTCAGAGATGCTCTTCTGCATACATTGGTTGTAAGAAATGGTTATTTGAGGTACAGTTTCCTTCCTATCAGCTTGGACCAGTATGGCCATTCTTCGTACATGTGACTTCTCACATCTACTAGGCATTTTCTCCCAGAGAACTGATGCTCACTGGATATTTTTTCTTTTTTGGACTCTTCTCTATAAAGCCTAGAGATGGTTGTGTGGGAAAATCCTAGAAAATCATAATTTTCCTAAATACTCAGAGAAGCCCATCTGGCACCAGCAACTTTGCCATATTTAAAGTCACACTGAGTTGCTTCCATTTGATTTACTGATTATATATTTGGGTCAATGCGCAGTTCAACAGGTGTACCTAACAAAATGGCCGATGAATGTACCGATATGATATATACATCTTAAAGTCGGCAGTGAAAATAATAATAGTGTCAGATCCACATCAGACATATCCAATATCCCATAAGTGTTTTTCTCTTTGTGCTTTTATTGCTTTGCTTGTGTAATTTGTGGCTGCAGTTCCACAATGTAAACATTTTTTTTCTTCAAACCACCGACATTCTTTTGTGTAATACTTCATACCAGCTATTACCTGTTCTTTTACTGCAGCCCAATTCAAGTGGCATTTGATAGCTTGAAGTAATTTGTGTTCTTTTATGGGAAGCAGTCACTGCTTCAGCTGTTATAGATCAATCAAAATAATGAGGCTTATTCTCAGGGAAAGATAAAGGCTTGGCGCATGATGAGCTCTGGGATTTGGGTTTTTCTCCAGAACTTTGCAAGTGCGGTAATCTGTTACTGGCCCTGTATCTCCGCACCTTTTTTAATAAATCTTTTTTACTGTCTCTTACTGCCAATCTGAAGTGATAAAGGAGCCAGAAAGGAAATGCTTGTCTTTTCAAATTTAGATGAGGGCGTAGGAGTTCAGGCCATCTTTGGTTTGATTGCTAATGAAACTCACACAGCTGTAGTTATTGGTGTAAAACAGATGTTTGGTAATTGGATGTATTTGTACCGTGACAATACCCCCTCGCCCCAACGACTTTTTCACAGAACTGGAAGGTCAGCCTAGGTTCCAACGTATCTGTTATTTACTAGGAATAGAGGCTGTCTTCAACACCATTTCCTGTTTCATTGACAGCTGTTTTGTTAGATGTATGTTGCAGAGATATTTCTTAAAGTCTACTGTAGGGGTGGGCGATATTAACGATATACGATAGAAACGATATAAATTTGGCCAACGATTGAGATTTTGACTATACCGCTCTATCGCAATAGCGCATGTTGATGATGTCATCAAGCTGCGCCTGTTTTGGTCAAAAGCATTGCAGTGGCTAAAACCATTATCATCTGCAAATTATGGCGGTCGACAGTCATAGCAAAGAGATGAAGCACTTTTGAAATATGGGGAAAGCCAAAAACTGCGCTTCCTCCACTTCCGTAACATTGATTCATTAATGTTGAATTCTCTCGCAGCTGCTCTATTCTCGTGTTGTTGCAGTATATTAATAACTAACCTTGTATTGTGGATGGCTGATCTCAGTTGTTCTCCTGACTGAAGTTTGCCCCGTGTATAGCATCCTGCTATGCGATTGCATTTGTCCCTAACCACCAGAATCCCTCACGTTAACTTTTATCGAGTGGAAGAAAAGTTGGCGTTCATCCTCCAGCTTCACTGTGCTAATGTTATGCTAACATAGCTGTGTCGCTAGCAATCACGTAGCACAACATTATATACCAGGTAGTCCAACTTCAGTAACCCTGCAAACGCCACTGCTGTTTAGTTTTCTGATTTCTGATAATTTTTGAGAAAATTAAAGGATTTTAAGTGTGCCTTATAGTGTGGAAAATACGTTATACAGAAGAAAAGAATATATCGTGATATATATTGTTACCGCACATGCTTCAAATTATATCGCGATATGAATTTTAGGCCATATCGCCCAGCCCTAGTCTACTAGCTGTTTGGTTCTACTTGCTTTGGGATCTTCACAATGCCTCGAGGGACCCCTCATTGCTTTATATTTCTCTATGAAAACAGAGATCGACAGACCACGTGACTTTCGCGCGTTGCATTGTAGGTACGAGTGGCAGAAAATTCAAAACACTGCATCAAGTGCTAGCATTTCCAGCACCATACTTGCATTTTAGTTGCCCCAAAAACGGTTGTGTACAAAACCAAGGAGAACACGGCAGGTCCGTACAAAGACAGACTTGACGAAAGACAAAAAAAGTACAAGGTAAAAATCAAAGGAGTGAAAGGGTTAGACCCATACGAGCATACAGAGTGGACTAAAGATGTTACCGTGCTGCCCAGCTTTCATCACGCACATATTTAGAACTATATGGTCCTAAGTGTGAGTGCATACACTCACAAAATGTTTAGTATCTTCAGATCCCTGCAACAAGCCCAGGTCCAGTTTACTTTGGTGATTTGGACTATTCCATTTCACAGCTGTTGTTAATTTTTTTTTTCTTTACCTCCTGTACAGGCCAACGCAATCTATTTGTCTATTCAGGTTGTAGTATTATGCAACATTTTCAGCTTTACTGTGTTTTCTTTGGCATTTTTTTAATTACACTGCAAAATGGTAACATATCATTAGGTTTTATCATTAGGTGGCAGACCACTAGTAACAAAATGACTAAATGGGAAAAAAAGGGCTAGCTTCTTGGAACCAAAATATAAAGAAATGAGGAATGGTTTAACACTTTTGCACAGTAGTGTAGAACTAATGGGAATTATCAGGATACTAGAAAATACTGGCTCCCAATCTTGTTCATACAGATGTCACTCACAGGTTAGGGTCAGCTGTGTGGTTTTGGTTATTTAACCATTTTAACTACAGCTTATCATTTCAGTCGTTCATCCATTCATTCATACTTTTTTGACAGCTATTCATTTCATGGCATGTAGTGAATCTTTTGTATGGTTTATACATTATGTTTCGGTACCAGTTTAACATAAATGTTTACCTATTGTATATTTATTGTGTTTAGCCAACCATTATCCACACTTATTATTTGACAGTTTCAGCTGTTGGTATAGATTTGGCATATTTATTCCCATCTCCCATCCTTCATGTATCCTGGCTGCAGAAGTACCACGGGAGAACTTGTACCCCTGCTTGGGAGTCACTGCTGTACAGGGTTGTTCTACTGATGGGGCTGCAAAGACTATTTTGACTTTACATTTTGTATTCTAAATTGTAAATGTATTCAATTAATTAAAAAAGCATTCACATTGAAAAAGACCACATATAATTTTTGCTACTTGTGCTTAAAATGGCAATAAATTAATGATATAGTTATTGCTGATTGACACAATTAATTTAACTTTACAATGGAACTATATCATCTTTATTTTTCTCTTCTTCAGTCTAAGAAACTGGCCTCTAATGCCAGGAAGATGAACATCACCCTGAGATTCCTCCCCATCACCTTCTCTAAGAGCAGAGAAAACTCCACCTTCTTCCTTACAAAGTAAGCATACACCTGCTCAAATGCAGAGAATATCATTATGTTAATGTTATATTTTGAATTCTGTTGGATGGAGTTAAATGTCAGAGTGTATTTTGGAATATATCTAAGGTAAGTTAGTAACCACTTATTTTGTAAAGTAAGGCCCTGTCATTATCTTGACCATAATAAAGTATGTACAGGATGAATATTTTCCCACACATATCCTATACAGGGTCCAGAGAAAATAAAACTTACTGACACACAAACAAATGTGATATTAATAGGTAACATAAGTGTTTAGAGTTCTTTCAGGGGAATACCACGAAAAGCCTTACAAAGACATTCAGGCACTGTTGAACATACTGTCTAAGACAGCACTTTAGTGTTTTCTGGTTAAGCCCTGCTCAATCTGCTGCAAAATGAGCTTCTGATTAGTGCTGTTTTACTTTACCACAGGATGGCACTCTCGTGAAGTGTTTTATCTAGACTTATCTCATGGCAGTCTTGTGCATGATGATGAATCCTGAATCTCTATCCATGTGTATGACAGATTCATTCCCCATGAGAGTCCTTAAATCGTTAATAAAGGAGTTTATAATATACTAAATGGGACATGAGCTGAGATGATTACCATGATGTTAGAGCTTGCCAGACACACAGACATACATGCCAGCTTGTTGCAGAGAATCAGTGGCATCATAGTCCATGCTGGTGGACACCTTGCACTTAATTTTTTCCATTCTTGCCCAGTTTCTATTGCATGACACGGCTCAACTTGACTCAGTAATTTACATAGTACCCATTCCTGTTTAGGGGCATGGTAGGATGGTTTTAAATCCTTGTAAAGGCTGAAGGAACTGAGAAAAAAGACTGCTAAAAGGAAAAAACTGGAACGTTTGAGTAATTTCATGTCCCATGTTGCACATCCTATGTTGCACATATGTCGCTTCTTTCTGGCCTGTCAGCAGCCTGCAGTGTTTACATGTTGCCTTTTAGTTCTGGCTTACATGGTTTAGAATCTCGACTGAAGCAGTACCAAAAAAATCTTTTGCCAGGCATGATGTGCTTTGCACAGTGGAAAACCAAAACCAAATGGCATGCAGGGAGACTTTCAGAAAAGTCTCAGCTTATTTAATATTGCAGACTTGCAGTTATTTAGACACGAAGGTTTTATTGTTTTCTTTAGAAATAGCGTGTATTTAGTTTTTTTTTTTTTTTTTTATTTTGGTCAAATTTGTTCAAATGCGCTGGTTGTCTTGTCATTTTTGGCAGCTATTCTAACTCCCTGGACAACCTTGTGCCACTCATTTTGCAATTTCTTTGAGGTTTGGCCCTGGCTCTCTAATCCCACAGTGGAAGAATAAAGAAGTGGAAGAGGGGGGGAAATTGTTATTGAACTGCACATTAAAGTTTTACGAGTCTTGAAATGCCCAGGGACAACATTAGGTGCCAATCAGGATTGCCACTAAAAGAAACCTTTGTCATTCCCTCCAGCTGGTTTTATGTTGTTACTTTCCCTTTCACCACCCTCTTTTCCATCCGTAAAGTCGACTGCTCTGTCATGTCTGGTGTTCTGCAGGTGCTGATTTAAGTGAGCACATCACAGGGTGAGACAAGTTTGTCAGGTTCTTGTGGCAGACTCCAGCTTCATACTCTGTGTTCAGTTCAACAGTTGTCAGATGTTTTAGGTTTTTTTTGTTTGCACAAATTTTTATCTGAAGGATACAGATATGATATATTTTTATCGTCCTGTTAGCCTAGCATCAGTAGAGGAATCACCAGCCAACTGTCTCACTAGATTTTTCAACTAACCGCAACACTGCACCATTTACAGGCTACCAAATAGACACAAGGGTTGGGGTAAAGGTATATAATAAATAAATGGCAAAGGGCTGAGAGAGAATTTGTTTCAGAATGTACCGAGTACATAATATAAAAAGCAGATGTGTGAACAGTGTGAGTGCAGCTGGTTAGCGACATATTCATGCTACGCACTCACAGTGCCAGAGAAGGATCATTACTGGCATACAGCTGACTGGAGGGTTTTCATGCCTGGTGGTGGTGTGTGTACGTGTGAGTGTACATGTATATGCGGTGAGTGTGAGCTTGGGAGCGCGTGTCTTTTTGATTAAATGTTTGTATGCAAAATAATGGCTGTGCAGCTACTTTCTTTCCACCTCTTACCAAATGACTAATTTAAAAAACAAGGCAAGAACAGTAAAGAAAAAACTTTAGGCTGCCTCGCGCTCCAGTCCTTAGAGGATAGTAGCTGGCATTTGGCAGAACATTGGGTGTAGTTGTATTAGGATAGAATTATGTGTTCTACAGTCTCAGCCTGGCAGGTCAGAGAATTTTCCTCATAGATGACTTGAGTGGACTGGACAACACATTGCAGAAGCAGTTATTGCGTGTAATAACTGAAAATATTTCTATAATAACTTGGGATAATTAGTAATATGAGCTGCAGCAGTTTTCATGCCCTGTGTATTACTTTCCCATATATTGGGTTGGGGAATCAGCCTTAATTAACCCAGCTTTCTGGGTGAGAGTGGTCCTATATTTGCTCCCAGTTATTGACAGGTGTTGAACAGTGAAATCCAAAATGAAGTGCTTCTTATTGACAGTAGAAGATAACATAATAGCTTTGTAGACGAAAGCAGTGGTATCCCATATGTGCTGTAGGCTCAGTTAATGTACTATAAAGGTATTTTGAATGCTTGGCATATCTTGTGTTGTTTAATTTTTTAAATTGCGTTAAAGAAAGTCAATTCAAATTACTTAGCATTTTTATCTTCACCAAGGAGGTTGATTTTGGCAGCTCATGTGTCTGTAAACACGATAGCTCGAAAAGTTTAGAATGAATTCTAATAACATATAGAAAATATTGTATAAATATTTCAATCTTGTGTCACATTTGACCTCTGACCTCCTCCTTCAAGGTCCATAGATTGATCTGAATGTCAAAGTGATAACAGTGCTATATAGAGCTTTAAAACTTCCTCTTCCTGACTGCCATTGTTTGTACTGACAACATAGGGGCATGTGGAGAATGGAGGGGATCCAAATATGACTGCTTCAAGGTCAAATAATGTCAAACTTAAATGTCATATTCTCTGATCTCACTTTAACATTTAGGGTCTGCCTTTTCTTTCAAGTTGACCCCAAAATGTGTTATGCCTTTAAAGAAAGTGTTGTCAAGAAAAAAAGCGAAGGAACCGGCTGGTTAGTTTTTTTTAATAGATTATATAGTAATCAATATCCACTCTCTTCTCTATGAACTACTCCTACAAAATAAAAGCCTGCACTTTGCGCTTGTTTTTATTGCATTACAATTTTTGTTATGGTTTATATGAAAAGAACAAAGAAAACAAATGAATGTATAAAAAAATAATGCTATTCTCTTAAAAGAAAATGATTCCCAGAAAGTGAGCTGTTTTGGCTGAGGTTTGCACTCTCTGGGTGCTTCTTGTCTGTTACTGCTTTTCGTACAACCAGTCCTTCGTCTTTCCTTCGTCTGTGACTCATCTCTTTGCAATAGGTCACTCAACTGAATGGGTTGTATTCTGGTTATAATCATATATAAATGAAAAGTTGCCAAGTGCCTATGTTATTTTGCAGTTAAGTCACCGTCTTGTAACAATTACATCATTGCACACTTAAGTTTTGCTCATGCCATGGTCTCCAACCACTGTTTTTCTCAGTGTGGCTGTAGCATGATTGGAAGTTAAATTGATGGTTATAAAGTTATCTCTGGGAATGTAAAACAACAACAACATAATACTAAGTGTTATTCTACTGATGATTTGACGAGGTCCATAGACAGATCCACAGCTGTAATTTGATGGCAAAAAGAAAAGACAACCAGAGAACGAAGGCACACAAGAAGGAGATATGAGCAGCTGGTGACGTGCTATGCAGCGTAAATGAAATGCTCGACTGAGCTGGAGCACTTGCTGGGTTTACTTCATATGACAGGAAGTGGAAAGGTGGATGGAAATTACAGATTTTATTTTTAAATTTAAATGTTATTATGTGACAATAGTGTGCAGGCTCCTGAGGAGTTATAAGCTTAACTTTAGATATTGTTAAGATAGTTTTAAGCATCTCTGGTATTCCTCCACCCAACATTTCCAGGGAAAACATCCCTGCTGTTGCAGAGCTAGTAAGATGAAAGTGCACCGTAGTACAGACAGTTTTTGTTCTGGGTGGGTTAATTATGCTGCTGTCTGGGAGGTGAAGGACATGAGGGTGAGGGTCACAGTAGTCAGTTGTCTGGAACAGCAATACTTTGAAAGGTTATATGACTTAAATCTAATTATAAACCAAGTCCAGTGTAACTGACCTATCAATGATAACCTGAGTTACTGTGGAGAAAGAATGATTGGCCCGATATGACCACCGCACTGCATGCCAGGGTTTGTTTGCAGTGCTATACTCTTTGTGATCAGTTAAGTCGAGTGGCTCGATGGTGTATCGTATTTAAAAACTCCCTGGCATTTTTATTTAATTAAAACTGAAAAAATAAACCTGTTATTAATAAAAGATATAATAGTTCATAAAAAAATCTAGTCCTCTTTAGATTGAAGAGGCTTTCTCCCAACAAGCCATACCTGTTTTTATTGTTTTTGATGTAGCACTTGGGTGTTCTGGAATTTCTCTGAGCATTGTATAGTCTGACCTTGGGGTGAATTTGCACCTGGTAGGATTTACTGTGATGAATGTTTCACACGTAATACTTCTCACTGTACAACGGTGGACTTTATGACCTCTCTCAGATTGATGGGCAGCAACAATTTATTCTTTAAGATCATTGATGGCGTTGTATGAACACACACCTGAATGCTCACAAGCAGCAAACTGCTTTTTACATAGGTGCTCACACTTGCTGATGATCGGTTACTCAAGTCCATTTGATTAAATTGCACCTGGATGCTGGTTATCCTCTTAATTCGTATGGAAGCAGTAAGGGTGTACTTAGTTTTTCATGCAGTAATTCTGCATTTTGACTTTTTAAATTAATTAATGACATGGTGTTATATGTCACAATTTGTATTTCATCTGAGGTTGTATTTCTGTAATTTAAGACCTGATATTGTTACTATATCCTGATACAAAAAAACGAGCTTGAAGTGACTGTACTTTCTTTTTACAATGACTGTAACTGTCAGGCAGCAAAAAAGACTTTCTTCTTGCTATGCGGGTGGATGTTCGTCTAATGATGTGACATCACGTGTAAACTATGAGTAGTGGAGGTAGTTTTTTATCCCTCAGAGGTCTAATTTACCATTGGTGGTATCCCTAACCCTATACTTAGGGAATGGCAAAACAGTCTCTTTCTTTTTTGTGTGTTTTTGAAAAAAAAAAGTCCCAGTTAGAAGAATAATTTTCTTTGTTCCCGATTGCCAGCACTAAAAAACAAAATATACATATTATGATTGCCTAGGGTTAAACTTACTCTCTGGTTAGTAATGCCGGTGATGACTTGGCTCTCAGCGGGATAAAGCATTTGTTTGCCGTTTATCTCGAGCACAGTGGAAAATATCACCGATCCCTTGCTGTGAAGGTGCAGTGGAAATTCACATGCAGAACATGTCGCAGCTGAAGTTTGCCACACTGAGAGTATGGAAAAGGGCTGTAATTTTAGTAACTCTATTAGACCAATTAATGCAATTTTGAAAATGCCGTAATGTGGCAGTGATATTCATCGCAGGTTAGCAGAAACCAAAGTGATGTGTGAGCCATTGCATGTGATGAATGAGTACACAAATGGATTAAAGCAGGATTTCATGGCAGGGGACGACTATTCATCACTTCACTCTCATTTGCATTACCACTTGTGCTTTCCAAGTTCAAGTGAAACAATCAGCAGCAGCTTTAGTCAGTGTTTTTTTTAGACTCCAAACGACAGCTTTTTGGCTGGCTTGGCTTGATACAGAGCAGAATCTGTGCCTGCCGCCATCCGAGGCAAACCTTACATCAGAATAGCAAGCTGCATCACTGTTACAAACACTGTCATCACAGTTGGCCGCATATCCGAGGGCCACACATCAGTCTCTTGACTAGGGGCAAAATTCCAAAATGCAAATTGACCACAAACTCGATTGTGCTATAGATGCAGGTGACATGAAAAACGTGCATTTGGGTAAAATGTTGGAATTGGCTAAAAAGCTTTACATGCGTTCACTCGTTATTCACATAGTTTTGTACTTTGCCAGAAGAACTCTGTTATTATTGCGATGATTCCTGTTTATAAATGAAACTATTAACAAACACATGCACACACACTGTGTAAGGTTTTGAGCCACCTGCCATCTTGTTATATTGTGATTCCAAGGAGCTAGACCTTCTTGTAATCGTAGTCTTGAACAATACGTCACCAGACTGTCTGAAGTTCTTTAAAAATGTTTCATTTTTCAGTTCAGTCCTTGTACCTGACCATTTTCATGCAATGCACGGTTGTTTGTTAGACCATGCAACACTGACGTCATTAAAAAACAGCAAAAATAAATAACTAAAAAGGGCACCTATCTCGAGAGATAAGCCAGCGTTGTCTATATATAACAGACAACTGGATAAAGATTTAGCTTTAAATTGTTTTATTGGGCATTTCTTACTAGCAGCCTATCGCAACACCAACAGGGTGATTCACATTTTGTCCTTTGTGTCAGATTTAAGATTAACATAAGCCAAAGTCACACTCAAAGTCTGGCCTGTACGTGTTAACATATTTGTGTTCATGACTTTTCAGGAAGGTTAGTCCTGTGCAGGGTGTCAAACAGCTAGAGTGTAAGAGACTCGAATAAGAACACTTATGATGCAGCTGCATGTAATCTTTCTCTTCTTTGCCTTCTTTCCATCAGCCGCTCTGTCGCTCCACCCTTTGAGGTTGCGGACACAACTATCGCTTTGAATTCTGACTTTAGTTTTTGTATCTTAATAGACAGTCCCCACAATCCTGTCATCTAATTTTACTAGCACCCACTTGCCACTCAAATCCTGGCATCTGCCTCTGACCATCAGAAACACAGCACACATGGTTTCACGTGTAGTGACATTTTTGTTGGATCGGTCCAGTCCTTAATCCAGCCAGATGGATTTCTGCTGCGACTGCCAGACCACCAGTCAGGGTTTCTGCTCACTGCTGTGGATAGCACACACAACACCAATCACTTACTAAACCAACAGTGTGTGCTCTGGTTAATGAATTTATCCATCTCCCCCTGATCATGCTTTCATTCGTAGTGTCCTCCACACATCAGGACAATTGCTCAGACTCTGTATAAAGCAGTAGCCAAACCTCAAATAGCAAAGGTTCAGTATGCTTAAAACATACTAGTTTGTACAACATAAACTGTTGAAAAGTAAGCTTGCAGTCATAGGGACTATTATAGTTATGTGAAACAGGACCTTTCTTTTCAAACCTCACCAGTTAATGCATAAAGTGGACCTGATTATTGGATTGTCCGTTTCATTCATTATGCTGCTTAGCGGGTTTTCATATAAAAACAAGTTTAAAAAGAAAGTGAAAGATAAAAACACAGGATCAAACTAACGCCAGAGTGATTATAAGGCCACACATTATTATATACACACCACACACATTATGTATTTATGGTATTCTTCAAGGCAAAGATTCAATTCGGTGATTAGTTGGAGTGACTGTCTGTCCACAAAAATTAATGTGAGCAAAGAAAAAAAAATCCTCCAATTATTTGTTCGCCTAAAGTGTTGTAGCTCTGTCTTGTCAACTGGTGCTTTCTGTTGAATGGCCATTGGGGTTTGATTCTTTCTTCTTTTTTTTTTTTCTCCCCCCTCCATATTTTTGTTGTGTAGCCTAGTGAGGGAAACCTCTGCTATTGTGCTGCAATATCCGTCTTTGCTACTCAGACTGTTGAATATCATATCAGGTTTTTTTTTTTTTTTAAAGACACTTTTTGCCAAGATGGTGAGTTTTCAGAGTGAGAATAAAGTAAGTTGAATCTGAATTGTGAGTTTGCTGTTTTACTCCCAGATTAGATCATAGGCTTTGTTGGATCATGTTAAAAACTCAAAGTCTTGTTCCAGTGCTATCAGTAAAAACTGTTAAAGGTCTAGGTAGCGTGATCGATTTTGACTTTTATATGCAGCTCTTTCCAGTTTTCGTTTTTTGTGTGTGTGATTAATAATGATGACACCTTTCCCAGGTATGCATTTTGGCCTGGCCTGACCCAATTGCCTGCATATTTGGGCAAGCCTCTTTTCCATTGAAAGACATGATTTCCATTTGCCATAATGACAGAGTAATGGCATCACACCTGGTGCTCCACCCTCATTTGCTTACACATGGAAACACACAGACACTTGTGCAAGTCAGTCTGACGCACTAAACAAGAAACTTGGCCCAAACTAAGCAAACACATAAATTTCTTTGAAAAATTGGATGGATTTCTTAGATGCCTTCCAAAGTAGGAAATCACTGCCCAGTCCATTGTCTTCCTGTCTGCTGGGGCCTTCAGTTTGCCCCACACCTTACAACCAAGCGAAAATTCATACCAACCTTTTACTCAGTGTTGTGCGCACATATAAATACACACATTTGCTCTTTTTGTTTTTTTTCCTTATCCTGTTTCTGTTTGCATTGGGGAGAAAAAAGCCATCTATGGTATAATGCTACCATGTGGACCCGACAACAGAACACTGCCTGGGTTTTTAGTTAGCAGGACATGTCAGTGGTTTGGACATTTATCCAAATATACCGTTTATTTAAATATTTACTTATTTTCTACTAATTTATTTATTTGACCAAAACTTTGTTGTTAGGCTAGTTGCATTGTTACTGTTGAAGTATGGTCAAATAAAATGTAGTGAACTTGTATTTTCCTCATTCCTACCTCTGAAAATAGAAATTTAAACTGCTGATTTATTCTGTTCTGGGTTTAACTGACAGACTAGCTCAAGTTCCGCTTTACTTTCATTTAAATATTTATCCTGTTCACAGGACATCATTTCATTTACCTATGGAGAGTTTAGTCTACAATCACAATATTCTCCTGTTTTATCTGTCACTCACCTATGCGTCTTCAGCAAGTGAACTGCTCAGCTGTGAACCTATTGTGAGCTCAAGCTCTCATATTTGGACACTTTGTTCCCAGCAGAGTGCAGATGATGCATTATTCATTCTATTTTGTACAAAGGTGACAAAAGTACAGACATTCTGTACTTGAGTAGAAGTACAGATACTACTGTTAAAAAATACTCCAGTAAAAGTTGAAGTACTGTATCAACTTCTTTAATTAATAATGTAATGGCTCAGTAGATTTTCTTAGTGTACAGGCTGGTGATCATCTGGGCTGCTGCTGAGGTTTACTGCTTTTTGTGAATGTACACAATGAATTCAACCAGATGTCAGCAGATGTTTCATAAGTTTTCCTGGATGACTTCCATCGTCTACACTGACAGTACACTGTTATGCTGGCTTTTTTCTAGATGGTTTAATCTCTCTGGTTTGGCTTTAAAACTGAGCTTTCGTTGTTCTGAAATTGAGTGGACAATCTGGCCAAAAGGTCATAACATGACAATATGCAGTAAGATGGCCTTTATCACTGCTCAGGGATAAATAAGCTTTGCAGATAACCCTCTCTTAAACCACTGTCAATAGCTCCTGTCATCACTGCCATCCAAGAGCAACCCCTAAGCCCAGCAGTTTGGTGATTAAAACTGTTAATGTGCCTACATCTATGGCTCAAATTAACCTAACATCTAAAATCCTACAATATTGAAAATATAGCTAGTTACAAATAACAACAACAATAACAAACAATACAAATAAGGGCGATGGGAGCCCCAGCAAAAAGAAACAATAACAGGAATAAGACTACAAACCGTCAGATTCTGGCTTCTCCCCCAAGCTAATATCAGTAGGCTAAAGTATTAGAGTTACTTGTATAGGGCTGCTAGTAACTCCCACCTCAACTTGTTATTAATAAACAGAAACTGTAAAACCAGCAGAGGGATGATGCTGTTGGTGATGGAGATGAGGGAGGAAATAAGAGGGATCAAGACACCACTTACTCCATGCTATAGCTTCACTGGCTTTATACGGTTGCGAGTGAGCCTTCTGCAGCCACTCAGGTAGGAATACATCAGAGGAAAGAGCAGGTTGATGAGAATGGCAGACAATAGAAGGTTGATGCACGTGCTGGTGCACTGATGGTGCTCGTAACAAAAACAAACCTCCATGATGTGCTCCAAGTCAATCTTGGTGAGTAGCAAAGCCCTAATAACAAGGTCTCCTTTGCTCTCCTTACATTTATGCTTTGGGACTTTTTGAGGGTAATGTTTCATCTTCATTCTTAAGATCTGTTAAGGCTTTAGTCCTCTGCTTTGCTGTAGAAGTGTTTGATGATTCAGCTCCACCCTACTCATGGCAAACTCTGTGGTCTTGGTTAACACAAGTCCTTGTAGTTAGGTTTAGCACTCACTATTCTGTGGCATGACTCTGGAGAGAACAGCATGCCGCTGCTTGTGCCATTAGGTTTTATTCTAGTCCTTTCTTCCTCTGCAGCATTATATTTATTTTATGATGATCACTTGGTGTATGGTCTACTATAGTTTGACGAAATAGCTATGTGGAATATTAAGTGTTGTGAATCCACCAAAAGATTCTGTAAGAGATTACTAAGGAATAGATCATCATACATCATGTTATTCTTATCTCCCAAACGGTTTGATGTATTACATTTTGTTGGCTTTATCTGACGGCAGTAGTAGAATACTGCAGCTGCTTAGGGAATGATTGTTTGGTTGTAGAGCACACCCAGCAACCCAGAAAACCCGACCACATTTCACAGTTACTGCCCAAAGCATTACCCCAGAAGAAGTGATTATTATGCGATATTGGCCAGCTGGTGTCCTAGTATTGAGTGTATATGTCACGGTTTCCATGGTGACTATGTTTTTTTTCTTCTTTTTTTTTGTTTTTTTCATTTGCACGCAGTCACACAGATGGACAGGATCTTGGAAGCAGCCAGATGTATTGTCTTGGACAGATTAGAGCCGTGTCCATGTTGTGCTCTGAAATTAAACAAGGGCATTTGTGTTTGACTGTGAATTGAGTACAGTGAGAATAACAATAACCTTATATGAAAACACTGTTTTTGATGAGCTGCAAATAAAAATGTGCATTTCTGTCTCTTCTAGAGAAAAACTGTTTCTGTGGCACCTGAAGCTCATATTTCCTCAGAGCAGTTCAGAGTTCACTCAGAGGAGGTGAGTAATCAAGTAATAATTACATTTCTTGAATAGTGTATCATAAAAGTTTCTTTTAAACCTTTACCGTTTAAGTGTGTCCTGAAACCAAAGTGTGTTGATATTGAATTGAAGTTGGGACCATTATTGATCCTTTATTTTCTCTTGCATTTGCCTCTCTATTAACGATGCCTATTTTTGTTGCAGGGTGTCTGACAAACAAACCTTGAAGCAGATCTTGACTGCTTATATTCACCCTACAGAGTCGGACCCTGTCACACGTCAGAAGTGAGCTTTCCCCCCGTCACATTTGAAAACAGAACATGTGTTTTTTTTTTTCTTTTCTTTTTTTGGTTCAGTTTGTTTTTAGAAGCTGAGATATTTATTTGAAAAATGATGTAAAAGCTCTAAACATTGCTTCAAGAAACTGAGTCTGTAAAAAGAAACCACTTCTAAGTGAAGGTTGAGACACTAACAGAGCTACACAGAAATTTGTCTGTAATTAAAGTTTCATCATTACAACAGGAAAACCAACATGTTCATGTGTACGTATTGTGTACACATTTAAAACTGTAGGATAATTAAATTCAGTTTTATTTATATAGCAACAACAATCACACCTTACAACCAAGGGTTGTTTACCTTACAACAAGGTAAAGACCCTACAATAATATAGAGAAATCCACAGCAATCAGACCCTTTGAGCAAGCACTTGGTGCCAGTGGGAAGGAAAAACTGTTTTAACAGGAACAAACGTCTAGCAGAACCAGGCTTAGGGAGGGGGGGGCAGCCATCTGTCACAACCAGTTTGGAATAATGGGGGAGAAAGACGGGACAAATACATGCTGTGCAGGAGAGCCAGAGATGAATAACGTAGAGAGGGTGTCTATCTCCCAAAGCCAAACTGGGAGCTGGTTCCACAGAAGAGGTGCATGAAGGCTGCAGGCTGTGCCTCTTCTGTTCTACTTTTAAATACCCACAAGTTCAGGACCTTGTATGTGAGAAGAAGGATTTTAAATTTGATTCTGGATTTAATGGGGAGCAATTAAGAGAAGCCAGTGTGGGAGAAATATGCTCTCTCTGTCTGGACCCTGTCAGTACTCCCTGTCAGTTGTCAAGGGACAACTTTGACAGTACTGAATTACAATGGCCCGGCCTAGTAGACAATTATTCGAGTAATCTAGTTCCCGTGAGCTGTTAGTACCTTTCCTTGCTTTGGAATGTGCTCCTACATAAAACTTTGTCCTTGCTTTGTGGCAGTGTGGACAAGCAGCAACTGTGCATTGATTCATTTGGGAATAGTACTAGTGACTTGCCGTCAAAGTGAAAACTATTTCTGTGATCTTGGGAGTAATTTCAGGTATGTGATCCCTTGTGCTTAGCGTTATTGATTTTTATAAATCTGCTAAAATTCCAGCTTTATCTTGCAGCAAAGCTGGAAATCATAAACGAATCTGTTTCATTCAGCAATAGAAATTCATCTCACACCAATTTGTTTAGTTCTTTTTTTAAACCCATGAATAAAAATAGAAAACTTAACAATGTGATAATAGACCTAGAAATTAACACCTCTTTGATGTATGGCTTGAAAGACCTCTAAGTTCGGGGATAATGACTGCTGCTCAGCCCTTTGTTTTCTCTTGAAAAGTTTTAATGAGCACTTTTTATTGTTGGCAGCGAGTTTGAAGTAGTGTTTTGTTCGTAGATTCTCATAGTTGAGAAAGAGAGCGGAGAAAAGGAAGCCAAATGAATCATTCACAGTAATTATAGTTGAAATGTGGATGGTGGCATTCATACTTAATGGTTTAATGTCAAGTATCCAATTTGACCTGCTTCAAAATTGTAATGCATTGTATACAAGATTTTTGCATTGCCCAAAATTGTCTCGTAAACTGTCACATTAAGCGTCTGAATCAGCTACAGCAGAACAGCACAATAGAGTCTTGTGTTCAAATAGAACCATGGTTTTGACTTGTGGGTCTTAATACGCTGTAAAAGCTCTCCTGATATAAATCATGCTTTTAAAACTGCTTTCACTATTTTCATTATTTTTTGAACTCTGACAATACTTAATGCCTATTTTGATCTGCAAAAACTATCATTACTTTTCTTGTACAATGGACCCTGGGTGGATGATGTAAACTGGTTGCACTGCAGAGCTATCATTACAAAGTTGCTATTTCTGGGCCGTTATATTAACTGTTTAAAAAAAAAAAAAAAAAAAAAAAAACACACACACACATTACTGTTTTTGTTTGTGATTTCCAGGTGAAAGAAAACAAAGGAAATGATATTAGTCTTTTAAAAATGTCCTGATGATCAGAAAAAAAAGACAAGAAACGGGCTGTAGTTTTGGTGGACATAGACAGCTTCTAAAAGTTGACTAAAGGAGCTCAAAAATGATCCTAGCAATGAGCTAAAATGAGGATGACTAAAACCAAATGGTGTGCTTACAGGTTTTGTCCCACATGGAGTCTAAACATCTTTGGGTAATGAGTGAATATCGATTTCCTTTTAGACTGCTTATGAAAAGGGAACCGGTGGTCACCACCGACATCACCTAGGTACATGAGCCTGCTACTTCAGTCAGCTCAGCAATCCAGATGTGAACAGTAGTTTCTAATTTAGACCGACTGCAGCAGAATGTGCCTCTCTTGCTGTCTTCATTTTGATGTGCAATTGAGGTTCATGTTTTACTCCTCAACAACATTGCGTTTAAACTGTAAAGGTTCAACAGAACATTTATTTATATCATGGTCCAGACATTGGGGCCATTCCAACCATCTGACAACAGTGACAGCCTGGTGGTAAAATGACTTTATTCAAATTTTAGAAAACCTTAGACACACTGTGTTTTAAATAGCAAATTTAAACTGCTGATGACAAAGTTAATATAAGCTTTACATTTTTGTGTAGTCAGGGTTCAGTTCTAGTAGTAAACCCTCATAACCTTAATGAAACTGAAAGCCTTGGGAGGCTCATGTTCAATAAAAGACTTTGATAGCTACAGTTCACCGTTCCACAGGAAGTTTCATAAATATTACTGTATCTAATTAAAATTATCTGTAGAATGTGAATGAGATGGGTTGCCTGTAACACTCTGGTGATTTCTGCTACTGTGCTTTGTCACAGCTATGCTCATGTTTCTCAGAGTGGATAGATTGGCAGCTTTTAATAAGTTGAATTTATCTCCCTGCACACAGAAGCTGTTTTTCAAGAGGTAATCTTCTGTGCTGATCTTTGTTATCGATCAGCTCAGTACAGTTCAGTAACACAGGATGTGGTCGGGGTCTCCGCACGTTGACATACATTTGCTCTTACTTTACTTTCTTTTCTTTTTTTTTCCATTTCCCAGGCTCTTGTTTCTCCCATCCTGAACAGTAGTCTTTGAACAGGCCAGCTTCTTAGATTGCACTATTTCTTATCTGAACCTCTTACAGAGCAGTGATTTGACTCCTCTGACCTAAGCTTTATACTGATAACTGCGATCAGTGCCTTACTGCAAAATCCACATCAAGAGCATTGTGTAGAGGTGTACAGCTCTTTAAATAGATACGTGACATAGTCTTTGCCAATCTTTTATACACAGGCTCTTTCTAGTTTCAAGCCAGTGAGCTTTCAACTCTGCATGTTCCATTGGCTAGCTGTTCGCAGCAGGCTCAGGTGCTGTGGTTGGCAGTACATACAGTGATTTAATTTGCATAGAAACCTCAGTGGGAGCCTATACATATGTCAGTCAGTATACCAGTGTACATTTGGATCACTGCTGTGCCACACTCAGTCAATGAGCTCTTTGTGTTTTGACCCTTTTCGTCACTACCTTAAAGCTAGTCACTGTGGCCATATGTTTAGTTCTTGGTGTTAATGTGAGTTTGTTTTTCAGGTTGAAGATGTATGTGCAAGCTCGGTTTGATCATGTCAAAGTCTTCATGAAAGTGGAGGGAAGAAAGGCTAACTCTGTCAGGTGAGATGCTCTTTCACTCCATCCCTAGCATCCCCCTCTGTATCTCCTCTCTCTCTACATCCATGATTCTTCACTGTGGCCCTTTACTTTCTTCATCACATCTCTTGTGCACTCTGTTGTTTTTGATTGATTGATTGATCTAAGATATTCAGACTCTTCTATCTTCACTATCTTTCTTTCCTGCATCTTCATCTTTGCCCTCTATGTCATTCATGCAGATGTATTCTGCTTTGCTTTTGAGGGAAGCAAGACAGAATCTCTGGGAGAAATTCACCTGGTATCACAGAAACTCATGTGGAGGGGAGTTAACAACATAGTGATGGCACGGCAGGCATGCTGAAAACAGTCCATGAGAAAACAACCTAAAGTGTCACACTGGGCAAATTTAAATCTGGTCAGGGGTTTTTGATCTTTACCCCTAAGCCGTAAAAGGCTGATGGTGTAATGTTGTCACCCTGCCAGGTGAGCGAGCGGGCGCGCACACCTAAGTTTGTGAAAGTGATACCTCGAGAACGAGACAACGTAGGAGCTTCGTATTGATACCATAGGTGTATCTACTACTGTAGGACGAGGCTATGGGATAGCACTGGTGGTTGTCAGTATTTTAGAAGTTCTCAGCATCTTTTGATCACAGCTTGCATATGGTGATAATATTCTTTTTACATCTGTGAATTAGCTAAGTTATTTAAAAATTTGACATTTGCTTCTTAGACTTGGGCTCTCTCCACCTTCTTTTTTTCTTTTTTTTTTTAAATTGTGCATTCATTTTTTTGAACGGGTCAGGGAGAGGTGATGGTAGCACCCATCTGCCTCGCCTACTTCTAGGCTCTTTGGCAGCCTTCCGTTTCTACTTAGTGACAAAGTGAATGATGATCCTTGGTGCTCATTATATTTGCCCCCCCTGGCTGAGATGAGACATCATAAAACTTCCCATCCTTCATTCTTGTCTCACTCACACACACACACACACACACACACACACACACACACACACACACACACACACACACACCATCATTTTGCTTTGCAGCAGCAGGTTCAGCTGCACACTTCTTCTCAGGAGATAAATTAAATTTTATAAAAGCATATAGAGGGATAAGAGATTTACCAAGACCCTTACCTTTTCATCCTTAATGCATAGTTTTAAATTCTTCTCATCTCTGAGGCCACAAATATGAACCTTGTACAAGCTAGTGTATTACAATAAGTTCATAAAGGCAGTAAGTTTCCAACCATTACAAATTTCCATAAAGTGTAGCACAGTATAGTATAGTCTACTAGTCACTTTGTTATATACCTATAAACCACGCTAAAATTCATACTCGTGTCCTACCTTAATGTTATTTAAACCTAATACAGAGAGCAGGGACAGCAACAAGCATCTATAATAACAACAAGGGAAAGTCAGTGCTCTGCAGCCATCAGAGCTCTGACTTGCTCAGGCATGGACTCTGAATCCTCTATCAGCAGCTCATACTTGAAGCCTTGTAAGACGATAGTCGGGGTCCGTATGGATTGCACATGGTTTTCTAGCACATGATTCAAGAGCTTTATTAAAGTGAAAGCTTGGGAATTGGGAACCCCGTGCATCACCTTGAGCTCTTTTTTGCATTCTTTAAACCATTCCTCAAGTACTTCTGGAGTGTTGCGGGGTACATTATCAAATTCACCCTGTATGTTTTATCTGTAAGCATAAAGCATCATAGTTCTAATAAAATATTGATAAACTTTTTATGAATGGCAGGGACACAGAAGATGATGGTGGAGTTTTGCCGAGAGCTTTAATAATCATGTTGACGTGTTTCTTACTTTAAAGCTGATGTGGATGTTATAAACATAAAAGTAAATTCAAAAGGAAGTTTTTAGAGAACAAATTAGAGATGGAGCTGTGCTTTCTAGAAGTGTGACTAATGTGTGCTACGTAACTTTGTTCATTTAAAACCTTTCTGTCTTTACAATGATGCTTTAAATTGCACTTGTTATGTTACAGCATCAACACAATGTAATGTTCCATTTAACATTACTTTATTACATATTTGCATAAATGTATCCAGTATCGTTGTATCAAAAGTCATTTTTTTCAAAAGTCAACCCCCTAAGGCTGTTCTGTGTAGGTGGGCGGGGCACATCATATGAAGTGATCATGTCAAGGTGGAAATAATTGCACAGGAATTTCCTGCTGAGATTTAGTTTTTATATAAATGAGTCACTACTTTTGTCATTTTTGGCAGAAGATCGTTTCTTTCAAAAGGTTTTATACGTCACTTTTAATAGCGTTTGGCCTGATACACATTTAGTAGTCGTTAGTAATGAGTAACTGCGCAGCATGAACAGATCAATCTATTTGACATTCTCTCCTCAGTATCTGCCAGAACAGTGTTTTAAGTGTCTGTTAATTCAGAGTGCAATTTTCAGTTTTGAATCTAAATGAATAGAAGAGGGTAAAATTCTATATTTTTTTTAGGGTAATTATCTTATTAACTATGTACAGTTTTGCATCTCAGTCTTGTGTCAACAGGTTCTACTTTAATGAGAAGAGAGGCCCCTGTCTGCGCTTGTATCTTGTTTAAGAGATTCCAAATCAGGTCGGATTATTTCAACCACAAATAAGCCTCTACTTTCTGAATAATGCAGACTTGGTGGAGAACCCCTAATTTTACAGTGTTATTAATGTTATGAAGTCATGGATAGAAGTAGTCATGGCTTCTTAGTGGTCATTTGCCACGTCTAACACAAAAGGTATGACTGCGTGTTTTTTGTTGTCTACTGGAATATCAACCACCTCCAATAAAGGAGTTCTTGTGCTAGAATAAGTGGCGCTTGTATAGCCCACATCCTCTTACTGGAAAGGTGACCATGTGCATCAAGGGAACCATTCACACATTTCTGATGTTTGTTTATGGGGTTGTTGTTTTTTTTTTTCGTGTTTATTTTTTTTTTTTAGTCATTCCTCCCGTGTGATCCTGGGGATGCCCTCTCCTCTTTTCCCTTACCACTGCCTTTCCTCTCAGTCTGCCAGATCCAGGGGTGCATCCTTGATGTCTAAAATGGAGATGCTCTTTTTACAAAGCGAACCGTGTTTTTCTGCTTTCTGGGTTTTTTAGTTTTGTTTTGTTTTTTTAACCAGTGTTGTGCTGTTGCCTTAAGGCAGTGATGTTCCTGTCCTGTTGAAGCTTTTCTTTTTCCTCACATATTTGTGGCTAGTGCTTTCCTTAGTCCCCTGGAACTTTTCTATCTGCTCTCCCTCGGCTTGCCCTAATGCTACGTTCAAGTATGTTTCTGCACAGAAGCTGCTTACCTCAGGTCTCCTGCTGGTTTTAGGACACTGTTGCTGAACAGCAAGGCATTTATAAGGTATTCATTAGGTAATAATGACATTTTTCATCTTTCAAGTGACTTCAGCTTTTACACAAACACACAGTGTGAAATAGTGTTTGTTAAAAAGCACTGTTTGACTGTCTTGAGTTGTCACTTTTGGTAAAATTTGCTGTATGTTTTGTTTGGGAGAACATGGGCAGACACATGGTGCTTGAATGTCTGCACTGAAACTGTTTTGTGTTACTTTTTAAACTGAACCTCTGTAGTGCAAACTTTTCCAAACCTGGCTTAAAGAGTAGTTACACCCTGAAATTAAGGAATAAAGGTGCAATTAAGTGTATAAAGTGTGGACAGGGATGGTTGCCTAGGAGACTGGCTGACCTGTACTGAATGTGGACATCAAGGTAGAGCTATTAGTCAGAGTTAACAGCCATAAGACTTTATGCAGTTCTGACAAAGAATTACTCTGAAAATACAATCTAATTATGAATGTGAATGTGTAGCCATTAAAACAGCTTTTTAAAATTGTGTTTTGGTGTTATAGCCCAAAAAAGCCTGATTTGCACATCTTAGTTTTACAGATGGAGGTAACTAACATCTGTCTCCCAGCACAGGACTCGTCTCCACTCTTTTGTCCTTGAAATCCTTGGACCCATTTTCAGACCCTGTGCTGGTGTGGTGGGTCCTGGGTTCTTCCTGGTGCACGATACTTCCCTATCTCATGTTGTGAGAATATGCAGGTAGTAGTGTTGTGCAGATTGCTACTGAAATATCGATTCTTCCAGTGCCAGAAATGTATGTTCTAGAATCAAATGTCGTATCGAAATATCGATATTTTAGTGATTTCAGGTAAACTTGTAGTTCATGATTAACAGGAACACAATGGAAAGTAATTATATTATTGAAATTGTCTGAATGATTGGTAGGAACTACAAAATATGGCTGTATAAATGCATCAGTGGGCGCACTCACTCAGTTGAGGATCATAGGCAGAGTCACAAACAGCCAAGATGTGGTGTGTGACAAATTAAATTAAACAATTAAATTGTGACACAAAATATGATGATGAGGTGAACCGAAGTAGGACGAGAAGGACAGGTGCTGCACGCTGAGTCCTTTGGTGCAGGAGAAAATGTGGAGCTGTTGGCAACGTGTAGTGCTTCTGAATTTTGGAAAGTGACTGACTTCTAGGCTTATTTTTGTGTCTATGTTTAAATGATGTCATTTCACTGCTTCCTTAAAATTACAGAATCCCATTTGTTTAAATGGTAGAGCACTTAAAGTGGAATATGGAGACCAGGTGTCTTAAAAATATACAACGTACTTGCTATATTTTTTTTACTGAGTCCTATTTTTGAGTTATTTATTTTTTAGCAGTGTATTTCCGGGAAACCATTGGGGGAAAAAAATCATTCATCTCTAAGATAAGATAGGTTATTTTTAGGTCAAATCAGCAATGTGGTGGAACAGCTGCAACTTTTACTTGCATTCACTTTTCTGAGTGCCTACTTTTTAGCAGTTAACAAAAATGAAAGGGGACATTGTCATTGTGTGAGGAAAAGTAACTGAGGTCAAAATTTTTTGGAGGAATCCCGGAAATCTTCTGCAGCCAGCCACACCCTGTGAGTCAATATCAGTTCAAACAATAAGATTTTCTTAACAATTAACAGCAGTGTTATTCTGTAGAACGCTTGTGTAATTGTATGTTTGCAATAGATTTATATCTTAATCTAATAGTTTTCAACATCACAATACAGAGATCATTCCCGTTTAAAACCTCCAGTTTCATATTGTGATGGCCGTCCATCCCCAAAACAGCTCAATCTTGCACGTGGTCTTGCAATGCCTCGAGCTCTTTGTCATGTTCCTAAAGACTTTCTCCAGTTTATTTTGTTGTGTTGTTCTGCCAGGTAAGGCAACAACTTTTGGGTGTTCGGTGTGTTTCCCAGAGTTCAAATCCACATGAAAACCAGGCCCGAAGGTTTCCAGCTAGAGATTTGCGGTGTGACGGAGTGGTCAGTGTTGCTTGACTCATCTGTTGTTGGTTTTAATGTTGTGGCTGATTGGTGTATGTATTCAATGGTCATATTTGCAGTTTCTCTATGTCCTTCCCATTTTACACGGCTGTCTCTTTGCTGATGGGACTCGGCAGCAGAAGGAAAACAATGGGAACCTCCCTGAAGAGAACATCAGTGTGTCCTCTGTTCATTCACAAGAACATTATATAGAGACCAGATGTGTGCACGCTCTTGGCTGAGCCACCCGGTCTTGATCTTCAGGAACTCTCTCTGTTTGCCAGCTACCCCTCTTAAATGGTTGTTTACTAACATGTATGTTTTAATTTAGCGCCCCCCCCCCAAAAAAAAAAAAAAAGGTAAAAAACATCCGTTAAGAGTAATCTCTTTATCAGTAAGACATAAAAATGAATGACATGGGAACAGTAGATATTTGGTGTGCACATCAAAGTGGATGCAATCATTGTAAGTATGGTACTTTCTTGCACATTGTGGCTTTTCACACTGGATTCTCCTTTTGATCTGATACGTCACTTTGTTTTACTTCAGGAAAAAATGTGCTGTGGCTTTTAATATGTAAAATGTGTAGTAATAATAATAATAATCTCCATTAATGACCTGTAAATGTCACATTACAGCAGAGTGTTTTGATAGTAGTGGGTGGATACCTGGGTGGATCTAATTTTCATGTGATTTTTCCAAAACAAACAATGGCTTAAGTCAGTTACGGTTCGACAGTACACATGTGATGTCTTGTGTTTTGGTGACAGCAACCTAAGCTGGCTCTGTGTTGCTAGCTCACGTCTCCAAGAATCCAGTCAACTATTCAGATTGGTGATTTATGACCATCTCTAATGCGCCACAGGTCTACTTTAAGACAAAGCTAGGCTGATGTCATCAAGTGCAAACAGTTAAAGGAGCGGTAAGAAAGCTGTGCTTGAGAGATGTCGTCGACTCTCAACTAAAGTCAGTTTCCATCCCACGAGACAGGCACTGAGCAGGATCTCGTTTTTCTGCCAAGCCATGACTCAAATCTCTATCAATCCTTTAATGATCGTCAGCAGTCACTGTGCCACGGGCGACAAGAGAAACAAAGAGCTGCAGTTGCCGGTTTAGGAGGTCCAACGGTAGTGATGTGACTCTATTTTTGCATGACATCTCTTTGTTATAAACACTCGTTTGGTCTCTTTTGTGCTTTCATTTGATTTAAAATAGGTATCATGAGTTGGACATTGAGAAGAGCCTGAGGGATAACCTGAGCTACAAAACACTGATTGAATATCCTGTGCTACATGTTGTACTCAAAGATCACTGGAAGGACTATCCACTGAAAGGACCAGGTAAAAAAAACAAACACACCCACCCTAATCCCAGCCCTTTTTCTCATCTCATCTAACTTTCTGTTATTTTCCCCTGCATGCATGCTTTTCTGCTGATTTCCAAACAGCTTTCAGTAACTAAACAACAGGATGAATATATAATGAGTTCAAATACTATGTAGCCCCCAAACGCCAACCTCTCTCCACTCCCCCGATTCCAGCAGCATTGTATCATGTCCTGGTTTCTCCAGCTGAGGCTTTAAGACTTTGTTCCCTTATTTTTCACTATGGCAACATGCTACCCAAAAGGAAATGAGCGTGCTCTGTTCAACATCACTTACACCACCTTAACCTCAACTGCAATTGTGGCCAGAAAGAGGATCAAACATGGCTTATTGCTGAAGATTGACCTCATAAGCTGTGAAGTGAGAATAGACGAGAAAACAGGAGATGAGTCCGTGCTTTTTCTCACCTCTGCGTCACTTTCCACTACTGCTGGGTTTTCAGTGTCGAGAACGATCAGTCGCGTCAAAACAGGACAGCGTGTCACGAAAAGCACACTCATCCGTTTGGTTGCTGTGAGATGTGTACAGTTCGGTCCAGCTGTGGTTATCAGAGTACTTTCGGTATGATCACAAAAGACTACACAAACACAGTATCACAGTTACTGTCAGAGCCAGACTAGCCGAATGGCGAATGAGATCATTTTTAGTCTGATTGTGTGCGTGTGTGTGTTTTTAGTGATAAGGCCTCGGTACCACGCTGTTTTCCTATAAGGTTAGCTGTAGAAACACACTGATGATTACACATGCCATGGACTGTGAAGCTAGACGGGAAATGATAACAAGCAATTGGACAGCGTGGCAGCGACTGTATCTGCTGAAGTAATGTTGGGGGTCTGGCAGGCTCCACGCATGCACCGTGCAGCCAGACAGTTTAAACTGAATTCTGTATTTTGTTCTATAAACAGACCTGAAATATGACAGAAGTCTTAGAAAGTACTGTCTGCAGCCCCAACGTAGCCAAAAGGTTAAAGTCAGTTATCTTTGAGTTTCTGTCACGCTGAGCTCACTGGTCACTTCACTGGAAATGTTGCAATACCACTCTTGGGTGTCAGATCTACAGGGTGGGCCATTTATATGGATACACCGTGATAAAATGGGAATGGTTGGTGATATTAAAGTCCTGTTTGTGGCACATTAGTATATGTG
Organism: Perissodus microlepis; assembly: GCF_051167445.1. Classification (NCBI taxonomy): domain Eukaryota; kingdom Metazoa; phylum Chordata; class Actinopteri; order Cichliformes; family Cichlidae; genus Perissodus; species Perissodus microlepis. The sequence goes on from NC_140477.1 coordinate 31,389,828, forward strand.
AGGGGGCAAACTCCTCAAGATGGGTGGTGACCATGGTGGCCATTTAGAAGTCGGCCATCTTGGATACAACTTTTGTTTTTTCAATAGGAAGAGGGCCATGTGACACATCAAACTTATTGGTAATGTCACAAGAAAAACAATGGTGTGCTTGGTTCCAACGTAACTTTATTCTTTCATGAGTTATTTACAAGTTTCTGACCACTTATAAAATGTGTTCAATGTGCTGCCCATTGTGTTGGATTGTCAGTGCAACACTCTTCTCCCACTCTTCACACACTGATAGCAACACCGCAGGAGAAATGCCAGCACAGGCATCCATTATCCGTAGTTTCAGGTGCTGCACATCTCGTATCTTCACACCATAGACAATTGCCTTCAGATGACCCCAAAAATAAAAGTCTAAGGGGGTCAGATCGGGAGACCTTGGGGGCCATTCAACTGGCCCACGACGACCAATCCACTTTCTAGGAAACTGTTCATCTAGGAATGCTCGGACCTGGCACCCATAATGTGGTGGTCCACCATCTTGCTGGAAAAACTCAGGGAACGTGCCAGCTTCAGTGCATAAAGAGGGAAGCACATCATCATGTAGCGATTTCACATATCCAGTGGCCTTGAGGTTTCCATTGATGAAGAATGGACCCACTATTGTTGTACCCCATATACCACACCAAACCATCACTTTTGTTGTTCCAACAGTCTTGGAGAGATCCATCCAATGTGAGTTAGTGTCAGACCAATAGCGGTGGTTTTGTTTGTTAACTTCACCATTCACATAAAAGTTTGCCTCATCACTGAACAAAATCTTCTGCATGAACTGAGGGTCCTGTTCCAATTTTTGTTTTGCCCATTCTGCAAATTCTGTGCGCCGATCTGGGTCATCCTCGTTGAGATGCTGCAGTAGCTGGAGTTTGTAAGGGTGCCATTTTTGAGTAGCTAATATCCGCCAAAGGGATGTTCGACTAATGCCACTCTCCAGTGACATGCGGCGAGTGCTACGCTGTGGGCTCTTGCTGAATGAAGCTAGGACAGCCACTGATGTTTCTTCATTAGTGACAGTTTTCTTGCGTCCACATTTTGGCAAATCCAACACTGAACCAGTTTCACGAAACTTAGCAAGCAGTTTGCTAACTGTAGCATGGGAGATGGGTGGTCTCGTAGGGTGTCTTGCATTGAAATCTGCTGCAATGACCCGGTTACTGCGTTCACCAGATATCAACACAATTTCGATCCGCTCCTCACGTGTTAACCTCTTCGACATGTCAATGGCTGTGAACAAAGAGAAACTTGTAAATAACTCATGAAAGAATAAAGTTACGTTGAAACCAAGCACACCATTGTTTTTCTTGTGACATTACCAATAAGTTTGATGTGTCACATGGCCCTCTTCCTATGGGAAAAAAAACAAAAGTTGTATCCAAGATGGCCGACTTCTCCCATCCACCCATCTTGAGGAGTTTGCCCCCTCACATATACTAATGTGCCACAAACAGGACTTTAATATCACCAACCATTCCCATTTTATTATGGTGTATCCATATAAATGGCCCACCCGGTAGTTACCGTTGCATATCGCTTTCAACATAACACAAGTTGTTCCCAATGCTTCTCTTTTTCTCTCATGACTCTCATGTACATGTTTAAACCTGTTAGAATTTTACTATAGGAAATAACTGTGTGCAGTCACCTTATAAAAATGGGATTATATTGTTTCAGCTGAACCTGCATCAGCTTGTGCTCCTTTTGCAACAAAGAATGACAAGGTGGGCCAAGAGAAGGAAACTGCGACCCAAGTTTCGCCATCGCCACAAAGATCTCCCACAACAGGAGAAACCAACATCAGCAGAACTGCCCAAGAGATGGAACCCCCACCACAGAAAAAGGCAAAGAGAGGAGATGAGGAGCAAGAGGAGGGAGAGATCACAGACAGTAGTGATGAAGACGATAAAAAATATCCCATGTGATAAAAGCTGCGACGATGCCAAAGATCCCAATAATGACACGAAAGTGACTAAAGATGAAGTGCAGTAGAAGTCGGTGGTGGACAGTGTTGGTATTAATGAACACAGTGACAGCAGCAGGGATCAGTGAATGATGAGGGGATTACTGAAGAAAGTGCGGAGGTCAGCATGACTAAGGAGGGGGCTCTTAAAGAGCCTATTCTCATATCCCTGCCTGTGGAGATGAAAATGAGTCAGCTAATGCTGCTGACAGCCGGGGGATTGGAATGACAGTATCCAGATACTGAGGCTGTGACGCTGCACACGTCACAGGAAGTCATCAGTCTTCTGTCAGTTTACTTTAGTCCTTTTTCAGTATTTGTATATAGGTCATTTTCAGTAGCGAGAATAATTGTTAATGAAATGTATTATTATTTGCACTTAGAATCATTTCAGTTTTTATATTTATACTGACTGATTTCACAAGTGAATCACTGATAATATTTAGGATTTTGATATTACTTTAATTTCAAAGCAATATATATATATATATGTTAGTAAAATAAATGTGTTGATAACATCACGTTCTCTTAAAAATATTGTTTTGTTATGAAATGAATTTTAAAAACCATCATCTGTACTAGGATGGGTGTGTTTTTAAATTCAGTTTTTATATTTGTCTGGACTTCTGTTTTGTCAAATAAAATCAGTGTTTGGAAATGTTGGTTGTCATGATACTTATTTCCCCTTTATGTGTAATTCTCATGCTGCAAAGATAAAAATATATTTTTATTAACATAGAAAATCTTATAAACAAAACTCTCAGGCCATCACTGTGTTTGCTGATGTAGCTGTTTGACAGCTGTTTGAGGGTTTGTGATTAAAAAAAAACACAAAATTTAATTTGCATAATGTTAAATCTTCAAATTCTAGGGGCACTTAACACTCAAAAATACAAAAGCTCAATGCAATTTATTATATGTGGAAAAATGTAAATTTGCTTCCATATGGTGGACAACAGGAAAAGCCCAGAAATGACTTGTATTGAATATGTATTTGTAATGTATTAAGTTCACTGGGCTTTTATGGGCTTTTTCACTAATTTTCAGTCTAGTCCTTGTATCTTATTATCCTCAGAGAGCCACTTAATGCTGACTTTGTCCAAAATCTCAAGGGCTTCTCCAATGTTGTCTCCACATAACTGATAACATCACAAAGAACCAATTTTATATGCTCTCGTTCAGCACTTTGTTACCTGCAGCCTTTCACAGAATCCCAGAAATTCAGGAAACTGGAGAAGTGGGGGACGTAAAAAACTAGATTAGCAGTATGTGAAAGTCCTTAAGAAACGAAAAGAAAAAAAAAATCAGCAAAGAAGGTCCATCTGAAAAAAGTCTGTTTGGCAGTAGCTGAATTTTTCAGCAAGACAAACACACTGCAAGTCCAGAAAAAGTTTTCCTTCGCATCACAAATACAATAAAATGCCATCAGTCATGGACAGGCCTCCCACTGCCTGGACCCAACATCAGGGAAGCAGTGTGGAATCGTCTTGATAGGAGGAGCTTTGAATATCGTTCAAGAAGCCTGGACAACTATTCCCGAAGACTGCTAAAAAAAAATGACAAGCTGATAAAGAGTTAAGGCTGTCTTTAAGAATAAACGTGGTCATACAAACTACTGACTTTTACAATTATTAGAATTGTACAAACTCTGTTGCTGCCTTATGTACTTTATTTCCATGCATGTTTGCACGTTTCAATAATTTGGTGCACCCACCTTCCATTTTCCTAGCAAAACGTAAAGAAATAGGGGGTGACTCAACTTTTCTTTAAGGTGAGTATCAAGCAACACTTGGTCACGTTTCAGATACAGTCAAAACATGACTCATAAAAGGACCGCAACTACTGAACAAAAGAAACGGTGCTTGTAGAGATCATGTGATATAATCGTGAACTCCAAAGCTAATTAATAGCTAAACTAACAATAACCAAAAAATGCAGAGAAGAACTCATGCCCGTTTCACTCTCGTTGAGCAGTGTCTCCCTCGGTTCATTTAAGTGAAAACTTCTGGAAACCAGAAAATTGTTCCTCAGTCACCTTTAAAGTTCAGCAGCTCTCCTTTCTGTCAAGCTTCACTAAGATCATTAGTCTCGTTTTTCCATCAACTAATAAAAATTCATGTTGACATGCTTGTTTTTCCTGACACCTCAGGGTGTCTCCCTGTGTAAATGTACTTACGTATATGGTGCCTCCATGTTCTGTATTCTTACCTAATGTTAGTTTATTGCCACACAACAGCGTGCCAGTAATAACTAACCGTGCAGCCCATTGGTGGGGCCCATGTTTATGGATGTATTTTTATGACCCCTTGCTAACCTTTTTTTGGATGTTAATCCTGATGGACGGCTACCCTTTGATGTCTGCCTTGTGATGACGCATTTTCCACCCTTTTGCAGTTAAGGGCGGTGATCTCACAAGTGATTGTGCCTTAACGCTTCAAATGAGTAGTGCAACTTTAGCATCTGTGTTCAAATTTTGGCATACGTTTTGAACCACACGCTCATATCCAGATAAATCTAGAAACACTTTGCCATGTAAATATTATCAGCCCAAAGTATTGTTCAATGTTTTGGCTTACAGCTTTTAATTTTACAGCTGCAGATCTGAAAATGCTTTCTAAAAAACAGTTTTTAACAGCTCTCTTGGCTCTGTCTAAAAGTTTAAAAAAAAATCTGCCTACATGTATCGGAAACAGTCGGATTGTCTTTTTTTCCCACCAGTTGCCTGAGTTTAATAGACAAGATATGATTCGTTAATTGTGTTTTATACTGACTGGCGCACAAAGCCTACACAACCAGTAGGGGTGTTTTGTCCTTCAACCAAAAAATCGTGGTGCTTTATTAGATCACTTCTTACCCCGTACACTGTTGCTGCATTGTAGCTCCTTCACTACTGTGTACAGTATACAATCTAATATTTAGAAATTGTTCAAGATCTGTTGTCTGAGCAGTACCAAAGACTACCGCTACAGTACAGTACTAAAGAGTGGCTGCTCCTGGCTCATCTGTTTCTTGTTTTTTCTCATGGCTCTTCTTGTGTTGAATTACCATATATTTTATTTTAGCAGTTCTCTTAATTTTCTGTCCCAATAAAGTTACTCAATGTGACCACACAAAAGTTGTGCCTTTGTTGCTGCTTGCTGTTAAAATGAAATTGAGGCTGTTTTTAGTCTGCGGATAGCACAGGCACTGGAAATAATGCCTCTATATGATCTAAATTGCCTTTGAAATTTCTAAAGTCCCACTTAATGTTTTCTTAATTTGATGGGTAAGGCTCACTTGTACTGCATGCAGAGCTGTTTTTCTTTTAACAAGACCAGCTCCAGGGATATGGCTCTGCTGTGGTGACCTAAGGCAGGTACTGAAGCATAAAGTCATGCTTCAAGAGCCAGATGTCACACATGTTTGCATGGCACATTGTGCATCCTAAGAGTTACGTTTTGCAAGCGTACTTCACATTTTTAAATGAAATCTTTTAAGCTTGTTTGTGTTCCAAGTGAACAGAAGTACAACTAATCGAGGCCATTTGCTTTCCCCAAATATATTATGTGACATTTTGGATCATCCTACAGTAATAATTTACTGTGGTCTGTTCTTTATCAAGCTCATAGAGCTAATGAGAAATCTGAAGACACTTATTTTGCAATACTACAAGTTTTCTCTGGTCAACAGACGGTACCTTTTCAGCATGTAGAGATGTTGTAAGATGGAATTATGTGCGAGTACTTTAGTGTAATTTTGCACAGAGCCATATTAAGCCACTTTCAAGGATACACTGTGCCTGAAGGCTCCCATTGAGAGAGTTCTGAAAGTGTGACCCCTAGTAACATTTTATGTAGCATGAGCAAAAGGATAGCATAACTCCACACCTAATTAATTCACAGTTCTTGTCATACTGTCATGTTAGACTAAACCTTCCTACAACTGGAGACAAGATATGAGAGCCACGTCACTAATAGTTAAACAACCAAACAAGCTGAAATTTAGCATTTACCAACATAAGCTCGCATCCTCTGAACAGACACAAATACTGAAGACAGTGGGGAAATAATTATTTACCCCCTGCAGAATTTGTAAGTTTGCTCTCTTTAAAAAGAAAACAACGCTCTCTCAGATGACACACAGATTAGAATTGATTTATCAGTCACAGATACTTGATGCATGCTCAATCATCCAGGTAAGTAAATCCCAAAAGGTGGATTCTGTGTTCAGATGAACAGAATCCACCTTTTGGGAATCACAGATACTTGTTATCTATCGAGACACTCATATAACATATATAAAGCACACCTGTCCACAGAATCAGTTTTTTCCATTACAACTTCTTCACGAACATGGGCAAAACCAAAGCGCTGTCAAAGGATGTCAGGGGAAAGATTGTAGGCCGACATAAGGCTGGAAAGGGCTACAAGTCCATCAGCAAGAAGCTTGATGAGAAGTTGATGACTGCTGCGGTTACAGAGAATTGGAAGAAAGGTAAAATTACCATCAGTCGTCCTCGGTCTGGAGCTCCATGCAAGATCTTACCTCATGGGGTGAGGATGATCATGAGAAAAGTGGTAGATCAGCCCAAAACTACACGGACTGATGGACTGATATCTTGCAACAACTACAAGGTCGCCGTGACCCAAAGACCCATAGTCTAATATGGACACTGGATGACTTTCGCGCATTCACGGGCCAATGGAAGGGACAATGTACCATAAAATTTTGAACAAAAACCTCCTTCCCTTCAATGTTCCTTAGGCAGAACACTGAAGATGAGTTGTGGCTGCGTCTTTCAGCATGACAATGACCCAAAACATCTCGCCAAAGAAAAAAAGAGTGTCTAAAGAATAAGCACATTAAGGTCATAGAGTAGTTTCGCCAGTCTCAAGACCTCAGTCCCATATAAATCTGTGGAGGGAGCTAAAGCTTCGAGTTGCTAAAAGCAGTCAAAAAACCTAAAGTATTCAGAGAGTTTCTGTAAAGAGGAGTGGCCTAAACATCCCTCCTGAAATGTGTGCAAACCTGGTGGTCAGATACAAGAAACATCTCGCTGCGCGTGCCAACAAGGGTTTCTCCACCAACTACTAAGTCATATTTTGTTTGGGGATAAAATACTTATTTCACCAAAAGACAAATGCAAATCAATTTATAACTTCTATGTAACAGGGTTACTTTCTAAATATTTTATTGGTATTCTGTGTCTCTCAATTACAATGAAACACTGTTCACATGAATATGAATAAAAAATAAAAATAAGGCAGAAATCTTGTCTCTGGACTCGCTCCACAGGCATTCCCAGTTGTATGCAGGAGGTGATTCACTTGTTCCCTTTGTCTGTTTTATGTCGGCCTGACAGTCTGAACTAACAGAGCATGCTTGATGTCTATTATACTTTTGGTATCAGTTCTGGGTTATCGTGGTGAAATCATCCTGAGTTTCTTTCTGATTGTACTTTCTGTTACACGTCAGTGTAGGAACTGTGCACTAGCATTATGATTTTTCCATTTTCCCAGAAGTCTTATTTCCCAGCTGTAAACCTGTTCATTGCAGAGAGAATATGAAAAGGACTGTGTTTATACAGATCCAAAGTGCTTTACACTTTACAATGCATTAACCTATTTGCAGAGACATGAGCATTCAATGTGCCCACCTAACCAACAGAAGCAATTAGGACTTTAGTCTTCTTTCAAGGAGACTGCGCATGTGGACAGGAAAAGAACCATTAGTACTGCATTTGGTGGGATGTAGCCTTGCAGATTTACATCTTCTTGAAATAATAATGCAAATGTATATTAAAACCATTTTTGAGACTATATTTAAGCACATGCAAAATGGCTTGTGGCTGTAATGAGCGCACTGATTTAATGTGATGGGACACAGTGATGATGAAAAAGACAGGATGCATTATTCTGCTGAAAGCCTTTCAGCAGGCGCCTTTCCTTTTCTTAGCTGACAGGAATGGCAGCCAGTGTGGTCTTCTGCTGCCGTAGCCCATCTGCTTCAAGGTTCAACAGAGATGCTCTTCTGCATACCTTGTATGTAATGAGTGGTATTTTGAATTGCTGTTGCCTCTTCTCTATATACCCTAGAGATGATTCTGTGGCAAAATCCCAGGAAATGAGCAGTTCTGAAATGCTCAGACCAGCCCACCCCGTTCAAAGTCATTTAAATAAACTTTCTCCCCAGTTCTCATGCTCGATTTGAATTTCTTCAGGCTATCTTGAGTATGTCTACCGGTGTAAAGGCACTGATTTGATGCCTTTTGATTGGCTGATATTTGCATAAATGAGCAATTAAACAGTTAAACCTAATGCAGCTGCTGGTGAGTATATGTGATTACCTTGTATTGGAGTGCTAGTCTTGAAGAGATCTCTGCTTAGGCACTCTAAAGCTCTGGTGAAAGACTTGTGCTGGTCATAGACTAAATTACGAAGTGCTTGTTGGCAGCTGACAGACTTTACTGATCAGGCATGTTTAAACCTTCTTTTGGCTGTCGTGGCTAAGTTGGAGATGCTGCTCCATGTGAAGGAATTCAAGTTTTTAAAAGCCATCAAAGGCAAGATGGAGACTGGTGCAGCACTGGCATTTGGAGTGATGCGGGCATTTTAATAATACCTATCGAGATTTCAGACCTCATTTATAGTCATGAATTCAGTGGGAGTATACAGAGTTCTCGCATCAGGATGAAGCTCAGCGAGACTCTTGCTCCTGTGCATGTAAAGAAGCCAAGGTAGTTAGAATGTTTAAAGCACTTTGAAGCATATTCTGTTGGAAAGAGTTCCTGTGGATGTCATTAAAAGTCCCACCTTGCCTGCAATATGAAATGGGATTGTAAGCTTTCGAATGGGAGTTTTTCGAATCTACTCGAAGTCTGTGTTTTCTATCTGAAAGAGCTGGCATTAAGAGCGCTAGTTGTAAGACAGCATTTAGTAAGCGTATACGTGTCTCTTTTTTTTTTAATATTTTTGTGTGTTGACCCAGTTACCAATTGTGAAAAGCAGAGAAACGCAGGAACTTTTTAGCCCACGAAGCCTAAAGTCACTGCTACCATTCATTAGCTACTTTTCCATGCTACAGCTGTGGTCAGTTCCAGAGATCAAAAGATGCAGAAAAAACATCAGAAATGGTTTTACAGGCGAAAGTAGGTGGCAATATAATGACTGAAGACTTTCAAGCCCTTATCCCTTCACAATGGTGGAAACTGAGCTGCAATTACCCAGCATGGGGGAAACAAAAGACTTGGAAAATGCATTAAGCCTTGTCACTTAGTGTTCCACAGCAACATCAGCAAACCCTGCAGCCCAATGCTGCTCGAGGGTTCAAAGCACACTTTTAAATGCTAACCGAGAAGAATTTTTATTTTATTGCATTAGATATTGTGGAGCAGATTTCAATTATCTTGATTTTCTCTGAACTTATGTTTCACACATTGAAGTTTTTAATGTCTATTAGGAGCATATCTGCATGGATCATTAAAGTCTATAGCATCTGCTTTTGGGAAATAGTGTCCAACAGATTTCTATTTTTTTTTAAGAAGTTTCTGCACTAATCAGTTTCTGTTTGAGAAATCGTTCTGTTTAAATGCCTGCAGCTGGTATGACGATCTGCAATGTGGTCTAAAGATATTTGGTCGTCCAGCTGAGACACTGACTATTTTTAAAGATTAAACAGATGGAGCACTTCACAAAGTTTTAAGGACTTGAGGTGTCTCCCAAAATCATTTTTCTCAGAAGATTATTAGATAACTTGTCATATTTTCCATTTCCATGACTTTATATTAAAAGATTTATTAAACTATAATCCCAGGAATTAGGTGGTGCATTGAATAGCATGTTATAATGATTTACAGGTGATAATGAACATCAAAAAACTATGTAGGTTTAACCGTACTTACTGACTACAACCACTGTTGTGCGGATGACATGTAGATGGTTGGTGTGAGAGAACAGAATGAGATGGATGCAGATGATCTGCTCTGGTGACCCCCAAAGGGAACAGCCAAAAGATTGCTCAACACAATTTCATATAACCAAATCATGTATCTTGACTTGTCTGTGCTAAGAATCACCGGGTCCCAAATGCATGAGCCTCAGCATGTGTAACCAGTGTTTTCAGTGAGAAGAACACAAGGAATCATGTGACAGATGATGATGGCACCATAGTCTTTTGAGAATCCCAAAATCTAGTGAGATTTAGTGATCTACCAAATACCTCTAAAACATGTAGAAGTAGTGCTGTTGAAATGTGATTCATTTACTTTTCTTCTTTGCTGCACATTGCATCCACGTTTGATTTAGCTCAAATTTTACAGCTGGGAGTGACGCAACGCTCCCATGAATCTGGTGGACAGCAGTTTGGACTGTTGCCACAAAGCAAGAACGTCCTGGGTTCAAATCCACCACCTGATCTGTGTGGGGTTTACGCGTTGTCCCTGTGTCTGCGTGGGATGTTTTCAGGTGCTCCAGCTTCCTTGCACAGTCTGAATACACGCAGTTAGTGGGGTTAGGTTAACTAGTGATTCTAAATTGTCCATACATGAGTGTGATTGGTTGTCTGTCTCTCTGTTAGCCCTGTGACAGACTGGGGATTGGTCCAGTGTGTACTAACCTCTTGCCCTAACCTCCCTCGCCACCCTGAACTGGATAAGGGGAGATGGATGGATGGGGCATTAAAGGACACTAGCTTGTGAATCCCCCATACCATGAAGCCACACTTTCCATCTGTAGGCTCTTCATTTCACCTGCTAGCTGAAGATCAACACCCAACAACAATGTGCTGACCTTTTTCTAAGTCACTTTTCACATTCTTCTCTTTCTTTTTTTTCTTACAATGGCACCTCAGCAAAAGGCAAACCCTCTTGAAAAATCAACAAAAGAATGTTTCTGCCAATAAGAGGGGCTTTCAGTACCATCAGCCTATTTATCCCTTAATGTCAAACTTGCAGTGTTGGGAGACAAACAGCTCCTGACTGTGTGACCTCATTAGCCTGCCCATGTCGAACTATAGAAAGAGGAGTAAATGCCAGTGTTAGCTCAGCTGACAGAGTTGGAGATGATTCATTGCAGAAATCCATTAGTCTGAGACTCGAGACGCCCAACAATTAAGCTCTGCCTCTCCCATCAATGTACGGCTTGTTAGAGCTAATAATCACGGTAGTAGCCAGCGTCCCTCTGGGACATCCCAAACAATCCAACAGCCTGGGAGGGAACTGACTCAGATTTTCCCTTAAGCCCACTCATCATTTATTCTTATGTAATTGCCAGAGAGTATCTGGTGGGTGTGTCAGGAGATATTTACTGCCACTGTTGCGTTGTGTGAAAGGGTCCCACACCCTGTCAGGATCTGGGGAAAAAAGGGTGCCTTTTACATCATTCTTTTTACCATGAGAGTATTATGCAAAATAGCAGCGCTACAATGATACCTATGATGTTGAGCCAGTTTTCAGACACACATTTCACAGCAACAACTCTTTAAAACATGCAGGTCTTAACAGGTGTGTGAGTCTAGACAGAAATGACACACAGCATGCTGTTTCCTCCTTTGTCCAGCAGATGGTAGGTTATGAAACAAGTATCTGTAAGCAACCCTTCTTTCTCCTTGCTCCTGGGTTGCTTACAACAGTGAGCATTAACCTGAGGTTGTAGATGGAGGGGGCAAAGGGCTGTAAAAGAGTTGACATCAGCTCTCAGCAGCATCCAGCGGGTTGTAATGGCCACTCTCAGTCCTGTTAGCTTCTGGTTGCACTGCATTACGTAGTTGCTTGATGAGGCTTTAATGCTAATGTCTTTGTCATATAAACACTTTATTTTTTGGTTTAGGGAGTGAGGTAGTCACCGAGCAATTTAATTGCAGGGGCGCCTGTGTGAGAGAGAGCGATAGATTTTACAGGTTTGTGCTGTGTTTGCTCGAAGACCACAGTTATTTCACCCACACTCCCCTCTTTTTGGAAATGGAATTATTTTTTGACATAGTAAAGGCTGAGGAATTGTAAGTCTCTACATTGACCAAAAGCACTGCTCACATAACGTACAGATGCCATTGCATAACCAAGTGTGCTGCATTCGGTTATCAAAACAAATGAGTCTGATTGCATTGCAGCCTCCCAGCCATGAAAGACAGGGAGGGAAATTTTCTTTTTTTGGAAGGAGCAGAAAGGGAAAGAGTGAGAAAAAAGAAAAACACAGCACCCTGAAAGTGTTTAGACCCTTTGGCCACACATCTTTGTGATTAGGTAGACCTCAGAAGCCTTTCATGTGAGCAATGTGTAAAACTTCAGTGAGCACATCCTGTGCGGTGTGTGGCGTGTCCTGCTCGGCCTCTCATTAAATACACTCGATTGAGATTTATTTCCAGGAGCTATGTGGGAAAGTTATGCGGAAGTGGCACATTGTGTGAGATTAGACAGGTTTTTTTTCCCTACTTGCCAGGAGATAAAAATGCCTTCTGTGGACACAAACGAGAACTCGGGAGGGTTCGTGTATATTTGGAAAATTTCCTCAGCTGAAGTGAACATGTTGCACTGAAATATTTTCCAACATCTGCCACCCATCAGGATGTCTGCTTTCTGAGCCACTGCTGCATTCCTGAGCCGCTCCCTCTACCTGGATGAAAAAGAAGAAGAGGAAGAAGAAAACCCTTCCCTGTCGTTCTCCTCAGCGCGATGCTTCTAAATGGCTACCATTGTGCAAACGTCAGATCCTGTGAGAACTAGCACAAGTTTTTTTCTTTTTTTCAGGTTGTTATTCTTCAATCATACATTTCATACTTTTATGGATTTCATGAACCTTAAGGTTATAAAACTTAAATCGGAGGCTTAAATCATAGTCTATTAAAGAATAACACAGCAGAATATGAGTCGAGAAGCGTTAATGTGATGGTAGCAAAACACTGTTTTAGTGCCCTTGAAAACCACAGTTTCTAATACCAACTGTGTTACCCCTGTTTCCTGCTCTTTGCTTGTTTCTGTCTCATAGCAGTATTCATGCCTCTTAAACCAAAACCTGGAAGGGAGAGTTAAGTCCTCCCTGCTCTGTTTGACTGTTTACAACTGTTTAGCAGACCCATGCAATTTAAGAGCCAGCAGGGGCCAATGCATCTAATTCACTTTTTAAAGGCAGTTGCTAAAGAGTAGTCAATTTGGTAATGCTGTGCAAAAAAAAGAAAACAAAAATGAAATAAAAAGAAAAGCGTAGCTGGGAATGTATTCATGATATACAATAATTTCATTGTCCTTGTTGCATGGTGCCTAATCCCAGCCCATTCAGCGCAGCACTTAAGATTCTTGGCATACTCCCATACTCATTGCTACTCATGAACTTAATCTTTTTTTTTTCCTCTTCTCAGAATCGGTCAAGTGTGTGGCTTAGCCAGATCAAATGAAAGCAAACTAGCTCGCTGCAGAATGGCATTCCAAAAGCACAGAAAGTCAGGAGAGCGAGCCTCCAAGGTTGTGTTATATAAGAGCAGAACGAGCCGCTCGGTGTCTGTCTGAGAATCTGTTGGCTCTATTGAATGATATAACAGAGGGCTTAAATATCCCCGGTGTGCCGTTTGTTTGTCCCGTTTCGCAGTGCAGTCTGAACAGACTTGACTCTGGGCTCGTCGTGTTTCATATAAATAAATCAGTTTTATTGTAGCATATAAAATTAAATCATTTTACAATTTATTCCAGTATGACACATAATATCCAAATAAAGTAGCTACATTATTTTTTTTGATAAATAATATTAATAACAATAATAATAAAAAAAAACATTCATTCATCCTTTGACATGTTTCGCTTTGTCTTTTTTTCTTTCTTTTTTCTCATGAAGGGAGGTCAATAGCTGCCACAAAACATGAACAATAATGCCCACGTCAGGAAGGAATGAAACCGCGCACCTGTTAAACAAGTCGAGAGGTTACATTTCATCGTCTGGTGTCTTTTTTTTTTCTTTCTCTAAAAAAAAAAAAAAAAACAAAGATACAACATGATAATGCTAATTGAAGTTGCGCATGTGCATATCTACATATACACACACAAGTCTACAGTCTGGGTCATGTCTGGTGTACGGGATCAAAATATACACAGTGAATCGATATCAGCGACTAAGATTAATGTACAAATATTAATTACATCTTGCTCCTTAACGAAGCTACTTCAAATGCTCCAATTAATACGAAGCAGTTCATATTAGGCATGCTGAGTCACAGCAAACAGTGCACTTCATTAAGTCCTCATGATGTAAGCCAACAATTCCTTGGGAATCTCGTTACAACAAGAAGCTGGTAGTTGATTGGTGGTCTATTTACACCCCTGCTTTCATCTAGACTGCCATTGGCTGCCAATGATGCTGCTGCTTCTGCTGCTGCTGCTGATCTCTTTCTCTCGCTGAGGGGTTTGGCTGCTCCTCACCAATCAGTCTCTGAACTTGTGGATGTCGTTGGAGAGGCGGTAGAAGGGATAGGAGGCTTCGTTGGCATGGGGACAGTTGTAGGTGCACTTGCAGGACTCGATCATCATGATGTTCTTGTAGAAGGTCTCGCCGTCCTCACAGCGGAACTTGACGCGGATGGTTCTGGTGTCGTGGGGGCTGCAGCAGCGGCTGTCCATGCAGGTTCCGCAGTACCTAGGTCTGTACTTCTTCAGGCTGGAGCAGCCGGCGTAGGTGAACTTCACCGGCTGGCTCGATCTCTTAGTTCTGCTGCACTTCTTTCCCTTCTGCAAGAAGAATGGGCACAAGAGCGACAATTGTCAGTTGTGCACCGAGACCCAGCTGTAGCATACCTTCAGCATCATGTGTGCTTCCATTGGATTGGTTCAGCTAGCTGGCTCAAGCTTACCTTCAGACTGGAGTAAGGTGACTGGGTGCATGGCCGCACTTCACAGATTCTCGACTCTCTGACCAGCTTGCATTCACTGTTGTTGTTGGTGACTCGGGTGGAGATGCCAGTTCCACAGCTCTTGGAGCACTGGGACCAGGGTGTGGTTTGAACGATGCACTTCTGGCTCTCGAACATGTGGTGGACTTCCGGCTGTGGTCTGTATGCTATGATTAAAAAGAAGCAATGAAAACATTAGTGAATTTGAATGCAGTTTATTTTACCATCTCACTTGAACCCAGAAGAAAAACCTTCAGAATTAAAGACTGCTTTCTTACCTGGTAGGGACTTCAGCCCTCCCTTGACAATTGAAATGAGCTCATTCCTGTTGGTGAGATCATCTTCCAAATCCTTCATCACTGAGTCTTTGCCAAAGATCTTCTCTAGGATGTCTGTCTCCTTGCTGTCATCACACACCCACTCTTCACAGCACTGGCCTGCTACCTTGACCAGCCTGGGGTTGGCACAGCCCAAGTTGGGAAGAGAGAGCTCCTGCGGGCACAGCGGTACGCATCCCACTGCCCCATCAATGCATGTGCACTGGTGTTTGCAGTTGGGCTGGAAGCTCTCTCCATTCTGGTAGATCCTGCTGTTGTACTCACATGGTCTGCCCTCTGACTTGGCTGCAGCAAGCAGGGAGAAAAAGGAAAAAAACAGAGGGAGAGGAATGTTATTCTTTCCTGCTTTGCTCAAAGAAGTCTGCTGAAGACATCACATGGCTGCCAGATAAGGATCAGTTAAACTGTGAAATTCTTCAGGCTGCCTGTGAGGAGTCTTTTTCCCTCCACAGTGGGCTGCCTGTGCTTTGAGGTTCAGACTAGTTTCCTCCTAGCTGCATTCCATAGTGTTGAAATCACATAGGTTCCCATATTCTTGAATAATAATCCCTCTTATTAAAAAAAAAAAAGTCTTCAGGCTAAGTCATGAGGCATGCACATCTGGAGCAGGATGATCTTTATACATACCTCGGCAGATGCCACGAGTAGTAGCAGCAGCAAAACTGGCCCCAAAGTTACACTCCAGTCCTTTAGTGTGGTCACAGGGCTCGGTCAGACTACAGTCCTCGTTCAGCTGCCTGGCGCAAACTTTGCAGCAGCCGCAGCCATCCAGGACAACACTCACGCCGGGTGCGCACTGGGGCATCTCCCGAGGGCAATCACACACGGAGGGGCAGGAGGTGGAGGAATAGGAGGAGGAGAGGACCTGTATAACCAAAAAAGAAAAGAAAAACACAAAACATCTTTTATAAACGTTTAAAATCAAGCGACATAGAATGGCTTATAACAAGATAAACTTAGTCTCAAAAGAGCAGCTTCTCCTCTCTCTAACTAAATGTAGGAAATTAAAACTGCAAAACGTTTCTCTTTATATTTCAGTGAAGAGTGAGAGAGAGAGCGAGACTCACCAGGTTAAAGCTTCCGAGGAAGGCAACGACAACAGTAAGCACCAGCATCTTGGATAAATTTCTTGTGCGCGTTCAAAAGGAATCCTGCTCTCGGTGTAAGGAAAAGTCTGTCTTCGGAGGAGTCCTTAAGTATTCCCTCTCTTAGCCGTTTGTCTCTCTTAATGTCTTTGCTGGTAGTCTCTATCGTCAGAGGCTCCTTTAGAGTAGAAGAAGCTCTCAGTGAAGCGCTTGCAGTCTGCTGAGGTCCGGCCACCTCCGTACTTTTATACTATAGTGAGAAGCTGACGTCGTCGCTGGCCTGCCTGCTGAACTGTTCCCAAACTATGCCAGGAATGTTTCTCGGCGCATTTTCCATCCAAGACCTAAGCTCCACCCTGTCTAAACCTTTCTCTGTTTTTTTCTCTCTCTCTCTTTCCCAAATGGATTTTTCCCCCCTGGATCCCATCTGAACACACTTTTCCGTCTCACATTTTTCCCTTCTTGTTTATCCCCCCTTTCATTTTCTTCCTCTGCTCGCCCCTCACGTCTATCACATCAGCTTCATTTGAGGGTTTTTTTCTGAAGTGGTGAACTTGAGATGCTTTATTGTCACGTGTGTGTGTGTGTGTGTGTGTGTGTGTGTGTGTGTGTGTGTGTGTGTGTGTGTCAGCCGTTGAATTTTAGAGTCACTTGTCTTCATATAAGAATGCCATGCCGCAGAATATCCCCAAAATAGCATCCCAAGACTTAAAGATCAGATCAGAAGTTTGAACAAAACTTTATTATGGATTAATTTAAGTGTCAGTTATGCAGTTGAACATGTTCGACTGTTGCTGATTACTGTGTCAGGCATGCTTTTGCCTACACAGTAATTAGGCGCAGATCAGCTGATTAAATACACTTTTACAAGACGATGAACACGTTTAAAATAACCGTACGAGCTTTTCTCTTAAAGGTGTAGGCAGAAATACGTTGAACAGTCTATTTCTGGCTCTCCGGTGCCTTTATTCAGGGGAGCTAAGCATTACCAGATGCGCACCAGAGCTCAGACGTAACAATATTGCCATATTTGGTATGGCAGTAGCTTGCATTATTAACATATTTCTCTCCCCCTTGGCCAGCATTCCTGACAGCATAAAGGCTTGTTAAATATGTTCTTCATGCAGGGAAATTCCTTTGCCTTTCATCCTTTGAAGCAGTTTTGCCCCCCTTACACACTCACACAATGTGTCCATCACGTTTCGTGGGGGGAAGAAAGAAAGTGGGTCCCGCTGTAGGTGAAGTGATCCAATTTTCCGCAAGAGATGCGGTGATGTTAGTGGTGTTTGGTGGGGGGAGACAAACACTTGGGTCTTTGTCTTAGTTTTTAACAACACGAGTCTCAATAAGTCTCTTCCACCTGAGTTTTGAAATGATTCCGAGTTATAATAGCTTTGACCAGATGGCAGCGAAATGCGTAAAGACGAGATATAAACCGTTGTTATTGTCACGACGGGATGGCAGATTCCAAACAGGATTTCTTTTTTCTTTTCTTTTTTGCATGAGGGCAAAGAGTTTGTTTGTGTTTGTAAGGATCGGACATTTCACTTCTCCCCTCTTCCCTGTAGCCTTATGTGTAGACTTTACATAACGGTACAGTGAGACAGCAGCACTGAGCAAGACGGCTGAAGAGCCTCTCCGGTGAGTTTGGACTTCCTTTGTTTTTTTGTTCCGTTTTGATTTTCAGTTTACTCTTTTGAGCCTAACATTGGTGGCTAGCCTCAGAATAAAATCCCCTTTATATGATAATAGAACATAGCAGATACATTTCTTCTAAAATAAATAAATAAAATAAACCAGCCACAAAAATAAATAACCCTTGGTAATGCGTCTTCTTCTTTGTTTTCTCGCAAGAGACACTTTTTAAAAGATCTTTTAATAGCCTATAGGTTTCCCCACGTGGACTGATTGTCGTGGTTGTTATTTTTTTGGCCATATTTTTATAATTCCAATTCAAGACACTAGATGGTGATGTGTAAGGAATAACTGGTGAATGACCATTTGTTTTATTATTATAATTTAAAGACTGACCAGAATCCAAACGTCAAACCATCTTTAAATAGAGGAGGACATATTCATGTGATAACAGTCCTTGTCCGTGAAGCCTCTTACTCACGTCTGTGTGAGTATTCAGACTGGAGATGGACGTGTGGGTGCAGCCTTTTTGGATAGGGGGTGTGTCTTTGTGAGCACATGTGTAGTGTTCCTGTGTGCATTGCAACGCTGTATTATGAAAATGGGTCTCTATTTTTGTGGCAGTTATACAATTTTTTAAAGGGAGATTTCTATGGTGGCCCTGACAGAACGCACTGAAAATTTAGAAAACAGCTACAAAAGCACGGAAAAACACAACGGAAGTTAAATAAAGTACAATACAAATAGAAAAAAACAACACAGAATTTGAATGAAACACAACGGAAGTTGAATAAAGTACAATAGAAATAGAAAAACAACACAGTAGAATTTGAATGAAACACAACGGAAGTTGAATAAAGTACAATACAAATAGAAAAAAAACACAGTAGAATTTGAATGAAACACAACGGAAGTTGAATAAAGTACAATACAAATAGAAAAAAACAACACAGTAGAATTTGAATGAAACACAACGGAAGTTGAATAAAGTACAATACAAATAGAAAAAAAACACAGAATTTGAATGAAACACAACGGAAGTTAAATAAAGTACAATACAAATAGAAAAAAACAACACAGAATTTGAATGAAACACAACGGAAGTTGAATAAAGTACAATAGAAATAGAAAAAAACAACACAGTAGAATTTGAATGAAACACAACGGAGGTTGAATAAAGTACAATAGAAATAGAAAAAACAGTAGAATTTGAATGAAACACAACGGAAGTTAAATAAAGTACAATACAAATAGAAAAAAACAACACAGAATTTGAATGAAACACAACGGAAGTTGAATAAAGTACAATACAAATAGAAAAAAAACACAGAATTTGAATGAAACACAACGGAAGTTAAATAAAGTACAATACAAATAGAAAAAAACAACACAGAATTTGAATGAAACACAACGGAAGTTGAATAAAGTACAATAGAAATAGAAAAAAACAACACAGTAGAATTTGAATGAAACACAACGGAGGTTGAATAAAGTACAATAGAAATAGAAAAAACAGTAGAATTTGAATGAAACACAACGGAAGTTAAATAAAGTACAATACAAATAGAAAAAAACAACACAGAATTTGAATGAAACACAACGGAAGTTGAATAAAGTACAATACAAATAGAAAAAAACAACACAGTAGAATTTGAATGAAACACAACGGAAGTTGAATAAAGTACAATACAAATAGAAAAAAAACACAGTAGAATTTGAATGAAACACAACGGAAGTTAAATAAAGTACAATACAAATAGAAAAAAACAACACAGAATTTGAATGAAACACAACGGAAGTTGAATAAAGTACAATACAAATAGAAAACAACAACACAGTAGAATTTGAATGAAACACAACGGAAGTTGAATAAAGTACAATACAAATAGAAAAAAAACACAGTAGAATTTGAATGAAACACAACGGAAGTTAAATAAAGTACAATACAAATAGAAAAAAACAACACAGCAGAATTTGAATGAAACACAACGGAAGTTGAATAAAGTACAATAGAAATAGAAAAAAACAACACAGTAGAATTTGAATGAAACACAACGGAGGTTGAATAAACAAATGGTAATACAAAGAAATGCTGCAAAAAGCGCACAAAACGCAACAGAATTCAAATAAAACACAATAGAAATAGAAAAAAACACAAGTGAAGTTTAGGAAAACAATAGAAATACAATGAAAAATGCTGCAAAAGCTCAGAAAAAACTCAAAAAACAATCTAAGTGATTTTGGGGAGATAATTTGATGGACCAGCTGCAGAAGTGACAAGCAAACAGTAGGTAGCTAACATCAAACATGCACAATATTATATTGTGTGAGTTGTGTGATTAAAACACGTTACAAATCCAATAAGTCTTGAAGCGTTTTAAGGGGCAAACCTTTGCATGTTTTCCTTTCTTGTTATTCCCAAAGCTGTTTGGTCACGTTGTCTCCACTAAAACATTTCACTTGTACTTTTTTGTGAATTTGTTTATTTTTCTCCTTCTGTTGTGTTTTAGTCAACTCCTGTTGTATTTTTTCTGTTTTCATTGTATTTTGTATGCTTTTGTGGTCGTTTTCTTTTTAAATTTCCTGATGTTTTCTTAAGTTGCAGTGCATTTGACCTCTCAGGACAACCGTAGATATCCCACACTGAGACCCTCTAACACACGTCCAGCATGGTTAGGCCGGATAAAGACACAGTTTATAGTGTGTTAAGCAGGCTTGTTGAGGAAAGTTGATTTTTTTTTTTGAAGCTTAATCGTGCATTTAATTCCACAAATGTATGTAAAAATAAACACTGAAGTGGGAGAACACTCATTTAATGGTCATTTATATTATTGCTTTGTTTGATTGTCCACTGCTCAGTTGTCCTTCAGTGTTGTAATGGTTTTATGCCTACCTCTGTGTGTGTATGACAGCATGTTTGCATCCGTCCCAGTGTTACAATGATGGGAAGTAGTGTTTTCATTTTACGTCAGTGGAGAATAACACGCAGCAATATTCATTCCATTATTCCCCATTCATTTTAGGAAACATTCCAAAAGCTGGATGTGCGTCTTTTGTTGTGATTGCCCTGGCCAAATAGTTTCCACTAAAGCCATCGGAGAGCCCCCCACGCAAACAGCACACATCACGGTCCTTTGACCTTCGTGACGATGAGGGACTCGCTCTCCTTCTTGACAGAATCGATGATTGGATTGTTGTCACTGCTCTGCATCTGAGCGACTTCAAAGCCTCTGGCTGGGAAGTCTAAGCAGTTTCAACGTTGACCAATGCTTGAGAGATTCCAAGGCTCACTGTGATGGAAGCCCATTGTCAGAACCCATCAGGACTGCATGACCTTCAGGAAGTCTAGACGGGTGGCAGCCCTCAGCTTCCTTATTTATGTTTAAGACACGGATGGACCAGGATCTACATGTTTAAACAACAGATTCCATTGTAGTATAGCCAAGATAGATGTCATAACTAGCATGCAGTTTGTACTAGCAACACTTCCTTCTTCTGTCAGCTCACGGAGAAGCAGGAAATTTGATGAGTTACAGCTTGTTCGCATATGAATGGCTGCTTAGATCAAGCAAGCAATTAAAACGCAGAGTCCAGTTCTGAAGAAATATAAATCTGACAAGTTCACAAGAAGACAAACACATGAGATCACACTTTCACACGAATTTCTGATGTAACTTTGTGATACCAGACTTCCTGATTCATTAAGAAGGAAATCAGCTTAGTGAAGGTTGACCTCAAGTGCTTAACTGTTATATCATTGTTATATTGGCACAGACAGTGTTCACTACGGTGTTGTTCAAGGATATTTTTCGAAAGATAATTTCATTTTGGGTCTGATGATAATTTGGATTGTGCTTTCCTTTTTTGTTGTTTGCTTACTAGTGCTCTGAAATATGTTCTGATTCTGTAATCTGCTGTAGTTTCACATTGCACAAAGATGTAGTAAACCGAGGGTGCTAATTATCACGTAGTTGCCCATAACAGGTCATTTCCTTTGCACATCCAAATGCATTTCTGTGTTTGGTAAAAGATGGGAGGAATCTTTCGTCTTTCGCATTCTTGTTTTTTTAGTCATCAGCGACGCATCAGTTTTGCGTGAAAACACACATTTTTCCCCAGTGGCTATTTTTGAATACTTACAGTAACTCCAGCTTTGCTTTCCTCCCGTTGTTGTATACTCGTACTTTGCTTCCTGTTGAAATGTTATTTACTGCGTGAACCAGCAAAGCCAGAGAACATGCTAATCTTGAAATATAGTCGGACCATTTCCACAGCAGTCCTAAGAACCTTCTGGCTCTGTCAGCAAATGACAAAAGAGGAACCTCCTGTTTGTCCAAAAAATGTACTTTGGAGCTCTGATAACATGGAAACATGTCTTCCATTTCATCTTAAATTAATTATAGCTAAGACAAGTTCAAGGTAAAAAATTATCTTTGATACTTGGCTCCATTAACATTTCTCTGAGGTTTAGTGCATTCCAGGAGTTGTTGCGCGATGAGGAGATTAAATGTACCGGTGTGTCTGATTTTGCTCAACCTGCCTGCTCTGATTGTAATGAACATGACGGATAATGTTAACAGATTCCGTGCAAACAGACAAAGTGTCCGGGTCTTTTCCTACACCGGTGTAGAAGTTATCGCTAAATTTATTGGGAACAATGTTTGGCTGTGAACTAATACACATTTGGTGTAATAGCAATTACTTATACCTGAAGGATTATCTATCTATCTCAAGGCCAATTCCCTGAATACGCTGATTGCGCTCAACTGTGGGTGTAAGTGCCTGTATATGGTCGATTAACTATAGGAAATGATGATGATAAATGTTACTGCATCCTCTTCTTTCAGTGAAACTTGGCTTGTTGATGCTGTTTAAAAGGTTTCATTCACAGGAAACTCGTATAGCTGCTATGTAGAATAGAATATCCATTGCTGTTCTTCTAGAATGATCAATTTTAATGTATGAAATTTATCCTATTACTTTATTTTTCAGCGTAATTAGGCACAGAGAGTGAAACATCCTTCGATCACCTGTGTAATCATGCATGTCTGTGTCACTTCAGACATCTACAATCTTATGATGAGTTCAATCATAACTGCTTCCGCAGCCCGCTGTGCCGCTTCAGATCCGTGTCTGCTTTCACCATTTTGATTATATAGCTGCACATTGTACCAGCCAGGTGTGCCTGAAGTATGAGGGCTTTCCTTCGTCTAAAGTAAGCCAAATTCCTCAGCTTGGAGAGAGAAAAAAGAGGCTTTCTTTTGTGCCACGTCCATCTGCGATCAGGAATGATGGGGAAGGGGAAAAAAAGAAGTCTGAGTGGGGGCAGGTGTTAAAGCTGGGCAAGGGTGGTGGTGGTTGGTGATCCTGGCTGGGGTGGGGAAAAAAAGAAGAAGGAATGCGGGGCTTCTGGAATGTACTGGAATGTTTAGAGCAGTCGAGGATAATTGAGTGAATCTGGAACAAGAAAAGACAAACCCAGGTCCCGCAGTGGAAGAATGTGCTTCTGGGACGTCTGAAGAAACATTCCATCCATTCAGACAGCTTCACCAGGCCCAGAACCTTCCTTAGATGGCACCGTAGGGAATACAACCCCACCAGCCCACCTCCACCCATGCACCATTCCTTCTATACATACATATTTAACAGTGAGCTTCCTTTCAAATCCTTCTTTCCCTACATATCATACAACAAACTTCTCTTTTTATATATTTATAGTCTTTCCCTTTGAGTTATGTGTGCAGTATTTGTTTCAAGTCTGCCAAGATGAAAGCAGATACACGTCTCAAGAATGAAGGTGTGCACGTTTCCTTCATTTCGAAATGTATTTTGACCCAAATTGGAATGGTGTGGGAATCAAATAGATATCTGCTACTCATCTGTCTTTATGTTCCCAGTTTTATCAAGATCCACAGCTATCCTTTTGTAGTGAAGGTCTTTTGTGAAATGTATTTCTCAGGGATACAGTTATTTTTTCATTACCAAACTTAGTGTTGCGGTCAAGGAGATTCCTTACTTTGTTGGCAGCTCTTCTTCTGGCATTACACTGTGGAGCTGTTTCACCTAAAATGTGAAGATGCGGGAATGCTTATTATCAATCTGTCAATGCAATCTCATCAGTGTTGTAAAGACGCTTGTTTTTCTTCATTTGAGGCATGATGATCAACTATTTATTGCTTTTTTATTGATGACAAGTAAAGTCAAGTAAAGTTTTTTGCTTTTAATATTTCTTCCTACATTTAAATTCCAAATTAAATTCTAAATGCTCTTTTTCAGTGCAACTAACCTTCACTTTATGCTTGTTCCTTTGATAAGCACCGCCAAGAGGAGTCATAAAGTAGTTACTGCAGGTTTAATATAAATATCGATTTACCACAATGAGGATCATAATCAGAGGAAATAACACCACATACAGTGGTGAACAATGACAGCATTTCCATAATTCAGTAGTTCCTAGAACCAATTTTTACGGTATTAACTTGGAGTAATCATTTTCTGCGTCTCACGTCACTGTTACACTGTTTCTTCTATGCATTGAGGTTTATGTTTATGGACAACTCTCTCAAGGTCCTGCCAGTCAGGTTGATGTTTGAACTAGAGATGGCACGATACCACTTTTTTATGTCCGATACCGATACCGATATCATAAATTTGGATATCTGCCGATACCGATATGAATCCGATATAGTGTGTTTTTTAATCAATAAAACTGTTTTTTTAATATCTTGCTGCTTTTTGTATAAGTTCATACTCAAGTTAAAAAACAACAACAACACTAAAGCTATTCTGTTATACCTGTATGTAAAAAAACAAACAAAAAAAAAACAAAAAAAAAAACACTGCACCCAAAATATTTCATAGATCAGCAACACTGATCAATCTAATAAAGTTAAACCTACTCCATCCTCCCTATTCTGGTATTTTAAAGAGTACTTAGCAGAAATATTAAGCAACCTAACTAATAGGGTTGCAAACTCCCAGCAAAAGAAAATAGGGAACCAGCCTCTTCCTCATGATGCTTAATCAATGTAATCAACTTTAATTTGATGCAGGGTGAAAAAAAATTCACAGAAATAAATTATTTTTCAAGAATAATTAAATAGATTCAACATCTTTCTTCAACAGAATTGCAGAATTCACAGATGGTACTTTCCCAAAGGAAAAAGTACTACAGCTTACTAGGGTATATTAGACTTAACAGTTACTATATACAATAATGGACTTCTATACATTTTACATCAGATTAAAACTTTGGGTGTAAGATTCAGATAATTATTAAATAATTAAAAGCTAGATATTTAAAATGAGAATAAGAAAGAAAAGTATGTCTTTGTGCCCCCTTTTCCCTGTTAATGCCCTATCGGCCCCCCTGGCTAAACTTTGCTAGATCCGCCCCTGCACAGTTACCAGCCGTCAGCTGCATAGAAAAGGATCCTGGTGTAGAAAGTAATATTAAATAAATTCTAACAACAGCTTATCAAGCTTAATAGTGCTGCTGTTTTTCAGCCGCTGGTTTCCTCTTTCTGGTGCAAAGTGGGCCAAAAACAAAGAAGAGAGACGGACTCGCGACAGAAAAGCCGATCAGCTGATCATTGATCAGTTTCACGATTGAAGTAGCAGCAGGAGAGAGAGAGAGAAGAGGCAGTTGCTCTATATATCGGTTGTTAAGCTTAACGCGGGAATGCTTTACAAACATTCAGAGATGAACTTACACACTTGCTTTACTTCTCTCTGACATAACTTCCTCAGAGATGAAATGTTTGCTAGCAGGCTACAAATACACACAGGCGCTCTATCACGTGACCACACTGCTCCGACGTGCTACGGTTATGAGCCGAGTTACGCGGTGTCGCAAGTTTTGTGAGGTGCTTTTTTTGATATTTAATGGATCGGATTACATTTCTTATTTCTCTCCGATATCCGATCCAGTAATTTAGGTCAGTATCAGACCGATACCGATACGTAATATCGGATCGGTCCATCTCTAGTTTGAACACTGTAAAACCTCTATTCTTTTGTTTTTCATTCTGTTTTAGATTTGCTGCTGTTCTTGGGATCATTATCCTTTGAATGACCCAATTTCAGGCAAACTTTAGCTGTCACGTAGATGGCCTCACATTTGACTCTAGAATACTTTGTTATACAGAGGAGCTCATAGCCACCTTGGTGATTGCAAGGTGTCCAGGTCCAAATGAGCCATTCCTGTACTATAATGAACTTTAACATTTCACATGCTGACTGAGTCTGAGACGTGACTGTTGGATTTAGTTTAGTTTTTTGTTTTCAGTTTCTCTGACCGTTGCGCTGTCTGACCTTGAAGTGAATTTTCCAGGATACCCACTTCCGAGAAAATTGCGGCATTGGCTTGAATGCTCCAAGCTAGCAAGCAGCCAGAACGTCTGCTTTTGTAGAGGCAGTCACCTCTGCTGATGGTCAACAAATCAAGTGCGAATCAAGTTTGATTACCCTCATAATTACCCTGGAAGTATGGGACATAGTTTTTCACAGGACTGCATCCTGTGAAATGTCCCCCCACATAACTGTAATGTGTTATTAACAGGAACACCAACAAGCTAAAATGGTCTAAGTCAGGGGTGGGCAACTCCAGGCCTCGAGGGCCGGTGTCCCTGCAGGTTTTAGATGTCCTTGAACCAACACAGCTGATTTAAATGGCTAAATTAGCTCCTCAACATGTCCTGAAGTTCTCCAGAGGCCTGGTAACGAACTAATCATGTGATTCAGGTGTGTTGACCCAAGGTGAGATCTAAAACCTGCAGGACACCAGCCCTCGGGGCCTGGAATTGCCCACCCCTGGTCTAAGTATTCCATTTATTAATTTTATTATTTATTTATATTTTTATATTTCTATGGATGATGCACTGATCGCAGACCACTTAATTTCGTTGTACCTGCGACAATGACAGTAAAGACATTCTGATTCTAATTGACCAACAGTCCACAGCATTATTTACAACCACATACGAAGGGAAATGTATGTCCTTCTATAACTGAAAAGCTACATCCGGGTAGTGTTTTGCATTTTCCTTGGCAAAAAAAATCTAACAAACCCTTTTTGTTTTGTTTTCTGATTTGTCCCTACAGAGATATGGAAACTGTATTTGTTTTTCCTTGTTAATGATTTGAATAGACTGTTAACTCGGGTTTTACTATCAGGTTTTGCTCTGTTGATCCAGTGGATAATTGATTGAGCCATAGGCTCATGGGGTCCTGTCACTCGCTGGGCTGAGCGCCTGGCTGAGGGCTGACAGACTCAGGCTACACGTGATGGTCGGTGCGCGTCACCGAAGCGCTGTCGCTCGCCTGGAGACTGGAGCAGGGCTGACTGACACTGTGTGCAGCAGGCTACTGTAAATAAAGAATAAAAGCCCAACTAACTAACAGGGAACAAATAAGCAAGCTAGGAATTATCGAGTCAGCTGACTCTAGTATTTTTCTCTGTCATTCATTCGCCGAGTTGTCTCTCAGGGTGTTTTTTTTCTCCAGATTTGAACGTGCCAAGTAAAGGGAACGCAAAACATGGCTGGTTTGATGGCAGGTTTCGGTCATTACACCCACGCCGTCGTCCGGGGAATCCCTGAGTCCCTGGCCAAAGAAGCGCTCCGGAGCAGCCAGATGGAGGTGGACCTGGCCAAGGCGGTGAAGGAGCAAGAGGCATACGTCGAGGTCCTGAGGACGAGGCTCGGGCTGGAGGTGGTCGAGCTCCCCGCGGACGAGTCGCTCCCGGACTGCGTGTTCGTGGAGGACGCGGCCGTGGTGTGCGGTGACACGGCGCTCATCACCAGACCCGGGGCTGAGAGCAGGAGAGGAGAGGTAGGGCAGTGTCAGCATGATTCAGTACGACGAAAATAAAGTTTGATGTGAAAGTGGAAAGGAAGGCGTCCTCCCGCCTCCTTTGTCCGCTGTGCTCACTTGGCATGCAATTAAGCTGCAGGAATAAGGAGCTGGATGCACTGGCATCAAGATATACAAGTGGGTGATGAGGGTCACAGCACGTAGGTGGGTTATAAACATATATTTTTACCAGTTAATAACATCAACGGAAACGTAAGCATGAGTCAGTTTCTAATGAACTTAAATAAAATCGGATGTGTAGTATTTAATTCATCCTTAAACAAGCTTGGATTCAGATTTTGAATTTTACAGCCTGGAAAAGAGCTGCACTATTCAAAGCTATACGTGAAACCAGCTGTATGTATACTAGCCAACACATATTAACCCAGTGCACTGTGCACCAGCCTTTAAACAGGAATTATGCTCATTACTTATATGAGGCAACGCTCATATTAAAGACAATGCTGCTTTTGTTTTTAACATAGCACACTACAAAAACTATAAAAAAAGTGACAGTTTAAAAAGAACTGAGATGCTGAATGTTCATGCACTTTTAGTATGTATTGCCAACTTTAACATCATATTGTTTCTATGGTGTGGAGAGCATTAATGTCAGAGCATCCTAGAAGCCAAGTAGCTCAGATTCTGGCTGATTAGGAGTCTGATGAGACGTCAAGAGGAAGAGCAAGGGGGAGGTGAAGTTTAGGACTCCACAGAAATGAATCAATCAATCCATTTTTTCTGAAACAAGACAACAGTATGAGTGCACTTGGTTGCCTAGTGAGGCTGGCTGAAATGTAGGGTGTGTGTGTGTGTGTGTGTGTGTGTGTGTGTGTGAATGACAATGAGGGAAATGGTAGGATGGTTTCTGTGAAAGCCCCTGTCATTTCACATCAGAGTTACTTTGCTTGGCTCACTGGTGCTAATGGTCCCCGGCCTCACTGGCGGCGGGGATATTGATTGAAAAGCTCGGCGCTGCTACCTTCAACCACCACATTTCATTTATGTTGAGCGCACTGGCCATTATATTTGCGTGAACATGTTCCAAAGCCATCAGCGCACTTCCACTGTGATCCTTTATAACCTTTAAATGTGATTTTTTTTTTTTTTTTTTTTTTTTTTTTTTTCTAGATTTCATACACAAAATTGCAGCGTTTTGGTGTTCAGCCTGTGTTCAGCTCATGGGAAAGTTTCATTAATTTAAAAAAAAGCAAAAAATTTTGGAAACTTCTGAGATATAAGAACATAAATGTTTGCAAAACAGCCATAGATGGATTCTAATGAGTAAATGACTCCTGTCTTGGGTGGAATTATAAATGACTTGGCTGAACTGGATACTTATATTCGTAATGAGATATAATTTTCAGCGCAAATGACACATCATTATGATTGTGCGAGTTAAAGCCCCGTGGGCCGTAGGATACGCTGTGAAAAATCAACAAATGGCTTTCCACACTAAAGGGAGCAGAAAAGCTTTTGTTCAACAGTTAATGTTATGTGGCAGCTTGGCAGTGAGTGATAAGGGAATGTTTCTGCTTGTTTATGTGTGCGTGCAGAGATGAGAGGCTTTTCTATGTAATGTCATTTTGGGACTTTATATATACATGGAGCTGAACAACCGTTCCCAGTGTAATGCTCTGTTTTTAACACAGCTATAGGGTTTTAAAAAATGGACAAAATGCTCTGCTTCTTGTATCTCCTGCACACGTATCACCAAAACATGTGTCATCAGCTTTTTTTCCTGCCTTTCATTCAAACACAGTCCGGTTTTATTTCTCTTATCAAAGTCAATGCTTACAGAGCTCGACTACAACATATTCATGTCTCTCCTTTCCAATTATTGCTGATAATTTGCTTAGACGAGACAAGGGTTTATTGATTTTTACTTATTGAAGATGTATGAAGGAAGGCTCAGTGCAGGTTTCAGGAAAAGCCTCGTCGCCGCTCGCGATTAAGAAAGTAAGCGAGTTTCTATCATTGATTCTTTTGAAATAATCAATCAATCAATCAAAACTTTATTCGCCACATGCAGGTTGCCCTGCAGTGAAATGGGACCCCCCCCCCCCCGACCTTACACACACAACACAGACATTACATGGGAATACAAGTCGGGGATCGGTAGCGTTACAGAAAAACACTGAAATGTACACTACAATGGGAAAGTACAAGAGGAAAAAAAGAGACCTCTACTCATGCTGTGCTTCCATGGTAGGACAGCATGAGAACAGGAAACAAAAAAAAAAAAAAAAAATCAAAGAAACATGGAATTTGCTTTATCATTAACCAGGATAGCCGTGTTAATGATAAAACATGTCGAGGATTGTCGAGGGAAAGCAAAACTTTGTTCCGAATGTAAAGTGTGTTGATCAAGCGCTTTAGAGAGCTCGTGTGAAATGACACGAGGAAATTAATGTGGGAATTCAAAGGTGTCACTTGCTGTGTTGTTATTATTTTAGTCTTGGTTATTGGTTTCTGGTCCATTAGATCTGCATCAAGTTTCATTTGCTCATGTTATTGCAATCCTCTTGTCACTACATGGCAGATTAACAAGTTGGTTTGTGCTTTCTGACCTTTTTTCCTCTCTGTTTTTAAAAGAGGATACTTTTTTTCTGCATTTGATCAAATGCATTGTAGATTTTAAAATTGTTCAGCTCTGTAATTTCTCAAAGATTGCTAGAATCTTTTCCATTAGGCTTTTGCTTAAAAGCTTTGCTATGAGGAGAAATGTTTGTCTAAATTGATTGCATTATTGGGTACTACAGCCTGGAGCTCTGTATAAACCACTCCAACAAAGAGCCGAAGCTATTTTTCCCCTGAATGCCGAGCATTAGTATGAATGCTTAACTGACAGAATTCACTGAAAGAGGAGCTGTGGATTGTCATATGACCTTTAATTTCTTGCTTATTATGAACCCATGTATGCGTCATAATGAAAATGGCTCTGTTTTTTTGGCTTTAGTTACTCCGTGAGGAGCTGGGATGCCAAACAGTTTGCGTATAATGTCGAACATTTTCGAAAAACAGAGATGGAAAATATTTACTTAAGGTCCCCAAGAACACACGTCTGAAATACAGTTTTCAGCTTTGAATGTGTTTTGTTCCCAGAAAAGTAGTAATTATAAGATTTTGCTTTGACAGCTTGCGAGCTTCCCTTTTCAGATTGCAAACAGCCACCTTGTGCTGTGTTATTACGAGGCAAATGGGTTAGCTTTTTGAGGCCAGTGACAAACATGAGCAGAGCTTTGTATTAAGGATGACTTTCTCTTTGTGACAGATGTTTTTATCAGTTATTTTTTTGTATTTTTTTTGTCTGTTTCTGCTATTCATTGAGTCTTTTTTAACCATCATTCTTGTCGCTTCACCAGAGCTGTTGCATGTAAAGTCCCATGCCACCACGGCCCACTTGGCTCATGACTGGTGTTGACCGCTTGCGAGCTGAGGACTCACACAAAGTACTGACAGCACAGCAACAACAGGAAGTCTCACTGAGCTGTGCTCTGCATGCAAAGAATGAATAACAATAAATAAGGAAAAGGAAAATACCCCCGTGACCCGCTGACCACATTTCAGCCTATAATTTAATGACAAGTGAATCCAGCAGAAATGAGCGTACTGCAGATGTGCTGTGGATGAGCCTGCATGATTGTGTTGTTGCTCCTCTCTTCAGAAGCTCTGACGCAGGTTTTGAACTGCTGGCTTTCTCGTGCCAATCAAAACTCGCATGTTTTCGCTTGCGTAAATACTTTATTGATCCTGCTTTCAGCAGCAGCTCAGATTCATCTTTACATGGAGGACAGTTTTGCAAAGGATTTTTAAAGGGATTTTAAAGTACAAGCTTATTCAACTGAACTGAAGTTAACTTTTGGATAAAAAGGTCACAAGTTAGAAATATGTCTAGTTTGTCCCCCAAGTACAAGGTGTGATCAGTTCCATATTTGGGCTGGCTCACATTCCCCTATTTTTTTTTTTTTTTTTTTTTTTTTAAAAGAAACACAGACAACAAACAACAGAACTCATTTACAGCATAACAAAGTGTAAATAATCATGTGGGTTTAAACATTTTTGATTTTTATTTGGTTGATTGATGGCTGCTGGAGCAAAGTGTGGCTTTTTCTGCATTTTGGGACTAAAGGCCGGCATCCAGAAAGCAGAAACTGACTGCGTGAAGGGTGTGAGTCAAACCAGCCAGCCACTCAATGTGTGATAGAGTGAGTTTGTGTTTCTTATAGATAAGTAACGGTGATAATAAAATTAGGTCAAAGAGAAGTCAAAAGTGCAATAAAATCAGGTCAATGTGGAAATAAGAAAAGTTCTTTAACAGTTCAATAAAGAAATACCTGATGCAAAATGTTCCTCTTTGGGGGTTCTGTCTTGTGTATGCACATATGTGATTTCACTGAGGATACCAAAGAAAGTGTATATGTGTACCAACCTTTGTGCTGTGACTCAGACCGAACAGCAGCTGAAGAGTCAGTAGCTAGAAGCTGGAAGGAGAGGGACATGACGGCCTTTGTTTTTCTCTTAAACTTCCCATTCATGTTACAGACGTGCCCCCAGGGGGCAAACTGTCGATGAGGAGTTCTGCTGTAACGTCCTGAGTTGTCCAAGTGAGACGTTCCCGCTGGAATTGAGTAGCACACAGTGGACTGCTCTTTTAACTCTCTGGGGGAGATCCAGGACGCATCACGGACACAAAAGTACAAACATTAAAAATGAGACCCGAGGCTAAAAAAAGAAAAAGAAAAAAAGGCTCCCCAGATCAATATAATATAATATAAAAATGTTTCTATGATTTTTATGCTCGTTCTCATTATTGCCAGTTTTTTCTTTTACATTTATCCCAAACATGTTGGTCAGGGTATAAAAAAAAATGTCTTCATTTGACCCTTGCTGTAAGAAAACCACACTACCAAACAGAATCTTATCATTTAGTCTCCACTCTCACTGTGGCCACAGCCTCGCATTGGCCACTGAAACAGGCAGGTGTTGGACATGGCAGAACAAAATTAGTTTTCCTCCAGAGAATAACTGGGTTCATTCTCTGTGACAGAGTGCAGAGCAGAGTAATCACAGTCAACTTGCTGCTCTTCACATTCAGTCCAGGCACTTAAGTAGCCCGTTAGTGCACATTAGAAAAAATGGTTCCTTTGCCCTTGGTGATCTGCTGTCTGGCCGCAAAGATGCCAAAGTTGAACATGTGACATGGATTGTGTGTAAAAATGTTGTTTCAAGTCAAGATATGTTTTTTTTCCCCTATTGTTATTATTGTTTTGTTTTTTGTTTTTTTGTTTTTTTTTTTAGATTTAAATATTGCTTTTTGTCTGTTTTCAAGCTGGAGATGAAAGTGCAATTTCACGGCAGAACAGTTCTAAAATTACACTGTAACCTCTAATCTGCTCGAACCATAACCTCCGTTTCATCACTTCGCCTGCTGCCGAGCGAGCAGGTTGTTCAGACTTTCATAATTACGGCACAAGCACGGAAATGTGGCATTTCTGCCTGTGAGAACCCAAAGGTAGATAAAATTTGGGTTGTAACTTTTGCTCGAGAATTAGCCAGCCGTAACAGTGTTGCTTCAGCAGACTCGTGGTTTTCAAGTGTCTCACTCTGGGATTGCTTCCTCTCGTAGGGTGGATGGAGATGCTCTTCAATCCTTGGGAGTGACGCCTTGGTGGATAGAAGGTGTTTTCACAGTAGTGATTTCTGCTGAACTTTTAAACGGCGCCGTATAATTGTCGCCCCAGTAACTACAGACGGCTGACTTTTTTTTTCTGTATTCTTACCTGGAACATCAGGTTGTGCTGGCAGCCTCTGAGTCTGACAGCAAAGTCGAGTTTAATTGCCTAGAAAGAAAATCCCCTCTCTGATCCTCGACCCTCACTTTTTATGTTTTTGCTCAGGCAAAAAAAAAGACCTTAACTTGCAGCAGCTAAGCAGACAGGCGTGCGGGATTTAGTTTTATCAAGTAGAATTTAAATCTTCAGTGAGGTGATTACTGAACTCCTCCTCTGGCACTGATGTTTTAAGTGTAGCCCCTAAATATTTAGAGTGTGCTACTTGAGACCTACTGTAAGCGACTGCAAGTTGCCTGGAAAATAGCAATCATTTAAAAAGTGCTAAAAATCTGTCATAACTGAGTGTAAAAGACTTGGATGTCTCCAGGTGTGGAGACAGGATGGAAAATCCTGCTCCACAGACACAATATTTAGGTCATGTTTTTATAGACGTAATATTTAGGTTCAGTCCACGTAGTTTATGTTACCGCGTGGGCCCCCTTTTCCGGTCATGCTTCGTGTAGCTACCCCCCCAACCGAACACCAGACAGCACATGAGCCTTGTTTTGACTAGACGGCCTTTTGCAGATGCCGATTCCTCGCTGCCCTCCCCTGCTCTTATACGACTTCCCTAACAGAACCGAACTGGCTTCCTTTGCGGAGACTTAACATCCGAGTGCGAACGGCGGAGAAGGGCGAGACATCTGAAATCCGCCAGCAGCGTGTGGGACGGGGTCTACGCGCATTCCCCAACTGTCTGTAACATTCCTACCGCATTTAACTTGCCCTTCCTCTCGCTGTTTGCCTGTCTGATTTCCTCGTCTGGATCTTTCATTCGTAACATCTTGGTGCCGCTGCTTTCTCCCATCCTCATTCATTCTTGAGACCGTCAAAGCATTAGCTGTACAGTCTCGCTCACATAATTGCCTACATTTATATTAATGGACTAACTGTTGTGTTAAATCACCCACTTAGTAATGTAGCTTGTTCACCACTCAAAAACTATAAGTCTCCTTTTGACTGACTTGTATAGGATGTGTGGAAAGTGCTATAAATGTTTCCCTTGCTGACTTGAAATGAAAATACACACATTTTACTAGATAAAATAAGTTAATTTGTAAAGGTGGAGTAAATCAAATCAAACCACACTGAACGTTAAGTGATCCACCTCTTTAGTTTTCTGCATGGGTCAGCCAGCACGTGCCGGGGCTTTGCCTCTCATGTGGGTTGTGCAAAGACGGAAGTGGGTGAACAACTTAGACAACCCTCCCCAATAATCTTGGACCACGCCCACTTTTGGCCCCAGGTTCACCCACCGCAACCCCTCCAACTCAGCATCAGCGCGGCAGCCTGGGAGACAGATGTGGGAGACTCGTGAACAGGAACTCCTCTCAGCCTCGCAGGATGACCCGGTCACACTCGGCCGTCACCGTGGGTGTGCGAATGTCTGGTTTGGTATGTGAGACCAAGCAGTGGAAGACATAGGAAGTAGGAAGACGGCCTTGCTGAGGTCAGAAAGGGTGCAGAATAAGTAAAGAAAAAAGTTGTCCTTTTTTTCACTTGAAGTTTTGGTAATGTGAGAAAGGCCCATTTAGTTTAGAAAAAGTATGTGCTGTGTAGTTTTCTCCTTACTTTTTAACATTTTTCTACTTTTGTCTATTTCTGATTTCAGACTACAAATTCAGAGTAAAGTAATACTAAGTGGAGATTGATACATATTTTCAGTGGGCAAAGAATTTTTCATTCTAATTTAATAATTTAAATTTCCTTTAAATGGTAAATGGCCTGCATTTGTATAGCGCTTTTCTAGTCCATAGGACCCCAAAGCGCTTTACACTACATTCAGTCATTCATTTAAAAATGTCCTTGCCCTTGCAGTCTTAGCAATGTTTCTCTTGTGACTTGAAATATTTGCTTTAAGCTTTGAGCTGGAGCATTGCTGTTTTTACCACATCTAAAGGGAAGTTTCACTGACCTTTGATTCCAGGAGTGCCAATGAAAGTAAATATGTAAGCTCACAATCCCTCTTAGCACCTGTACTTCAAGACTTTACCATTTATAAATGGAGCAATGCTGGCTTTTGGGAATTTGTACTCTGAGGCATGTATTAATATTGAAAAAGTGTTAAAGTGATGTGAATTCACTGGCCATGTATTAGTTACACATTGCTAATATTGGGTTAGATGCCATTTTTGCTTTCTGAACTGTCTTAATTCATCAGTGCATCGATTACAAAGGTGCTGGAAACATTGAGATGATGTGACTCTCCTGTTCTACCACATCCCAAAGGTGCTCTGTCCAAGTCAGATATGGAGACTGTGGAGGCCATTTAGGTACACAGAACAATTTGGCATGTTCAAGAAAATGTCATGTCGAATTCTGACCCTGCTGTCCGAATGTCACCGAAGTCGAGACTCATGAGACCAGGCTATGTTTTTCCAGTCATCTATTGTCTCATTTTAGTGAGCCTGTGCAAGTTCTGTGTTCTCAGCTGATAGGGGTGACACCCAGTGTGATGTCCTGCTGCTGCAGCACACCTCCTTTAAGGTTTGACATGCTGTCCATTCAGAGATGCTCTGTGTACTTTGGTTGTAGTGGGTGGTTATTTGAGGTTCTCTTGTCTTCTTATCAGCTTGAAGCCGTCTGGCTATTTTCCTCTGATCTCTGGCATCAATGAGGCATTTTTAACCTGAGATCTGCTGTTCGCCAGATATTTTGTCCTTTTTATGGACCTTTCTTTGAGATGGTTGTGCAGGAAAATCCCAGCAGGTCAACAGTTTTTTGAAATACTTAGATGAGCCTGTCTGACACAACAACCATTCCACATTCAAAGTTACATAAATCCCCCTTCTTCCCCATTCTGACACTTAGTTTGAACTTCAGCGGGTCGTCTTGACCATGTCTAATTTTTTGAAACACAACAAGCATCTCTAATACTGAAAACTCCAGTAAGCATTTATCTTGGTATCCCGTAATAAACTAAAAGCTGCTGATGACAAAATGTTTGCCTCTGCCACATTTTGCTACAGTTAGTAAATCAAGCTGAAGTCAGAAGGCTAACTGAAATATATTAATGCTCATTTTATTATCTTTCTCTCTGCTTTCTCTCTCTCAACTTTTGACTTTTCACTCTCACACGTATCTTTTATTCTCAATCTTAAAAACAAAATACTCTGAGAGACACAAAGGGAATATCTCAAGCCTTCCAGGCTACAGCCATCGCTCTTGTCTGTCAGGCTATTTGCAGTTGTGTTTAAATGCCGAGTTTCCTCCGCTGTCACTAAACAACAACTTCATGCACTGGAGCTGACATTCAAAATGCAAAAGGTTAAAGGTCATCTTCACTGAAACACCACGATATTCTGCAAGAACATTTTTCTGGTCATTAACCTGTAAAACTAATAAAAAAGCATATGATGCTAAACTTTGTTGTTCTGCTATTAAAATCCTTCAAAGTCTTTTGCTTGGTGACGATGAGATGCTAGTTATAGTTTTGATATATTTATTTGAATTATTTTAGGACAACCGGAGATTTACTGACCCTAGTTTGCTTCCTTTCTTTTTTTTTTTTTTTTATGTGAAGACAAAAGTGATAAATTGAGGATGAATAGCCAGCAATAGTGGTGAAACAATTGTTTACTGCTCTCTATGTTAGCATGCTAATAAGCGTTAACACAGAGTGCTGCCCATCAGGCTGAATGGAGTCCACAGACTGCGTTTAACCAGATGAGAATGTTACAGACTGTCGGCCTGGAGTGGAAACACTTTGGAAAAACTTTGGAAAGCTCCCCCTTTCCCGCCTTCCTCTTTGGACACTATTTAAGTTTCTAAATTCAGATTTTCTCCTTCTTTGTTGCCTTAAAGGTGCAGGCTTCTCTCTTATATCTTCATATCGACTCTTTCCACTTTACCTCCAGGTAAACCTCTTTCCTTATGTAGAAAAATGGGGGTGTGGCTGTATGCACATAGTACGCAGATTGAGCCTATTGATTTAGAATAACTAACATGTGCATGTTGGTAAGAAGAAAATCTGCTGGTGCCCACATGCCTTAAACCTGATATGGCATGCAAACAGACTTTTGGGGCGTTTTTGACATACTTATTAATAAATGAGGGTCAATATGAGGATTGTGTTTCTATACTGAATTTTGTCACCACCACAAGTGTTCAGACAAATCTGTTCCATGTGTTTGAAGAAAAATTGGTGGATATTCACTGCTATAAAGATTTACTCCTTCAGGACCATGAAAGTTTGCAGTTTCGAGGCAATCCAACCCAAAGTGGTGGATAAGTCAACAGAGCGACGGAATAAAATAGTCCACAAAGCTAAGCAGCTAGCATGCTTAGAACGTATGGCTTATAGCTTCTCGGCTAAAGAACTTTCTGCTGTTGTCTCTTTATAATTGATCATTTGCTGAAGCTTTAACTGCTTTTATTTTTTCTGGATTTTAACATTCAGACAGATGACTGTGTTGATGAAAAGCGCGTTCAAAGCACCCCTAAAAGCTAAAAATGTGTCTCCACAGTGGGTTTACAGGTGTGACTCTGTCAAAATACTGCTCATATCCTGCATGTAATTATCACCAGGTGCTGACGTGATGCTGTTTTTTCCTCAGTTGGCAGTTTAAACCGACAGAACATTAAAGGAAGTCTGCATCAGACTACTAACTTAAATAGATTTTTTTTTTTTCCAATGAGCTCATACGAGCTGAAATAATGTAATTCTGCACACAATCAGTAAGTGTTGTAAAAGCAAGGTTCATTATAGTGTTGATAGGACATGGTCGAAACTGTTTTGCTTTTGGCGCTTGGTTTCTGTGCGAAACAGTGCCTCGCTCCTGGCAACCTGGAGCCACATCAATAGTGAAGTAAGTGATGAAACATTGAACGCAACCAATTATTTCATAATGGTAAAAACAAAAGTAAATGAGGCACAAGTTGAAGCTTAACTTCAAGGATTTTGTAACTAGTTTAATTTTTCCAAGTGCTACTGTAACTTTAGGCCTTCTGTGTCAATTTCACTGGAAGTACACACGGCACAAATGATTAACCCTTTTGTTTCACGTGCTTGTGGTCACATCAGAAGATTAAGAGTAACCAAGCCCTTGATGGCATCTTAAACTAGGTAAGCCTTTCACACTGTTGTTTTTTCTACTCTTTCTGAGCACTCAAAGCTTTATACAACTAATACATTCACCCAATCACACCCATTCATACAAGCACTTTTTTCTGAGCATTAAGTGCTAAGTATCTACCATTCATACACATTCACACTCCGATGAACACATCAGAGAGCAACATGGGGTTAGTATCTTGCCCAAAGATATTTGGCATGCAGACTGGAGCAGCCTGGGATCGAACAATATAACTACTCTTTGTGCGGACCAAAAACAAAAAAGTGGCGCTCGCACAGAGCTGCATATGCTGCTTATGAATGTGTGTGTTTAATTCCACCCATAGAAAAGCACCTCCACCTGCAGACACGTGTATTTAAGGCCATATTCCCCATCTTATCTTTTTTCTCTGATGTGAACGGCAGTCGTGTAGATTTTGTGCTTCATTGCTGGATTGAGTCCTGGGTTTAGTTCTGTTTTCTACTTCATTTTAGTTGAATATGCAAAGCCTCCAGAGCACTGCCCAGGCAAAAAAACAATGTTTTTACATCTGCTCAGCTCTCAGATCACAGAGCCAATATTGTTTCAAAATTATCTTTCCGACGGGAACATGAAGCCATTTGTTTCTGCAGCACGTTCCAGTTTCCCCTTCATTCCTGTCATCATATCTCTCTTGTTGTCTCTTGTCTGCAAAATGTCCTTTTTCTTTTTTTTTTTTTCTTTTTTCCACAACAAACATGTATTACTGCTGGAGATTTGTATGGAAGATCCACGACTGAACAGGAATACATCTTTGCACTTGTTGAAATGTTCGCTAATCATAAACTGATGATAATCATCACTCTGTCAATGATGAATGCTTCACGTGTCTTCGCTTAATTTTTAGTTCATCCATCACAGCCTGGAACAAATACTTCTGTCTCTGTATGAACTTCTCCTGCTCTCTGCCTCTTTGGAAAGGCCCACCCATTGGTCTTTGATGAAAGTGATATATCTCAGGCGCCCTTTTTCCTCCACAGCCGCCCTCTCTGAGTTGGCACTTTTTTGGTCTCCATTATTTAGTCTGACTAATGCGGTTTGCAGAGTACTTTTTAATTGTGCCGCCGTACAAGGCACACTAGAAATTGAATTGAACAGCGAGTGAATCTTGGCCGATGTAATGAGATAATCTCAGCATTTGAACAATATGTGGCCCTGTTGCTGTGCCTTATTGTCATGTTTCTGAGTAGAATGATACCATCACCACTCCTATTCCCAAAGGAGGAATTGCATGACACTCCTCAATTGTGTGAGCAATTTAAAGTAAGTGGATGCCAAGCTAATGATGCAGTTAATTAGAGGATTCAAGAAGATGACATTCATTATGCACTGGATGCTTTCTGAACAGAAATGTTGTCAGCCACTGAGTTCACGTGATTCCATTCCAACCATGAGACAATATCAAAATTCTGCTTAGAGCCACAGAGATTTAGGGTGTCAGAATTAATTGGTAATAATTTATGTATTTCACAAACGATTTGCTTAATGTAGATCTGCATTTACCATTGGACTTCAGTTAGCTGAATCTGCTTTGGCCTTTCACTATGAGTGTTTGATCCTTTTTTGGTTGACATTACTGTACCGTCCAAAAAGTCTTGCGTTACCCCTTATTCCTTTGTATTTTGCTTCCAAGCTGCTATATCGGTGTAATTTTTAAAGTGGTCTTAAAAATATGGGCTTTTTTTTTTTTTCTTTGGACTTTGTTTTTTCCCTCATTTTCAGTCCAGTCTTGTATCTGAACAGTTTCAAGGGATCCTTTTAAATTGTTAAGTCACTGACCTATGAATCATTTAAACATAAACACCAATTTCATGGGATCATGTCAAAGGTAAGACAGTATTACAGGAATAAAATAACATTATAGCACCAGCATTGTGATTCCCAAAGAGCTATTAGCTGTAAAGTAAAGTAGGCATGGTGTGTAGTTTGTCCTTAAAAAATCTGAGGAATCTGGACAAGTGGAGAACAAAAGAAGAAGTGGCAGGCATAAAGAAAAAACCTTGTGCATCTTCAGCAGATGAACAGCATCTGAAAGTCATGTTGTTAAGAAATGGATAAAAATCCAGCAAAGAGATGCATCTGGCCCTTCATTCAGTAAATCTATTATTCAAGAAAGCCATTTGTAATGAAAAGAAACAGGGTAAAGCCAGAGGAATGCCAAATTACACAAGAACGTAACTGAAAATTAACAGGTCTTGTGGAGTATTGAATCCAAATTGGGAAATTTTGGTTCAATTCATCACCAATATGTGCGGAGGAGGTCAGGAGAGAAATACATCAGCAAGGGTCTTTAGCCATCTGATTAACAACTTAATTTTACAACATGAAAATGATCTCAAGCTCAATGCCAATGCTGCAACATTATACACCTTTCCTGTTTCTCTAGCAAAATATATAGAAATGAAGTGTGGTTCAAGGATTCTGCACAGAACTGCATAATATCAGGATGTCACATAGATATGCTGGAAAAATAAGACTGGTAGCACGCATCTTTTTCTTTTTGAATTGAGCTCTTCGCAATAACTGTGGCTAGGTGCTGCTAGTCCCGTTTCTTACATACACAGGCCAGAAAGCTAGCACAGCAAAGAATCTAAATTACAGAAATGTTTCTTAAAATAAAGGCCTCTGCTGATAATTAGAGTATAGGTTCACCTCAAATTTCAGCTTCTTTCTTTAGTTAATCATATGCACAGTGCATTCCAGGTCATGTACTAGCTGTATAAAGGCTAGAGTGACTGAAGCAGATATTTTGACAGTAAATGCTGTTTCCTGCTTGGTGGTCTGCATGAATTCTTATTATTTGTCTTTATTCAAGTAAACATGATTATACCGTGTGCATTTATTCTCAGACAGAGGAGGTGATACGCTGGTGTCTGCCGAACACGGGTGAGTCAGGAGAGGGTAGGAAGGTAGAGGACATGATGGGTGAGATCGGCTGTTGACTCTCACACTGCGTGTTTGAGTTTTATCTATTCTTTGTGCTGCTATTCTACATGCTGCATTTATCTGTTTTCTATCCTATAGATACTGATACATTAGTGGATGTTTATATTACATTACATTAAATTGTCAAAAATTCTAATAAAGTCCTCAAATGTGTAAGTCATCCATCCTGTTTCAAACACTTAAGAGTTTAATTTTACTCTTGCACGTAATTGAGAACAGATATCTCTAATACGGTCATACACACATAGCTCACGTCTGTGGATGTGGGCACTGAAGCGCCATCCAATTCTTATTCAAACCTTTTGTTTACAAGGGGCATCCAATCAGAAAAGTGATGAATTAAAAGTAGAAAAAGGGCTTTTTTTTCTGATAATGGATAAACTGAAGGGTCATATCAGGTCCCAGTGTAAGGTAAACAAGGATGCAAAGTTCCTTTTCAAACCATGTAGTTTTCATTAACAAACTTTTCTACAGAAAAAATGTCTTAAGGAATAGAAATGTCCCACTTTAGAAAATGCAATTCATCCCTAGGTTTGAAAGAAGTACTCTGTAAAGCTCAATTTCTGGAGCACAAGTTTGATCGTAGTCCTGTGGCTCGGGGCTAAAAGCATGTCTGTACTCACCTTCATGTTCATTGGTTTACTAAACAGTCGCAGTCACTGTTTCTGCCAACACCTCTGATGTCATATTGCATTTATGTAATTGAAAAGAGGAGTGCACAGACTTGAAGAAGATTTCTCAGCCAAAATAATCATTAACAGTTCTTAACTATGTATTTTCATAGATGCTTGATTTAACGTCTGGTAATGTCTGGCTGCAGTTTCTTTCTCTTTTTTTTTTTTTTTTTTTTGGACATGTTCACATACTGCACCTTTGTGTGTGAGAAATCTGTGTAATCTGCGCAAATTAGGTTAAACAAGTAGTAGCAAGAGTGCTCCTATAGCACACCTATGAGTTGAGTAGGTAACCCATATACTACAAGGCTACACAGAGGCCTACATGTGAACACCCCCTCCCAGTCTAAAAATAAACGAATGAATACTAGTAGCAAATCTGTCTCAGTTAGCCTAGAGTTTACACCCAGTTGTAAACTGTCTGTATTTCGATTCATGAGGGTGCCTGTTGACCTTGACAAAGATACTGCGCCTACCTCCTCTAAAAGTGTTCTTGACTTGGCTAAATGGTTTTAGGAGTTGTTCTGTTTTTTAACCATGGAAATAATTCTGTCATCATTCACTTCAGCTGTCTTCTATGATCTATCCGACCTTTTGGTGTTGCTGAGCTGGCCGGTGCGTTCCAGATTGTTAATTTGGCCACTCCTAAAGTTTTTTCTATATTTACTTTGTTTGTCTCTTGCGCTAACATCTCTTTGGGCCTTATATTGTCAATTACAGTGAAAAGCTATAAAATACAAACACCTTCAGATCGGAGAGCACGTATAAAAGTAAAGCCTTTGGTAAAGGCTTTGAATTAAAGCTGAAATCCTGCACTTTAATCGCTTAATGAATGTTTGAAATCCACCCTGATAGTGTAGAAAGACAGAAATACTTCAATTGCATCTTTTTCCAAACAATTATGGACCTAACTGTCTGTATATGCGTGTATTCACATGTGTGGTTGTAGCTCAGGTGGCAGAGCAGGTCAGCCACTAACCAGAGATTGGTGGTTCGATCCCAAGCTGCTCCAGTCTGCATGCCAAATATCCTTGGGCAAGATACTAACCCCATGTTGCTCTCCGATGCGTTCATCGGAGTGTGAATGTGT
Source organism: Perissodus microlepis (assembly GCF_051167445.1). Classification (NCBI taxonomy): domain Eukaryota; kingdom Metazoa; phylum Chordata; class Actinopteri; order Cichliformes; family Cichlidae; genus Perissodus; species Perissodus microlepis. Next base: position 31,433,223 of record NC_140477.1, read on the forward strand.
ATGAATGGTAGATACTTAGCACTTAATGCTCAGAAAAAAGTGCTTGTATGAATGGGTGTGATTGGGTGAATGTATTAGTTGTATAAAGCTTTGAGTGCTCAGAAAGAGTAGAAAAGCGCTATATAAGAACCAGTCCATTTACCACATGTGTATGATGGTGAGAATTTGTGTGTGCGTGATTGGTGTGGAGAGTGACGAGATGTGTGTTGCCTCTTCTGTCTGCCCTCAGCTGTCACAGTGTGGTGTGATGTCCGCTTTCAGTCAGTTCTCACGCCAAGGATCATACTGAAAACACACTCTTCTTCTATGTTACCCTTCACACACACAGCACTCGCAGCGGCAGCCAAACTGTGTCACTGCTGAAATGATTTGTCGAATAATCCAGACAGTTAGCAAATAATTGACTCATTAAATTATTTTTCTGCCAAACATTTTCTAATTGTCGGCTTCTCAAATCGGGGGAATCTTTCTTGTAGAATTGAAAATCTTTGAATACGATGGATTCTTGTTTATTTTTTATTTCATATTTCAAAAACTGAAGGACATTTTTATTTCTTGCTACAATTATTAAACCTTACACTGTCAGATAAAGTGCTCTTTACATTTAGACCCCTTTCTGTTGTCAGGCTGGGCGGATGTTAATGACACAGCCTTGATTGCGTAGTCACACTGATTGTATCGCCTACTACAACAGCCACAGTTATGTGCAAGACAATACAACATGAAGTATTGTATGTTGTGAGTTTAACTGGTGTTCCTCCTAAAGTCTCTTATGTTAATTCTAGAAAGTAAACTCTTATCAGTCTGGTCTCAAGCACTAAAGTATGTGAGGTATTGTGTCACTGCATAAAACACCCAATTAACATCAAGAATAATTTAAGTAGGGGTTGGAGCCAGCATCAATATATTTCACACGGGTCCTTAAGCAAGATGTAAAAATGTTTAAAAGCAGTCAGTAAACAACAAGTGTTGCCATGACCACTTCATCTCATAACTTTATTGCTGGAGTCCGCCAAAGAGAAAAAACATATTATTAGATGCTGAAAAGATAAACGTGACTGGAAGGAGATTTTATGTGCACAGTAAAGTTTAGCAGTAACCCCCTGGTATATTGAATAATTAGCTTTTTGTGAATGGGTCTGCACGTCATTGTTCTTTACGTAAAATCCGCATTAGCTGTCTCTCTGTTCACATAGGTCTGCCCACCTACTGTTATTTCTCAATAATCCCTGCAGATAGAAAAGAAATGCACTAAACGCTACATAGCTGGTTAGCTTCCTATGGGGCAGTTTGTGTGTGTGTGTGTGTGTGTGTGTACGCATGCTTGTGTGTGCAAGAGGAGGTGTTCAAGTTCAGAGCCGTGAAAATTGTTACATTTGGGCCACGGCATGGCCAGTGTTAGTTACATAAGACCCCCCCTTTCCATTGTGTAACTGTGTTTATTTGGTTTTCCAGCAAATGCTTTGGTAAAGAGGTGAATCTCGTAGAGAGGCTCAGGAGGATACACAGGCCTCTGAGGTGGAGCAGATGAAGTATTTTGTTGGCACTGCACTTGGAAAAAAGACATCAACAGTGTTGGGAAATGCTCTGGGGACTGCATGGGGAGGTGCTGCATTTTTTTTTCTTTTACATTCATGTAGAGAATGCTATGCTAGTGCTCCTATTGTGTATATTGTTTTCACTTTCCCTGTGGAAAGAATTTTCAAATTTCACTCCTGTGTCAATCTGTGGCCAAATACCTCACCTTTATCTGATCCTATATTGCCTCTGTTGGGTTCTTTTGAAGCTGCTGTATGTTTATACAGACTCCCTGTGCAGCTTGTGAATACCTACACCCTTGCACAATACTTGGATTATATGATGATAGACACAGTAAAAATGACAGAAGGCTGTGGTTCACCGCAGCTGATGCTCCTTAATTCATGCGTGCATTTTGGTGTGCATATAATTTGTATCTTAATGTTGTTACCAAGTATTAAATACAGCTGCCCTCAGCAAGCAGCAGGCATGTTTTGACTTTGAAGTCACCTAGCAACAAAATGCAGCTACAGGAAGTAAAAGTTGATTGACTCCAGGGTTTCAAAAACATCCTTTTTTTGTTGTTTTTAAATCTCTGCTGTGGCCCACGTCCACCCTTGGCAGCCCAGAGAGGTCGGTGTTTAGCGCGAAGGGGAAATCGGCTCTGACAGAATGACAAGGTTCTCCGCTTCTTAGCGCTTACCATAAACTCATCTAATTGCTCTGAGGCTCTAAACCCACAATAAGAAGTCATCCGCTGGGGCCCACAGCAGTGGGAGGCTCCAGGAGACTTCCGGAAAACTGGGAAGAAAAAGCCTCACGCATGTCTCTCTCTCTCTCACACACACACACACACACACACACACACACACACACACACACACACACACACACACACACACACACACACAATGAGCTTGTAATAAGTTTATCATTGACAAACAGAAACTTTTCCTCATGCAGCTCCTTGTACAGACCCACGTTTGCTATTGGCTAATTCTCTGCATGTCTTCTCCTTTGCAGACTTTTGATGGGATAGACTTAAACATATGTATTTGCTTGTGTGTTTATGTGTGTGTGCCATCTTATCTGTGTCATTAGACCAGACACTGTGGGGGAGAAGTCACACCAGTCTGGCCGGTCTCTCTGCCTTACTGGAAACAGTCCTGGCAGGTGATCACAGGTCAGGGGCTGCAGGGTCAGGAGGCAGACTGGGGAACTGGAATCCTGTTGGCCAGCAGAGGATGTTCATAGCAGCTGGTTATCCGACTGGATCAGCACATTAACCCTCCAGGAAGCATGATTGCCAGTATCAGCTTTAAAGGTCAGCAGCAATAATTGAGTGCCTGTGTGCTAGTGCGGCAGGGTGTCTTTTCTAAATTTGTAGTGATTTCCACAAGATAAAACCAAAAAACAACCACCAGTTCATAACCCAAAGGTGTCAAAGTCTTATGTTCAAATTCTCAAGAAGCAAAAATGAAAACTTTGTACAAAAACTGTTTTGCATTTGGTTTCTTGACTACTGTAAATTTTTATATTACATGAAGGTCTTGATACCTTTAACCAGCTGTTAACTGGTAACTGGTCATGGCCACTTTAAATAGATAATTCAAGTCACTGAATTGGACCCTCATTCTGTGGTGTTGGTCACTTTTATTGAAATAAGTTGACAAATAATTTAGTTTTCTGTGTTTTTTCTGTGCTGCAACAACAGATTGCCCAAACCTAATTCATTCCAATCCAGTCCAACTATTCTTAAAGCACTTTAAAAACACATATTAAACAAAAATAAATATGTCACGGCTGTGGCAGAGGTCGTGTGGTATGTGGGAGAAAAGGACCCAAAATGCAGGTACTTTCTTGATGCGAGTGAGGGTTTTATTTACAATGGGTGAAGCACAAACAAAAGCGAGGGTGGTAAGGACAGCACTAAGAAACAAACCTGAACTGGGAAAAACTAATAAACCTGGAACACGCAACATACAGGGAGAAACACCGACCATACACGAAGAAACACTGGATGAGGGCAGAGAGACGCGGAGAAACACCAACTAACGCAGACGAACCGACAACGAGCACAGGAAAACACACACTATAAATACAGACGGAGGGGAATGAGGAATGGCAAAACAGGAGCGAGGCACAGCTGATCCTAATTGACATGACGAGACAAGAGACCCAGACCTTCAAAGTAAAACAGGAAATATACGCAGACAACGAACAGAGGAAACACATGGGACGGGATGACTCGACACTAAAGAGAGGGAGCACAAAACCAAAATCTAATTAGGAAAACCTTAACAGAATACATAACCAGAACACAAGATAAGAGTCATTAATACAAAAGCCCTGAGTCAACAGACACAGGACCATGACAAAATAGCAATAAAACATGGAAGAATACAAATAAAAACATTAAATTTACAATAAATAAAAAGTCCAACAAAAAAGATTAAAAAGTGACTTAAAACTGACTAGAAGCTAACTCTGGTATTAATCTTGAAAGGACTGGAGAAAAGGTGCTTTTAATGGAAGAAAAAGTGCAGCCTGGGGCAACTTATTCCAGGCCACAACAGTAAAAGCTCACCCTCCTTTTTTTCTCAACTTCCCCCCCACATCAGTAGCACTAGTTTCCCATGTTTAAATGGTACTTCTATGTAGTCTATGGAGGCTTTTTTGCCAACCAAAGTCGCTTGCTAGCTGATAACGTCACACTCCACTCTGATCCAAATGTGGTCACTCTGTCTCCAGAAACAAACGACGGGAAAAAAGTGACCGACATAAGGTCAAACTCAAATAGGCCAGGAGTCGACATTAAAGTGGTTAATCATGTCTTTCCATTTTGCTTGAACAGTCTCTGCTCACATTTGAAAGCACCTGAATCAGAAACACGTAATTTACTTTTGACCATATCCTAAAAAAATCACTTCAAAACGGTGAATTATTCAAACAACTAATAAAGTGTTGATTAAATGATTTCCTACTGATGAACTGAAAAGTCAGTGTTTACAGTCACGTTCCATTATTTTGCTCCAGTGATGTGCTGCTGTCTTTGTTGTTAAAAATATATATCACAGGCACGTCACACTCAGTCACTGTCTTAGTTAAAAAGCCTCGCAGGAGGATTTGTGATTGACTTGAAAGGTGGTGATTACTCAAAAAGCCTGAAGGCAAATAAGCTCGAGAAGAACTAATTTAGGTTTGTTGTGATCTTTTATGCATGTGGGTCGCCTTATCAGCGCATTCACAATTCTCAGCGGAGACCTAGCGGGGCTGATTGATAGCCAAGTAGCTCTAGTAATGTTTTGGTGACATCACAATGCCGTGGGTCATTACAGCAGAGCTATTAGGAAGATTCTGCCATCCTTTCCACGGTTGTAATTGGTCCATTTACCTTTAAGCATGCTTTGCTGCAAAGGTTGAGGCACATGGAAAGCACCGGGTTGAATACATTTTAAATTACACTGCAGAAATAATCTTCATCCTAAAGCAAAGTTTGGTTGATAATTCCAAGATAATTGCATAATATTGGCAGATGCATGGCAGTAGTCATGCAAAAATTGAACTTTCATACGTAATAAAAGAAAGAGATTTTCTTTTTCTTTTTTTAACTTGCTGCTGGCACCTGCTGCAGTCAGTCCCGAATATCAGACTTTAGCTCCGCTGCAAAATCGATTTATTTAAGATGGAACATTCAGAAATCTGTTCACAAACAGTTGTTGAAAGTCATTTATCAGCCTATGCAGTGAAGTGTGATTTCAAGGGAGAAGAACATGTGATGGAGAGGAGCACACAAGGTCATGTTTTGCGTCTTGTTTGCCAGAGATAATGAGAACAAACCACCGTGAGAGGTTCACTCAGCAGTAGCAGCTGCAAAAATAGAAAAATGACTCAGGAGTACCTCGGTAGTTGTCTTCTAACCACCAGTCAGACAGAGGAGTGCAGCTCAACATACAAATAGAAGGAAACGTTATATTCAGACCTATATGTACTGTACAATATAGACTACATGTTCTCAGACGTCTGAGGTCTGATTTGCCCTCCTTATTAGGATTTGGAACCGTTTTAACAGCCAGACCCAGCTGTGACACGCAGCTAATAAAGCAGTTCCAGTATTTTAAAACCCATAGTGCTGTCATGTGACTGCTCAGTGTACTAACTCACTCATATCTGAAAACACCCACATGATGGAGCTCAGCTGATACTGGATTTTTTTATGGGGCGTTTTTGTAAAGAGTAACAAAAAGAGCACATACAGTTTGCTTGAATTCAAGTTTTGCCAATATATTGTCCAATTTTGTCCAATAATGACTGAAACACGTGATAGGATAGACCAGGGTAGGTTATCACACTTCCTACTGTTGCATGAATTGCTGATCATGGAACTATCCCCATAGTGCAACCTAGCTCAGAACAATCACCAAGTAGTTGTGTCTACATGCTTTGCAATCAGGAATTCCTCATACTGAACTTGGTATTATTTTAGCAATGCCCATTTGCCAAAATGTGAGCAAATATGAGCTGAAAATGAATGGGCTGCATTAGTGCCTGCAGGTTAGGATTGTGGGAACTGTAGTTTCAAACTTGAAGCTTAATCCCTTCAGTTGTTTTCATGCTGCATTATCATGGTTTGAATTTTACTATTGTCGAGAATGTCCTATCAATGTGGTGCTTATATATTTGTAACACTGACATTCTCATAGCTCATCCCCGTGAAACCAGTGTGACCGTATAGACACAAACCTAAAATAATGCAAAGCTGTGTCTGGAGGATGCAGGTGTGTCATTTTGTTTGAGGGAAGTTGTCACTGTCAGACTTTGAAAGCCAGTGGTGTAGACTACACAGACAGTCCTGACATAAGCAGTCTCAGGGGAAGTACTAAAAATGTGCTGAGCTCAAGACCGCGAGCCTTCGTCTTTACATGGTACTGGAGTCTTCTACACTTGCACAGACAGAATAATACACAAATGCGCTCAAAACCAGACAGACACACACACACACACACACACGATCAGATAAGAGACCAATCTCCAAAACAAACGTCCAAAGAACAGCACACACTTTCAAAAGCTTCTTCCAGTCACTGAAAAAACAAACCAGTACACACAGACATCCCTTCCAGACGCACACAGGTTGATTTGTCCCAGCATGCACCAGGGAACGCTTGGTTTCCTCTTGGCTGAAATCTGCATGTACTGTCCAGCCATAACAGACTACACAATTCCTCATCGTTACTGCTCTGGAATAGTATTGTTTGACCTTTTAACCAAGAGCATCAGGTCAGCTGCTGCTTCCATCCTTGTGTGTGTGTGTGTGTTGTTACAATATTAATGTAATATCATCAGCTGCAGTGTTGGACTGCATTATATAATGTAAATGCTGGTGTAGTTGACAGGCAACCACGGAGCAACTCGGGTGACGACCCGCGAAAGACAGGGTAACTGGATGCAACATAGCGTGATTAAAATAAAAATCAAAAAATCTTTTTTTTTGAAGCCTGAAAAAGTGTTTCAACAGTTCATGTTTATGTAGCTTGTGGGAACATTAGTGTAAACTAGTAATAAGCTGGACTCTAAGTGTCTGTTGTTGTTTTCACATGGTTATGTTGAGCTTTTAATGTTTAACATGCGTATGCTGCAGTATTTCTGATGAAATTTCTCTTTGATGATGATGGAAATTTAGCCCATGGCATGGTGATATTGCACTTATGGAACAAATACTTTATGCTGACTTTACTAAGTCAAACCTGGAAGATGGCTCTCTGGGAGACATTCAGGCTCACATATTAAGATTTATCCCCAAGACAAGAGTGTGAGTTTTCTTTCATCTCTGTATGAGTTCTGGTATATCATGAATGTTTCTGACAGATGATGGAGTTGGGAGATGTTTACTGTGGCTTTTCTGCTGGTCTCTGCAACATTGTTTTAGACCATTAAAAATATTCTCTGTGTGGCCCACCAGATGCATTTACCTGTATCTGACAGAATTGTGATGCCATCTTTAACTATTACAGTAAAAATACCTTCATACCTGGTTCCTGCCAACTCTCTGAATGCACTCGTGTTTTTGTTAGCTTTTTTCCACAGCATATAGTAAAGTGAACTTGAACAAGACTCATAATACACATAGACATATAACAATACAGTCTGAGCCTCGGGAGTGGTTATTGATCACAAAAGCAGTGTCCTGGATACTTCATGAGCTTCAGCTACATTTTATGTAGACTGCCTTGAGCCTAATAGACACTGTCTACACATCCAAAAGTAAAAACTGAACAAAGTCTAAATGCTTTCTGTTGCCTGCTACATAATGGTCTCCACCATGGTCTCCACTTTTCACTATAAAATGTTATTTTTGTTAGAATCCTGATATTGCATCACTGAATTAGCCTGCCTTATTAAATGAGGCGGTGTACGAAACATCCATTGAAGTTTCATTCTTCCTGTTTCAGACCTCTGAGCAGTTGCTGTGCCAGCTTTCCTTTCATCGCAGCATAATTAAAGCCCCCCAATGTGACTTTGCCGCGTCACTCAGTATTCACTTCGCAAATCCACTATGAATAGCAAGGAGAGTAAAATGTATAAACTGAATGGCTTTGGTGTCACTAAAGGCTTTACATTCATGAATGCTAAATGAGAACCGGCGATGTTGTGCGCCTAGCTGTGACATTTTTTCGTGATTGAGGTTGTAGCACTCAGAGATTGTAAACAAACTCTTATTTTCTGAGCTGTTAATAATTGTGACCCGAACTGATGACAATGATTATGCCCGTTTTATCTAGTGATTAAACTCTTGTCACATAGCATTATGTAATGTATTGTTATACCACCTGGTCTTAATTGAAATACGAATCTGTTCTCTATTGTTACTGAATAGCTGGATGTAAATGTGTTAGGAGAGTCTGCCTGTTGGCTAAGATTTAAGGTCCTTCCTTGAAATGCTCACCTGAGCTTTGAACTCGCTCACATGCTTTGTGTCACATGCACACGCATTCAAGCACATTCTTTGCACGCAGTCATCAACTGTAAACAGTGCTTCTCTTGGCTTGTTTTTAGTAGAGGTCATCACTAAAGGTCATCACTAAAGTAACATGACTTTGCCCTCTGAACTCATCATCGGTTGAGATGTTGTCATCACCCCTGCACCCCCCTCTTTTTTTCTCCTAATGGCATTCCCCTTTGCTCATGCATTGATTGTTTCTCCAGGCTCCAGGAAGATGACATCAGTCCCATATCTCCTTGAAGGCACTTCCCCCCTACAAAGCGCAGACAAAATATCCCCATCCTCCTCCTAGTTTACTTTTCTGTGTACCTGCACATGAGCAGACTTAACCTAATTAATTTTGTCTCATCCATCCATTAGTTATACGGTAGCTCTGGCAGGGAGGCAGACTGAGAAAGCAGGTAGTTGATTTCCCTACAACTCATCTGAAGAGAAAGTAATACAAATATATATGGCCATGTCAAAAATAAAGTTTCCATACGACTCTGTGCAGGCCTGTGGAAAAATAAGTAAACACTTGGTGCTTCCATAGGAACCAAGAGTGTTAGCAGCAGCCAGGTGCTGCCAATGAAATACAATTGATTAACCAATTAAAAGCCATTGTGAGCACCTCTATAAACATGGAAAAATACCCAAGAGCTAGATCTCAGACTTTACAGGCCTCAGTCAGCACATTAAGGGTTCATGACAGTATGATTCCAACAATTATTTTTTGGTTACGGGAGGTTTTTAGGGAGTTGCATCTGAACAAACCACAGGACAAGATTAAAGTGGAGACAGTCCCACGTTTCGTGAACACCAAGCACAGCATATCAGCTCACCTCATACCAGCTGTCAAGCACGGTGGTGGAGGCATGATGATTTGGGCTTTTTTTCAGCCATAGGACCTTACAGTCAACCATGAACTCCTTGTATACCAAAGTACTGCGGAGCCAAATATGAGGCCATGTATCCAACAGCTAAAGCTTGGCCTAGATTGGGTCATGGAGCAGGACAATGATCTGAACCACAACCACAACTGGCTGAAAAAGAAAAGAATCAAGTTGTTGCAATGTCCTGTCAAGCTTCCGACCTCAACTTAGTGGAATTGCTGTGGGACCTTAAGAGAGCTGTGCACGAGTGAATGCCCACAAACCTCAATGAACATTAAGTCGTACTACAAGCTGCTGAATGATGAGGTATGCTTAGTTTTTCCCTTTCACATGACTGCTTGAGTAGCTTCTTACCAGAAGTTGAGCAGCTAATTGTATTTAACGTGGTGTATAAAGTTTTTTTTAAACAGTGTGTTTACAAAAAATGGCTTAAATATGCCTGGCAGGTGAAACCTAATGAGATGTTCTTAACCCTCTGGGCTTGTTCAAAATCACTACCCTTTCAGCTTGTTCGTGGCCAAAAGTGGCCACCAAAAGATTAGGTCTGTAATTTTTATTATTTTTATGGTTTTTTCCATTTTTTCTGCATAAAGCTTTTAACTAACTTCAGTTCTTTTCATAAATATAAAATATTACTTTTTAAATTTTTAACCCTTTAAACACCAGTTTGTTTGTCCACTGCACTAGCTGGAAGACAACCTCAAATCTCGCAATTTTATATAATTGCATTGCTACTGAAATTTCTTGTATTATTAATAGTAGAGTCTGGGGCATGTAATTGATTCACATCAACATTGATTATAATGCATTGTTATTTTTGTGCAGGGAGAGCAAAAACATAAAAACTCTCTCTCAGCTTGTTCGTGGCCAAAAATAGCCACCCCTTGTGGAACTCATAAATGGAAAAAATCATAAAACTCCGATTTTTTTTCCAAATAAAACATGCCATCTGATTTATTTTCTAACCATGGTGGAGGTTAGATGCATAGCAATAATTAAAAGTATCAATGAGTTTTATGCATCTTTGTTTTTTTTGTGCAGTAACAGAAAAACAAAAAACTCCCTCTCAGCTTGTTCGTGGCCAAAAATGGCCACCCCCTGTTTACGTTTACAAAATGCTATAAAATTCATATTAAGGAAAATTTCCACTTTTTTTGACTTAATTTTTTAGATTAGCATCAGTGCTGTTCATCAAGACCAAAATTTTAATCAAATCCAGAATTTTAACCCTTTAAATACCAGTTAAATCACATAATTTTAATGATTTAAATAGGGATAAAAGCATAAAATCCCCATTTTTTATTTTATTTTTTTTTTTCTAAATATTACGTGCAAACTGATTTATTTTCTAACCATGATCGAGGTTAGATGCATAGCAATAATTAAAAGTATCAATGAGTTTTATGCATCTTTGTTTTTTTGTGCAGTGACAGAAAAACAAAAAAACTCCCTTTCAGCTTGTTCGTGGCCAAAAATGGCCACCCCCTGTTTATGTTTACAAAATACTATAAAATTAATATATATTAAAACATTTTTCTACTTTCATTGACTTGATTTTTTAAATTAGCACCAGTCCTAGTCATGAAAACCAAAATATAATTCAAATTCAGATATTATACCCTTTGAATACCAGTCAGATTATGTATTATTATAGTAAAAATAGTAATAAACTATAGTAATAAAGTTCACATCTTTTAGCATATGAATGATGAAACCTAATATTTCTTTTTATCATCATTGCAGGTCAGTAACAGTAACAGTAACAATGATTTATTTTTACTTTTTTTAGGGGGGGGGGTTGAATAAATGGCCAAAAAGAAAATCGCAAACGGTGTGTTAGTGGCCAGAAAGGCAATTTTAATGACAAAATGACCAATAAAATGATCAAAATTTATATTCCAGTGTGTGCTTCTGTGAGCATCCTCATTAGCAGCAAGATGTTCTAACCACAGTAGAGTGTTTTTTGTAGGCACACTTTCTACACCTGGTGCAAGGGGCTGCTGTTCCAATCCTGGAGGTGCACCTTTTGAACCTTCTTCTCATTTCGTTGGTGGGGTGTGGGTCACACTCTGGTTCAGGCTACTGTATCTTGAGTCTTACAGTTGTTGAGATCACCAGCATGTGTCCCAGCTCTCCCAGGATCACTCTTCATTTGTAGGTTGTAGAGGACTCCCCCACTTCAGTGAAGTTGTTTCCTGCGGGACAAAGGCATTATATCCCAAGACATCCAGGAGATTGGAGAAAAGAGCCATCAGCCATCAGTTAGTTTTCCTTCTACAACTCGAGGTGCCAACACCCTCTTAAGTTATCCAAGCAATATTTGTGCCTATTGTAGTCCAGGATTGCTTCTTGCTTTCACGCATCCTTTATTCCCCATCACTGACTGCTGGTTCCTTGTGTGTTGCTGTCAAAAGAAGCACATTCCTCCATTGCTTTGGCATGGGGGATATCGCCGTGGTAGTTTTGGTGAAGCCAAAGACAGACAACAAAATCTTCCTCTGTTGCAACTGGAGGAGCTGGGGAGGAAGCTCTGGGTTGTTTCCCCTTTTAACATGTACTTCAAAGCTAAGTTTGACTGGGAACCTCAAAGCTCAATAGCCTGCATCCACAGAAATTCACTGCAGCCTATGTAATGTTTGATGCGTCATTATTTATTCCAGTCTATCTTGCAAATACATGTTTGTGCTGCAATGTCATGCACAAACACAAACTAGATCCTTAAGATCAAACCTATGTCAAAATTGTTTCATTATTTTGGTCCATTGGAGTGTGGTAAGCCATCAAAGGCCACTACTCGAAACTCGGAATATTACATGAAATTGCTTGCTTGGCCAAAAATAGGTAAATGATGTAAAGAACATTAAAAACTACAATTTTCATGTGTTGAGTTTAGAATGAAAGCAATTTTACCTAAATCGCATGATATAGTACTGTCAATAACAAGGAATCAAAAAAGGTGGTTATAATGGGTTTCAATTGGCCAAAAATGACCACGATAGAGTCAAGAGGAACAATTTGGTGTATAGTGAATATTATTGATATTATTAAGGAGCTGATGTTGAAAATTAAAAAATCTGAAAAAAATACACACCTTTGGAAAGTTTCATTCCATTTGCATTAACAGAACAAAAATGGTTGAAAAAAGAACCTAGTAAAATGTAGGAAATACCTGATAACATTGTTTCACATTTTCTTTTGTTTGACTTCTTCAGCTGTGAAAATGTGGATTTTTCCAAGCAGAGTCAAATGCAGATGGTTTTGGTGCTGGCTGATATTACAGTCTGCACAATGATCAATGCATCAGTCTGGCAATATTGTAAACATCCAACAAAGTTTAGCCAGTTTTTCTAATTCTTGCATGTTTCAGAGTAGGGGTGGTCTTTGAAGACCCTTTACTAAATAAATGATCATTGTCTTGGTGTGTACAATCCATAACGATGCACATGTTTAGTTGGTTCTTTTGCTGTACTCATTGAAGATGTTTTTAAGGCTGATAAGGTCAAAGTGCAAGTGTGAGCAAAGGAGCAAAAAAGCTTTTGGCATGACTGCATCTCTTTTTTCTTTTTAAGCTTCCCTTCTCTTCACTGCTACACAAGTCAACAGGCGGATGTATCATGTGCATGGTAGGTGAAACCAGCCGATCAGATAACAGGAGAAAGTGGAAATAAAAAAACTAATCAGACAGAGATGTATTCCAGTCAGAGCAATAGGGTCAGAAAGCTCTGACTGTTGCAGCTTCTGCCCCTTGCTCTTTATTTCTCGCCGTCTCTTTTCTCACTCTCTGGCGCTAGAGTTGCTCCAATCATAGCACCTGGTTTCCCCATCATCTCTTCCCACTCGGTGCGGACTGAGCGCTGTGCTGTTCTACAGCCCGTTGACTTCAAACATGAGCTACTCCAGGAATGATAATGACAGAAACATGCCTGGAAAAATAGAATTGTCCTCCAAAAATACACTCTACTCTTAGTGTTGTTGGTCTTTTTTTTTGTATGTGTGTGTTTAGCTGGCAGGAGTCAGGTATCATCGCACAGAATTATTGATGGATGTTCTCTTCTACCCGTTTACCATCCAACTGATTGAGTACATGATGGTAATTGAATGCTAGCTGGGCAATAATGGGGGATTGTTATGTCCCAAGGAGCACACCTGTCCTGCGCCAGACCTGTGGAGTTACACACACGCCCACACACACCAGAAGCTGAGAGACATTCCCACTGTGCTCCATTTCACATTCCAGTCCTCTGACAGCATGTCTGCTTTTATATGATTATATTCAAGAAAAAAAAATGACACCTTTGGTTTGAAAAACTTATTTGTTTTGGTTTGACTGCCATTTGGAAAAAACCTGATGATTTTTCAGGTAGTTATTAGCTGTTACTGTTTCATAGCACACTTGGCAGATCAATCTGAGGTTTGCTATTGATCTGTTTTGATATTGATTTTATTTTATTTTTTTAAGATTGTTTTATGTCTTCTGTGACATTCTGTGACATTTCATTAGGTCACTCATAGAAATCATATGCGCACTAAATGGAAAACTGGAGAAAGTCTAGTAATAATAAACTACAATTAAATGCACAATTTCACATTATAGACTCAGGCTCAATTGCTTTTGACTCTTTTAGTGCAGAGTAAAAGTAAGAACTGTATGACATAATGACACAGTGGGCAAAACCGCACAGTTTGTCTACTACAACAACGTGACTGTGATACACAAATCCACTGCAACGTGAAAACCACCTGCCTCGTATTATGCTGGTAGCTTTTTTGTCACCAAAACCCATCAGGGCATAGATATAGCACCTCTGTGTGTGTGCTGTGGTGTTTGGCAAGTGGATGTTGGCAATGGATCCTTTGCTTCTTGTGGGTGGCGTTGTTGGATATGGAGTTTGCACTGGGATCTGGAGTTAACATCTTAAACTCTTTGTCATGTTCCTTGAGCCATTCTTGGACAGTTTTTGTGGTGTGGCAGAACACGTTGTACTTTAAGGACACTGCCATTTGGAAGTGCCATTGCCATGGTGGAGGGATGGGGTATGTCTGGAACACTGCTCATGGGTCAGTCAGACTAAAATAAAAATAGGACGACAACCTTCTTGTGAGTCGGAGAAATTGGTGCTTGCCAAGTGATTGCATTGAATTTTTTTTCACATTCGGAAACTGATTGCATGTAGCTGAGGTGACCAGCTCTCTTGATCATTACTCAGGTCACATGATGAGAGCAAACCTGTCTACAAACAATCGACAACAATCATCCTCAGACATTTATAAACACAGTCAGTCTGGACTAATGAGCTCATCTTGTGTTCTGGTTGTATTCTTGTGTAAAAGCAAAGCTGCCAAGCACTGTTTGTCCTATTTTATAGTTAAATTGCTGTCTTGGAGTAATTATATCAGTATTTGCAGAGAGATTTCTGTTTGAAATCTTTGAGACACTCGCTGAACTCGCTGAAAATTTAATATGAATATCTGTGTATGGTAACAATCTGGCAACCATTTTCACAGTTAATTGCCATATTATCACAAACAGACTGTATTTAAATGCCAATTGGAGCCCATTCAAATGCAAACTAATAGCAGTCTTATTGGTAAATGGCCTGTATTTGTATAGCGCTTTACTAGTCCCTAAGGACCCCAAAGCGCTTTACACAACCAGTCACCCACCCATTCACACACACATTCACACACTGGTGATGGCAAGCTACATTGTAGCCACAGCCGCCCTGGAGCGCACTGACAGAGGCGAGGCTGCCGGACACTGGCGCCACCGGGCCCTTATTGCTGTTCTGTCACTTTAAAGACAGTGACTGACTGCAAGTGGTCACACACCTGGCCTTTGAACTACCCATTTCAAAGGCAACATGACCGCAAGTTCATTGGAAATGACTGGAATAATTCTGGTCGTACTGCAACCCCAGTGTAGCCCTAGCATAGGGTGGCTGGTACCTGTCAAATTAACATACATATGCCAAGTATTGCACTATAAGATTAACATTTTTTGTTGACTTATCAGTGGTTTTGGTCTTGTGGCTGATTGGTAAATATCTGCACAGATTTTATTTAGTATAACTCAATCCAAAAGGATTATGTGTAACTTTGCTAAATTATGAGACTTCTGTCTTTGACATTTACACAGTTTTCAAAGTCAATGTGTAGCGAAATTCATATAAGAAATGAGTATCTGTAACAGATTTGTTTTTAATAGGAAAAATGTGTTTTTACTTTTTTAAGAGAACCCCATAAGCTAGGGGTGACCAACTCCAGGCCTCAACAGCCTGCAGGTTTTAGATATCACCCTGGGCCAACACACCTGAATCAAATGATGTCCTTGAGGCCTGGATTTGGACACCCCTGCCATAGGCTGTTACCTGATGATTTGTGAGTTTTGACAGACTTTTGATATCAACAGCTGCTGTTCCAAAAGAGAGAAGCCGGTGATGCTAGCTAGACCCCTCAGTGTGCCACCCACAGAGCCGTGAGTATGCCAGAGCTGCCATTGACTGAATGAAAAGAATAAATGAATACAAATGAATCAGTGGTAAAATCCCCTTTTACTGTAGAGGGGGAAAAAAACATCTTCACAGGTCGTAATGACTATGACTTGCTCCAGTCAGTGTGCACTGGAGAAGTTCACAGCTCATCTACTAAGTGCTGCCATAGAAGCGCTCAAAATGTGCACGCATATAAATTTCAGTTTGACTTTAAAATTTATGTAAATTCGAAGCTCAGAGTTGTGTCAGACATTTAGGAGGAGCGCTGAGTATGCTTTCAAATAAATGAAAGTATTGTCTTTGCCTCACAGATCAAATAGGCTTATGTTAAATCATCTGTGCTTGAACCATATATAAGCCCTTAGATCCCACGGCCATAACCCGATTTCTACAGTTACCTCATGCTTTAAAAGTCATGCCTGAGGCCTGTAAGAATGATTTGTCATGGCAGTGTGGCATCAAGGTCTCTTCAAGAATGTTACAGAGCTCTTGGCCTTCACCTGCTCTGCACAAGCCGGCATTCCTGTGAGATGCATAAAGAGACAGATTGACCATGTAAGGTTCTGGTGCTAGAATGGATCATGACTCAGTGTTGTATCTATGGCCTCCTCGTACACACTCATAGATTAGGAATGAATGGTGGGTACACTTACTGTTTCCTTGATCATTTTCATCGTGCAATCCCTGAAAACAAAGCTATGTGATCCTGGAATACCTCGTCAAAGGTGGCACAAGTTACACTAAATAGTGATCATTCTTTCTTAAAGAGTTTTAGTCCATCCTTTTAAGACACATGCATGGGTAAATCCACACAATCTCACCTCAAACTCTTGTTAAATGTTGGTCTCACAAGTTTAACCTTGGACTCTGAGACTTAACTGTACCAGAAACAGTTTAGCGTTATGGCCTTGTTAGAGGGACCATCCGGACATTTCTAAGGAAATTTACCTTCATGTTTGCATGATAGAGCTGAAGCTGGACTAAGAGCTGCTTAACTTTCTATCTCAGAGCCAAAGAGGTAAAGCAGACACTGAGGTATGATTATTCTGGTGATTTAATAATGTCACATACTGCTTACACTTCATCTTCAACTGTGGCCCACAAGTGGCTCTTCAATAATTAAGAATTGGTTAGGATTAACACACACTAGAATGTCAATTTATGGAACGGGTAAGGAGTAAAGACTCAGGATGCTGGAACAGCTACAAGCTGCAGTGTACTGCAGTGTACCATACATAAGGAATGTAAAACATGTGATTTTACACCTAATGGCAAAATCTGACTTATATGACTGTCATATAATTCCACATTTCATTGCTCACTTTTCCCTTGTTGTTTACCTAAGTTTATGTGTAATGGAAGAGGAACTGCTTTAATGAAACGGCAACATTCTTCCTCTTCAATTGTCATTCCCATTCAGACAATGACTAATGGAACATAAGAGAGCACGAGTGCCTTGCATTGATTGTTCTGGCACAGAATGACTTTCTGCATGCAACCCCTTCCATCGTGTCTGACTCATTCTTTTTGTTTCTTTGCCGATGCCTTTAGAAAGAATCTACTTTTGTTATGAGAAATACAATAACGACGCTGAGCATTTACAATGGAACAATTTGGTGTCCATCCAAAGCTTCCAAAGCAAGAGGAAGAGATTAATGTGAAGCCAAATTCCTTGTCATTCTTCCCATACTTTGTCATAGGAATCCACATTTTCCTTTGGCTAAAACACAGTTCGCTCCACCATTTGCGTAATCATCTCAGATTGGGCCCATGACATCATTGAATGATAACAAGACTAGGACTGATGGCTTCGTTGGGGAAAGCTCCTAAATAGATTGGGGCAAAAATCAAAACAAAGTTTAGAGGATGTGGAAAGGTTTTGCTATGATGTACAAATAGATGTCAGATCTTTTTCCCTTATAGTAACTCTTTGCAGGAGAACATTTGGTCTTCGTTTCCAGTGCTTATACCAGAAGAACTGAGCTGGTCATGCGTGGCCCATTAACTCAGAGCAGAAGTTCATTTAGGGTTCTTTGTGAATAGAGAACAGCCTCCAGGTTGCACAATCTCATCATAGAAACTTTCCATTGAATTCACTGTGTCATCAATTGCTGTTAGCACTCAAATTCAGATTTAAAACCTTAAATGTGTATGAAATTCAAAAAAAGCATGTTGTGTCTACCAACAGTTAAATTGTCAGTTTACTTTATGCAATGTGGTTATTCTGTTTCACATTGTAATCTGCTGTATTATGCAACTGTCTAGCGGATTCTTCAAGCCACTCAGCAGGGGTTTCTGGTGTCTTTGGAGACAATGATGGAATAAGTGGAACTGAACCAGCAGGGTCGTGATTAGTCACAGGGATAAGCCACGGTCTGAACTCATCATTTCAGCCATCTGAACTCAGAGCTTAACTGCACAGGAATGATAAATTAAAGATGGAGAGGATAATACAACAGCACAGACAGGTGTTCCAGTCGAAAGGTCCCACTGTCCGGGGACCTCTAGACTGAGTCCACGTGTTTGTTGCATCTTTCGTTAGCTTTCCTGTCATTTTCTGCAAATCTGGTATCTATACAGTTAGGACAGAGAATGGGAGTGAGGCTTGTTTTCAGTGCTACCACTGAAATACTTCACAGCCTAAACAACGACTGTTGATACAAGTGTTGGCAGTGATCTCTTACAGTGGTGCAGAAACATAATTTACAGCTGTAGCAACATGTCAGCCAAGAAGTTGAAGTGTGAAGGAGATTCTGGAAATTTATTTAACAAAAAATGTCATTTTGGAGAAAGCAACATTTTGTTGTTGTGAAAAAGACTACGAGTTAAATATTATTAATACATATGAACACTTAAAAAGCACTTTACAGAAAATGTTTAATTTCATGAAGCTCAGGGGAGTGTCAAGAATGGGAACAGATGGTGTGTGTGTGTGTGTGTGTCGCCCGTTAATCTGACAATTCCCAACATTACTGGATGAAAGCTATATATAATTATAGCCCAATAATATCGTGTATATGATTTCAAAAAGTGTCATTTCACATGAGCACATTTACTTTAACTATTTTCAATAAATTTGAATATGCAACCTGTGAACTTTAAACTAATTAAAAAAAATAATTAGA
Organism: Perissodus microlepis; assembly: GCF_051167445.1. NCBI lineage: Eukaryota > Metazoa > Chordata > Actinopteri > Cichliformes > Cichlidae > Perissodus > Perissodus microlepis. The sequence goes on from NC_140477.1 coordinate 31,452,232, forward strand.
ACTTGTAACTCCTACGCAGCTCTACTTTTCACATGATAAATCTCCAATAGGAGGCAAGGTTGCATAGCTTGGAAATTGTGGCTTATAAACCAGTTTTCTATACTTATTAAATATTTTGGACTGAATATTGCTAAATATGCTAAAAAAAATCCCCTAAACGCCCCCGATGAAGCGGCTCTGCTATGCATCAGCTTTGCGTCAGCTGTTGCACCGCTCTCCTCTGTCACTCCAACCATCTGAAATCAAACACTGTGAGTCACTTTGCATCGTGGTGTCACTGCTGGTGAGAGGGTAGAAAAAGTATGTCAAATGTGTGATACCGTGCACGGAGGTGCTTTTAGTCCAATGACCGCATGCCCTGAGCAGAGGCTAAACTTAGCTGGGGACCCTAAATGAACAGTCTTTGTTCAGCACTCGCCAAGCTATTTGTCATCATGTCTGGCTGTGACCGGTGACTCCAAAGAGAGATATTACTCTTATGATTGGCATGAAGTCAGCATACTTGCGTATGTAGCTCAGCAGCTGTTGATAGGGCACTTGGACTGTATATTGAGTCATTATAGGAGCTGTGTGAGCTTGCACTGTTTCTCTGAATTGCTCTGTTTGTCTTTTCTGCACGTGAGTTTAAAGTCAAACTGTCAGCCTTGCCCCTTTAACGCAGTACTCTGTGCATGCTTTGACCTTGCGTGTTTGTAGTAATGAAGGAACTTTAGGTTTCTCGTTCATATGTTGGGTTTATTAAAGCACTTGGGTGGCTTAATCAGTATTCAGTTTCAGCTCTGCAGCTGTGTCTGAACCACCATGATTAGATCTACATTCTACAGGTTCACTTTAGCTTTGCTCTGCAACAGCAAGGAAGAGTGATGACATCTGAATTTTCTAGTAGTCCCAGTCTTAAAAAAAAATGCAGATTTTTTTTCTTTTTGCAATGTTTTTTTTTGTGTGTGAAGTCACCTTGTCTAAAGTTTGTCAGCATTGAATTACTGCTAATCTGTGGCAGTTTGCTCTGTCTTCGTGTAATTGACTATAGATAAGACAACAAGACAAACAGCCAAGGCCAGAATACAAGAAATTGAACTGGCAAGGTTATAACTGAGAAAGTATGTGTCAAGACCTCAACGCTAACAGACGTCTTTATTGGTAGCAGCACTTCATTTAAACTTAATCATGGACAATATATTTTTAGAAAGAGGAGAGTGATATTTAATTACTATTCTGAGCATGTTTGAACCCCTGATTTTAGCCGGGCAGCCTTTTAAAAAATTCACCTGCAAAAAACAGAAGCGATGGTCGCCTGTGACAATGATCAGAGAAGCATTTTTTCCTGTGATGCTTGGAGTGCGAAACTGTTTTCTCAAGCAGGGGTGGAGCAGACAGCTGTGTCTATATTAACTGTAATGGTGCAGAATCTTCAAGAGTTGCAGACGAAAAGAGGCTTTGGGTTTGACTCTGCTAGAATTACAACAATGTTCCACTTCAGACCTACCACCAGGCGGTCCTGTTTGTGTGTGTTGCTGGCATAGACCGGAGCAGTGGAACAGTGTTAGACTATGTGGTAACTGTGGAATTGTTTTTGTTCATCTTCTTAATGCTTTCCCAAACCGCCCCTGAAGCAGCCAGCAGCGCCATCTCAAGATAAGAGACTCACCTGCTGTGCGAAATGCTCTCACCTGAACTTAAACCGAGCTCTCGGAGCACACTTTCACCCAGACATACACTATAGACACAACCTAGCGCATAAAACGTTCAATCCCTTATAAGGTAAAATCACAGGTTGGGTTTTTGTGAATCTGTTTTGCAGCATCCCAGGCTAACGTCGGTATTTGTGGCTGGGAAATGCATCAATTATGCTGAAAGGACATCCTGCAGCATTTGTTTTCTCTGCTTCCCTGTATGGAATGTGAGATTATTTTATTATCTTGTGCCACGTTACACCCCTAATTAAAGATTGGGAAATTATGTAGTTTTAGTTTGCATTATTCTCCTGACTTATAAAAAGGTGATAACTATTACATTTATTAAACTGATTTGTATTACATTAGACTGCTGATTTATTGTGAATGGATGATATTGTTTTATGATACTGCTGAGTTATAAGAAATATTGTTTTCAGAGAATCATGGCCTTATTTGTCTGATTAGAAAAGAACAGAACATACTGCACAGGAAGCCAAGGTCATAGCTTAGGCTCACTGAGAGAGAGAAAGAATGTGGATGTTTAGGTTTTATGACTTTGGAGGGGGGCTGAAGCTATAAGAATGTGAGAAACGCTCAGACGCTTCGAGATCAGGCGGACACCCTCCCGCGCTCATCTCCCCTCCGGATGGTTTATGCTCAAAAGTGTTGTATGGAATAATGAGAATTGTATGGAATAAAATGATTGTTGATTGAGCATTTATACACAGAGTGTTGTCCTTCCTTCAGCCCAAAGATCAAAAGAACTGAGAATTTAACAGGAACCTGTGGTTCAGACCCTCTGGCTACTCATGTTACGTAAAAGACTAATATATAATATATATTCCAAATTGTGTTTTTGCTTGTGTATGTGTACGCTGCACACTTTAGATGACGTGACGTGTTGTGTATACATACTTTCTTAGATATTTTCTAAGCATTTTCGCATCGACTTTCACATAACTTTGTACACAACTTTGTACACATGTCGCTGTGTGGAAGAAGCATGTGCCTGTTTGGGTTTGTGTGCGCGCATGTGTGTCAGCATATGTGTCGGTGCATACCTGAGCTTCCAGCTGTGTAGTTAATCATGTCCACCTCCAGCCATTCAATAAGCTCTGGTAGAAATGGCGACTCACACCACAGCTATCCCACAATGCCCCCTTCTCCTCTTTTTATCACCAGCTAGTAATTACCTGCTTCAGTGAGAGGAATGCAGCTCACTCACCACGTGCATACACAAACAGACACACACGCACGGGGACGCACACTCGGCTTGATTAGTAAACCTAATGGTTGCTCTGTATTCCAGAAAGATTCCATAAAGCAGAGCTCCATAAAATTGCTTTCCTGCCATCAGAGCTGCTCAGCTACCACTGCCTCCTGCTCATCCTCCTTCCTTTCCTATTCTCATTCATGCACTTGTACTTCCTACCACCTCCATCTGGGTTCAATCCCAGTCTCTTTTAATCCTCATGTCAAAGCAGCCACGGGCAGGATACTGAACACTAAAACTGATCCCGGTGTCTCATTGTTGAGTGTGACAGAAAAAGTGCTGTGTGAATGAAGCTTGCGGTGTAAAATGTCTTGACTCTAAACACAATATTTAAATGCAGTACATTTTCCATACGCCATTCATCTTGTTGATGTCACATGCCAGATGTCCAAAACTGCAGCTTGGATTCCTTCCTAATTAACTCTTGGCAGCAAGAAGAATGGTTGAATATACAGATGATCGGTGATCGCTACCAAAATGGGTCTGGTTGAGGTGCAGCATGTTCGGGCGCATGGTTCGATCCTCAGAGTAGAGACAGATCTCTTTTTGGGGGGTGCACCATGAGGAACAGTCTGTGTAAAAATACAAGTGAAACATGTGAACCATCCCCTCCTGACGAGACCTTGTGAATAAGGTAGATGCCGAAAGTAGCTGCTGCTTCTCTCAGTGCCAGTTTACAAAAATGTAAACAAGTATTGACTGACATTATATTTCCTACAAGCTGGTGTATTCAAAGAAGTGACGACGCGTTCTTGGAGGAAAGTGTGTTGTTTTCACTCGCAAGTATACCTCAGTCAAGTTTGCACATAGTCACGCATTCTTTGTTAGCTTAAGTTTCCATGTTGAAGCAAAGACTCGGCCCGAGGCTATTTTCCTACCAGCTCTTCTCACCCAATGAGGTCACACCATCCAGAATCCCGAGAATGTGAAATATGGTGAAGTTTAAGAGCTTCTGAGCAGCTCTATATGTTATCAGATTGAAGGGGAGCTCGAAGAGCTATCGACTTCTGTAACGGAGAGTGAAGGAGGGGGGGGAGAGTGAAGGAGGGGGAGAGAGTGTCACGCTTCTTTACCTTAAAGCTGCTTCTCTAATCTGCAGTCAAGCTGGAGCACATGCCAGGTCTTCACTTCCAACACTGTTTTATTTACATTGTAGTTTTAAATCTGACGTGGGTTCTTTAGTGATCGGTTCATTGTTTAGTCTATCAAATCTAAAGTGTTGCTATGCCAACCCCTCCCCAAAAAAAAAGAAGAAAGAAAGAAGTAGTATATTATTATATAGGAGAGAGCGATGTATCACAACTTCTGAGAAGCTTAAACCTAAGACAACGAGAACATTTGGTATTTCTGCTTGTAAATTCACTTGAGCAAAAAACTTGCTGCCTATGCTGCATGATTATGTCAGCTGTTATTGTTATGGAAGCGTCCCTTGGATCTGTAAATCCAGGGGACGCTTATTAATCAATCACAAGAGAAGTGTTGCAGAACATATCCTGTCAGGACAGGTGATTAAACAGGTAAACTGTTTATAAAAGATGGAAGTAGCCTTCTGGTGTAAAAAGTAAAGCAAGTGCTTTAAACCTGCAAATCCTCTGGTCACAAAAATAATTGTGATTATTGAAAAATCCATAAGAGAATTAACCATCTTCTCATTTGATTTACAGACTTAGTGAGTTCATGGTCATATGTGATGTCTCAAGTCTCATTACATACAGCATTTTATAAATAAACGGAATGCTTTAGGGCTTATCTTGACATGCTTAAAAAGAGAGAATCTGAAAGCTACACAAGAAAAGTCTAGAAACCAATCGGTGACTGTGTGGTGGCTGTCTAAGGTTAAACCCATGTTGGGGGGGCCTGTCTGGTCGGCACAGCTGACGCTAATGTCATCCAAAGTTGAACATATGTCACCCACTGACCAATGATTTTTACTTGGCAATTTTTCTACCATCATAGGCAGAGAAACTGCAATCTCAGATATTAGTAAGAACTACAGAGACAGATGTCACAAAAGACACATTTGCAGTCTACACAAAATAAATCCAGAATGGTCTATTATCTGAAAGTGATATTAGCAAAAAGATGATTAGAATTTATATATTTGTTCCACATCTCTTTGAGAAGTTAAAACATTTTGAATCCCCTTTAATCACACAGTGATCAATATGCAACACAAAATTCGGAAATGAGTGTGAGGAATGTCTGTACGTCTCAAGTAAACTGTGTAGTAACAACCTAACACTAATAAACCATGCCATAATATCCTGGTTGCTTTTGAAACAATCTAATGAATTTGTTATTTTTATTATGTTTTTGTTATCTTTTAAAAATGCTCAGACTTCACTGTTTATTATGTGTAATGTAATTTAATCATTGTGAAACCTGCCCGTTTATATCGTGACAGATGAGATGTCCTGTTGTCCAGGACATGGAGATGTTTGCTATTCCCTGCGGTGTCTGAAAAGTATGCTGTTTCCATTTCTGTCAGTCTCACTTCATTGCATTGCAGCACTGGTGATGTTTTTGCACTGAGGCCCAGGGGCAAGAGTTGATCTCTGTGGCCTTTCGAGCCCATGCCTCAGCAGTATTAAGGTGAGGTGGGGAGTGGCTGTGGCTCTCCTAGAGACACACACACACACACACACACACACACACACACACACACACACACACACACACACAGATGGGTTACATGTGGTGCTTCAAAGACATAGCTAGTCAGGCTGACTGCTGGCAGGCTGTTATCTCTGACAGGACAGCAGAAGGAGGCTGCCAAAGACTCGGGTCTAACTAGCTAGCTAAATAACTGTGGTGTCTGTGAGGAGAAATAACAGGATTACTGGTCAGCTAGACATCAGACTCACTCTCAGGGTAGCAGGCAAGTGAGTAATATCACAAAGTAAGTGCAACGTCAGCTGACAGTTTCCATCGAAATGATTTGCTTTGATTATTTTTTTTAGTTTCAAATGAATAAAGGCCTCTAAACTCAACAACTAAAGTCTGGGACAGTTTTATTTTGTTTATCCAGTATCAGCTTAATTATCTTTAATTAGCTAGAGCCTCTATAATGCCAGTCTTAAACAGAATCAGTTTTCTGATTTGACATTTTTATTCTTGGACTACCGGTGTAGCTTTGCATGATTCAAGGTTCAGAATCCTCATTTTTATAATATGTAGCTTCTTTAATAAGTCTGGTTAACATAAAACTTGTCATGTGTGTTTTTTCCCTTCAATCAAGTGGATTCATAACAAAATTCACATAGTTGTCGCGTAGTTGTTCATCCATCCACCAAACATGAGAACATGCAAACTCCACACAGAAAGGCCGCTGGCCAAATGGACTGAAAAGGATACACACTTAAGTGTAAGTTGTTGAATTTGATGCAGTTTGTGCATAATTTATTACGTTCACTAAAGAAACGTAAAATTATTTTGTTCAAATTACAAGTTAGACCCTTGGAAATGTAACAACCACCAACTTTCACTTTTTTGATTGTGGTCCTATTTAGAAGCAGATTGCAAATGTGCACAGTTATCAAAACACAGTCAAGAGCAGCAGAAGAGTCAAAGATCAAACGTACAGTGCATAAAAACTGAGCTGGCACAAAACCTGTTAATGAATAACAAAGAAATGGATTTGACTTTAGCTAACTTTCCACAGTTTCCTGATTCTACAGAACTGGGAAACCTCAGGTGAACAGACTGAGCTTTCCTGACCACACACTGTAACACGGGTTACATTACTTATACTACTTTGTAGACTGAAAGTGGATTTGTGGGGTTTTTAAATGTTAAAAAGAAGTGCTCGACATTTAATGAGTATAGCTGTCTCTGTAGTCTCCCCCTGTGATGACATTTAGCTGGGAAGTAGATCCTACATTTCATTTCTGTTACTTCATTGTGAACTCAATATGAAAGTTATCACAACAAAAGGAAACGCTGCTTCTGACATTTTTTGGCTTACTGAGACGTGACAATGTGTCTGTCATCTGTCCGTCTGTCCACGGTTCACAAGAATCAATCATTTTAGTAAAAGTTATACACTTATATTAAACTTACATGATCAAACTGTGCTCAAAGTTGAGGCCACATTTGTATTTTATTTATTTAAATGAGAAATAACCTGTGATTGACCAGGTTGGTTGGTTGTCAGTATCCATTCCGTGCATTTCCTCTGATTTGGTTACAGTTTGATTTCCTTGCTATTCTATTCTTTAGGCATAGTTTGCTGTACAGTAGCTCCTACATTGATATGCACAGAGATGAAGACATCACATTTTTTCCAATGCCAATTGGGGAAAAAAAGGAAAAAAAACACATCAGGCTGGTGCAACTTTGCAGATCCATAGCCTGCAGGATCATATTTGTGCATATATTTTTTGGCTACGCAACAGAATCCACAAAACACAGATGATTTGTTGGATTTAGCCTTCAGCTGTTTCAGAGAATTGATATGTAGAGCTTATCTGTTGACAGCAGAGATGAGCTGAAGTTGCTTTCACTACATTGGGCCTGCACTTGCATAGTGTTTGCTTGAATAAATCCTGAAGGAGATATTGACTATGACAAAAACTGAATTGTAACTGGCTAAGCAGTTATGGACAACAGAAAAAGTTATTCTTGATTGATTTCTGTCAATCTAAAATATCTGCACATACCTGCAAATGCACTGCAGCATACCTTACATAAAGCATGTTTGTTGATGGGCAACAGACAAACTTAGTAACAATCTTGGTGTCATACGCTAGCATAACACCTCTCTCACAGACCATTATTTATTAAATTAGTTATTTATCTTTGATTCTCTTCCACAGTGTGTCTTTTGTCCTGTCTATTATTGTAGAGTCTTTACTCTAGGTGCTTTTTCACTGTATAAATTGAATCGAAAGAAGTTTACCTTTGTGCAAAAGTCTTTGTAAATAAAAATGAGTCGGTCGCATTGGTTTTCCTCAGACATGTGTGCCTCTATTGGTGAGGCCTGTCCTGTTCTTTTAGCACATCATCATGCAAAGTTAACTACCTAACTGCTAAATCCCTGCAGTATGTTTAATTCCACATGGTGTATTATACTTGAAAGGCAGTTTCCTGGATCCAGCCCTGCTGGTTAACATTAGCACCTGACCTCTTGTTTCATGCTGAAAGAAGGAAAAAAAAAAATCTGGGAAAGCCCTTCATTAACATTTATGGGAAACCTTTTGGCCCATATTGTCTTTTTTTCCTTTTTAAGATTAAAACACATACTCCTTTTCCTAGTTTTCCATACCAGCCCCTCCCATACATCACATGCTGTTGGCTGTTTTGGGAAATCCCTTATAATGGGCAGTTTGTCTATAGTTTGCCTGGCAAACTGTAATTTTTTTCCCCTTTGGGATCACGTCCATTGCATTCTTTGGAAAAAGTGGGTGTAACTGTGTGGTGCTATGGTGTTTTCTTTCTGCAGAACGCACTGTGTTTCCAGACTCTTTAGTATTCTAGACAGAGCAAAGAGGAACAACCGCTGGAACACCTCAACAATGCAAAGAATGCAGAAATGAAAAGCTATCAACAGATTTTCTTACAATCTAGACAGTATGCGTTAGACAGTGCCCAAATATTGTGGTTATATAAGCTTGCAGCTAAATTTCGCTTTATTTTCATGCAAATATTCTGAACATTAATAGCCTGAACAAAAAGTAACAGTATCGGCAAATGTGTGGAGGAAGGATTTTTAATGAACCAGCTCTTGTCACTCAGGATTCTCATGTCCAGCGAGTTTCAAATTCTCTGACTGCCTCTATACTCCCTCCTCGCGTCTGTGGCTTTCCTGACCTTTTAGCTAGGGTTTCCTCTCTCTCCCAGTCGGCCAGCACCATACACTAAGAGGACTCCCTGTGTGGGAGGAAAGGGAGAGAGGGGAAAGCCTTTGCAATAGCTTCAACTAAACATGAGTCACCCAAAGCGTCTTTTCTTGACTCGTCTACGGCCGTGCACTCCCAAAGCACCATATGCATTTTCCCTCTTCTGGAAAAGGCAGTGGTGGGTCAAGTCGTTGGCCACATAAATTCAGACACACACACACACACACACACACACACACACACACACACACACACACACACACACACACACACACACACAGTGAAGGTTTGTGTGTGTGTGTGTGTGTTTGGTCGGACATTCCGTTCTGTAGCGTACCACGGGCCTCGCAAATGTTGAAACAGCTTAAATATGTGGGAGCTCTGGGTATTTTTACTTTGGCTTTCCATGGGTAGAGGCCCATGGAACTAAAACAAACTCAACGGTGATTCCTACTCAAATCATCTCAGCTAAATCATCTCAGCTGAATCATCTCAGCTGAATCATCTTTGGTACATGTAAGACAAATGCCAAGTTTTGATTGTCTAAGGGTAATGAGCTGCGGTTATACCACAGAGCTCGGAAAGCCTGGCAGGTTGTGGGAAATGATTTCTGGTGACATTTGTCAGGCATTATAATTTCCACTCAACTTTTGATCCATCTGTACTTCCACAAAACCTCCATTTCACATGACTACTGAAGCATATTACCATAATACGTCAATTCATTGTTTTTGAATGTCCTTCATAATTGTCTGATTTAAATGTTTATTAACAAACTCGAGTCATTTCAGGCAGCTCGCAATACTTTCCAGGTGGTTGTAGGAGCATACTGCTCTGTTTTTCTGTCTGCAGTTTGCAACCTTTTGAAATTTAGATAGTAATGTATTTGTCCTGCTCAATACAATACAATGGTAACACAATGATATTGTACGAAGAGGCGTCCCTTTTGGTCAGGAAAGAATTCCCTTCCAATAAAAGGTCTTGTGTCTGTGGTTTATCTTCTACAGGGAAATAGTTTTTATAACCTTCATGAACCCCACCTGCACTGGGTTGGGTAATACTGGCAAAATGTGTGTTTTTGTTGAGAAAACTCAAGCCTAAACTGCTAAACTCTATAAAATAATGATCATTCACACTGTTATAGATATGAAACAGTTTTGCTTCCTTTAAAAGCATTTTCATTTTCATCCTCATTTACTGGATAGGCTGAACCTCTTGGTAATAACGGTATTATTGAATAACAAATAACAAATTCTCTTTATTTTCATAGTCATCAGAAATTAATAGAATTAAATAATTGGATTGAATAGCAGGAAGTGTCATTGAATTAGTTGTGATTGACACAGTGTGCTTGAACTCATATACTTTACCTGCGATGTGGGTGGTCCCATGTCTATCAGCCCAGGTAGGCCAAAGGTGACAGTGAGTAAGGTTTCTCACTGGGCTTCCCCTTAAGAAGAAGCAGAAGAAGAAGGAGCAGAAGGAAACACTTTATGCTTTTTCTCTCTGTATGATTTCACTGTGACCGAGCTACTTGTGATAACTTTACATTATTTCCAATGATATTGTGATTGTAGTGAGTTTGTAATATCACAGACTGGACACACAGAGACAACAAATATACTCCAAAATTCAAATAAAAGATTGTGTGTTTAAATAAAAAGGAATATAAGAGAGCAACTTAAACCAGTAACAGTGCGTATAGTTAAGTGTGTGAGCAGAAAGGTGGTGAAGGAAATGTTGCATAGCACAGAACAAAAATGAAACTCATGCAAACTCATGTCTCAGGAAGCAGAGCACGTGTTTTGAGATGTCACTGACTCAGATGTCCCAGCACAGTTTCAAGAGCATCGAGAAGCTTCCAGGAGCCAGCCCGTTACTCTGAGAGCTGGAGAGAGCCAAAGAAGCCCCTTAACCCATCAGCAGGATCAGTATATTCTACTTTGTACAAGAGCAGGGGCAGGATGAGCAGTGCCAGAGCCCTACAGAATGACCTCCAGGAGGGCTACTGGTGTGAATGTCTCTGACCAAACAATCAGAAACAGACTTCATTAGGGGGTGAACTGAGAGCCAAACATCCTATAGAGGACTCACAGCCCTGGACGATGGAGTCCGATTGGCATTTGGTGGTCTGTCATTAAGGGACGCACAGACTTCTACAGGCTAGGCACAGCACCCTGACTGCCTTTAGGTATCAGGATGAAATCCTTGGACCCATTGTCAGACCCTACGCTGGTGCAGTGGATCCTGGATTCCTCTTGGTGCATGATAATCCCTGGCCTCATGTGGCGATAGTATGTAAGCAGTTCCTGGAGGATGAAAGAATTGATACCACTGACCGGCCCCCATGCCTGCCTGACCTAAATCCAATAGAATAATCTATTTTTATCTCTTCAGGGTACTATTACTATACTATACATAAAAAGATCAGCAAATGCAAATTGTACTCCTTAAAAACTGATTATCATTTTGGCTTTTATTTTTCTTTCTAATTGATGCCAGTTTTATGATCTTATTTATGTATGCCATTCAGCTGGGGAACATGCTGCTGAGCCCAGTCAGCCATCACTGCACTCAGACTTTAATGTGTAATTGATCTCCTCTGTGGTAGCTGCTTTTGTCCTTCAGTTTTCAGTGCTGTTATTTTTTTTTTTTTTTTTTTTGATAAGATACTGACCACTTTAGCTAGGGAAGGGGTAAAGTGTACTTGCCCCTGAGGTGGGAAAGATTATTGGGTTTTTTCCCTTGTTTGGGTGTAGAGGACCAATCAGTGGGGGTCAAACCCAATAAACATGGAGGAGTGTTGCCAAGTCAAGATGTATTTACTGAAGGCCCCCTCTGTTTTACCCCAGAGTGAAGACTCACGTAAGTTTGTAACCAACCACGTCCATACTGCTGCTTTCCAATAGTTCCTAGCCTGCAGCTCTCCTGTATTTGTGGAACCATCACAGTGAGAGGTAGACAGCAGATTGGAGCGAGTGCTTTATTTGCTCTGGGACAGACATTGGACTTGTCAAACGGGCTCTTATTTCTGCTTATTTTTACAGTACTCAGCTCTGCTTCAGTCTCTCTGTGAGATTGCACTGTGACCAGCAAGGTGTCACAACACAAAACGCTAATTGAGTCAAACCTTTTTTGTGGATGAAGTTTCTCAACATTTCCTTTTAGCGTATTACTTCACCTGAGCAACATATTAACGTCACATTTGACAGGCTTCTAATCCCATCGATGTGTTTGCTCTTCTGCAGACAAATGTGCTTGGCCCTGTTCCATGATAACAGATAATTTCAGAGGCTAAGAGTGTTATCTAAGAGGGATTCTTTATTCAACGGATGTACTTCTTAATCTCCCGTCATTTCTAGTTATACTGCTTATCAGTTACACTGAACAAACCTTTGAGGATGTGGAAGAGATTTTGTAATCACATTGGCTTTACAGTTCACTTGGTGAAAAGATCCTTAAATCTTCTGTCGACTAGAGGTAATTCAAGGGATGTATTTATTTTTAATAGACACTGTGTTAAAAGTCGATCTTATTTATTATTAGTTATTATTATTATTATTATTATTAATCTGAAAATAATCAGTGTATCATGTACAGTCACTAAAGCATTAATAGAAAGCTAATTGCAGAAAAGTCTCAGTTTATGATCAACAGGTTCCTTATACCTTATTATGCTGTTTTGAACTATAATGTGTAATTATATGAGGATTGCTTTTCTCTGCTCTTCAAGCGTAATTATTTTTCACAGAAACCATATGCTTTTCAAAAGCTAACGACACCCAGTTTAACAATCACACACATTGCCCTGCGTTTTGACCCTTTGAAAGAGATTTTTGTAATGTTGGCCTAGCTTTAAGGTCCCACCTTTTCAATTTCCTTTTTCTTTTTTACACCAATCTCAACCCATGCCCGACTACAGTGTGCCGCTTTTTTCCTCAGAGCACTGACATTTTGGCAGACCCAAGTAAAAGCAATCTGACAGTGGAGTAGGTTTGGCTGCAGATGCTTTTTTAATAAGGCAGGCTGCCAGAACCTTGTGGTGGATGTAGGGCAAGGGTCTCGTGATCTGCTATTGTTAAATGTGCAAGCCTTTGCGTTGACCTACTTTTTAGCATTTATGTAATCCTAAAGCTAAGGGAGAGTGGGTTGCAAAAAAAGACAGAAGATGTCATGGCTTGGTTAACCACAGGTATGTTCCAACATACATCAAGGATTTGTTTAGGTAATGCAGAGACAGGCCACAGAGGATTTGTTTTCTTGTGGCTGCACAAGAAATGAGTTTTTGTCATTTCATGCTGTCGTTAGCCCTCAAAGTTAGCTTCCTTTAGGAATGTGCCATTTGACCACTTTTGCAGCATCAGAGTGGGCACATTTTCCCATGTATGCACCCATCTGTGATGCTTTGTATGTCTCCTTTTGTCAGTTTTGTCTAGTTGTTTGGACTAAAAGGCAGTCATTAGTCCCATTTTGTGCTCTGTTGTCTTTGAACATCTCTCTGTGTTTGGCATTTGCTATCTGCTACGATCGTCATCTGCGTCCCGGATGTCCAGCCAAATTTTCAGCTATGACGCATAAGGCTCACTGTTCAAACGCGCGTTCATGTGTCACTGCAAGCAATCCTCATTTTTCTTTATTGATTTTTTGTATGGAGCTATTTGAATTAGAGACTGGTTGTTTATTATTATGAATCCTTTCAGGTTCCAAGAGAAACGTTAAGGCTGCTCCTATTGTATTGATGGATTAAATTACATCGTAATCATCTGAGTCTGCAGATTCCCTCAGCTCTGTGGAACCTTTCAGTGATTTAGCTGTACTGTCCACTCTCGATAACTTTGCAGCTGGCACCTGTTTTTAGTTTACCTGATAAAATGCCAGCTATTGATGAGGACAGAATTATTAACTCCAACTATGAAAATGTAATTCTTTTTGAAGTGTTTCCCAAGTGCTGTTAAACGGAGCGAGGATTTTGTAACATATTTTGGATGCTTACATTATTTTAATTTGCACACAGAAACAAAATTGTTTAATAACAAACAAAACCTAACAATCAGTTATGTCACAATTCCAGCAAGCAATCCAAGCCATTCTCTAGGTTTGGTGGTCTTCTGGAATGGACCTTGGTCTTCAGGTCGCAGATTTTAAAATGGGATTGAAGTCAGGGTTTTGTGCAGGTCAGTCAATTCACTTTGGGTTTCTGGAGGTAGTTCTTCACCAGGAGTGATATATGTTTTGAGTCAATGTCATGTTGGAAAACAAAATGACAGTCTAGACCCAGGTTTGCTGCTGAAAAGTTGAGGGTTTGTTTTGTTTTTTTTAAAGATTTTCACTTTTCCCTTCTTCATGATTCCTTCCATCTTGACGAGATTCCACGTTTCTAAAGCACTGAAACATCCTCACAGCATAATGCTCCCACCACCATGTTTTACTGATAGGACCGTGTTCTTTGGTTTGTAGTCCTCTCTCTTCTTTCTCCAAACATAAGCAGTGTCATTGTGGAAAAGAGCTCTAGCTTTGCATGTGATCAAAGGGCATGCTTTCAGTATGCACAATCTTTCTCCGGGTTCTCCTTAACATGCTTCATTATGGCTTCAAGGTGTCTCTTTTGCTGTGGAGTGGGGTTTTCTTGGTCTGTAACCTCTCAGTCGATTGCTGTGCAGAGTTCTAGTGACTGTCTTCTTTGAGACTACAATTACCATCTTGGTTAAATCATTCACATGTGTCTTAGCAATTTTTCTGGGGTCTTTAGACACATCTCTCACTAGTTTTCTCTTCAGAGTCTTTGAAATATTTCACATCCTACCTCTGTCAGACTAGTTTTGTGCTTTGTGGATCTCACTCAAGGTTTTGACACTTGAATATGCTTTGATAACTTTATATATCCATCTCTTGCTTTGAGCATCAACCATTCTTTTTCTCCAGGACAACCTGGAGAGTGATTATGTATATTGGAAGCGCGTCCTATGATTTATTTTGATTATGCCATAATGCTTTCTAACGTGGCAGCTCAAACCTTTGGAAATTCGAAGATAACCCTCAGTTTGAACTTTTTTACAAAGTTAAAACATATGATTGCATGGCAGTGGTTTCTGCTGGGGTTCAATTAAAAGGTTTTTCAGGTGGCTAATAATATTGACCCTGGTAATTTTTGTTTTTTCTTAAGTAATTCTGTTATTTTCTAAAGAAAACTGGTGTATTTAGAAACAGTTTGATGAAAAACTTTTCCTCTTCTAAAAACAGCATTTGTGAAATTTCTGACAACTCTAAATTCAGTAGGAGGGGTAATAACTTTCATCATATCTGTAGATCTTCTCTGAGATTGTGGTCACCCAAACAGAGCTAAAACTACAAGAATATCCTCCACCAGGACCAGTGTTGTATTTTGGACTTTAATGAAAAATGATCCACATCCACACCGAACAATTATGTTTTTTATGAATTCTTTTACCCATTTTCCACCATGTTTCATAAGCTTCACCATTTTTGATTTTGACTAACCGCAGACAAGCAACAACAGTTTAATGTTGATTATAAATTGTCTGACCACAAGAGACAAACTGAGTGTATGTATGCGTTTTTGCTGATTATTTTGCCAATTTGGAAGATTGCCAGTGTAGTGTTTAGCATAGTTTGGTGTAGTGCTTGTTATGCCTCTCCTAAGCAGTCAGAGGTAGAAGAATGAAGATAAATATTTTTCCATTTATGTGTTATTTTTAACTGTTTTAACGGAATCTTCAACTATGTCAAATTCATCCAAACCAAGATATCAGAAAAATAATAGTTTGTAGCCAAACCACAAACTACCTGGCACTACATGCCACATTTTATATGTGCGTTATAAACTGACAAACGATACCAGTTGACTGTCACGCCACCTCCTTGTGTGTTAGACTCTCAGGAATGCTGTATCCCTATTATACTGGAGCGTGGGACTCTGTTGCCTGGTGTAGGGAGGCTAGGATGACCCTCAGGAATGCTATTGTTATGTACTCAATTCCCTTTCCAAATGCACTGCGCTCTATCAGACTGATGGTCCTTTTTAGCAGAATGCGATATCCACGGGTACCAGGGGCGAGAGAAGGGAGAATTGGTCCATAAAAAGCCTCAAATAAAGGGCTGTTCTCTCTGCTCCGTCTCCCCTGTCCTGTGCAGGAACGGCAGGAATGTGGCAGGCAGACCGACTGGCCTCGGAGCCTTCAGCCTCTAATGAATTTTAAAAGGCCTTTTTCATTCAAAGCAGGGTGCTGGCTAACAGCATGCCGCCTGGCCAAGCACTCTGGTGGGCAACGGGGAGTAGGAGGAAGGGGGAAGGGGTGAGGAGAGAATAAGGACCACAGGATGGTTTGCGGGAGGGAGAGGAGAAGGAGGACTGGCAAAGCGAGTTGGCACCTAGGCAGGACGGGGTATTGGATGTCCCTCACAGTGAGAGATAATAGGCCACTCTGCATGAGAAGTCACTGTAGGAGCATTCTTGACCCTGCCACGAGGGCTTAAAGAGAATAGAGGGAATGTGAGAGACAGAAGCCCCTTTCACAGAGCCCGTTTAAGGCGGGACTGTTGCACCTTTATTCTGCCTCGACGGTCTGTGTGAAAGGTACAGAAAAGGAATGGGGACAGCATTATTGTTACGCCTTTCAACCGGCTGGTCACAGAGCCGAATCGACATCTGTCTCAAAGGGAGAGCCAGCGTGGCAAGAAATGGCACACCAGATATCAATTATGATTTTGCTGTGTGTACAGTGGCAGTAAACCTTTTTTTTTTTTTTTGGGGGGGGGGGGGGCTTCATACTGAGTTAAGCGCTGAACAACAGTGGTGTGAAAAGTGTTTGCCCCCTTCCTGATTTCCTAATGTTTTGTCACACTTGCATGTTTTAGGTCATCAAAGACATTTTAATATTAGACAAGGATAACCCAAGTAAATACAGAATGCAGTTTTTAAATGATGATTTAATTGATTAAGGGAGAAAAGTTATCCAGAACATCCTGGTCCTGTGTGAAAAAGTATTTGCCCCTCTTGTTAAATCATGAATTAACTGTGATTACCCATGTTTTTTGGAAAGCTGAGTTCAGTTTCACTAAACACTCAGGTCTGATTACTGGCAGACCTGTTGAATCCAGAAATCACTTAATCAGAACCTGTGTGACAAAGTGAAGCAGGTTCAAAGATCTCAAAAAGAAACAAGATTTAAGATTTAGAAACTGCTTAGTATAATGTAATCATGTGTACCACACGTGTTTTAAGTTCTAACATCTCAGAATACAGCTGCGATGTTTAAAAATAAAGCCTCGAGACATAAAGTGCAGGTTACCATATCAAAACAGAATCCTCACTGCTCCTACCAGTCTTTGTGAGAGCAGAAAAAGTGATTTTATACTCCTGGTTTTGCACAGATATATACACAAATATATTACGCAAATGAATTTGTTACAACAGGCTGAAAGGAACCTCAAAACCGGCCATCAACAATAAGCAGAAGACAGATGGAGATGTGAAAGCAGGCCGCACATGAGCCAAGAAAAACTTCCTGCCGCTGCCAACAGAGAGGTGTTTTGAAATACCAAAGCTCATAGAAAATCTATACACACACAAACACACATGTCAGGTATTTCATATCTTGTGGGGACATCTAATTGACATAATGCTTCCTCTAGCCCCTTACCCTAACTCTAACCATCAAAAATGAATGTCTAACCCTCAACCTAACCATAACCCAATTGTAACCCTGATGCTAAATCCACATTTTGAGTCTCAAAAATGCCTTCAAACACACACACAAACAGGTGCCTGCGTTTATTGTCACTGTAGTGCTTCTTTTGGGAATGGTACTTCTAACTCAAGCAAGACTGAATCCAAAGGACCTGAAATATTTATTATTATTTGTAGAATATGAGTGATTTTCTTTAAATGAGTTGCAACAACATGTTTGGAGTGTTAACTACACTTTTCTATGTATCTGAATGTTATGAAAAGCATTTCGTCAAAAGTATAAGCATTTTGCCCCAAACTAGTGGCTAAAATCCAGAGCATCCCAGTTTTACCTGTTCAATTTTTTTATGTTGCCAGGGGCCAATCTGTAGTGTGGGCTTTGTGATGCTCTCCACCTGCAGATATTCTGAAAGCCATATCTCCCGAGTCACTCTGGACTTGTAAGCAAGCCTGCTTCTCCCATCAGAGAACCTCACGATTCAAACCCCATTGTCCCAGACGGCAGTCCTCTTTTTATCTGCTCCTACATAGAGTTGTTTCCCTTCTTGACTTGGTAATACTCCCCTAATCTTGACTGTGAAGATCTGTGATTGGCCAAAGTCTCCAAATACAGAAAACATTAGTACCTACGCCACTGATTTAAAGGAAAACATGTCTGTAGCCTGCCATCTTTGGGTAGGAATTTATCTGAACATTCACACTACAATACACTACTCTGTGTCTTCTCGGTGTGCAGTGAAATGTGGTGACATGTTGCTAATTCATTATATTTTTGAAGTCAGATTTTTCTACAAAACCACTTTTTTTTTATTGTTTTCCATTTGTACTGAAATTTAATTCAGTCATGTGAGCTTCTACGTCCACATGTGCCACACACAGAACAGCACAGCCCACAGGGCAGATGCTTTCACTTCATGGGGGCCATTATGGTTCATGTGGTGATTGGGGACCCTTTGGGTCAGGTCACATCATCTCCAGTGATTCCAGAGGAAATGCCAGAGTACTGAGGTAGTGGGATGCCTTATATAAGAAGGAAACACTGGCCGGTATGTGAGGCCCAGTAGGTAAAAAGTATGCCTGCTTACATATATAAATAGACACTTCTTTTCAGCTTTGGTGTGCAGACCTGGCATCACTAACAGGAGTTTTTCCAACCATATCAATCAGTGTCTGAATTGACTCATTTGAGTGAAGTTTTATTATGTGTGATGAATTAGTGATGGCACAAGGAAAAACTTTGCCAGGACATGCCAAGACTCCAACGCCATGACACACAAAGGCAGCATAACACATGAACCGAATAAACATCAAAAGCACAAGTTGTCTCTCACCCATCTGGATCGTTCCTCGGGACCTGACTCAACCTTTTATTTCTCACATAACCTATCTACAAACCTAATTAAATAGAAAGCAGAGTGTGGCTTGGCAACGCACGAAGAAAAATGAATGGGATTAACTGTTACCTATACAGCTCTTTATGTACTGCACGCTTTTGCTGTCAGAGCTTTTAAGAAACCACTAATGAATTTGTGAACCCCAGTTTCTTGGAAGAACGCTGTGTTCCTCCTGGTTAACTGAGATGAACATGCAATATAGACAAAACACGGAGGATTCCACAGTTTTACTTCTGGAAAGTGAGTGGATTGGAAGTTTGCCATTCGGGTTGTGAATCACTGGGTCATAAAGCCACTTAGTTGTCCAAATGTCCTGCTAGGTGCTAGCGATTCCAGTACACCTGCTTTGGATGCCTTCGTGCACCACTGCCGATGTATGCGCAGGTGAGGAGAAGGTAAATCTGTGTATTTGCAGGCCTCCCCAGTGTTATCTGGAAGCACATGGCAGTCTACCTGGATGACCTCATGCTTTGGCCTTCTGCAGTTGAAGAGAAGCAAAGGCATTATAGTGGCCAGGCTGAGGTCATAGTGAGATAGGGCCTGTGGAAACACTGATGCTCCTGCTAACATGACTGGCCTTGGAAACTACTCCCGCAGGAACCCCAAAAAACAGGACAGTAAAATCGCACTGGGCGGTCAGACAAGAGAGGAGATTAGCTGAAGGTTGAGCCAAAAACAGACCAGCTCTTTCCCCCAGGTTTTGAGTTCAGCAGAGGGGACATACAGGTGAAGTGTGGATTTCCCGTAATATTCCATGAGGGAGATGTATTCCATTATATATGCTAATAATCACCAGGTGGCAGCCATCCTTACATTCCCTTCCTTTTAAGCATATTAAAGACAGATGACCCAGAACAGAAGGACAGCAGGAAGTATTTGTGCTAAATTTGTGCTGGTCATTCACCGTACCTATTTTTCCACAACTTCTGCCTTGTAAAAGTTTTAACGCACTTCTTACAAAATGACATCATGTCATGGCTCACTGTAATGATGTCACCATAACCTGTTGGGGAGAAAAGAGTTTTTTTCATTACAAACAATCTCGTGAACCAGTATTTATTTAAAATAATGCGCCTCGCAGAAATCGGGGGAAGATCCTGGATCATATCATAATATTAGGAAATGCTGAAGTAGTTTACTGTAAGTCATCACAGTTCTGTTTGTTTTTTTTTATGTGCACACATGTTTTAACTTTAATTCTGTTTGTGTCCTTGTTTTTCTGCCAGACGGAGGCAATGAAAGGGGCTCTGAAGGATTTAAATCTGAACATTGTGGAAATGACTGATGAGAATGCGACACTGGATGGAGGAGATGTCCTTTTTACGGGTACGTCACTCTGCCTCTTCAATCACTGTATTTTATTGATTATTCATTAACCTTTGTCTGGTCATTCCAAACCAGCAAACTGAGACTTCCCTCTTATTTTTGAGTCCCACAACATCAACGACACCACTTCATAGATCTGAACCAGCCAAGATATTAATATACTGTGGGGATTAGAGAAATATTTTGCTGCTATTGGTCATAATCATCATCATTACCATTGCATTAATAATACAATCTGCAGTATTGTTATTGCATTCAGATGTTTAAACATATTGGCACCCAATTAGCCTTTATTACAGGTGCAGTTATAACCACTTTAAACTGTTGAGTTGAATCTATAATCTTAAATGCTTTTGAATGCTTTTTATAATCTTAAATGTTTATATGCAGATTACATTGCATTATAAAAGAAAGGCCTAACTCTGAGTACGCTCTGTGCCAAAGTAGACAGGAAGCGCAGGCTTTTGCAGAGCGTGTTTGTGAAAGTGAAACTAAAGCAGAGTCTAAGTGTGAGTTACTTTGAGGAGTTGTTGGGAGGATGCTATTTGAATAACCAGGTTATTCATTATTGTCTTTTATTCATTTATATCTTTTGATTAAGCTTTTAGTAGAGGTTCTTGATTAAAACATTTATTCAACATATTACAGATATAGTTTCAGTTAGGTTATTATGCACATGAGAATTGGCCTCTCTTCTCATAAGACAAAGTTCGTGTGAGGTCGAGCCACACACACACACACACACACACACACACACACACACACACACACTGTAGGTAGGCTTATGTTCTAGGTGAGAGTTCAGATATATTTTCTTGCAACTGCAATGTTCTTTTCAAACTGTGTTAAAAGTCATTGTGGTTTTGATTTGACGTATGCATGTATTGTATCTGATGACGCATGAGGGGGCGTTAACCCTGATGAATCAAAAGCAATCTGAAGTGTCTTTTTGGGCGGAGATCTACAGCTGATGTTTTGCAGTGTACATCTCCCCACGCTGCTTGTGTTCATTAAAATCATCGTTTGACTCATTGTTGTTATTTTGGAATTCCTCCTTTATCCCTCCTCAATATTTGAACCCTTAACAATATCTAAACACTTTTATGCACATGGACTGAAATCTTGCAGTGCTCCCCCTGCTCAAGGAGGCACATGTACAGGCTCATCTTAAGTTTGTGAGTGAACATCTAAACAATTCAGAGAAAAACTACGTGCTCCCGCTATACTTAAGGGAAGAGAAATAATGAATATGATCTAAAGAATCCCAATCCTATTGGAAATCTGTGGAGAGAGCTGAAGCTTTAAATTGCCAAGCTGCGGCCAAGAAACCTAAAAGATTTAGAGTTTTTGTAAAGACGAGCGGCCCAAAATCTCTTCTGAGATGTGTGCACAACTGGTGGAAACATCTTAATGCTGTGCTTGCCAACTGGTTTCGCCAGTCTGCGATTATAAATGTACAAATTCAGCAGGAGATCTAATACTTATTTCATCCACTGTAAATATCAGCATCCTGATATTTAATCTCTTGCAGTTCATTCATGAATTGTATTTTAAATAACTGGGGGTCATGCAGTCAAATGGTTCACTGAGCAGTTTGATGAAGTTACTTTTTTACTTAGACCTGTACAGGTTAAAAAAAAAAAACTTCACAGAGAAACCCAAGTCCTTAGTTTGTAGCTTGAATTCATCGAGGTTCAGGAATGGCTGTTTTGCTACAGATTAATGTGTATGACCAGAGGCCAACCTGTTGTGTCACAGAGAGAGGTAAAGAGGAGTCATGTGATCCTTTTGTTTCCAGAAATATAGTATAATGCTATCATCTGGAAACAAATAGTGCCTTTTACGTGCTTTTCAGCCATTCACCATTTTGTTTAAGTTACCTTTTAAAAACAAACTTAAACCTGTACATTTAATCTGTGTACAGAAGGCCACCTACATTTTTGTATACGGTGCAATTAAGTATTTAAAAAGTGTTTAAAATAATTACAAACACAAACTTCACAGTGAGGCCTTTATCTTTATATTTTATATTATAAGTTTTTATATTTAAAACAAAGTCTTTGAAAGCATGAAATGTCTCATATCATGCAAATTTGAAGTCATGACTGTTGGAATAAATATCTTAAGGGATGAGGAGAAACTCTATAGCTAACAACATATAGTCTAAGGAGCTTGGAAAGAAAAGTGTCTGGACTTCTTTAAGTTGCTTGAAGATGTTTCACCTCTCATCCAAGAAGCTTCTTCAGGTCTAAGGTCCTTCAGTTCCAGACCTTCAGTTTCAGTATCTTCTACTACGATGATCTGGATGACTTTGAACCTTCACAGACATACTAACAACACATAGAACTTGGTGATTTGCTGTGTTTAAGTTGTATGAGGACTACTCTACTTGTTAGAAATGTAGTGATATGGCAGAGGGTAGCCTCTACAGTTCATACTCTATGTGAGCAGACAGTTGCGTGTCTGTAAATATGCATCTGTGCTTTGAGATCCTCCACACAAGCATTCCTCCATGTGACCTCGATGACCCGGTGCCTCAGTGAACCTAGCTGTACATCCCACCGACAAACAAGACCGTCGTGTGCCATTCTGCACAGTAAGACCACGGTGCAAGCAAGAGCATGGTGGTCTTTTATTAGATTTTCTGTATGTTCACTTACAGTCGTGAGTTAAAATGTGGGTCAGTATCTTCTCCGCTTCACAGACCACTAGGAAAATGCACAGTACAGTTAATTGGGTTTCTAGACACTGGCTCTGTGCTGTTGTTCCTTCCAGCTGAAATTGGTTTCACATGGCAGAGCTAGAAACATTTCCTGTTGGCAAGGCATGTGCTAATGGCTTATAGTGTAAAGGCTCAGCAGCAACATTAGGAGCCCATCCCTTAACTCAGTGTGCTGCTCAATACCTCGCCAGGCATTCAAGGCTTTCTGCCTATGTGCCACCATACTAACCACAGTTGGCCCCCCTTCGCAGGCATGCATAAAGTACACGGTGTGCTGTCTGGAGTATTCTGCTACTGTAGCTTCTCATGCTTGCTGTATTGCTGGTTTTCTGTTCGCATACTTAAAAGATTCTCTCTACAGGTCGAGAGTTCTTCGTGGGACTTTCCAAACGGACCAATCAGAGAGGAGCAGAGATCTTAGCAGATGCATTTAAGGTGAATTTATGTAGCAAAGTAGTGCCTGCATTCTTGCATGGAAATGCAAATAAGTTGGTGAATGTGGGCTACACTTGTTTGTTTGTGCTGCTGTTGGTTCTTTAGCTTGTAACGTCTGGCCACTGAAGAAGATAGTTTAAAACGTCTTTGTCATGGACTGAAACAAAGTGTCAGGAATAATGTTTAACATTTGTTCAACTACAAATGATCGGGAAAGAAGGGAAGTTGCTGAGGATGAATTGTACCTAAAGATAATAGGCTGAAAAGCATCAAATGTTCTGTGTAGGTGAGGGAAGCTGTAGTCACAATTCTAATTCAATCCATTGTTTCAAGTAAAAGTAAAGGCTTGTCACTGGAAAAGTTCACAACTGATCCATTACATAAGAAGTAAAAGTAGTATCTCAAATATATTTCCTAAATAGCAGTCAATATGAAAACATTCTTTTTAATAATCTTTTTCTTTAAAGCCTTCTGCAAGCAATTATACATCTCAAACAAGAAAGGAGGAGATAAATGTGATATCAATCATGGAGGCTTTAGGCCAGGAGGGTAATAGTATCATCACTCCATTCATCTTGTTTTTTTTTTTTCATTAAGCTCTGCCGCCCTTTTTTTTTTTTTCTCTAATTCCATTTTGTTCTCCATCCATCTCTGCCTCACTCCTTCCTTTTGAGCCATTATATATCTTCATCGTATATAGTCTTCTATCTCTGCTTTCACTTCTTCCTTTGCTGTATTCACTTTGCAAATCCCTCTGAGGACATCTGATGTACCAGTCAGCATTGAGGCTACTTTGTGGACATAAAAAAATACCTGTTGTTGCTAGGAGATGTGAAAACCCTTTCAGGACATCCCACTGAGTGTACATGGAGGTACATTAGCCCTTTTTATTGTAAGCCAGCATTAGCATTCAATGAGTTCTGAATCCCAAAAATATTCTGGAGGGCCATTTGACATCTTCTGACATAAAGGAGGGTGTAACACTGAATAAAAATAAATAAAGCTTGAAAAGGTCTTTCTACTTTTTATTATTAAGCTCCACTGCGCTCTGAGAGTATTGATTAGTGCAGCTGTAAAAAGTCCCTGTAGCAGTTAAGAGTTTGATCCTAGTTCCAGATTTCATCTGCCTTTGAGGCATTTTTAATCAAGTGCTGGTGCAAACTTCTGCCACCTCTGTATATAATGATTAAAGAAAGTAGTTGATGACACAAATTAAGCTGATTTGGGTGAGTAAACCTCTTAATTAGTTCACAGGCACTTTCTTCCTGTCCCATTATTAACCTCAATCATTCCATTCACTCATCACTGCTGTGATGACACACTGTTATTCTCATACTCAGCATTCTCATATCAGTGCCATTACTCAAAAAAGCAATGTATCAAATATTACTCAGTACTCTCTGAAGAAAGTATTTTTTTGCACTTCCCTTTACAATATTTTTATGCTTCTCAGCAAAGTGGCCTGAATCACACTGCCACATAATTACCAACTGACAATATAGACCTATCTGGGGTCTGCATACACTCAGCTTTAACATTATTCCGCTAGCTTTGTGTTAGCCGTCCAGATGTTTACAAAAAGCTGATGTTGTGTCCAAATTGAGGACAGTTACGTGTTACATTACTGGAAAACTGTAATCACAGTTTTCGGGCAATCATTTTTTGTAGGACATTCACAGTTCCATCAAAAGTTTTATCACAGGTAAAAAGAAACGTCCTGGCTTCCTCCTGCAGCACAAAGACGTGCAGCTAGTTAGGTTAACTGGTGATTCTAAATTGCCCAATAGGTGTTAATGTGAGTGCGAATGGTTGTCTATCTCTCTGTGTTTGCACTGCAACAGATCAGGGATCTGTCCAGGGTGTACCAACCTCTCGCCCTGTGACAGCTGGGATCGGCTTCAGCCCCGCTGTGACTCTAAAAATTGGATAAGCGGAAGAGAATCGATGGATGGAGTTAAATAAGAGATTAATTTCTTTATGCCAGTTAAATTTCTCAGAGAAAGACGTGAAAAAAAACACTTGTTCGGTGTAATGTGTTATGTGGTATGAGGTTGTTTCTGTTTGTTATAAATAAATCCTAATTAGAAAATGCTGATGTAAATCGATAGTGCCATCATCATTAATTGTGCTTCATTCTAGATACTTAATTCATTATTGTGTTATTCAGCTTTTAGATAAATAACATTGGATTGTGCTAATTGTGGGCTACGTTGTAGTCAAATTTTTTTCCCCAAACCTTTAGTTTTCATTTATTCCATCAGGTTGTGCATAAAGTGTTCTGAGATATAGCTGAGGAAACATTTGTCCTCTTAGACAGAAGTGGAGCCCCAAGCAGCTTTGTTAGGGCCAAATAGTTACGGCCAGACAACATCGTCAAGATATTCCTAGATCAAAAAATGCTGCTTTAAACTACTCGGTGCCTTTAGAGGACTTCTAGAGATTCACTCAGTTTCCATGCAGATTTATGTTAGCCATGGCTTGCTTTTCACTACTACATCCATGGGAAAAAAATACAACATAAAAGCAATATTTCAAGCTAAACCAAGAGATTAGCTTCAGGGAAGACTTGGACAAGCAGGCTGCAAACAGGATCACAGTGGTTGGTCACAAAGGTTGAACCTGTCTATCCTGCTGGCTGTTCTTTTAAAGTGAAGATGTTCTGCTTGACCTATTCGTAACACTTTTGGATTCCCTCTGAACAGTCATGACAAATCCAAAAAGCTGGCTAACACACAAGTTCAGAGGTGGGTCATACTGTTCAAGAGTTGAACGCATTACCATAGCCTGAATGGCCTTACTGTAGTGCTTCCATCTTCCCATCTGTATCTGATTTGAATTCCTCATTATGGATTCCTCTGTGTTTTCTGTTATCTCTGATAAGACAGGACTTAATGATGCGTCTCTGGCAAAAGACAGTAGGAAAAATCACTTAAGCGTTAATTGTTGTTCTTTCCGTTTTATATCAGATGGATTTCTCCTGTCGCTGTTGTTTTTTCCTTTCATTTTCAAATAAAGGATCACTTTGTTGCCAGGTTATTTAGTAGCCTACTCCACAACTGCATACAGATGTTGATTATCTCTTTATGGTCCGCACAGAGGTCAGGGTAATTGGTGTTATTGATGGGGTCAGTTTATTTTGGAAGTAATATAGAGGTTAAACCGCCTCTTTTCTGCCATGGGTAAGAAGTGCTGACCAGCTCAGCTTGCTTTACCTTTCTCTTCAGTCAGTCGTGTTTTCAGCTAACAACATGGCAGCTGGTGAAGATGAAAAGCAAGCCTTTCTTCCCTTAAGGATTTATCTTGGTAAGGGCGAATGCATGACTTGCATTTCCAATTTTGCACAGAAACTTCCTGTTTATGGATAAGGAATGAGAAAAAGATTATACAATTCAGTTGTTCTCACTGGAAATCAGGAAGACATCAGCAAAGGGGGTAATTTAGGTCTTTCATGTGATGAAATGTGACAGTCACAATAACTGGGTGAATTATGGTGCCGTTTTATTGATGCAACACAAATATTTACTTAAACTGTTAGCATATAGTTGAAAGAAAAAATGGGGTGTAATGACGGAAAATGTACACTTCCTTTGTAAGTTTTATGAAGCTGAACGCTATAAAAACCCCTTCAAAACACATTGCGTGATTAAGAAAACATATGGGCGTCTGTTGGAAAAGTTCTTTTCTTAGGTGCGAAGTTGAATTTATAAGGTCATCCAAATCTATTCAGGAACAAAAGGTCTTAGAAAATAAGCTTCGAGTCTCTTTATCCTGTCAGATTTTAAATTGCATCTTGGTATCACTTCAAGGTTTACGAATCACAGTAGGATCCATCTCCGGCTTAAGAAGTCTGTCCCACATAAAGGCCTGAGTCCTTGCTTCTAATGTTTAATCGCTCGATTCCTTCTGCTGGGTAAAACAAAACAAAGTAAAACAATGTTTCCCTTAAATATGCTGCAACTCCAACGTGGCCTTAAGGCTTTAATCCTTGCAAAGAAGGCGGCTTTCAACGGATGTTTTAATGAGAGTTCTTAGTCCAAAATCAACCGTTAAAGGCTAAAGGTAAATGTAAAACTATAGGTTCCAAAACAGTTCTGCAAAAACAAGCCATACAGCTGTCAGATAGGATTTCTTTAATCCTATTTTTATTGTTTTTTATCCTTGGGGTCGGAGCTTTAGAAGCCTGTATGATTCTTTTTCTCATTAGAAGTGGTTGCATGAACGCTAAAGTTCTCTGCCTTAGTTTAAACAGCTATGGTCACTGGCAGGCAGGGCCGAGTTTTGCATTTCTGTGCACCAATCAGGTTTTAAAAACGTGTAAAGAAAAATGCGATGGCAGTCACGATGTCGCTATAAATCCAATCAAACCCTCCCACACAGTCTTAACAAACGAGGATGTTTAGCAGTATCTTTAAAGCGATTCTTACGTAAGACACTTAACATTTGAAACGTTCCAGGGGTTCTGTGAAAACCAACCAGCATCCAGGTGTTAATAAAACTATTATCGCTGCCAGTTCTTCTAAGTACCCTTTATGTAACGTGTGTTTTTGTAACACTTTTAATGGCAACATTTGGTTTGCAGATGTCCCACAGCCAGAAAAAGCCTTTCAGAACTGCCTCCTACAAGGTGCTGCGTAATCTCCCCGTGAGCCCTGAGATCAACAGCATCTCTCAGACCATCTTGCTTTTTCCGCTACTGAGCTGTACAATACTTTATTTCAATGCCACTTTAGGCCCCATGATACCACACAGATCACTGCTGAGCTTTTACAATCTACAGTAAAACTTTACACACACATATACATATAGCCCTATATTATAATGAATGATGTTTTAGCTCATTGTTGTACTGTAGTTTAATGGATTGAGAAGCATTGTTGCTGAGTAGTAACGTGCTTTTGTATCATTTGTTTAAAACCGTTCGTTCACCCACATTCAGATAAAACGCCTTATCCGTCTTATCAGTAAAGAACTACTTGAGGAAACCTGTTAGCAGGTGATGAGAAAGCCTGTTAAATATTTAAAGCTACAAGCCCCAAATGATTAGCATTACCTGAACCTGTCCTATCATCATGAAATGAAAGTCATATTATTTGAGCTTATTAAGCGTTTGTAATGATATTGTGTTTTACAGGACTATGCTGTTTCCACTGTGCCTGTGCTCGAAGGCCTGCACCTGAAGAGCTTCTGCAGCATGGGAGGACCAGGCCTTATTGTAATCGGCTCCAGTGAACCAGCACAGAAAGCCCTCAAAGTATGGAGCTTGTGTATGTGTGTTTATGTATGTACACCGTAACTATGCTCTCCCTAGCTGTAGTCATGGAAACCTGTGAATTGATGTATTGGCAGTCTTTTCTTTATTTTGACGCACATTGAAGTAGTGGATCCTTTTTCTTTTTTTTGTTTCATCGTTTGGTTGACGTTTTGCTTGATCCGTTAGTATGAACAACCCTGAAAGAATAACGCGACAAGACAGGACATTGCACGTGTTGATTCAGAGCAGACTCCCTTACTTACAGTTTGTTGGCGGCTTCCCACTCCAAGCACATTGAAACCACCTGTCACCTAAATCCATCCCCATTAATTCATATTCTCAGCTAATCTGCGGGGATTGCCCCTGGCGCTCACACTCCAGCTTCAATTACGACTGTATTGTCCTTCCATTAAACAGCTTGAGCTCATTACTGCATAAAAGGCTCCTGTATCGATCGAGCTCCAACAACAGAAACCCGGGGACCGCCAAGACCGAACAGAGGAGACTGCTTACACCCCAACAGAGACGGATCGCTCGTTTGCACCAAGAGTGCAATAAATCTCGGCCCATCCCTCCCATGGAATTATCCCCCAAAATTCCCAAACATTAGCATGTGAACTTTTGCAGTGGCACAAACAAGAGAAATTCAGCGAAATGTGTATTTACACAACACAAAGGCAGGCAGTGTATATATAATTACATAAGTATGAAGACTTACAGGCAAGCACATACACCTTTGGGCTTGACAGGTTCCCTCTGGCAGTATTCCTCATTTACCTTCTAGTATGATATCTCCCCCTGCTGGCTCAGCACTAAAGAGTTACACTAAGCGACTTTTGCTTGATTTACAGTATCTCAGAGAACATCAGGCAGCTCTTCCTAAGAAGGCTGAAGTACTCGAGAGAAGCACAAGGTTGGCCCTGTTGGTTTTGTAAGCATGTTTGCATTGCTAAAGTGTTCCCAGGAACCTATGCATCATTGCATAATAGAATTAATTTATAATCCAGTGCCAGCTCATTAAGATTCCTGCCTGTTTGATCACCCCAGTAATTAGCTACTGGGGCGAAGAGTGGCCGCTAGCGAAACTTAATGACAGACTGCTCGCTTTCTAATTATGGCTTACGTCACCCTCTCTCTCTCTCTCTCTCTCTCTCGCAGCAATTAGCTCCTGTTTTAAAGGGCCTTTAACAGCCCTGGATTTGTAATTAGATAATGTTCTTTGTGTGAGGGAGAACGAGATCTTATGAATGCAGATTTAATGAATCCAAACTGTTCGTTTGGGATGTAGATGCAGCTTTTCTGGCGACGAGGCTCCTTGTCGAATGCAGCAGACACTTTGTGCAAATTAAAGTTGGAGCCCAGCTAATTCATTCTGTCTTTAGGGAGCTGCGCTTTGCTGGCGTTCAAGAAAATTTGGACCTGCCCTTATTTTTATTACGGGGTTGAGTAACGCATTATTCATTTGCAATCACAAAATAGCATCGACGATCTGTAGTTTGTATTTTGGCTATGCTCAGGAAGGCTGAGCGCACCGCGTATCTGTGTTTAGCAGAATGACCGGATGGATTTCATCATCCATCTGTTGCTGTCACTGCCAAGCTTTTCTCATGAAGTCATCATCCCAAAATACAGCCTGTGTCAGAGGCTGCAGCACCCTTTCCCTGTAATCTCGCACTACCCCCCTCCTTCCTACAGCAGACTGCCCGTCAGGCTGTAGATCATCGGTGGCCCCTTTACCCAGCCTAGCTTGATTCATGAGCTCATTGCTCTCTGTTGGTCAGAGTCTGATCTTCACCTCAAGGATGCTTACACGCTTGAATTTTATAGATAATGAGGTGACGGCATGGTGAAGGTTCTGTTGGAGATTTTTTTTGATGACCAAATCCAGTGTTGGAGAGTGTAGGTTCCAGATTTGGATTATTTATGGATTGAAGCTTTGTTTCTTGTTCTGTTTCTCCCATACTACATACTTACTCCATACCACCGTTACCATGTAAAACAGTCATAGATAAAAATCTAGAGCTAAGTTGACTTTATATCACCTCAGAACCATGATTGTCCGAACAACATTTAACAGCAATCCACCTGATAGCTGTCGCAATATTTTAGTTTGAGCAAATATAAAACTTGGCATTACTATCTAGTCCAGGGGTGTCAAACATAAGGCCCAAGATCCAGAATCGGCCCACCAGGGTTTGGAAAAATTGGTTTTATGGCTTTTCCTCCCCCATGTGCATATCAAAATAAATAACTAATAGATAAACAAAAAAAATCCTAAACAAAAAAACCCAGATTTTTACTCAGTAAAAACAAAACAAAAGAAAAACAAAAATGTAATAATTACAGGACAGTCTGCGCAGTGTGCTAACAGAACGTTTTCTGTAAATTTAAACAATTATTTCTTATTTATCCCCAAAGCAGCATTTCTTTATCATGTAGAGAAAACAAGACGTATCAGTGGAACTGTACGTCTTTTTCTGGCTGTATGTGGCCCATAATGTAAAACAAGTTTGACACCCTGATCTAGACCTTCACAGCATGTTCTAGGTTTCCTCTTGTGATACCACTGTGTCCCTGAATCAGCTGTAGAGGCCGATGGCAGCAGCCTTAAACATTAGATAAGTGTCATCTGAAATTTCCTGCATCCTCCCCCTGCGTTTCCTTTTTCTGTGTACTTTTCCACTGAAAACATTACACTGCAGCAATAAAATACTAGACCAGGAATACCAAACATTTATGGTCCATCAACAGGAAGCAATTTCAGTCTCATTTCCTGTCCAGATATGGAAGCTGCATCAAGTAGTATTTGTCTTGTGCGTGATGCCGCCGCTCAGTGAAAAGCAGTATTGTATAAGTTTTAAGCAGTTTCTGGGAAGGATTGCTAAAGTGAGCATTAGAAATGTTCACACCACGTGCCAAGATAAAGATTCTGCTGATTGCCACATAAGGTCCTGGAAATTGTTGGTGTTTTTCTAGACTGCTCAGGTTTGTCATTGCCCCAGAGGGATTTTATTACCATCCAGTAAATATTTAGTTTGAGTAGCTTTTGAATGACTACATTTTGCTGCCCAGTTACCACTCTTGTGTATTAGCTGGACCTCAGCCATTGTTCGAATTAAGTCCGTGTCGATTGACTGTAGCTTAACACTTGGTGAAGATCCAGAATGACGACGTTAAAAGCCACTATTGTGTAAAGGTATCTAGGATAATTTCCCATACGTTTCAGTTCTTTAGGCTTAAGATTTGATTCAATTAAAGCATCTTTAAGTTTAGAAAAACACAAAAGAGGTCTGCCCCCTATATTGATTGGCTGCAGCGTCTGGCAGTGAACAGAAAACCAGCTGTTTAATTAGTCAGGTGAGGATTTAATTGAATTTCATGGATCAAAATTTTACATGAAACATGAGGAAATCTTGCTGTATGTCATTTCCCTTATGCGCATATTTCCCCTTGAATTTAATGAGAAAATGAAGAGTAAAGCAGGAACAACTGGGATCTTAGGTGGAGTCGACATTTTACTCACTCTTAATACTCGCGTGTGTCACAGACCGTGTTGGCCCTCACCCTGTGGACTTGAGTGTTTTCATTTAGGGCAGTTGCAGTCACATGACACTCCCACGAGTGACCTGGGAATGTCTGATTACGCATCTGCCGACGTATGTGCGCACACTGCTGTGCTTCGTCCCGCAGCCCTGCACCCAGGAGTGGCATTTGTAGCTGATGTTTTACCATTTGTACCATTTGTAAATAGAAAAACTTGTTATAGCTGTTAGATGTACAAAAACAGTAGCTTCGTTGACAGTTTAGTGTACTTTTATAATGCAGCAGTCATAATATTACGCAGTGAAATCTTTTTTTATACCAACTCTGTTGGTATAAACAGTGGTTACTTAATGTGTTTGCTTTACATGCTGCACCTTCTAGAGATTTCATGTCCATTTAACAATGAATCTCTTAAATTTTCTATTGGCTCTTACTAACTGCACGCTTGTTTCTCTCTTTACCCTGACCAAACAATGATGGTGCTGCCAGAAACCCTAACATGTGTCATTTCCTGTGTCCTGAATACTTTCCCAGGAAAGCACTTAGAACAGCACATTTGCTGTTTGGATAGGAATAGGTGACTATTCACACTGGAAAAAGGTTGATTTTCTTTTTCTGTGAGAAGTGTGAGTATATTTGACTTATAATGCAATGGACATAATAAAACGTTCAGAGTAATGTATATTTCTATATAATGGCCTTGCAGTAATTGACCTTTTCCAATTTCTATAGATGCCTTTGTCTTCCCTGGTGCAATGGATCCTGTCAGTGGGAAGTGAAATGAAAACATCTACAGCCACAAAGCCCACTGTGCTCACAAAGCACCAGTTTTTCTCCCACATTTGTAGTAGTGTGTCATCGCATTCTCTCACAGTCACTCCTCTAAACCTTTATGTACGTCAAGCAGACGTCACACTTTTTGGATGCAGTGCAGTGGCCTATATGTAATTGGAGATTATCGAAATTTCAGGAGCAGGACCACGCCTCCAAACACACTCCTTCCGGTTCTCATCTATATAGGTTCCCCCAGTTCTGCAAGCTGTTCATTCTTGTTTACGTGCCCCTCCCTCCCCTTTTCAGTTCTTTAACTTCTTCACTTCTATTTAGTACATGGGGATCTGCCAGGTCCAGGAGCCGTCGCCAGTCCTCTTCGAGGCCTTCCCCAAACCGCAGCTCAATTCATGTCCAAGCTTTCGCCTTTACCTACGCTGCCAAAACTAAAATGAGGACGTGGGCCCAGCTAGTGAGATATATATATATATATATATATATATATATATATATATATATATATATATATAGATATATATATATATATATATATATATAGATATATATATAGATATATATATATATATATATATATATATAGATATATATATATATATATATATATATATATATATATATATATATATATATATATAGATATATAGATAGATAGATATAGATAGATAGATAGATAGATATAGATATGTGTATGCATATATATGTGTGTGTACAGGGAGTGCAGAATTATTAGGCAAGTTGTATTTTTGAGGAATAATTTTATTATTGAACAACAACCATGTTCTCAATGAACCCACAAAAATCATTAATATCAAAGCTGAATGTTTTTGGAAGTAGTTTTTAGTTTGTTTTTAGTTTTAGCTATTTTAGGGGGATATCTGTGTGTGCAGGTGACTATTACTGTGCATAATTATTAGGCAACTTAACAAAAAACAAATATATACCCATTTCAATTATTTATTTTTACCAGTGAAACCAATATAACATCTCCACATTCACAAATATACATTTCTGACATTCAAAAACAAAACAAAAACAAATCAGCGACCAATATAGCCACCTTTCTTTGCAAGGACACTCAAAAGCCTGCCATCCATGGATTCTGTCAGTGTTTTGATCTGTTCACCATCAACATTGCGTGCAGCAGCAACCACAGCCTCCCAGACACTGTTCAGAGAGGTGTACTGTTTTCTCTCCTCGTAAATCTCACATTTGATGATGGACCACAGGTTCTCAATGGGGTTCAGATCAGGTGAACAAGGAGGCCATGTCATTAGTTTTTCTTCTTTTATACCCTTTCTTGCCAGCCACGCTGTGGAGTACTTGGACGCGTATGATGGAGCATTGTCCTGCATGAAAATCGTGTTTTTCTTGAAGGATGCAGACTTCTTCCTGTACCACTGCTTGAAGAAGGTGTCTTCCAGAAACTGGCAGTAGGACTGGGAGCTGAGCTTGACTCCATCCTCAACCCGAAAAGGTCCCACAAGCTCATCTTTGATGATACCAGCCCAAACCAGTACTCCACCTCCACCTTGCTGGCATCTGAGTCAGACTGGAGCTCTCTGCCCTTTACCAATCCAGCCACGGGCCCATCCATCTGGCCCATCAAGACTCACTCTCATTTCATCAGTCCATAAAACCTTAGAAAAATCAGTCTTGAGATATTTCTTGGCCCAGTCTTGACGTTTCAGCTTGTGTGTCTTGTTCAGTGGTGGTCGTCTTTCAGCCTTTCTTACCTTGGCCATGTCTCTGAGTATTGCACACCTTGTGCTTTTGGGCACTCCAGTGATGTTGCAGCTCTGAAATATGGCCAAACTGGTGGCAAGTGGCATCTTGGCAGCTGCACGCTTGACTTTTCTCAGTTCATGGGCAGTTATTTTGCGCCTTGGTTTTTCCACACGCTTCTTGCGACCCTGTTGACTATTTTGAATGAAACGCTTGATTGTTCGATGATCACGCTTCAGAAGCTTTGCAATTTTGAGACTGCTGCATCCCTCTGCAAGATATCTCACTATTTTTGACTTTTCCGAGCCTGTCAAGTCCTTCTTTTGACCCATTTTGCCAAAGGAAAGGACGTTGCCTAATAATTATGCACACCTGATATAGGGTGTTGATGTCATTAGACCACACCCCTTCTCATTACAGAGATGCACATCACCTAATATGCTTAATTGGTAGTAGGCTTTCGAGCCTATACAGCTTGGAGTAAGACAACATGCATGAAGAGGATGAAGTGGACAAAATACTCATTTGCCTAATAATTCTGCACTCCCTGTATGTATGTATGTTTAATTCAGGGGAAAAATCTCCCTTCTCAAAATATTTTTATGAATGTTGACTTTTTTTTTTTTTTTTTTTACTAGCCTTCCCTCCCCTACCCGTCTCCGAGGTAACCATCTGCAGATGTTCTGCTCATAAACATTAAGAGGCACCTGCCTCTCCTCTGGTCATAACATCCTCACCCGCCGACTTCCACCTGGCAACGCGAGCGTCTTCTCAGCCCCCACCGCCAGTCCCACCTTCAGCTCCTTCAGATTACATAAATAACATGACATCTGCTGAGAAAGAATGTCTGTCTGCTCCTGTGTTCTCCATTAACCCACCCGGCCCCCTTCCCCCCAGGCCCCTGTGGCAGTTTGGCCAGCAGAAGGATGTGGCGCTGACTTTTGGTATTGAGGCCTCGCTTCTGAATCAAAATCTCTCATGGCCTGGCTTGTGTCTGTCTTTCTGAACATTATGTGGACTCTCACTTATGCATTTGCCTCAAAGTCTGTTTCCTGTCATGTCTCCTCACTCTCAATTGTGTAGATAATGCAGCAGATGAGTGACCATCGCTACGACAAACTGACAGTGCCCGACGACCTCGCCGCCAACTGCATCTACATGAACCTGCCCAGCAAGGGACACGTGCTTCTACACTGCACAGCAGAGGAGTTTCCAGAGAGTGCAAAGGTGCTTTTCCCCCATCCACATTCAGCAACTTTGTATCACTGACGATAAAGCATATTCATCCACAATCCTGGCAGGAAGGACCACCGTCAGAACAACCAAATTGGTTTAGCGGTTTAGATTTAAGGAGTACTTGTCTTTGTTGTTGTTCATCTTGTCCAGGCCTCTGAGAAAAACAACTGGGGAAAGAAACCCTACAAAAGCTACATGGTTGTTTTAGTGGACCACTGCAGGCTAACCGCAGCCAGAGCTGTAATTTCTTTTTAACAAAAGAACCTGCAGTTTGATGAGAAGTGTCCTTTGTGAGCATCAGACCGCAGGCTAGGAGCCAGAGACATTGAGGTCTTGTTTTTCTCAGAACTTGAGCAAAGTTGTTCAAATCAGCTGCTGTAACGATTGGTTTAATATCATTGACAGGTTCAATGACTTACAGTTTTACTGTTTTGGTTCACTCTGGCCAGTTTCAAATGTAAAGTGTTAAATCCACTGTGGCTGCCCAGCAACAATCAGCACAAACAGCATAATATGCAGCCAGCTGGTGAGCGTCGCAGACTTCATAGACCAACATTTCTCTCCCGAAAGATCAGGACTAATTGCCCTTTGAATATTAGACTTCTATTCATCAAATATATTGCAAATAAAATGTCTTTGACAGACTTTGAGAAACCGTGTTGGCTCAGCGGCTGTCTCGCCGTGTACATTTTCACTACACGGATACACACAGCTACGTGCTTTCTCAAATATCTCTGAAACATGCAGTGACCTACTTACGTGCTGTTTATTTTTCAAGATGTGCCTTGCACCCGTTACACGTACTTGCTACAGTCGCTTGACGTGAAAGACATGTTATTGTCTCACCTCCGTCTCTTTGGGGTTTGGACACGCTGAGCCGTAACTGTTATTTAGATGCTTTGGGGTCATTCCACATCACAACAAGTCAAAAGGATTCTCACAGGATTGAACCTGGCAACCTGCAATCTGCAGAGACAGTACTCAAACCTCAAAATGTACTCTGTGGTTGAAACCTCAACCTCCGCCAGCTATTTTTAGAAGGAAAAATTCACCAAATTATGCGTCTTTGGACTAGAATCCACAGTGAAGACTTTTTTCAACAAGATTAACTGAGGGAATTCAACTTGAACATAATAAAATCTTGAGCATATCAGACTTCCCTTTTTGAAAGCACATATTAACAGAACATT
Organism: Perissodus microlepis; assembly: GCF_051167445.1. Taxonomy (NCBI): domain Eukaryota; kingdom Metazoa; phylum Chordata; class Actinopteri; order Cichliformes; family Cichlidae; genus Perissodus; species Perissodus microlepis. Next base: position 31,489,336 of record NC_140477.1, read on the forward strand.
TGGAGCACTATTTGAGATATGTATGCTAGTTCCATGAACCAGTTTCCTTTCAAAGGTTCAAATGCTTCAGAAATTGACCTGGAACACAGTTTTGGCTCCAAAAACTGTCTTTTTAGAAATTGTAGCCTGAAGAGAGTGGAAAAATATTAATAGCACAAGATATAACTTCTACTACTTCTTCTTTTGGCTGTTCCCTACAGCAGATCATTTACGTCCATCTCACGCAATGTCTAGCATCCTTCACTGCCACACCAGCCCTCTGCATATCCTCCTTTACGGCATCCAAGAATCTTCTTTGTTGTCTTCTTCTTTTCCTCCTGCCTGCCAGCTCTATCTTCAATACCCTTTGTCCAATGTGTCCACTATCCCTCCTGTACATGTCCAAACCATCTCATCCTTGCCTCTCTGACTTCTAAGTAAAATCTGAGCATCTCATCCTCCTGTTTTTTGGGTTCGCTACAATCTCCAAGCTATCCATCAAAGCAGATCTCACTACCATCTTCTAAACCTTTCCTTTCACTCTTGTCTTGCTTCTACTGACTTTCATCCCTCTTCTCTCCAGAGCATACCTCCACCTCTCCAGACTCTCTTCCACCTGCTCTCTGCTCTCACTACAAATCACAATGCTGTCTCTAAATGTCACAGTCCACAGAGATTCCTGCCTGAACTTATCTGCTAACATGTCCATTACCAATGTAAACATGAAAGAGCGCAGAGCTGAAGTAATCCCACACCCACCTTAAACCCATCCGTCACTCCTACTACTACACACCTCACCACTGTTTCACTCTCCTTATGCATGTCCTTTCCAGCCTCACATACTTCTTTGTCACTCCTGACTTCCTCATGCAGTACCACAGTTCCTTTCTTGGCACCCTATCAGTTGCTTTCTCTACATACACAAAGACATAGTGCAGCTCCTTCTCTGTACTTTTCCATCAACACTCTCAAAGCAAACATCGGGTCTGTAGTGCTCTTTCTCGGCATGAAGCCATACTGCTGCTCACTGATCATCACCTCTCTTCTTAACAACTCTTCAGCTTCAGCAGCTCTTTCTCATATCTTTATTGTATGGCTCATCAACTTTATCCCTCTGCGATTACTACAGCTCTGCACATAACCCTTGTTCTTTAAAATGAATACCAGTACACACCTTCTCAAATCTCCATTCATGCTTTCAGTCTCCGAGAGATAATACAAGCCGTAATGTAGCAAGGGCAGTTTTATCTGAGCTGACTATCCTGTCTAGCACAGTTCCCAGGGGAACTTGTTGCTTGTTCCCTCAGTGAGATGTAGAGATTTGTCAGCACAATTACCAAGACACTGCAAGATGTCTGCTGCTTTCTGACTCTAAACACTGTCTGGCCTGATCTCCGGTCTATTTTTAGTTAGCTCGTGAAGTTACATAATAGTTCCACATCAACAAAGGCAGGGGGTCATGAGAGAGGATTGGTAGGGTCGGATGGGGGTGGAGACGGGGCACCTTTAACGGTTAGTGCTGGCAGCTGCTGTTGAGGGCTCTGTTTGGACACATCGAAACTAAGCAGACAAAAGGTCCGGTGAAATATAGCAACTGCTACTTTGCTGAGACCATGCCACCCTGACCCAGCATATAAATCTCAACTGAAGTAATGAGAACTCAGCTGGAAATGATCAAAAAAAGAGACACTTTGGTTTCAGAGGTGCTATAAAGAGCAGAGGATTTAGTGATGTTATGTTGGGAGAATACTGTGAAAGCTTAATTTTCCCTGAGTTATGTCTGATTATATGGTCTAAACTTAAGATGTTTTTGAGAGGCAGTTCTGCTTGGTTAGTCCAGGATTGTTTTCCAGAGGGAAAATCATTCTAACTTTAGTGACCTCAAATGTATTTCTCTATCACTCTCTTTCCCCATGAAGCTTTTATTTCATTTTATTTTTATTTGACTTTGTCTTTATTTCTACCTTTACAACTTTGGGTCAGGTTTCCAATAAGTGCACCCATTCATATTCCCCACAATTCTAGTGCATTGATCATACTGTATTATTAGCTTTAGCAATAGGCTAAGTTGTGTGTTGTATTCACTGACGACACTTGTCAGCATGTTGCTTAGTTTAAAGCATTGCTGCCATGCCTGTAGACCATAGACTGTATATAAAAGATGGAGCTAACCATCATCACTCCCTGGGTTCTGAGCCTCTACTTCAGCATTTTAGCTGTGACAATATTGTGGGTTTCTTGTTTGTTTGTTGTTTTGGGGGATGGGGGTGGCAATGTTTCATCAAAAGGCTGAAGTGCCAAGTTATCAGCTAATGTTGTCAAGTAAAACCTGTCTCGATAAACTGCAGATACTTGCTAAATAGTCCCAAGTAAATCTGTAGTTGTAAAGCCCTAGAGATGGGTTGTCCACTATTTGGCAACTAGTGATAGCAAGAAAAAATTTGTATTCCCTAACCACTTGTTGAATGGGTGCTGGAGGTTGCTGACAGTTGATAGATAATTGTTCGCAAAGAGCACCAAAAACCTCCTCATGATTGCTTTGGTCACAAGCAGATTCTAGCTGTTGTAGCTTGCTTGGAAGATGCCCACTTTATGCTTGCTAACTGCTACCCAAACAGTAATAAAGCTTGAAAAAGTGCAATGCAAGCCAGAAATGAACAACAATGTGAAAGTTTTGAGTCACCATTGCAGCCACCATGTTTACTTTGAAGGGGAACTGTCTGTTTCCAGCTTTTGCTGCACTTTTTGACAGCAGTTGCTTTACAAACCACTCTGCCTCTTCCCTGCAAACCATGAGCAACCTCGGCAATCTGCTAACGACCAAAGCAATAGGAAGGATGTATTTAGCACAGAACTGTATGTGTCTTTATAACCAGTTTCATCTAGTGACTACCAGCATACTTTAGCAACTCACAGCCAACAAATTGGGAAATAGAATTTTTTCTCATGTGGTTGGCAGATGTTTACAGACTGGTCTCTATTGGAAATAAGTGTAATTAGGGCCCAAGAGACTAAGAAAAAAAACAAAACAAGCAAACCTGAACCTGTAGCACCTCTTGGACAGGCCGAGCATGCTGCTTCAGACCATGTTATTTCATTTATTCAATTAAAAATGCCCTAAAAGGCACAAATAGCACAGTTTGGACCAGACTGGCCACTCCCCACACTTCAAGCCCTGCGGATCCTTGGAAAAACAGCAAATGGCAAGCAGGTTTTCTCAGTTTGATACTAATACGTATAAATAAGAATTAACATATTTTCAAATAGTATATAATTGTTACAGGAGTCTATAGCTGGTCAGCACCAATGTTGAGAATATTTCAGGAAAGCTCTGATTTGTACTGCTGGCCGCGTTACGCAAATGTCCCAGAAAAGAATCAAGACTTAGACAGAACTTCAGTGAGGTGAGGTTACACATGGCATCTGGTTCAGCAGAGGCTTTATCAGCCAAATTGCATCATGAGATAAAAATTAGTTTAGTTGGTCCCTCTGGCTGTGCCATAAGGCCTCACTGAAAGTCACAGCAGGGTTGAAGTTAGAGTTTATAGAGAAAACTCTCTTGGTTTGGAAGTGTGGTAGGAAAACGCTAGTTTTTTTTCTGGAAGGTGTCCACAGAGTGACACATTACTTTACAAGGGTCTTTTGAGAATGTCGTCATAGTTCTCACTCCCTTCTCTCTCTCTTTTCTTCTTCTTTTTTTATATTTTGCCAGGAGACCAGGAAAGCTTGAATGCTTGTTCTTCACAATTTGTGTCTCTGTGCAGAGCTTTTATATCACGGAGAATTACAAGTTGACAAGCTGAGCAAACAAACTTAAGTGTTACGTATGTTCCACTTCCAATTTAACTACTTCACATTAGATTGTTCTTTAGCCTTTTCTAATTCTACTGAATTGAAATGAACAGGGAAAATTTGCTAATTCCTAGCTGCGCTCCTGTCTGTGTGTCCTGCAGGTGTTTGAGAAGCTGAAGGACCACATGCTGATACCCATGTCCAACTTGGAGAAGGTCAAAGTGGATGGAGCCCTAACATGCTGCTCTGTACTCATCAACAAGAAGGCAAACATCTGAGCGGGGTCACTCGGGGTCTCTCAGTGCATGGTAACCAAGCGGAGCCTTTAACTAATCACCATGGATCCCAAGGTTTGACCATCCTGGTATACAGAGGAGGTGTAGGGAAGTTTAATGTTGCTGAGGGGCAAAGGGAGTAATCTGTCTACCCTTTCACTCCAAAACACTAAAATAAAATTAAAAGTTTGAAAGAATAGTTCAGTTGATTTAAAATACAATATGTTCGTCAAATTTTCTCCTTATTAATTCATTTGTATTTTCCAATAGCATATGCTGCTTCACTTGTATACAAGCTGTTGTCATTAATTACAAGTGTATCTGATAAAGACCTGATCCCAGATCCGATTAGTCAACCATGTGCCATGTTGAATTTCCCCTTTAACCTGCACAGCAGGTAGAACCACATTAGTAGAACCACACTTACTTACTGTCCAGTGTTTACAACTCTGAACCACACAGAACAGAGCGCTGGCGACAAACCCAGTGGGACCTGTCAGCTGTTGTCTCTGTACAGTATGGTCTTACCAACATTTGACTTCAGATGTATTAATAATTCAGCTAATTCAGACATCATTTGGGTACAAATAAAAATGATACAATTGATGTGCATTGTTTATGGTCACCCTTTTAACTGTGATTTAATTTTTCTGTGTGTTTGCTTATGTAATGAATTATACACTAATTCTTCAAGAACTGTGTTTTGGAGCAAGTCCTGCTACGATGTGATATAAAATCTCAATGTGATTGTTGCAGTTACACTTTTTTTTCCTCTTGTATGTCAAATTGCTTCTGTTCTATGGTGGCCCTGAGAGGCCAAACGGACTGCAACTTAGGAAAACACCAGCAATAAGAAAAATGCTTCAAAAGCACACAAAACACAACGGAAATAGGAAAAATGACAACGGAAATAGGAAAAACAAAAAAAGAAATAGCAAAAAACAGATTTCCAAAAGCACAAGGGAAGTGTTTCTGGGGAGACAATAACCCGACGGACTAGTTGCAGGAACCAAAATATGCTAAGATTGCACTGGGAGACACTTAAAAGAAGTGGAGGATCTATTGGTTTTGTGTGGAAAGAAAAGATGAGAGGTAAGTGTGTTAGCCTGACTATTAGCCTGAAAATCCGTCATCAGTATTATATGAATCATGATAAAACACGCCTACCATGTTTTGGGTTCCTGCAACTGGTCCATGAGGTTATTGTCTCCCCAGAAACACTTCCCTTGTGTTTTTTCCTATTTCCGTTGTCATTTTTCCTAATTCTGGTGTTTTCTTAAGTTGCAGTCCGTTTGGCCTCTCAGGGCCACCGTACTGTTCCTTTAAAAGTGGTGCTAAAACAAACTTCCAAAACCATAACATTGCTTATTAATTCAAACAAATATTGTGAATTCTTATTCTGAAAATACAGTTCTTAAAAAACTTGAAAAGCCTTGTGAAGATGTGAGATTCTGGTGTGATTACAGTGATTTTTTTTTTTTTTTTTTTTTTGCATTATAACTTGTTTTTTATTAAAGCCACCCGATAGAGAAGCTACCAGTGACTGAAGATTATATATAAAGATGGATGTCACCTCCCAGACTGGGGAAAAAGAAAACAAAAAAATTACGCTTGTGTGGAAGTGCCTTAAACCTGCATTACTTATAATGGGCACCAGGGGGCTCCACCTCGTGTTAAAAAAAGAAGAAAAGATCATGGATTGTATGGAAGTCTATAAGAAAATGATCCTACTTTGCATTTGTTGTATGTCTTCAGAAAACATGGATGAGTTTATAGTCTCAGTTGGTGTCCGATAAAACAATGCCGTCGTATCGGCATCAATTAAAACAATATGGCATTGTTTTAATTGATTTTAAATGATGATCTATTTAGGGTAAAACACGTACAGGTAAAGATGAAGCAGGATATTCTTTAGCGTCCAATGTCACTTGTTTTTTGTTTTGTTTTATTTAGTCAGATCTACTTCTTGCTCGTCCAGGTTCAAAACATTAAGATGGTGATGACAAAAATGCTCCTTGCAAACCAATGTGTAGCTGTATCCATCTTTTATATACAGTCTATGGCAGTAACTGGTCAAGTGATGCTATATTGCAGTGGTTTTGTAACATTTTGTTGATGTAAACATTGTATAAACAAAGAGGGGATGACAGACATGTAAGAAAGACTTAGAAACCCTAACCCTAACCCGACAGAGGTGGGAAATTAGTGTTTTCATTATTAAACCCTGAACTAGACTTTCATTTACTCGAACAGAACACCTCTGCTTCTTTTAATCTACAGTGCCTCTCTGGAAAATCAATGACTTCAATCCTGCTGCATGATTCTGAAGGCAGTGTAGTTTTCTCACATCATTAACTGTGCCAGTGTCGTTAATTACTCTAATTTTTTCTTCTTTTTTTTCCCCCTGTATGGCAGTTTTCACTCCACTGTTGACTAAGATCTTGCTGGGAAACTCTGTCTGTCTCACAGAACCCAGTAGGACCAAATGTCACTGCAGTCAGAGTTTGTACTCAAATACAGAACAAGCTGTTTGCTGTGTTTCCATGTGTTGCGTCCCAGTAGGAGCTGAAAGGTTGACCTGCCTCGGTGGCCTTATTCCTGTTGTTGCTGAATTCACGTTTTTAGGGCCTGTAAACATGGCAACATAGCATACGTAAACACGTATACTGTGTTACACCGTATGTATGTTAAAGCCCATCAGATTTCAAACCATGTCGTTTCTCACTCTGATTGCAAGTGAAAGTTAAGGAAATGACATCATGAGGTGAGTCAACCTCCCTCCACAGACATTTGTGTATGGGCAAGTGGGCAGTGATGAAACATGGAAAGAATTCTTGTTGGGAGGAGAGGCTTGTACGCCAGTAAACACTGACTCTTTTAAGCTTTCTCTCAACTGTCTCCCTCTCATAGCTCGCTTTTCTCCCACCCTCTGCGATTGCCTCATAGACGATTGTGGGCTAATTTATGGCCATGATATCATACAGTCTGGCGAACGCTGTAGATGTGCCATTAAAGTGCGACAGCAGTATATTTTACAGAAGGCGGCTGGCTGGATGCGGGGTGATAGCATACAGTAGTTGCAGAGCCATTTGTGATTCTCAACCAGTGAGTGATACAGTCATACACCGTCTGATTAGTACTGTGTCAAGAGCTGGCATTATCTAAAATCATCAACCTCCCCGAGTGACACCAAAATAGTCAATAAATGTCTGAATGAACATTTAATGCAGTTCTTGCTTTTTGAAGACGGTGTTCCCAAACAGTGCAGTGATTTTGTTAAAGAATTGTTGTTCATTTTCTTGTTGGTTCCCTCGTCCGCACCAGTGGTCGTGATGTTGTGATTTCCCATGTTTCATCTCAGGTCTTAAGTACAGTTTGTGAGTGATAATTATTTGAATCATCTTACATTGAGCCTTTCATTATTTTGTGTAATACATTACAGCTAGATGTTAATTTGTCTGTTGGTTTTTGTTTGTTTGTTTTTTATGACAGAGTTGAAGTGAAACATCCTCACCAGTTTACTCATATTACTACAAAGTTAATATTGCTTACGGGGATATCGTGTGTGTGTGAATGTATGATAAAAATACAAACTTAAGACTCAGCCAAAATCTAAATGTTCTCCCAGTTTCTGTCATGTAGTGTAGCTGCCCACATGTCTGAGAAGGACTTATTGTGACAACAGCCCACCTGCTGATCTCTACCACCACCTACTGACAGTAAAAGTATAACACACAGAAAGACGGCTTGTGCTTTAAAAAATAAAAATAAGATATCTCAAGGTAGGATACTGTAGCTGTTATTTAGGTGGAGGCAAGAAAAGCAAGAAGATGAAGTGTGACGTGAACGTTTTTGTTCTAAAAGCCTTCATAGAAAAAATTTATCGTTGTTATTTTATGGAAACACTTCTTTTAATCATCAGATAAGTCATCACTGAGTCCTAACCCTCATTTTGTATCCTTTTCAAAGCCAACTTTACATATTGTACTGTACATGAAATCTCCACCACTGGAAACAAAGTACACTTCTTACATTGTTCTTTCTTTTTAGGGGAACTTGATATAGATGTTTCTGATACTCCTTGCCGCAGTGACCTTGCAGTTAAACTTACCTGCAGGCCCAACCAGAGGCAAATATGTAAAATGTTGAGCATCTCCTGGGTTTCGCTTTGAAACGTAATACCAGTCAAAGCCTAAATGGTTCAGTGACTACAGAAAATCCAAAAAGAATATAATTTTGTTAAATTTTATTGTCAAAACTGCAAAACGTGAAAACAACATTGTAATGCATAATTAACACTTTTTTTCAGTTATTATTGTACTTTCTTTAAAAAAGAAAAAAGAAAGGAAGTTGCAAAAATGTCTAAAAAGTAACACGTACAATCACTATACAACATTGGTAGGACAGTGAAGGGGGAAAAAACACTCGGGTGTCATCTTCACTTAGCAACAATGTAACATTTAAGGGGAAATTTGCTTTATACAGCATACAGAAAGAATGTACACCTTCTACACCAAGGTCCAAAGCAAACTCCATTGCATTCCATTACCGCGATGTACAAAATTGTATCACAATAGTGTAAAACTCCCCCAAATGTTAACATAACTTTAAATTATATGAAATAAGCAGCTGCGGAAGACTCTCTTCTTCATAAACAGCGGCAGTGTGAATGAGCCGGAACGTGTCGCAGAGGGATCCTGTGAGCATATGGCTGAGTATAGCACAAGACTCAGAAATGATTCTTAATTGGTCACACCACTGAACGCACAGACTCATAGTCTCACCATTTTGTCTCACACAAGATAGAGACAGCCCTGCATACAATATACAATTTGAAGATGGAAAGTAAGATGAAAGTTGCTTTAAAATCCTGCCAACCAAAAACTTAAACTCCAAATCTGATACCATCTGATCCTAAAAGACTATATATCAGGGCTGACCGTTGATGACGACTTTGTGGAATCGCTTCTTTACTTGGGCCAAACGATGTGTTAATGCTCAAATAATTCATAGCTGAGCTCTGTTTTCATTTTGTAGCCCTTTTTTTTTTTTTTTTTTACAGCCAAACAGTACAAAGTGCAGAGATTACTGTACAGAAGATTTGCACTGATGGAAACAAACAAACAAACAAACAAAAAAACACTTGCTACACTTTTTGTTCTTCTTATGGAAAGTTAGTATAGATGTTTCCGGGACTCCTTGCAGCAGTGACCTTGCAGCTGAATTTTTCTGCAGGCTCTGCCAGAGGCAAATATGAATGGTTAAGAAGGTCACTGCACAAGCAAGGTGAGAAGCAGACGGAGCCATCAGAGCAGGAACACGTGGGAAGGTACTCATCTCCTATCTCATGGTCTCCTTTCTCTGTCACATGCTCATATATGTAAATGTTTGCTGGTGAGCAGAGAAAGATACTGTCTTTGTTGAGAGTCACGTAGTCTGGAAAGATTTCTGTCCCCAGGCTTCCATCTACCAGTTCGCTGCTGGTGAAGCTCCCTTCTGATGACAGGAGCTCGGCGAATTCTTCTGACGGCTTCCTAAACTCGGAAACCTCTTCTTCAGACATGATCTCCACTACAGATGTAGTGTTTTCCTCGGAGCACAGCTTTTCTAGAACAGGATGATCCTATAGTGTACAGGGATTTGTTTGTAATAAGGAAAAAAAATGTCATTTGAAAAGTGCTTTCATTTGGAGCAAGCTTAACTTTTGTTTTTCTTAAAAAAAACAAAAAACATACTGCCATTAGTTTGATCCAAATATTTTTTGACATCTAAATGTAAAAAATGCATTTAAATCCTTGCTGACTTTGATGTGTAACACTGGTGATCAGAGTGGAATCTACGGTTACAGCCCAAAGATGAAACAGCACTTTTGAGTGGAGAAGTCTACAAGAAGGTAGTTCATCAGGTTAGAATCACGAGGGACATGCTTCTAGTTCTCTACCATGAATTCGACCCCCCGGGGGGAGACTGTCAGTATAGACTTCTACTGTATTAGATAGTGTAATGAGTTAAAAGATCACCATTTATTAATATCATTAATATTAATTCATTTAAAAGCAAGCACTTTTTTATAAGATAACGAGAGTCTGAAACCTTATCATCATGCCACAAAGATGTCACAAAACTAATCTAAATTCATACTGTAGATATTTTCCAAGACCAAATAAAATACAGATCAGAGTATTCCAATAAATAGTTGCTGTTTTTTGCTATGGGTGGGCCTGCAGGAGTTTTGTGGTCCCACGTAATATCTGGTTCTAGTCCATTTTTCCAAGAAAACAAGGATGAAAGTACCTGTAATGCAGTTAAATAACTTACCCTCTTCTGCGTGTTGATCTCTGTCAGATAGCCTTGCAAGACTTTCTCAGGGTTTGGAATTGGTGGCCAAAAATACTGCTTGACTTTCCTATAAAAATGCACAAAAGAGAGGAAACAACAATCTTTTTATGTCATAAAATTTTGTTTTAAAAAAATCCCTTATAAAAAAAGGGAACATCTTGGTTTGGATTTTCTTATAGGTGATTAAAATTTTGAATGAGCTGTGAGAAAAATAACATCTACCTGATGTGCAGGGCACACACGATGGTGCTGACGGTGGCTGTTATCAGTATAAACACTGGGATACACACGATGAGCAACATGCCTGAAAATGCAATGCATCAAAGTTTGAAATGTATCATATCTGTTTGTTCCCTTACAGCAACAAAGAACATCATTGTACATAAAGATAACATTTCAAACTACTAAAAGTTAAATAAACTACTTGCTTCTAGTTCTTAGAAAGGAGTAATCTACTCATCTCTACCTAGTGATATTTTTTATTTTACTTTATGGTCAAGTTTGTATTTATTGAATTTTTGATCTTGTTGGAGGCTTACCTGTGTAACTGAGGGAGTCACGGGGGTTTTCACCAGTGAACACATTGGACCAGTCACTCCAGAAGCCAGAGTAAATTTGCCCAGCGGGTTTAGCTCTGACCCTGACTCTGTACTGGCTGCCTGCTGGAACCTCAACACATGCTTCTGTCTTAGGGCCCTTTACCATCTCTGGACGGAAATACTGAAACAGAAAGGGAACCAAATCACATTATTATATGATTAAAGTATGTTATTTCCTTTGCATTCTTTGACAACACCTTTGAGATTTCTCTTAAAATGTACTCATGCATGTGATTTAATGGGCTCGCTGCACATAAACTGAAAAGTTCAACGCTGGCGCCATCTGGTGGAAAGATCAAGCAGCCTTTAGCAGCCATGACACTGCTTAGACCTCATATCATTGGTCCACAAACAGAAATAATTGCCTTCATGATAATTCTAAATAGTTTTGAAAGGAATCTAAAGGACAGGAAGGAAGATATATTCACTTCAACAGTGCACACATACACAGCTACTTACCTTCCATCCTTCATATTCTTTCAGCTGGTGGTCAAATTCATACTGTAGGTAATTTGACAGTGATGGAAGAGGAGCGTCCCATTTCAAGCACAACTTATCTTTCTTGAGGATTCTTTTCAGATGAGTTGGTGGGGATGTTTTGACTGCAAAGAAAAAATCTTTCATAAGACCCTGTCTCAGGTTTGATCAGTGAAAAGGAGGCCCACAAGCCTAACTGAAAGTTTCCTTCAAGAAATCCAGGCAAGCCTAAGAGCTAACAAACCTCTGCCTTTCCTCCAAATTGAAAGGTTAGTGAGGTAAACCAAGTCTGAACATGTTCACAACTGACCAGAGGACTGTTGTATATATTAATCACTTATATGACTGAAAGATCTGAGTAAATGTATGAGCATGTTCTTAGAAGCAAAACTTCAGCATACAAACTAAAATAGCAGTTAGTCATTCATGGCACAGTTGGTTAGTAATGGGGACTTTTCTGAGCTGCTTCTTGATAAAAAAAAAAATTAAAAAGCAGCAATAATTTCAGTTTAAACACAGATCTCACATGCAAAATAACCAAGGATGATAGAAATAAAACAATTAAATGCCACTCACTGGAGTTGTTGAGTGTAAATGCTCCAGTGTAGAAAGTCCTCCTTTTTGGACCTGAGATGTTTGTGAGCTTGACCCTGACTTCCCTGGACTCTCCTCCATGGAAACAACACTGGTCAGTGATTTTCTCATCAGCCACACATTCAGTCCAACTCGTCCACCTCGAGGTTTTGCTACAAGAGTTGTAACAAAGTCAAATCACAGAAAATAAAAGTTTCATATGCATTTCTGTTGAATTGACCTGTTCAAAACTCTGGATTAGTTTGAGTATTTTAGTGCTCAAACTGTGTGACAATAAGATGGAAGGATGCTTGGATGGATGCTTTTGTGCCACAACACAGGTGGATGGAAAAATGACCTGTGCGTAATAATTCATGAAGTGATGAACGAGTGTTTTGTGTTACCTGTGAAGGATTTGGTAAAAAAGTCCAAAGTTGTTTTTATCATATTTGCTCGAATTCCAGTGACAGGTGACATTTTTCAGGTCAGAGGTGAAGCATAAAAGTGCAGTGTCATCTGAAAAGCATGGAAAAGATCATTACTGAGCAACCAGGTGCTGTTCAATGGGTACCATTTTATTCTCTCTGTAATTCTCGCTTGGACGCACCTGCACTTTGGGGGACCACAGCTCGCGCAGGATCTGACCACCTGCTCCAAGGGCCATCAAAAGGTGAATCAGGTTTAATAGCGACTTGCACTTTAACCTCCTCGCCTTCTTTCAGAGAATCCAGTGTGTCCTCTTTCTTAGGTAGAAATCAAAAGCGTCATCATAAAGGTATGTTTGAAAAAAGTAACCACAAAAATATAAGCTACAACGAGATGAGTCAGTCTCAGAAGGCAGAGCTCAGGAATCATTTGGTAATTCTGGCACTGGTTATCAAGATTGTATAGCAAACTGACAGTAAATGGAATTCTATATTAGGCAGTCTTTAGACTGACTTTTATAACAACTAACCACCAAATGCATAACTTCAAACCTTCATAGACTTTGGGGAGCTGTATAAAAATTCACATCCAATGCAGTTGTCATGAACAGCAGTTGAGCCGTAAACACTTAAAGAATTATAAAGATGGTCTTAAGCCCAGGGTCTAGAAAGGGAAGCTGATTTGTGAAGCACCCTAGGGCTTCACAATGGGTGACCGATGAAAACACAATAGACTACTCAGTCTTTGTGGACTATGATGATTGCAGACAACATGATCTGTAGCGAGAGCATGGAGCAGGTGGAAGAGATTCTGGAGACATGGAGGTATGCACTGGAGAGAAGAGGAATGAAAGTCAGTAGAAGCAAGAATGGACCAGAATGGACAAAATTAGAAATGAGCACATCAGAGGGACAGCTTAGATTGAGCCGTTTGGAGATAAAGTTAGCGAGGCAAGGCTGAGATGGTTTGAACATGTGCAGAGGAGGGACAGTGGATGTATCGGACAATTGAAGGTTAAGATGGAGCTGCAAGGCAGGAAGAAAAGAGGAAGACCACAGAGAAGATTTATGAAAGGAGGACATGCAGAGGGTTGGTGTGACAAAGGAGGATGCTGGGTGTAGTGTCAGATGACAACAGATGATCTGCTGCAGCAACTCCTAAAGGGAACAGCTGAAAGACAAAGGAGAACAGCTGTGTGTACCTCTAGGTCTACCTCCTTGTAAAGGACCTCAGAGGAGTACTCAATTCTGTACTTCACTAGTACATCTTTTATGTTTGAAGTCCATGAAGGATTCAGCTGTCCCACTTGGCCATTTGGGTATAAAGACAGATTAACTGGTGGATCTAAAAGAACTAAAAGAAAAAACACTCAGGTTTAGGAGTTGGGGCTGGAACATCATCACAGAAGGAAGAACACAGTATTGGATTATAGATGGGAAGATGGTGGGAATAATTGACTAGTGCCTTGGCAAAGGTTGAGGTGGCCCCTGACTTTCTAGTTAACTGGTGATACCCACAATAAGTTAGCAATGCTATTTGTGCTTTCTTCTCTCTTTTTAATCAACATAGTTACTTCCTTGCAAATCATCCTAAAGCCTTCCCGTCCTTTAAACTAGGATTCAAGGATGCAAAACCTAAATTCCAGTTCACTCCAGCTTATTTTTGATCTAACCCATAACACTCAGCATCTATTCGTCACCTTTATCAAAAGATGAAAATGTTTTAAATTTTGTAATATACAGTATCTAAGTAAAGTTTCTTCAATACTCTTTATGTGATGAAAAATTCAGTTTTGAAAAGACAAGATGTCTTACCATGTTCGGTTATAAAGACAGTCCGAGTGTAGATGGTGGCGTTCGTAAAGGATTCAGTGACTGTAAGGATGTAGTCAACAAACCACATAACTTCAGGAAAAGAGCAGATGTGCAGCAAAGTTCCCTTCTCTGTTCTCTGGACGGATAATTCACACCTCTGCGCTGGAGAGCTTGATTAGGATGAAAGAAAAAAAACAACAGGCAGGGCTGCTCATTAATGAGCTAATAAAACAGTTTTAAACATCTTGCCTTGCGGGTAAGAAGAAATGCAATACAGGTGACTATCGTGCATAAACCATTAAAATGGTCTATCAAAAATACAAAAACAATCAATAAAAAAACTAACTAACTAAGTTAGTGAACTAACTAAGAACTTTCCTAAAAATGTAGTCAGTATACAGCAGAAGCGTGCACATAGAATAATAAATAAATATCAGTAGCATGCCAGAAGTATCAAAAAGTGTCTAAACACAATGCATAAATAGTATTTAATAGTTTTCATAATACAGAAAGTTCAGTACATTCACAGTGTTTAACATACTCTATAGAGTAGAACAAATTATAAGTCCTGTTGTCTGCAGTCTCGAAGAAGCAGGTGAAATCAAATGTTGTCCGAGAGAAACACTTTGGATTAGGCTCATCCTTCAAGAACAAAACATCTGCTCCAAAAATGACAAACACAATAAATGAAGAATATTGGAAATACAAAAAAAAAAAAAAAAAAAGACATTGTGGGCATTGCATTCAAGTTAACAAGGAGCCCAAAGTTCATATTAATGCCTTATGCCCCGCTAACAAAGAAACGTGCTCTGAGTATCTGTATTGCTCCCATTTTCACATTTTGGCAATAGTGTGTGGTTACATAGTATCATTTTATACTCCAGTGTTGATAAATAAACCATCCTTTAAGCCCTACCTTCCTCTGACAGATTACACTGTAATCCAGGCACAAAGAAAGCTTGTATCCACAGAATATTAAGGAATATTCCCAATCTGTAGAGGAAATTCATCTTGAATTGAGGCGCTGTGGAATTCTAAACCACCATGGCCATCAAATTAACACCGGCGCGGGCTTGTGTATATACAGTGTGTACGCTGTTTCCTATGCATGGTTTTAAGTAGGCAAGGGTGGGTAAGGATTGAAGGGTTGTGCTTAAAACAGGAAGCAAGCTTTCTGTACAGCAGAAGTAGTCACCAAGAAGAGGCAGATGGACTGATTAGACGTAAATAAACAAAAAGGTTGCGGTGAAAGGCTAATCCCAGAGAACGTGACACCTCGGAAAATGTAGGAAGAACCCGAAGAACACAAATGAGGTTCGTCGGGTGCTTCAAATTCTTTGGTGACCACATTCAACAGATACTAATTCAGTCTGTCAATGTTTTCCTCCTACTGATGAACAGAGAAGCGAGGTTTTAACCTCTGAAAAGAAAAAAAAACCTTGCTAATTAACCGCTTCCTGACTTACTGCAGCATCGCAGAGCACAGTGCACAGTGCACAGTTTTGAACTTCAAAAACATCTCAAAAAGTCCACGTTTATGTCTAAACTTCATCCTCCAGCTAACTTTGTTTAAATAATTTTTACTATCATTAATTAGTCACGATGGAAATAAAAAAAAAGAAAAATCTGGCTTTATCCGCAAGAAAACGTATGGATTATATTGTATAGTAATATATACATTGTATGTTAATGCCTCTGATGTTTGCAACTGGAAAGCGCCGAAAGATCTTATTTATAACTATAGTTTTTTGGGGGGGCGGTTTGTTTGTTTTGCACAGACGTGTATAGAAAAGAAAAGCATTTTCACCTTATGTCATTGGAACACAGTAATAATGAAACACGTGAGAGCAGAAAAGCAAACTTATCATTTGATGCGTGCTGACCACACCACAGATATGTCTGATATATCTCTGCTACCATGAAATGAAAACCTTGAGTCTAACTAACTTGCTCTTACAGTTGTAAAAACAAAAAAGCCTGTCTTGAAATTATAGTATGGCTTTATGGCAATGAAAGGCAACAGTAGTGACTTTTGGATTGTAATCCATGTAATGCATATCTTGATTTTTTCAATAATCTTATACTGGTTTTCAGAGTTTCATTAGTTATAAGCCATAATCATCCAAATTAAAACAAAAAAGGTTTGGATATTTTTTTTTTCATTTTATGTGTAATGAATACAGAATATTTGAAAGTTTACCCTTTCCAGTTGAGTTATTTAACAAAAAAATCATATACTATAATTTGAGATGCACTAATGGTATCCACATACTTGACTGTGTTATTAAGAAACTATTAACCTTGCGTAATGTTTGGTGATGGTTGATGCGATGCGATTTGCCAGCTACAAAAGTTGACCAATCTCTGAGAGGACTGGTTTCTGCTACCAGTGGCTGTCTGAATGTGTGTTTTAAGACACCAGTGTACAGCAGTCCCAGGCAGGCATAATTCTCAGCCATGGCACTGAGAATATTCATTGCATTTGTTCTAGCTTATTTAAAAAAACAAAAACAAAAAAACATCATATAGATATGTGAAGAAGTTTTTTTAAAAAAAACAAAACAAAAACAAAACTGTTTAAAATAGTATTGAGGAAACTTTTGGGAATGGCCTAATACCATTTTTTTTTTAGTTTATGCTAATCAAATTATCAGCTATTCCAAATTTCACTATAAATACTGTGAATTGCTGCGTTATGAATATGACAGTTGCAAAACACGGAATAGGATCTTAATTACCAGGAATTTGCACTGTGGTAAATGTTTTTGTTTGTTTGTTTAGACACACCTGAGGCTGAGGACCTACCACAAAGATTGTCTGAACTGCAACTAAACACCAAAGCTTTGCTGTGGAGTTGTGTTTATTAGTAAACTTAATTAATATTTAGATAGTAGCAGAAATATTTTAATCTCCTGTTAAAAATCTTTTCTCTGACATGAATTTTGCATGTTAGCTCTATAAAAAAAGCTTGTATGTGTTTATGTGTTTGAGAAATGCGGATTATGTGTGTGAAGGTATGTTGGAGAGCGCAGGAACAAAAGCCAAGGCTACGACTGAGACTAATGGAGATCCTGTTCAAGATACTTATCAGATTGTGAAAAGACAGGTTTTACATTTACACTCAACTGCTACTTCATGTGATTTTGTTAGTACCTGGCTTGACTCCCTTTTTCCTTCAAATTTCTGCTCTGACCTCTGACATCAACAAGGCATTTTCATCCAGAAAACTGATGCTCAGTAAACCTCTGTAAACCCGAGACATAGTCATGCATGACAATCCCTGTAGATCAGCAGTTTCTGTCATAGTCGGACCACCCTGTCTGGAACCAACAACCACGTCAAAGTCTGTTAAATCACCTTTCTCCTTCATTCTGATGCTCAGTTTAAACTTCTGTTGGCTTGACTGAATATAAAAAAGTTAAATTATGTTGTTGTTGTTTATTGTTAAGGTATGTATGAGCGACTGAGAAATAACAGGTTCTGACAGCTGGAGAGAATTTAAGATTATTTTTCTGTAGACTTCCTGTTATAAATGAATAGGCACTGTGTTGTATTATGTGGCTTTTGTGGTTATTTTTACAGTTTTGAATCCTTAGTTAATTTTGTGTTGCTTTTTATTTTTTTCTTCTTCTCTGTGTTTAAGGTTTAGATTTTTTTTTGTTTGTTTTACTGCTTGTTTATTCTAGGAAGGAGTTTTAGCTTTTTGATATTATGCTTTAAGGTTTCTGTCTGGATTCCTCCATGTTATTTTTGTAGCATGTTCCAGTGAGAGTTTCCTGTCTGCCTTTAGAAGGTATCTTTTTATTATCAGCACCTGTGTCTCAATTCCCCCACGTGTCTCCACTTCCCTATTCCCCAGAGCAGTCTGTCTACACTCAGTGGATTTTATACTTTCGACTCTGCATTCAACCACAAGACAATAAATTATGCTCTTGCTTAACTTTTCGCATTCTTAAGTCATCTTCATCACTTTTAGGTCCCGTTACACTTACAGACACTGCCATTACAGTTGTAAACACTTCATTGTAAAGTTATAAATAAAAATACAAAAGAAGAAGAAAAGAAAAAAAAAGTTGTAATTTTTGCTGATGTCTGTGTGCACCTCAAGGAAGAAAGGCTCATATATTTCTTGCCAGGTGTGTTACAGTCTTTTGCAGGGCCCTGATTAAAACACATTTATTAAACCTTGGTGAAATCTTGGTGACTGTGGAGGTAGCATCCACGATTCCAAAAGCCGTCAGTCAAGTTTATTTGGATCATGCGCACTGAAAGTGTTTTCGGAAACACTATGAAGGAAGAGAGGGAATGATTTGGATGGTGTTGTGGAGGAACAAGTGGAACACCAGATAAAAAAATAGACACCAACTATAAACAAAGGAGAAGTAAGGCAGTGCAGCTAACAAGCAGAAACCAGAGACAACGTATGGATGATGACACTAATGCCACAATTGTAAAGCAAATGCTGAGGTAATTACTTTAATTATCATTGAGATAATCCTTTGAGATACTCAAAACTGAAAAATGTGTAGAAGAAAGATGTAAAAAAAGAAATACAGTTCCAGATATCTCATCCACATTAGTATTAGAAAACATATTTCTAAAAATTGGAGTTTTATGTCATCCTCAAGTCAGTTTACCTTAAGGCAGACATTGAAGAATCAGGAAAGCTGAATTAAAGGCTAAGAGTATATGAAAGCGCCACAGTAACATCAGATGCTTTAAATTCTTTTAGACATCCTGCATGTTAGTAATAAATTCAACACAAGGAATCAGTGTAAGCAAAATGTGAAAGAAACCTAGCATCAAATACGAAGCATGAGCACTGTAATCATTTCAACAATGGTCAAGTCTACCAACGGCAATGTTGTGGAGACCTTATATAGCCAAGTGTAGCAAGCTAATATCTCAGAGCAAATGACTAAGGAGCACAAATGAGGTATCCTGTAGCCACTGGACACTGACTATAATTACAGAAGGACCTGTTTCTGAGCACGGGCCAGGTGACTGCACTGATGCAATATAATGTCTCGTCTAATTGGTGCAAACGACTAGTGGTGAACCCAGAGAGCTAGTTAATGGCTGTTTTCACATGGATCCTAAGTATCTAGGAAAACAATATTGAACAAACTGAAAGAAAACTTGGTGAAGCTTTTGTGCACCAAAACATTTGAACATCCTTCAAACTTGAAGGTGAAGAATCCTTATATACCTACTCATTTTTTAAAATGTATGCTGCAAAGCCATGATGGATACTATCTTTCTGAAAGAAATTATCAGTGTGGCCAACACAAAAGCCACAACCAGAAAGTTTTTTTTACAAGATGATAGAAAGATGTTTGTCCTCTAATTATGGTTGACTTTAGTAACAAAAATTGCAACACATCCCATTTTTGGCTGCGTCACAGACAAATTTGTTGCACAAGGACACGCAAGGGGAAGAAGGGGAAGGAAGAGGAAAATATGCATCACAACTATGACAATATAACAACCACAAATTTTAAGACAAAGTGCAGTGAAAAACTCATGCATGTTGGGCAAAACACTAAAATACATAATCTACTGTAAAAAAATTGCAATGAAATACCTACAAAGATTTTTCCATTGGAAAGGAATGCTGTTTAAAATATGTACATATACAGTGGCTTGCAAAAGTATTCGGCCCCCTTGAACTTTTCCACATTTTGTCACATTACAGCCACAAACATGAATCAATTGTATTGGAATTCCACGTGAAAGACCAATACAAAGTGGTGTACATGTGAGAAGTGGAACGAAAATCATACATGATTCCAAACATTTTTTACAAATAAATAACTGAAAAGTGGGGTGTGCGTAATTATTCAGCCCCCTGAGTCAATATTTTGTAGAACGACTTTTTGCTGCAATTACAGCTGCCAGTCTTTTAGGGTATGTCTCTACCAGCTTTGCACATCTAGAGACTGAAATCTTTGCCCATTCTTCTTTGCAAAACAGCTCCAGCTCAGTCAGATTAGATGGACAGCGTTTGTGAACAGCAGTTTTCAGATCTGTGGCTGTAATGTGACAAAATGTGGAAAAGTTCAAGGGGGCTGAATACTTTTGCAAGCCACTGTAAGCAAAAGCTGAAAAGAGAAGCTTCTAGTTTGTTGTTTAAAGCATCCTAAGCTCTTCAAAAAACATGTTACAAGTTGTAAACAATGTAAATGATGGACCCTATGCCTCTAGGACAAAGGGTAGGATGAGTTGTAAATGGGCCAATAAGAGCAAGTACTGCTAAGTAACAAAACTAATACTAGTACCTCTTCACCTAGATATGCCACTGTCACTCTAAGGAAAACCACAGAAGAGAAAGCAGTTGCGCTTTACTGGGATCTAAGAGCAATTTGTACAAAATGAGGTAAAAATAGGTCAGCAACAGCTGAAGTCCTTACTACAATGCCAAATGGTGTCTTGGCCAATACAGTAAATAAATAAATACATTTGAGGTGTGTGAAAAAGGTTATGTGGAGTTAGTGTTGGTGTGACATTAGTGTGACTCAATAGTGAGTCCAGCACTTTTAATTTTAAGATCACAATCAAAGCGTATCCTTTCTGCTGTCAGGTGTTAGTTATTAGTTGTTAGTTCAATTTACAAGTCATTCGGAATTCTTGCAATTCTTGGTGTTGCCAGCAAAATCTTGGGAAGTTTGAGTAATGGAAATGGGTCAGTATTGTGGTTTACCACAAGCAGTTAAAGAGTGGTGGATAGATTGGCCAGCAAAAGTTTGGAAAGCATGCTTATGTGGACTTGCATCACTTTGCGAGTGCAAGTCAGCTACCTGCTGCTGTGAAATGAGGTCCACCGAGTTTATTGCACCTTTTCGAATGGATCCATGAAGAAATTCAGAAATACAGTACAACAAATAGAGCCATCTCAGTGGAGCATCACACAAACCGAATTGGAAAAGAAACAGAAAAGCCTTTAATAAGTTAACCGTTTGTTTCAGGATGGAGTCTTGCATGTGGGAGGAGAACTCAGGTGAGCTGGCTTGGTAGTTGAGTCTTCTTCCCTGACATAAGCACCTTATCATTTTGACCAAACACCAAGATGTTTGCTAACTATCAAGAAGGCCAACAATTCAATTCAGTTCAATTCAGTTTTATTTATATAGCACCAAATCACAACAACAGTTTCCTCAAGGCGATCAACATAATCACAAAATATTAACAAGCACACCGGTGACACAGGAAAGAATCAACAAAGAAAGAATTGCTGCAGCAATTAAGAACACTATCTCTGTCAGGCCTACCTGTGTGTTTCCCCAGATGGGCTAGTTTTCTCCAGAGTTAGCATTGACCATTATGGACCAGGATAAAGTGAAGATTGTTTAGTAAAGAGACAAGGGGTAAGCTTTAATATGTGCTAATCAAAGAAGCTTCCTCCTTGGATGTACACGCTATACACTGGGGCAGGAGGGGACTAGCGATGAAGATCTGCTAAGGTAATAATCAGTGCAGCCAACACAAAAACCACTGAACATTAGGTAATGCACGTCATGTTCAGACTTTTCTTTTAAAACTGCTTTAGTGGACTATAATAGGGAGCATGTGTCGAGGGCCATTTTATGTGTGAACAGTGCTTCGTGAACGGCATCATACAACAAGTTGACATGAAACTGATGTCATGTGCACTGTTGCTAGCCACCATTTCTGTAGACTGTGCACTTCTTGTTTATTGAAACCTGGTGCATTGGGAACCCTGTTTACCCAAACTTCTACAGCAATAGTAGCTAGTGTACTGTTTGGATGAAATGAGTAAGCCATCCAATCAGGAAAAAAAGACAACTAACATCTGAGAAGACTTTTGTTTTTAATAGACTATGTGCATGTTAGCATATGCTACTTCCGGTGCGGAAACTCCTGTAGGGAGCTTTGGTTCCGGTGTCCTATTCGTGCCCTGTTTATGGTCCAAATAAGTTAAGCAAATGAATGAATCAAGCGGCGATTTACATTTCTCTAGATGTCTTGGGCATTTACCCAATATATCTGTAAATGATGTTCATCGATTTGTCGATATTTTTTCCCCCGCGCCTCAGAGCAAAAGAGAAAAGGGATTCAAATTTTATATTTCTCAGTATCTGTAAACAGAGGTCCCTCGTTTATTGCGGGTGTTATGTTCTAAAAATAACCAGCGATAGGTGAATCAAGTAGCCAATTTTATTTTTTGATGGTGCAAAACGTTTCGTGGACATCGTGGACATACAGTACTGCACTTCAGAGTCACACTGCTAGCGATCGATGCAGCGATTCTGTACTGTACAGGAGAGACATCATGGAGGAGATTGTCTGCGACGATCAGGACGCAGGACACAATGTGATGTAAAAAAAAAAAACACGCAAACTTGCACTAAACAAATCTGCGAAACAGCGAGGTGAAAGGTGAACCGCGTTATTAGCGAGGGACCACTGTAATTTTGAAGGTAAGTCACAACATACCCTTCGTAAATATTAATGTACAGAAACCCTTACCAGCAATCATTCATTTTTTGTGTGGCTTTTTTACAGGGTTTGTTAACATGCTGTGTAGGTGTGTACTTGACGAGCTGATATCGACATAACTGGGGAAACATTTGGTTTGACTATTCTTCACCTGTAGTTTGAATGCTGAACATTTGCCTGTTTAAATCATAAGAACTGTCACTATACAGAGATGTGCTTCTGAATGTGGACGATGTGTCTTCTGATTTTGTAATGCAGTTCTGCTTGTGTTGAGTGATGTAAACAACTGTTCGATCTAAACTCTTTAAACGTCAAAATTGATCACCACCTTCTGCTCTTTGTAACGTAACGCGATCTTTCTGTTTTCGATATTTGGCACATGATTTTGGAGTATATCTTCGCAGTAGCGATTGACCGCAAAGTAAAGCTACCGGAAATGTACAACCCTACATCCGGTCTCAAACCAGGAAGTTAGCATTTTCTCGTGCACAGGGTGCTGGGTAGCTACAAACGTTTTAAGCTAACATTAGCACTCACACCACACTCCTCTCCACCAAAACTGGGCATAAAAACGTGGCTTTTTCTCTTCATAATCATGTAGCAGAACAGAAGCCAACCCAGAATGATAAAATGTCTGCCCATTAAAGATTAAATCCTGGATTTCAACTGTTAAGAGGGTTCTTCCTGTTAAAAGGGAGTTTTTCGTTCCCACTGTCGCCAAAGTGCTTGCTCATAGGAGGTCATATAATTGTTGGGTTTTTCCTCTGTATGTATTATTGTAGGGTCTACCTTAGAATATAAAGCGCCTTGAGGTGACTGTTGTTGTGATTTGGCGCTATGTAAATACAATTGAATTGAATTCAATTGAATTGAAAAATAATAACTATAATACAGCCAACTGTGCTGCTTAGCTTTGCTTGTTTCTGTTGACAACTGCTTAGATGGACCAGATATCTAAAATACGCCTGTCAGCAAGTCAGGGGAGGTCCCATGTTTTTACAAAGTCTGTTGCCGTGCTTTCGTTTTCAGTTACCTTTTTATAAAAACCCATTTTAAGGTGAAACCTGCAGCTGGCTAACAAGTAAATATGTAATTTTTTTTCAACACAGGCAAACTATTGGATAACAGAAGTAGCTGTAGACAACCTAAGTTCAAAGGTCAGATTTTTGAGTAATATGGTATAAAAATAAATCTAGGGCCACTGCTGTTCCCTTGTTACACATGTGCCATAGTCAGGAAGCTGGCAGGCTTTTACGATGTTTGACAGTTCTGTGCTTGTGGTTGGTGTGTAAAGGAAACCCAGTGACAGATCAGCTCAGTGCAGGCAGCCAGTGTTCCTGAGTTCACTTTGGTCCCCAGTAGCCTGGCCTCTTCCCATCATCTTAACTATTAAAAGGGCCAGCACACCAAAATAATCACCTCTTTCTGAAGTTGAAAAAAAAGATCAGTCGCACAAAATTGCGCTACGACAAAAGAAATTAAACTACTTGTGGTGATGAATCCAGTCACCACATAAAACCTTTATTAAGGAAACCAGTTAATGAACAGATACTGTACATACTCACAGAGTGGATTATCATCAGTGTTACATTTTTGTAATGTTAAAAAAACTACAAAGGTTACTTCTCTGTATTACTTGTAGGCTTCCAAATAATTTCTCTTGCGATGGAAATTTGCATGCAACACATGAAATCCATCATGGTTTTTAAATCAGTCTATAACTCTGATTATATTCCTATAATAGGAGAGTTTGATCTCTTAAAAATGAGGCAAGATATCTACAGTCGTAGTTACATCCATATGGCAGTGATAAGCAATTAGTAAAAGCACAAAGATGACAGAGTAAAGCTACTTTTAAGTGCTACATTGGACATCTTTCCATCACAATTGATCGTCTTGACACTTGAGCGGCATTGAGAACTTGTCATGTCTTATTTGAGAGCACTGTCTTTTTCTTTTATTTTCTCTCCGTGAAAAGATGTTCTCCATTTTGAAAAATGGAGGGGAAAAGTCCAGCACGGACACCCCACAGACCCTGTGGTGTTTCAGCAAGTCACATAGCTCCATATCAGTGCTCAGAGAAAAGCTTCCATCATTATAACTGCTGGAAAAGGAAAAGATGGAATGCTGTATATGTTTCTCTAAGACTTTGTGTCTTCTTTCCTTTTTTTGTGACAGGGGTTCATAGTTCCCAGAAGGTTAGTAGCAGACACATCTATCCATCAAGGACCCAGCAGTATGCCTCTTCTCCTTACACCTGTAGTACTTCCAGACAGTGTCCTTTCACAGTCCTCCATCTATAGCTGGGTGGTTGAAGTAGAGCGCCTAGTCCTCCTGTCTTGACGCCTAGTGGGTGGGGGGTGGCAGTAACGTGGCAGCCTCCCTTGTGATTTTCTCTTGGAGCTTCGTGGCCTGCGAGGGTCTGGGGGGGCTGGTAGTCAGGCCTCCTCGGCTGTGGCATCAATCCCAGCATAGGTGAAGTTCTCAAAGAGAGCCATGTTCACATAAGCCTGAAAAACAGATTAAACCTCATGGTTAAGAAAGTGAATGCAAGTGAAGTGTCTTACTACAACAACAACAAAAACCCTGTTTTAGCCCACATTTCTAGTTCTGTTTTTTATGCCCAAATAATAACAACAGGATGTTTTTGTCTATTCTTCCCTTTCTACCAACATAATGCAAATGAAGCCTTACCTTCCTGGCCTCCTGCATCCTGTTGAGCTGCAAAGAGATTTGGGAGAAGGGGGGTCTCTCATAGGGCCGATCTCTCCAGCACTGCCTCATTAGCTCATAACTGGAGACAAACATTAACACAGTGATAAATATGGTAAAACCCAGTGCCATAATGGGCTGTGTAATTTGATAATCACTAGCTATAAGATACAGACTACTTACACCTCATCATCACAGTTTTTGGGCTTCTCCATTCTGTAGCCTTGTGGCAGTTTTTCATAAAGCTCAGCACATGTCATCCCACAGTACGGTGTGCCACCTGAAGCACATACACACAGAACGTCATAGAACTTGAATAGGACAACGTGGGACGATGTGTAAAATGTCAATTAAAAACACTCTCACAGACCTGTATTTTATTCAATATTGTCTCATTTTGAATTTGATGGCAACAACACATTTCAAAAATGTTTCAGGGATATATTTATGTATCACTGTGTAGCATCCCCGCTTCTTTAAACAAGAGTCTGTGCACTGAGTAGAGCAGCTTTCTGGCTTTTGGGAGAGGGATGTTGTCCCATTCTAGTCTGACATATGATTCTAGCTGCTCAACAGTCCTGGGTCTTCTTGGTCATTTTTTTTTCTTGTCACGGTGCACCAAATATTTTGAATCGTTTAAAGGTCTGGACTGACGGCAGCTCAGTTCAGCACCCAAACTCTGTGCTGTTGCAATAGCTGCAGTATGCGGCTTAGGCTTAGCTTGCTGAAATATATAAGGTCTACCTTTAAAAAGATGCTGTCTGGATGAAGCATATGTTGATCTAAAACCTGTATACATCTTTAATTAATGACACCTTTCAAAATGTTTGAAGATCACAGGCATCCAGCATTGAGTTTTGACCTTGTCCACTGCACACAGAGATTTCTCCAGATTTCCTGAAGCTTTTGTCGATGTACTCTATTATGTACTATAGATCAGCGGTCCCCAACCCCGGGGCCACGGACCAGTACCGGCCCGTGAGTCGTTTGGTACCGGGCTGGGAAAGTTGTGGCTCGGGTGTGAAATTTATGGTTTTCAGGGGTTTTATTGGTTTTTATCGTTTTTATCATTAACTCGGTTTCCCTGGGATTTTTCCCGTGTGTTATAAATAAATCGTCTTCTTTTGGTACCAGTACTGGTTTTATATTGTTGTATTTATCCGCGACACCTTAGAGGCCGGCCTGTGAAAATATTGTCAGACATAACCCGGTCCGTGGCGCAAAAAAGGTTGGGACTGCTGCTGTAGATTATACATGGTTCAAAGTCTTTGCAATTTTACACTGAGTGCATTATTCTGAAATTGTTCAACAATTTGTAGACACAGATTTTTACATCTTTACTTCTAAGAAACTCTGTCTGTGTAAGGTCTTCTTTTTACACCCAGTCATGTTACAGTCATGTTGCTAATTAAACTAATTAGTTATAAAATGTTCCTCCAGTCATGTCTTTGTAGTTCAACTCAAGTTCTAATATTTAATAAAATAGTAAAATGCTACAGCTTAAAAATGTTGATATTTGTTCTATATTCTACTGTGAATAAAAGATGAAATAAAATTTAAAATGACTGCCTTCTGCTTTTATTTAGATTTTACACAATGTCCCGACATTTTTGCAATTGAGGTCGTAAAATGTTTTCTTGAAAAAATGGCTGCTGTAAAACTGCACATGTGACTTAAATAACATCACCTGAAGACAGAGGTCCTCAGCTTTGACAATCCCTGAATATGAAAACACATTATGGAAGTTCTAAAGAATTCTGAGTCATAACATTGACGCAGGCAGTAGCGGTTTTAGATACGGGCGACACGGGCGGTTGCCCGGGGCAGCATCACGGGCATCGGCAAAAAAAAAAAAATAAATGCTCGTACTCATGCTGCCCCGACGTCAGCCAGCGCATATTGGGAATGGCATAGGCACCGATTGGTTTTCTGTCGCCCATTTGCTGGGAGTAAGGGCATCAGAATCAATCAGATTCAATCAGAATCAGAATACTTTACTAATCCCTAAGGAAATTATGTGGGTTACAGTTGCTCCAAGAAGAAATGGTAAAAATAGCAACAGTAACAGACTAAACTCCAAACAATACATTATGTTACAGATTTTAATATTAATTAGTCATTGTCAATTGTTGATTTGTCCTGTTCTCATTGTATGACGAATTATGATGGCTGTTTGGTAGCCGTTTGCATACTACGCATACTCTCCCTCTCTCTCTTCATATGTGTGTGTGTGTGTGTGTACAACAGTTTTATGTTAATGTACAATCCTTAATATGTTTTGTGTGTGTGCGTGTGTGTGTGTGTGTGTGGGGGGGGGGGGGGGGGGGGGGGGGGGGGGGCAGAGGGAGTGTTCGCCCAGGGCGCCAAACAGGCTAGGACCGCCACTGGACGCAGGTCTATAAGGGGAAGTGTACTGGTTTTGTACTGCCTTTTAAACAGTAACAAAGAGGAAGCATAAACATTATAGTATAAATACAATTGATTATGACTGCAAACTTTATTGTTGACTGTGTGGTTGGTTGTCACGTGTATTTACATGCACATATGTGTTTACACATGTATGCAAATGTAAGTCATCCTGTTTTTTATTTGGTTTTAATTCAGATCATTTATTTTTTCTTTCCCATAGACCCTAGAAAGAGCAGATGCTTCATTACAAACAGTTTATGGGGATTCAACTTTTGTTAGCCTGTCACAATGTGGCTCTGACATCTGTATTAAATATATAGAAGTAAATGGTGTAGTTTCTGCACTATATGAGGCTGTATGCTTACCTAAGCTTACAATTTCCCAGAGAAGAACTCCAAAAGACCATCTGTTAGAGAAGATATAAAGATAAGACACAAAGCTTAGTAAAACTGTAACAAAGCTTAAACAATTTAAATACTGGCTCTTGGGAACATTTTCATGTTTCTTTTTGTCGATCATATCTTTGTTGATTATATCTGGTGCCTTGCAAAGCAGCTAGCTGCAAAAATATACAGATTGTAGATGACAAAAGATTCTGAAAGATTCTGATTATCATGCTTTTACAAGCAATATAGATACCTCTTACTCAAAATGTAAGTATTTAACACAACCACAAACATCAAACAGAATAACAGGAGGATATTTGATTCTTTAATTGTTAAAATGAAGATTGTTTGTAAAATGAAGATTGTTTGTAAAATGAACGCAGAAACTTAAGGGGAACCGAGCGTCAGAAAAACAACCTCTTCCCTGCTATCTGATTAGCAAATTTCTCTTCAGAGAAATACCACGGCTTTCATATGTCACAGAACAGTGTGGTAGATCATATGAGCAGACAAGTGTTGTTTGTGCCATCAGCCTGTCCGTTTGTTTTGTTCGATTTCTTCCCCGCAGCACGTTTCGCGACGTCTCACATTGTGTCTCTTACAAATGTTTACAACTCTCTGGCCCTCTGAGCAGCATTCACACTTTTCCGTTGGCCATGCTGCACTCTCTGCTGTGTATAAATAGGTTCCAGTTGACATGCCAACGTGTCTGTCTGTCTGCTAAGTTGTACCCAGGGCTTCCTGATTGTGCTTATCAGTTGTGCAGCACACTGTTATCACTCCACCAGTGACAGACGGATGATTTGTTGTTTTCTGTGGTGAGGCACTTTGTGGCATGCCTAATCAAAACTTTACTAGGAGTAGTAGCAAATAAGGTTTCTGAAGATATTAAATAAGAAATAGAGGGAGGACTTATGATTATAAAGACCTATGTATTGTAATACGGAAACCATGTTTTTCAGGAAGTGTTTGTGAACCACTTTACCAATAGTTCTCATTTCTGAGGAATAATATATCCCAGCATATTAGTAAAAAAAAAAATTTAAAAGACTTACACATCACTCTTTGTTGTATAAACACTGTAGTTCAGGGATTCAATGGCCATCCAGCGTACCGGCAGTCTCCCCTGAAAGTGAAGCAACAACAGATTCATGTCAAATCTTGCGGCTTTGGTGTGTTATGGCATGTTTTCATCTTGTTCTGACATCATTTATGTTTGAGTATTAAATAGAAAAGATGAATGCATGAAATGATAATAAGAAAAATAGGGTTTAAACTGTATTATAAAGTGGTGCCACATTACATTATTAAGTCTATGGCCCATTACAGTAAGATGGTAATCTGCTCTACAAACACTGCACGTGCTGGAGTTTACAAACCTAAACATGACTGCCCTCTGCAGGCGCTCTATTATTGTGAAAATCAGTGACTGTCTGAACAGCATTATACCATTAAAAACAACAACAACAAAAACAGCTGAAAATATAAAAAATAACAACCTCTTATCCCCTAAACTGTTTCATTTGATCAGCTTGATATAATCTTTTTAGCTAACCTGAGTTAATGCAGATCTACAGATACGCTGACAGCCTAAAGATATGGCTTTATGCAGTCACAGACTGCAGCAGCCTGCTGATAAATGTTTTGCTGTACAGCTCCTTTGTCTTCTGCCGTTTTCAGCATGTGAAAAGTGAGAACAACACATGCAATCCACTCTCATAAAAGGAAAAAAAAAAAAAAGGGGGGGGGGGAGGGGGGAACAACATCTAACACTGCTTTGTTTTAGTCTCAAGCAACCGGTGCCTTCTGCAAGGCTAAACCAAAACATAACCCCCACCACTCACCATTGTCTTCTTAACATAGACTTCCTCACCACGGGACAGACCGAAATCTGCTATCTTAGCCACAAGATTGTCCCCAACAAGAACATTCCTCGCTGCCAAATCCCTGTGGATGAACTAGGACCAAGAGAGCAGAGGAGGGGAGGGAAGCGGTGTCATGACAAAGATACAGATACAACAATTTTAAGCAAAATTAAAAATGAACCTGTAAATGAATCTGAAAAAATCTAGTTTTAGGTCACAACTTCATGCAAAACTGAGACTTTGATCAGATCTAACATCATTTTTTCAGAAAAAAAGAAGCACCATCACCAACAGGCACAAAACAGCAGCTAAAGTTGCTCATCCTTCCTCCTCCTACCTGTTTGTCACTGAGGTAATGCATCCCATTCGCAACATCCACAGCAAACTGCAGCAGCTGCTGGGAGGTGAGGGTGGAAGCAGTACCGTGCTCTTTGGCAAAGGCAGGGTCCGTCTCCAACACCCGACTCTTCCTCAGGAAGTCAAGGAGGTTACCATAGGGGGCGTATTCTATGGCTATGTACAGATAACCTGGAGCAGACAGAGAGACAGATGGAATGATATCTCTGTCAATAAGAAAAGGCCATGCCACCTGCTAATAAACATATTACCTTCCATCTGTGCAAACTGTTATTGGCTCAGACAGACCATTTTAATGAAATTGTATTATTTTTGCGACATACTATGACTTTGACCTTGGCTGACTCGCTTGGATTTGCCTGGAAAGAGACCCAGCTACAGCTTGTACTGGGCTTGACCTTCAACTCTTTGGTCTTTGACACAGCAGAGGTACACCAGACCTTTTGTAAAATCCTCACAGAACTCAACCAGATGGCTGAAGCTTTGTTAATAGATTACAGCTTCCAGCCAGAGCCAGAGTTCCTACAGGCATTTGTAGTTGTTGGAAGAGTTTCATGTTGATTTCACTAGGACCAGGGACAGTGCCAACACAATTACTAAGTACCATATGTGAAAGGAAAGAATAACGGGTTTATGGGCAGAGTGGTCAAAGAACTGGAACATAATACAATTATGTTACTTGTGAGTTACAAAAGCTTCTGTTAATCAAGCACATGCCATGTTTCTTGCAAAAGAAGAGTTTCTCAATATGGAACGGTGACAGGTCATCTGCTCCAAAACCTCCATCACCTTAAGAATAACCAAGCTCAGTAAGAATGTGAGGTCATGTTAGTATTAGCACATAGCTGGAATAGAGAGAGAGAGACTGTGCTATGAAAGCTCTGTGGAGAGGCGTGACCTTTTCGTTCAATCATTATCTTCTACTTTTAAGAGTATATCAAATATCGTCTCAATTTATTCCCTCCTCTCTTGTGTTCAGTAGCTCAGCGGTGAATTCCTTCCGGACACACCTTGTTTTTCTAGTACAGGAGGAGAGCAAATTTGTTCCAGATCTCAGTAAGACGAGATAGGGTGAGAGCTGAAAACGACACCATAATCTCTCCCTTAAAGACATTAAATGCAAAACTGACAAAAAGTCAAGTTTGTGTTTCCTCTTCTAGCCAGCGACTTTTCTTTACAGCTTTCCTTTCAAAGGAAGTGCAGTTACACAGACAGTAGCAATACTTCCTGCCAATTAGCACTTTTTCTTGATGACCATTCGTCGAAATCTTCTTTGATGTTAAAATTTTTACTTGCTCGCTCTCCTCTCTCCCCACTTCCTCGAAACATTCCTCCCTCCTGACCTCTTTTCCCTCGTGCTCACCTCTCCTTCCTCTGTTGCTCTTTCCATGAAATTAAATGAAGAAAACACTCGAGGTTTTCTTTAAATCTTTTCAAGTATGTGTGCAGCATGTGTGTGCACATGCATGTTCATGATTGTTAATCAAGGGTGTAAACAAAGAAGAGATAAGGTCTGCAGAGCTAAGCGCTACTTCGAAGCGAGCGTTTATTTTTTCAAGGTCGACTTGTTTGTAACAAGAGGTGCACAGAGGTGCTTCTCATGTGCTTCCAGTCTTTGATCAAACAGAAGTAATTAAATGATTCAATTTAGAAGACACTGGCGTAAACTGATACTTCGAGGTAGGGATCATGAAGGAAACCTTATACAAATACATTAATGCATGCCACAGCTGTTTGGTTGTTAGGCGCGCGGACAAATCAAACACATGTGATAGCGCAAATGCTTCTGGCAGGCGAAGATTATTTCGTTTGGACACATTCTGGGGTTTTCCAGGTGCAGATGACAGAGAGTCAGATGGGACGGGCGTATCTGTTTGCATCTCAAGTAAGAAGAATTTAACCTGTTCAAGTACAGCGCTGCATATTAAGAAGGAATGAGCTGAATAAGGAATCTGCTGAGGGTACAGTTTGTTAAACACAGGCTTTTGTATAAGATTACATTTAAATCTTGATAAAGATATAAAGATGCTGTATATTAGCACCATATTGTTTACCTATTTCTCTAAAGAAAACCTTCTTTAGGCTATTTGAATCTTTAGAGCGATTCTAGGTGTGTTTTCTGACACATACCAATGTATCTATCACACAGTTTGGTATATATTCTACAGATGAAATCACACCAACAACCAAACTAGATGGTGTATCTGCTTCCACGAGAAGTGACCAAACACCATCTGCTGAGGAAAGTCATATTGTATGGTTGTTGGGTTTCAACTGGATTTGTTTAGGGAAACATCAGATTGTTGATGTATAGATTTCTGTAGTATACAGTTTATACAACCTGGTCACTAAACTGTAAGGCAGTCGTATACTTGTGACACTGAAACAGCAGTTTGTTTCACCTGTGAATTACTGTTCCCGAACAGCCAATAGTGCGTCAATGCTCATTACAGCCACTAGATGTTGCTCACTCACCTCTATTTTCACAGGCTCCTATTAAGTTGATGATATTGGGATGCTGGCCTAGTTTACACAGGACCTCCAGCTCTCCTGCAAAGTCTCTGTGGTCATTTTCTGAGGCAAACTCTGCAGGACGAACAACATGATGGGCATTGTTAAGCAAAGTGCAAGCAAAGCAGTATTTGAAATGAAAATTACACATCAGAATGCTGTACAGTGTCTTAATGTTACTGCATCTACATGTCTGCGGTTTTATGTCTGACCACTATATCTGTATCAGTTTAATGATAAATGTGTGGCTCAGATACCTTTCAGCATCTTGATGGCTGCGCTCATTTTGTTGCCGTCCTTCTTGATCATGGCTTTGATAACCTGTTATTGAAACCACAGTTAGCTCAAGTGTTGCGAAGAGAATGGCAACCACAGGGAACATTGCAACGTTCAGAAAGTCTAAACACCTGGCCAAAGTTTCCCTCTCCAATGACATCTTCAAACTTTATGTTCTCCCACTCAAGGATTGGATAGGTGAGGGGCTCTGGCGTGGGCTTTGGCCTTCGTGTCAGGGTCAGAGTTCCTGAGTTAAACTGCAGAATAGTTTCCTCCCCCTGGAGATATAAACAGTGTATAGTCAGCAAAATAATTTCTCTCAGTGGCTGCAAAGTCAACCGGAATAGAATGAATGCTCACCGATCCAGATTGGTAGGTAAACGTGCGGCGACGGTTCAGCAGCGTCTTCCTGATGAAGAAAAGAGCCAACAGTGCCAACAGTATAGTCACACAGGTGACAGTCACTGAACCCACCACCGCAATTAACAGCTGATAACTGTCCCCAGTTTGCTGGCCAATCACATCCAGGGTGGTAGGGGTAAAGGTTGGAGAAGCTTTTTCTAGCATTGGGAAAAAGACAGAGTGAAAAAAAGAAGAAGAGGAGAGAAACAGAAGATTTAAATACGGGGGAGATAAATATGGAATTTTGGAAACATGGAATCCATGTGTGGGTGGTCTGGTCAACTGGAGGAGCCAACCAAATATAGTAGTGAAGAGGTTGGACATAAGATTATGAGGTCCCATATTTGAGACTCAAAATTTATCAAAAATATCAAACTTAAGAATATAATACAGTCTCATTTGGAACCTTTTGCATGTTGCCGTGTATATTTTACCTTCTATGTGACTTGATCATTATGAGGAGCTTCCTGCTTACCATCCCCCTGTGTCTTTGCCTGAACATAGTTGCTCCACTCTCCTGGCACTTTAGAGAAAGCCCTCACTCTGAATTGGTAGATTGTGCTGCCATTGAGTGCCGTCACATCTTTGGTGGTCTTGTTCCCATCATCCGTGTCCACCCAAGGGTGGGGGCTCACCTGGCTGACTGGCTGGTACTCTATGATATATTTAATGATACCTCCATTTGGGTCGTCAGGGGGCTGCCACTTCACCTGAATGGCTGACATGGACAGAGGCACGGCCTTGACGTTGAGTGGGGATGATGGACCTTAGATACAGAAACATTAGAGCTGTTACAATCAATCAAAAATAATTTTTCTTACCACACATTCTGAAATCAAGCAGGTAATCTAATCCAGACACTTCAAGACTGGTTACTTGAGGAGCGTTTGACTATTAAGGATTTAAAAGAATCATATGCATAGATTATGGCTTTACATCTATCAGCTGCTATTTCCCCCCCTTCAATTTACACACAACTTCTGGGCAGAGAGAGAGTTGCTAAGTAAAAGGCGAGCTCCAAATATAGCTGAGTGTTTAAACCAACGCTAAAACCTATAGGGCGCTATATATTGCAATACACCTAATGTTATGCCACAAGCTGCGAGAAGTGAATTATGAACTGCTTTACATTTTAAAACTCCTTAAAAGAAGACTTGTTTGCAGCTTTTTTTCTCTAACCAGCAGGTTTTAGTTACCCTGGCTGTTGATGTGGAAATGGTAGCGTTTGGAGGGCGGGCCCTGGCTGCCACAGTTGATGAGGCGCACCACCACAGTGTAGTCTTGTTGATACTCCAGGTTGTGGAACTTGGTGGAGAGCACATTGAGCAGGGTGTCAACCTCCTGGAGTTTCTCACTGTAGCGTGGCGGCCCAAAGAGCTGCACTAAAAAGCCAGTGGCTCTGCCAGCATTAATGGCTTTGCTGCCGGGTAATCGCCAGCGTACAGTAACATTGCGGCCTTCCACCGAGCTGCTGTCAATCTCAGGTTGAATTGTGGGCTCTGCAGCAACAGAGAACACAAGATGAGCTGTGGGGACTACGATCTATTGGTACACTTTTTGGTAACACTTTATAATATACAACATTGCACTGTAATTAAATGGACTTCAAATGTATTGTGTTTGAAATTAAATTGTGATTATATTATATTTACCAACAAATACTTAGAGTGAGGTGCACAAGAATAAGGAGGTAATAAGCTGGGATGGATGTTCTATTGTTCAATTTATATATATAATATACACACTACTGGTTTAGGAACACCCCAATTTTTCCACTTATTTATTGCAATTCAAGTCATTCAAGTCCAATGAATATGCCAGAGGTTTTTTTTTTTTTTAAAAAGGTAGGGCTACCCAAAACTGAAAAACAATGTACATTTCAGAATTATACAGAAAGGCCTTTTTCAGGGAGCACAAAATGGGCAACCAATTTAAAACTGTTCTGCAGCAATGGTGGTGGATTAAGCACTGAAAGCTGGTGCTACTAATTCCGCAGAAACTCTGACAGGAAGAGGTGTGGCAGACCCAAAGCCACAACTGAATCAGAGGACAAGTTTCTGAGAGTTAAAAGTTTTTGTGATAGACAGCTCACAGGACAACAGCTTCAAACACAGCTTCATATTGGTCGTAGTAAGCAAGTCTCAGTTTCACTGTGAAGAGAAGACTTCAGGCTGCAGGTTTGACAGGACGAGTTGCAGCAAGAAAACCATTGCTAAGACGTGAGAATAAGACAAAGACGCTTGTCTGGGCCATGAAGCACCACCATTGGACTATTGAAGACTGGAAGAAGGTATTATGGACTAATGAATCAAAATTTGGGCAGCATGGTGGCTAGCACTGTTGCCTCACAGCAGAGAATTTGCATGTTCTCCCCATGTATGCGTGGGTTTTCTCCGGGTACTCCAGCTTCCTCCCACAGTCCAAAGACATGCAGTTAGTGGGGTTAGGTTAATTAGAAACACTAAATTGCCCATAGGTGTGAATGTGGGAGTGAATGTGAGTACGATTGGTTGTCTCTGTCTATGTGTTAGCCCTGCGACAGATTGGCGACCTGTCCAGGGTGTACTCTGCCCTTCACCCTAAGACACCTGGGATAGGGTCCAGGCCCCTCCCCAACCCTGAAAAGAATATGCGGAAGCAAATAGATGGATGGAAGGATGAAATTTAAAATTTTCGGTTCATCACGCAGGATCTTGGTGTGCCATCAAGTAGGCAAAAGGAGGGTTCCACAGTGTGTGGCATCAACTGTGAAACTTAGAGGAGGAAGTGTGATGGTCCAGGATCGGTGAGTTGTACAGAGTGAGAGGCACCCTGAACCAAAACGGCTACCTACCCGAGTGGTAGGCCATGCACAATCTATCTGCGCCATGCAGAACAAAGCTGTGTGTGTGTGTGTGTGTGTGTGTGTGTGTGTGTGTGTGTGTGTGTGTGTGTTTCAACAGTGAAAAGTTAAAAAAGGAGAACAGTTTATACACAATCATATTTGTAAAGTCAAAGGGAATATTGAATAATAAAACATCTATCATGCAACCAATATAATGAATATTAAATAAAGATGTTAAAAGGCAAAATTAACCCCCTCCATAATATGGCCCGTGCCCTTTAAAATACTCCATACTTACAGTAAGTTAGACGGGGATATATTGTTTTGTGTTGGATTTTTTCACTATTAATGAATTTGAACCCCCTAATTCTAGTGCACCTGCTTTGTAAGTAACATAATTACATTATAATTTCAAGTAAAATCATTTAAATTCCATTCAATCACAAGGGAATTAAGCCCTTAGTTGCAGATCATATTTTAGTGTTACCCATGTATCCTAATTGATGGATGCTAGGTGATTTTCTTGATGTTAATTTGAGTTTTCACAGAAATGGGGTGAGCAGCAGTTAGTTTACAACAGCGCTAGCTTTAAATAGCGCTGTGTTTGTCTGCTTTCCGCCCCTCAGTTATATGGACCTCGTTACTCTGTTCTTTTGTCTGTGATTAACCAGCTCAGAATGCTATATTTTCCCAAAAGGTAGACTTCAAGTCCCTTTATGGCAGTACATTTCAAAATAAAATGGACAAATGGCTAAGATAAATCCAGTATTTGTTGATGCACAGTTTTATTTATTTCATTTTCCATTCCAGTTTTTGACTTAAACATTAATGGAACGTCCTCAGTTCACTTCCAGCCAGGAGAATCTATTTAGTGTTGCTTTTCCAAAATTTACACTAATGTCAATAGTTTATGTTTGTGCAAGAGACAGGCATAAACTACCATCAACAGATCATTTTAGATCCATTTCACACGCGGACCTCAGACATTGTAAGAGACTCAAGCTTAGTAGAACTACAATTAACTGCACTTCAAAACACTTTTTCATGTTCTTTTTTCTGCACTTGCTCTTTCTAATATGCTCTCTCCCTCTGCCCAACCTTCACTTAGGAATAAACCTGCTATTGCTTCTTGAATACAGGTTGCTACTGCTTTAAACGGGGTCATGACTTCTAATAGGCCGATAAAAAATTACACTTTTTAATACCTTCTATGGTATTCCGTTTTTTGTTGTTGTTGTTGTTGTTGTTTTTAAAAGAAACAACCATAAATCATTCCACTTGCATTTTTCTATATTTGCTCTAAACTTGAGTCAGGCATGGGAAAAACACTTCACTATTACACTAACCAGACTTAAAATAATTGAGCTTGCTTAAGTTCTGTGGTCAGGAAAATTGACATTTTTTACCAGGGAAATTTTCCAGATAAATATACACATGTCCAAAGTTTGTGTGGTCTGTAAAATTTATCTGCAGGTCTCACCAGGACAGTCGGTCTCCATTATGGCTTGCGGCCCCGGGTCCCCCTCTCCTCCTTCCCCAGGACGACTCAGCTGGACACGGACGTAGTAGCGTGTTGAGGGCTCCAGGTTCATAAGCGTGATAGGCTCTTTGTCACTATAAACTGAAAGGAAAATTGACTTAGGATAGGCTGGTGAGCCAAAGTTTTCATTCATTTTTAGAGTAGGATTATTAAGCAGAAACACAGAGTGTCTGAAGTGTTTTAAATAACATTACACACATACACTTCAACACATATGTTTAACATTTGTTGTCTTTAGATGGGGGAAAAACAGATGTAAACTCAAACTTAACGGAACACGATGTCCAGTCTTTGAGAAGATCTCTTTTGTTTATAGACCCGATTGGGGTGTTTTTTTAACAAATACAATTTGTTATATATTTTTTTAACTTTTTTAGATTTTCCATTGAGAACAGTTTTTATTTTAAATTTGTACAATCTGTTGCCCTAATCATGCTTCTTGCTTTAGCTA
The DNA here is from genome assembly GCF_051167445.1 of Perissodus microlepis. Lineage (NCBI taxonomy): Eukaryota > Metazoa > Chordata > Actinopteri > Cichliformes > Cichlidae > Perissodus > Perissodus microlepis. Next base: position 31,527,800 of record NC_140477.1, read on the forward strand.
ATACATTATATCTTTGGCTGAACTGAGAGTGTGTTGAAATAACGGAGATTTACGCAATCTTTGTTTTTGTTGCTGCAATGCAATAAAAGAAAAAGTAAAAAAAAAATTATCTGTGATTGCTCTCCTTTCTGATAAAGACTGACTGCATGACTACATGAATATGTTTTTCCCGTATACCTATGATGGAGGACCACAAGTCTTCATTTTTATTCTCCACAGGCTTATAGAGGACTCTGATTGAGATGATGGGGCCATCTCCCACAGAGGTGTACACTGGCATCACCAGCAGCTGCTTGCTTCTCTTTTCCAGCAATTTGGGAGCAGTAATGGGCATCGGGGGCACTGAAAAGAAGCAGGATTTTTTTTTATTATTTTGAAATTCACCTGTCTGTACAGAACTTTAAAATGTCATACATCACACACCTTTAACAGTGAGGGTGAATTCACGCGAGTCCTGGCCTCCATCGGTGGACACCCTGCACTCCCACAAGCCTTCTTGTTCAGCGCTCAGGTTAGGGATATCAAATTCAGCAGTGCTCCTGTTTGAGTCCATGACAGTACGAGAGGCCTGCAAATAAATGTGTAACCCAGGGAGGCAATGAAATATGCTGCAATTTTTTTTTATCTGCTGGGATCATTTTGACTTTTTCCACCACTTTGAGAAAATTCTGGTGGTCAAATTTTCCTTTTCTTTTTTTTTAAACAGTGTGTATCTATTATCAAGGAAACAGCGGAGAAACAATAACACAGAAACTGAACATATCACTTAAAGGCAAAACATGGTGACTGCTGCACTGTGGAGTGATACAGCCTTATCTGGTTGGGCCATTGTGCTGCTCACTTCCTCAGAACATGACTCGAGCTTGCATTCATCGGGCTTGACATAAAAACAAAGTTTAAACCCCAAATAAAAGTTGTTTCATTTGTTCTATTTTACACTTTCTTTACTTTTTAGAGAGAGACTTTACAAATTTAAAAAAAACAGTTAGACTTGTTTGAAGACTCTTCATAAATTTTCTTGCTCGATTACACTAGAAGGTCAGTCACTCTCATGACTGTGTTAGCTACATCACTGTGTAGCATTAAGAGTGGAAACAGGGTTTCAGTTAGCTAACAGCTTACAGCTAACTTAAACATATGCTCACTTATTCCTGTAAAACTGTGTAATGTTTTTGTTGTGTAGATGATAGCTTTTCATAGTTTTTTTTTTATTATCTGAAACAGTCATTTGTAGGCATAGGAAATTAAGTAACTATTTTCTGATCATTTATATAGCTGGCCAGCTATGTCACTTTCTATCACTTAAGCTATCCGGCCCTAGTTAACCTTAGCCTGGCTAACCAGACCTACATTTTTAGTTAATTTTGGTCCTAAATGAATAAATGTTTCCTTATTCAGTATAATCAGAACTGGTTATTTCCACTTGCACAGTCCATATTTGGGAGAATGGCACTTTTTGAGGGACTTCAATGCCCTTTTCCAGAATAGAGCAGGCATTAGTAACATCAGATGGAGATGCCTAGGTTGCGGTGGACTACAGAGCAGCTTGCAGATGTGCAAAAAATGTGGGAAAGCTAATGCTACAGTCACACTACAGGAAAGTTGTTAACCACAACACAAGCCTTGCATCGAGGTCTGTGACCACCCGCAGTCAGTTGCTATCTTCAAAGTGAATTTGGGGTGATAAAATGACACGATAAGACAGAGTCGGTCTGCAGTCAGTCTTTGGGACTAAATGGGTTTGGGTTGCTCTTTATACAGTAAACAACTGTGACAAATTAGCAAAAAAAAAACAAATACGTTATCATCTATTGCAAATCTGCTGCCATCCACTTATGAAGAAATTAATATTAAACATAAATTCTCATTAACTGCTTACATTTCGTCCAATCAGAATCCACTAACAGTGACGTAGTTGCTGTAGTGATTTAACTGCGAACTGTTTATTTAGGAATATAGCCACAATATAACCATTTAGCAACTAGTTGAGCTGAGTCTCCTATTGCAGGCAAAAAATGGTTTGCAAAGTCTTGGCATGCAGTCTGTGTTTACTAATTAGGCAGCAGTTATTTGCAAATGTTCAACAGTCTGTCCGACAGTGACTGCAGTCACTCTGATTCAAACCATGATAGTTTGGAGGCATGGTTCCTCCAACTGGATGACTATTTAGTTCCTGCAACTACTTGTAATCAGCTGCTGAATGGAAGAAAAAAAATCACTGTAATCACCAAGCAAACACATCATTTTCCTGGTCAACTGAGGTTGCTGTACTGCTTTTACCCTAATGTGACTGAGCCATTAAGCAGCTCAAGCAAGAATTTGGCAAATATCATATAGTAACTTAGATGAATGTGTAGAAGGATATCAGGTGAACCATTAGCTGATATGGGCCGACACGGAGGTCTGCCAAGATATTCAGCCTGAACTAACACTCTTGTATTCAGGCTTACTGTGAGGTTTCCTTGCCGGAGTGCTGCTGGCAACTGCTGGTCTTCCTACCTTAAGTACTGTGCTGTCCAACTTTCGCAGCTCAATGCTGTTGTGACTGGGCAGGGGGTTCCCTGTGGCTGAGCAAAGGATCATGGCTTTGGAGTTGAGATTCAACTCCAAATGCCTATCCAAGTCCAAAATCTGAGGAGCCCAGTCTAAAGATGCAGAGAGAGAGACGGGACAGGAAACGAAAAGAAAGGAACAGCAAAAAAAGACAAAAAATTATGCTTCACTAATGAGCACGGTAAAGAAAGAGATCATAAAAGCAGCAACTCTGCTTGTAAAAACATTTATATAAGTACACCCATTGGTCAAATTTTGAAATCACATCCCCTAGTGGTTGTACTTTTTGTGTGTGATGAAATAGGAAAAATACACTTTTGACAAATTCAGGTGCCAATACAAAGGCTGTGTGACCCTTAGCATTAAAAAAGGTTGCACATTCAAGAGTAACTTGTTCAGTTAAATCATTCATTATGGTTTGTGTGTGGTGTGTGCAACAGTTTTATTAAGTTGCATAGCTGGTCTATACACAATATTTCAAGAAGAATGCAAATAAAATTGAAATAGTGAAAAAAAAACATGCATATCACTGTAGCTGTTAAGATACCTACCAGACCTATCACAGTGCTGTCCTCTCCACCCTCTGGGACACTGGCATCCACTGAAACGGCTGCAGACGCCTCCGTTCTGGCATTTGCAGCTAAACTTGCAGTCTGGCCCATACTTGCCATTATGGCAAGCTGACAACAGAATAGAAGAAAACAAAACTTCATAGTGTGAAACTCGATAAGGTCATTATTGAAACTCCATTAAAAGAAAATGACATTAAAAAAAAAGAAAACAGATGATCTTATTTAAATTATGTATCATACCATTCTCACAGTGGCTCCCAAACCAGCCGCTGGCGCAGGAACAACCATAGGGGTCTGGTAGGCAGAATCGAAGCCCCCTGCAGTTCAACTTGGAACCACATGTCTCCTGGCAGTTTTGACCAAACATTCCTTCTCTGCAGGCTGCAAGTCATCAGAGAAAGAAAAAAATTACAAATCTGTTTGTTTAAATTCCTCATGTTTTGCGGTATCATGCCTTAAAACTCTGAAACTCTTTTTTTCTTGGTTTCACAGTTGCATTAAATGTTTTACTGTACTGCCAAGAACTTCAGAATTTGTAGAATATGCTGTCTTCAGGTATCTCTAGTGACAGATTTAAATTCAGTGTACCTCATGTGTAGTTTTCTATCTATAACTATAACAGAGCTCAACACACAAGACAATGCTGGGTGAACTTCACCAAATAGAAATTAAAAATCATCATGAACAAGTTAGGAAATTTATGTTTGTTCAATTATGTTGAAAAGCCTGTTCATTTGACCTTAAATGGAGCCACGTTTATGAGGAAATGCATTTATGAGTTGAGCAGCAGAGTTGAGTATGTGAGCTGCTCCCCTGTAAAAACTCCTCTCTGCCAATGCCAGAGAAGACCATCCCATCTTGAAGGACAGACCAAACTCTGTCCTTCAAGATGACAGCGCTCACGTTCAGAGTGGGTTTTATAAGAGACTCTAGAACTTGTGAGTTGAGAGGATGGAGCTGCCTGCCTGCAGTCCTGACCTCAATTGAACAGCTGAGAGATCAGCTTGGGCGTGCTGTTCGTGCCAGAGTGACGAGCACAGCCACACCGGGACTTGGAGATAATACTGGTTGAAGAATGGGATGACATCCCACAGCATGAGGAAGAGGATTTTTCATGGACGCAACTCACGTACTCAACCCTTCTGCTCAACCCACAAATGCCTTTTCCTTCCAAATGTAAAAAAAAGATTTATATATGTTTATATTTCGATGAGCTACTAGTTTTCTACCAGTGGTTAATGAGTGAACTCATTTTAGTGTGTGTTTACAATATAGCATTTAGTGAGTTCTTTTTTTCTGATTGGTTGATATATGAAATCAGATGCTTAGTTAAAAGCTAATCTATTTCATTCATGCATAAAAATTCTTTAAAAAAACAAACCCTAGTATATTGAGAAAAAAAATACTTGTTCATATAGAGACAAGTAAGTAGTATGAACTAATGCTACATAGTTTCAGCAAACTAATGTGCGTCTTGCTAGATGTGCTTTTAAATATAATAACCCTAACAATAAAGTGCATACAGAAAAACATGTAGCGCAAAATAGCTACCGCATACAGATAATGACACTAATGGAGTCTATGGCTATTTGTGCAGTTACTGCCATTTGAGAGTACGTGACGCAAGGTGCTTTCCAGAATACACAATCTTTTGTTAACTAGTGTCATTTGCACAGAGGCTGATTAGTGATACAAACACCATTAAAACATCCATCACTTTAATGGCTGCTTAACTTTCAACTCAGGTAATAAATCTAAGACTGCGTACAAGAAATTTCGACTCAAAAACTTGCATCTTTTCTCTAAGAAGTCAAAGTAACATCGCTTTGATCCTATAAGGAATAATTTACTCAGAACAACAGCGTTTCTGCGCGAGGCTATATTAATGCTTTAGACGGAGCACGTTCCTTGGCCTCACTCGATCAGCCTAACGCGGTTGCCAGTGTTTTTGCTGATTCATTTTCCAACCTTAGGCTCCACACTGGCGTCTCCCTTTAAAGTCTGTCTGTCTCTTTTTGGTACTGTTTATGTTAAGGAGTCAGACTGCGAGGCATTGACTCTGATTGTGCATATTTATTCCAAATGTGTAAGTGAGTCAACATAATTCATGTGACTTATTAACACTGCTTTTTCACCTTGCACACCCTTTTTGTATTATCCTCCTCTATCTCCCTTTTTATTGATCTCATTCACAAACAGAAAGTTCTCCTATACAATACTGCAGATGCAGATGTTTGCCTGAGTAGAGTACAAACCTGTCTCACAGCGTGTTCCCATAAATCCTGGAGGGCAGATACAGTCTCCGTTCACTTCATGACACACGCCACCATTAAGACACTCTTGACAATCTCTGATACAGTTAGGACCCCACTTCTGACTGGGGCACCCTGCAAAGAAACACAGATTCTTTACTTAGAACAGCACAGAGACTTCAAACACCTTCGATAGCATTTATGTGTATTTCGCCTTTTGTGTGTTTATATTCTGTTTTGGATATTTTTTAAGCACATGTGACCTATTTAAATAAAAAAAAAGGATACATAGTACAGAATGCATGCTAAATGACAGTAAAATGTGCATCTGGTGGAGACAAAAAAGAAAAAGCCGGCTGCAGGTGGAGGGTGGAGATAGTGTTAATGCTGTAATTTTTCTTTGGGGTACTGAGATAAAGGAAATGACACAAACATATGTGCTGCACATGCCTTGCCAAATAAAATGTGCAGATGTAGCCTATAGTGAATTCACAGTTTAGGGTAGGCTAGTATTTAACAGTAACTTTCCACAAGCTTCCATTTAAATAGAAAGATTTTGAGCTGGGGAATCTTGTGCATCTCAATCAGTCTAGCAGAACGTGCACTGAGTCAACCTTAGCATGTCTTGTGTAATCCTTTGTGAGTTCAGCTGCACATCTGAGCCAAAAAATGCTACAAAACCCTTAATTTAATCTGACACCGATTGATTGTGTGTGTGTGTGTTTGTGTGTGTGAGACCCAACAAACCTCTGACAATGAGCCTCATCCAGGCACCGTTGAGAGGGGTGTCTCCAACGTAGCTGGCACTGTAGATACCTTGATTGTCAAGCTTTACATTCTCCACCGTTAGCTCAACAGTTTCATTGAACATGTCAATCCAGTGTGTCATATAATAGTAGTTTCCTGCAAAAAACAAGCGACAACATTAATGTCATTGTTTGAGCCTGCGTTTGCACAAAAATGTCCTTCCTCTATACCGAGTTGCAAACGTTGACTCACCGTTGTACTTCCAGGTCACATCTCTCCTTTGGGGGTTGAGCAAGTGCATAGTGAGGTGAACTGTCTCACCTACATTAGCAATTAGTGTGAGGGAATTTGGAACAAAATCTGTTGTAAGGAACAAAGAATCTGTTATTGTTTGTTTGTTTTTTTTAATGGCACACCCTTGAAAGTAGTTGCATTTAAACATGTATTTCATGCATAATGGATTTAAGCAATAAAATAAATCTCTCTGAAGAAAGTCTTGTTTTTTGAAGTGCAAACACACCGTTGTCAAGGTTGTTAATCATTGTAATCTTTTCAACTGGGGGAACGTCCTGAGAAGATTCACAGTAGAAGATGCCAATGTTTTCTAGGTGACTAAAGTCTCTGGCCACAACCATTTTATTTCCGGACTTGTGCATTTTATATTGTGGGACACTGGAGAACATGAGGATTTTGTTATCCTTCTTAATGTCCAACTTAGCCTGGGCAGAGTTGCGCTCTCCATTGATACAAGAGATGGAGAAGTTCTCGGGTGTTCTGATCATGGCTGCAGAGAACATGGTCAGGTCGATCACAGCATCTGTAAAACAGAGCATTAGTCATTCTCTGATGTAAGGCAGCAAACCTTATTTAATTATTCAGAGAGATGGAGAGTTGTCTTTTCAGGGGGGAGACCCATAATTTTTAATCAGCTGTTAAGTGATTCACACAGTGACAGAAAATACATACACTACATCTTTACATATTTTTTTCCAATTTGTATTGCTTTTCCCTAGAAATGTACACATTACTAAATTACTCCATTGTCATCTTGGAGCTGTTAAAGTGCTCAGTCGTTAGCAGTGTGGAACTACTGTTTCATTCCAGTTTTGATTTGAAGTTCTGCATTAAATTAAAGATGATTGTGTCAACTTAGTTTCATAAATTTCATAAAACTCGTCTATCAGACACATGGAATAAATATTGAATCTAAGGGAAAAATTGTAACTCTTTTTTTCTGTTAATAACGCCTTATTATCATATTGCGTTAAAATGGGGAAGCTCAACGAAGATTAACGAAAATACCGATTGGGGTTTGGGTTCAAACATAAACGCCTCTTGGAGTGATTCATTAACAAAAGTGCCAAATCCAATAACATGAGTTTGCCCAGCATTCCTTCTCCCTGGTATGTGAGCCCCAAATCCACAGAACAATGGAAGGAAACATGGATGAGCTCCTTATTCCCTGAGGGTACATAGATCTACGCGCTGTGCTGACAATCGCTCTCAGACAATCGAAAAAAAAAAATGCTTAAAAACTATAAGTGGATGAAGGTTGCGTTACCTCTGTACAACTTGGACGTTAGTTCTTTTATCTTTTATTCCCCCCCCCCCCCCCCCCCCCCCCCCTTAATATAAGATTTCTCGAAAATGTTGCTCCATCTGTAAGCTACTCAGACAGGTTTTGAAATAGTTTCACTCTTACCTGATAAAGTAAAGAAGCACAACGCAAACACCCACAGAATCATCTTGGTATTTGTAATCCTCATTGGGGAAAGCTGGAAATCAACTGCCGGCGTGTGATTCTTTTCAGGGTGAGCTCTGCATCCAAAACGGTGACGCTGCGTCACGACGGTGCGCTTTTTTTACGCATAACTCGTCGAAGCCTCCAATTCTCCCGTTCGGTTTGTAAAATCTCGTCGGTAACCAGCTGGTTTTAGGAGTTCACTCTACTGTCACTCTAAGCAGAGAGTGTAACTTTTGGTGAAGCTCAGCTTTCTCTGGGTGGGAAAGGAAGGAAGAGCGTCACCAGACAGCGGAGGACTGCTGGCGCTCCAGAACTCCCCGATCCACGATTAGTGTATATGTGACTTCAAACTTTGTCACTTTTTGTTCCAATACAATGCTGAACGTTAAGCACTCGTCTAATTGCTTTTGCATACACTGAACATCATGTTTTAGAAGTAGAACAGCTGTTCTGTGCACGATGGATTTAGGATGAAACTTTTTTAGGTTTCATCAACAACAACAAAAACATGAAATATCAGCTATTTAGCATTTTAAAATATACACTGTTTGAGGAGTTATGAATGCATTTTATTAAAATATATTGACTGCTATACCCTGCATTTCCCAAACATCTTCCAATGCGGACATTGTACCTAATTGCTGCCCTTGCGCAGATACCAAATACTTCGGCAGCCAAAATCACGTTTTGCCAAATGCAACAGCTTTGTTCTTTCACTTCAATGAGTAGCGCACAATCCCTGCAGCTTTTATGACCAGTCAGTCTCTTTCCTTCACAATCATTCAGCCTCAGGAAACGATGAACAATATGCTTGTTGTGTCTATTCAGATCCCAACTTTTTAAAAGTGCTCTCACTTTGCTACGTCCATTTGGAAAAAACTGAAAACGCCTTGTCTAATTCTCTCCACAAAAACTGTCGGACTTGTGTGGTGTTTTTTTTCCTTGCAACTTCAGACAACCTGACACAACTTCTTATTGTTTGAGATTTCCTGTTTTCAATTTCGGGAGCACACACAGGCTGTTTTAGACTGCAGGGAACATTCTATTGTATTGCCCAAAAAAACAAAACAAAGGCTGCAATTTTATAAGCTTTGTAAAGTGTTGATACTTAATGGATAAATAAAACGATATCCAATGGTCAAAATACTATCCAGAATAAAGAGATGTGGTGTTGATTCAAGTTGGGGGGGAATCAAAAGTTGAAATGGTTACACACAGGTTCAAACTATTTTGGCTACACATTACAGTGATTCCATTTGGGCCTTGTGGCAAACAAAAGGCCGTGAATTTCACACTTGGCTGTGGGAGGCATGGTCCTGTTTTGCACAGAAATCAGAACTTCTTATTTCCTCTTATTTCCCCTGCATGTGCTTCAGAATAAGGAAGAGCAGTGATAGTGAAATGTCACGTGAACAGGTTCTTACTGCTGTGGAAGACAAACAGTAAAGTTTACAGTAGAGCAATGTGCGACAAAGTGTACCCTTAAACTAGTTGTGCACACCCTTGTGAGCCTTTTTTTCATTCGTTTACCCTTCATATATTTATTTTGCAGAGTCTTGCAAACTATGTCATTGCAGTTGAGAGAAACAACTGAGGAGGCGTGCAGAAAGGAAGACGTTCAAGGACAGAAAAAAGTTCCGTATTGCAGACACAGCTTGGTGGAGCCACTATAGGAAGCCAGAAGGGAAAAGACCAAAGGCTAGGTCAACACAGATGCCTCAGTGTGCAGTGTGTGTGTTTTTATATCTGTGCACAGATATGCTTTATATATCCATTTATGATGGAACACTGGAGTGAATCAACCCTCTATTGAATGCATATGCAGTGCAACTGCATGTGTGAACAGAATACTGTTTGTTTGTATATAAAAATGAAGGAATTCAGTATGGTAAGCATGCAGTACTGGAGCCATTCATCTTTGCTCACCCAACACAAGCCATTGTATCCTCTAGTTTTTGTTGTTCCACAGTAATTATGAACTGTGGAACAACAAAGCCACTCGCTTAATGACACTACCAGACAAAGACACGGCTCAGTGGGTCTTCTGTCCAGGTTCAAAATAACAATATTACCAACAGCGCGACAAACAATAGCATGTCTTTGTGCACCGTTGTGTGCAGCAAGTAACAGAGAATGTGATGTTTCTTAACCATATATACTGTGCCGACTTGTAATTGTGTGTGAATCACTTAAAAAAATTAAAGAAAAGTGTGCAATGTTTGAACTGCTGTATCTAAAACTCATGTTATCGTGAGCTTTAATATTTACGTTATTTATTGTAGTTGGAGGGAAAATGGCGTCAAGTGGTAAATTCATGGCAGCGCGCTGCTCGACATCTCTTAGAGGTTTCTGACATCTTGTTGTGGTTGAGGTGGAGGAGGTGGTGATTGCAAGGCTGGGGGTGTCTGGAAGTGAGACCGGCAACAGAGGCGGGAGGTCTGAGAGACTTTGTGAGAAAGTTTGTATTAAATTCCCATTTCCCCTCATTGTGTGGCGAGCTGGCTTGGCTCCACACGCACTGATCCTACTGGGCCCTGGGAGCCTAAGCAAGAGTGTCACTCACACCTCTCAGGCCCCCTAAAACAACCCCCTTGATTCCTCCCCAACTGCAGTTACAAACCCCCCCTGACCTTCATCTTACCATAGGCTGTGCTCTCTGATAAACATTCCTTAAGATTGTGGATGTTTAGAGTAATGTAAATCATGCATGATTAGGGTGTTTGTGTATATGTTGTCAGCAACAGGGTGATTCTGGGATTTGTGTGAAAATGATTGGTAGAATCTAAATACCTCCACTGAATCACGTCGAATTTCCCCAAAGATAATGAGCTCCACGGGGCTGATAACTCTACGGCACTACTTCAGCGTAGGCTTTAAATGTGTTTACGCTCTCGTACAGATCATCTCTCAACAGTTTTTTTCTTAAAAGCAGGATTTCCAACACTTTGTGCTGACAACCTGAAAGGTTTACAAACTATTATCCCAGCTATATTTCACACTCACTTTAGAGAAAATGGGCAGCAAGCCAATCATGTTCCAGTGGAACTGAGAGGTGTTCAGCTTTCAACTTTAAAAAATAAATAAATAAACTGAGAGGGCTTTTTATTCTACAGCCTTCACTTCACAGATCAGAGAATGCATAAAGAGTATTTATCATAAAGGTGACTGGAGCTAAATACAATTCCAATACTTCCTGCCGAAGCTGTCCACTCATATATGACAGCACACTCACAACGGGGAGAAGACAAATGCATATGCAGCGTGGACACACCGTAGACACTGTGGTACAGTGTCTTATGGATATTTGATTTGTCACCCGCCTTTTGTTTTTGCATTTATTCGTTAGTTATTATTAATCCCTGGTTTTCTTCCACAGTGTGTCTTTTGTCCCATCTCGCTCGTTGTCCCCTACTAGACACAGAAGATGGCCACCTCTCCCTGAGCCTGCTTCTGCCGGAGGTTTCTTACTGTTAAAAGAGAGTTTTTCTTTCCCACTGTCACCAATTGCTTGCTCTTGATGAGACTTGCCAACAAATTAATAAAACTGAATTGACAATTAAATTGAATTTAATATGGCTGACCCACAGAGTGTCACAGTTAGTTTTTGACTTTTTATTAACTCAGATTGAAGCAAACTCACTGATAACTCTGTTATCTTCAAAAAAACACTTTGAGCTTTGTGACATGGTGTGTCATTCTCCTGGAAGCAGGCATCCAAAGATGGGTGCTCTGTGCTCATGAAGGAATGGACACAATCAAACACAGTATTCAGGCAGACTGCAGCATTTACACAGAACTCAGTTGGTACCATGCAGCCTTAAATGTGTCACTAAAATATCCTCCACCAGCAGCAGCAGCAGCCTAAAGCACTGATCCAAGGCAGGACGGAGCCATGCTTTCATGTTCTTCATGCCAAATTCTGACACTTGCATCCAAATATGGCAACATAAATTGAGACTCTTCAAACCAGGCAACATTTTTCAAATTCTTCTATTTTTGTGAGCTCATACAATCTGTAGTCTCAGTTTCCTGTTTTTAGTTGAGGGGAGCGGCAACCAGTGCGCTCTTCTGCTGCTGCAGCACATTTGCTTTGAGGTTTAGTATGTTATGTATTCAGAGACGCTCTTCTGAATATTCTGATTTTATGTGTTTAATTGAGTCATTGTAGCCTTTCTAGACTTCTGGCATCCACAGACATTTTAGCACAGAAAACTGCTGCTCACTGAATATTTTCTCTTTCTTGGACCATCTGTAAATCCTACAGATAACTGTGTTTAAAATCGCAGTAGATCATCAGTTTCTGAAATCCTCAGACCCATACCCATCTAGCACCACCAACCCTGCCACACTAAGTCATTAACTGACCTTTCTTCCCCATTCTGATGTTCAGTTTGAACCTCAGCAGGTTATCTGGACCATTTCTACATGCCAAAGTTGCTACCGTGAGATTGGCTGATTGCTCTAATGAGCAGTTGAACAGGTGTACCAAACAAAGCAGCCAGGGAGTGCAATCTGGTATTAGTGAAACATGTGCCACAAAGCTGGAATATAAATAAACATTCTTCCAGTTTTCCCATGCACGTCTGCTTGTGAGGAAAAATAGCTTGTGTGTGCAGAGTATGCTTTATGCCACCCATGCCCATCATACCATTAACCTTGGTCAACAGTGGTTTGCATGAAGCTGTGACTCAGACCCTGGATCATTCCTGTTGTAAGTGACGATTTATTATTATTGACATAAATTCATGCTTTCAAAAGATCAGATTTTTAATTTAAATCTGTTGTACGAGTCAGTAAAAAAGAAGCTATATCCAAAAATACCACAGATTGACTATTACATTTGTAATTCTTTAATATGTGAAGAAATGAAGAACTAAAGTATTTTTTTGTTTAGTTTTTTGGCACAGACTTTAACTCAGCAGGGGTCAGAAAGTTGCTGCTATTGCTCAGCCACAAATTAACATACATTTTTCAGATATGTGTCTTTGTTTATTTCTCTAACACTTGCATCAAGGAGCAATCATGAATCCAAAAATGGTATCTGAACCGAAGATCTGATGTACAGTCAAAACATGCTGCAAATTGGTACCATTTGTGACTTTAGCGAGACACATGTGGTGCAAACACTTGAAGCACGGAAACTCAAATCTGTTATTGCGTTCGCAGGAACACATCTGAAAGGTGCAGCTGTTAAATCTGGTTGTTAAAAAAAAGTGACTGGAGACATTTGTTCACCTCCTTGGAGCAAAGATGTGAAGACAGAAGTTCAGATCACAGCACATGAGATCTCGACTTTTGTCGCATGTCGTTTCCCTTTCCCTCCCATCTTTCCTGTCGCTTTCCACTGTATACTTTCACACAAAGAAAAGCTGCCACTTAAGTAACCTTAAGGGGTAAATACTGCCAACAGATGGCTCAAGACATGGGATGATGGGAAATGACATGACAGGGTACAAAAATATACAACGTCAGTGTGGATGGGGTGAGCATGGGATGGGAAAAGTTGCTAAGATGCAGTAGTGGGCTACATTTGATCTAGACGTACACTTGCAGGCACGTATAGACACTCACCCCTGTTTTACCACACATGCACACAAAAACTACCTTCTCCTTTGGGAGGAAGATACAAAGTGAGTTACTGGCAGGTTTTAGGGCCTCATGATTCAGGTTTCAAGTTGCCCATGACAGGAACACTTCCTTTCTATGCCTCCCATTTCCTCAGGCTCCACCAGCAATCTTATTATCATTGTAATAGAGTTATACAGACATTAACTTGATGGTTTAATTCAAGCCATAACATAGACTAACTTTTAGATAGCAGGGATGGTGTTACCATCCAGATATTCCTGTGTGATTGTGGACCATGTGACCAGAATGCTATTACCCCAATTTGTAAGTGTCTCGAACTTCAAAGAAAGAAAATGTAAACTGACAGCTGGCAGATTGTTTCTCACTATCTGAGAAATGTTCACCTCTTAATGCTTTTGACACAAGTGGGTATGACCGTGAGCATCATTGTGTTTTTTAATCAGGTGGCAGATAAAAGATCACTGTATCACTGTTAATGCACCAGCCATGATTATCTTATTTCTAAAAAGCTATTACAAGTCCCTGCTTCTCCTTTTTTCTTTCAAATAGATGTCCTCAAGAGTCTGTGTAATATCAATTAATGTGAGGGCAACAGTAGCATGTCATTAGGCCCAATATTAGACAACATTAAAAGCTTATTCTATCAGACCAATGTGTGTATAAATGTGTATTTTTGTCCCTTGTCCCCTTTTGTACGCATGCAGCATTGTGTGTGTGTGTGCGTGTGTGTGTGTGTGTGTGTGTGTGTGTGTGTGTGTGTGCGCATTTTGGCAGGGCGAAGGGGTCTGTGGCATGTTTGAAGGGCACTCGCAGCACTCACTATATGATTTGTGGCATTTTCGGCATTTTTATTCATTCATTTCATTCATGCTTACACTTATTTTGTCTGTGTTTCTATGATGTTTTCTCATGTTTATGTTTCTATTTCTACCACTTGTCTCACAAAGTAAAGCTGACTGTGTTGTATATGTAATGAATTTGGATATATAAATACATTTTCCAATCAGCACTGATGGAGGGAAAACATTCTTGCCAGTGTTTCTGGCCCACTGCACAGCTGTTTGTCATATTTATCACATCCTATCATAAAAAAGAAAATTGGTTATGTTCATACTGTCACAGAAACCAACAGTGTGGTTTGGCAGGACTGTTTTTTGACCATTTCCACCAAATAAAACTTGTCTGGACAGAAAGAGCCTTAACATGCCAGGACTGGTATTTAAATCTTAAAAAAAAATAAAATAAAATAAAACTTTTAAAAAAGAGTTTTTAGATTAGGACTTACAAGATGTACAGAAATGTAAGAAAGAAAGTTTTCACAGTTCTTTGAAAACCAAGTCCACCCTTACAGTTTCCATAGCAATTAAGAGGGTAAATAGCAGCTAGGTAATCAAGATGTACATAATTAAACGATCATCAGGAAGTGTGAGTACCTCTGTTGAAGCAGAAATTTGGCAGTTTTCTGATCTGGAGGGTTCAGGTGTGTTTTAACACAATGCAATAAAATTTTCAAGAGTGGAAATTTACCAAGGTCAGAGAAATTGCAAAACACCCAAGAGCTACATCTCAGACTCTACAGACTTCATTTAGCATGTTTAATGTTAAAGCTGATGACAGCACAATCAGCAAAAGACTGGAAAAGCACAGTTTGTTTTGAAGTCTTGCCAAGACAAAGCCTCTCCTCTCTAAAAAGAACATGGCAGCACGGAGTAGGTTTGCAAAGATGCATCTCAACAAGCCACAAGCCTTCTGGAACAATTTCCTTTGGACCAATGAGACCAAAGTGAAGATGTCTGGCCACAAGAAAGACAAACACAGCATATCAGTGCAAATCCCCAGGACCTGGGTACTTTGCAGTCATTATGGTGAGCATGAACTCCTCTGTATGCCAAAAAGTTATAGAGTTAAATGTGAGATCGTCTGATAGTCAAAACAGGACAACGATCATACAACAGAATGGGTGAAAAACAAAAGAATCAAGGTGTCGCAACGGTCCAATGAAAGTCCAGATCTTGATTGTGTGGAAGGACCTTAAAGAGCCGTGCATAAAGGGATCTCTACAAACCTCAGTGAAATGAAAGAACGCTGTAAAGAAAAGTGAGGCAAAATTCCTCCGCAATGATACGAGAGACTGATAAAGTCTTACAGCAAATGATGACTGTTAGAGTTGGTTGTACAAGCTATTGAATCATTAGGTGCACTTAGGTTTTCACAGAACCGCATAGAGCCCCATGAAAAGTTTCCTTTTTCATGACAGTATGATACTGTAAGCCTTACATGTTTCACAAAGCACTCCGCATCATAAAAGCACGAGTAACTCAAGTTTACCCATTTGTCCTGTTAAAAGTATTGATGTTGCTCAATAGGCTAGTTGATCATTTTGTGACATTTACAGTGTGCTGACTTCACACAGTTTAACTCAAATCTTGAACTTTGTGCTTGGAGAAAATTCTGAAAAGAATTTTTAACAAGCCTGTTAATATATTGTCACACATTACCTGAAACATTTATGATTTCGGGTTAAAAAATATCTTTGTGTAATGCATTATTCACT
Organism: Perissodus microlepis; assembly: GCF_051167445.1. Taxonomy (NCBI): domain Eukaryota; kingdom Metazoa; phylum Chordata; class Actinopteri; order Cichliformes; family Cichlidae; genus Perissodus; species Perissodus microlepis. Next base: position 31,543,811 of record NC_140477.1, read on the forward strand.
TACATGACGATGTGTGTCAGTAATTTAAAAACCACTATAAAACATTTTTTTTAAACTACAACACCACGCTACTAGTACTAGTACTACTACAATACTGTTACAAAAGCTGCAACTATTTTCCTGCTCATTCATCAGACCCACTGAAGAGAAAACATGGTCCAGAATCGAGGGTATGCAACCTACCACCAGCCCAATTCTCGCAATCTGCTTGCTGGGGTGAGGTCGGGGCACTGCGAATGGGAAAAGAGTGATCTGGGTCCATCACCAGCTGTAGAGCACAGTGACCTGTCATTTTGACACCAACCAAACCCTCCATGTTGTCAGGATGTTGATGGATGTTGATGTTATGGCCCCTTCTGACCCTGAACAGGTAGATGGACTTTACACACAGGCACACACCTCATTAATGATGTTATGGAAAGCCTCTGGATCAGACTGAGGAAGCCCTAATCATAACAGCATGGAGTCGACCTACAGGTATAATGTGAAAAAAAAAGCTCTGAGTTCACTATGGGATCACAGAGGATAACGTGATTTCAGACAGTCAACAGACACAGCCAGATAACTAAAAAGGGGGTTGGGGAGGGGGGATTATTTTCCAGAACAGGCAAAATGGTTTTGCTGTTACTGTGGTGTTTATAAAGGCAAATGTCACATATAATCCTGAGAGCCTGAACCCTTTTTGTTTAAACACAACTCCCAGAAGAAAAAGACCTTTGTTATATCCCAAATTCCTGTCCTTCTTTCTGTGGTTCGGTCACAGTTTTGGTTCCAGTTCAGGTTACAGCACTGAAATCACCTTTTATTCATATGTTTGTTTGAAATCCACATTCTTTGTATGAACGTGATAAAATTCAAACCACTCGCTGAATGGCTGTTGTGCTTAATTGTTCTGTGATTTATTAGTTGGCTAGCCATGTTTGATCACTATATATTGAGCTCGTTTTTCATCAGTATCATCATACAAGTTAGGGCTACAAATCCTAATTACAGAAATAGACTATCTGTCCCACGTGAACATGGGCATTGAGGAAATTGTGGAAAGGGAGTGGTACTGAGTACAGCCAACGTGTCTCTGGAATATTATAGGCAGTTTTGAGGAAGTTAAATAACACCCTGAGAGTGCTAAGCTGGAGTGTAAGATTTTATGCATATGTATGTTGAGAATATATTTGCAGAGGCCCCGGAAGTCAACTATGTGCCACCTGGGGACACATGATGAAAGATAATGTGTTAAAATATTCTCAGGCCGCGTTCCTTTTAAGTGAGAATTCAAGCTGAGAAAGCAAGTGAGAGGGAAACCAAGAGAGTGCATGGAGGCATGGAAACACACACACACAGAGAGAGATGGATGAGCTGTTGTTGCTTGTCCACAGTATCCAGAGAACTTGAGCCACATTCAGGAAGAGGTACTGCTGCTGGAGGCTGATATGTGTGTGAAGGAAGTGGAGGGAGCGCAGGGGCAGGAATCACCCTACAGGCAGGAAAAGGACTGTGGAGGTGATGGTGGGGGTGGAGGTGGCGGGTCTCGGCTCCTGTTTGATAGCTTGTTCGACAAACACACATACACACAAATGCACACTCAGCCACACAGCTCTGGGGGCCATAGTTTCTTGTTCCCAGCGTCTGGTGAGAAGGAGGGACACAGCAAGTGAGATCTGGATGGCTGCTTGTGCCAAAGCATGCATGCCCCTGCATTTACTGAGGAAGTTAGTGATAAGTCTTGGATTAAGTTGTATTACATGCAAAAGTGAACACAGTGTTGTTATTATAGGAAACTGACTATTTTTAAAGTACCAGGAACATCCAAGAAATGCAACACTTTGCTATGCAAAGCCATTTTTTAAAGACAATTTTTTGCTGGTTTGGCGATGCTGTTTGAAGTCAAGGTTGATCAGGTAAGATTTGGAGTACCCTGGAAGGAGTAATTCATATCTACTGAGGGAGCAGGTCCCCATCCACAAAGTCTGCCATGCTACACTGCAATGTTCTTACCAAAAGACTGTATATTTAAGATGGAAGAAGAGAATGAGGCATAGGATATTCAGTTTGAAAAATTAAAAAACAGTTTTAATTTTATTTCTAGGAATGGCTTTTTTCATGTCTTAGTTCTTTTTAGCTTAGAAACACAGGCTTAATTAAACAAATACGTAGGATAGCTTTCTTTCACTTGTACAACATCTCCAAAATTAGAAACATCCCGTGTCAGAGTGATGGTGTTGGCCAGAGGGGCCGATGGCGCGATATGGCAGCCTCGCTTCTGTCACTCTGCCCCAGGGCAGCTGTGGCTACAACCAGTGTGTGAATGTGAGAGTGAATGAATAGTGGCATTGTAAAGCACTTTGGGTGCCTTGAAAAGCGCTATATAAATGCAATCCATTATTATTATTATTATTATTGATGCTGAAAAACCAGTTCATGCATTTATTATTTTCAGGCTCAAGCTGTGGTAAGAGTACTGACAGGGACCAGAAAGACAGAAACTATTTCTTCCATATTATCTTCTCCTCAATCATTTCTTGTTACATCCAGAATCAAATTTAAAATCCTTCACCTTACATATAAGAGCTTAAAAAATCAGGTCCGATCACACCGTAAAGCTCTTATATTACAATAGAGCACTTTCCTCTCAGACTGCAGGCTTAATTGCAGTTCCTAGTATATTTAAAAGTGGAATGCAGAGCCTTCAACTTTAAGGTCCCTCTCCTGTAGAACCAACAGCAGAGCTTTTAAGATCAGGCTTAAAACCTCACTATTGGACATGTTTATAGTATGCTCTGGCTCAGGTTACCTTGAACCCTCCCTTAGTTAGGCGGCAATCGTCCTAGGCTCCTGGGGGCTTCCCATGATGCAACAAGTGTTTCCTCTTCACTCACCTCTTTTAAACTCTATGCGTTTATACATCCCTTTGCATTTAATTATTAGTTCAAAAATAGTAGCTCTCTTCCACAGCATGTCGTTAGTCCTGTTTCTCTCTGCTCACCCCTAACCACTTGTGGTATGGCTTCCCCTCCCCTGGGCTTGTACTGGCAAAGGTTCCTTCCTGTTAAAAAGGAGTTTTTCCTTCCCTTTCTCGGGAAGTGCTAGTTTGCTTTTAGCAGGTCATCTGATTGGTGTATTTTTTTTCTAATTTTTTGTTTGTTTAATATTGTAGGGCTTGTAACCTACAATTTAAAGCTCATTGAAAACCTCTAGTTGCTAGAGAAAAATGGGTCTAGATGTAGCTTGGTTTGTAAACAGCTGTTTTGAAGTGTTGAGATGACCATTTCCCCTGTCACCAACATGGCAGTGAAAAAACAGGGACAGAGAATAGAGTGGGTGCATTCACACTAGCTATTGATTCGTGACTGACAGTTTGTTAGCCAATGAGTGTGCGGTTTCATAGCACAGATCTTGAAATATAGGACGACCAAGATTTTCAACGTAGACTCAATTTTTTATTCAGCATGACCCCAAATGAGTGTCTGAGTGTTGTTGTGCATTAGTATAATATAAATAAAACAGAACTAAATTGAATATTTTAAGGTTTCCATGTAACATTATTTTAAATGTAACCAACAGCAAACCTTAATATTAGTGTAAACCTAAGAAGTGGGCACCCTAAATAAAGTGGATACTAGCAGAGTGGGTGCTTTTCTGCATGGCAAACCTGAAAAAGGAGTCTTTCATTCTATAATTAAAAGTCAGATTTCTTGCTGAGCCATAACTGAATCCTGCCACACTCTCACTTTTCACATAAATATTCTCATGGCTTTCACGGAGGGATTAGAAAAATGCAGTTGGAGCTTATTAAAAAAATGTGTTGACTTTTACATGGATTTTGCAACACTAGCAGGTCTACATTACAGAGTTATAACACAGCTAATATTTTCACTTCCACATAGGGTGTGTTTCTGTGATACTGGGGCCATTTTTAAGCAGTGCGTTTATCAGTCAGGGTGCTGTTTAAGTCTGTTGCACATTCACACAACCATAACATCCAAAACAAACAGAAAAGTGATAGCACCTACTGATTAACACAGCGTTTGGGTAAGTCACTTTCCTCAAAGAGGAAACATTCACGTCATTAAACATGGACCTCAATGTATTAAAAGTTGGCAGGTATTCAGCTTTATGTTTTTACATGCAGTAGGTCATTTGATAAGTAGTATTCGTTCACCTTGAAGAGTAAAAGAGCAGAAAATAAATACCCTGCAGCACGATCAAAGAGAGAAGCTGGGACAGTGATACTGAGAGTATCCATTTCTTCTCTAACAGTGTATACAATACTGTACCTGCAAGATATGGAAGGAGATCAAGTCAAACACACTCTTGATTTTGTATGCTAGTGCCAGCGAGGCATGTAATGCCACACAAATGAGAAGAGCTAGTGAGGAAACTCTTATATTAGATTAACTGGATGAAACTTTCACAACCTCTGTGCTGTAACTGGGTCATTACAGAAGAGTGAAGGATATGAAGGAAAGAAGGACAAAGGGTCTATTTTTGCAGAAACTCATTAGAAGACACCTGAATTACTGTTATATTAATTCAGTGATTATATGCAATCATTCTAATAAAGGACCACCCAAAATTACAATTTTTTAAAAAAAAAAAGAACAGTTTCATTATAAAATGTACAGATTTTTACAAATGTACAAATGTATACAGATGTATGCATGGCCTTCAAAAAAATACACTTAGAGAAAATTAAATTGGAGTAGACAATCTAGACAAAACTTGGATGCTTTTTTGTGCGACTGTCTTTTCTGCACACTAAATGTCCAGTGGCGTGTTCGTTTCTCACATATAACTTCCTCCTCATGTCCAAGTGTCCATTGTTATGTACAATTCAGCACGTGTTGTTATTTCCCTAGTCTTTAAGGACCTACCAAGGCTTTCCCATCTTCCCTACAGAAAGGGCCATGACCTCAGACCCCAACACTTCACTTAGAGGACAAAGAATAAACATCCCATGCTAGCACAAGTGGGGAAAGCCCCTGGCCTCCTTCTACAGTCTTATCCAGAGTCTGAGAACAGTTCCAGACCTGCCACTGATGACCTTAACCTTGTTTACATTGTAGATGGACTCAAAGCATTAGCAGCAAAACATTTGTAGCTTATCATGAAAAATCTGGATCTTTTTTGAACAAACTGATTTTCTTCTGCACATGTAAATATGTTGTCCTGAACCATATATGAGTTTTAAATTTGTTGAGACATAACATAAATGAAGTTCTGACAGACATAACTACAATAAGGAGAGGAGAAACGAGTAATGTATTAGTAAATTCATTATTTACATAAAGTTTTGCATGCTTTGAGAAAAATCGTACTTCAAATTACATTGTGGATGGCATATTTCTTTACAACAAATGATCTCATTAGCAAAAAAGTGTAGTACTTCCACTAAAGCTAACATTTAAAGCTGCTTTAATATGTTTATTTTAACAAAGACTACATTTAGGGTAGGGTAGAATTAGGTAAGGGCTTGATTAAAGTAGATGCTTTGAAGAAGCATTCATCCTTGCACTTGGATGACTGGTTCACCACTAAACTCTCATTTTACTTTATTGAAATAGAACTCAGACCAAAAGACAGCGATTTAAAGAAGAACACATGCTTGCCAAACTTACTGACAAATCCAGTAGATACTAAATGCAGTAGATGTTTTACAGCACGTCACGCAAAAAAAAAAGAGTCACCATGATGAACAACGTTAAAAGTCACGATTCAGGGTGAGGTCAATCACACTGAACAACAACGTCATTCATTCCCAGAGTCTGTTGAAGCAGCTCATCTCAGTCCTACAGCATCTTTAAACATCTTTCAGCTCATTTCTATGGTCTTATGTATTCTGATTCAGGTCCTTCCTGTAGTTCTTATCATTGGTGTTTCAAACTGTGGCAGAAAGTAGCGTTAAAGAAAAAAAATGCTATGTACTGTGTACTACAGCATCAAACAGCAGATAAAGTAAGTGGTTAGCTGGTTAATATACCGATGTATTTAACAGAAAAGAACGAAGCAGGGTTGAAATGAGAGGAAATACTGAACATGTTCATCATCAGATGTGACATTAAATATTGTGTCTACTCAGCATGTACAGGAAGACACCCTTTTCACAGTTTAACTCTTTGCTGCTACTGCACTTCACTGATTTTCCCACAATGCACAAGTGTAGTCACAGGTTAGGTCTTTGCAGCATATACTAAAACACGGAATGCTGTTTACGCAAGGCATGGCTGAAAGTGACATCAAACAGCCCCTAGACGCGGTGGTGGACACACACACACAATCATTTCAGTATCCCAACCTATCTACATATATGTCATCGGCTCCAAGACATCCAGCTGAAGCGTCCTGGAACATATGGAGGGAGGGAGGGAAAGAGGAAGAGTAAGGAAGGGAGATGTAAAGATGCAGGGTGCACTGATGAGTGGCCAGGAAGTGGCCCTATTGTTTTCAGGGTCACCTCGCTTTTCCTTTCAGAGCCTTTCAGAGGTCTGTCCTCTCCAGCGGGCGGCGTCTTACATAAACATGACTCCTTGTCAACCCAAAAAAATCTATCTTGTCTGATTTCCTTTCTGATTTCAGGAGGTCTTGGACAATAGTTTGCATTTTAAATAGTAAGGGGTGCCATTAAACTACAGTTACGATACACAAGAAGAGGGGACGCACAAAGCACGTAACAAACAAGATTATATGATTACTGATGGAACTGTATCCACAGCAACAGGATACCAGTGTTTGAGAAAGAAAAAACAAAAATCAGGTTAGACCAGATCATACAGTTGCACCTGTATGTGGGTATTTACATATAAAGAAAATATGAATACAGCTCATAAGTCAAATTCTACCACTTCCTGATTTGGCAGTGCAAAAACAACAACATTAGCTCCATCCAGGTCAGCCGTGCCATTGGCCAGAAAAGAGGCAGGAGGCGGGAGTGAGAGAGAGCGTACCTTAGTTACAAAGTTACCTATTAACTGGATGTTCTCGGAAGCAGCTGCTGAGCACACCTCGCTCAACCTTTGCATAGCATTTCTCCATTTCATAGGGAAGGCAGGAGAAAATGTGGCTAAGGTCGACATGAAATGTGCGAGCCACGGAGATCTACTCTGACAGGTGACCAGGTAAGGCTTTAAATCAACAGCTTGTAGAAGAGAGAGGTTGCCAGTGTCTTCCACACACTGGGATATGTGTTTTGGTTTGGTTGTGAACTGAGACAAGGAATTATATCTGAATATTGTGCAACAATATCACAATGGGAGAAATTTAAAAAAATAATAATAATAAAATAAGGAGTATTTAGCTGTTCCAAAACCATGAAGTGTAACATACTTTTATTTACAACTCGACTGGTTACGACTGAAGAAGGAGGACAGTTTCAGGCACGCATTGCCAGAAAAATCCGAAGTATATCAAAAAATAATATGGTTTTCATTAACAGTGGAAATCAGTAACATATTTTTTTTCCTGCAGTGGAGTCATTAAGTGCTGCAGCAGCTGAAGGCCATTCTTTCTATAGACAGAAAAAACACAATATCAAAGCGTGTTTACATTTCTATGACCTGCACTGCCCTACAAACTGAGCACACAGTGGTTCAGAACTGTGTGCTCACTGCTGTGCTTTATTATTTCAAAGTATATTGTACCATAGAAAATGAGTGCATCTGCAGGACCTTCAAAATGTACAAAAGCAATAAGCAGTATTTCTGCTGTGTGTAGTTCCTACAATACTGTTTGTATTGGAGCCCGGGCTCCGAATAAAGCACCACAGGCTTGGTAAACTGTGAGCTGTAGGACTTGTCAGCACCGAGTTCTCTGCCAAAGAGAGACAGCAGAAATTGTAGCCAAGTCAGGTGAGGGTCCATCGAGGATTAGCTTTAGTTTTAGCTAAGGTTTAGCTAGTGGCTTTTACCCAGCTGTCACTGTAAACGGGAAAAACGAAGAAGACTTTAATGTAGTACATAACAGCAGCTAAAAGAGTTCATATCTCAAGAAAACAACCCCAACAACAGCAAAAACATTTTAACCGATATAATAACAACTCAAAGATCCTAAGGAGGTTGATGCCGACCTTTAACCAAAGGTGAATGTAAAGGTTTTGGAGCAGGTACATGTTTTATCTCAGTGATTTGTTTGGGTAAAATTATAACCTTTAAGAGAACAGTCGAACACTACAACCTTTAAACCCTTTCTCCCACTCTGGAGTTGCTACTCGTCTTAAAGCTACTCAAACCTTTACCTTATTTCTTATGAAGTCACTGCAAAATGGCACACAATTTATGAACTCTTTTACTTATACAGTGTCCGAATGACCTTTGCTGAATACTCACTGACATGTTTTCCACCTGCTGTTTTTACCCCAAACAAAAGAACACCATTAACGGCTCACTCTTTTTTAAACAGCACATGTCTATAATTTCCCACTTTAAATGTGTGGAGTTTAATTAAGGAAGTGTTAAAAGTAATTTTAAAATATCAAATAATGTAGTTTTTGGTCTTGCTGCAGGTTGATTATTATCTTTTTAATTAGCCATCCCTAAGCTTGGGTTTTATTCTTTGTGTGGCTGAGGCTTCTCTGTTGACACTGCCATTATTCCAGGACCAAAAGACAAAAACCAAACATGTCATTTGCGAGTTCATTTAAGCTATTATGATCTTGGGTATAGTTAGACAACGCCAGCACAATACACTAATCATTTTTCAGGGCGTAGCTTTCATACTTCCAGTATGTGAGTTAAATAATCAGGCTAATAAACAATGTCTCTGCCAGCTGTTTTTAAACCCGCTGCTCAATTAGATCTTGTGCCTATCATCACAGACAAACAATAGCACGGCCTGACTCCTCCACACATTTACAAAGGAAGACAAAAATACAAAACTTGGCAGTGGGATAAGAGGCAAAGGGGGAGGCCTGTACGCTGCACTGTGGATTGTTGGGGTGAGGGTCACCCAGAGGACGGCTTGTGGTTTGAATATAAATATCTGTGATTATTTCAGCCAGGCAGAGAGCGTAAAGTGTGAGCTGAAAAGTAAATCCATTTTTGTGATAAGTGCTTATCAAAAAGTCTGTTTTTCATGTCTGATTCTGGCTCGCTGTTACATAAGTTGAAAGAAGTTTACCATATAATTTGGTGTCACCTCCTGTTGCGTAATCAGATTTGAAAACATCAAACCGCTTACAGTTAGCCTTTTCAAAGGAACCTCATCACACTCCGTGAGCGGAACATAATTTTGATGTTTAATTCAGTTTGATGACAGGGAGAGCATTTCACGCCCTCTGGCCATCATTAGCGTCTACAAACTGACGCTGGACTCACAATTTGGAGAGGCGAAACAAAGTAAGGCTGCAAAAAACTGGCTCCTTGCGTTTGAGAGTGATATTCAAACACAGGCGCAAATGCAGCTTTTTCACAGACGCAACTTCACATACAAGCACAAACAAATGTACTGCGGCAGTGCGCAGTCACACTCTGACACACATATTCTTGGCTCCGGGTTGATGTGTATGTTTTGCTACGCCTGTGTGAGGACAGAACGGGAAGAGATAAAGGCAGCTCTGTCGGTGTGTTTACAGCCAACACTGCTGAAGAGAATAGCCTAAGAAGATGAAGGGGAAGTCGCTTAATGGCCACAGCTAAGGAGCTGGAGCTCTCTTGCTGTGAAAAATCACCTCAGAGCCAAGAAAGCGAGCAAGAAACACAGAAATTTTAAGCACGCCCTTCAAAACAACCACCACTATTTTGGGGGAAAGAAAGACACTGTAAATTCGTCTTTACATCTTTATAAACCATAGTTGGTTTGAACTTTTTTTATGAAGCTGGTACAGGAACAAAGTCATAAAAACCAAAGTCATAGTTGTCACATTGTGGGAACCAATGTTCTGCGCTCTTCCTGTGAACTGTAATTTCAGTGGGTCAGCCTTCTGAATAAAATCAGGCTGCAATATTCATGACTACTCCAGCACTTCCCATCACTGCTGACTATAAATCAGTCCAGCCAATGTGCAAACCAAACCAAGATGTGTCAGTTTGGTTTGCAAAAATTAATTTAGATGTTATAACAGTTACAGTTTACATGTTGATTTTTTTTTTTACTGCCACTTAACTGCTTTTTCTACAGTCACACTAGTGGAAACAGTGGTTCATCTGTGGCAATGTGATAAAAATAACAAATCTGTTGTTGTATAAGAATATAGAAATTCACATTCACATTCACTTGCCCACAGAAAGTGAGGTAGCCCCTGCAAGACAACGATTTAACTACAAAATAGCATAGGTGCTTATCAACCATGTTTTTATATAGGAATACAACCAGAATCCAAGAGGTTGGCAAGTGGTTGCGATGCATCTATTGCAGAACAACTCCCAAAGCGTAACATTAAACGCTAGGTGACAAATCGTCGGTGTATTACCCTTTTGGCCACCCAACACGTCCCTATATTACGAGTTCGGAAAAACTAGGAAACATGAGAACCTTTTGAAATGAATCTACACACGTACACTTATTTTACTTAAATCGCTTTGGAAAACACTATCTAACATGATTAAGGTGGTGGTCATGGTTAGGGCTGAATTACACAGCTGGAACGTGTGTTACCGTAGGAGCGTCATTCTATTCAATTTCATCCACGATGTCACCTTTCCCGTTCCCATGGAACGCTTCCGGACATGACAAATCGTTGGTATATTACGCGTCGGGAGTGAGAACAGGCTGTGCAGATAGATACATCGCAGACAAGCTGTGCTCATCAGTGCAAACCAACCCAGATCAACTGGAATGTTATGGCAATTTGTCTGCAATTATAAATTTGGTGGCAATACTTGCAAACCGTTTCTTTCTTTTTTTTTTTTTTTTTTTGTGTCCCGTTTGGATCTTTAGCCATCAGAATTGTTGTCTTAAGGCCAAGAAAGATGCCAAGCGGATTTATTTTACCAAGTGGATCATCATGGCCTTGCCATATTGGTCCATTTGATTGACCTTTATTATAATTATGAATTTATTATAATTTATTATTTATTATTTATTATAATTATTTTCGGTTGCTACAAACGGGACAGACGTGACTGGGGGATAGGACAGGGAGAAAGAATGAAAGAAAGAGAGGGAGAGAAAGAAAACCAAAGGGGAGAAAAGACGGTGAGAAGGGGGGGAAGAAAGGAAAAAACAAACAAACAAACAAACAAAACACCTGGATCACCTGTATGGAGAAAAAAAACAGAAGAGAAAGCAAACAACAAAGAGCAACATAATAAAAACAGCACCATCACAATAAACTAGCTAGCAGTAGATAACAGTAGATACTAAATAATAAACGATATTGTGCAGCACGCAAGATAGACAGCGCACAATGTGCTTTGAGGCAGCAGCCAAGAAAGGTGTAGTCCGCGTCTGTGAACACCCGTGTGTACACCTGTGTGCACACCTGTGTGGATCAGCATGCTTGTATTCCAAAGGTTTCTCCATGTAACGATCTGCTAGGGAGTGTGGGGAGCCATAGCCCCGTCCACCAGGGTATGAAGCAGGTATGGAGGAGATCCAGGCCCCAGATATCCAGAGGCCCCAGAGTACAAGGACCCGAGGAGGACCACCAAAGGGGGGGGGAACCGTGCCACCCTCCTGGGAAGAGCTGAGTAGAGCCCCAAACGAGAGGTCACCCCGCAGCTACGGAGCAGAGGCCAGAGGGGGTTGCAGTGGCGTGCCCGCGGGCTCTGCCGGCAGCCAGCTGTGCCAGAGAGGACCGAGCTTCAGGCCGAGAGGCCAGAGGCCTGAGGGCACCCCACCCCCCGGAAGGAGCCCAGCCGGGCCACAGGCGCCCGGCCCCGCCAATCGGCCACCAGGAGTGAGCCGGTACATGCATGAGCGCCCAGCCCCAGACGACAAGGACCACCAACACACCAACGTCTGAGGGCATCAGCCACCGGCAGGGAGTGTGGTGAGGGGAGATAGGCCTCCGTACTTTAGAGGGCCTGAGATGTACCCAGAGAGGTTGAGTCTAAGACCCAACCTGACATATAGACACAGACAAACAGGCACACGCGGACACAGACGTGCATTCCCACCCCCATATGCACAACCAAATACTCGGCACTCACCCAACGTGTAGACAGACACAAATAGACACTGCACAGACAGTCGCACTCCCCAAACATACTCTATATCCCAGGTCCAGGTACCCCCGCCCCCAGAGGGGCAAGCCGCACCTAGACCCAGGAGATGTAACCCTTCTCTCTGGGGTGGAGGCAAGCGGACCACCTCCTTATCTGCAGTAGCAGGGAGGCCCCGCATCCCAGACCCCAGTCTGACGGCCAGCACCTCCTCCCAGCCCCCCAGCCCTGACGGCTAACAGAACCGGGGTGAGTGAAGACCTCAAACCTCCCTACGCCCGCTCATATGTAGTGTTGCTGTGTGCTGTTCTAAAGTGCATTTAAAACTCAGGAGAGCATGGTACTAGCTTCCTCTCAGAGAGCAGCACGGCTCCTCCCGAAAACCCTCAGTGTCTAAATGCATTTAAAATTGAGGGTAGGGCACCAGTGCCAGAGGTGGGTTGGAGTACAACGACCATCCTCTGAATGCTGTAAAACGTGCCCACCCCCAAGGCCCTATATGTATGTGTTATGTGAGAGTGTGAGTAATGTGGATGTCTAGGTTGCAGAATAAAATTGAGGCACAGGCGGCCAGAAGGGGACAGAGGGGGAGTGCCTCCCCTGCACCCTGGTGACATACCTGCACCCCAAGCCCTGCGTGTGTGGGTGGGTGTGGTAGAGCGGGAATAGGGAGGCAGCTGAGGATGGGGAGGGAAGAAAGGGAGGGGCAAGCGGCCCCTCCCTGGGGCCAGCTCCCCCACTGACCCCAGTAGGCACCCCCACGCTCTGGAACCCACCAGGGCAAGGGGGCCCAGGCCCATCCGGACCGGGGCCCGCAGCAGCAGCACCGCCCAGCCCCACAGAGTCCGGGGCAGCCCACCCGACTCCACCCCAGAGAAAACTGCACCCACCCCATCATCCAATCATCTCCCAAACTACACACGACAATAGACACCCAGGTTGAGTTCATTCTCCCCCTCTCCTATATCTCTCCCCCCACCTGCAGAGTGAGCTCCTGTAGTGAGGAGACCACCTGCAAAGATATAACAACCTCCCCACCAGTTAGAGAGCCCCCTAGTTGGGCCGATGCACCAGAGGTCCCCTGCACTGGGGCTGAGCCCCCCTGCACCCACCCGCCCACTGCTCCGGCGACACAACAGCCAGGACCCAAGCCCCCAAGGCCCGGCCAGCACCCCAGACCGGGGGGCGGAGCACCCCCAGACCCCCAAGCCTCCACGCCCGTCCCGGACCCTCCCAGGGGCAGCCAGGCTACCAGGCCAGTAACCAACGTCCGCCAGCACAGACCCTCCCCCATCTCCGCTGTACGCAGCCACAAGGAAAACACCATCCAAGAGCCCCAGAACTTCTAACCAGGTCATGGCCACAGCCCCCAGGTTAGGCCCTCCAGGGAAACGTCCCTAGGGACTCCCCAGACGCCCTAAGGCCGTCCCTACCCCCACATCAACCACAATAGCGAAGGCAGGACCAAACCATGACCCCCCACCCCCACTAGGTGATGAAGCCGATCAAAGGAGCCCAAAGGGATTGATCAAATGTGATGGCAGAGGTTGTATCAAGACTAATGTGATCTATTAGATGGTTTTTATATTGGTTAGAATTAAGATTATTTTTATTTTTCCAGTTAATGAGGACCATTTTCTTGGCAATGCATAGGGCCGTAAAAACAACGTGGGCTGTGTTTATTTCTGCAGTGACCTCATCCAAGTTGCCCAGCAAGCATACTAAAGGGGAGGCTGGAATGTTACATTTCAGACACTTTGATAAGTCTTCACATATCTCACGCCAAAATTTCTGAACTGGTGGACAGAACCAAAGAGCGTGGATGTAATTGTCCGGTGTATTTGCTGTGCAGTGTGAGCAGTTGTTGGAAGGCGTATAGCCCATCTTGAACATCCTATGACCAGTATAGTGCACTCTGTGTAATATTTTATATTGTATTAATTGCAAACTGGGATTTCTGGTCCATTGAAAGGTTTTTAAGCATATCTGAGACCAAAGGTTTGGGTCTAAGTTGATTGATAAATCTGCTTCCCATTTTGCAATAGGAAGGGATATTGATTCATCTGTTTTAGAAAACATTCTGTATATTTTAGACAATAATTTGGGGGGTTTTAGACTAAGAAATTGTACCACACTTGGTGGTGTTTGTAATTCAGCTTCACTGGGATTAAATTTCTTTTTTACTATGGATTTAATTTGTTGATATTCCAAAAATCGTTTCTTGTTGATCCCATATTGTGTAACTAGTCTGTCAAACGAAATAAAGTCTGTTCCTTCCAATATATGTTCCAAGTATTTAATTCCTTTGCAACTCCAATCTGGAAAGTTTATCATATTATTGTTTTGTAATATGTCCGGGTTGTTCCAGATAGGTGTACGTTTGCATGGGATTAATGAAGACTCTGTCATTTTTAGAAACTCCCACCATGCTGTCAGAGAAGAGCTAATATTGATGCTTTTAAAGCATTCATGTCGTTTGATGTTTGAGCTGATAAATGGTAGGTCTGAAATTTCTAGGTTATTACATAGTGCCTGTTCTACATCTATCCAAGGTTCATCTAAGAGGGTGTGTTTAAACCATCTAGAGATGAACTGAAGCCTGTTGGCTAAAAAATAGTGATTAAAGTTAGGCAGATCTAATCCTCCTTTATCCTTGGTCCTTTGTAGTGTTTTTAAGCTGATACGTGGGGGTTTATCTTTCCAAAGGAATTTAGAAATGTACGAGTCTAGAGATCTGAACCAATCTTGTGATGGCTTATTTGGGATCATTGAAAATAAATAGTTTATTTTTGGCAAGATCATCATTTTTATAGCGGCGACCCTTCCCATGAGTGATATGGGTAAAGATTTCCATCTAGCCAGGTCGCCTTCTACTGTCTTTAAAAGTGGGATGTGGTTTAATTTAGTTAATTCTGAAAGTTTAGGAGAGACATTAATACCTAAATATTTTATATTTCCACATTGCAGTGGGGAAGGAGAAGAATTATGGAAGGAGCAATTAATCGGAAGAACTGTTGATTTCGACCAGTTAATTGAATAATCTGAGACACTTGAGAAGGAATTTATCAATGCAATTACCCCAGAGATATTGGTTTGTGAGTTTTGGAGAAAAAGTAACACATCATTTGCATAAAGGCTGATTTTATGTTCTATATTCTTACATTTTATGCCCTTAATTGTTGTAGCCTGTCTAATTGCTGCTGCTAATGGCTCAATAAAAATTGCAAACAGTGAAGGGGAGAGTGGGCATCCCTGTCTGGTGCCCCTCAGAAGAGAGAAGCGGGAGGATGTTTGGTCATTTGTTCTGACACAAGCTGTTGGGGAGTTATATAATATTTTTAACCAGTTTATGAAACAGGGTCCAAAACCAAATTTATGTAAAGTTGCAAATAGAAATTTCCAGTTAACTCTGTCAAATGCTTTTTCTGCATCTAAAGAAAATATTATGGTTTCAGTGTTTTTACTGTATGAGTAGTCTATTAAATTAAGTAATCTACGTGTATTTGTTGATGAGTGCCTACCTTTTATAAAACCAGTTTGGTCAGGATGAATTAAAAGGGGGGTTATTTTCTCTAATCTCTTTGAGAGAGCTTTGCAGATTATTTTAAGGTCTACATTAATAAGGGATATTGGACGATAGCTTGAGGGATATACAGGGTCTTTGCCTGGTTTTAGTAAGAGACTGATATTTGCAGAGTTCATATTTGGTGGTAGTCTACCATTTTCTTTGATTTCCTGCAACATCCTGTGAAAAACTGGTGCCAGAATTGTCCAGAATTATTTGTAAAAATCTGTTGGAAAACCGTCTGGACCTGGAGCCTTATTATTGGGCATACTTATCAGAGCTTCCTGGAGTTCACCTGGCGTCAGTGGCGAATCCAGTGCCATTGCTTGGGTGTCTAATAATTTTGGAAGAGTTATGTTGTCGAGAAATTGATCAATTTCGTTTTTAGATGGGTTTATTTGTGGTGTATATAAAGTTTCATAGAAATCCCTAAAAATGTTATTTATTTTTTTAGGATCATATATTGTATTCCCAGATAAATCTTTAACAGCACATATAGTTGTTTTTTCTTTATTGATTTTTAACTGGTTAGCAAGAAATTGTCCGGATTTGTTACCGTGTTCATAATTTTGCAGGCGAAGTCTTTGTACTAAGAATTTAGTCTTTTTATTAATAATTTCATTTAATTCTAGTTTTGTCTTGCGTATTTTGTTTAATATTTCTTGATCTTGGTGTGACACATAGGCTTTTTCTAAGGATTTGATGTTTTTCTCTAGTTCCTGAATTTTTTTGTTTTCTTCTTTCTTCTTATGTGATGAGAAAGAGATTATTTTACCTCTCATCACGGCTTTCCCTGCTTCCCAGAGGACAGATGCTGATGTTCCAGGAATGTCATTAAAGCCTAAATATAGAGTCCATTCTTTTTTAAAGTATTTGATAAACTCTTCGTCTTTGAGCAGTGATGTATTAAATCTCCAGTTTTTTCTTGGTGTAGTATTATTCATCTGTATTAGTGTTAAAGATACAGGAGCATGATCGCTGACAGCTATAGGATGAATCTCAGTGTCTGTAATGTTACTCAGCAGTGAGCTGCTGACCAGAAAATAATCCAGACGAGAGTAGGAGTGATGGACATGTGAGAAGAAAGAATATTCCTTACTGTTGGGGTGAAGGGAGCGCCATGCATCGCAAAGACCAAAGTCGCTCATATACTGTTTGATTATATTTGTGGACTGCCAGTTACACTGAGTTCCTGCTGTATTGAGCCTATCCATTTCTTCATTTAGTCCCAGGTTGAGGTCTCCCCCCAGAACAATTGTGCAGTCTAGGTGTTCGGAGAGTGTACTAAAAAAACCGTGGAAGAATGAGGGGTCATCAACATTTGGACCATATATACTTACAATACCTAGCTTTTGGTTAAGTATAGATAGTTTGACGATTAGGAATCTGCCCTCTGGATCTATAACTGTATCGAGTACTGTGAAATTAATATTTTTATGTATTAGAATTGCTACTCCTCTTTGTCTAGAATTATAACAGGCTGAGAACACATTAGGAAACTCAGGTGTTTTAAGTTTATTCAAACCTGTGACAGGCATGTGGGTTTCTTGTAATAAAACAACGTCTGCCTGTAATTTTTTAAGTTGGTTAAGTATTTTTAACCTTTTTTCCCTAGAGCCAGCTCCATGCACATTCCATGTGACAAATCTTAGCATGCCCATAGTTGTGTGTTTGTGGCTAATGATGTACGCTGTGTGTCTCGCTTAGACGGGTGAGGAAAATGGAAACGCATCATTTTTTTATTTTTTTTTGGTAAGTAAAGAGAAGAAAATGCGCGGCAAGAAGCTCCATAGGTCTGACTATGTCTGTGCATAATAACTAATATGAGCAAATGTGTGCATGTGTCCTATATCTGTGTGCGCTGTGTGGCTGTTGTAAATGTGTTGCCTTTAAACGAATGTGTGTGCGTGATCGTGCAGAGTGAGCATGTAGAAATAGACAGTGTCGCTTGTGGATGGATAGGGAAACAGGTGATCGACATAGTGATAGAAAAGATAAGCAAATAAACCAAAGAGCAAGGTGCGCGACAAGAGAGAGAGAGGAAAAAAGAAATAAAAACAGAAACATTCCAATTAGAGCATTGGCGGAGAGTGACGGTGACGTTATACTAAATTAGCAAACTGAAATTACATAGTTAAGCAAAAGTTAATACAAGAGAGTGTGAGTGAAGAGAATAGTGTAGCGGATTCTTATCTGGTGTGCGGTCAAACCGGTGTGCAAACCATTTCTAATCTGTATGAGAGTAACTGTAGTCCATCTGAGACACAGTGATTATGTGGAAACAAGACTGCCTTCCAACAGGCAAAGGGCAATTGCCTTGTGATGTAAAGTGTCAATACAGTGTTGCTTCTTTTATTTAACTAAGACACATTTCTATATTTATAGTGAGCTATAAATCTATCTACAGTCAATATAAAGGTTTTTAGCAAACACCCCCCCCCCCCAAAAAAAATAAAATAAAATAAATAAATAAATAAATAAATAAATCTTATGATCTAAAATCTAGATCACAAACATAAACATATACTGTAGGTCCTAGTAAAAAACAGTTAAGAATGGACATCACGGACAAGAGCAAAACTTATTTGACTGCATTTTTGCAGCTCCAGTGTAAATACAGGGGGTCAGCCCGTAGTGCTGTGCATGTAAATATGAGTCTACTTTGCAAATAGCTGTGCATAAAGGTTCTCTTGTGGACGACAGGTTTGTATTTGCATTAAGAACATCGCTGATATGCTACTGTCAACAAAATACAACAAGTGGAACAAGCGAGTTCCTGAATGCAAGCAGAACACGGGGTTTATAATCCAGTGTGTGTTGCCTATTCTGGAAATATGATGATACATTTGACAGCTGGTTAGCTAATTTTGGGGGGAAAAAGTGGGTGGAAACGCCGATTCTGGCTCTGTCAGGGAGGATCACACGTGTATTAATAATGTGTTTGTTTCATTTCATAAAAGCAAGATTTGTTTTATCGCTTTTAAAAATTGTGATCTTTGCAGACATCAGTAGAGAGTTCTGGCTTTCAGCCAAACTAGGCAGGCTGTTCCCCATTTCTTTTTGCTACACAACACAAATGGAAGTGAAGTCCCAAGATGCTGCACTTTTCCCATGTGGCTCAAATTAGATGGAATTTCCTCTCAGCACTGATTTTCCATGAAATTCCATTTAAATTTTTCTATAATAAACAACAAATGTAAGATCTTCTTGCCCATTAAGTCTGAAGTTTTGTAGGAAGCTGTTAAACATGCAAAGTTAAGAGTCCTTCACACACACACTCACAGATTACTCATTTTGCCAGTGTTTTGTGTAGCATAAAGGAAGGGTTCTACAGTATGTGGGACTTCCTGTTTGTGACACACTTTTCCTATTGTGCATGATATCCTCCTGATTTCCTGACAGCTCGTGCTGAGTGATAATTTCAGTATTTAAAAGAACCTTTAAAAGAGCTTCCTTTAATGATGAAACGCTCACTCTCCATAGATACTTAGTGAAATATTTAAGCCGTTTGATTGTTCAGTTTCGTTTTGTGTGGCTTAGTTATGAAATATGCATTTAATGCCACAAAGATTTCAAAGCACCAATGCACATGGGTATCGTTTACTGGTAATCTACATAACTGAGGAGCTTTTTTCCCCCAGTTTTGTAAGATGCCTTTGTAGGAAAGTGTGTAAAATAAAAATATTCATGCTTCTTTTCTTCTCTTTTCTACTTTCTCCAGATCCATATGTAACTACAGCAAGAGGTCTGTGGCTCATATTTCATTGCATGCATAAACCGATTACGATACCAGCACCATTCAGCTGGTACTGAACTGAGGCCTCCCCCCCAGTCACTCAACCTTGCCGCCAAGCGGCGCTCTGAAAGTTAAACTCCTCACTAGTCAACAGACAACTAACTCCCTCATCTGGGGAGATGCCAGCCCTACAACATCACTTCTGAATCCTACAGTGGCTTTAATTAGATCAAGGCAATACAACACAAACCACTGAAAAGTGCCAGCTTCAATTAAAAGGAGTTCAAGGGTCTGCTGGATCTTGTAGAAAGAGAGTGACATATGTGTTTGACACGCCTGCAGTCCATGGTTTCACACTTGAGTTAATGGTGCCGCAAAGCAAGAGGAAAGCCTCATTCATCAAGAAGCAAACTGAACTACAAAGTGGAGGTCTCTTTCTAGAAGAGACTGCACAAATAAGAGGCAAAGCTAAATGGAACCATCACTAAATGGCACAGCTTTACCAACAGCAGCAAAAAATGGTAAGAGTTCAGTTGTTTTAGTAATGTCAGGTAGAACGTTTATCAGCAGGAAATTTGTCTCTGCATCTGCTCTAATGGCAGAAGACAGTAAATACAGTTCCCCATAGTTGAAGCTTAGTGTGGGTATCTGGGTTCTTTCCACAGTTGTACCACCTCAAAACCACACTGATTAACTGGAATGGGACTCCTTGTCTTCTCTTACAGACACTTTGACAGCCAAACAGACTGGTCACAGCTGGGAGTTCTTCATAGCCATCCTCGTCGCAGCCATCTTGGTCACTGTTATTATTGCCATTATGGCTAAATATCAGGTGTTTCGGCGCTTCCTGGCGAGCTACAGACACACGCGGCTGAGGGAGAGTGATTCTATTAGCCACTGTGACCCATCAGGTTTGCTTTTTATGAATTCAATTTTAGAGATTACTGCATGCTGACATTTGTTTGTACTTTCAAAACCGAAAGCAGAG
The DNA here is from genome assembly GCF_051167445.1 of Perissodus microlepis. Lineage (NCBI taxonomy): Eukaryota > Metazoa > Chordata > Actinopteri > Cichliformes > Cichlidae > Perissodus > Perissodus microlepis. The sequence continues at coordinate 31,564,192 of NC_140477.1, forward strand.
CCAATGCCCAGAGTACATTTAACATCTATAAATTCATGCAACAGATTGGATAAGAAAGCATTACACAAGAAAAATAGCAATATGAAAAAAGTGTACTTGTGCTCACAGTGTGCTTTGTCACAGCCTAAAGCATTTTTTTTTAAAAATCAACAATAGACCAAAAGATTATGTGTATGATGAATGACAGGAATTATAAGCTACCTCTGCAGTTACTGTTAGCGCTACAGTGGTTTCCAGCTCATTGTCTTTGTTTTCCGGCCCTGCTGCTTGTGGACAAAATAAACAACCAGCTCCGTGAGATGGTCAGAAATTAAAAGCAGATAAAAACAGAAGCAGTCCTTAGAAGCTGAGGGAGGCCAAAACGCAGCACAACAATGACTAAATATCTGAGTTTAAAAAGACAAAAACACTACTGGAGATCAGTGTCCAGTGCTGTGTTCACAGTGCATTGAACTGCCTCCAAGTGGAAATGAAAATATCATCTAAGCCAATGAACACATAACAACATGGCAACAATTAATTTTTGTACTTCGGATGCCATGTCCTGGCAAATAGCTTGCATAATGTTTCCAAAAATGAGAAATGCAGACTTACAGTTGAAGCAAAACCAGACTGCGCAATTATCTTTTGAAAATCTTTTATTAGGCTGCAGGAGATCTTCTGTTTAGAAGAACTGTGTCTTTAAGATGCACTTTCCGGTTATGAGCTAATACAGCAATTAAGAGCTCATAGAAATTGATACCTCAAATCCAAAGCTGTCTGCGCTCTGTTGACTTACTAGGCGAGTCTTTTTATATTTGCAAGTGCTGATAACATGGGTGGACAGAATGACTTACCGGACTTGGTTTCTAATGATTCTTGGCTGTGGGTTTTTTTATTTGCTCTCTTCTTCTTTTCTCATCGTTTTCAGGCATGGAAGTGGGGTTTACCATGCACGGAGGACGTGGAATGCACCCTCACTGTATGCCTCCAGTGAGCGAGGAGGATGACGACGGCTTCATTGAGGACAACTATATCCCGGCAAGTGAGAGACAGAGGGCCGAGAGAGCGGCCGAGAACATAGAAGAGGACACGGAGGAAGAGATTTATGACAGCGAGTTTAGCATTGGTTAGAAGGGATGTCTCCACACTTTCTGAACCACTGTTCTGGTATTTGGGCCAGAAGTGAGCTATCCGTTTCACTCCATCTGATCCTTTCCCATGGGTTTTCATAGTTTCTATCTCAAAAACTGATCCTTGGTTAACAACTGATTACATGCATAAAGATTAAAAAAAAATCCATTATTTCTGGAGAGTTTGGAAAGGAATATCCTGATGTCAAGCGCATTATCATGGCAGTAGTTCTCAGTGTGGGAGAACATTTCAACATGTTCTTATGGGAATAGGCTCGCGTTAAAAACACATATCATGGAAACTGCTGGATTTTTGAAAATGTACTTGAACAAAAATATCTCCCAATTAAAAAAATAAGTAAATTTTGTTTAAAAAACCCCAAACCAAAACAAACCAAAACGTAAGTATACCTTTAAAAAAAAACTTAGGTACACCTTTTTAAAAAGGGAAATACACCTTTGTTTTTGTTTTTTGTTTTTTTAAAAAGGAAGTATACCCTGTTTAAAAAAAAAAGAAAAAAAGAAAAATAGGAAGTACGCCTTCAGCTTCAAAAGCTACTATTATCCCTGTTAGCAGGGATAGTTAGCTTTTTTCATAATTCTTCGCCAGTCTCTGATATCAGCTTGATACGATTTTCTTGATCACTTGTCCTTTCAAAATTCTCAGTTACCTCAGCATCAATTCAAAGATTTTTTCCCCCATTCCAGAACTCTGTTTATTTCTCTTCATCGGTATATTTGAGAGTGTGCTGAGTTCTATTCCCCCTTTACTCGAATGGCCTCAGGTCATAGCTGAATCAGTGACTGATTAGTGACAAGCTGCCTAATTTGTGAGGCCTTAGTGTAACACAGTATAGATGTACAGCTTCCTCTCACGCCTCTCATGCGAAGCTGCATTTGGTGTGGGAAACATAGCTAAGGCAGTTTTTTTTAGCTGATTAACTGATTACTTGATTTGATTTGATAGCACTGATTATTAATTAATTAATTAATTAATCGTATGCCGACGCATAGCCATAGTTAAGTAAGACTGACAACAAGAGCATACATTGCTTTGCTCAGTGAGAGTACTTTAAGTACCATGTACTGTATAACACTTGCACTCTGACTTTCATTGTAATAATTGTATGGTTTTGGATTTTGCCTTACATGAAAATTACAAGAGTCATATCATTCATTTGTGCTGTTACGGTACATTATTATTATTATTATTATTATTATTATTATTATTATTATTATTAATATTATTAATCTGCCACAGTAATTTTTTTTAATTAAATTGTACTGCAGCTCACATATATCATAAGCAGTACTTGCAGTTACTTTTCAACCTTTTGAATCCTGTTTTTAAGAAACTGCACTGAGATGTGTACACAAAGTCAGCTAGACCTCAATAAATATCTACCTGTAAGTGAAACCCTTGCTGCATTGTCATGTATTTTCAACTGAAATCTGTCGGGGTTATTTCTGAGGGCTATTTCTCCACCATTAATTTGTGTATTTTGCTTGTCTCACTGGACACAGAGTGGAATCATTACACTCACCTGTCCATTTAAACTTTGCGACGATGCTATAAACAACCATAATAACGCCTGAAAGTGCGCCTCGAGCAGAGGCCTGCAGCGCTTCGGATCCCAGGAGACGACGCCGATGATGAGAGGGGCTGACAGGTCTATGAAGCTGTCAGCCAAGGCACCCGGAAACACGGCGTGTAAAGTTGACACCGAAACCGGAAAAAGACGATCTCGCCTTCAAAATAAATGAATAATGGAACGTCGTTTGCTATGATGGGTGTGTCTCATGTCTTAGAAACCCCCCACCCACGCACCCACCACTACCATGACAAAAAACCAAGAAAAAATAATAACTAAATAATACTTATAATAATCTTAAAATATTACCACTCCCACTAATCATCACTTTTCCTTTCATTCAGAAAAGGTTAAACTTCTTTTTTACGCTGTTTAATCTATAGATATAGATCGTCTTAATGTCACAGTAATGTAAATCAGATGGCAGCCTTTTTCCTGCAAATATTATTGTGGGCTGTGGGAGTAGAAAAAACGAAACCATTAATATTTTTAAAGTAATGTGCCACTGAATGTATTATTTCTGAAGAACAGAAACATTAAAATATGATTTGCTTAAGGTATTTGGAGTTATTTATTTAAAAAGAAAATAGCCGGAAGTCGTATTTCCGTGACAGTAGCTAGCTTGATGCTACGGTCCGGAAAAGCAGCGAGTTGCAGCGAAACGCGTTGACTGTACAGTGTGGAGGAGAGGAGGAACGAGGATGATGGGAGCGAATCGTATTCCACTCAAGTGACCCATATCTTACAGTAGACCCAGATATTATTTAGCCTATTTCTTGTTCTCGAGGATTTTTCTCCGTGAAGATGTCAGCGTCAGCGATATTTATCCTGGACCTGAAGGGAAAGGTAAGTTTGTGGCGACTTGTTGGTGAGGAAGTTGACATTATCAACGCAGCACCTGCCTCAAGATAGACAGTTTGCCAAAAAAGGGGGGGAGAAAGTCGCACAGGATATTTTCATTTTTATTGGCGTAATCTGCAGCTGTACATCACATGCCGCATACACTTTTCTTTGTCGAAAACTCTTTGCTAATTTAACTCTGAACCACCCGTACAGAGCAGACAGGAAGAGAAGCTCAACTTGTCAAACTCGTTTCACCAATGTTCAGTATACACAGAGGGCTTGTTCTTGTGCAGCGATGCAGCCTTTATTGTACGTGATGTGTCCTATTTCGAGGTCTAAAACTTTACCTTGGGCAGCCCTTACATGCCATGCAATAAACCGTACAGTGGTTAGTTTAAAATAATGGGGATATGTGTGTGGACATGAGGATGACATACATTAGAAATACATCTTAAGAGACAAACTCAAGTGAAATGCTTGAGGGTTAGTGATCTCAAGGTGAAAATGTCATTTATTTGTACATTTTTTGTACTCATCAGTTAACTTAGATAATTACAAAAAATCTGCAGTCCTAAAGGTAAGAATTTGTCACTTTTATGTATTTCATGAATACTTATTTGATATTATTATTACATAACCTTAATCAGTCCAATCTAATAATTCCAACCATAAATGTCATAAAAAGCAACTACCCACAGCAAAATGTGATGTTTTTAGTTGCTCTAGTTTGTTTGGGTAGCTTACAAACCCATCACTGTTTTGGTTTGCTCTAGTAAAAGCCTGAGAAAACCAGCTAACGTTCACATTAGGAGACAAGTCTCAAGTTTATTTATTATTTTTGCAAAAAATATACTTATTTTTATGTTGATCATCTTACCAGAATACTGAAACACCTGATTTAAGTGTTTCAGTTCTAACATGTGTGTAAGTTTAGTTAGACAAAACAAGTAACAAGTATCTGTAACCATAATGCTAGGCTTGGTCTACCACCTGACCAAACTATTTTAGTGATTAAAATGACAGAGTGTGGTCAATTTTGACCCCATTATGTTGTATAGACTTCCTATTGTGTTTGTTGTAAATATACCCTCTCCTTTATCCATGACAGCTATTCTAAAATGGTTTAATGTAATTATAGTTTTACAGTGATTTTTCTGCAAGATGTTGGAGTTAGTTTCAGGGCTCCTGCTACTCTAGACCTAATAGCTGTGCTCCACTGTAAAACATTAAAATGTGGTGATTAAAGTGGAAAGTAATGATAAAATAATTTTGAAAAAGCAATATTGCTAAAAATGGTTAAACTAAAGCATAAATATATATATATTTGTTTTTAGGGTCTGTTGATGAGCCTGGAAAAGACCTTTCCATTATCCTTGCTCCACCGGCAGCCTATTTCCCGGAAAAACACTATGAAAAGCTGTACACATTCACAGTGGGAAACATTTTTAGGATTATAAATATCACAATGTTACATATAAATATACAGCTGGAATTATAAATGACCCCAATAACTCATTAAAAGGATAAGACTATCTTCACTATGTATTTTCTCTAACCTTAACTTATGTTTAGGACAATGAAACAGTGTTTGTGGAAATGATACTGAAAGTCATGAGGATCGTGAATGAGGCAGTACTTGCTGTTTTCATTAATTTTTGTATTTTTTTTTAAGTATTTCTACAATTTCTTACTACTTCATATGACTCTATTAGCTTGTAGAGTTAATTTATGTGGGGCCAAAAAAAAGAATTGCTGAAGAAGCCTTATATGCTTGACAACATTACCCATTAGGGAGAAGGATCAGTCCCGTCGTTGCCTGGATGTCTTATTGTACAGAATAAAGGTTTTCTCTTTCCCTCTCTTGCGATCTATCCATCTATCTCTGCCCTGAGGCAAATCAGTAGTATCTCTTTGCCTTCAGTCTTCACCCTCTCTCTGCCCTGACTAGATGAGGTCCTCTGTTGTAGCAGAAAATTGTGAAACAAATCTGAGATGGAAAAAAGCATGAGAACAGTCCCAGTGACACTGTAGATAAAAAAAAATAATATTAAGGTTGTAGTCATTAACCCAAAGCAGTTATGGATACATAGGTAACCTGCTTAACTGTACAAATCCATAGACCTTTTGAACTATTGCTACTGCAGAAGTCTGTAGCATTTTTGTGTTTTCAAGTGTGCCAACCTACCCCAAGCCCTTGGTGCCTCCTCATGGGCGCTAGACTGCACTTGCTGCGTAGACCTAAATGTCAGGCTATTGAAATCAGCATGGCATCATTTGTTCTCTGTGATTCCCAATAGAATTTTTAATGAGCGAACATGCTCGAGCTGACTTTTTGGGTTGTAATGAGTAATGGCAGATTCCAATAGCTGGAGGCTAACATCTTCAGACATATAGTATATTTGCTCAAGGGGCTACAGCTCTTAGTTTTTGTAATATACAGTGGGGCAAAAAAGTATTTAGTCAGCCACCGATTGTGCAAGTTCCCCCACCTAAAATGATGACAGAGGTCAGTAATTTGCACCAGAGGTACACTTCAACTGTGAGAGACAGAATGTGAAAAAAAAAAAAATCCATGAATCCACATGGTAGGATTTGTAAAGAATTTATTCGTAAATCAGGGTGGAAAATAAGTATTTGGTCAATAACAAAAATACAACTCAATACTTTGTAACATAACCTTTGTTGGCAATAACAGAGGTCAAACGTTTACTATAGGTCTTTACCAGGTTTGCACACACAGTAGCTGGTATTTTGGCCCATTCCTCCATGCAGATCTTCTCGAGAGCAGTGATGTTTTGGGGCTGTCGCCGAACAACACGGACTTTCAACTCCCGCCACAGATTTTCTATGGGGTTGAGGTCTGGAGACTGGCTAGGCCACTCCAGGACTTTCAAATGCTTCTTACGGAGCCACTCCTTTGTTGCCCGGGCGGTGTGTTTTGGATCATTGTCATGTTGGAAGACCCAGCCTCGTTTCATCTTCAAAGTTCTCACTGATGGAAGGAGGTTTTGGCTCAAAATCTCACGATACATGGCCCCATTCATTCTGTCCTTAACATGGATCAGTCGTCCTGTCCCCTTGGCAGAAAAACAGCCCCATAGCATGATGTTTCCACCCCCATGCTTCACAGTAGGTATGGTGTTCTTGGGATGCAACTCAGTATTCTTCTTCCTCCAAACACGACGAGTTGAGTTTATACCAAAAAGTTCTACTTTGGTTTCATCTGACCACATGACATTCTCCCAATCCTCTGCTGTATCATCCATGTGCTCTCTGGCAAACTTCAGACGGGCCTGGACATGCACTGGCTTCAGCAGCGGAACACGTCTGGCACTGCGGGATTTGATTCCCTGCCGTTGCAGTGTGTTACTGATGGTGGCCTTTGTTACTGTGGTCCCAGCTCTCTGCAGGTCATTCACCAGGTCCCCCCGTGTGGTTCTGGGATCTTTGCTCACCGTTCTCATGATCATTTTGACCCCACGGGATGAGATCTTGCGTGGAGCCGCAGATCGAGGGAGATTATCAGTGGTCTTGTATGTCTTCCATTTTCTGATGATTGCTCCCACAGTTGATTTTTTCACACCAAGCTGCTTGCCTATTGTAGATTCACTCTTCCCAGTCTGGTGCAGGTCTACAATACTTTTCCTGGTGTCCTTCAAAAGCTCTTTGGTCTTGGCCATGGCGGAGTTTGGAGTCTGACTGTTTGAGGCTGTGGACAGGTGTCTTTTATACAGATGATGAGTTCAAACAGGTGCCATTCATACAGGTAACGAGTGGGGGACAGAAAAGCTTCTTACAGAAGACGTTACAGGTCTGTTAGAGCCAGAGATTTTCCTTGTTTGAGGTGACCAAATACTTATTTTCCACCCTGATTTATGAATAAATTCTTTACAAATCCTACCATGTGGATTCATGGATTTTTTTTTCACATTCTGTCTCTCACAGTTGGAGTGTACCTCTGGTGCAAATTACTGACCTCTGTCATCATTTTAAGTGGGGGAACTTGCACAATCGGTGGCTGACTAAATACTTTTTTGCCCCACTGTATATTCAATTATGTTGGACAATGCACATTCATCAACATCATAATGGTAATGTGCAGAACCTTTCTAGAAGACTGACTCATTTTGATTAGCTTTTTGTTAATTTAATTGCGTCCACCATGAATCCCAATTTAATTATTTTCATACTGGTTGATCTATCCATCTGTCCATCCATCCATACATCACATCCTCTATGACTCGCACCCACTAAGAGTAATGATTTTGGGGAAGGTTACACCCTGCACACCTTGGATACCGGTCTTTTGCAGGAATAACAAAGAGAGACAGACAACCATTCACACTCACTTTCACACCTATTGCCAATTTAGAATTGCCGGTTAACCTAACCCATGGATGTCTTTGGATCATGGGAGGAAGCCAGAGTACCCAGAAATAGCCTATGCCAGCACAGGGAGAATATGCAGGCAGGAAAGACTACTGGAGGGATCACCTTCAGATTGTTTTAGATACATTCCATGACCTTAGAGGATGAATGTGCATGACTTGGGTAATACACATTTTGCTAACAGTGTAACAGTTTGTGGACTGACTTACAGCTAGATCACATTTGTAATTTAGTCACTTATTTAGATGCAAAACAAATTACATTCTCATCATCATCATCTTGTGTTGGGTATCATATTAGCATGCTGACACACTAAACTGTGATTAATATAGTAAACACTGTACCAGCTAAGCAGAAGTACAATGCGAGTTTGATAGAGCTGCCACTATGTCTGTAGACTTAGTCTTATTGGACAAAGAATGCTGCAGCTGCAACAAGCCCCCTTCTCGAGGCCCTTTGAGTATCAACAATATTTAATGGTTGCAGTTGATGGACCAACTCAATGGTGTCTTTTTGTATTTTTCAATGGTTCATTATTTCAGCGACAAGTTGTGTACTGTTAACTACTAGCAGCTTTGAAACGTCATTCAACATTTTCTACATAGAAATTTATTTTAGTACAGGAATTTATCTCATAGTCAGATTGGACTTAGTGGGCTTAGTGTAATTTACAAGAGTGTTGATGGGTGACACAAACTGACATTAGGTTCTTGTTTTTTTTGTTTTGTTCCTGTTTGCCTTCCGGTCATACGGCCCAGCGAGGGGTGTCTGTTGCCATGTTTATTTAGAGGTTAGCAGTGAGTGCTTTCTATTGATTTCAAACATTGAAAACAGTCATTGATTGGCTTGTGTGACCCAGTAACAAACTCCCATCAAATCCCCACAGCGATTTTCCCCGGCTGATTATGTTTTATTTCATTTATTTATTTTTTAAGACCACTGATGGTTTTAATATGTAATACTGTGTTGTGCTGGTAAAAGCCAATTATAATGCCAAGAATTGCCTTTTGTGTTGTAGATTAAACAAAGAATGGATCAGCACATGTAATTCAGTTTATAATAGGGCTAATTGGCTGTATTTTATACTTCAGTTTTTATATTATGCTTCCATTGTTCTTATTTCCTTTTTAGTTTTTTCCTTTTGTTCCCACTGAACAAAAAAACATTTCTTGGTTTTGAAACAATTTAACTAAGTTCTACATAAAGATTTTTAGCACTCTGTCACAGTTGAATGCCATTTAAAACAATTAGATCTAAAAAATATTTGTGATGCACGTTGATATTCCAGCAAAACTTCCCAAACTTTAAGCAGACACTACTGCGGGTTAACTTGAAAGGGATACATTCCCACTTGGTTGTAAAGAGACCCGGATTATTAAGTAGCTGTGCTTTGCTTCGGGGCATGAAATATGCTAACTGATTGCACAAGGTTCTCTGCTGAAAACAGTGCAGCACTGCTTGTTTTTCTGGAAATTTGAGTTTAACTGACACACGTTTGAACCAGAGTGGCACGGCAGTGATATGTTGACACTTCCGTTTCCTAAAGGTGATATAAAAGTTTTTACAAGTCATTCTTATGATTGGCACCGTTATTGTTACCACAGACTAGTTATTTTCAGAATCATCATAATCGGATTATGTGAAATGTCTCTCAGATGCAATTTTGGTGGGTTTTCTTTTGTGTTGTTTTTTTAAAGGTGGACTCAATGCACTAAAAGAGAGAATTACACAGAGGAAAATTGGTGGATAAAGCAGTCAATAAGAAACTCATCACAGCTCATCACAGTAAATGAAAAGAGTGATAAACTTTCTTGGTCTTTTATTGATTTATTGTCTCAAATAGAAATTAACTTCAGCCGACTTGTCAAGTATGTGCACATTGGTTGTGTACGGCCAGCGATGTTAGTGGCCTTTTCTTTGCGGTCCACATGTTCTATATGCCATTGTAAGTGCAGTAGGAGGCAAGTGTTATAGTGTTATATATTTGGGCTGTTTATACTTTATTTTTTCAATTTTTTCAATTAGAAATGGATACTGTTATATGTAAAACAAAGAAAATAAGTGAATTATCAAATCAAAAATGTTGGACTCAGCAGATGTCTGTATCTTCTGTTGGAAAATCACTGTTGACTAATTAATTATTCCCCTTTTTGATGCAGTAACCAGAAATGATTATGACCACCACATAGTTAACCTGCTGTTGAGTCAAGTCTGGAACATATGTGTGCTGATGTTTTTCCCATCAAGGTGTGATTTTTAAAACTGGCAATTCAAAGGACACTCTTCCATGGGCTTTCAATATTGCAGCTCTTTTTTGATATAGACTTGCCTACAGCTCACTCTCTGTCTGGTCACCTCTGAACTGTTGCCTGTGTGTGTTCTCCTCTCATAGAATCTGATCAGTGGCCTGTTCATATCCTTCTTCTCCCCCAGATTACTTTACTTTGCTGGAATGTCCTTTTTTTATTTCTTATTTCCTCCTGTCTTTGTTGCATCTGCCCCTTTGTGACCTTTGTGCAATAGAGGCTCCTCTATTAAAGAAGATGGGAAGCTTTTTGTGTTTGTGTGCATGCATGTGTGTGTGTGTGTGTGTGTGTGCGTGCATGTGTGTATGCTTGCCATCTAGATCCCTGAAGCGTACAAGCTTTGATCTCTTTCTTCACTTCACCGTGTGCGTCCGGAGACTAGAAAGACTGCTAACTCATCTTGTTATGTTTGTCTGTGTGCGTGTGTATGTATGTTTTCATTAAAATTAGGAGGAGTGGTGCTTTCTCTGGGCTGAATGAAGCAAGTCTTGTCATATCTGTGACTAGCATCGCATGCTGATTGGAGATGTTACAACATTCAGCCTCAAGTCTCAAGACAGACCTTGATACAATTACACCCCACCCCCCAGTGTGTAATATAGAACAGATCTGAAAAATGTTCTGTGATATGAACGTGCGCACTTTTGTCATCATTTTAAATCCTTGACTTACAACAGCGTAAGAAGAGTTTCTGGGTCATCTTTTTCCTTGGTTCAGTCACATATTGTTCTTTTTCATGCTGTGTTTTATTTTCATTGTGTCCACAGTGGAGTTTTTTTTTCTTCACAAAGTAGACGCTGTGTCTTGTGTAGATGTAGCAATTGGCCTATAAAGTCAACTAAAGCAAAGCCAATATATCAGGATCTCTTGTGACAGTGGTCTGAAAAAAAAAAAACAGAATATGTGCAGTCGTAATTTTTTTTATTTTTTACTTTTAGAAGTTCAATCACAGACATGTACTCACTTAACTAGATTAGTAGCTGTGGTGGGTGTGTAAGCTCACACCCGCCTTTTATTACAAACCGGTTCCAGCTCTTTTTCGATGGTTGTTGAGTCACTGACAAAGAAGAGGACTCAAGGTTCACATTGGGAAAGGTCTGTTAGATGTGTGTTTGCACATTTTCCAATTTGCAACTGTTTAAAAGTGTGTCTGTGACTGATGGAAGTGCTATTAGTGTTGCGGGTATATAGTGATGAATAGTATTGTCGCGATACTAGAATTTAAAACTTGATACCGATACCCAGGAAAATACTCAATATTTGACACCTTTTTTTTTAATAAAGGAGGAAGGAAAAAATGACAAAAAATCAATAGGGTTTTTTTTGTAAAGATTATAACAATACAAATCTAACATCAATCACAATGTTTTTGAGTTGTCTGGCATATAAAGTAATGTAACGTGGTGCAACCCCCCCTCCCCAAAAAAAAGGACAATAATATTTATAGGTGGTTTGAGGTAGTACTGTGCTTCTCATGACTTTGCACTTTTCTTTACTGATCATCTGATGAAAAACGTATCCTCTTCCTTCTAACTTCAAGCCATACTTTCTAAACTGGGGCTCTAATACACAAAAAAGTGCTTAACTATGCCTATCTGTTCCTGATATTATACCAATTGCTTATTATCAGTAGATTGGCTAAACAACAATAGCTGGTTACAAACTAGCATTTTGCTAGCTAATGTTGGGTTTGAGTGTCCTGAAAATCCCTCCAATAAACCCTTTAATTTTTTCACTCTCGCATTTATTTGCTAAAAGTCCAACAACATTAGATACACTTCAACCAAAGTTTCACTAACACTAGGCTAATAGCAGCTAACAGTGCTATGAGCCTACAGCAGTGCTAATTTTCACTGACTCATCTCTTCTTATTTGACTCCTTTCACAAAGTTTTAAAGCCTTGAGTAAATGGACATGGACACTATTGTCAGCCTGCACTTAATGCAGACAAATGGCAGCCAGAGTTTGACCCAGCGTTTTAAGTTTGTTTATTTTGTTCATTAGGTTATCTAAGTTCATTTGGTTATTAGACTCCTTGTGTTTTCTTCCCCTGTATTTAAGTTTCCCCTCACCCTTCGTGTTTCATGCTGCGTGTCTTATGTTATCAAGTTTGTATTATCATGTCTGTCTCATGTTTCCTGTTTTATTTTGAAGGAGTCGTGTGTTCTTTGTTCATTGTATTTAGTTTCACTTCCCTTGTCCCTTCATTAGGCTCATGTCAGTCAGCTGTTCCTCCATGTGTTCCCACTTCCCCTAATCACCTCCTGTGTATTTAAGTCCTCTGTTTTCAGTGTGTGATTGTCAGGTCGTCTGTTGTCCACGCCATGTTTCCCATGCTTCCAAGTTCCTTGTCTAGGTTTTTCTTATTGTTTGTTTAGATTTCCCAGTTTAGGTTTGTGTTAATTTTGCTTCAGTTTGCCTTGCCCTTTGTTTGTACCTTTTTTACCAGCCATATTAAACGATTCACTTTTTGTTAACATTCAAGTTTTGTTCCCTGTTCCTTGGAGTCTACATTTTGGGTCCTTTTTTCAATTCATACAGTCTGCCCTCGCCAGACTGTGACAGAATGGGTATCTAAACTGATAGTAATTCTTATTAGTTTATTATCACTTAGTATCTTAGTACTGTTTCTTTCAGATATAAAATGAATTTTTATAAGGGAAAGGCTAAGAATTAATGAGAATTTATTTTAAATTTGGTTTTAAGATTTATTTTTTTGCCAATTGACAGCAAGGAGGAGAATATACCATAAATGTCTAGTAGGACTCAGGGACATTGCATGCCTTGGCTATCATTTCAAACCTGGAAATCTTCCAACCCTTGCTAAGGTCTGCTCTTATTCTTCTTTCAAGTTGAGAAGTTGGTCATTCATCATTCATGATCAGATACCCATCAGTCCATTAAAACTACAAAGGAGAGATTCAAGCTGGAAACACATTTTGCACATTTCCACGGAGGATGAAAAAAAAAATATAACCCCCATTCAGGAGGTTAGAGGGTTTTTTGTCAGCCATTGGCTTCTGTAGCTTCTTTAAGCTTGAGTGCAGGTTTGGTATCTTTGCTATAAATATTTAATGACAAAGTCCTCTTTAATATCATCCTCTGCCTCTGTATCTTGTGTGTCTTTATGTTACTCATCCAGGTTCTGATTTGCCGTAACTACATGGGAAACATGGACATAAATGTGATCGACCAGTTCATGCCCATTCTGATGAAGAGAGAAGAAGATGCTGAGATGACGCCGCTGATCAGCCATGGCTCCGCACACTTCATGTGGATCAAACACAACAACCTTTACTGTATCCAAAGAGAGTTTACTGCTGCGTGATGTGCTCTGTGGTGCCTGCTGAAAAGAAGCCTTCACTGCAGACACTATAAATATCTATGTGAATTCTCCACTTTACCACAGTATAGTTTTCCATTCTGGCTGACATTCCTGCTTTAGTTCTTCAAAGTGACAGCCCTCCCATCAATCATTTACAGCATGTAATACATATACCTTAATTCCTTAATTGCATCTTTCCAGGACAGATCTATAAGAAGTCCTGTGTTTCAGGTTGCTTCTGAGCTTCTCCACTTAAAAAATTGAACACAGGTTCACTATGATGTGTTATTCACTGTCTGCAATATTCCACACTCAGTCTTACTTACACATTATTAATTCAGGAACATATTCCAGTTGTTAGTAGTATTCCCAGTGCACTGCATTACACAGCTGAGCTCTTTTACCACCCTGTGGCCATGTTTTTAGTTGCTTGAAAGTCTCACACATTTTGTTAACTTTCAGTTATGCTGCATTCGTCTCATAATTACTCCCAGTAAAGAATAAAACATGCCTGCTTCATGTCTTCTAACAGATTAAAAAACATTTGCCTCTTGTAGATAAAACTTTGTTTCTTAACAGTCTTTTTTTCAGTGGTGGCAATCACTAAGAAGAATGCTAATGCTGCTCTCGTGTACTCCTTCCTTTATAAAATAGTACAGGTGAGTGTGATGTTTACAGTTCATACTTTTTATTCCAAAGAAGGAAAAGTTGCATTTGCATTCTGGAGTCGTCTGATTTTCTATGTAGGCAATACACTTGGTTTGATTCTATTGATGAAATGCAGGAACAGTTGGTGTTTCTGCACCGACAGTCTTGGTTTTTGGTTTGGGTTTTGTTGTATTTCTTGCAAAGTACTTTGTGACATGTACGGTAAAACAACAATGGCACTCACAGAATACTTCCCTCCCAAACTCTTACATTTATAAGAACGTGACCTGGAGTGGTACCACATTGTAATAGGCTCCTTCTTTGATCTCCACCTCTACCTTTCCAACACATTTCAGGAAATATGGCCTAGTAGCTGTTTCGCATAATTCTGCTAGCAGACGGCCAGATAAACAAAGAGCTCTTTTCTTGCTAGAGGAATAAATGTAACCAGCTCATTGTATAAATTATTGGAATAGGTCTTAATAAACTGCAGTATTAACCAGTTGACTATGAAGTGTAAGCATATCTATTTATTTTTCCCCTATACATATCTTTTCAGCACTGATATATGAAAAGATAATAATAAAAATCTTACTGTGGGATAGTAATAACATACAGTATGTGTGCACTCAATGTAAAAAGTACAGCTCAGCAGCTTGCATAGGATTTTTCATAGTAGCTGTTTATATTTCTGTTTCTAGGTATTTAAGGAGTACTTTAAGGAGCTTGAGGAGGAGAGCATTCGCGACAACTTTGTGACGGTGTACGAACTGATGGACGAGGTGATGGATTTTGGGTTCCCTCAGACGACTGAGAGCAAGATCCTACAAGAGTAAGACAAATGTCACACAAGTTGACAACAGTCCACAAACCATTGCGCCACGTCTGTTTGTTCAAGTGTAAAAACACAATACCTCAGACTGGGAAGCATTTTAGATTCAAATAAATAATAAGTCAGCACTTTATCGAAATATGTAAGCATAGACGGAAATACAGGAAATACAATTAGTAAGGAAAAAAATACTATACAATTCTAATGAGCTTAAAAGTTAATATTTGGCATGACCACCTTTATTCTTCTACACAGCCTGAACTCTCTTAAGCAGCTTTGTAGTCATTTCTTTAGGTATTTTTCAGGAATAGTTCTCATGCTTCTTGAAGGACATTCAAAGCTCTTCTGTAGATGTTGGCTGCCTTTTGTTGAAAATTTCGTGCTGAAAATTAAACTTCCGATGGCATTGCATGGCAAAATCTGACAAGCTCTCCAACACCACTGACTGAAATGCTTTCCCAAACCATGTTAGAGCCTCCACTGTTTTTTACAGACAACTGTAGACACAGTAGTATCTCTTGTCCTCCTCTGTACATTCCGATAAAAATTTAAACCAAGAATTTTACATCTGGATTATCACTTCATTAGACCAGCTGATTTTCAGCCCAGTACTTGAGTAATTTGGCATACATCGGCCTTTATTCCCTGTTTTGCGTCCTTAAAAATGGCAGTGAACTACAGTGAACAGTAGTAGTTCATCTCTCAGTTCCAGTTTCAGGTCTTTGCTGAATTTCATATTTCCTAAGGACATGGCATGTCTGGTGAAGGTATTTTTATTTAATTTTTTTCCTGCCACTTCTTGTTTTGTCCTCCACTTATCCAATTTCCTCACATTTTTTGAGGTAATGCTGCATACCATGGCAAGACATACCAGGTTTTTGGCACGTGGTTCTTTGGGAATCACCTTGTTGGTGCAAAGATACCATTTTATGCCTGTCAAACTGTGTTATCTTTGGTATTTGTTCTAGATTCAACTGGAGAAATGGGAGCAAATGATGTGTTTTTGCGACAGGCTGCTGGTACCAAAGTGTTACCAAATTTAAAATGGAGTCTTTGTAAAATTGTCTGTAATATTAAGTAGAGATGGACCGATCCGATATTACGTATCGGTATCGATCCGATACTGACCTAAATTACTGGATCGGATATAGGAGAGAAAATAAAAAATGTAATCCGATCCGAAGTATCACAAAATAACCTCACAAAACGCGCTACTTGGCATAACCCAGCTCAGCGCATCGGAGCAGTATGTGTCACGTGATAGAGCGGCTGTTGTCTGCGAGACATGTCGGTGGTCTGGTGGAGCATTTGGAGCCTCGCTACATGCTTCCAAACTGTGGCATTCTATCTCAGAGAAAACTATCCCAGAGAAGTAAAGTGTGTAAGTGCATCTCTGAATGTTTGCATAGTATTTCCACTTTAAGCATAACAACTGATATATGGAGCCACAGCTGGACTGGCCATCGGAGTTCCATATTGAGGCGAATGGAAGCGATTTGTCCCGTACTTCAGCTAGAATGAAAAAAAGGCACAAAAAAAGGCTGGAGTTATTCTGTCTTTGCTGCACAGCTGCCCTTCTTCTCTCATTCTCTCCCCCCTTCCTCCCCTGTTGCTACTTCAATCATGGAACTGATCAATGATCTTTTCTGTCGCAAGTCCCGTCTTACTTGTTTGTTTATCGCCCACTTTGCGCCAGAAAGAGGAGACCCGCGGATAAAGAACAGCTGCTTGATAAGCTGTTGTTAGACTTGATTTAATATTAATTTCTAGTATCAGCTGATGTTTGCTGGAGCCATGGCTGTAAAAGCTGCTGGTCATGATATCAGTTTGGATATGTGGTGAGAGGGAAACATGGATATGAAACCAGGAGATGTCCTTACTGAATCATCAGCTGAACAGTGATGGACAAACAGGTTTACCTGTTATGTGACATGAATGAGTGGAAGGGAAGCTATGAACTGTTTCTGAGAGACAAATAACACCAGGATCCTTTTCTATGTAGCTGACAGCTGGTAACTGTGCAGGGGCGGGTCTAACAAAGTTTTGCCAGGGGGCAGGTGGGGCATTAACAGGAAAAGGGAGGCACAAAAAATACTTTTCTTTCTTATTTCATTTAAAATGATGAACTTTTAATAAATAATTATCTGAATCTTACAACCAAAGTGGTCATCTGATTAAATGTATAGAAATTCATTATTGTATATAGTAACTATTAAGTCTAATATACATCCTAGTAAGCTATAGTACTTTTTCCTTTGGGAAGGTACCATCTGTGCAGTCTGCAATTCTGTTGTAGAAAGATGTTGAATCTATATAAATATTGTAGAAAAATAATTGATTTCTGTGCATTTGTTTTACACGTGCATTAAATTAAAGTTGATTATGTCAATTAAGCATTGTGAGGTGGGGGGGGTTTGCCTAATATTTTTGCTGGGAGTTGGCAAACCTATTAGTTAGGTTGTTTAATATTTCTGCTAAGTACTCTTTAAGATACCAGAATAGGAATGATGGTGCAGCTTTAAGTTTATTAGATTGATCAGTTTTGCTGAACTATAAAATAGTTTGGGTGCAGTGTATTTTTTGCATACAAGTATAACAGAATAGCTTTAGTTTTGTTTTTTAAAACTTGAGAATGAACAAAATGTAGCAACATATTTATAAAAAAACAGTTTTATTGATTAAAAAATACACTATATCGGATTCATATCGGTATCGGCAGATATCCAAATTTATGATATCGGTATCAGACATAAAAAAGTGGTATCATGCCATCTCTAATATTAAGACACAACACTGGTTCATCCCCTGAGTTATGTGCAAAAGAAAAAAAAACGTTCCAAAAATGTCCACGTCTGAACTAAAAATGAGTGAAAAAGCAGCCAATGTCCAAAGAAAACTGAAAAACCCTCAGAAAGCCTTAAAGGACTATTGCAAAAGAGAAAGCTCCTTGGAGGTAAAATATAAAGAGTGGTGAATAAAGATTTTTGCATGGTACGGTATATTTCTTTGATATTTGTGTTTAAACTATTTTGAAAGTATTAGCTAACCTTTCATTAAAAGAAAAAGGAAAAAAAGACATCATGAATGGCCAAACGCGACAGTAATAAAACTTTAATACATTATCTTTCTCATTGCAACACCATCAAACTCTGTCTTTTGATATTTTCTCAGAGAGACACCCAGTGGCAAAACTTACACTCTGTGCGGTGGACGTAAAAGAGGGCTTGTAGAAATTGCTTTGGTGATTTTTATATTGGACAAACCGTGAAACAGCATGGCATTTAAAGTGAACACTAATCAGGCTGATGAGGTGAAAGTTACAAACTCTCAAAGCCCATAATTGCTGCATTCCTGTCTGGTTTTAATGTAACCACATTTACTCAAGTGATACCTGTATCATCCATCAGGGAACAAAACAAGAGTTTTTCAGTGAGGTAACAGCTTCATATTTCATGGTGCAAGTTAGCGGGAGAGAGGGAATGAGAGCAAATGATGATTCTGTTTGAAGTGCTCTAGGCCATTTTTTTCCTTCTCATTCAACTGAGCACAACTGGTGACTAAAATTGTAATGAATGGCTCAGCTTTATACACTGAGTGAAATGAAGTGAAGCCACTGCTATTCTTTGGACCACTCATGCTTTGTGTTTGAGCTGTACACAGGGTTGTTTTGCTTTTACCCTCCTCATGGCTCCACAGAGAGACTTTTGTTTCCAGGAGAAGGATCAACATTCACTCTGAAGCCCACAGCACCACAGGCACATAGGCTATTAGTGTGTACATTTTATTTGATTATTTTATTTTGCTGTGAATATATTGTGCACGCAATTTCTTTGTCTTTTTTTTGTTATTGCTATTAGCTGCTGCTGTAACAATTTGTCACCATCTTTATTTACAGGGTGCTTTATCAGAAACTTTCACATTTGCATAGTGTATTGTTTACCTTTTTCATGTTTTATGTGATGGATGTTTAATTTAATGTGGTTTTGGCTTTGGTTACGTGTGTGTGCGAGCGCACGCGTGCGTGCGTATGAGTGTCTGAGCGTCTGAGTACTGCTGATAATTACCAGGCTCCTGTTGGCACTCACACACAATGACACCATCAGCTGGACACACTCAAGACACTCAGACAGAAATCCCTGCTCTTCTCTTCCCCAAGGAGCCATACAATTGTTGTCTCTCACACACTCTCTCTTTCTCTCTCTCTCTCTCTGACACACACACACACACACACACACACGTTCTGTCTCTCTGTCTGCAGGCTACTTCAGTTCTCTGACCTTTTCATGCCCCCAACACTGCTCTTCTCTTACATTTTAACACTATCTACCTGGCAAGAGTATAACTGTGTGTCTGTGTGGGTGGATGCAAGTGTGACTGGAGGGTTGCGCATGCACATGAGTGAGTTCATGTGTGCACATACGTAGAAATCTTCATCGGCGTGTAGGCGTGTCTGTGTGTGTGTCTCCTTTGACTGCTATTGTTATGCTAATCCATCAGTTTGCTGCCAAATCAGCTTCCAGACCCTTTCATTAGCATTTCTGAGGAGAATCAGGGCAAAACAGAACAAACAGCAAAGCAGCAAAACAATCCGGCGTCAACCCCAAACCCACTTGTCGCCGCCTTTCATCTCTCAGCACTTACAGACTTTCCTACATGTCAGCATGCATTCAAGACCCGCTAGGTTGGAGGAACTAGGGCAGAAAACACAGAAAAATCTTCCGCCTCAATCCGTCAATCAATCCAAAACTTGTTTATTTGGCACATTTTGTGGATGAGATTAGATAGAAAATTTTGATTTTAAGGGAAAGCAAGACTCTTCTTGTTTAGCAGGATTTCACACAGTTAGAAATCACACAATCTCACAGTCAAGTATGTTTAGAACAATCGTAGTTAAATCGTTTTATAATAAGAATAGTAAGACTTAGCACAGAGAGCTGCCAAGTAAATCCTTCAGTTTTGGAGGCTTCACAGCAAGTTTTGTTTATTTTTGTCCTTTTTTTGGTGTTGTCTGCTAAAAAAGGGGAAATATTTTAGATGGCATTTTGTGTAATAAAAAAATACTACATTTAAGCAATATGGTCTCCTTGATGCTAAGAAAAAAGTGTTTATTGCAGGCTTGAAGAACATCTTTTTAAAAAGTTAATTTTCTGGACAGTATTTTTATACGTTAGCCTTTAGAAGTAACACGTCTCCTTACAAGATTACTGCCATTAACATTAGTCTGTTACTTTACAGTGATACGTGACAAAAGCAACTTGTTGGAGCACTTTTGTTTTACCAAACGTGACAGTAAAGTATTATTATCCATATACACACAATGTGAATACTTTCACAGTGTCAAGGGGATCTTCTCTGCTAGTAAGCAGCTGTGAGGAAAGGGCCAGAGACAGAAACACTGCTAGCACATTAGGGAATTTTTATTTTATTTGTTTTATTGAAAACAAAATCAAAAGGCCGATATAATACAATATTTAACAGAAATGGATTGCTTATTAGGAAAAAAAACCCAAGATCACAAAAACAAAACTAAACTAAATGATTGATTTTCAGAATGAACTCATTAGATTAAAGTAGTGTTTAGTACTTTAAGTAGTTACAGTGTAACACATTGTGCCCAGCGATTTGATGTACCTGCACTTATAGAACATCGTACTGAAGTCACATTTCTTTTTAACTCTTCACTGATGCTGTGCATTCATACAGCTCACACCCACAGCCAATTTAAATTCACCAGTCAACCTAGCATGCATCTCTTTGGACTATGGTAGGAAGCTGAGCCAATCAGGAGATTAAAACCTGTACGCGTTATTCTGTGGGGGGACAGCGCTAACTACCACACCACCATGCTGCCCAGTACTGTTGAGTGGTTGGAGCAGTGGCTTAGATGGCACTAATAATACAGGTTACATTCAATATATTCCTGAAAAGTATGAAAGGTGAAATGATAAACATTGCATACCTGCTTTAGAGATTCTCATTTTCAGCAAATAGAGATTTTTGAGGTTTGGAAATGCACCTGGAGCATTCAGGTCATTGATATGTGGTTTTATCTAAGGAAAGCTTGAAGGCCTGAGTGGGAGAATGAAAAGATGAGAGACGGCTAAACGGAGGAGGAGACAGAGGAGAGGAGAAAGTGTCAGAGTAATGAACTCAGAGGGTGGAGATAAGCAGCTGCTTCAGAGAGTGCACTTTGGATCACTGTCAGTCTGTCTTTTTTGTGCCAATGTCAAAGAAACTGATTAAATTCAATTTAAGCTGATACTTTTTCGAAGTACGATGAACTCTAATTTCAATTTCTCCTGCCAAGTACCAGCATTTAATCATTGTAAATAGTAATATACTCAGACACTAACATATATCTAAATATATACAATACAAAAATGACTAATAACCCTTCAACTGGAATAACTGTTTACACTTCATATTCTGGGGGGAAATAATTGGGAGGCAGAAATATCCAGACAGCTCTGCAGTGGGAATGAGGCCACTGAGAGGTAAACAGTGATGGGGGGCAGGTGTTTGGGTAAAAGAGGCCTGGTCACATGATGTTTATCATAGTGCAGCTCCCTCTTATTCTCATGACAAGTCATTATACATCCCTGGAGTCGAAGAGGACCGGTGAAACAAAGCTTTACAGCTTGGTTAAGAGCGATGAGGTAATGCAGTGCTCTGTTCTCGGGTAGAGGCAGAATAGTTACATGTTAAAATGTATAATGAGTTTATTGATTTGTTCTTAGTACAGTTAATATTAGACCTAATTTAGAGCAGTATATGTACATTGTTGACATTTTTCAGAAGTTGCACCATTAAATATTTTTGTCATCAGCCTACCACTTAAATTATGTAAATGTATGTGTTTAATGGGAAAGAAGTTTTCTGTGTCTGTATATCCTGAATAATATCACCCAAGTGCCATAATTCTCTCTTAGTGTTGAGTATTTTTAGTGTTTTTTTAGCACATTGTTTTGGTTTCACATCTGAGGTTTTGAGTCGGCTTGGCCAGTCTTAGTAAGCAGAGGGTGGCTCATTCCCGTAGACAAGATCTCTGTCTTAAGACTCTAATTTAACTTTCAGTACCAAAGAGCTGACTGATTATCTGCAGAATGCAGCAGCAGCTAAAGAGTTGGTTGGTGGCATTAAAACTAGAGCTGAAAACAGAGTATGTATATATAACTGAGCAGAAGCATGAATCCAACTTTAAAGGCTTTACTTCAGCCAGTAACTGATCATCTTTTGTCAATAAAAGGCCTCTAACCTCCATTATTTCTGTCAGTGCATCCTAACACAGTTGCAAGCTACAGAGAAGCCTCAACAAATCAAAGAAAACTGACAAACTTGCTTCAAGATGCGTTACACGCTGCAGGTTCGGTTCCTTTGAATCAGCTGTCCCAGTCTTTCCTCATGTCCCAGTAGACACTTGATTCGTTGGTTCGTATTTACCCAGCCAATATGTCATTGTTTAGTCTCATGTAAACAAATGCATGTATCGCATTATTATCCGTGGCTACAGCCCCAATTGATTTATGTAAATCTGTTTTCTAATTACGTTCATGAATAATCTTCGTACAGCACAAATACAAAGCTCCTTTAATTTATCCACGCTTGAGTAACTCATTTTTTTTAAAGTCGTGGGGTGCGATTAATGCAAAGCGTAGAAACGTTCCTCAAGAGAGATTTGGTTCATGTTGCTAGATAAACACGCTGTTTGTTGCCATTTTCCATTTAGATATCTTTGAGTTAAGGATCTCACTGTTGTTCTTAGGCCTCTGAGAAGCTGTCAGTCTTTAGAGGAGATGAGGAGATTAAATTATAATTTCAGCCTGCTGCAGTTTATCGTGGTACTCCTCCAAAATTAGAAAGTGCTGCCTCTTTCCCAGACACCTTCATGAAGGCTGCGATCATTAGTTTTCAAACTAGCTTGATGAATGATGTGCATGGGTTTTCAGGTGTCCTACTCAGCAGGATTACAGACTGACTTTGAACACAACTTGAGCTTCTCTCTGCCTTTGTCTCCTTCAGGTACATTACACAGCAGGGCCATAAATTAGAGGTCGGGGCACCGCGACCTCCTGCCACCGTCACCAATGCTGTGTCCTGGCGGTCAGAGGGCATCAAGTACAGAAAGAATGAAGTGTTTATGGATGTTATAGAGTCGGTAAATCTTCTGGTGAGTCAATATCACAACATCATAAAGAGCTGTACAGTAAGAATGTTCATTTCCAGCCATGCGGTGACCATGGTGTCATCAAAACAAATTTAATGTACATAATATGGCTGTTTTTCATTAGAATTTTTTTTTTTTTTTTCACCATTGAATTCAGTTACAGGAAGTAAACTAACATAATAGAAAACACATGAGTCTCATTTTAATTTCACTATCAGTTTGTACATTGTTCAAACACCATTATCCGTTTTTTAAATCCATTGTCTAAAATCGCTGGACTTTCTCAAGCGGTTCAAATAGACTTGGCTTCCTTGAGGCTAAGTGGATGTGCGTTAGTGCTAAAATTATCTTTCCTTGAATTGAATCGCTGAGTAAATTGTCTCTGCATCAATAATCATCCATTCTGTTCCAGTGGAATATTTTTGTTGTGTTTTCTTTGAATGACTCAGTTTATTTCTAAGGTTACTCAGTAAATCAAGCAGACAAAATACCTCAGGACAAGTCACACACTATGTTTCTTGTGAGTGAGATGACTGTACAGCATTTTTAGTTAATTCATGGTCTAACTGCTGGAAAATAGAAAGGTTCAAATGCCCACCTGCTTTATTTCAGTAAATACTTGGTGGAAAACACTTTTCTTAACTAAAAGTATGGAAATGCTAACATCCAAAATATTTCATTACATTGTAATTTTCCCTTTCTTTACAGCTATTACATCCCCCCCCCCAACCGGGCTTAAATGGACAGTAATACCACGGTGTGCAAATGTGACGTTGTCAGGCTTCATGACCCAATTAGAAGAACTTCTATTTTTATTAAGGTCTAAGATTTCCTGCAGCAAAAGAAGAACACGTTTGAATACGTGAACATGCTGCGTCTTCAAATGCACAAAAGAATCAGATCTTCTCTCATGTGCCTCGTGTTTGAGGCAACACCTCAAGGACAATCAAGTTACAACTGCAGTTATGAGTCATGGAAACTAATTTGGTGGAGGTGTTCAACCACTACACAGGGGTGTAAAAACCAGTAACCGCTTCCTTCTCTGTGAACAGGGACTTTTTTTTTATGATGACAGAGTTTTATTTCTTTATTTTTTTATTTTGAGGTATTTTCTCCTTTATTGAAGTAGTAAGGAGTAGAGCAGGAGAAGACACAGCACAGGGCCGTGGGTTGGACTCACACCCAGGCTGCTGGGTTTTAGCCATGTGGTAAATGGTTGCCTCCTCACCCATTGAGTGAAACTAGCACCCCAATTTTTCTTTTTGTCTTCCTCACCAGTGTTTTACTTACTGTTCTTACACTGCATGCTAAAAGACTTTCTGTTTTGTCCCTCAGACTGTGTGCATCCTCTGAATGGTTAGGTTGATTGGTTTGTTGCTTTCTTCTTCTGGGAACTACATATCTGAAAAGTGTAATTCTTCAAATAACGAATATGTATTTAGTTCAAGAAAAGATTGTAATCATCAGACTGAGCTTTCACAGCTGCAAGGGGCAGATGTGACTGTGTAGCTTATGTATTCACAGAATCTAAACAAACTAATGTTAAAATTTATTTTCTTCTCTGTAGGTGAGCGCCAGCGGCAGTGTCCTGCGCAGTGAAATAGTGGGTAGCATCAAGCTCAAAGTGGTCCTGTCAGGGATGCCTGAACTTCGACTGGGCCTCAATGACAAAGTGCTGTTTGAGCTCACAGGCAGTAAGTAACAGTCACCCACAGCCATTTGTGTCACTAGAAGCCTTTATTACAGAGCTGAACACTCATGCAGGCAGCTGACAGAATGAAAAATGATCAGAATCCCTGTATATCTGTGGATTTATCTCAGTATTATACATTTAAAAACAACATCCAGCACACATAAGGGTTGTAACACTTGAAGTCAGTGAGGAAAATTTAATTGGAGCTGGACCTGCATGTGTTTACAGTAACTTTTAAACATTATTATGTACCGATCAGGCATAATATTATGCACGCCTAATATTGTGTTGCTCCCCCTTTTGCTGCCAAAACAGCCCCTGAAGGTGTGCTGTGGGATCTGCCACCAAGATGTTAGCAACACATCCTTTAAGTCCTGTAAGCTGCAAGGTGGATCAGACTTGTTTTTCAAGCACATCCCCACAGATGCTTGACTGGAATGAGATCTGGGGAATTTGGAGGCCAAGTCAACACCTCAAACTTGCTGTTGCTAAACCATTTTTGCTTTGAGGCAGGGCGCGCTATCCTGCTTTCATCGGTGGTCAAGAGTACTCTAACACTTTTCTATTAGAATCAGCATTGACATTTGCAGTAATTTGAGCTACAGTTGTACACGGGCCAGCCTTCATTCCTCACATGCATCACTGAGCCTTGGCCGTCTATGTCCCTGTTGCGAGTCAACCACTGTTCCTTCCTTGGACCTCTTTGATAGATACTGACCACTGCAGACCAGTAACAGCCCACAAGAGCTGTTGTTTTGGACATGCTGTAGACTTACACTTGCCCATTTTTCCAGCTTTTTGTCCACATCGATTTGGGGACAAAATGTTTACTTGCTCTTTAATATACCCCACCCACTAACAGGTGCCAGGATGAAGAGATAACCTGTGTTATTCACTTCATATGTCAGTAGTCATAATGTTTTGCCTGATCGGTGTAGTATGCAGTCTATTTTCTGTAACTGATGAAATGACAGTAAGCCTCTAAACGATCAGTAGAATGCTTTATTGCTTTTTGATACACTTTCTGCTTTGTTTGGTGCTGGTTGAGCTTTTGGCTTTTCACTCTCCCCTTGAACTCACCCTCACGCTTTAGCTCCTCTTTCTACCTAAATCCCATGCATAACTCTCTTCCTACCTCTACCTCCCCCTCTCTGCCTACCAATTTTTCCACCGGTGTTTCCCACTGCTACATCTTTTCTCGCCTACTCCTGCACATCCTCCTCCTCCTCTTCCATCTCTTCTTCCTCCTCTGCTTTGCCTTCATTTCTTCCCCCCCTACTGTTTCTAGTGAAGGGGAAAGGCTCCTTCACTGTCTAGCGTCTTTGCCTCTGTGTTAATCCTCACCCCGGGCTACAGCCCTGCAGATGAAAGGTGAGGGTCCCCGGCTATCCTATGCAGCCTGCAATCCCCCTGCTGTGTGTAGGAGTCTGGGATATAGCATATCCTCAGAAATAATGATCAGAAATAATGATCAAACAAACGCACTGGCAGATGCAAACACACACACACACAGACACACACACACACGCATGCACGCACACACACACACACACACACACACACACACTCAGGGTGAATGTTAAATATTAAAAAGTGTTTTGCACTCTCATCTCCTGCAGTTACATTTTACATATCATTTCCCAGTCATTGGATTATCATAGTTGCTTGGTTTGTACTTTTTAGTCACAGCTTGATGCAGACAAAAAAAGAAAGAAAGAGGAAGTATAAATCATTTAATGCTGCCCTCCGCTGGCAGAAGTCCAGAACTGTCACCACACGGAGCTGAAATAACCATAACACAAGTCACTCCTGTGTTATTTACTGACTGAAAGCAAGCAAAGAAAATCATTTATATCCCTTGAATGTCTACAGCTGCTCGCATATTCTCTAAGTAATTCAAAATTCTCTCTCAGTGGCCTCAATGGCTTGTTTAAAGTCAGTGGAGTTTTAGGTTTTTAGACTGTGTGGATTGGGTAAAAATGACAGACGTTTTCAAAGCAGCCCATATAATCATATTATGAGCTGCAGGCTACTTTGCATGCAACTAACAATTATGTTGTTATCAGTTTGCACTCTTATCATTTTCTTAGTTAATCAGTTTCCCCACAAAATGTCAAAGACTCATAAAAATGCCCAAGGTGACAGCTTTTAATTACTTACGTTTATAACTGACAATCAAAAACAGAGAGGTATGTTGTTTACAATAATATACATCAAACATTAGACTAATCAATCTTCACATTTAAGGCGCTTAAATATTCCTTTGGCCACTCGAAGCACCATTAAGATGCTTTAGGCATTTATCAGTTGTCACTATAACCTCTTTTTTTCCCCCACTGTGTGACAGTGGACAGAAAAACAGATTAGGATGCTCTTGTCTACTACTGTGCATTAAAGACATGCTCAGTTTGGATCTTCTTTTGCTGCTGGTTCGGTCAATATTGTTTGGAGAGAGATAAAACTAACAGCTTTAGAATCGGCGCAAAAACGGCGTGAAAACAAAGCCGTACCCTCGACAGATCAGAATCAGCTAGCTGTCGGCTTTCAGCCCCGACCGTTTCCGTGCCGTCGGGGGAGAAAGGCGACATCTCACTGATTCTGATCCGCGGGTCCGCGCTGTGTGTTTACGTCTTTGTGCAGAATCCGTGTACCTGCTCTCATTTACTGTCTTAGCTGTTTGGTGGTTGTTGAAATTTTGTGAGGTTTCACCAGAGATTCTGGCATTTCGGGCAAAATAAATTTATATTAAAAAAATCGATTCAGGATTTTAATGAATCGATTTCACGTTATCCAAGCTAGAATCGATTTTAATCGATTATAAAAACCCACCCCTAACTAGCAGGTTGCTGAGTAGACATCTGTGTAGTGGTTTGTTTGAAATCTACCACTTTTTCCTTCAGTTTCCTTGTCAAGAATTAACTTCCTGTTCAACTGAAATGCCTTCCTGTTTAACTGAAATGCCTTCCTGTTTAACTGAAACGCCTTCCTGTTCAACTGAAATGCCTTCCTGTTTAACTGAAATGCCTTCCTGTTTAACTGAAACGCCTTCCTGTTCAACTGAAATGCCTTCCTGTTTAACTGAAATGCCTTCCTGTTCAACTGAAACGCCTTCCTGTTTAACTGAAATGCCTTGGTTTTTCAGTAGTGTGTGTGAGAGCGTTTCAGTAGTGTGTGTGAGAGCGTTTCAGTTGTGTGTGTGAGAGGTAAAATTTCAGTAGTGTGCGTGAGAGCGTTTCAGTAGTGTGTGTGAGAGCGTTTCAGTAGTGTGTGTGAGAGCTAAAATTTCAGTAGTGTGTGTGAGAGCGTTTCAGTTGTGTGTGTGAGAGCTAAAATTTCAGTAGTGTGTGTGAGAGCGTTTCAGTTGTGTGTGTGAGAGCTAAAATTTCAGTAGTGTGTGTGAGAGCATTTCAGTAGTGTGTGTGAGAGCGTTTCAGTTGTGTGTGTGAGAGCTAAAATTTCAGTAGTGTGTGTGAGAGCATTTCAGTAGTGTGCGTGAGAGCGTTTCAGTTGTGTGTGTGAGAGCGTTTCAGTTGTGTGTGTGAGAGGTAAAATTTCAGTAGTGTGTGTGAGAGCGTTTCAGTTGTGTGTGTGAGAGCTAAAATTTCAGTAGTGTGTGTGAGAGCGTTTCAGTAGTGTGTGTGAGAGCGTTTCAGTAGTGTGTGTGAGAGCTAAAATTTCAGTAGTGTGTGTGAGAGCGTTTCAGTTGTGTGTGTGAGAGCTAAAATTTCAGTAGTGTGTGTGAGAGCGTTTCAGTTGTGTGTGTGAGAGCTAAAATTTCAGTAGTGTGTGTGAGAGCGTTTCAGTAGTGTGTGTGAGAGCGTTTCAGTTGTGTGCGTGAGAGCTAAAATTTCAGTAGTGTGTGTGAGAGCATTTCAGTAGTGTGCGTGAGAGCATTTCAGTAGTGTGCGTGAGAGCGTTTCAGTAGTGTGTGTGAGAGCGTTTCAGTTGTGTGCGTGAGAGCTAAAATTTCAGTAGTGTGCGTGAGAGCGTTTCAGTAGTGTGTGTGAGAGCGTTTCAGTAATAATGTCCCTTACGGCACCTCATACATTATTGTCACATTTGAAATACTAAATAAATTGTTATAAACAGCTAAAACAACAGTGCGTACAGTGCAGGTGTGACTATATCAGAAGTCATTCATATCGCTTGAATGTCTGCAGAAATCAGTGAGTTTCATTTGGGGGGGATGATGGCAGCAGGTATTAAATACAAACTGTGTACTTGTGTGTAGCAGCAAAACTAATTGTTTAGTGGAGGATGAGAAGAAGGCACTGTGAGCTGGTAACACACTGCTTTCAGTGTGTGTTTGTCTGAGAGAGAGAGAGAGATGGAGTGAATGTTTGTCAGTCATCATTACCTTGACCTTGATTTCCCCAAGGCTGTGTACAAAGCTCTCAATCTTTGTGTGTGTGTTTGTGTCAGGAGAGAAGAGCAAGACAGTGGAGCTGGAGGATGTGAAGTTTCATCAGTGTGTCCGTCTGTCACGCTTTGAGAACGACCGCACCATCTCCTTCATCCCCCCTGATGGCGAGAGCGAGCTCATGTCCTACCGCCTCAACACTACAGTGAGGACACATAAACATTATCAAAAGAGCACATTCTTTTCACATTAGGTCAAATGACATGACAACCCAAAAAGTGTCTTTATTTTATTGTTTTTATACTCTTTGATGTTCATTTTTGTTGTATTAAGCTATCTACTTATAGTGAAGCTTGCTGATCATAACTGATCTTCACAGTCATAGTTAATTGGTAAAGTTGTTAACATCCAACACTTTAAAAGACTCAGTTTTAAAAATAGCATTACCCAGCTCTTTTTGGTCAATCGCAATAAAGAAGTAAAACTTTCACTCCTTTAGTGTACTTGCATGGACATTACTGTATCTGAGTCGCTGACTGTATTTATAAAAAATAGATGTAGCCTCCACAATGTTACCCAGTGGGGTTGAAACCTTAAGCCTTATTGGAGTGACCTTTTTTTTTTTTTTTAGCTTTGTTAGCAAGGTGCACCAGTATTACAATAAGACAGTATTGGTGTATTACATATACACAGATAAATAGTGATTATTGGTAAAGAAATATCAAACCACAAACTTTATGTCAGTACAATTAGCAGCACATCAGGCCATATTATTTGACATTTAACTTTGATTAAGATGCTGTAAAAAGGACCAAGAATAAAAAAACAAAACTCAAACTAGCTGATGTCATGCCTAGCAGGTAGCTAGTAGCTAGGGGCACCTCTGTTGTCACTCACCTTTCACTCAAAATGTTGAAGTACTTCTGTTGGTCTTCAGCAGCTCAGCCAATAGTTTCTGCACAAACAAATACTGTTAGGAAACCTGGATAAAATAATTATTCCAGTTACTGCGAGATAGCATGATGAGACTTTAAAACCAAGATAAACCAGGATAAAGTGATTGGATGTGTGAATGTTATTTACAGCCTTCTACAAGCACAGCCTCAGCACTGTTTGTCTTGTTATGATGTGTGCAGCGATGCACTCGATTGTGCGCTCGGCGCATTTCTGACCTTGTGTCCACTCTCTGAATCCCTCACCGACCTCTGGATCTCTGACAGGTGAAGCCTCTCATATGGATTGAGAGTGTGATTGAGAAGTTCTCTCACAGCCGTGTGGAGATCAAGGTTAAGGTAACGATGAATGACACACAAATATATGAATGCACACACATAGAGTAAAATGCACCGTATGCTTATCTGGGTTTAAAGTGCATTAGTGCCTTCACTAAAGCTGATCTATAATTTATGACACATTCAATGGATTGCTGTTTGCCATCTGTTTGTTCGCAGTGTGGTGATGCAAAGTAACAACACTGTTGCATAATTGCAAGGTCTTATTTGAATTTGGATGTGCATGTGCTTTTTGTTATAAAGATCTTTAATGACACTTGAACTCTGTTCTCTGACACCATCTGCAGGCTAAAAGTCAGTTTAAGAGCCGCTCCACTGCCAACAACGTGTCCATTCTGGTGCCGGTGCCCAGTGATGCTGACTCACCCAAGTTCAAGACCAGCACAGGCAGCGCCAAGTGGGTGCCTGAGAAGAATGTGGTGCAGTGGAACATCAAATCTTTCCCTGTTAGTGTGGCCTGTAAACAAAATATATCATGTTGTCATTACTGATATTTTCTCACAGACACTCACAGGCATAGTGCTTCTCAACAAGCAGCAATAAATAATAGATTAAATCAAATATATATTAGTCCCTTAAAAGTAAATACTGCCCAGAGAGTGAGCTGCCTTGACCGAGGTTTGCGTTCTGAGAGTGCTTCCTGTTTATACTATAATTCATATACTCTGATCTATGTTAGACACGTGTGTCCATTTTTCAAAACGTACAGCAGATGGCGCAAATTCTGCTTTTGCTTTAAATGTAGTGGCTCAGGACCAACTATGGATCCACTATATATATATGAAGGTTTTTAAGCTCCCCTTTTCCCAAGTGATGCTTTGAAAGCAGAGCAGCAGCAGCTCGATGCACTTCTACATAATCCTGAAACAGAATATCTGTCAGAAATGAAGATGTGTTGTGAGAAATATTAGACAGCAGCCATTTATCACTTTATCGCCAAACTTCCTGCATACAAAACCAGACACAATCACATCTTATCTCCCTATTTTCCACTTTGTTTTCAGTTTGTGTCAGTTTCTGCTCTGTAGCCTCCTCAAAGGAAAATTTAACTGGCTTGAAGCTCAGGTTCTTTTATCTGTCAAGTCTTGATATCCCCTTTCGTAATTCATTACACATCTAATATGTCAGGGAGGGTTAGCAATTGCAGCTGTAAAGTATAGTTGACTAACTTGCGTGTGACTGTGCAGATGATTTTCCATCACTCGCAGCCTTTGTACCCTGTAAAAGGACGTATTCTCTCCAGTCTCGAGGTTTAGATTGAGGAAACAAACAGAAAGCGGTTATAGAGAGCGCTCATCCACAGTCAACCAGCTGTGAGCTCCATCCAGCTCCGTCTGACTCTGTTTTTATAAACACCAGAAATGTTTATGCAGCATTTATAAGTCAATTTGCCTTCAGCTATTTTATAAGCATGAATATATGTATCTTTGACATATTTATCATTTATTGGATATTTCTTATCAGCCTTAAGCGAGGGCAGAGCTGATAAGGTTTCCCATAGCAACCGTGTAAAAAAAAAAAAATGTTTCATATTCAGTTCAACAATGAGGTTTTTTTTGTTTGCAGTTATTTCGGTTTGTCGGTTTATTGAAGTTTAGAAACGACATTACCAAATGATTATTATGCTTAATCAGCTTCTTCCTGTGACAGATGGGTTGCTGCATGAATGCACAATTTTCCGCCACAGTTAGAATAGTTATTTTAAAGCAGAGTGTTTCTGTGTTTGGGCTTCTGCCTGAGCTCTTCTCTTCGGTTCAATGTGGGCAGGGTTCAGGCGGACAAAGGTGATGTCACATACAACAGCGTTTCAAAATTGTAATGACACTTGTGTTGTTTTTTTTTCCTTTGTTGCCAGGCTACTTGGACAGAAAAAAAGAAATTCACTTGCACAGTACTAGTGAAGCAGAATAGATTAGTTTTTGTTTTTTCTTTTTCTTATTTTTTAACAAATGAGCAAGAATGCTCCAGTTGTCGCTTCATCACTCTAAAATCAATCCATCCAACCGTTAGCTTGAGCTGCTTATTATTTAAAAAGGTCCTCAGGTGGCTGGAGCTGGAACCAATCCTAGTCGACTTTGGGTGTAACAGGAACACCCAGGTTAAAGTCAACAGTAAATATATTATATTATGTGGTTTATATTATAAACCAAGTGAATAGGAGGCTTCAAGAAAGTCGAACCAGAGAACAAACTTGCATGTGCTTAATATAGTATATGCTAAATCCTAAAAAAAACCTATATCTGATTCACCTTGATATGATAAGGTAGATAGGCTCCAGTGCCCCCCGCGACCCTGAAAAGGATAAGCGGAAGCAAATGGATGGATGGATGATAAGGTAGTTGCCTCGTGTGGCTGTGTGTATTAACTGGAATGGGACGCCCCCTTGAGACATGAGCTTTATAAATGGCATCATCCTAAATTTAAGAGTTTACCTAACAGACCCAATAACAGCTCTGTGGCCTTTTCTCTTTTCTGTTTGGGTGTCTAGGGGGGTAAGGAGTACGTGATGCGAGCACACTTTGGGCTGCCCAGCGTGGAGAGCGACGAGCTCGAGGCAAAGAGACCAATCACAGTTAATTTTGAGATACCCTATTTCACTGTGTCTGGGATTCAGGTAGGAGATGACAACACACCGTTTGCCTTCACTGCTTCCTTGTACAGCTGCATTCTGTAAAGTAAAAATTATTACCTGACTAAATGGATAACTTATTAAGTCATCTTTTAAGTTTATGGCAACGATCTCCTTACACACTTTGTCTCAATTCACTCCTTGTTGAATTTAAACCATAGAGCAAAACTACCTTCACATTCCAATGGCAAACATCATTTATAAGTGAGCTCTACCTGACTACATTAGAGTTCACATGTTTCAATCTCTCTTTTGTTACAACCCATTAAAAATGAGACATTTTTTAGTTCTTCAGAATGTCATTTATTTCTTCAGTTGTTGAGGGGAAAAAACAATCAAAATGTGGAGATCTGTGGTTTTCGCTAGATAGAAGGCATTTATATCTGCTGTAAATGAACTGACAGAAACCTACCTGAGCGCACAGTCTGTTTATAGTAAATTGTAATGTCAAACTACTAAAGAAAATGAGGGTTCATAATGTGTTTGAATGAGTGAAATAACTGTAGTTAAAATGTCAATGTTCCCCCAGGTGCGCTACCTAAAGATCATAGAGAAGAGTGGTTACCAGGCGTTGCCATGGGTGCGCTACATCACGCAAAGTGGAGGTGAGAAAATAACGCAGGGAAATGGAACTCATTACAACTCACCCTTAAAAAACAAACACAAACACTGCAGATTGGCCACTTAGGACCACTTTTTAACTGGAAATGCTGCTGCTCTGATTTGGCAGCACGGTTGATGAAGTTTAAGAGAATTTTACAAATACTTTTTAAAGGATGAAACTTTCATGTATGACAGAGCTGCAAATGTCTGCATCTGTGGTTTGAAAGCCCTTGGATTTAAAATTAGCATTTCTTTCATTAAGTAATAATCTTCTCAGGTCAAAGTAGTCATCATATCGAGAATCATTTTTGTTTTTATGAAATTGTTCTCAAAAGTCTAGGCAACCAGGGAAGCAAGAATAATTATTCTAATTTAAAACATATTCACAATTTTCAAAAATACTCATTCTTAGCTTTGTCCAAATAATAGCATTAAGATAGTTGGGGGTAGCAGACCTGTGACAACATGGACCTCAGGTGGTTAAGGTTTCAGATAAGTTGAGACAAAAAGAAAAAACACAGTTTTGCTTCATCAGGACTGTGTGTCCACAGATTAGCTAATTTGAAAAAAACATCACATAAAACATGACAATTAACATCAAGTGTCGAAAGACTACACGGTGCATATTTTTGAGCTTTTTTTTGGATTCCAAGTTGGTGTTCCTAGAAAGAGAGAGGAGTAAAGTCCCAAGAGAGATCAGAGTCACAATCGGTCTTACTGCATCAGTATTCAGTGTGTGTCCCTCGAATGAACCCAGCTGGATAGCATCTATCATATCTATTACCTGGCTCTATCACCACGAGCCATGTCATCAGGGGCTTAGAGTGACAAAATGCAGGTTGCCAAGGATAGAAACCTTCTGGCTTCTTCGAGGCTTAGGTAGTGTGTTTAATGTCCAACTTTGAACAGAAACAGCCGAATTTCTGCAGCAACGTTAGCACCTGGGATCTTGAGATTCAGTTGCTGCCCTGGGAATGAACCCACATCCGTCAACTGCTGACAACAAGGGCGACAAGGACCAGGAAGTGTTTGTCAGCTTTGAGCTTGTTTCATCCCATTAACCTGAGATGTTACCTGCAAAGCATGTTGAAATAAAAAGCCACATCTTCGCCCCAAACACACACTTGTCATTTGAGCAGGTCAGTTTAAAGCTGCAGTATATTGATGAGACTGCAGCAAAGTCCTCCACACAGGCTCACGGGTTTCAGTGGGGACGCAAATGGTAATGATATGGAGATGGGAGCCCGGTACCTCTGCTGGACAACCGCCAGAAATCTTCAAGTTTCATACCTGCTATCTGCCCCAGGAATGAACCTGACTGCATTACATCAATCATATCCATTACCTGGCTTTGTCAGGGATGAGTCAGGGGATGCAGAGGTTGAATGATACCACAGGGTGCCAGGAGGCTCCCAGGGTGGCAACTTGGCAAATGCCAAGGTTACGATCACCTTGCTGTAACATCAGCAGAGAAGCAAAGGAGAGAAAGCGAGAGGGATCGAAAGGAGAAAAGATGAGAACAAGTTAGAGAAGGAAAGGGGATGAAGTTTGGGTGACTTGGAGAGATGGCTATTCCCTTTCTCTTACTGTTAACATCAGCAGCACACAGAGGGAGACGGGCGCGATCACATTTCACTCGACACTACAGGCAGACACTCTCACACTGATTAAATAATACCCTGATGCTGTGTACTGTAGCTAGTGGCTCATTAATGATTGATGAACAGGCATTTGCTTGTACTGTACAGCAGTAAGTCAAAGTGATGACCACTAATATCTGACTGATCAGGTGATGATGCACATTAGCTGGATGTTTAACATGACACATCACTGATCCAGGTTGTCACTTTAGCTCTTAGTGGAGATGCGGTTCTTGATATCATAAACGACTGCTTTATTTCAGTGGAACCACATTTGCCCCCGTCTCACCCTCTGTCTAGCATCCTCCTCTGTCACACCAACCCTCTGCATGTCCTCCTTCACTACATCCATAGAGAATCTTCTCTGTGGTCTTCCTCTTTCTCCTTCAGGGCAGCTCCATCTTCAACATCCTTTACCCAATATATCCTCTTCCCTCCTCAGGTCCTGCCTGTCTTACTTTCTCCACTCTTACTTTGTAAATGAACCATCTACTTTTAGTTAAGCAGATATTTAATCCCCCTTTTTTCTTGCTGCTATTACCAACATATCTGTGCTCACCCTGACCCCTGGAAACACCCTAAACTCACCTCTTTCACTGAGTTGTTGATATTTAACTCTCCGTTTTTTAAGTATTATATGCCAAACTCTGGGAGACTATTCAATATTCATATGGTTCAGTTAACACACACTCTGTATTCTATGCCACTGATATTTACCTTAAGTTGAAGTTCAAAAGAGTCAAAACAAAAGCGCATAACATATGCAAATGGGATGTTCGCATACTTCTGCTTCATCTTTTTTGTGATACCTCCGGGGGCGCACACGTGCATCGTAATTATTCTGTACACCTTGTTTTGAGATTTAATGGTGCCATTATAAAGTGGTAGTGATGTGCAGGAGCACTGAGGGGAAGTAAGCTGCACGTTAATGCTCTGCTGTTACGTCTCTTGGCAGATTACCAGCTCCGGACGAACTAAAGGGCACAGACGCTGCTAGACGAATGGATATTTTCTTTCTCTGTCTGTCTTCGTCTCGCCTCCATTTCTCCAGATTTCTCTCTGCAGCGGACAGCAGAGGACAAGTGCAGGAGGACAATTTTTTTTCCCCTTCCCCTTACACTGAATGGCAACAGGACGTCATCCCTTCCTCTAAAACTAACTTGACTCAGACGGGAAAGTGTGGTGCAACACCTCTGACCTGTAATTTCTATTTCAGATTCCTCCAGTCTTCAGTAAAGCGTAAATAATAAACTGTGCTTCACTCTAAATGAACATGGAGGGCTCATTTAGAGTGAAGTTTCTGGACTCTTAACATTTTTTTTTTCTAGTTTTCTTAAGAAAGGGAAAAAACATGTTATTGTAGTTTTCGAAACATGGTCAATTTGGGCTGCTCAGCTTGTCCAGTGGCTTTCTGCTGAGTACTATGTAATCTTACTGATTATGTAGTCCCAGTGTACAGCAGCTGTGATTGTTTATCGCCACTTGTTATTTCTCTAAGGGCCATAATGTTGCAGACTGGTGATTTTTCTCTATATTGAAAAACGCCATGTACTCAAGTTACATGTGGTTCCAGGCAGGATCTTAGCTTCAACACAAAACCAGTCAGCATCTTTAACATTCATCTTTCTCAATCACTCCTATGACCCTATGACTATATTCAGTGGTTGATTTTTGTCCTCTTGGAGCATGTTTTTTTTTCTAGAACCTCTGTGTGCCACGTTCATTGCCCCAAAAAATGCCTGCGTCTCATCACCCCTAGCACTGTGAACTTAATCCCCCAGTGCACTGAAATTAACACCAGCAACCAGATCAATGATTAATAAGGCACAATATTGTCAGAGGCATCGGCAGTGTAACGCAACACCGTCGACACACTCTCATGGGGCCTGTAACCTTGTCCTTGTCAAAATCAGCTTCCAGCTCTGAGCACAGACTGAAGGAATGAAAAAGGTGGAGGGGGGGTTTTGGAGTTTCTTTTTTTTTTATCCTTATATCTGTTGTTTATACTGTAATCACTAATCACTGCCATGTGGAAAGGAGACTTTAAAGGAAAACAGAAGGGGGTACAAAGGTAAAATTAACCTGAAGAGAGTTTCTGTGCAGAATGTGAGAATATTGACAAAATGGTGAAGAATTCTTTCCCCCAGGATTCTTCTCGACTCCCTCTACTGTGCACGCTTTTCACCACATCAGTTCAGCTGCATTGCTAACAACACAGAAGAGTCCTGAGTCATTTTTACCATGTTTGCTGTTAAAACAAAAACATACTATTACAATCAGTCCCTTTTTTTCATGTGGAGACTTGTTTGAGACCCCAGTGACAATTTTAATAGATCTGTGTTATGTGTTTTGATTAATTTATCAAGGACAATTTGTCCATAGGAAACAAAGGGATATATTTGGAAATAAAAAATTTTGTATCTTGTTATGGGATATCAGTGTTTTGTTTGTTTGGTTGTAATTTTTGCACATAGTTCCTTACTACATTGGTCAAGCAAATTTTAATATTTGTGGGTAAAATAATGTTTGCCAGCTCTGAAATGTAGATCGACAATCTGTCACATTAGTGAACAGATCTCAGATTAGTGCTCCATTATTATTCTGAGTTAACGGCATAAAGGCGCTACATTGAGGTGCAATTCTTTTAAATGATTAGCCTGACATTTTGTGAAATATGCTAATAAATTCTTGCGGGACGTTAGATGAGGTAATTGATGCCAATCTCATGTCAGTTTGCTACACGGACCAAAAAAATTAAAGGAGCATTTTGAATATACATGAGATTTCAGTAGGAAAAAAAACATGCTGGATATCTATACTGATATGGACTGGGTACTGTTTCAAATAATGCAACATTGTTTGATGGAAATGACAATAATCGGCCTACAGAGGGCTAAAAATCAAAATGAAAAAATTACACGGTAGGCTAGTCCATTTTTCCAAAATTTAATTTCAGCAACTCATAACGACACTCATGAGGTCCCTTTGTAGAGCTCTGACAATACCAGAGCATGCCCCTAATGAGATGATGGTTGGTGCCCTGGGAGCTATCCTCCCAGGT
Organism: Perissodus microlepis; assembly: GCF_051167445.1. Lineage (NCBI taxonomy): Eukaryota > Metazoa > Chordata > Actinopteri > Cichliformes > Cichlidae > Perissodus > Perissodus microlepis. Next base: position 31,602,681 of record NC_140477.1, read on the forward strand.
CTGGACTGGGGCACCACTGAGCTCCTGGACAGTCTGGGATGCAACCTGGTGGCACTGGATGGATGGAAACAAAGTCCTAGAGGTTTTCTATTGGATTTAGGTCAGGCAAAGGGTGGGGACCAGTCATTGGTATCAGTTGTTTCATTTTCCAGGACGTGTCTGCAAACATACATGAGGCCAGGCTATGTTGTGCACCAGGAGAAACTCAGGACCTACTGCACCAGCATATGACAATCGGACTCCACGGTGCCGGGCACTGAGCACAGGGCCAACTAGCAGACGTCGGCCCCTCAAAGCCACTCTCATGAAGTCTGCATCTGATTGTTTGATCAGAGACATTCACACTTGTGACTTGCTGGAGGTCATTTGGTAGCTCTGGCAGTGCTCATCCTGTTCCTCCTTGCACAAAAGACCAGATATCAGTCCTGCTAATGAGTTAAGTCCATTCCAGCTCTCCTAGAGTAACTGCCTGTCTCCTGGAATCTCCTCCATACTCTTAAGACTGTGCTGGGAGAAACAGCAAACCTTCTGGCAATGGAACATGCTGGAGGAGCTAGACCACCTGTGGCATCACTGTAGGGTCCGGGTATTGCCTTGTGTTACCAGTAGTATTACTGCAGACCCTAGCCAAATGCCAAATTAGTGGAAAAAAAAATTTGTGGCCTCAACCCCTAAAACCATTTGTATTTGGGGATTGTCTCACTGTTGCCCCTCCTGTTGTTAATTTCATCAACAGCAAAGCAGCTGAAACTAATTAAAAACCCTCTCTGCTACTTAATTGACCAGGTCAATATCTCAGAAGTTTAACTGACTCGATGCTGTACTCTGATTAAAAAGTGTTTTTTGGTTTTTGGCATGTTTTGGTTGCCTGGGGTTAGGGATAATTGTTATCTAGTTAGACCGCAGACAGCTAAGTAGTCATTGGAATAAATTCAATTCAATTCAATTCAATTCAATTTTATTTATATAGCGCCAAATCACAACAAAATGTATGCAACATGCTAATCCATAGCGTTAAGCTAGAAGAATTGTGAGTAGAATTTGAAGGGCTGCCATATGCATCTTCACGTCTCACCCACAGATGTTGTTTGGCGTTTCAGCAATACTGTGTTCAAAATGAAGCCTAGTTTTGGAATCAAACGAGAACTCCATTCAAATGCAATCTGGGGAAAGTCTTAAGCAAACAGGATGCACCTGAACAAAGTTTGGAGGCCACAGTACAAGGTCTGAATATTTTAGTAAATCAGAATTTTTTTTTTTGTTTTATTCTTCAGCGGGAAAAAACGTGTTTTTACTGCAGTGTAAACTTGTGGACAAGAATGACCACTTTATCCTTTTAAGATGAATTTAACAACACGATACCGAGCAGAAGAGCGGTCTGAATGTCTTTCAAATCCAGTGTATAGCAGAGAAACAATTTGTCCAGTTTTTGTATTCTTTCTTCTGTTTAGCTTGACAGAAAAGCTCTGAATCCTCTCCTCCCACACAGTCCTCTCTCCTCAGTATCAGAACTGCCTCCCAGTTCGCTCTGTTCACCTCTTCTGGCTGTCATGCATGGGTTCACAGCCAGTCATTTCTACTGTATAGGCCACTGCAGGTCAAAAGGCAAACTTATGTAAGTAAAAGTCAGAGGATTTCTGCGTGTTGTCAAAATCCAGCAGGGTCCATGCTATTTTATTTTTCTCAGTGTGTGTGTGTGTGTGTATTGAAAGAAAGTGGTGCTGGTCTATGCCAGCCCCCACAGATCACTGTGTTGTGCATTGTGCCTTCAGCTTGCTGTCCATCATCACACCAACAATGGTTAACTGTGTGACCCTTTTGTCTCAAGGCAATAGCCTGTGCATATGTGCGGACAGATAAGAGGCGTTACTGACTTACATACGCACACACAACAGAAATACAATGCAAGGCCATTTTTTAGGTTCTTCTGTAAGCGTTTTGCAAACACGAATGACCTTTTGCATCTTCTACTCTAATTCTGTCCTTGCGTCTTAAAAGTATCGAACGAACTTTTCCAAAAGGAAGAAACATGATTGCTTTTGCGATATATTTTATATATATATATTTATATATATTTATATTTCTGGAAACAAGAAGGATTAAATGATACCAAAGCTATATTTTCAGCAGCATAGCGTGGAGTCGTCCAATTCAGAGAAAAACTCACGTAGACATATCGACAACCTAGTTTAAACGATTGCAAATGCACTGAAATTCTATGACTGGCCAGGCTGATGCAATGGATTTAATTTCACTGATTTTTCTTCGTCTCAGCTTTGTGAGGAATGATTATGGCTTATTATCTGAGCCAGAAATAGCCCACATCTAATAAATTCAAAGTGCCGAGACTACAGATGACACCTCCAGCTATGCACCGCGGTTAAATTAAAAGTGTATTTTTGTAAAGTCTCAGTATTATTTAGAGAAGTGCAATAGTGGTGGTTTTGGTATCTTAATGAGTTTTATTGTAAATAATAAAAAAATCTGGATTAATGCATGATCTGAGTAATGAGCCAGCAGGTCAGTACGAGTGTCACACCAACTGGATGTTGTTCTCTAAAGTTTAGTTAGGCAACGCAAAGAGACGTGCCATGGTTCCCACAAGAAAACTGTCAGCAGCTTAACAAGACCTCTCATAAGAAGCATCTGTGATCAAGGTGATCTTCTGCATCCTCATTCCAAAGATTCTGGATCATCTTTTCAGGATCACCTAAAGCTTTAAGGAAATCATGGCTAGAAGATGAGCCTAGTGCCAAAAGGAGAGTTGGAATGAGAGCTTTCAGATTCAACAGCATGTTTTGACCAGCCAAGTATCCCACACGGTGATGTGACCCATGGAAAGTTTTCACCAGTGGATTGCCAGAAAGTAAATAAAACGTCCAGTGTGCCAATGCTTGTTTCTGCTACTCTATGTGATAGACATTAAATTTGCCTAGTTTTGTCACTGAAACTATAATATATCCCAGAGTTGGTTATTAAAAAACATTTATGATGAACAAAAAGATTTTAGCTTTGCATTGTGTCACTTGGAGTGGTTGAAAAGGTGATTCTATTGCGATTTTTAACAAGGCTTAAATGTGTTTTCTTCAAAATCATCTCCCGTACTTGCTGGAAAAACTGTAAATTAAAAAGCACAAAACACAAAACTATCCAATATGTACTTTGAGGGATTGTAACTCAGAAAATATTCACATTTTAAAGGTAAAATTTCACATAGTTATGTCAAAGGTAATGAAATGATTTTACTTTGAAGAAAAATGTTGATTCTAAGTTGGCTAGGTGGGAGGCACTGATTGATTTTGGTTCATGAAATAATCCTTATAACGTATTTGCTTCTTGAGGCCAGTTCTGCCATGCTGTCATGTTGTTCTTGTTGGAAACACCTTAAATAGACTGGATAAATGCATGCCCATACACAGCTCATACACACAACTTTCCTTATGGATCTCTGTATTTCCTGTTGGTTCCAAGTTTAAAGTCCAGATGCCTTTTTTTTTTTTTTGCCTTTCCTCTAAAGCATACTGGCTATTGTTTTCCAGATTCCCTCAGAGTGCCATCAGAGCAAAATGTGCCCCTGGCAACACCAGCTGTAGATAAATCTACCATGAAAGCAGCTGAACGTGGGTTTGTCCAACAGCACAAGATGTAGCCATGAAATTTTAAGTGTGTAGCTGACATCAAATAAAGGCTCAGTCTGAGCACGGCCATGAGCCAATCCTTTATCTAATAAAGAAATAATGAATACTGGGTAGGCTATTCATGCCTGAGAATGTGAACAACATGTTGACAATTGTTGTGGCAAATGTGATGCCATCACAAGATAGTGGGTACAAAATCAGAACTGGAGACTAACTCCTATTATTTAAGTCTTAATCCAGCAAGATTTGCATTATCTTTTTTTGGTGGTATCAAAACTCTAATGCTCACCCTGGCAGCCCACCTGGACAATGAGAGAAATCCATTCAACAAAGCGAGACTAAATGAGTCTGCAAAGCTTGGTGGTTGTTCTTTATGACCTCCACGTTATTTTAAATGAGTGTTTTACAGTACACAGTGGAATGCGATGCCGTGACGATATCAAAAATCTCGATTAACACTGGTTTAAGATAACAAAGCGCCGCGAGAGTCACAATTAAGACAGTACAGTGTTGATGCACAAAAAACACAAGTTATTCATACATTCTAAAGTGCTGTGATACAAGTCTCCAACAATCACATTTGACAGGCTGCCACAAACACTATATCTCCGCAGCATGAATTTTGTTAAATTATTATTAAACCGAGGCAATAAAACTCCCAAAGAATCCCTCGTATTCATCATCCCAGAAACTGCAGAGGCAATATTTTCACATATACACGAAGATCATGAGGATGGGATATGAATCAAAAATTATAAATAGGATTTTGTTCATGTTCATACTGTCCCATTTCTTGCAGATTCCATCTTATTCAATTTCCATTTCATCCATTCAGATGACACTCTCATCTGCAACTACGAGAGCCTCAGTGAGCAGGTAGTGGTCAGATGTGTGGTCCCTAGTCAATTATCACAGATGCAAATCACATGCATAAATTTGAATCTGCCGCCCTCCAAATGAGGACTCAAAAAAAACATTACTTCATCTTTTAGAGAACAAGATGGGTTTGTTTGGTTGTAGGCTTACAGTTCTTGGAATTGATAGACAGGGAATAGCTCAAAGTTCATTCATGGACTTTACTCCTGCTGTAGGTTAGCTGTACTCAGTTGTAGCTTGCTTCTCCTGTGGGATAAAAATTGTGCTTGTAATTTATCAGAACTGGTTTAAATATTTTTTGTTGTTGTTCTGTGTGTCTTCTCCATGCTGTTTAGTATTTGTCCTGTGAGAATGGAGTAACATTTACCCACTATAGATAAAAAGCAGACCATCACCATGTACAGCAGTGTTCGGTTCTTCTGGCATTTTCCATTTTTGCATCCTTACTCACAGAGATCTGACTGCCAATAACTAACGTGTTCACTAAGAATATACTACACACTCAACTATTTTATCTCGTACGCAGTCTGCCGAAGCATGCATGGTATGAATCTGTGTCTGGGCATAAAGCCAGTTCTAATTTAGTTGAGCCAGTGGGCAAAAAAAAGCTTTATTGGGGTTGCATCTCATATAAGGTTAGCCAAACTGGAGGTAGTCTCTCTTCGAGCGTGACGGTCCATATGTCCTGAAACAGTGAAGATGTGCAAAACCCGGTCTACAAACCGCCGTCCGTGCCTCGTCCTCTCAAGAAGGATCACCACTACAGAGTATATCCCAACACCCACAACTGCAGCTCCACCTCCAGCCAGCAAAACCACTCCAGAAATGTACATGTCATTAAGGGCTTGGCCAGGCTTTGGCATATGGTTGGCAATGGCCAGATGCAGTAGAACCCCTCCACAAATCAACAGTGACAGCCCGGTAATTAAAACCACTAGAAGGTCCGATAAACCGCCGCTCTTTAGCATGTCGATCCGCTGTCGGCTCCGAACGCAATTCATGTCCTGCACGGCTGAGCTGAGAAGTTGTTTGAGCAGGACTCCCAAGGCTAGCAGGCACAAAGCTGTGCCCGTGCCAAGCCGCCACTCACTCGAGACACTGGTGGTAGTCGAAAGAAGGCCGACGCCCCCGAGTCCGCAACCCAGGATGAGAATCACAGCGACACAGTAGCAGAGGACAGACTTCCCAGGATCTCTGAACCACCACAGCTCCACTTGTTCCTCTAGGATGCTGTGCTGAATCTGTGCTGGGTCTGCTGGACCATTAAGGCCCAGTTCAGGACTCCGAGCTTCCATTGCGGGGGGAAGGTTGTCCAGCTCCGGCATTGTAGTGGTACTCCCAGCCTGCTGAAGAAGGATGCAACCACCACAACGAGGGAATGAGAATCCACAAGGTTACTTCGGTCCTTCTTAAATCTACCAAAGGTTACTGCAGGTCAATCAGGACAAGCAAAAGATTCCAGAAGCTTTATGGGGAAATTTGCTCAAAATTATCCAGAAATTTTCAATTTTTAGCAGATCTAAAAAGAAGTTAAATGTAATTCCCCAAAAAATGTTCCAAAAAATTTTACTGAGATCAGTGTATTGTATTTTATCCACAATGGTTTGTACTCAAAAGTTCCACAAAGTTAGTTTGGATGTATTGTTCCTGAAAATTCATGGAGTTTCTTGTAGTTTTTCTTGTAGTTAACACCGGCTACAGAGGCAGATCCCAGTCATCCTTAATGCATTATTTTCTGAATCAAAGAATCCACACATCGGCAAAAGTGTTAGTTGGTAGCAGTCACCTGGAAGACAAGACATACAGTTCATTCAGTGCTGTAGGTGGCCTCTCCAGCTCACTTAGTTAGATAACTGTCTCACTAACTAGTACATAGATTCAATTACTAACCAAACAATAAGTCACAGCACAGAAATGCATGGATAAGAAGTGCTCGTCTATCATTTCTTCCCCAAGCACAACGTGGAGAGGAGTAATAGCTTAACTTTCAGATCAATTCAATTCAATTGAATCTACACAGCACCAAATCACAACAACAGTCACTTCAAGGTGCTCTAACCACCCACGTTCAACAGTGTCTGGCTAAGCACAGGCTTATATACGAAGACTTTTTGACTTCTGTTTCTTCCTTCTTGTTTTTAAGGGTCTCTTTGTTTTCCACACCCTGAAGGATGTGATCAGTACAAGATAAGTTAAAGAAAAACTTCAGACCAGCTAAAAATCCTCTGCGTGCTGAGCTCCAGAGATTGAAGTTCTTTGCCTCCTATTCACCAACAAGTTTGTTTTTTGTTTCTGCTCTTTTATTTTCTGACACTGTGTGAAACCTGAGAAGCAACAAGCACAAACAGTGTTATTCAGCTCGGTGTCAAGTTTCTCTTTAAAATTTTTAAGTTTGTGTATATTTTGCAGCAACGGATAAAAAACAGCCAAATTAAAGACACGTACACACACATATACACACAAAGTTTCTATGTAAAAAAAACTTGGTGTGCTGACACCGGCAACCTTTTCTTTCTCTCGTTATCACTATGGTAATGAGTTGCCACTACAGAGGCGGCTGGATAAAAGGAGCATCAGCTGTCGATAGAATAAACAATTCCTATCCACGCACACACACAGAAAATCAAACAGCTAATCCACAAATGTAAATTTTCATTCTTTTCATCCTTCCAAACAGACACCCACACAGCCTCACTTGACGAATCTTTCTATTACCTTGAGTCCAGTAAATCTTCTTTTCCTTCCTCACATGCACTGTTAACACAAATTGGAGTAAACCCCCCAAATCACCACCACCCCTTTATTTAACCTTCGTGCTGACCTCAGCACATTTAGCGTCCACACTGTAGTTTGTAACCTCTTCACACACCCGTAACACAGTCATGTAAACAAACAGCAAGCAAACAACTTCAAGGTTATGGCTCTCCACAGCTTGTCTTTCAAAAAAAAACAAAAAACTGTCTGCGGCTTTATTTCTATCAAAGTCACAGGCCCACACTGTCCAACAGAAGCTGACAGTAGTCACAGTTTGTCCTCAGCGGTCGTGGATCCAAATTGAAATTGAAATCGCATCTTTGAATTCCCCACCCACCCACACACACACACACACACACACACACACACACGCTGTTTGGAAAAGACTAAACAAACATGCAAGATCACATTTTTCTCAGTATGGACAGGTACCGCCTTGTATCGAGGTGGAGCAGTTATACCGTGACACGAGGAGATATGAGTTGCATACACAAGGTGTGAAATGAAGAGTGAGGTAATTACAGCCGAGGAGGAGGGTGTTTATTGGCAACATGCTGTTCTGGAAGCTTTTCACATCCTGTATCTGGTGGAGTGCTGTGTCAGTATGCGCGCACGCGTGTGTGTGTGTGTGTGGTTGGCTTTTTTACAGTTGTAGATAAGTAGTCAAAAGAAATGCTATAAAAAGAACATGTGAGTTATCACGTTTAATCATATGATAAGCCTGTGCATGTTTCACTGAGTATCTGCATTTGTTTTTGCATATGTGCACGTGTGTGTCTCTGTGTGTGCACCTGTGTATGTATGTTGAGTCACTAATTAATCCCAGCTGATTTGAGCTCAGTGTCACTGACAGGTGAGGCCAAAAACACAGCACAGTCACTGAGATGAAGAAACATATGGTTTAAGGTGAAAAAAAGAAAGATGCTACAACGCCACCCAAAGCTGTGAAACTATCCCTTTGATTCCTGCTGAACTCGTTTATGAGACATTATTTATACTCTTTCGTTAAGCTCCTAGTAACATGAAGCGCGCGATCAACAGGGCGACAGAGCGAGAGGCAGCGGCACGTGACACAAGATGAAACTGAACCCTCGATGACGCGAGTATATCTTACTTCGTGTTCTGTTTTTCGCAGTCGAATCCCCACAGAGACAAAACACAGAGACAGAACTGCTGGGCTGTGTCTGCCTCTCTTCTTTTTATCACTTATATGACCTCTAAACCCTGTCATATCATCCGTGTCTTATTGGCCTCATAAATATCTCCACAAAAGCACTGACTCACTGCCCAACTCTGTGCTGGCCTCCTTTTAAGAAATAGAAAAGTAGAGAGGCACAAATAATTTACACAAACACATTATTCAGTTTTTCCACTGTGCTCTGCTCAAGCCACTAATGTCAAAAGTTGACTTTTTTTTCTTTAGTAAAAGCTTGAAATAATCTTTGGTTGTCAGTCTGAAACCTTGATACAGTCTGACACAGATTGTGAATGAGGTAGGGCCATCTCCTCGTGCTTGAAAATTCAAAAAGACTTTGCGGCACTGCTGTTGCCCAAAGTCATCTTCATCCCACTGTTTTACACCCGTGCGCTAAAACCTTCAGTGCACCATGTCTAACAATGAATCTTCACACCTTTAGCCGTCGATTCACACTCCCACAACTCTTGGCATATTCATAAAATATAGATCCGCAGATGCACTACTGCCGCTGACTGTAAAACTCAGCGAGGCTGAGTTGACAAGCAGCATTATTGACAATCTGCTTCATCCCTTCATTTGGACTGACAATCCCGGCATTTGTCGTGACCTATGAATGTGGCAGGTACTTGCATATCAAAAATGTGCTGATTATAAATCAGCACATCTTGATGTCTAAAGTAGCTTATAAAGGCATTTGAAAGCTACTCTAGTGATTATTATTCCAATTTATCAGAAGACACAGTGTCTGAAGACAACCGTAGATGGCTGTCTTTTAAGTGACAGGAATAATAAGTGTGTCATGGACACTCAGCTCTGCAGAAGTACTGAAATGATTGAAATGGGCTGACACTACCAGTAAAAACATTCTCTGTACTGCTAATGCAACCAAAACTTAATTAAAGTCATTAAAAATCCCAAAGAAACTGTAATTGTAAACCTCAGACACAGAGTATCATCCTCTTTCTCTTTCGCTCTCTACGTCTCTGCTACGTTTTCAGCCCACAAGGTCACAAGAGGAGCTGTGCTTTAGAGTAAAATACAGTATACCTCACTCCAATTACCTGGGAAGCTTTGGGACTCCGGTATTCCCGCCTCTGTTATGTTGGCCAGCTGAATTCATTTCACCGGCCATTAGTGCCTCGTTTTACTGTTGATGAGGGGTTCTTTTTAAAGTTGGATGTCAGGATATCGTATGCTAATCAGAGTGCCAGTCAGCAGAGTTTGATAGAAGAGAGCAAAAGCATCCAAAGAAAGTGAAGTAGGCAAAATTTTGCTTATTTTAAAAATGCAAAGAAAGAAAGAAAAATGCAGGGACTCAGGTGGGAGAATGAAAGCGCAATAACCCCAAAATGAAGTGGATGTTTGAGTGCTTGGCAAAGGTGCAGTGCAGAACGTGGTAGCTTACAGCAGATAAAAGCATGCATTGACATCCAGGGAAGCTCAGACTGGAATGCAATGCGTACTACGTTTTGACTGTCAGAGGAAAAAAAGAGAAAACAGCTTTATTCAGGTAAGCACAGCACAATGAGAAGTGGCTTGTATGCTGTTTAAAAAAAAGCTGAAATATTGTTTGCCAGGCTGTTGCAACTTCTGTGCATTCATTCTGGAGCACACAGACTGGAGGGGAAGAGGAAGTTTGGGGCTCAAAACCAAACTTGTTGTGCTATAGACAGCCTTTCCTTCAGTATTTGCAGTTTATTTGCTTTCCTCTAAATTATGTTCACTATATTTAGAGGTTTTTTTTTTTCAATCTTCACATCCTCTTACTGCACAAATGTAGAACAAGGCATCAGTGCCAAATAATCAAAGCAAAAATATGTCAGAAAAAAGATAGATCCTACTGCTCCTGCTGCTGAATTTCCTGCTGTGTGCATTTTTTATCTGAGGACGGCGGGACGGGCTGAAGGGGAGTCCATGGGAGATTAGACGATGTGTTGCCGTGGTGACAAAGCAATGCTGTACTTCCTGTCTCCCCCCCCCCCCCCCCTTTTACACTCGCACCCACCCTCTTCTCCTCTAGTCAGGCGTTGATTCTCTTGGCGTCCCCACGGGCGAAGAGAGGGGTCAGGGTTGGCTCCATCTGTCTATGTGATGGGCATCGGTGCCAAGCGCCACGGGGGCTGGAGGGAGAGGAAAGAAGGCTTGTGCGGAGTGGGAGGGTAACGGATGTTTCTGAGCAGTCATCTGGGACTCCGAATGGGGCTGAAACTGGGCCTGGGGAGTGGGAAAGGGGTTCAGGGAAGTGGATTGGGGATAAGGGCGTTAGAAGCAAAGGGACAGAGGGAAAGGCTAGGGGCTAAGGAGAGTGCTGAGACTTCACTCTTGTTCCTGGTATAACAAAGGTGGCTGGCAAAGAAGAATGATGCTGAATAGGTCTTTATGCAGGCAAGCTGGATCTTTCGTCTGTTCTCTAGTCACAATGGACAGGCAAGGCACTCGGGGAGCCTCGCTGTGTCCGGAACCAGTGATGAGACAATGGCCGAGTCAGTATTACTGTCCTCACTCTGCCAGGCATCACAAGGGAAAACCTAAGAGAAAAAGAAAAGACTTTTACAGGAGCTGCACATACTGTTCTTTAACCCTATGGTTCACCTTAAAAGCGCTTACACGTTCATTCCTCTCCTGTTCTGCCACTGAAATTCAGCTTCTATCCCTCTAGCGGCAAGCAAATCACTGTGTTCAAATGTTAAAGATGCTTCAAGTCTACAAACCGGTGCGTGATTGTCAAACTGATTAACGAGCTTAATTTAAATCTTGCACATTATCAAGGAATGGTATACCCAGATGAGCCCCCGCAACACCGCAACCAGAACCATGTTTCTTTTTCAGAAACTAATGGTTTGTTTTCAGCTACATAGGCACTGGGGTTTTAAAGATGGCAGTGTGGGTTGGATTTAACTAATTCTATAGCTGGTGGATGGACTACCATGAAATTTACTGCAGGCATTCATTTTCAGTTTGTCCGGCGCCACCCGTCAGGATGAACTTTTGGTCCCGGGTGAGAAGTCTCAACAAATGAGAAGTGGTTCAAGTACCATCTGGGATGATTCATGATGAATCTGTCGATGCCTTAAATTTTAATCTTGTGCCATTACTAATTAATTACTCAAGGTGTGATTAAGCCCAGAGGGAACACAGTGGAAGTAGTTTGATGTGATTCCTGGAGTGCTGCAGCGAGAAACTGCTACAATCACACTTCATCGTGCGACTGTACTTGGCTTCGGGACTTTTGGGGTGGACAGGGACATTAATCTAAGTGGTAAGAACAAATGTGAATGGATTGCAGTAGTTGTGATTAAAGAAAAAGTGGTTTAATACCAGATATGTTACTGCAAAACAATGTTTCTCAATTGGATTCCTCCATCAGCTGCCACAAAGGTCATCCAAATGACCGTGTACGTGGTCGGTACCTATGTATAGCAAACAGATCCTTACCACCCTCTGTCCATCTTGAATGTATTGTGTCTCAAAGTAAAATGGAGATAATTATGCATGGCTTCTTGTCTTGATTATTTGTTATCCCTTATTCCTCTGCCTGAGCAAATCATCCGTGGATCGCCTACAAAGGATCCGGAATGCCTCTTTCACGCACCAGGTCCCATGGGATATAGATTTTGTCTTCCTCACACTGGTTCCCCCTAAAGTTTACGCTTCAGTTAAAACTTTTGGTAAGCCCTTTCAGAGCCCTCCATGGTCAGATAACTCTGTATGTCAGTGAATTACTACAACCAAACATAACATCTAGATCCCTGAGGTCTGTGATCAATAACTGCTGACTGCACCTAGATCCAGGTTAAAGACAAAAAATGGTGACTGTGCTTTTGAGGTTGTGGCTCTCTCATACCACAATACCAGCATTCATTTTAGATTTAAGTTCTTTGTTGTATCACATTGACATTATGATTGATAAAGCTCTTCACTTTTTTATAATCCATTTAACTGGGGTCCTCTTTTAGCATAATCTTCTACCTTTATGGGCTATTGAGCTACACGTTTCTGATGTTTTGGCAGCTAAGTTGTTGTTTTCTTACCCCATCTATTGTCATAAACTTTGGCTAATTGCCAACCCCTTCTACATTAATGGCATTCCCAACTGCTCCACCTGCACTTTGTTGCTAATTAGCTAGCGTTAATATGGCTAACGTGAAAATTTGTCGACATTGCAATCTGATGCATTAGGCAGCTTCACAGAGCAGCTAGTGTGGCTGCAGACCTTCAGTTGCAAGCGATATTAATATTTTTAGATGCTTTAAACTTCCCATTTCCATTCTCCTCCTTACCCACTGCCTCATCTCAGGTGATTTTCTTCCTTCCCAAATGAGCTTTATATCTCAGCTTATGACACAATATCACCCTGACTGGCACGACCAGCCAAGACCTTCCCCCCTGACACTTTATCCACAACCAAGCACACACACTCATCCCCATCTGCTTTCTTCACACTCTTCCTTATCTCCATAGCTTTACACACGTTTCCTCCCTTTTTTCTATGCCTCTCATATCGTTCTCTGTCTCACTACCAGTGCTCCTCTGTGTGGCTACTTCTTATCTTTTCTGTCTGCGTGGGTATTGGGGTGTTGTGAAGGCAGAGATGTGCATGGGGTGTGGAGGGAGGATTACTCACAGAGGTCCCTCTGGATTCAGGTAAAAGCCTGTTTGACTCAAAGCCCCATGCAAACATGTGTCATGCACACAGCTACCTGGACCCTTTTCCCTGTTTTGGTGTTTACATTGTTTTCTCCTTGAAATTCTGATGCTATTCCCCCTTCAATCATTCTTGTATTCACATCCCATCATTCCCAACATTAAAAAATATGCCAATTCATCAGCCTCGGTAAAACTGCTGAGTATTGTTAATCCCCAACGCGAACACATGTTAACAATCAAAGCCAAAACTCGATTTGCACAAATTTGTTATCTGGAATATGGTGTTCCTCTCTTTTTAAATAGACTTCTTCCTCTCACTGGAAACACTGCTGTTGACAAAAATGTAGACCAGTCTAATTCAGCTTAGCAGAGGCTCTGGATCTCATTCAGCCGGTACGATGGGAGCCAAATGGGGCTTTTAAACACTGAGCGCAATTCAAAATGGCTTGAATATTTCTGCTTCCGTCAAACTGGCTCCTTTACCATGACTCCAAAAATCCAGATTTTTTTTTCTTTCTTTCTCTCTTTTTTTTTTGAAAGTTGAAGGAAATTAACTGAATGACGTGCATAATGACTAAGTTGTGTAATAACCCTCGGTCCCCGAAGTGGAGGAGTGTTGATTAAAAAAGAAAAAGAAAAAAAGGGAAGAACTTCTGTCCAGCCGGTTGCTTTCCCTTGTCATGCACAGCTGCAATATTAAAACGCTAATCAAATCACCAATTAACATGCTGGTCCCCTTCTGCTTCACTCCCGCTGACGATGGGAAAGGCTCACCCCCACCTCCCCATCTTCTGTCTTTGTTTATTTTAACCCTGACCCTTTCCTCTTGTGGGTTTTAAAGGTGATTTTCAACATATTTTAATTTGATATTGGCTGTCTGGTGATGATAATTGTAATGAATGAGATGGCTGTCTCAGTGTCTGGCTATTTCCTCACTACCTGAACTGATGTCTCCATCCTGCAGCTGCACGTTGTGGCTGAACTTTTAATACAGATTTTTAGTCTTAGGTGACAGGAATTTTTTTGACATCTATGTTCCCCGGAGGATGAAACCTAACAACTATAATGAGCTCCCAACTTTCTCTGTAGTGCCTATATGAGGAGGACACCTGCGGTTAAGTGAGATGTTCTAATTACTATTGTATCGATAAGATTGAAAAAACACTGATGCCCCCACACTTTTATATGCTTAACATGAAACTAGAGCGAGCAGCTTGCTATAATGTTTATATATATCACAGACAGAGAGCCAGCAAGCAAACTGAGACATGCCAGATATTGATAAAGTTTCAAAAATCTCTCCCCATGCTCTCCTTCATCTCCTCTTCCCCTCACTCCCTTACCAGTCACAACAGATGGCTACCCCTCCTCTGAGCCGGTTCTGCCTGAGGGTATCTTCCTGTTAAAATGGATCTTTGTCTTCCCACCGTCGCAAAATACTTCCTCCTATGAGATTGTCAGATCATTGGCTCTTTATTTTATTACATAAATTGTACTTGGGCTTGATCTGTAACTTCTTGGAGTCTCTACTGCTCACAAGTACCTGGAAAGCAAATAGCCTTCCCATCACTGTCGGGTTTCTTTAATAGCACTGTTCTAGCAATAGTAAACACATGTTAATGTGTTAACCAGTTAAAAACAATGACGCAAGCACTAAAACACCAACATGTTAGCAGTGGATTTAAAGCTGCAGTCCTGATCACAAAGGGAAAAGCAGCCCGTGGATCTACAGCGGCTTCATCAAACTTAAACATGCCTCTTTGTCAATTCAGTCTGTTATAGAAATAAATAACTGATTAATTCATATATAATGCCAACAAGCTCCAGCATAGACTGCACTAACAACATGGTATTTTTTTAATAAGCTGCGTAAGTGAAAACCTGAATCATGTTTGGAAATGCTATTAGTCTCATCTTTTAAAAAGGTGGGACCTCCCACTGATGAGACAAAAGTGGATCCTGCCAACATGATGTGAGGGTTTCAGTGGGAGAAACTGGTAAGGAATACAGGATGCTGACACTCAGCTATGTCTGTGTGTGCAGTAAGCATTTTCTCACTGATAAGTTAGAAATCAAAGTGTCATTTTAAGCTTACTGTATTTCTGCAGGATAAGCTGAAGCATTTTTGACATTATTCAGCTTGTGTTACAGACGTATTTCAGAATGATACGAGTGACACTGTTTTGACTGCAAGTGCCTTCGCTAACCACAGCAGAATGCTTATATAGCTAACATTAACTACCAGCAAAGATTGCCAAAATAATCCCCTGATGTGGTGAAATCTAATATTTTTAGCCAGCTGCAGTCATTTTGCGAGTGATTCAGCCCTTGATTGTGGTGCCCGCTGTTCTCTCCTCCAGTGGAGGTGGTGTTCAGAGGTAAAGCGCTATCTCTACAAGCTGCCGGTATGGATGCGTGTAGATGTAAAAACAATCTTGTGCAAACAGCTTAAAGTTATGATCGTCAATTTGAGGCAAGTACAAAAGGAAGAATCACCTTTTCTGAACACAGTCTGGCAGTTTAGCCTCATCTCACCCCTTTATGGAATTCATTATGTGTACTGATGGATGTGTATTATACCCAGGGACAGGAGTGGATGTAGTCATTACCGCTGCTACCGATGCCACACTACATACCTGACTGTGTGCATCTGCTGACGGTGGAGAAAGGGGGATATTTAAGATTCTTGTCTGATACTCTCTACTCTGATTTGTGTGTTGTCTCAAAGCCAACACACAAACACATACAAAAAACGCACCCTGTGTTGCACAGTTATCCACAGACTCAATCACTGACTCACTTTGTTTTTCTCCTTCTTTCATCCTGCACTCTGTGTTGACTTCAGGCTCTTTCTTAACGAGGTCTATCACATGTTGTTTTCAGCCTGACTTGTTTTTAAGAGTTAGACCTCATCTTAAATGATCCTTAAAGTGCTTTCGGTGTAGAGAGACTGACAGTCAGCATGTAACCTCGGCTCATTTAGATGCCCTGCCATGATTCATCTTCGGCCTTTAGATTAGTACCAACAGATCAAGAGGTTATGAGCAAAGCAGCAGGGGTCATGCCTGGACAGTCTATTGATCTGTTGCAATTGCAAAGGCTTGAATACAGCTACAACACTCCCTTTCTATGTGGTTTATGGATTTTCCACAATGCAGCAAAACTGATAGCTGAGTATATGACAGCAGCCCTATGAAGTGATGATCTACAGCGTATCTGAAGCCCTGTGTTTGATAACTGTGGACCAGCCTACCAGAGCAAAGGTTAGTGGGTATGGCATAATGTCAATATGTTTTACTTCCTTGTTTTCCTCAGTGTAAAATAGACAATTTATTCTTCCGGGAAAGTCCAGAAAGCATACGAGCATGACAATGCAATTATTGTGGGAAAAGTGACACCAATATCCAGGCACCCTACATCTACATACAATGGATTTCTTTAAGAAGTCATGCTTACATCTATCATAAGATAGATAGATAGATAGATAGATAGATAGATAGATAGATAGATAGATAGATAGATAGATAGATAGATAGATAGATAGATTTAGGCTTTTAGTTAAGTCCTTACAAAAGCCAAGAGAGAAAAACATTTTTAAAAAGAGACACGGATACTGACCTTTATATGACAACACTTTAACAGTTTAGTATACAACTTACTAAATTGTTAATTTTTTTAAAATAAAGGTGCTATGTCAGTGACACCAGCCTGCACTACTGCGCAGATGAGCGCTATTATTACTATTATTATTACTGATCGACAGTGACGTTCTTTTATACTCGTTTTTATAATACCGCTGTTCATTCGGGAATAAAGGAACGTGAATAATGTAGCAGTTACAAAAACTCGCATGTAAGTTTTAAATAAATCGGATTTAAGAAAAAAAAGCCCTTTGTTGGTAAAAAGTTGAAACTCCTCTGTGTTTGGAGCTTGTTTATTAGAAGCCACTCTTACCTGTGCGCTAAGCTGTTCACACTGAATGCCTTCAGCTCCGCGCAGTAGCTGCGCTCGATTTCTTTTCAGTAATTCCCAGCTCGTTGTCCAGATCATCAAAGTCCCACAGCCGTATGTCGCCGCATGCCTTCAGCCGTCTTTTGGATGAGAGGGTCCAGAGCAATGAAGGTGCCGTGGGTGCCGCGCTTTCCCCCTTTCGCTCTCGGTGAAAGCCCACAGTCTCTCTGCCTCTCCACCGGACGGACTTCCCCCGTTTAATGCAGGTGTGGCCGCGCACGGCGACAGGGGACGCCGATGGGAGGGGACAGAGAGTCAGCGAATCGACCTCCGCACTGCCGTGGGTCCCCAGAGGGAAACCAGCACATGAAACGAAGGACGGCTGCTCCTGATAAATAAAAGATTCACTGTGATTGTGGTGGAGGGCTGTCAGGTTTACAGAGTAGTATTGGTTTAACCCTTCCAGTCCACAAGGAGGCGAAAAGTCTGCTGATCAATAGATTAATCAATAACTGTAGCTAGTGTTAACAGATTGATATAATATTAATCTAACTGATTAACATTAGGGCTATAAGGCGGTGCACTTGTTGTTTTTCTGCCATTCATCACTTAGCAGTGACATAACGTGATTGATTCTGAGACAGAAAGCAAATTTCTGAGCAATTTCTATTGCTGCTCCTGTGGAACTCTCCATCATGCTGATGTTTGTGCGCTATTGAGCGCTTTAATAGATTGTTTTAGCAACTGCGTCTGTGATAGGCTCCGTTGGTCTTCTTAGAAAAACAATTTCTGTTGTGTTTCCCATGTATCCAGCCTATATAAGTTTAAATCCATACCTATTCTTATAACGTGTTTGCCATATATGGATGTGTATGTGTCTGTGCCCCCCCATCACCACAGTTTCTGCCCACAGAAACTAAAAAGACTGATTCGACTTATCTGCTAAAGCGTGGTCAGGCTGGGAAGCTGGGATCCGATAAAAGGCCAGATCTGTGTAGTTTATTGGCATGCAAAAAAATTATTATACTGTGACATGTCCTTCTCATGTACAATTTATTCCACTTAAAGGCCCCATATGACAGAGTCAAGCAAAAATAATACACTCTGGTTACAGTTTTACACCTGGAGCCAAAAGCCTGCTTCACATTCTTAAATAGAACTACTACAGGTGATATGGTGCATTTACAAGTAATAAGCAAATAAAGTAAGTAAGTAACATTACATTTCTATAGCATCTTTCAAGATGCATTTGAAAAAAGGATAAAAAAAAATAAGATTAAAACATCCTTAACGAAAGAAGAATGATGCTCCAATTTTATTACTTTTTATTATTTTCAAATGTTTCAGATGGCTATGCCAAAGTCCAGACAGGCAAATTCAGATTTGACCTTTGGCCTTCAGCTTTTTCACGTGTCTTGAAGTAAAACTCATTTGCCCATACTTCCAGTTTATATTCAAAGCACAACATCATTTGATTCTTCTAATAAAAGAAACTTCCAGAGCCAGAAAACTCATGTGTTTGGTTTGTTTGTGTGGACGTCTGGGAGCTACATCCACGTAGATCACATCTTACGGCACTGCACTAAACTGGTGCCTCTCCTCATCTGTTGATCATTTGGAGTCTGGATCATATTCACACATCTGCAGGTTTCCTTCTTGCAGCACAGTCTTCATTGCATTTGATATTTTCATCCTCTTCAGGGCCACATTCCAAAATTAGATCAAGTGCTTCATTCACAGTTAGTCACTCACGTACTGTGGTGCGACCACAGAATGTCATGTGCACGGAGAGAAGTATTATTTTTAGACCAAAGATACAAAAGCTGATTAGAGTAGATGTGTTGGATGGATACCATAGAGCAAGAGAGTGAACGTGGGAGTGGAGCTATATCCAAGGACCCTTATTATCTTTTCATCTGTACATTATACATACCTGAACATCAGACTGTGTTGCCAACACTTTGTTCAAACAAAGTTTTTGTTTGTTTTTTTTGCATACTACTTCACAGTGAGTTGTTCCTTCTGATAAATAACCTCGTTGTGATATAACACATTGAGCATAGCATCTCTGACACAAAGGAGATTATTGGGTGATTTCTTTGAGGGGGAGGGGCTTTGCCAAGAGTAACTATAATCCATTTATATCGTTTGTAGCCTAGTGATGCCCCATCAATTGGATAATACAGAAAAAACATTTTATGCCTCTTGTGGAAATAAAAACAAAAAAGAAGAGTAAAACGATTTCATTACAAAAATAAAAGTGAAAACGTAGTGTCACCATCACTAATGTTCAGACATGGTGTCCTGTGATGAATTACCTCTATGGCTGTAATATTACAGTTTAGTACAATTTTATTTGTTTCCTTTTCCATTTGGCAATGTCATTCTTTCGTTCAATGTCTGATGTGTAATATGTCAGAAAGTTAGAAAAAATCAAGCTGTCTGTGCATGACACAAGCACAAATCATGTTAAAGAATAGGCCATCCATCCATGTAATTAGTCGCTTATCCAGTTCAGGGTTGGTGGAGATATGGAGCCTATAGCAGCTCTCATAGGGTGAGAGGTGAGGTATACCTCAGACAGATTTCCAGTCCATCACAGGGCTAAAGAAGAGAGACAGACATAGAATTGCCGGTTAACCTTAGAAACATATCTTTGGACTGTAGAAGGAAGGCACTATGCAGGCACAGGGAGAACAATCTCCGCGCAGAAAGGCCCTGCCAGGATTGACCCCTAGGACCTGTGAGGCAACTGCAGATGAATGTCAGTTTTAAAACATCACATTTGATGTTTTAACCAAAGTCTAGATGTGACAAGGTTTATTTATTTATTGTGCTGTTATCATGAATACAGTTTTTTACATTTTGGTTTGATGGTGTCAGAGTAAATGGTATAATCTCACCAGAACTGGAGGGGTTCATCAAAGAGAGATTGTAACTGCTATCACTTTCATGTCACTCTAACCAGTGTATTTCCAGAGCTTAAAGTCTGACACACTGACATGGCCACGCTTAAAAAGATATTGTATAACAATAATAATAATAATAATGTTCCAGCTAGATGGGAACATTCCCAGATGTTACTTTTTCAAAAAACAAATATTGTAATTATATTTTCAAAGAACTTTACCCAGATGTTTAATAATGTTCCTGTAAGGTCAAAAGTTTAACTAAGCTATAGCATTGCTACGAGGCAGCAGTGGCAATAACCGCACCATCCTGCCACCACCAGAAGAAATCACAAATGTATTAACATTTTAGGTTGTTTTGGGTTACACTGTCAGACCTCTGGTGCAGCTAAAGATGTTGTTTGTGTATGTGTGAGTTTCCCTTTCACTTTGGCTGTGGTGAAGAGATTTTGTTCTCTGTATAAGGGGACAATTTACTCTTTCAGTGTATCGGGCTCCAGCTAAAAAGTGTCTGCCAAGCTGAAGTAAATGGATCATTCAAAAAACTAAAAATCTGTTGTTTTGCATTTCCAAATAGTAGCGCTGGGTGATGTGTTAACCCAGCACAGCACTGTGTTGCTGTTGATCCAACCAGCACACTCACTCCGGGAGGTAAAGGGGCTGTAGTGGGGGGTAACAGACAAAAACAAAAGCAGCCTATCATTTGGTTACATTAGCAGCTCTTGTTTGTTTTCGTGATACTCGTTTTTTTTTTTTTTTCAAGCTGCATTATGCCCCCCCCCAACTGAAGTAAACCAAATATCAACAATGACTGAATTTAAAGTGGCTGCCATCAAATGACTCCAGAGAGGGACGCTGGCATGTGAGAGTGAAACAAAATGTTACTGATGTAGTCTCACAGCAGTATATTTTATTCAAAGTCAAATTAAATTGCAGAAAAGGTCACATTTCTTTTAAACACACTCAACAGCACTCTGGCACATTATATTGATTATCACATTCTCCTTTGATTGCTGCAGCGGTGTTTAGAAAGAACCTTTTTGCCATGATTTTGCAAAAACTGGACCCAAGGAGCAGATTCAGACTACTGACAAAAGGTCTAAAAGATTTATTTACAGAATGAAGTGAACTGGAAACTGGCAGGAGGTCAACAGGGCAGGAACTAATTACAGCTGGTGGGCTGATGGTGATCGACAACTGGTAGTAGAAGTTTGCAAAACAGATGCTGTATTCAACTTCTTATCTTATTTGTTAAGTTTAGGGTTTGAGGCGTTGGAGGGGTAGCAGGTGCAGGCTGGAATCCAAGGGAGGCAGAGGAGGTTTGATGGATTGTTGGCAGGCAGGTGAGCAACAAAAGAACCCATGTTTCCGCAGTGATCGACTAGCTTCCATGTGCATAAGAGGTAAGAGGGCAGCTCTGATCTTCACACTCCTTGATGGAAAACAGGTAAGTACTGTGGAAACAAATCACGAACTCAAGGAAGGGAAGCAGGAAAGGCTTCTGAAATACACTAGGACAAGCACTAACCAGGAAGAGCAAAGTTACCACTGTTGTGGAAACAACAATCTGGTCTTTAAATAGCATATGCTGTTAAGACACTGCACTGCAGGTGCATGTGTGCAAGCCTAGGACAGGGCAACTCCATTCATAGGTGGAGGCACAGATGATCAACTCACATTGGCCAACTAAAAACAGGGAGAGAGAGAGAGAGAGAGACAGAGAGTGAACAAGAAAGAAAAAAGGAAAAAACTCCTTTTTTGTCAATGACCTGGGTGGGAGGCAGGCGTCAGCTGGAGGGCACAGGGGATTGGAAGAGACTGGCTTTAGTTGTGAAACACGGAAGGCTGGGTGATTTT
The DNA here is from genome assembly GCF_051167445.1 of Perissodus microlepis. Lineage (NCBI taxonomy): Eukaryota > Metazoa > Chordata > Actinopteri > Cichliformes > Cichlidae > Perissodus > Perissodus microlepis. Next base: position 31,624,511 of record NC_140477.1, read on the forward strand.
TCATGGATGAGAGGCAGCAAAACAATATCTCTGAAGGACAATCAAACATTCTGACTTGGAACATTTAGCAGGGCCCAGGTCCTCTTCCTGTTAGCAAGATGGCAAGATTTTCATCAGCAGTCCAAAGAAGGGCTTGGTCTCCAAATACTGCTACTTCACGGGGTGGCTGGAGTCTATGTCAGCGACGTTAAGCGAGAGACAGGGTACACCCTGGACAGGTCAGTAACCTGTCATGGCGCTAACTGGTAGAAGAGGTGAGCATATTCAATCCATCATAATGAGATCTCCACAGGGAAGTGTTTGAGAAAAGCAGAGAGCAGTTTTAGTTCTTGATTTGTCCAATAGAGTCGAGTGACAGCCAGAGGTCAAACAAACATTATCACCCAAAGCTTCACTAAAGCTCTTCTAAACTTGGGCAATAAACAGAAACCCTATTGGAGACTGTCATGCTTGCCAGTTACTACAGGTCCCAGCACACACACAGACATACGAGGATGACTCAGTTCAAGTTTCTTTATTTACAGTGATTCATCTTTTCAAACTATAACATCCCAGATCAGGGCTCCAGCTGTCCTACCACCAAACTCAGCATCAGCTCTCATTCCTCTATTCCCAGGTGCTGGTGCGCTACTGAAATAAGGGAGGCGAGATTAGACGATTATTGTCAGCTGTCCTTCAGCCTCCCCTGCACCTGAGCCACAGACCACACCCCGCCACATAGACTATGCCTTAAGAGATGCTGTGTAACCTGAGCACATGACTTGCTCAGTTTAGCAGTTTAAGAAGCGGTGGGTAGCTTTGGTAAAGTTGTAAATGGCTGTGCGTCCTTCAGATGGGAGCAGAGGAGCTAGAGTCATATGTAGAACGGCAATCGATGTGGAATGGATAGTGGTTGCAAATGACCTGCAGGTGGTTGTGTGCCACTTTTATTACTAGAATATACAGTGCATGCCAAAACATATTCTGTTCCATCATTGTCTACTGAGGGCCATCAAAAAGAACATTTTAATGATGAAACAATTCAGCTTACCTTGGGGTGGCATGCAAATTTAGCAGTGTGGACTAAGCAAATTACCTGCAAGTGCACAGAAGCACAGCACACCTGGGGGGATGGGTGCAGGGTTCGGGTCAGTTTGGAGCCTGCAGATAACTATCGGGACAGAGCATCAGGTTTGACATTTCGTGAACTAGAGCAATAGGTTATGAAAGTGAAGCAAATAGTTTGTTTGGCATTTAGGTAATTGGCGTGAAAGAGGGAAACATTTATCAGTGAGGCAATCTGGCTGCAGCATTGACCACTGAAAGAAATTTGTAAACCTCAGAACCTTGCAGCTGTTTACAAGATGCATGAGGAACAAGCCAATCAGTGACTGCTTTTAGCTTTTCTGGATCCGTCTTCACCTTTTTTAGGACCCAGGAATGACAGAGCTGATGTGAAACTCATATTTTTCAGGCTTCACAAACAAGTTTGTTTCCAAGAGTCTCTTGAAGCTAAGTCTGACATGTCTTTGGTGTTTGGTGGAGTCTTAGAAAATCAAAATGTCTAAAAATGTTCAGGATGTCTCTCACAGCACATCATTTTTCTGGACCTGAAAGACAGTGGGAGCATTAGTGAGCCCAAAGGGTAGAACCAGATATTCAAACTAAACAAGAGAAGTGCAAAGTGCAGTTTTCCATTCATCCTCTTTCCTGATCTGGACATGACTATAAGCAATAGCAGTAGCAAAGGTCTACTTTAGTGAAAGCTCTGGTGCAATGTGAGCTCAAAAGTGGATGTGATTAATAGGAATGAATACTTGTTTTCTACTGCGTCTGGGAATCTTGTCTCAGACTCTGCACCTACCAGGGAAGAGGACAGATGAATTATACCAGCTTCGAGTTAATCTTTTCTTCTCCGTGACCTCTCTCTCGGGATGAGAGAGGTTATATGGATGACTGGAGAGAAGACGAGATCTATTGTGCATTTGTTTGGTGTGGAGGGAGTGACAGAGCCTTCTCTTTATTGAATACTGGACCCAAGTACGCCTTTGGAAAGAGAGAAAGATCAGGATGTGTTTGTTTGGGTCTCTTCAGCTCTTTTGATCAATATGTCACACAGGCAGTTATTATTAATAAAAATCTTTGGTTCATCTCAAGATGACAATTTATCTTTTATCTGATCATTTAGGGAGGGGCTTTTTCTTTCCCAACCAGTTTAGGCAGCCATAACTCGAAATAAGGAGAAATCTGAGAATTCTTATTAGCTTTCAGAAGATTCAATGAAAAGCAGGCAAACTCTTTCTCTTGGTCAAAAACTAAATTAGGCATAGCTGACAGATTCGGTGAAGTTAGTGATTATATAGGCTTTTGCCAATTGAAGAGTGTAAACCTTTAACAGACTAATGTGTGAAATCTCGTGATAACCATTTGGGAAGAGCTTAAACAACAAGGTACACTGAAGCGGGAAATCTTAGCAACTCCCTGCCAAATGGCTCAGGTGAGCGGGGAACAAGATGAGTTGCTTGTTAAGTTTGGATTTGGGGCATTGGAGGGGTAGCAGTTGGGCAGGCTGTAATCCAAGGGAGGCGGAGGAGGAGTGGGCAGGCAGGTGAGCAAGAGTGGAGTCCTTGTTTTCGCAGTAACTGACTAACTCTGTTTGAAACAGAGATAAGGACTTTGGACTCGAATGCGAAACAAGTCGGTGCTCCGAGTTCGGTGTGTTCGGACTTTAAATACCGTACATGGATAAGACAAAGAAAAAAGCAGGCAGAAGCACAACCAAGGTCTTCTTCACCACTGCGAGAAAGGAGAAATCTGCCCAGAGCCTACTTAGAACCTAATACTTTCAAATGTTATTCAGAGCTGCCTGAATCTTTGTAAAGAAAGCCACATTTCAAACAAGTCTTTCATTTTATAGATATTATTATCAATCAAATATATATGTTTGGCACAGAATAAAGTGAGAACTTGAAGTGTGAATCTGCTTAAAGCATGCATCTGTCTCGAAGAAGTCCTCTCAAATGTGCTCAGTAGTTTTTCTATGTAGTATAGCCTTTATAGTCCACAGCTCTGATAATTAAAGGTCAACCATGTGTATCGAATGCTTTGATAATAAAAATGCACTACCTCACACTTTAGAAAATTAGAAGAACTGAACTTGGAAGAGAGTCTGCTCACTGTCGCCTGCACACAGTCTTATTGCCTAGAGGTTGACATTCTGTGAGTCTCAATAACTTGTTTTTCATCATGTTCCTCTTCAGAGCCACCATGTTTCTCTCCAGGTGCTCCCTGTGGCAGGAACACTCCATCTGTGTTTATTATACTTCTGGCCCCACCTGAGGGAAAAGGGGAGTGTTCTCATGAACAGATGCACTGCAATCTGTTAATAGTGGTGACACCGCCATAAGAAAACATCAGATTTATTCCTAAAATACAGGGAGGAAATCTACATTCATTCTGGAAAATAACTCTTTAGGCTAGTATATTATGAATATGTGAATCACAGTTGTTCATCTTGACATTTGATACAAAAATGTCCTACAACCTCAAAGTAATTTAGTTTATCTTTTTTGTAATTAGAGGAAAGGTGTTAGGGAAGGAACCAGTGGAGAGGAGAAAATAGGAGATGACGTGCAATATTGCTGCTGACATATGGGAGTAATAAGTAATGTCGGCACTAATGAATACAGTCACTTTAACAAGTGTTCACACATGTGCACCCCCATGCACCTGCACACACTCCTCCGTTTTTGCCCAGTGGCAAACTGCAATGCCACACATTATTTGTGTATACGTAATCAATGCATGCAATGATCTGTATTCAGAACAATGATTATTCTCCTCAGCCTTATCCTAACCTTTATCTAGAGCTACGTCTTTGTCTTTATCTGCATTTGAATTAATTTTAACATACACAACAACCTGGAAAAAAAAACTAAAGCGAAAGCTCGTGTCTGTTCACAGCATATCAAGTCTTCTTCTTCACTCACCTGTGTGTTTATACATCACTTTAGATTTAATCATTATTATTCATCTCTGGCTCTTTTCCACAGCATGTCTTTTGTTGTGTCTCCCTCACCTTCTTTCCAACTGATCGCAGCAGGTGGCAACCTGCCTGAATCTGGTCATGCAGGAGGTTTCTTCCTGTCCAAAGAGAGGTTTTCCTTCCCACTTTTGCTTGGTAGTAGCTCATAAGAGGTCATGCTGGGGTTTTCTCTCTATGTGTTGTGTTGTGGTTGCAGCACTGAATTTAAACACTTTATTCTTTGTTTGTTACAATTATAATGTTAGATTCCTGGAAGAATTAATAAATTTTTCTACACATGAAAAGAAGTATCCAAATGGGAAAACAAAAGTAAGTATAGATCAAATAAAAAATATCAGCATCATGTAATCCTCTAATCTAACACGATCAACAGGCTTTGGAACAATAGCATATTTTTCTGGCAAGTTAAATGTGAACTAAATGAATAAGTGATAAGGCTTAGACATTCTTACTTACAGGATCTTCTTTCTTCTCAGCACAATGTTTCATTTTCACAGGGTAGGATTTATAATAATAAACACTTGCTGCTTCCATATTCAAATGAAATACATTTTGCATCAAACATGCATTAGAAAGCACATCTTCTCCAGTGTAAATGTTTATTTTTTGTAGCCTTTTCTATTGATTTCTTTTATTGATTTTTACTTTTAGCGCGTGGGTGCCTTTTCCAACATAACAGATGATACGTTGTCCGACCTTGCTCTGAAAGGCTATATATTCAGCTAAACATATACTCAACTAACTCCACAATTTCCAAAAAGTTGTACTTGACATACTTTTTTTTATTTAACCCTGAACAGTATCTTAACCATCACTAAATATATACCTACCCTGAAAGTTTGAAGCGCACAGAGATAGCAGTTGAAAAGCACGCACACACACGTACACATAAGCATACCAAATGAGAGGAGAAGCTCATCCAGCACTGATCAGGCACCTGATCCTCGATCTATAAGGACCAGAGTCTCATTTCCATTTAAATTAAAGATAACCTAAGTTGGCAAGATGATACAAACTATCACCAATGACAAGGGAACAGAAACTTTTCTTGCCCAATAACAGCAGCCCTTTGATCAATAACAGTTTGTTTTTGCTTTTTCTAATGATTGGACAAGTGTTTTCCAAGAATTCATTAATTTTTCATTGGTGCGGCTGAAAAACTCTTTTAAGATGCATGTAAATGACCACTTTCAGACTTTTAAGAACAAGGTGACTTCGAAAGGCAATGAAACAGCAAAAATACTTTGGATTAAAACAGCATTAGCTGTGAATGTGAACTGGAAACACGATTTTTGTCATAAATTGTTTAATGATGTGCTACACAAAGTTTTAAGAGTAGCATCAGAGCTGACAGTGATAAACCTCAGTAAAAGACGTGCATGATAACAGTGAATTGTCTGATAAGAGGTCACTTTTAGATAATGAAACAACAGTGTCCTCGACTGATCGCCACTTCCAGTCAGTGTTGAGACAAAATCTTTGACCTACTATGTTTCTGGGGCTGAAAATCCAAGAGGAAAGTGTTTTAACTCTAAGCCAGCACTGCAGTATTGGTAATAGGATGTTAATGTAAGGCCTAGGACACTGGAATCAATTCAAAATTCATTTTGGCTTCCCCTTAACTTGTGACCAAATGAATGTCAATTATGGCTGTTTGGGGGGTGAAGTTAGGTTCATGCTGCTCTAACCTGGGTCGAAAAGATCCCTCCTGGGAAAGCTATACTCGAGACAGACTCTTTGGGTCAATGCTAGCACCACCAGAGTTGGGCTGTATGCATATTATACAGTCCTGTGAAAAAGTATTTATCCTCTTCCTTTTTTGCCCATTTGTGACACTTGTATGTTTTAGTTCATCAAATAAATGTTAATATTAGACAAAAGCAATCCAGGTAAATCCATCATGCACTTTTTAAGAAAAGCTATTTAAATCTAACTGGACATGTGCCCAAGTACATCCACAGTCATTCAGGAGGTAACAACAGAATCCAGAACAACATCGATTAAAGTCAGAGTTCAACAATATGAAAAAGACTGGGCAAAAATGGTTCCAAGGAGAAAAACGCTGCTGAACACGAGGAAAAGGCTCATCTCACATTTTCCAAAAAACATCTTGATGGTCCCCAAGACTTTTGGCAAAAAGACTTAAGCTGAAGTCTTTAGAAGTTTTGAGTCTTGCTACATCTGGCAAAAACCTGAGACAGCATTTCATAGAAAGAAATCATACCAACAGTCAAACATGGTGGAGGTACAAATAAGTTTAAAATAAAAAACTGCATTTTGTATTTACACGGGTTATTTCTGTTTAATATTAAAATTTATTTGGTTTAATTGTGACAAATGTGCAAAAAAACTAGAAATTGAGAAGGGGGAAAATACTTTTTTCACAGCGCTGTATGTCCAAAATTATCCACTTTGCCAACCTCTTGCAGTCATGATGCCGAGGTTGAGCATCTTGCTTGGTTAACAGAATCCTCAATATAGTTTAGCTAAAAGCGTCAGCTCTGCTGCACACCAGACTATAGACCAGTCTAGGACACTTAGTTGAAATTTAGGAAGGGAAAATTTTAGTTTTGCTTTAACACAAAAAATACCACAATAAATTCAGATGAGATATTTATTTGCATTTGACTGAAACCACACTCTTGGACTAAAGTTACCCAGTACTCCGTGTCAAACATAGTGTCTCCAGCTTACATGAAATGAAGTGGCACAGGTGGGAGTTCAAGCTACTTTCAACATAAAATCAAAAGAGCTGCATTCATGCTCTGCAGTGCAATGAAATAAAACAGTTAAGTCCATTCAGTCAGTAGGACATTAAACTGCAAATGGCCTTGTTCCTGTTGAGCTTGGAAAAAATACATTAACATTCACCAAAAATGATTTACACAGTCCTAAACAGGGGAGTAAAGCACCTGAAATCTTTTTTTAAATAAATAATCTGTGTATGTGTTCTTTAATGTTTCTTTGTTGTTATTCTCTTGGGATTCAATATGTTTTCTTTCACCCCTTTTCTTCTTTTTGTACTCTAGACGAACCTTGAAAACGTCTCTCTTTTTTTCATCATGACTCACAGTCACACCTACTGTATTAATCCTTCTGTCATTCGGTGCTATGCTTAAGGAATCATGAATCACCATTGAAATAAAATGCTTGTACCCAATAAAAGACAATGAATGTCACTTGTGTCTCACCAACGGTCCTCTCAGCATGCCCAAATCCACTGATGTGATTAAATGAAGTGTAAACTGTTCTATTGAAATGGATTATAATTAGAGAGAGCCACAAACCAATCTGACAACAGAGCATGTGAGCAGCAGCTGCTCCACGAGCAAATCTTTAATCATGAGGTAGTTGTGAATGTATACACGCTCTCACTTCCACACACACAAATGCCAAAAATACACATAATTCCTCTGCACGTTCAAAACAGAGACAGAAAGTCCAAATTATTTTACAGTGCAATCGGTTTTCTGATAGAGAGCCTCAAGGTTTTCACATTCAACATCTGTGACACTTTAACAAAAACGTATCAATGACCGCCCTCCATCCCCTCCTCTCCAGCCAAACAAAAGAAACTGCATAGTGATCGCAGATGGGATGTAAATTTCTGTTGACTAGACAGTAGCATGGTGGTGATGAAATATGGACTTGCTCTTTCCAAAGAGGGCAAATGCCAGACTGCCACACACACTGCTAAGGTAGACAGAAGTGAGCTCTGTTACAGAGGATCGCTTCTACAAAGCCTGTGATGAATGGGTAAAGTTTTGGGACAACATTAATGAGCTGTATCGAGCAAGCAGTCGGTACAACACCGTTTGCATTGCTTAAAGAGGTTGATTAAATGGACTTCTTGATGCCAGAATCAATTTTAACCTTTTCAGGGTGTTTTACTCTCTATCTTTTTTCTTACCAAGCCCTCAAGTCAGATATCCTTTTAGACGGTGTACCAGATAAAGCTTTTGAATAAATTTAAGTAGTAACAATTATTCCTATTTACTTTGGGCTTACAAAGCTGAAGATACGAGGAGGCCATTAGGAATTCACACTGTTTGATAATTTAGATGTGTTTTACATGCATGCACTTCCACTTCTCTTCACATCTGTGCTGATTCAGTGTCATCATTCCTGACCCAGACTGCAGCTCAGTCACCTTGCCAACTGTGATGAATGATACTGAGGCTCATTGAGCACAAATAAGGTGAGAACTTTGTGAAGAGTTTAGAAAGGTGTGCAAATGTGATTGATGATGAAATGATTTTTCCAAAATGGAATCGTGCATTCAGAACGTTATCAGGCACCAGTTCCCACATTTTTGAATAACATTATCTTTTGGGTAAAGGGAAGTGAAACAAAATATAGTCAAACACTCCCACCGTGTTCGGTATATCTGTTCAACTTCTTAATGCAAATATCTAATCAGCCGATTACATGGCAGCAACTCAGTTATTTAAACATCTAGATGCTACTGAAGTCCAAACTGAGCTTCAGAATGGGCAAAAAAGCAGAAAGAAGTCACTTGGAACATGGCATGGTTGTTGGTAGCAGATGGGCTGTATTCCAGAAACTGCTGATGAGCAGTTCCAGTGAGCTCGAAGTTCTCTGGGTGAAAATGCCAGAGGAGAATGGCAAGACTACTTCAAGCTGATGGGAAGGTTACAGTAACTCAAGTAACCACTCATTACAACCAAGATTGTAATTTAGAGATGCATAAGAACATCTCTGAATGCACAACATGTCAAAGCTTGTACTACATGCACCACATTAGCAGAAAACCACACATAGCTGCTACTTTTGTCGGCTAAGAACAGGAAACTGAGACTACAGTTTACACTGTGTCACCAAAACCGGACAATAGAAGACTGGAAAAAATATTGCCTTGTTTCATGAGTGAGTCTCGAGCTCTATTGTGACATTAAAATGGCAGGGTCAGATTTTGGTGTAAACAACATGAAAACATGGATCTGTCCTGCCTTGTGTTAATGGTTCAGACTGATGGTTGTGTAGTGATGTTAGGGAAAAAAATTTGGGCCACTTTGGGCTACTTTGTGCTTACTGAGCATCTTTTAAACACCACAGTCTACCCGAGTTTTAATGCTGACCATGTCCGTCCCTTTAAGACTATAGTGTACCTATATTCCAGTGGCTGGGTTTCTTGAATTTAACAGTGAGACACTCTACTCCATAGTCACTAGATCTAGATCCAATAGAGCACACCAGGAATGTGGTGGAATTGGTGATTTGCCTATCGACAAATCTGCAGCAATTGTGTGATGCTATCATGTGAGCATGGACCAAAATCTCTGAGGGCGCTTTGGTGAATGCATGCCATGAAGAATTAAGGAGTGCTGAAGTAAAAAGGCAGTCCACCACAGTACTAGCAAGGTGTACCTAATAAAGTGTCCGGTGAGTATAATGTTACATCAGCAGTGTCATGGGACTTTAAAAGATGTCAGTCACTGCATTTTATGCTTTACGTTTAATTAGGTAAATGGGTAATTCTAAAGAGTTCGGAGACTTAATGTCACAACTGCTTAATGAAAGCTCTGATTTTTCTGTGATAATCTTCTTTCAAGTCTTATTTCTTCTCTCCTGGGACTGTGATTTTTTGCTTTGCCAGCTTCACCTTGTCCGCCTCCATGTTTCATTCCTCTCTGTCCTTCTTTAGAAGTGGCTCTGAAAACATGGCCACTGACAACAAAGCCTTAAAACACTGTTCCGTCTCAGGTAAAATAAGACCACAGATATAAAAAAGTGCTCAGACAAAATTATTTCTTAAATGACATAATTTATTTATTTAGTTTGTGACATTTTAAAAATGCAAAAGGGAGAGAGAGCAAGAGATGCTTCTTTCCATTCATGACAAATCGATATTATGCTAAAACAAGCTATTTTGAGCTTTGGGGTTTGTGTGATGAAAGCAGCAATCTTGGAATGCATAGCAAGATTTGATGATGCCCATCCTGCCTGGCTTTTACCTGAAAATAATAAACACAGATTCAGGTATTTCTATAATTTTAGAAAAAAGTACAACCTTTAGAAGATGAAACAAATAGTTTCAAAAAGTTATTTTACATGTTCAGACAGTTAATAAAGAGCAAGGAATACTTTATATACCAACATCTTTATTGTTTCATTATTCATAGGAAGCCACATCTTCGATCTTCTTATTTCTACCTTTTCTTTAAATATTTGACAGAAAGAGTGACGATGATGTATATCTGACTTCATGAGTCAAACAATCCACTACTGAGCAAGTCCAACAGCAATAACTCACTAGAGACTTCATTACCTGGTGAAAGACTGTGCTTTCAGATGACAATGATAATCTGTTTACAGCATCACAGATAGATAGATGGAAGTTGAGTTACCATATAAAAAAAAGACTAATGTGTGCATTATGAAAACTCGTTACCGTTACTTATAGTATGTAATGTCAAGAAAGTCCTCTTGGAGGAGCTGTTGTGCATCTGCTCAGCTTAGAAACCACAGTTCCATAATAGACATATATATCGATGTATCGATCTGATACCAGGTAAAGAAAGGGCCAGTACCAATATTGATACTGATACTTTAAACTTTTAAAGGCAGCTTATGTAGAGGTGACACGACTTATGAGATGAATCAACATCAAATTGCAAAGTCTGGACCGTTTTATGACCACTAAATCATATTTTTACTTCCACAATAATTATTCAAAACAATAAAACTCAACTTTAAGCTTTTATGCATTTTGAAAGTGGAGACCTGGGATGTAAATTTTTCTCATCGATTATAGTAAATTTTGGGTCAACTTGTGTAGTTTTAATGTGGTATAGGTCATAAATAAAAGAGACGAGGCAGTCAACACAAATAGACTGAGACATTTTTCATATTGCATGTTTTTTCATTTCCAACAGAAATTATTTAACACAGTTCGGTGAGCTATATACTGAACTTCAAGGATAGAAACGATATATCGCTCCTACCGCACAACGGTCAATCCGATATCAATACCAGTGTTGATACTGATACTATCAATACGATTGCTCTGCCTGCCTCTAATAGAAAGACAGCAAAATGCAGGACTAAGACAGAGGGCGAGGTTACCATTCACACTCATGGCCAATTTAGAATTGTCAATTAACATGCTGGGGACTGAGGCAGAGAGGCCGTATTACCCAGAGAGAACCCACACAAGCACAGGAAGAACATGCAAACTCCTCTCTGAGGAACCCCACCCAGCCAGTGGCAGTTCAATCCTCAGACCTTCTTCCCGGAAGGTTGCTCCTTTTACCATAGCACCACTGTGCTACTTGCAATTCATAGCTATAACCCTATAAGTCTTAATTACCATGTTGTTGCCTTAACTAACTAAAATGTAAAAGTAGCTGCGATGATAAAATGTGCATATTCTTGTCTGTAAATGTTGTATTAATGAGTTTAACCTTGCCACTTCAAAGGTTTGGCACACTCACACAGGCGTTCCGTATTCTGGCTAATTAGACCTCAGCTTATGTTAGAGCTGTTTGGAGTGTTTCTGAACTTTCTGAGTCTCATGAACCAAAAACAAGGGTCACGGTGTGTACAACTCTTAAAGAGAGTGACAAAAAAATAGTTGGAGGCCAGAACCTTGGTAGTTTTTGGGCTGTAGGCCAAACAGTGTAGCTGCCAAGCCAAGTCACAATAGCTTCCAGGGTTTTTCTTTTCTTCTTTTATTGTTGTTTACTTTCCCTTGCACTTAGGTTATATTTGCCTGTGATTTCTGCAGACACTGTTTCTGGTGGTTACCTCTTTGGCGGTCAGCACTGTCAGGACATGTCAGTTGATGTCAAAATTATATTTAAATGAACTCTGAGCAGTCATAATGATTTAGCCACTCATCAGAAATCTCTGCAGAATCTTGCTTGTTTATATATAAGAAGTTTATTTCCACCCACACTGTTTTCAGTGTGTTTTGAAGTGGAACCAGAGAAAATAACAAAAGGTAAACTGCTGAAAGCAATATGCAGAACAAGCCAGCTAAATAAATCATGACACGAAAAGTCTGCAACTGCAACAGATTTAAGAGAGCTCTTATGTTTGTGTGTTTTGTAGTCGCTGTGAGCCAATGGCTGTGCTTGGGTTGAGTTAACTGAGGACAGGTGTACTTGATTGCACTTCCACTCTGATCTACTAACACTGCTCTCACATTTTCTCTGTTCAGCAATGTTATATATACAGTCCATATTTAATATGGTTTGAGATTAAATGCAATACTTTTATAGTAAATATTCTTTTGTGGTTCTGTGAACTTTACAGTTACGATCCTGCTAAATGCTTGGTCACGTTATCCTGTTTCTCTTTGCAGGGCAGGCCCTACTACATCTTGCAGTTTGAAAAGAGAAAATAGGCGTATGCAACTACATAATGTGCAGCCATAGACTTTTTTGCACTTTTCCTACAACTCTGTGCTGGACTGGCATTAAAGAATTAATATGGAAAATTCTTTCATTTTAAAATGGTACATTGAGATGTTTTTTTGTGCTGTTATGTTTTCTCCTTACCCCCCACCCGAAATATTCTCTCTGTACACAATTTATAAAGGCGAGTCTTAAAAGATAGCCTATAAAATTTCTTTATATCTTGTCATACAATCTTATTTTTGAAAAATTACATGACTTTCTAGACCTAGTTACTCTATAATAACACCACAGTGTGTATATTAACAATAACATGAACATAAAACAGCAGAAAGGGTTTAAATATACTTTGCAAATAAGCTGGAGACCACACAACAACAACAACACAGATGGAGCAATAAGTTGCTGGGAAGCTTGAAGGTACGAAGAAACCTGATTTGCAGAGCAGTGATCAGTGAAGATAGGAAGACGGGAGATAAATGAGTGGACACTGAGTCAGTGAGCAAGGCAATTATTTAGGGGGAGGAACACACTGAAAGAAGGAGAAAGGATGGAGATGAGAGGCCAAGGAGAAGAGGAAAGACAAAGATAAAGAGGCGCTTGGAGAATGAAAACAAACAAAAAGAAATGAATAAATGGAATGAAAGACCACAAAGACTAAAATGTCAGTGGCAACTTTCATAATTCGCACTGTTGGAATTTTACAGCGATCTCTAAACACACATGTGCAAAATACAAAAAAGAAACCAGTATTAAAATGAAAAACCCACACACCCACTGATTAGTGTTTAAGTGTGATGTCATGTACTTGTGTTAAACTTGTGCCAGGACATGCGTTCAAGTCATTCCCCACAAATGAAAGTGATCTGTTTGCTTGTTGTGAAAGAGTCAGTGGAGCACAGAAGGCCTGAGTACGGACAGATGGACTAACTGGCTGGCTGGCAGGAAGTAACAGGCTCCACACTTCTTTTTGATTGGCTCTAATTATGATCTACTGCCGTGCCTCCCAGAGATTTGCTGACTGGTTGATGTGAGTTGTATGGATGTGTGTGAGGGCGTGTGCGTATGCATGTGTATGTGCACACCCTTCTGTGGTGAATCCAAAGTTTTCACAGGGAAAATAGGACAGGCAAAGGTGTTGAGCAAGTAAGAAACAGGTTGTGTTTACATTTAGTTAAGCCATATGGTAATGCAGCAACCTGAAAACAATTTGTCTCAGCATCTGATTGCCTCAGCAAAAAAAAAAAAAAAGGGGGGGGGGGGGGCTTTGATTGGTTGCAGTTTATCAGTTGCATGGTATTTCATTGCTGTTAGCAAGTTAATTTTGCAAGCCCACAGTCATCTAGAGCTAAACAGCTCCATCAGTGAGATTTAATTAGAAAATACCCTTTTTTGGCTCTGTTATAATCTAGCGGAAGAATTTTCTGTTAGTTTTCAGCAATGCACTGGTGATTTAGACCCTGCAAACTCAAACCACGCAAAGTCTCTTTTTAAGAAATATGACCCGAGTCGTCATCCAATTTTCACACAAATTCTAGAAAGAGAACTCAATTAAAAAGATGACATTTAAGCACATAGTCATTTATTTATAAAGGAAAATGAGCTTATAGCACATATCTGTCAGGGGAAATCGTACGCGCATCTCTAGGATTAGCAGTAAGTTTGTAGGTGACCCTAGAATCAGGTGCTTAATCAGGTGTAAGTGTTTTAACTTAAAAAAGGGATCTATATCAAAACCCGATCTTCATAACGAATATTTGCAGAACTCAGTCATGGCATGAACAAATTATATTCCTATGTTCTTCAGTGAAAAGAGTTGATGCTCAGTGGGTAAGGAACTATCTCTGAAGAGTTGCCTAATGCTAGAGTCACAGTAAGGAGAAGAGCAGTTGAAGGATGCAGCATGACCAAAATGATCCCGTATGTCAGAGTCAGTCGCCACCTTTAAAGCGACTTTGGTGCATCAAGATGGCGATAAAACAGCAGTTTGCAATTGAATGTGGTCAAACTGGCAATTACATGCAATCTGTTTGTGACATTACAGTCATTAATTGTGATAAATCAGCCAACATTGCCACTGCTGTCCTTTGTCCATCTGCTCCTCTCTATGAAGACATTCACAATAGATAGAAATTCACATTAACCAGTTACATTCAGAGTCTAGTCAAAACCTCAAAGTGCCTTTGCTGCTCTTCTATATAAAATCTCGCTTTGATATTGTAATGTATGCTTCCTACAAAATACACTGCTGATGGCTGTCTTTGTTCACACTCTCAGAATTTGTTAGTCAGAGCCTTTCAGTCTGTGGCACCAAGGCTGTGGAAGAGTCTAACACCGGAGTTGCGTTTAGTTGACTCTGTGGATTCTTTCAAAAAGCTGCTAAAAAGTTTAAATAGGGTTTCTGTTCAGAATTTGTTTTGAATTATTATTTATTTATTTTGTGTCTTATTGTATGTTTTTATGGCTAGAGTAAAATAAATATGAACTTTATGCGTACAGCACTTTGTGACTCCTTGTCTCTTAAAAGCACTTCAAAAATAAACTTTATTTACGTATATATCTATAATACAACCAGTTGTTGAGTCAAGAATGCATTGCAAAGAGATGTGTCACAAACCAGTCGCGCTCACTGGCACAGCTTGACTCTGACTAACAGCAATGTGTTGGCAATCTGCCTGCATTTATAAATTAGACTGCAATTATTTGCAGACCTTCTTCAATCTATCTGACTGTGTAACACCCGAGTGTTGCACACTTGTGCAGCACCTCTTGTGAGAAATGCAATTCCAGTGCAATCACAAAGCTACTGATTTTTCCTAGTCATAAGAAAGATGCTGTCCTATTTTAACTGGAGTGTGACTGAGCCATGATGTTCGTGTTCATGACTCCACCATCAGGAGAAAACATGGCATGCATATCAGGGCTGCGGGGAGAAAGCCACCACTCTCCAATAAGAAAGCTGCTGTCCATCTGCAGTTTGCTAAAGCCAGAGGGTTACTGAAACAGTTTTTGTATTCAAAGGAAACTTTAAAGTACTAGCTCATAGGCTTTTTCTATCTGTGAAACATTGCGGTAGTTTGAGCCTTTTTCTTTGCTGCATTTGGATCAGTGTGGCTTCCTATGAATAATGAAACAATAGATTTTGATTATACTTAAGTTGTTGTCCTTGGTGTTAAATGTGTTGGTATTTTAAAGGACTTCCCAAGGGTTAACTCTCAGAACCATCATTAAAGCTAAATAACCTTAAAAAAAAAGGGGTTTATTAAGTGCATTTAATTTCTAAATTAGGCGGAGAGCACTTGCTTTGGCACAGTTCATTAGGTTTATGTGGGATGCATGCCCTACGAGGTGAACTACAGACGTTCCCCAGAAGAACTGTCTCTTTATGCCCTTTCCCAATGAGTGCCAAACTCCATTGATGACCCTGGAAACACCCAAGTGTTCATGAAAACTAAATTTTCTAATAAAACCATCTGCCGAGCAAGTTATTCAGTCAACAGCTTCAGCGTGTTAAATGGCCCTTTGGTTTGATTTTTTTTTTTGGTCAGACAGTTTTATTGGCTTCAGTGTTAGTATTCCCTCCTCACCCCTTTTCGCTCTTGTCTTTGTTTCTGATTTCCCTAATTTCTTTTCCACCCTCTACATCTTTAAACCTCCATTCTCTTCTCCCAACCTTCTGCAGTTTTGTCTTCCTCCTCCTCCTTTATCCTGCTCTTTTCCTCCCTTCCCTTCCTCCTCTCCTTATTCCCCATCTTTCAGCACGAGCTGCTCTGCATGCCAGGCCTCTCCTCTTGCCTTCTCTTCTCATCCAACCTCTAATCAGATCAATTCACTATTCCATTCACAGGGATATAATAAGGTGATTATGCATGGGCCCCGCGCTGCTTCCATACTCTTGCTCACACACACACACATACTCACACACACACACACAAACACACACACATACACCCTGCCCCTTTAGCACTGATGGAAGTTGACGTTGCATTTCCCCTAAAAATTCTGTGGATGTTCTCCGTCAGAGAAAGCTGGCAACGTGGTGCTCCCCGATTAATTTGTCTCTTCGCTTCTAATCAGTGTCACGACAGAGGAGGAACGCAGTGATGAGAGAAGGAGGGAGAGGAGGAGGAGGCAGGGAAAGAGGAAAGCAAGAAAGGAAGGGAGGAAGGTCCCTCTAAATGTTTGATTAGAGTCCACCAGGAGACCTCTTCAGATCAAATCCCCAAACTCAGCACACAGAATAGGGGTGATTAAACTTCTATTGCCGTACTTCAGCAGCCACCTCAGCTTCTTTGCACACCCATAATAGCCCCATGACAAATACACCAAGGTTTCAGAGATTGCTGTGTTTGGTGTGTCTTACCTGTGGTGCAAACAACAGCAAGAGCAACAACAACAAACCCTTTAATCAGGCTGATTGCTGCACGTCTTCATTTTAGCATAGAGGTTTAGCAAAGTAAAGGTGAAATATCAGCTCACTCACACGCACACAGCACGTTTCTGGCTCCGCTTCTATGGCCCACTTCTGATCAATTGCACCGTGCATCACTAATTTCACTGTCCATGATTCTGTGACAGTGAAATCAGTGATGCACGTCCATGATGAGTTCATAATGCGCTGATCGTTTTGTTCATTTGTGTTTTATATTGTGGAATCTTTTTCCAGGGTGAGCAGATATTAAATGAACTTAAATCAGGTATGAGGATTTCTTTTGAATAGGCTGAAATTTTTGATGATAAAAAACAACAAAGGTTGGGAAACTTGATGTATTCAGCTAGATAATGTTCTACTCATTTTTGACTACAACCATTTGGTTAAGTGTCTCATGACCGTTTTAATTGGCATCTGCTTATTTCAGGCCACAAGCAATCAAAGGAAGATAATTGTCTGTTATACAAAAACAAAACTGGAGAGGATTGTAGTATCGCTGATCACATAACTGATTAATAGGCCAATCATCCCAGTCTTGTAATTCAGGGACGCTAAAGAATTACCAAAGAATATTTGGCTGCAGGGAATGGTAAAGAAACAAGAGAAGCAGTGACAAAATCCAAGAAGAATACAGTAGGAGAGCTAGCTCACAGTTCAGGAAGAGAGAGTGGGTTATTTCACACAGTATTTATGTATTTTGTGTGCATGTGCGTGTGTGTCCTGATTCAGTGATTCACCAGGATGCTGAATAGCAAGTATGCAATTTTCACTTCATTTAGAGAAGAAGAAAGTTGTTGATAGGAGCAACGGTTGGGGGGGAATCACAGAGAGGTAGTGATAGATAAAATGGCTCGGATGGGCAGTAGAACACCTGGCCATGTGGGGGAATAGCTCACTAATTGGATGGAGAGTGAAACACTCCCATGAAAGCAAACCATGCAGCCTTGTGGAGCCTGTTTCTCACTTTGTATGGGTATATTATAGCTCATTTAAAGCAACAGAATTAGTGTATGGTGGATGCAATAAGGAAACGATAGTGCCACTGAGAATGCAAGATTTTAGGAATTTGGCACGCTTATGAACAGAAACATTTTGTTTGTTTATTAAGAGGCGAATATTTTTTTAAATTGTTGCTGGTCTACTCTGCTTTACAAAAACAGATGCTAAGACACAATTATGTCACTTGGTTGTTCGCATGTGATTTGTCTCCTCCAGGCGAGAGCTTGGAGGTGACAAATCACATAAGAGAGTTGTGAGAGAGTTCACAACTCTCTCACAACCAGAGATGTAATAAATATTTCAACCACTAGGGGCCACTGGGAGCTACTACTGCATGCAACTCACTGCTGTTGGTCAGCTTTCATCACTATTGTCTTCTGTTAAATTTCCATTATTGATTTAAAAGAGATCTTATCACGCCCAACTTCAAAAGACTACACCATGTGTGCAGAATGAGAATGTACCCAGAACCCCACACAAGACATATTGAAGACTAAAGAACCAATGTCTGCTGTTTTTTCTCCAAAATAAATGCAATTTAGAAAAAAAATGTGAGCAACCAGGTGAAAAATTAATAACCAGTGTCTCTGGTAATCATATACCTTTTAGTTTGCTCAGTCCTTTCAAGTAAAGGTTGCAGAAGGCATAACTGAAGGCATGTCCATCCATCCATTCATCCATTTTCTTCCGCTTATCCAGGGCCGGGTCGCGGGGGAAGCAGCCCAAGCAGAGAAGCCCAGACCTCCCTCTCCCCAGCCACCTCCTCCAGCTTATCCGAGGCCAGCCGAGAGATATAATCCAGCGTGTCCTGGGTCTGCCCCGGGGCCTCCTCCCGGTGGGACATGCCCAGAAAACCTCGCCCAGGGGGCATCCTTGTCTGATGCCCGAACCACCTCAACTGGCTCCTTTCGATGTGGAGGAGCAGTGGCTCTACTCTGAGATGAATATAAGGGTGCTTCATATATGTAGCTTACCAAATGAAACCAAAATAGCCATTAGCAATTAGTTTTTTCAGGTTAAAAAATGCCATGACAATAAAGCAGTTTTCTGACACTTTTGTTTTAGCCTGTGTATATCGCTTACAAAGAGCACCTCAGACAGAAACAATTTGAATCCAGGAAGCGCTCCTTCTCAAAAACAGTTGCAGCCATACAGAATATTCGAACAAACCCTGAGCACAATGAAGACAAAAGATATGACACAGATAACCTGTGGACATCAAAATTCCCCTTCCCATTTGTTTTACAGCAGTCTGCTGTAAGCTAGAACTCTGGGTTATTATAAGCTGTTCTTCCTTAAAATAAAACACCACCAACAAAAAAAGGCCTTTATTTTTCACAGTATAAACAGAGGAAAAAAGCACAAAATGTACTGTTTCTACTTTTTTTTTTAATTTAACCAGTGATTTTCCATCTTGAATGTAGCCTCATAACTGATATTTGACAAAGCAAATTCTGCCAGTGAATCTGCATTAAAGGGTGGGTATTATCATCTAGATAATGTGAATAAACATATGCATGAACTGCTTTTTCTCTCTACTGTAATTCCCCGTTATAGTGATTTGTCTCGTTCCTATCCTTACCTGTTATTCAGCCTGATTCTCTCCAGCAAATTGAGCTTGGGCCAGAAAAAGCTGGAATATAACAACTCACTGGGAAGCGACCAGTATTCACTCTTAAGGGTATAAGCCATGAGTGGATTTTTCTGCCCAACACGGACTACTTGCTTTCACTGTAACACTTAGTGACCAAGGTTTCTGCAGGCACTTAATGACCACCTGAGGATCTACAGTATAGGCTGAATTATAAAGCACTTTGTCACCTGGCCAGTGGTTACTTTTTGGACCACATGAGTGTCTGTCAACCAGTGCCCCACTAATGCGCACAAATGGACTTTGTGCTTCCTCCGTCCAAAGCAAAATGTCTGCTGACTTAATGGCTGGGTTGGACAGTGTCAGCAGTCAGCATTTTAGACAAAAGTCAAGGTCGGAACTCAGGGTCGGAGACCTTTCTGAAATTTCTTGCTTTCTGGCCTCGTCATTTCCAATTCTAGCCATTTCCTCTCTTTTTTTCCTTTTTCCTTTCCTTTTTTGCTAGTTTGCCAAAAGCTTTCTCACTAAGATTTCCTCTGGAAACATCTGCTCTCTATTATCGCCATTTAATTACATTGTATGGTGGCAATCATGCCTTCCTCATGAACTGATGACATGAGATGTGACAGAAAACCCTAAAAGAAATCTAGTAAGTAGAACACAAATAAAGAATTTCTGTGAAACATTTTCTTAAAGGTTGGCACGGTGGTGCAGTGGTTAGCACGGCTGCTTCATAGCAAGCTTGAATCCACTGACTGGTTGGGGCATTTTCTGGATGTATGCTCTTCTATTGTCTGTGTTTTTTTCTTTAATTGCTCTGGCTTCCTTCCATAGTCTGAAGACATGCATGTTAGGTTATTTGGTGGCCCATATGAACGTCTGTCTGTCTCTCTGTGTCAGCCCTGACCTGGTGTTGCCTTATGACAGTTGGGGCAGGCTCCATTCTGATGCGATCCATCCATTCACTTCTGTATATGGAAGTGAATGGATGGATGCAACACGACCTTTTGAACTGCAAATTTACAAAGTTCATTGAGTACAGGCTAAAATGTATTTATTCATGCTTGGCACACAGTGTGCCTCCTCTTCACTAGTACATTTTGGTCTATACTCCCTTGCAGACAAAACACATGGACAGCTGCCTGCAGCAGCATCAATTACACACGACTGTGTATTGTTCTTGTAACCCACAACAGACCAAAGATTGAGCAAAAGGAGTACATGAACTATGAGAGAATAAACAGATGAACTAAAGTGCTGTTGGCTATTTCTGAGAATGACAATCAAAATAAATGCTGATGTGATGAAGTAAACACATCCTACTGCAGTGTAATAGTGTTGGGGATCAAAGATACATTAGCCTCGAGAGCTAACGCCAATACTTAAAGTTGCTTACAAAAATGAAGCCAGTATTTTTGCCTTGGAGTGACATTTCTGGCTTTTAGTTCCCAGTAACAGTAACTGTCAGATCGACTTCATGAAACAGAGTGTTGATCCTGGCCAGAAGAGCAACCTTGACTGATGGTGACTATGGTGATCCAGGTTCTCAATAAAGGCGATTTTGAAATTTGTGGTTTTGAGGGAAATCCCTCAGAGGCAATTGCATGGATTATTATTGTTATGTAAAATTTTACTCATGCCTCTTCCATTCAGGGTGAATTATAACCATGGCAATACTGTAGTTGTGCATTACTTTCATTTTTGTCCCAATACCCACAAAACTAAACAAGTCCCATCTGTCTAATCAGTACTTTTTGGTATTTGAATTCAATCCATACACAACCAACCATCTCCAGGCATTTTAAGGTCAGTTTCTAAGAGCATTATGAGAAACTCAAGATTTTCTTATCTTGGAAATAGTTGGCAAAGGTGCATCAGACGAAAAACCCACAATTTTCACAGAAAGAAGCTTTCAACAGGGCAGGGAGCTGTTGAGAAGACAGTGCAAACAGAAAATATGAGAAATGAGCAACAACAAACAATAAATATAAAAGATATTTTTAGAGATTTTACATTCAAATCAGAATGTAACTTCCAAAAGTCAAAAATGCCTGGGGCACAGGAAGTGAGGGCAAAAGCATCTGGTGAACATGGTAAAAACTGTGCCTGGAAATATGAACGCACTGATATTAGCGATCACTGTAGTGTCTAAATAGGACTTCATAAATGCCACAGGCTGCTGTTTTCTTTATTGGGGGTATGGCACAACAAAAAGCACAACATAAGCCATGGCATCATCCTCAAATTTAGCTTTGTATTAATAATATTTGATCTTGAAAACACTGGCAACAGTATAGATGTAAGCCCATTCCTTGGAGGTCACACATGCTAGCTGCTCATGGTTGACAGACAACAGAATGTGGCTACTGTGTGGCTAAAGTAATACATGGGTATAGGCCTGTTCTTTAGCAGTCATCTCACAGATGTTTTGATGGATGTAGAAGGAATGGATATCCACTCAAGAAAGGACAGATCAAGACTAAATGACCTAAAAACTTTTCCCAGTAATTCATCCAGTATTGTTTACTTGCACATCCCTAAATCTCCTTAGGCTGATTGAGAGCCGTAGAAGCTAAAGCACTCACCCATCTTAGGCCCAGACATCCGTGACTGTATTATTGTTTTTTGTCCAATCCTCCAGCAGCCAGGAATAACTCCAAAAGAGGAGCTTGACAGAGTGAATCCAACTTATTTTCAATCTGGTGTCAGGAAGCAGTCTCTTGCCCTGATATGAAGAGTGACAGCAGAATGGGAATTTAATAGACCACATTTCTGTCTGGCTCAAGCGATTACAATGACAGAAATGTAAATTATGGGTTTTTTTTCTCCTTTTGAAGATATCTCAGAGCAGGGCTCTGACCATGCAGAGAATGGAAGAATTAAGGGTGGTGATGTTCAAATCGTAGAAATCGATTTCCATCAGAATAGAACGAATGTCACTCTCAGGGGGGCTCAGACAGCCTGTGCTTTGAGGACTAGGAGGATAAAACACTGAAAGAGGACGATGACATCTCAAATGAACAGCGGCTGTCAGCACAGAAGTCCCCAGTCTACTTCGTATCCTGCCCATCTGGTATTAGTGATAGTGGAACTCCTCTAACCTGCTGAGCTGTGAAATAAACAAAATTTGCATGGTTTAATACCAAACTAAATGTCTCATTAATATGCTAAAGTGACATGAAAAGATCATTCTTCATCATCAGTGTACATAGAAATCAGTTTGTTATTGCTAATTATTACATCTACAATCATGGTAAGAAAAATAAAGTAAACTCTCTTTAAATTCCAGTGTAGTAAATATAATCTGTCTGCCAGTACTGCTTCCATAGGAATGAAGATAGTAAATAGCAGACAGGTGCTGATAATCAAATGCACTTAAGTCATAAGAAAGCGTGACCATATCTGAGGAAACCATATCTGTTAAGCAGCATAAACATAACAGAAATCTTTGAAACCTTTGGCAGTTTTCTGACCTGAAGTATTCAGGTGAATTAGCACAGTGCCAAGGAGGAAAGACATCAGCAACAATCTTAAAGAAGCAACGGTTGCTCCCCATCAATCTGGAAAGGGTTATGGGGCCATTTCCAAACAATTTGAAGTCTATCATTCTGCAGTGAGAAAGATTATTCACAAGTGGAAAACATGACACATTCATGACAGCTACCAATCTTTTCAGGAGTGGATGTGCCAGCAAATTCATCCCAAGGTCAGACTGTGCAATGCTCAGAAAACCTGAAAAAAAGCCAAAGTCTACATCTCAGACTCTACAAGCATCAGTCAGCATCTTAAATGTTAAAGTTCATGGTAGAACAATCAGCAAACGGCACAAGTGTGGCTCTTCTCTCTAAACAGAACATGGCAGCAGTGCTTAGGTTTGCAAAGTCCGAACAAACCACAAAACGTCTAAAACAATTTATTTTGGATAGATGAGACAAAAAAGGTGGCGTTTGGATAGAAGAAAGCCAAACACAGCATATCAGCACAAACACCTCGGTGGTGGAAGGGTGAAGATTTAGGCTTGTTTTGCAGCAACAGGCCCTGGAGACCTTGTAGTCATTGAGGCAACCACAAGCTTCTCTGTATAATAAAATATTCTAAAGTCACATGTGAGGTCATCTGTCTGACAGCTCAAGCTTGGGTCACGCAACAGAAGAATAATCTCAAACACAGCAGCAAATCTACAACAGAATTACTGAAAAAGAAAAGAACCAAGGTGTTGCAATGGTCCAGACCTCAAACTGAGAGAAATGCTCTAGCTCAGGGCCAACTCCAGGCCTCGAGAGCCGCTGTCCTGCAGGTTTCAGATATCACCCTGGGTGAACACACCTGAATCAAATGATTAGTTCATTACCAGGCCTCTGGAGAACTTCAAGACATGTTGAGGAGGTAATTTAGCCATTATATCAGCTGTGATGGATCAAGGACACATCTAAAACCTGCAGGACACCGGCTCTCGAGGCCCGGAGTTGGCCACCCCTGCTCTAGCTGGACCAAAAGACAGCTGTGCATAAATGCCCACAAACCTCAATGAACTGAAGCAGCCTTGTAATACAGGTGAGCCAAAATTTCTTTGTTACAATGTGAGAGACATATAGTTAATCCAGAAATTATAACTTCAAGTTACAGTTCAACAAGCTATTAAATTATTTGCTATACTTAGTTTTCTTCTGCATTTTGGCTCAGTGTAATATATCAGGTGTTGTTGTCCACCTGAGGTTGCATTTACCTAATTTTAAGACTGGGTAAGGACCAGATGACCTTTTATTAACTGAATTGCCAGAAGGTGTACTGTCATTTCACCATGACTGTATGTTCTAATTATTACAACTGTTATTCATTAAAAATAACACATTTCTGCAAGACTACTCTGAGCTTTCCTGACAAATCAAAGTAATGTCAGTAAGCCTGTAAAGCTGGATCACTTTTGTAGTCCAGGTGTCATGAAAGCGAGACGCTTATTAAGAAGAAAGCTGTTCATGTTACTATTAGTCAATCTCAAAAGCAACCTTCAAAGAGATAATGAATTTAACTTTCAGTAACATAGATAAGAGCAGCAGTGTCATGTAAAGAGAAAAAAAAGTTAGGATAAAATAGGCAAAATATTAAAATACTGCATTAGTTCCAGATTCAATATCTTTTGATGTTTTTTTAGTTATTTGAATGGCGTATGAAAGCGAAAATCAAAGATGCTATGTGCTGTTTTGTTCAGTTAGCAGTTCTGATGCACATTGCATAAGCTAGGACACCAGCAACCACCCAGGTAATTACCATACAAAAGAGTTTCAATATAAGGATATATGTCTTATATTTTTCTTTATGTTACATTCACACTGAGAAACCTGGACACCACATAAAACAATGAAAAAAAGCAAAGATACGTCTGTCTGATTCTGCTTTACTTTCTGGGTGATTATTGATTATCTGTTTCTTTGCTATGTGGCTATAATAAAGGTTTGCAATTACCTTGTCCTCCAAAGGAAACCATATCTGTTAAGCAGCATAAACATAACACCGCTAACCATTAATTGCATTTCGGAGTGTTTTACTTCTCACCACCCGAAAGGGTAAATTATCTCTTAGTTTTATTTTTAGTATGCACACTTTAAAGCATGTCAGCTCTTCGCCTTGCCCTTGGTATGGTTGAGGTCCTTGCTTGACCACTTGAGATGAATCCCTTTCAAGTGACATTTTGAGTAAGATCAACTTACTTCCATGGTCATAGGCAAAGCACACCATTAGCATTCAGCACATACGCACTCTGGTTCTAACTGCAAGCCCTTCACTCTACAACTGCTACGTGACCACATAAGATGAATACAAACTGTCCTTCGCTAACATTAAAGTGAATGATTGTGACTCCCATTGGAAGTACTCCTCGGTTTTGGACATTTCAATGCTGATGGCCTTTGCATACTGCACATCCACTGGTTTCTCTCGGGTACAGATCAAAATGTGTGTGATGTCCACTGGAGAGTTTAAGGAAAAGGTTCCTTGGGTAGAATGATTAAAGAGGAAAGGATCACAGGCAGAGATATGTATGTTAAAGACACATAGAGGCTACATCCCAAGAAATAAACAATAAAAGAATTTATTTATTTTTGAATGTCTAATGAAGGCAGAAACAAACTTTACTCGGAGCACCAGATTTTGGGCTGTCCTGATTTTCCCCACAGACAAAATGTCCATTGACAGTGACACTGGGCCAAAAATGCAGACATTTTTCTCAGTCGTGCCATGTCAAAGTGACAGAAATCGACTCAGGAATTGAGTAATGGGAAAGAAATGTCGATAGTTTCTTTCTTGATGAGGTGGCAAGTGAAAATCCTGAGTCTTCCTTTACACAGTAGGAAAAGATTTAAAGTAGAATCTCTAAATTGACGTTAGACTGTAAAGTTCTCATATCGACCCATCCACTGTACTTTCCAGTCTGCACAGGTGTACAACATCTCCTCTAAGAGGACTTATTTGATATTACACACTAGACTTAACGGAAACGTGCTTTCGTCAATGACCGTAGATTTTTATACAGTCATTGGTTTTCTAAACCACCCAAGGCATTTTATTTTATATGTTAAATCAAATTTAAAGACTGGAATGGAATTCAAAACAACATTTTTATCTATATGAAAAGCGGAGATTTAAATAAAATAAGATGATACGTGACAAAAGTTGCATCAGAAACTTACTTGTAATATAACTTGTGATTTTCGCCGCTCTTCAAAGAGCGAATCGGACATTGAGTTATCGGATAGTGTGACTTAAACGTTATTTACTTCTGTATTATTATTTTTAATTTATTTATTTACTTTTCCTGCGTTGGAATTTTTTCCGGGTTGGAACGATTATTTTTACACTTTTTATCCGCCGGCGAACTGAACAGGTAGGACGTTCAGAGGCGTCACTTCCGCTCCACGTGAAAGGCTCCTTATAGTCCATGTGAGGAGCACTGTATATCCGAGGCGTATTGTTTTACGTTTTAACATTGATAGTTCATATATAGTCATCTCATGGTTATCGACAGCAAGACTATGGCGTCCGCAGAGGAGGAAGCGCTGCTCGGTCAGGATTCAGAGGAGGAAAACAGTGAATTATCGGACGATGAGGTCAGTTTCCTAACATGCTAGCATCGTTAGCTAACCACATTCCTGTTAAGTATTAAGGTTTTAAACGTCACTGTGCCTGCTGTTTATAAAGTTAATCAAACAAACAGAGACCTGGTACTATTATCAGTATCAGAATCTTTATTTTTCTAATCAAGCTTTTTAGATAGCAGGAAAATTCACGTTTAGTAGGACCGTGTAGTCTTGCTGTAGCAAGTGGTGGTTTAGATAAGTCAGAGTTAATATTATTCATCTTCATTTCATTGCTCAGCTGCAAGAAGCCTTCGCAGCGGGGTTGTTGAAGCCTGGGATGAACGTCCTGGTGGATAAACCCAAAAAGTTCGTCAACAATGTGGTGAGTGGCATCTCACATCTTCTGTTAGTAGCAAGTTATGCTACACAGGGATGATCAACGTACTATAACAACCATACCACTGTAATAGTTTTAAAGTAGCAATGGAACAGTTTACGAAATTCCCTGTAAAGTGAATAATATTGTTACTTGTTGTACCTTTATTGCTCCTATGTTGTCACACAGGAGGGGTTGAAACAGTGTCTTGCTGATTTTCGTAAAGATCTTCCCTGGGTGGAGAGATTGGATCTGACCAACCTACCAGCTGCAAATATCATTTCTCAAGCTGAAGAGAAAGCTTCAGCGCCAGCCGCTGGGGAACTGGATGCTGATGATGATTTCCAGAGGGAGATGTTCTTGTAAGTGACCGTTAATTCAGCTCAGTTTTATTTATATAGTGCCTGCTCATAAGACAGAACCAGGGTTGGGGAGGGGCAGCCAACTGCTGCAACTGGTTGGTGGTAAGAGAAAAAGAAAAGGAAGCAGAGAGAGATTGGACGATAGGCAAAAAAGCATCACATATACTTGTATTTTGTAACCACACTAATATAGTTTGATTACAAGTCAGACAAAGAAGTAATTTTTTTCAGCTAAAGAGTTACAAACATGCATACGGTGTTGAATGTTTTAGAGAATAGCCTAAAAAACATGCTGGAAAAATACAACACAGCTACAAAGAGACCATTCCAATTACTTTGTGTTTTTTCTTTATTTACAGCTACCGTCAAGCTCAGGCTACAGTCCTCGAGGCACTGCCACTCCTAAACAGGCACAGCATAGCCACCAAGAGGCCCGAAGACTACTTTGCAGAGATGGCCAAATCTGATCAGCACATGCAGAAGGTGAGCTGGTCTCCTATGTGATGATGCAGGTTCAGTTTTGACAAATATGTTTAAAGCTCAAACTGTATTTCATTACATTAAACCGCCAAAGCATCAGCTGTTTGCTTTTTTTTCTCCTTACATGTTCCATAACACCTGAAACAGCATCACTGTAATTAAGTATTAGTTCTCACCCATATAGTAAAGTAATTAACATTTCTTTGCACATACTGGTTCAGGACCTGAGTTTAGTTCTTTTGTTCTGTCGGGCCTAAATTCATATACTTTTTCATTTGTTGGTCTGTTCAGATCAGGAAAAAGCTGATCTCAAAGCAGATGATTATGGAGAGGTCAGAAAAGGCCAAGAAACTGCGTGAGCAAAGGAAGTTTGGCAAAAAGGTTGGTGACTGAGTTCAGAAATTCTTCTTAACACCTGTAAGTGTTATATGTGTATCATACTTCGACTGTACATGGCTAAAAGACTGACTCTAATTTTGAATTTTTTGCCAGGTCCAAATAGAAGTGATCCAGAAGAGACAGCAGGAGAAGAAGGCCATGATGTCCGCTGTAAAGAAATACCAGAAAGGTGGGTGTTTACAAGTGTAGCATGGAATTATTTCCTTATTTCTTTTATTGTTTTGTCACTACACCAATTTGGACACGTCACTTATTGAGCACTGGGAACAACATCTTCTCTTTCTAGGAATGACCGACAAACTGGAATTCTTGGAAGGTGACCAGAAGATGAATAAAGAATCTTCTCAGGGCTCAAAGAAAGCAGTGAACAAAAAGGGGTAAGTTTGAACTTTTCATCAGTGCACACATCAGTCATTGCTTTTTATTTTGCTCCCACTTCAGATTTGTGGCATTTTTACAATAAAACTCTTATTTATTTATTTTTTCCACAGGCCTAGCGCTAAGAGAAAATTCAAGGACCAGAAGTTTGGCTTTGGAGGCAAAAAGAGTGGAAAGAAGTGGAACACCAAGGAAAGCTACAACGATGTTTCCGGTTTCCGTGCCAAAATAGCTCACGGCAAGGGAGGGAAGAAGGGGAAAGGAGGAAAACAAAATGTGAGTCTCTCACACACATGGTTATCTATTGACTGTTTTATTCAAATGAGTAAATAAGAAAACAAATAATTTCTTTCTCTTTGACTTCCAGAAACGTCCAGGCAAGTCTGTGCGCAAGAAGATGAAGAATCGCTCTTAGAGACTGGCGGGCTGCTCAGCAGACTGGACTTTGCACTCTGCTTTTTGGCAGGATTTGCCTAAAGGGACTATGAGCTCTTCTTCTACACTTTTTGGTACAATATACCTTTCGTACATGCATCTGGATTGATATGGAGGTCCATATTAATCATATTCAAACCACAGATGGACTGAGTCCGATCACACAGCTCGGGAAGCTATTCAAAGGGCCTGTAAAGGCAAGAATGGACTGCACACAGCTCCAAAATACAGAGCTTTCCTAAGGTTGAGAAGGACAATGTTATTTGCTGTAGATACCCTGATATTTGCATCTGTGGCTGCAGTTGTCCCTACCCTAAGGTGGTTTTAGATCCACTCTCTGTGATTACACCTCCGTATCTCCACCTTCTCAATGACGCACTGTTCTCCTGAGGTTTGTGTGTTCTGTTTTACTTTTCTCACTCAGCTTTTTGACTCGTTGATTCTCTCCCATGTTACATGACATTTTATAATATTGAGCAGCTGTCAGTTTTGCCCTTTTCCATTCATTAGTACGATTAGTATGTGATGGGCGTGTGTGTTTTGTACAGACCTGTACAAATGTTCCCCCCAAGTGTTTCTCTAAGAAGGGTCAGCTTCTGTGCTGACACCCACATGATTGTTTGATGAACAAATACATTTCAGTAGGCATTCAGTTTCTATTCTCTCTCTTTTGTGTGTGTGTGTGTGTGTGTGTGTGTGTGGCGGGGGGGTTAATTTTGTGTTCTTCGGCCAAATTCATGGTGTTTGGTGACGTCTGTCATAAATCGGAAGAAATTGAATCTTGTGTCTTGGCGGGACTCCGGGACCTGGTGGAAAATAAATCAACAGAGTTGAGGTGGATGCACGATTACATCAGCCTACTGGTGTTGTTTACTGTCTTAAAAAAAGGAAAACAATTTTCAAATATCAAAATGGCATGAATAAACGATAAACAAATATCTGTATTGTGTTATTCTAGGCATCATTGTCAGCCCTGGAATTTAAAATAAGTGTTTCCCTAATTA
Source organism: Perissodus microlepis (assembly GCF_051167445.1). Classification (NCBI taxonomy): domain Eukaryota; kingdom Metazoa; phylum Chordata; class Actinopteri; order Cichliformes; family Cichlidae; genus Perissodus; species Perissodus microlepis. The sequence continues at coordinate 31,654,442 of NC_140477.1, forward strand.
AAAGAGGAATGTTTGGACATGTTAACAATGGTGTTCCCAATTTTCAAGTTATTCCACCAATAATTGTCGTTTACATTAGGCTGTGACAACGGCTTCTTCCCTGAAGTATTTTTTGGGTGTCACACCATTTGCTGCAGACATTAAATTAAACTAAACACATTAAATATCCCAGCTGTGTCCCAGCCATTTCTACTCGAGTTTGATATCCCACACCAGACTAAACACTGAGAAAGAATGGTTGGGGCAGATTCTTCAAAATTTACACAAGCGGGGTTTCATGACGTCTTCATAGTAGTGTTGGGGTTGTTAGTGTTAATTTTTCACACATTTAAGCTACAGTTTGTTCCAAAATCCACTAACAGAGAGTTTTACTCACCAGTGGAGTCGACATCCATCCTATCTCCTGGCTCTCAGTGAGTGGCATAGAATACTTCTTCGTAGGAACTTCGTGGGCCTTGCGGAAAGCCTTGATGAAATCCTCTGGAGGCCAAAAAAATCAAATTATAAAACCAACTTGTTTAAAAACAAATTTATATAACAGAATAGATGGATAGAATATTTCTCATATTTGATTTCAATGGAAATTTTACCGTCCTCTGGAATCACTTCTGTTGTTCTCCTACACATGGGTTTGTCTGGCAGTACATGCACTGTAACACAGCATACATACACACACACACACATAAGAAAAGGAGGTATACAGTACAACAATTATACAGAGCTCTACAAAAGAGGACCAAACTGCCATGAAATCCACAGCACTCGTGCTTTTCAGTGTGTGGCTCTTCCTAATAAGCATGCTGGACACTGAATCATAGTGTAACCTTGCTTGCAAGCACTGCTAAAGTGCTGGGAGCCCTGATTTTGGTCCCCTAATCGCAGTGAAATTCAAAAGCCCTTTGAAGGAAAAAAAAACCCTGCCCAGTCACACTTTTGAGTAAGTGATAGTTCTTATTTTTATCATATTTTTGATGTGAGGGAGAAACGGAGCAAGAGGGGAGATTAGCTTACTTACATTTCCTGTGGGGGTTGATGCTGAACTCCGTGTGGAGCTTCTGGTGTCTTTGCTCTTTCCGGACTCGCTCGGCGTGAATCGCGTCCCGATGGACCAAATCCAGTTTATCTTTATCTGCCATGATGAGAGAAAAATAAAAACGCCGACAGTTAGGGTTGGATAATCAGCAGAAAGCCTTTCACTGGCGGTAAACTACGTATGCGCGTTACCTAGCAACAGTAAACACCGCCTCATGCTGGCTGCAGTTGCGAGACTCGAACACGCGATGGCGCCATGCTCTCAGATTTGGTCATGACTGGTAACAGTAACAGTTTATATTAGACGATTTATGTAATCAAATGTATTTTATTTTGGAGGAAAAAATAACTAACTAGCTACTTTTCTCTTCATTGTTATTATTTTTCTAAATCCTCAATTATTCAGTCTGTGATATCAGCAAAGAGAAGTGACACTTGCAGGTTAAACACTATATGAAATAAAAATTGAAGATGTTTTGAATTGGTTGATTTTAAGCTGCCAATTCAAATCAAAGAAGAAATCACTAGTGATTTATTATGACATTTATTAGTTATTAATTACACATGATTAACTTGCCAGTATTGTTGCCTGTTAATTCTCTGTCAGTCTGTTTGATGAGGTCATTTCACCTCTACTCTTACCTCCTGGATACTTAGTGGCTGCGCAAACAATGAAATTTCTATGTATGATTATGTGTAATAGAGACTCACCATGTGTGAAGGTCAGTATAATTAATCCAGTGAATACACCGGGGTTAGGCTGAAATCATCCTACTTCTGGTTTCACAATTTAAGACTGATTTGCTTACTCAAATATATATTTCTCACTTTTATAGTACATTTTAATGTGAAATTTTTAAGATGCTTTGCATTGGCTGGATTCTGTCAGGCTGAACTCTATGCAGTCTAAATCATTAGCGTTTGCAGTGTGCAATTGCTATTCAACATCACTTTCGAACAGATCCTCCTAATGAATACTGCAAAGAGATAAAACCTTCCATTTAAAAGAAATATGAGAACCCCAAAACATTTGAGTGTTACAAGGAAATGTTGCTAGAGAGCAGATGTGGCATCTTTCGTGTAATCTCATTTCTGAACTCCATTTGTGTTTGATTAGAAAATTATAGCCTAAATGAGGCAATGTTGTGAGTCTTTTCATCTGAAGCTTTACTAGCTCCTTTAGTCAAGGATTCTGAATATATTTAGTGTGGAGCACTTTGCTCTCAGAAAGTGCTGACTAATCTTTACAACATATTAATTAGAACCTAAAGATAAAGAAGATACAGAAATAAATTCAGTGACACTGCTTTTTCTTAACCTCTTAAGCCCCAAGCCCCCTGATACGGGGGCAAAAGACAGGAGATCAGTTAGGCTTGGGGCTTAAGAGGTTAATATTCAATTAAATATTGAATATTAAATATTGAATAAAAACCAACAGTTTTTTTCACTATCAATCATTAATCATCAAAGTTACAGAAAATACCTGTGACTTGATGCCTTCGGGAAAGGTGGAGGCTGATCAAAATCCTGCACATCCTTTGGCTATGAGCCAGGATGCTTCTTATGCCCTTCTTCTGATGCAAGGGCACGGGAAGTCCAGTTTACACTGGATTTCATCCAAACCACTAAACCATGCTGAAAATGTTTGCCTGTAACAAACACACCCATCAAAACGTGGAGAAAGAGCTCTGAGTGAATAGCAAAACCCATCAGTTTAGAAATATTGTTGTATTCCAAAGAAAAAAAAACACTCTTTTTTGAATGAAAATGACATTCATTGAATCTCAAATACTGGAAATGGTTATTGACAACTGCTGGAAAATCAATGTAGGCGTACAGCGGCCCATTTATTAGGCCTTCAAGGCTGTGTTTGCTACAAATGGGAAATTCTTCACTGAAAACATAGAAATAAAATCTGCTAGCTGAGTGTCTGCCACCAGCCCTGGTGCTCCAGATTTAAATAAAATTCAAGAAAACTGAAGAAGGAACGTACTACTCCCTTTACAGAATGCTGCATACTAGTATAGGTATAGAAATGGAAGGCAAACCTGGGCAAGGAGGCAGTGTTTCCGTCTCTACTGTGATAAAACAAACACCTGACAGGTCCTCAGCTGATAACGTCATTAAATGGCATGTACAAAACACCAGTCTCGGAATCAACCAGCATGACTCCTAGATGCTGGACTTCTAGGCAAAATGCAAAGAAAAGGCCATATTTGATACTGCCTGGTTGAAGAACACAAACTCTGATGACTGTATGATGCTCACTCCTTCCACCCGGGAATAAGAACAGTTCAAGTCCAATATTATCACAGCATTCATTCCCATGATGAATGTGCAAGTGTACATAAACTTCTGACCACAGATGTAAACAGGATAACAGTCTATCACTCTGTTTTGCAATGCCACACTACACCCTGTGTTGCTTGATGATTAAACCGATGAGGTTTTGTGGGAATAGTTTAAAGAAAATGCCCATCAAACACCTCCAAACTTTAGGAGGTAATCTCTAGAAAATCTCACTAAAGGTCTCTAAGCCTCTAAGTGCAAACTGGACTATTTTGTGACGAGACAAACATGAAAGTGAATCACTTACATTGCATGTCCACACTGAGAAAATATAGCCACCCCTGTTTACAGTGTGATCTTAGTTTGTACATGTTCTGTTGGGGCGACAGCTGACTGTTCAGGCATTTTGCTCGGTTCACTCACCAGGACTTTCCGAGTTACGCACACAAAGACAAACATGTTGACACGTTTTTGCCGAGCACGCACAAGCCGGCGACTGTACAAATATGTTTGTGAAGGTTTATTGGCCTTGAGCGTGTCACACTAACTGGAAACAAATTTGTAAGAATGCAACTGAAATGACAAAGAAGAAAAGTGACCCAGTGACAAGCGCAGTGTGTTTAAAAACCAAAAAAAAGTCGAGTTCCTTGTACCGCCTTTGACTGTCCCTGCACTCTGTGGCGTTACAATTCACACATGAATAACGACCCTTTCACATTTATTAAATAGTACTTATGGTTGTGTGATTCCTGTGAAGGCACTGATAAACTTTCAAGGCTGCTGTGGCCTACGTTGTCTGATGACTTCTTACCAATTGTCTCCTCACATTAGGATATCTTATTTAATTTCCTGTTTCATTTGAGTTCCCCTCTTCGCCTTCCTCTTCCTCCAGTTTCTGTCTGTGTTGATTGTGGGAACTTTAACTCTGTGTGTGTACGTGCGCGGACGCTCCCTCTTGCAGTAACAGACAGCTTAATAAAGGCTTAAATGTTCAGCTCTTGGTTCCCGTCTCATAACTCGATTCATGCTTTATTGGCACTGTGTGAACGATATAATAGAAACAGGTAATAACTCAAAATGTGGAACAGCAGGGCGGTAGATTTCAGCGTGGGTGGGTGACAAGTCCCCTGTGGTGTTTGTGTACGTGCGCGAGGAAGAGTGAGCAATATGTATAACGGAGGATGGGAGGGCTTGCGGTGTCAAGCCTCGTTCCCTGGCTCCTGTCACAGTGTCGGACCACGTTATCATCAAAGCAGCCACTGAGCTCCTCAGGCAGAGAACAGTCAAAGGCCAGTTTGTGAGTTTGTTCAAACTCTACTTGCCAAAGGAAGGTACTACAGATGGTGTGTGATTTAATCAAATATGACAACTCTTTCCCATTCTCCCCGTGTGGCATGCAGGTAGAAAGGAATCATTTTATGCCATTTATGTTAACTAATTCATGTTAGGAAAGTGGATCTAATCTCTTTTGTCCCTGAGTGTCAACGGGAAGGGATCGTTTTTGTTTGGCTTTAATATGGTTTAGAAGAGATATTAACGATGAAACAAAGTGATGTGAACTGTGATGAAAGTATTATCCTGCCATGCTGCTTTGTCAACCTGCCTCGTGAACACAATTTTAAAATTGTGGCGTTTAAAACAATCTTTTGCCAGCGTCCAGATGGTTATCAGGTAAATTCTTATCTTTTTTTTATGTTTGTCTCTTAACTTTTTTTTAACATCTAATTTGGCCAAAATATAGAGATGACAACCTCATGTACACTGGCACATGGAAATGCTCCTCTTTCATTCTCAGTCAGATCCACCTCTTACTGCCGCATCTGGTTTTTAAACACAAGGTGGTTTATCAGTGGCACTTCATGAACCACTGGTTGATGTCACAGTGTCTATATGCTGTCTGTGTAAATAAAAATGGACTCTTAGCAAATTTGGTGCTATTCTTATAATAAATTAAATCATTGTGTTGTTTTGGCAATGACTGTAGTTTTTTACAGTCATTGTTTAGTCATGGGTCCAGGTTCCTGTGCTATTTCATGATTTAATTTGTTATTTTTTCTTTCTAATGTTAATTTTTGCAGTTAGTGGAATTGGCTAACTGCAAGAGTGCAAGAGAATGGATGGATGGAATTGCTGTAGTCCTGCTGGAAAACTGTTCCACAGTTTTACTCCACAAATGGAAATTAACTATCTATATCACATTATATTGTTTGTCAATTAAGACACTTGAAGTTTAACTTTCTCCTGTGGTTACTGTCCCCATCTCTGTCAAAAAGCATCCTCTGCAGATTTCCTGGTAGCATATTATATGCAGTTTTATTTTATGAGGTGCATGAACTTCAAAAAAATAGAATGTAATTGCAGACTCTAAATCCTGCACGATGAACCATTCCGACTGCTCTGTTTTTGGAAGTTTCCATAATGATTGACTTGAACTTTTGAATGTGTTGCCCCAGACTTTTAAACAGTAATCTAAACAAGGTAACAGAAATGAACAGTAAGCAACTAGCAATGTTAAAGGTGTTACTCTTTCTCACCGATATTTATCATAATTTTTACTCCAGTATCTTTTATACAGTTTCCAAATTACATAAAATTTGAACAGTAAGTAAATTTATGTCTTGATGCATGATCAATCATCCAGGTAAGAAAATCACAGAAAGTTAATTCTATTCACCTGGATGCAGCAGTGGGAGAAACGTTTCATCACCTCGTCATTTGCATAATGAGAGAAACCAGCACCGCTGACTAACAATGATTTTAGGCAACGCTATGTCCGAAGGAACAGGATCAGCTTTTTGGGTTCAAATTTAATGTTCACTGCTTTCCATCAAACCATGAATTCAGCCGACTCATTTCTTGTGAGACAATTTCCATTTTTTAGTTTTAAATATTAAAATTAATAAAATTTTAATATTTAATAAAAAGTCATCTGATACATAAAATGTATCAGATGACTTTTCATCATCAGTGGAATGCTGCCTATTCTCCCTCATCTGTGTTAGAAGGAAAGCAAACAGTGACTTTACTAGCTGGTTTACAGCAGAGGCACATTTCTGTCCGCTCATCAACTATTCTGTGTGCGCAGTTCAGATAACAATACAATTTGGAGAAAATGAGAAGACAGTAGGTCTGAACAACACACACCATCAATTTAAAAATATATTCAAAGAGTAACAGCAAACGCGATGAGATATTTTTGTTGGAGCTTCTTCAATCAAGCCGTCAAAACCTCCTTTCATGAAAGAAATCTCAGCTTAATTTGCCCAAATGATCTACAAATGATCTACAAATGATCTTGCAGACAGTGAAAAAAGATAAGACAAGCACACAGAATGAGACTCAGTTTCAACTGGAATGTGACTGGCTCAGGAGCCTGCATTTATCTCGGAGATCACTTGATTCCTTCCTTTTAAACAAACTCCCAGGCCCCAACGCGATCCCCTGACCTTTCATAACAAGACTCTATTTTAATTAGCAAGTGCCCTCCACTGCCTGCTAATTAAAAACACCATGTCATGTATTATTCAGCCCAACCACCACTCCAACATAAAACAAATGAGAGGTACACACTGTGTCTCGTCACACTCCATCTAATCCCCTCTAACATGTATGATGGCTAATGAAAGGTGCTGATATTTTTCAAGAGGAGGAAGTGTTTGCTGAGGTTTTAACCTTAATGAAATCCCCCCTGTATTCCCTCCCACCCCCACTTGCCTCATCCTGCTAGCTGGTGACCTTTGTATGGAGTTTCTGTGACTGAAATTCAAAGGAATCAGTGCTTCTTCTTCTTTCTTTCTTTCTTTTTTTTTAAATCAAGCACCACTTAATAAAAATGGAAATTGATTTTCTGTTGCTCAAATACATAGCAGAATGGAATTTTAAAGAGCTGCTTTCAATGAAAATACACCAGTATAACCAGTGGTGAGTGAATGATTAAGGAGTGCGGTAACCTGCCAAAGCTAAGATAAGCACATTGCATGTTTGGAATACATTTAGATTAATTCCTAGGGATAATGTAAAAATTCAAATGTTAATTTAAGTTTCTTTTACAAGAAAGCTCCGAGGATTTTTTATGGGGGAGACACAAGAAGCTCAACAAATGTGTCTAGTCAAGATCGTGAGAAAGTGGTTTTGTGGTTTGCCTTTGGACCCCCTTGGCTGCTCCGTCTGTGGCTGCCCGTCAAGCAGAACACTAATCTAACAGCAGATAAAATCCCACTCATGTCACCCCTTTGTCTCCTCACGTACTGTGATAATAATTTATCACAGGTTTATCTCTCATTTTCTTTTTTTCCATCCCTGCAGTGGGACTGTGGTTGTTTGCTTATCTGATTATAGATTTTTATTCTCTATTTTAAACAAGCCATGTTTGGAGACACGGGGCACCTTTACGCAGAAGCACGCTCACGTTCACCTCCCCTCTGCGACTGTCTGTCCACCTTGCTCTGGAAACAAAAGGTGATAGCTGAGCTCATGTTCTTCCACATAGATAAACACACACTTACATGCCTGCGCTTTCCAGTTTGTTTTGATAGTCATGTAGGTGTGCGGGGCTAACTGGAGACATCATGGTCGTGGGAAAGCTGTCTTCTCATCAGATGGTTGCTCTGTGTCACCATTGCTCTTGTCTGTAATCTCCTGTTTTGTCTTAGGAAAGAAAACTTTCTCAGGTAGGACAGACAACAGCAGAGATTAGTGCCGTAAACATTAGGCTAGACTTAACTGTAGCTCTATGATAGCAGAAATAGTAGACACCCCAAAGTTACACATAAGTCATTTAAACAGCTTTACGCATGTTTTATTAACCATAATAAAATTTTGATTGCTCATTAGCATTACCTACAGTTAAGCCTCACTCACACAAGCACAGGACACAAGTGGTGTGGTTGTAGTACAAAGTTTGTATGGAGGACACCGCGTTGTCTACAAACACTGAAATTCTCATGAAGTGATAGTAAAACTGTGATGATTGGGATGCAAACTGGAAACTGAGATTATTCGCCTCCAAAGTAAAAGCTACACATTATGAAGTGTTAGTTTCAGGAGTAAGGCACAACTCTTATTTTGAAAGGTTTGCATGATACTTATCACTGTCATGGTACGCGTCCCTCCTTGCAACTGATTTCACCCAGCGACAGCCAGCAACCTCCAACAACCACTCAGGGAACACATATTTTTCCCTCGTGCCAGGAACCCTAACTAGTCACTGTCAGCTGCATGGGCCAGAGGAGTATAATGTTGTTCCTGTATGAAAATTTATAAACCAAACCAAAAAGAAATAGAAAAAAGAAAACAACAACCCAATATTAAACCTTTTTCCTAAAGAAAAATAAGTACTTACAAACTGATGTTTGTATATTTCTATATTAAATTGTTAAATGGTCTAATTTTTCATCCTTTTTTTGTCTCTTTGAAAACCTCAAAAACATCTGCCTGTGAACACAGATGCTTGCATTTACTGTATATAACTGTGAAGGTGGTTCCTAACAGGCCTCACTGTTGTTTTGGGGAGTTAGTCAGTCTGTGGTGGCTATGGACACCATGAACAGATGTTTGGCTGTTTCAATCCCAGAAAGCAAGGTGAATAAAAATCTCTGGCATTTCCTTTGCTATTATTATTTCATAAAAAAATTAGTTTCTTGACTGCAGAAGCTTGTAATCATGAGCAGCAATGGCCTCTAATGAGTATTACATGGATGGCTTTTCTCTGCTTTGACTGCTAGCGAAGGCAAGTGATTAGCTAAACATAGGTTGGGTAAATGGTGGCAAAATAGTGCATCCCTAGGTTTGTGTGTGCTTCTTTTTGCAAGGGGCAGTATGAATGCATATGTAGAGGCAAAGCCTACGCTTGAAGCCACTAAGGTGTTTGATGGCAGGGGCTACACGGTGCGACTGTTATGAATGAAACTTGACATAGTCCATTAACTCCAGCCGTACATATCTTGTCTGTTTAACACCTGTATTGATTTCTATTGGTTGCATTTGTTGTTCAACAGTTCGTATCCAACGTCATTTAACATAAATTACAACAGTGCAGCGGTCACAAACTGTTGCATGTGTCCACCTTAAATACCGTACCATAAAACCATACCATACTCTCAAGTCACAAAAAGTGACCCCTAGTGGCACACACTATAACAAAACAAAAACCGGCTCCTACAGGATAGAGGAGAGAAAACATGAATGCTTCTAATTGTGAGAGACTGCTTGTGCTCTATGACTCACGCTCCATCAATCTGCTGAAGAGATTGTGTTTTCACTCAGTGCCTCTTATCACCACTAATGTGTGTGTTTGGTCTTCTGGTGAAGACAACCCAGTTTATGTGACATGTAGAGTTGCACACATACAAACAAAGTCATGCGTTAGCAATTGATCTGTTTTTATCAGCGTTCCAGATGTGATCTGATTATGTGAGCAGGTGTGTTATGTAGGGTTGCTGAATCAAAGGATTTGCGTTGAGGAGAGGAAACATGCTCTAAAATACACAATCGTTCCCCTTGTACAAATGCCCTGGCCAGGTACACAACCTCTCTGAGTGAATATCCCATCTCCCCTCTGGAATCAGCATTTATTACTTGGACACATTTGTGTCAGATGTATCACTTTTTACAAAACTTAATAGAAAGCTACATGTATTGGCTAAATCGTGTATCATAGAAGACAACTGAATTTCCTGCATTACACACAAAAATGCTGAAAACATATGTGCAATGATTCAATGATCAGGTACTTCTCACCAAGTCTAGACTAGATTAAATATTCATTTAATTAGTAATTATTGTTTGGGCTTTTTTAAAAAACCTAATTTTGTTGCATGTTGAACAGATGCTGTGCTAGCAGCTTATTTGGAGTCCATTCAACTTTAGCTCTCAAAACACAATTTTTCCATTAATCTTAGTAGGAAATTCCAGGGATGTACCCTAACTTTCCAAAATCCTGAGCCACCCACTACTTCTTTATATTTTGCTAGGAAATGGAAAATAAGTGTTGTAATTTATCAAAACATGCCAACATACATAGAAGTACAGTATATATGCCAGTAACTGGTATGACCATGTTTATTCTTCAGCACAGCTTTGACTCTCTTCTTCGGGAGTAGTTCTCCAGGCTTCTTCAAGAATAATCAAAGCTCTGCTTTTGATGTTGGCTACTTTTAGTGTTTTTTCTCTGTGAAGCTCACCCAATACTGCTTCATTAATGTTGAGGTCTGGGCTGTGAGGAGGCCAGTCCATGACTGGTCATGTTCCACTGTGTGTCTTTCTGCCCAGGTCTGTTTTTAAGTTAAGATAAGATAAGATAAGATAAGATAAGATAAGATAAGATAAGATAAGATAAGATAAGATAAGATAAGATAAGATAAGATAACCTTTATTAGTCCCATGCGTGAGAAATTTGTTTTGTTACAGCAGAAAGAGGACAGTGCAAAGTTATATAGCAAAAATTAGAGAACACTGGAATACAATAAGAATAAGATACTGTACACAACTGCATAGAATAGAATAGAATAAAGTAAAATACTATATACAATAGAATAAAATAAAATAAGAGTACTGCACTTAGTCTTATTGCACATGTGTGGGTTTGTGTGTTTGATCAGCTGCAAAGTCTTTGTTGTGGAGTCTGACAGCAGTGGGGAGGAAAGACCTGCGAAATCTCTCCGTCCCACACCGTGGGTGCTGCAGCCACTGAAGGAGCTGCTCAGTACTGTCAGTTTCTCCTGCATGGGGTGGGAGGTGTTGTCCAACAGGGATGACAGCTTAGCCACCATTCTCTTGTCACTCACCACCTCCACTGCATCCAGAGGGCATCCTAGAACAGAGCTGGCCCTTCTGATCAGCTTGTTCAGTCTCTTCCTGTCCCCGGCAGAGATGTTGCCACCCCAGCAGACCACACCATAAAAGATGGCTGAGGCCACCACAGAGTCGTAGAAGATCTTCAGGAGTGGGCCCTTCACTCCAAAAGACCTGAGTCTCCACAGCAGGTACAGCCTGCTCTGCCCTTTCCTGTAGAGGGCTTCAGAATTATGAGTCTAGTCCAGTTAATTGTTCAGATGAACACCAAGGTACCTGTAACCGTTCACAGCCTCAATGTCCATACCTTGGATGTTCAGTGGTTGCAGTGAAGGATGTTTGTGCCTGCTGAAGTCTGAAGCTCTTTGGTTTTATTAGTATTGATCTTGAGGTAGTTCTGCTGGCACCAGTCCACAAAGTCATGGGTCAGTTCTCTGTACTCCTTGTAGTCATTTGACTAGCTGGGATGTCATCCTCAGTTAGGTTTGATGGTATTTCTGGTAGATAATAGCAGATGGCGTGAGCATGAATGGAAGCTGCGCTTCGGGGTAGGCCTCAGACACACACAAACAAACGAGAACAAACACCAGGTTGTGCGAAATTTAGATAAAGTATTTCCATTGGCAGTGTGTTTGGGTTCAGTGTCATGCTAAAAAAGAATCCATTGCAAATCAGATGCTTTCCAGATTGCATTACATGCTAAATCAAAATCTTTTCTATGGTCAGAATTCCATCAATTTTGACAAGATTCCCAATGTCACTGGCTAAAGTGCAGTCCCAAACCATGCCAGAGTCACTACTGTGTTTCACACAAAGCTTTAGACACTCTCTCTCCCTCCTAACCTCCTCATTTATACTGATAACCCAAAATTTCAAATTTGGATTCACTCCTTAAGACTTGCTGCTACTACTTTTCAGTCCAGTTCTTGCGTAATCTACCTCAGCCTTTCCTTCCTGTTTTGCTTCCTTAAGAATGGCTTCTTAACAGCGAGACCCTTTCTGATGAGACTGTGGTAAATAGCAAATGGATTAACTGAAGGGCCAGATGTATCTCTCTATTTCTCAAGGACATGACTTTCAGGTAATCTTCATCTGCTGCAGATAGTTTTTAGACCTGCCACTTCTTTTTTTGTCCCCCACTTGTCCAGTTTCATAACAGTTTTAAGGACACATCGCACACCATGCTGAGATATGCCAAGTTTTTATCTAATAACTAATAGCAACTTTACTATTTTATATCTATTAAACTGTGTTGTCTTTGGCATTTTTCATACATTCAGATAAAGAAATATGAATTTTTGTGACAGGCTGCCCAAAACAAAGATACAATTAAAACTTAGTTCTTTGCTAACTTATGTGTATTCACAACAACACTGGTTCATAAGTTGTTTTAGGCACCTTTTTTATGCTTGGATTGATTGTTAGGTCAGTAACAAACAAAAGAAAAAAATAAGTCTTCTAAAAATGGTCAGGTACAAGTACACACTAGTGCTGAAGGCCACCTTAAAGCAAAGCTGTAAAAACTGAGATTTTTGCACAGTACTGTACAGTATATAGATAAGGACAATGTGATAACACATTCTAAAGACAGAAGATAAAATTAAAACTATTTAACAATAGTATAATCCAAGTTAAAAAAGGCAGCCGTGTTAAGCACACAGCTCTTGTTTTCCTTTCTAGTTTACTCGAGCCATCATGACCCACTCAACTGGCAGTTGCTCAGGCAGCCATCCTCTAGTCCCTCATCAACCTCCCAGCGTAAATAGAGTTCACTTTTCGGTGCCACTTGGGTAAATTGTGTGTGTTTACAAGCAGCTGTAGCACCCAAACCATTTTTGTACCTGTTTCTAGTTATCTGAGTGTAATCATTTTTTTTGCTTCACTATGGCTACCTGGCAGCTGCGTGGTTGATTTCCTGCTTCCCTACATCAATCCTCATTTGGTTTGTTTTCCTCATTTGACTGCATCTACTTGCAACTGATTTTCACCATATTTTCTGTGTCAGTCAAGTTATTAAGAATTTCTTATTATTAGAATTTCTCCCACATTTCTCTAGTAGAGTAAAACAGAGCTACCTGCTGTGACGATCTCAAAGCAAAATCACTTTGCTGTCAACTGTTTTGTGACTTTAAGATAATGTTATTTTAGAGATGAAAAGTTGGGGAGCAGAAGATAAGAATGTGTGCAGCTTATTTAAGAAAGCAGCAGAAGTCTCCTTTCAGTAAGCTGAAATGAGTTTGCAGGCATATCCAACCTTTTAATTTGTTTGGAAAATATTCTATCCAAATTAGTTTATAGCAGGAGAAAGAATTGCCTCAGGAACGTGAAAAACAATTTCAAGGTTTTATAAAACTGTCTGATCTGACAGCTCACGAAAGCCTTATCACAACATGAAACAATCCCATTTATAAAAAAGTGATTCCACATTATTTTAATGCAGTGATTTTTTCAGTGCTACTGTGAAATAACAGAACAGATCACACTGAGACTTAATAGCAGCCTTCCCCTCCTGGCTTCTAAACATCTTATGAGAGAATATTTTTGGACAACATCAGTAAATTTTGCCCGAGAAAGAGACGTGAGCCATGAATCCCCGTCATTGCATTTGCTCAGACAATCATCTTCATAATGACTGCTTTTCAGCCCAGCGCTTAAGTGTCTTGTTATTCAGGGATTTTTCATATTCTCTGCATTAAGACCAAGATAAACCAGCTACTATTTCAAAAAATGTCAATAGACAGTATCTTAGCAAGTCAAGAGATACATAGAGGAGAATTGATGAGCCTGTGATTATTAAAAGCACTGCTGGTGGGCTTAACACTTCACAGTAAAATTACCTTAATGGGAACAGTTGCCAAATAGTGGATTTGGAGTACTTGAAGCTGATACGCTTTATTCATGCAACACTGAAAATTTTAAATATCAAGATATACATTAAGAGAAAATAACCACTCCTTACAATTGTGACTATAATAAAACCCTCCAGATTTATAAAGTCTGAGCAGTGGAGCCATAACTGACAGACATTTAATTTTCTTTTGACGTTACGATTTCAGCATGAAATGATAAATCGCAGAACAATTGTGCTAAAAAATGCTTATGCATTTTGCAACATGTTAGATAAAACTTGCTTTGTATGATTCTCCCCTTATCTCCTCACCCAGGTAAGTGAATGAGCTCTGAGTTGTATGCAACACTATCATTTCTTGCTGATCTCATGCAAGGTCAATCAAGTAGCCAGTAGTTGTGAGTGTTTTATCTCATTTTGTTCCCGTCATTGCAGTCTGGTTTATTTTTCTTATAATTCATTGGTAAAAATCTAAGTGATGCCTAATGTCGTCAGCGTACCTGTCGTTTCTCTGACCTTTAGATAAGCAGTTCTCTCTTCCACTATGGTGTTTACTGCCTCACTGGTTTTACATCATTAACCCTCTGTAGCTCCAGGGCTGATAACACAAACCCAAGTGTCCATGGCTCAGATCTCTTGAATAGGGAGATTGTTGGGAGAGAGCGATGGGGTTATCACTCATGTCAAATTCCTGGTCAAAGAGGTCCACTTTGTTTTTTCTGAAAAAGATCTGGCTGTATCACGGCTTAGCACTCATTCACTCCCATCAAGTGAAAGGAGCTCAAGACAGACCTCAACACTCAACAGACCATCGCTACGCTGAGGAGATCTTTAATTTTAAAGCAAACGGAAACATTTTTTTTGTTATCCTCCAGAAATTATACACCATTCTCCATCAGCTCAGAGGTTTCATGCTTGTAACGCACTTTGATATATTTCATTTTTCTTTTCTTTAATAATCTAGCATCAGTTATATTTTTACCTGGATAAATAAAGGACTAATAAAAAACAATAAAATAAAGTTATAAAGCTACCTCACAGCTTCGCTAAAGTCCTTCTCCAAGATAGGAGATTTTCATCTGACACGGATATGAGACACTGAAAGTGAAGAGGGCCACTTAATCACTCCCAACATGAGCTTAGTGAAAGACTCCAAACCAGCCATGACATGCTGGGATAATAAATATGTCAAGCCATCAATTAGGAAACTTAAAACGGGCCGTATATAACTTGGCAAGGAATGTAAGGTCCAAGGTAGAGCTGGGCATTGCTGAATCTGTATCAGCACAGATATAATAAGGTGTGACGGTGGCTCACACAAGGTCACACAAAGATTATGTTTCTACATGCCAGGTGAGAAAAGTGAGTCAAAAACCTGCAACAGCAACGCATAAGAGTGGTAAGATTAAGGAATCATAAAATGTATCAGAAATATGAGGTGACAGTGATGCATGTTGTAAAAACAAAAGCTTTTCCCCGTGCAAGTGGGCAAAACTCATTATCTGCTGAAAAAAAAATCCCTTTCCTGTAACCTTTACAGGAAACATGTAGCCAGGCTAAATACTGGGTGTGCTACATATTCTAAAGGGGATATTTCCTCTACACACCTGCACTTGTAAGTGGATCGTTTTGGAAGTTTGAGAAATCAGAACTAAGTTCCTGCTCTCCTTTCTCTTCTCGTCCAGCTAAATGTCAGATCTGTCAACGGCTAGCACTTTAACCGAGCGACAAAAGAGGAGTCGAATTTTGGCTGCGGCTCAGCGTTTTCATGAGGAACTGGTAGAAGCTTGACACTTGAGAAGCTGGTTTCTGGAGTTAAAGATACTCGTCTCAAAGCAACAACAGACATCTAAGTTGGCAAAGTGTAAAATAATGTGCTTTAAAAAAAAAATCACCTCTTTGTCCACGTTTTTGTCTTTAAACTCAACTTATTATAAATTATAGCAATAAAAACTGCCTTTCAAAAAGTATGTGAGCACTGCTTTTAAGCATCTAGCTGCACAAAGTGCTTACTAACGTGGGTTTTTTATTTCAGTTTAAATTTGCAGAAAATAAATGTCTTCCTCCCAGAATGCATTGTGCATCCTTGAAGCCTAACAAATATGTTGAATGCTTGAAGAACCAAATCTTTTGAAGGACTCGGAATGAACAGTCTTCCTCATTCCCTTCTCTGTTACACTGCATCTTTCTTGTCAATGTAATAAACCCATGGATGTTTATCTGTAAGTCTTTTTTCCATTAAAATGTTTCTTCTTTAATTTTTCACCATTCTTGCAGAGGCGCTTCTGTGAGGCCAGGTTGGATGAGAAGGCCTGGCAAAAACCATCCATAAGGCAGGTGTTTTCCTGGTAAAGTATAAAATGATCAAGAAATTAAGTACGCATTGAGGAAATTTTGGGAAAGGGATAAAATTCCAGTGTTCTCCAAATAAAATCCCAATCTTTCTGTTGCTGAGGTAAAGAACTGCAAAGTATTATTTGAGAATTTGTTGAAGCCGGTCAAAGTTTTATAAAAGATGAAACAGAACTTCAAAGTGACGGTCTAGGTAATGGTGCGATAAAGTTTTAAAAAAAAGGTGCTTGTGAAAGCAAAATGAAAAAATCTTGCCTCACTGACACTTCAATATTCGGAAAAATGTCTTTAATCTATGTTAATGCAGGACGGGAGGTTTTAGGCAACACTTCCAGTGGCTTCCACCGAGATACTCGAAGACAGGTGCCGTCAGACCTTGTTTGAATAATCATTATCTGCTGCAGAGCAAGAAAATGGCTGACCAGACTTTCACGGTGAGGCGGCCAGGCGTGGTGTCATCACCTTAAGTTTTAAGCTATTTCATCAGCCAAGAAAAGGTGATGCAATTCTCCTCTCATTTTCTCCAGTTTACTACTCTTCATCTCTCACGATCACCCACAAACTCTATATCATCTCTTCACAAACTCATCATTTCTTTCATATTCCGCTTTTCAGACTTCAACCGGAAAAACTTGAGGCCGAATACAGATCAAAAAAAAAGGAAAGTAAACAACTTCTTTTCTGGGCTTCAATTAAGCCGGACTATTTATCAATAGGAGTGCCTGACTGTAAGGTGAAAGATGGGAACCGCAATCGTTTTTTGATTTGGCTGTGCCTGGAGGAGAGCATATAGAGATTGATGAGCTTATTAAAAGCAAATGGACTCCCAGACAGACAGCTCATTAAAACTACAGCGTTTGGAGCCCTTCACAATGCAGGTCAGTAGTGAAGTAGCTGCTAGAAATCGAGCTTGTCCATCATAAAGAAACTCTAGACAGTAAAAAAGAAAAAAAAAGAAAATCCAGATTGTTTTTATTCTGTCAGGGCAAACACTTGAAAGAAGACTTATGGACATAGTTGTCAAATGTTTTTTGTGTGGTTAAGGTGCATTATGTTAGTGATAGCAAGCACACCAACAAAAAAAGAAACTGTCTTTTGTGCTTCCAGAAACGCTGCTTACCCTTCGCCTTTCTTTATTCTGAAGTAATCATTCGTATTTCGGCCTCAGAGCCATTTGAGTTTGGAGATCGATCGCTGCAGAGCTCTGCTAGACTTTGGGTCAACACGTAGGTCGACCATTGCACCGCTTCTATTGTCTTCACATGCCCTTCCAGAGTGAAGCGATGTATCCCTTCAAGGATTCCTGGCTTTCAAAGTGTTGGCTTAACTGGAAAAAAATGAACCAATGTCTCATCCACATCTGGATCACGGCTCCTACAGACGTAAGCATCAAAAGAAAAATGGCTTAGCTGACATTTGCTTCTTATTCTGTATAATGCCTGGCGACATCATGCAAAATAGGATTGGGTTTATGTGTGTGTGTGTGTGTAGAGTGAAAAGAGAGGTGCCGCATCAACGGGAAGTGGGTTAAACGTTCCCCTGTGCTCTCCCGCGATGGTTAAACCGCTGACTGGCATTTTCCTGTAGCAAGACTGAGAACATGTGCAATATGTATCTTCATGCATTCACATACACACACACAAGCTTGTGTGCACGTCCAGTATACACACACCTGGAGGGCTTACATGGCTTTACATGGATGGCTGGTACTCAGCCAAGAGCTGCTGCCAACAACCCATCATCACACTTTTCACCTGGCAGTGTCTCGGCAGTCCATCTTTTTACAGCTCTCCCATTAAAACGGGCCCATGTCTGCATGTGAGTGTGTGTCTGCGCAGGTGTTAATGTGTGCGTCTCTGATACGGTAATGTGTCACAAAATAAAGTGCTGGCAAAGTGAAGTGTATGCTGAGACATGGAACAACAGTGGAGGCTGTTTATGTGCAGGGCCTCATTCCAGCCACATTATGACTCGTAATGGGTTTCATCTTTAAACGATTGCATTTGTTGACACAGCACCAGCTGCCGGTGATGTGTTGCTTCTCTATGTGCATTTGTGTTGCGTTGCTTCGAATACAGACAGCAACAGAGAGAAAGGTAAAAGTTTAGGACGAGGACACAAACTCTGGAAGAAGACAACGGCCCAGTGAAAAGACGGATCAGTCTTTTCCAAATTTTGCTATCAAGTGCCCAAGTTTGAGTGACTCACTATTCAGCAAAATTACTAGTTAAGAAGATGAATGGGTGCATTTTCTATAAATTTAAAAAAAGGGGGGCATACCTGTTTGTACTTATGATGCGAGGTTTCACCAACTTCAGTCACTCCTGATTCACCACGTTGAAACGGCATTAAGGTATTTATTCTTGAAACTGAATGAAAGTAATCTTCAGTTGCACTAAAGTGGTACCCAGGTACTAACACAACTCCTCCGTCATTTCCCTCCTTTCATTCTTTTCTGGGATCACTGCTCATCTTGCTTTCTGTCACTCTTCACCATCCAAAAACAGATATTATGTTACAGCCAACAGCAGTGACCCCCACTTCACACAGAGATTCATCTGGAGAGGCCTCCTTTGTCCAGGCACGTCAGAGATGGGGCTTGTGTTCTGCCATGACTGGCCTCTAAAGACAGCAAAGGATGCAGCGACCAAGACTGAGTGTCCATGTGTGTGTGTTTTGGAGATGCTTTTGCTGGAATTACTTGCAAAAACCTTTCACTCCTTGCAGGCTCCTGTTTGGAATGATGATAACTGTTTTGGGTGATGGAATGCATTTAGAGGTCATAAGCATATTTTTGGGCAAGAGTGGTTTTCAGTGTTTAATTTACATGAGCGGATCTGTTTGGGGCCTAACCCTAAACCTTCCAGCACAAGGATAAGAAATGCTAACCAGTTTTTATGCAATCAACATCAAGTCCTGTCCTTTAAGTTTACTAGTGCACACTGACCGGGTCGACACATTTATTATAACAATATGAAGCTTAAAATGTTTAAGACATTCTGATTTTTTATTATTTTAAATTAGGTTTGAAAGGAGACTATTTTTTCCTTCAAGGACTGAAAATATATTCAGCTACTATACATTTGTGACCAATTTTTTGTCTGATTCATCTCAAGGACAACAGATTTTCCTTTTAACCTTTTCTGATTTCAACACAGTAAACGAAAAACTGAAACAGATTCGTGCATAGATGTTTTTTAAACTTGTGGCTCAAAGTCTGCTGTATCTCTGTGGTTTGTTACAACAGCTCAGAGGCTTGTATAGCATGTAATCAGCTATTTATCGCTCAGTGTTTGTTATAGTGTGAGCTGATTTCAAATATAGATATAGTTTGGCTCTTAGATTGACTTTAACGTTTGAGGATTTTTTTTTTTTCTGTGTAACGCAAGCATTTTATTTAAATTTCTTATCTACCAAGTAACAGCTTGAAGCCAGTAATGTGACAGCTGGGTGGGTTTGTGAAAGAATATATCTCTGTGTATCTCTCTGGAGAGCGTAGACACACTCATTGCATTCCCTCTGGATCTGTGTGTGTGTGTGTGTGTGTGTGTGTGTGTGTGTGTGTGTGTGTGTGCGTGCAAGTGCGCAGGCTGTGAACTCTTTTATGATTTCTGCAACTAAATATATAGCATGCGTGGATATACATAACCAGGCACATTTTCATTTTCAAACGAAGGTTCACGCCTCTCTAATTACACCTTATATTCCTCCTGGCTGTGCAACGAAAATCACAAACCCAGTGTCATTTGGGTTCAATAAAATATGGTTACAGTGTGCACTTTGACAAACAGCATGGGCTTCTTGTGTGTTACAGCAAACAAGACAACTTAATCGCTTCACATAAATGTATATGATAGTTAAAAGTTTTAATGGCGTTTCATCCTTCTGACCAAACCGTGAGCAATGGCGCTGTTTGCATTGGAGTGAAATTTCAGCATGTAAAAGTCAATCTCACACAAGAACATAAATCACTATGAAATAATTTGCCCAAACAGCCAAAACCCATTTTTTGTGACTGTGTGCTACAGGTGATGTGTATTGCATTACATTATATTATTTACATTATGTTGGACTATTATGTTGCCACATTAATTTCAGCCTGCAGTAATATGTCCAGG
This sequence comes from Perissodus microlepis, assembly GCF_051167445.1. Lineage (NCBI taxonomy): Eukaryota > Metazoa > Chordata > Actinopteri > Cichliformes > Cichlidae > Perissodus > Perissodus microlepis. Next base: position 31,674,872 of record NC_140477.1, read on the forward strand.
AGAAATCTCTCCCTGAGGAAAAGCAGTGTGAGGGTTTATTATTGAAACCCCAAAGACTTTGGGGACCCCACCAAATAGAAAATAAAACCTTTTTGTAAGTAAGATGTAGTGGCACACTTCAGCATAAATGACTCCATCGGGGGCGGCGGGTTTGTCTTTTATTTTTTCTCTCTTCGGTGTCCTAATTTGTCCCACATGGAATATCGTCCATTCCCTCCTGGCAGCTATGATGCTCTCCAAAGTGACAGATGTTGAGAGCTCGTTCCCAGAGCTCCATCTCTCTTTCCCTCTGTCGCCCTCTCCCTCTTTCTCTTTCATTGTGTTATACTGACAGTATACTGACACTCAAGCTCACAAAGATTCTTACACATAAGCAGAAATTGTTCTTCCTCACACATACAGTTATGTGGAAAAGAATATTATCACAGGACTGCAAAATCAAGTACATTCAGTGGCTGATCAAACCATCTTTAGCAGCAATAACTTCTAAGTAATCATTTTCTGTGTGACTCTCTCATCATTGTGGGGGAATTTTGATCAACTCTTTGCTACAATGTTACAATTGCAATAGTTCCTGTGCAGCTCTTTTAATTTCCCATCACAGCATTTCAGTCAGATGGCGTCTAGACAATTCCTGAACTTTCATTCTTTTGTTTTCAGCCTGTGGATGCAAAACAAGCTCAAATCATCACCCTTCCACCACCGTGCTTGGGAGCTAGGATGATGTGTTTGTGCTGATATGCCGTGTTTGGTTTTATCTGTCCTTTTTTGTTGTTTTTTTTTTCTTTTTTTCTGTTCTTGCTTCACTTCCCATGAAGATTGTGAAAATGTGCTAAATACTCCTGATCTCAAACTGCCAAAACTTCTGCTTTTATATTGGTCCTTACACTTGCTAATGATCAGTAAATCACGTGCATTTGATTAACAGCACCTGGCTGCAGCGGCTGTTTACCCTCTTAATTCCTATGGAAGCAGTAATGGTGTAGTTAGGACTGCACAGAGCCCTGTGAAAACGTGTTTTTTCACATGACTCTACACACAGTATTGGTGCGCTTGTTCGCTGAGGTTATTAGTTATATGCTGTGTATTTGAATGGCAGTATAAGTGGTGACAAATCATGAGGTGTTGCCAGTGGAGCAGTATCATTAATTACAGTCATTATACCTATCAACCTCAAAAAACACATTTACACACAAATTTAAACACTGTCCCTATGTAACTACCATCGTGATGTCAAATACTGAATCACAACTAAATAAATGTGCACCTGTTGACACAGCTGGAGAGACAGTGTGTGTCTGTGCAAGACTAACTTCTCTGTGTGTCACTTACAGAGGTAAATTTGTCTTGCGATGCATGCGATTCTGTGTTTTCGAATGGCATTGGCTTTGCAGGACCCAGAACAAGACATGTGACAAGCAAAGCTACCTTCAGGCATCACTGCTGAGTAATAGCTGGTTGTTTCTGTGGTTTTGGTCTGACAAATGTCTTTCTTCATTAGCGTCAGAAGCTTTCCTTTTTGCCCCTGACCTGATGATTCCCAGGGAACAATGACTCATTTTAAGTTGGTAACAAGAATTCACATCATTTGACTGCATATTTTCTCTGTTTCTCATCTTGTTCTCCAGCAACCTGGACATACATTTAGCACAGAAGGCGGATAGCATAAACCTAGAATAAACAAAGCCATCACCAGGCAACAAACAACATTCATTTCTTTGGCTCTAAGAGATTTAAGATTATCTAATCTTGCCCATATCTCCTTTACTTCTTTGCAGCAGACCAAAATAAGAACAATTTTTCCTTCAGGAAACGTATCTTTACGGTCCTTTCTGTCATATTCATCAAAACCTTCGGCTCTCGGAATATATGCTCGCTGTTATTTTTAAACACATTTTTGGTTATTTTATCTCAGCAACAAACAAAAGCTCATGTGTGAGGACAGAAAACTACTTCTAAGACTGAACACACATTGTTCTCACACAAAAACCAGAGTCAGAGTTTCTGAGTCTGATTTTGCGTATGTGTGATTGTGTGTGTAAGAACAGTGATGCGTCTGAGATTTGTGATGGGGCAGATTGCCGGATGACAGGGAAAGAGCACAGGAAGAGGGGCAGGCGTCGGGTCTGACACGCAGTCTGACAATCAGCAGCCTTGCTGTCTCCACTCTCTTCATTTCTATCTGTCTGTCTCTATCTTCCCCTCACATTTGCTTTCACTTGCACACACAAGCGCCGAGTCTGGCACATAAGAAAAGAAGCTGATTATGATGATGATGATGATTCATTTTCTTTCTTGGAAAAAAATAATAAAGGGGACGTTTAATGTTTTTGGGGAGCTTACAGTGATATTTTTTCAGATGTTGTGATGATTCATAGAACTGAAAATGTTCACAGTAAACATGTAATCCATTAATAGAAGCAAGACCTTTACATCATATCCCTATCTGGTGGGTCATAGGAAAAATGTTCTGAATTACAAGGGGAAAAAACACTTCTAAAAAGTGTTACGACATGTGTTGTAACACTTGACATGCACTTTCATGCAATATGATCTCCGTTTACTTAGCATCACCGCTGATGGTTGAACCCTCGGAAAACTGAGCGGGGCTTGGTAACGTCAGTCCTATTTTTGCCACTAATCCATCCACAAACTATAATGCACTCTAATTTTGTGAGAGGAAAGTAGCCCCATTTGTCAGCACCGTCACTGCTATGTTTTCTCATTTATCTGTCAGTGATTCGGCTCAGTGACTTAACAGCAGCCCAGTTCCCTCCATTCATTCGCTCGTGGTTCACTCTCGCTAGGGTGTCAGTGACTCGCTATAGGGCAGTGATTTAGTGCTCAGGAACATAACTACTACAAGTGGAAACTCACAGAGGGAAGGAAGGTCTTTCCCTCCTCCTATGATGATTGATAAATGATAGTCAGGGGGCCTCCGAGCCTTCGCTGCCCTGCTGTAATAACCGGTTACGTAGTGAGAAGAGACACGCGACTAAATCCTTCCACTGCTGTCTCTCAGCCTGCTGTCTCTCCGTCTTTCTTTTCTTTTTGCCTGTAACAGTGTAGCCACTGTCTGTGAATATGTTCCTAATCTGGAGTGACTACAGCTCTTCTGTTAGTCTTCTGCCACACTCATCAGTTTGATTGATTGTTAGAAAATAGTGGTAACCGCTCGCTGCAATTTCAAGCCAATTTAGACCACCTTAAACTTACATCAATTTCACCTGGACATGGACTGTGGATCCATTATAAACTGGACTCAAAGCAGAAGCTCACTTTGCCAGAAATTGCAAGTCGGAATAGCGCAAGCTTATTTGAAATTAAAAAAAAACTGGAATTATTATTATTATTATTGAAAATGCAAAATTTACAAGATTTTAATAACAAGTTAATTGAGTGTTTGTGCGTGTGTGAGTTTGTGTAGGATGATTGATGCAAGTACCCACTTTGGGGTTTATATACTGCACTGGCACTGAAGTTTGGGATTAGAAATGATTCATTTACACAATGAAAGTCATTCCTGGGGGAACGTGGCAAGGTGTCATAAAATGTATGTTCTTTTTTTAAGATCTCATGAGTCTTGTCTTTTTTTCTCCCACTTTTCCCCTCTTTTATTATCCTCAGATTTGGGGGAGTATTTATTGTGCTATTGTTATGACAGATGGTTTTAATCCTAGCTGGGATGAGTGGGAGTGGATTCAGTGTTCCTTCTAATCTTTGAATATTTTATACCGGGTAAGCAGGTGATGGATTATCCACTAACTTTTGTGGTCCCTTGCTTAGCTAATTAGGATCTCACTTGATATTTTGTTTCTTTTAATATTAAACACTGTTCACGCCTATTGAAGAAGGCACTAAACTGCTTGACTGAGTTCCCAAAGGCATGTTAAGCTTAGCTGCCTTGTCTGAACGCTGCTTTAAAAGTGTTTATATGAATGAATTTCTAATTACTCTCTCATGTTGTCCACCATCTGTTTATAGCTTTCTACAAGCACATTGATACGACCCAACAACTTACCCATCCCCTTTTAATTCCCCTTGATGTTTCATAAAGAAAGACAACACCCTGCAATGTGAATATCACCCACAGACTGCTACATGTGGGTCTGATTAAATCTGCACTTGTCTTCCTTGCTGTCAACAAGCATGGTTGGCATCATCTGTGGTGATCCAGCTCATGAAAGGCTATAGCAGAAGAGCACCACAAGCTGTGTTCAAAGGAGCATACTTCCATCTTGGATATCAAACATTTGGCAGCAGACCCTGGTGCGAGTAACCCAATGAGCAATCAGCGGTACAAGGATAAAAGATGATCCCGTGGGTAAGATACCTAATCTCTAAAAAAAAGCTGGTTATCCTGTTGCCTTTATGGGTCAAGCTGAGCCTTAAGTTGATGTGCTGCAGTATATTTTTATTAATTTTATGTTAAAGCAAAACAGAAATTTTATATTTGAGTGGAACTATTCAGTACGGATGAAACCAGAGTGCCCAGACAGACACAGGGAGAACAAACTCCACAGAGAAAAAGATCTTCTTCCTGTGAGGTGACAGTGCTGACATCCCACCATGCCTTCCTCAAGGTTTAATGTGAAATTTAATTGATTAATCCTCCAACAGTATGACAGAAACACTGTTCAGCTGAGCCCATTTTTGTCAGAGTGAGCTCAAGGTTTGACACTGGGCCCCTAAACATCTTAGCACTGGTACACTGCTTAATCCCATTATCCCTCTTCAAGATCTATGACTGTGTCCCCATGTACAACACTAACGCCATAGAGAGGCTACTGATCTCATCACTGACAACAACAAACTGGCTTACAGAGGAGAAGTAAACAATCAGGTGGACTGGTGCTTAGTGAATACTTTGTCTCTGAATGTTGCAGATCACGCTCCAGTCCTCATCCATGGAGTGGTGTTGAGAAGGTGTCCAGTATCAGGGACCTGGGAGTTCATGTGTTAGAGGACTTCACATAGCTCAAAAACACCACTACACAGCAGCAGAAGGCACAGCAGCAGCTGTTCTTTCCATGGACTCCAAGACGCTGGCTACCTTTTACTTTTGCTCTATAGAGAGCATCTTAACATATTACATTTTATTTTACTAATTCAGCTACACTGCAGCTGGCCAGGAGGCTCTCCTGCATGTAGACTCCAGTGCTCAGAAGATCACTGAGAGTCAGCACTGGGGGAAATCTACAACACCACCAGCATCTGTGAGGACCCCACACACCCATGCCATCACCTCTTTGAGCTACTGCAATCTGTAAGATGTTACAGAGCAGATCTGTAGGGCCTCAAACTAAATGTGAATGCACTGCATAATAAACACATGGCAATGACAATCAAGATATTCTGCTTCAGTTGCAAAGTTGTAATTGCAGCCTTCCTACCTCATGGCTGGGTTGAAGCCTGTTATTCTGTGATCTTTCTGAAACATTAGCGTGTCAGTCATTTAAGCTAATCTTTGTCTCAGTGACAAAGCCCTCTAGTTACCATAGTAATTATGATGTAAGCAATGGAGGGAATCAGAGTGTACGTAGGAATGAGGTCAGGGAGGATGGATGGGTCAGGAAAATGTCAGCCTTTAACAGGAGAAACCAGCATCTCTTCTTCTGGTTCAAACCAAAGTCAGTTCGTAAGTTTTTAAGTTTAGGTCTTCTAACCTTAAAAAGCACTCAGTCAAACCTGGGCCGTGATGTTTCACTGTCTTTGTGCCTTCTACAATAGCCGTGTCACATGACAAATATATTATAAAAATAATGAGCTATACTGTCACACCAAATTGTTGCGAATAAGCTTGGATCGTTTCACACACTGCAGGAACAAATTATGTACGTGGTTGTTTTGGCAGCAGCAGTTAGAGTTATTACATCGACATAGAGTTTGTTGCTTCCAGCTATTCTCAGTTATTTGATTGTAATTGTTAATGTAGTTTTGGTTGTAGTTGAACACCAAATAGATTTGTGAGCATCCCAGAAAGCTGAAAATACATCACTAATCTCACGGACTGCTGTCTTGTTCACGCTTACATTGTTCTTGTGTATTGTTCCCTTTTTATTGTTTTCCTGCTGCAGTGTTGGGAGAAAAACAGTCTTTGTGGGAAAGTAAAGATTGGAACTAAATTGCCTTTAAGAATTTGGAAAATAAACTGTTCTTCTCTCTTTTCCGGCACTATGCTCTTTTGTGTTTCTGTGCTTCAGGGATTCCCTCTCCTCCTGCATGCAGCATATAGATACACACAGCTTTGGGCGTATGCTTTACCCTTCTGCATCACTAATCTCTATTGGGGCCCCCCGTGGCTGTTTCCACCATTTCCCTCTAGCTAATGTTTTGTCATCTGAAGCAGTGATATCATATGAATTAGCCAGTGGTGGAGATTGCCTTGTGGTGGTGATTCATCACCTGTTTGGCAGAGGTGACTGAATGAGCAGTCACTTGTGTGACGTGCAGAGCGAGCATCTGGCATAAGGGGTTAATTGAGGGCGATTAAGGTGATTAATAGCTTTGTTTGAAGTGAAAACACAAGACAGACTAGCTTGTGTTACAGAGCAAATGTTTTGGGGAAAAAATCCATCAGTGGCAAGACTGTAGCCTGGCTGGAGAAGGTAGCAGTCCTACACCTAGGATATTTAGGCGCTCAACTTAATGGGAATATTTTTTTTAAAAAGACAGTGCGCATTTGTGTGAGTGTTGGATTTGGGAGCTGGCTGTGTGTAGACGGAAATTGAGACATAGGGTTGTGTGTGATCACTGCTGGGGAAAGAGCAATATTGACGCAGAGCTGTCTGTTAAAAAAGAGAGAAAAAGAGTGCTGTTTCATTCCTATTATTGTCTTACAAGAGTTTTGTGTGTGAGAATGAATGAGTGTTAGAAGGAGAAAGAGAGCGAGTAACTTCAGAGAGACTCAATAACAAGACAGCATGACAGCAGTCATGCTCCCATATCCATGCAAGCATGCTCAACAACACTTTATCTGCGCTGTAGTTGTGGAAATCTAAAATTTCTCCTCCACAGTTGCTGCTCTCCCTCACCCCTAACACACCACCACCTTGAAAAGTCTTGTTACTCTGAAACAGGAGGCAATTCCACTCAAGTGGATTGAGAGATGGCTGCATTTTCCTCAGGCGTCGAGGTTTTGGAGAGGCAGAGCTCCAGCATCAAACCACACACATCATGGTGAATCCCACTCATTTTGTTTCACAGCAGTGCTGGTTTGCTGCTGTGATTTAAGATTTTGTTGGAAAGACAGAAACCTGTCAAACAGCTGTGTGCAGGTCATGAAATACTTGTAGCTCCAACCTGGGGATCAGTTATGAACCTAAATCAGTTATAACACAAAGGCAAGGTGTTGTGGTTTAATAATTACTAATCTGAAGAGGTATGCATACATTTGGCCTTTACTTGAACCATTTTTTATTCCACTTTATTTCATCTTTTCTGTGGTCACAACAAAAATACCAAATTTAAAGTCTGAATAGTGCAAAATCAGTTCCAGTCCTCCAGTTTATAAAACAAACTTTTAAAAAAATATGAAGAAACCAAGCAATGAACTGTGGTGACCACTGCTTAGACACCATTATGGCTGTTTTTTAAAATTTGGAAGTCTCCTCAGGAGATATTCTACAACTGTTTTCACAGGCTTTGTACTGCTAGGTATTTCTGTAGTTTGGTAGTCTTACAATCATCAGGACAAAACTCATCTGTATGTCCTCATCTACTATGAGATGAGGACTCTGAAGATTACACATTGGACCAACAAGACTGTGAGTGACCATTAATAAACAGAGGTGGTGGCCTATGACACCAGCTGTTAGCCACCTATGATGGACTTTTGGGATCTTTGCCTAAGCAGCTACTCAGATCTTGACCCATGTGACCTTACCAAATCACACAATGGCACAGTGAAGCAGTCTCTCACAAAGGATTCACACCTTCAATCTAAAGATCCACACTTTGATTTACACCTTGGCTCAGGTGACCTCTAAGCACTACCTCCAAGGTGATGCCTGTGTCTCCCAATCAGTGTTTTAGACCTGAAGAAGCCTCATAAGAGGATTCATGAAGTCTAGCTGACTTTAACGCAAGTGCTTAAGAGTACTCTTTATGATGTATGTGATGAGTGTCTGAAAATGTGTGTGTTAAATAAGTTTTGAAATGAAAAGTTTCTTTGACCTCTTTGCATTCCCAGCACATACGCTGCTGCATTTGGAATGAGCTGTAACTGCAGAAAGGTTTATTACTAGTTATACATCATGTTTGTTCTCAGGTTGTTGTTTTTTTCAGCGTGAAGCATCCCATTTTTCTTATTTAATTATTTCATATTTAAGCTTTGAAGCCTAGATTTATGGGAGAGTTTCATTCCTGAATTCTGAATGTATTCCACCTGTTTGCTTCTTGGAAGTTCTAAATACCCTGATGTCCATTTCAGAGAGTATCATTAAACTTAGATCCATGATTCATAACATCATGTTGGTTCAAAGTCAGCAGTCCACTGGACCCGAGAGAGATGCAAATTAGATTGCAATAGACATCAGCTGAGCTTAATCAATCCTCCATCAGCCCCCATTACCGTGTCATACACTGCTCAAAAAATTAAAAGAACTCTTAGAAACCACATCAGATCTCAGTGTGGGAGAAAAATCGTGCTGGATGCTTGTGTGCATGCCTGACAATATCAGGGAACCGGAGAATTTTTTATAAATGTGCCATGACTGGCCGGGAGGGAGCGAGGGCAAATGTTCTGGGATCTGTCATGGTTGTATTTCTAAGGAGGATGCACCATCTGGATTCAGGGAAATGTTTCATTTCAAAACAAAAAAACATTTTCGAACCAGTCGCGAGGGAACTGAGCAGGGAGACAGACACAGTGGCATCGACTCCACCACCAGTCAAAACACCAACTTGAAATAGACGCTTTGTTCCCCGTAAATGGTTTTAACACGTGCGCCGCTGACACTCGAGATGTTTAATAACATCTTTTTACTGACCCTATTTACACTGTAAACGCTATTCAATTGCATGTCGTCCTCTTTCCTCTCTGTGTTTTTAATACCTCAGACACTTGCATGGTCGAGGGGTCCATCTCTGAGCATAATCTGTTTTGACTAAAAGGGAAAGTAAAATGTTTTAAAACATGTTGCTGATCTTGGCAGGTTGTCGTGGGTTATAGCGAGCCGCAGGGTTCCTGCTATCACGCCATCTTAACTTGACACTTTTCCTTGAACAGTTGCCACTCCCTCCCAGCGCTCTGCCTGTGCCAGCTGTTATTCTTAAAGGTCCGTGAACCTCACATCAAAACACAGGTTTATATGTCATTAAACTCCACTGTCCTTCCCTTATAGGCCTCAGGGATAATCAATCACTTGTTAAAGGGTGCCAATATGTTAGCATAAGGAGGGGGTACAGATCAGGACATGAATAACATCAGGGTGGATTGGATTACCGGGAGTCAGAATGTGGTCAATGGAATTGTTTAAGTTTGGGTTTGCAGAATTTTCTATAGAATAAAACCCGAAGCAAGCTGGATAAACACAGCTTTAATGAAGGTGGGGCAGTTTGAGCTGTTTTTGCATTGATGTTATTGCTGCCACCCTTGGTCTATAAAGTTCCTGAACTTGCCTGGCATGCGCTAGTTTTATATTATAAAGGTAAGAGTCCTGAGGCTGAGGTACAGACCTGCAAAGGTTAAGCTAAAGCTGAGTGGAGCTGCTAGAAGGTTTTGGGAAACCTGCATTACAATGTATTTATATGCTAAACATTCATATCTGATGAAAAAGATTACGGCGCTCTTCCCCTTTTCCCCCTTCGCTCTGTTTGGGTTCACTTCTCCAAAAAGTACCTCATTCTCTGTACCTAGGGGAGGAAAGGGATGAGCAATGATAAGCAGGGAAAAGGCATATTAATGAGAAGGAAAGGGGTGAAAAGGATTAAGCAACATCGTTCAGTAGCATCCAACTTAGCTCATATAAAACCCATCCTGGGTATGCTGCAGTATTGTGGCTCAATAAATGATTCATTAAACAGCAGGAAGTTCTGGACAAATGATTAAAGTTGCATAATTTTCATTATAATTTTGATGTTATGCTTACACAGGATTGCAAGCTTGTTGCAGGCTGTTGTTTCAGTTTTTCCTTCGGTGTTTTAATGGTCTTTGGAGGCTGAGACAGCTAGTGAGAGAGAGAATGAGAGTTGAGAGAAAGTGCGGTCTTGTGGTCTCCTTCGGTTTCTAATATTGCAGAGGTAGTTCTTCAGGAGCCAAGCTGCACCATGTGATGGTAACTGGATCGCCACACAGCTGCAGCCATGGGCACCCTCGGTCGTCCCCAAGGCCGCTGGAATAGCGACAGGGCCGCTACGCACACACACACACACATATGCGAGCACACAAATACTGTACACACACACACATCACTGGGTGGAAAATCCCAAATACTACAGGATGGGGGTAAGTGGGTAGAGAACTCTACACTGCCTGTTTCAAAGATGTTTTTAAAGCTGTGAAATTTCTAGTCCAACCACAGCAGACTCGGTTACACACAGAGCTGTCTTTTAAGCTGAGAGCCTGTATGTTTGTTCTTCTGTTAAATGAAGGGTGGTGGTGGTCAGACGGGAACCCAACTATGTTCAATTAGGAATGTCTGTGTCACAGGGCAGACCAGACTCTTGTTTGCTATTAAAGCCTTGTTGTTTCTGTCTTCCGATGACAGAATTTATGGAGAATTTGCTACCTTAAAGTAGCATGAAAAGTTAAAAACAGACCACTTTCACCTGTGACTGAATTGTCTGATCCTTGCGAATAAATCTGCTGAAGCAGAACAAACGTAGCCTTTAGTATCACAATCACACAAAGCAATGATATTTGTTTTTTTTGGTAACACTTTATTGTATGGTCCACAAGCAAGGGTGCAATTCCCCATATATTAAATGGGATTCTATTTTATTTGAAATCTAAATGCATTTACCTACAAATACCTAAATACTGGTACACTAGAATAAGTTTTTACAGGATACAAAGGAAGCAGTGTGCAATTTCATGAAAGTTTTGCAAAAATTAAGCATTTCCCAATCTTACATCTAAAATACAAGGTATTCTTCAGGTCGGTGGATGTAATATGGAGTGGATTCATCTTAACACATTCACTCGCACATATATATAACATTCATTATATAGATGTCCATGATAGATTTTCTATTACTCCCTTGTCCTTTCATTTTACCAACATAAATGTGCTGTCACTTAACAACTTAAAAGAAAAATAAATATGAAAATTTGCTATGTGATCTTACAGTGATAGAGCCAACTTATATTTATTCTTTCACAGTCACTGTTCAAGCATATTTTTTAAAAGGGGTGTACAGGAGTGTCTCCTTTCCTGTAAGTTAGGCAAGGTTAGCCCACTCCATAATAAAAGTGCAGCATACTTACAATGTAAGATGGGGAAATATTGTTTGTTTTTCCTCAAAATTACCAAGAAATTATGCAGTATTTAAAATTATTTAGAGTATAATTGTGTCTCCTTTCCTCTAAATCACCCATTACTATTACAGAGTATTAATGAATTTCTTATGCTTTTATGTAACTATTTCTTCACTCCTGTAAAATACATGAAGTTATGCTATAATTAGAAATGCTCATGCACTACCTACGCTTACTTATGAATTGCCAAAAATTACCTAAATATACTAACAGTATAAGCATTTTTTTGTTTCTTGTAAAAACCTGGCATGTTACCCCCTTTTTTCTGGGGGTAACAAGCCAGTAAAGTTGTCCTTCATTTAAAAGTAAGGACTGCAGTGCACAGAATCGGTGTGTGCAGACAGAGTTAGGCAGGCTGTCTGGTGATCTATTGATCTTGTCTTGTTTTTCTGTTTTTACCATCTATCCCTCATAAGATATTTCATGTCATGTCTTGAACTGACACTCGCAGAGATCATATATCTTCTTACTATGAGCCAGACTTAAAAAAAATTAAACTCTGTAGATCAAACAACAAAACACAAAGATCTCAGTTATCTTGGTTAAATTTAGAAAATCCTCTATGACTGATTCCTGGCATGGTTCTCTAACATCTAAAGAAATTACTCAAGCGGCCACTGTGATTGAAATGCAACACTAAGCTTTTTAGTCAAAGAGGTGAAGGCACACCTTTCTATCATTTGGGTTCAGTTGTGCTTTAGAAACAGTCAAACAGCAGACTGTTGTATTTTTAGTGGTCACTGTAAAGCATCAAAATCACTGTGAGCTGATTCATGCAGTATAGCACGGAAGATGCTTTCATTACTGTTCGGTATCTACAAATCATTGCAAGACTGTTGCACCTCTGTCTGTCACACATGCAGCACACACACACACTTACACAGATACACACAAGTAAGCAACGAAACCCTACACCAGTATCTCTGAGTCAGGCTTGGCTACCAAACACCAGAGAGCATGCAGGGCTGTTGCAGGGCAGGGTAGGAGAGGAACAAATCCAAAGTGCAAGTTGGCAGACAGATCAAACGCGCTGCCCTGAACCATGATACTCAATGTTGCATTCTACTTGTTAAAAATAAATGGAGGGAATGCAGATTGGAATGTAATGATAACATTAATCAGAACACTAAATATAGTGTCTTGGAGATATACAAACACATAAAACATACAGGAAATTTGAGTTTTTGTACTGAGAAAAAGGGCACTTTCTTCTCTGCCCAGAGCTGTGTATTGTGTGCCCGACATGAAGGATTATAATAAGTATAATACTATTTTTTAATACATTTTTTGTTTTTAATGAACAAGGTTTATGTTTGTAGAAAACTCAGAAGTAATAAAACAATAAAACTTGAGTGATAAAGAATTAAATATACCCAAAACACCAATCTTAGCTCTAAGCTCCTATTATTCGTTGTAGTAGTGGTAATATTCAGGCTCTTGGCAAGATGTGGAAATCTGTCACCTTATTGGCTTTTGGATGGGTAAACATTCAGATAGCAGTCAAACCGTTTTGTTTCAGTGAAATATGTTTGAAATTTAGTATTTATTATCCAAATATACTCAATTTTATACCCGAGTTTTCACACCTCGTCAAATGAATTTATTTTTTACAGGCCAACAAGATCACTACTAAAGACCCTGTGAGTAGGAATTCTGTTTATTTCTATTCAGACCAGAGGATGTTCACCAACCTGAAGAGTACTTCTCCCTGCCCTCACATCTTATTACGACACCATTAAATTCAGACTGTGTCTCTTTTAGAAGTGCCAGGGGTAATGACCTTGCTGGGCCAAGACATATGCTCTTAGCTCACTCTCGTTCTGTAATGAGGGGAGCTGGCAGGACGATCAAAGGCTTTCCACTGAGCCCTGATACTAAATGTTGCTGATGAGCTGTCCAAGGGGGGAGCTAACCGGTCATACCAAACAAGCAGAGAGTTCAGGCTGTGTCAGTCAGATCTGAAAGTGAGGCTGGAGTGTAGTTATTAAAAAAAATAATAATAACAATCCCTTGATGAGAATTTACCTTCCTTGCATGTCTACCTGTGTACACACCTAGCATAAACACAGAACGGTGGGAAAGTAAATGAAGGCAATAGGGGGAAAAGATCATGTTGATAGTACTGTACAGTAAACTTGTAGTGTGATGGCTTTGTGCTAGTAAAGGAACAGGCCTATGCTGGTGTAGGTACAGACTGCAATTTCTTGGTTATACATTGAATTTTTATCGATCGGAGGTGAACTTGATTGTTTTTTAATGCATGTAAAACTAGAGGTTGCTCTTTGTCACATCTACATCAGCTCTTGCTGGCTGATGCATTATAGTGTCTGCAACGTTTACTGTTCCTACTGCTGATAATGATGCAGTCTGTAAGATGAAAATATACATATCAGACTTACAGGAAATGCCACATCAAATCTTTTCTACCCTGAACTGAGTGAAATTGATCTGGCTGAAATGGAAATGAGACACAACGCAAGACTGAACCGCAAGAGTGCAAGAGGTGGCCGACCAAAGGAGGGGGGCAGGAATTAAGGAGAGGGGTTGAGAAGACTCAAAAACGTGTTTTAACCTGTTGGAATGACTTTGTCAGCAAACTGGCCTGATACCAAAGACCACCTCCCACCTCCCCAGCACACACATTCTTTCTTCATTTTTCCTGGATGTGCCCAATCATAATTCAAATTCAGATTTATCATACCACAGAGCAGTTTCTTTGCCTCTGACATCTCAATCTTTCTCATCAGACTTTTAATTTTCTGTTTTATTTTTATTTATCGATGCATCTTAATATGTGTTTTTGTATTTTATTGCCGTCTTTTAACTGATCTACTTTGTTAAACTTCCCTAGAATTAAAGTTGGATTAGATTGCATTAAATTAATTTGGGTCCAGAGAATGCAGCAGCACTTGAATCTTATTTATAAATAATATTGAGGGGGGCTTAAGTTTTAACATGTATTTGTCCAGCAATATGATGTGTTCACCAGCATCAGTTTTCAGCCCATGAAGTGGCCTCCATTTCAGAAGTGTATTTTAAATGCAGTGAAACCCGTTCAGTCTTCTGCTTCTGGATGGATTTTTTGGAGGTGCAATATCATATGAAAAGAGCACAGAGTATAATTAAAGCTAATCTGTTTTTCCACAGTCCTAACAAGATCTTTGGAGAGTGATTGACATTTCAGAGCACTCACTGCCTATTAAGCTGACACAAAGCTTGGCTACAGGGACACTGCAAAAACGAAAGCAAGCAGATAAATTAGCTTTTTTCCTAGGAGAAGCTGATTTAGATCATTTGTGTTATTCTTCACAGAAGTCATTATCAGCTCTCAGTGACTGATGTGTATCTTTTGTGAAATTGGCCATTTGTGTTCCCTGGAAAAGAACAGGTTTTAATTTTTGTTTAAAAAAAATGACACAGATAGCGCGCAATAAAACAGGACGCCCCACCTTCTGCGACTGCATGCTCAAAATCTCATCTTCTTTTTTCCCCCTTTTTGTGCCAATCTCCCTTCCCTGTCTGTCTGTGAAAAGACACGGGGGAGAGAGGCACTCCGATATGCTGGTAGACTCTCGCAAACAAAGCCTCTGCGCTATCACCTCTGTGTTGACGCCACAAGGTCCCGAGTTGTCAAAAGTATCTGACCTCCATCTCTGCGAGATTACAGAGCAGAACAAAAAAAAACTGGAGAAGAGAAAGAAGTAAAAACCGGATATAGATCAAATGCGTGTTCAAACAAACTCGGCTGGCGTCAGGCTCAGCATACAATAAAGAACAATGTCGCCTAGGCAACACTGGCAGCCTCCCAGTCAACCTTTTGGTGAGCATTTCCCATATCCCCTCAGTCTGCTGGTGTGATGAAATGATACTGTGTGAAATATTGAACCGCGTGCTGTGTGATCAATATTTATACAGTCATAATGTCAGATTGGCTACATGTATTCTGTCTGAAGAACTGCAAAGCTTATCAAATGCTAATAAATATTTAAAGCACATTGCATTTATTCTTTGGTGAAAAAAAAGGAGTAGATAAATGTTAAGCTGTTTATGAAAGTCTTTGTGCTTTAACTGTCTCCTTGACAAACAACCAGCTTCACCTAGTGCTCTATTTCTGAGCAGCAGCACCTTGTTTAGACCCTAAACAGCCCTGTGAGAGCACCACAGAAATCAGCCAGGGACATCTGCACTGCAAGTTAAAAATCAGAGCATCGAGTAAGGAATGGGCACAAGTTCAACAAGCACTTGACTTTTTCATTGGCTTTGTTTTATGTCTGTATTGTGTATTTCTTCTGAGGATGAAGACAATAAAGCGTGACTGATGAAAGAGAGTCCAGACAGAGTGGTTCAGTAGATTTTTATGGCACTACTGACATGGGATGATAAAAGAAAACACTTTTTCAAAGTATGCATGGTGCAAGATGTAATTAGCCCAGAATGGAAATACAAATATGGTATTGTAGCACATATACATATCTTTTAGCTTTACTTTTTTCAATAGATAAAATATAGTAAAATAACTTTTCATGGAAATAAAAAACACAAACACTGTGATTTTACTCTATAGAAATAGTTTTTAAAAAATCTCTCACTTTTGGCACTTTACAGAATAGCGTTTCCAAACCTGTACCATAAAATCAGTTTTTGTAATTATATTCAGACAGTTCAGGTTGGGTTGTGCATAATAAAGTATGCACTATACTCTGCTTGCAGTTGTCTGTCAGGCCCTCAGCAAAGCCTCTACAGAAAAAGGTAATGGCCTCACAGCCGGAGTCCTGATTGAGCCGCCGTGAGGGCTCTTAACAGAGTCGGCATGAGGAGCTGCCTGGGCGGCAGGAGTGTCTGAGCTCCAGCTCTTAGCTGTCAAAGGTCTGGGATCAAAAGTCCTGCTGGGTGCGCTGATGTCTGGCTGACCCAGGACACTCTGATCTGATGCAGAAATAGCAAGTGTGACTGTTGAAGAGCCATTTGAGTCCATTATTTCTGCTCGTTTTGAAAGGGATTTGACAGGAATAGCACATGACATGGCCTTGCCATCATTTCGGAGTCTTTGTATGGATGTCGAAGGAATGACCTCTGCTTGTTTTGTCTTCTCGCTGTCTTTCCATCCATTCTGCACCTCCTTCTCCTGTCTGCTTTGCTGGGAGCTCTGACATAACAAGAAGTCATTATAGTCATTTCCTGTGGAGTACCTGCTCTTCAGGGGAAAGAACTGATAAAGCTGGAAGTCACACTCATAAAAGGGCTTGTATTTGCACAGGGGCACATAGCTAGATTGCCCTTCAGTTGTGGGATCCTTGCTGGGTGGGCAGCAGTGGAGACCAGGGGAGATGGGCAAGGGTGGAGGGTGAAGCATAGGAAGGAGGGCCGAGGGGGGGAAAAGGTCATTCTGCAGCTCCCTCTGTCTCAGTTCATGCTCCAGCATCACATTTTCCAGCTCTTTGTCTGCAAACGCTCGTCTCTTCCTCATCCGGGCGCTGATGGAGGGGCACGTAAAGTGTGTTTGATCACGTTGCGTCTGCTTCGACCAGCAAGGGGTGTCGTCCTCTGGAGGCACAGCAAGTTTGATCCCTGAACGTGGGAGCAAAGCCACATATTGCTATTACACATTTGTTTATGCAGTCAATTTAT
Organism: Perissodus microlepis; assembly: GCF_051167445.1. Taxonomy (NCBI): domain Eukaryota; kingdom Metazoa; phylum Chordata; class Actinopteri; order Cichliformes; family Cichlidae; genus Perissodus; species Perissodus microlepis. Next base: position 31,691,979 of record NC_140477.1, read on the forward strand.
GGACAATGATATTGTTCCAACCAATTAATTGCTGTGTTTATGTCTGAGCACTTTGTTGTTTATTATTTTAATAATGCAGTTGGTTAGCCGCGTCACTGTTGCTTTACTGAGAGCGCAGGGAAGACAGAGAGGGCTATAAAGAAGACAAAGCCTCCAGCAGGTCTTGACTGCAAGCCAGCAGGTAATAATGCACACAGTGTATTACAATAATGGCCTGTTGTTATGAAATAGTGAAGTCTCGATGATGGGGGGTTTGTTTGGATAAATGAAGTGTGTCTAGCCAAACTAAGAAGGAATACCCGTGGCACACTGACTACAAAAGGACCTGCAAATGCTAATGCAATTACACGTTTCTACACAGGGGCTGCAAATGTCACTGAGAAGGTCACTGTCACCATTTGGGGACAAATATACATTTATTTGGGGGGAAAAGCTGTTTCCCACAATGCCAGTTAGAGTTAAAATTGAGTTTCTACTGGTTAAAGCTGGAGGAAACCTACAGGGAAACTACGTCTGCACAATTTTATTTCTCTTCCAGCTTTGACAGGACGTTCAAAAGCTTTACCATGTCAGCACGGAGCAGGTGAATGATGATATGCTCCATGGAAAGCTTAATTTATGATGTTGCATGAACCTAAATATCATTAAATCAAAAGCAGAAGTTGTCTACACGTAAAGATTCATTCATGTACAGAACATGAAAATCTGGGAATAAAGCAAGACGCGATAAAGGAGACGCTAATTAAACTTCACCCTGCAGGATGCTCTTGGCCACGATGCTCGACTCGGCCGCTCTGGTGTAACACTGATATGCCGTTCTGCGCAGTGGAGCTGCACACCTGACCCCCTTCTTGCCCTGAGAGAAACATATGAACAGGAATAAGACATTTGGACATAATTATCTTACAGTCAGACGTTCACAAGGTAATTAAAGGAAAATAGTACATGATGTAAGAGGCAAGGAGAATCTCTAGGATTAAAGCTAAAGACAGAGAGAATTTGCCCTTTTAACTCCAGCATTACTGCTATTACTAGGATTGCTAACTATGTGGAATTGGTATGCTATTTTGCGCAGAGAAGCACCCAAGTACCCAGTTGTATCTATAGCTGCTATTTATAAAATCCATTATTATACCATATGTATATAATTAGTTCAAAACTGATTTTTTTTTTTTTTTTAAAAAGGAGGATTTAGAATTTTGTCTGCAGTAATAAAATCAACGTCATTTTTCCTATAAATGACAAATTAGCAAAGTAAGGCACTCATTATTCTAAGGGATGTTATTATTATTATCATTATATTACCTCATTTGCTTCTTTTCATTTCTGCACTTTTCCTGGTTTCTTATATTTCTTTTCTGTCATCCTAATGAGCACTTGACGCTCTCTCTTTAAAGCTCAAACCACTCATTCAAATTAGAAAAAAAACAGGGCTTAAATGTTTGTTGTTGCTGTTACATGAAAACAATGTAAGTATTTAAAATATAAAAGATATAGTTCTGCACGTTCATCGAGATTTTAAAAAGTTGTCCCTTGCTCGATTTATAATTATTGTATCGAGTGAAAAAGTAAACAGTAGTGCTATCTCTACAACACAGACTGTGAACTGTTTTTTTCTAAACGACCTAATGAAATGTATTATATGCCCTTTGTGTTTCTATAGAAACAGATACAGGGACGCTTATCCAAAGGTGATATTAAAACGTGTTGTCACCCTCACTGCCTCAGGCTCATCCTCAGCTTTTCTAGTCCAGACGATCAGAACCAACTTTTGGGGAGCTTTCCTACTGATTTTGCCCTTTCATCAACCATACACTGTGCGTACTTGCTCCATAATAATCATCTACAGGATGCCATGGATGCGTTTTTGTTTCTTTGTTTTATTTGTTTTTGGTTGCCCCCCTATCTTTCTTCTTTCACTGACCTGCCCCTGTGCTCGTCTCACCTCCGCAGCCTGCTGCCGTCTGAGAGCGACCTGCGCCGCCATGACGCGCTGGCGCTCCACCACCAGCAGGCAGCAGGCACAGCGGCAGTCCCTCCAGCGGCAAAAGCGTTTGTGGCCTTTCAGACAAGAAACGACGCCGTGGTTTCGACAGCGGGCGCATTTTGGACTGCGAGTCATCTTGCGTGGCTTCATCTGGGGCTGCTGCTGCTGTCCCTCCGGGAACAGAACCGCTTTATTTTCTCCTCCGTCCCGGGGACATCCGTCAGGCCTTGTCACATCAAAAACTTCTTCAGATTTTAGTTCCTCAAGTTTTACTGTGGTCTCCGGCTGCAGGCCTCCTCCCAGCTGAGCGGACATCTATGACTAATACTGAGGGAATTCCGCTGCGAATCTGCTTTCCTGGTGCTTGACTGAGTTAACCTTTACGCAAATGGTTAAACAGGATTCTCGAGGCACAATACAATGCAGCTCAGTTTCAACAGGAGGGTGTTTAAATATAAATCTTCCAATATATATGTAACAATTCAATCAGGAGAATTACACGTAAACAGAAACAGAACAGCTCCTTCCTAAATGAGCAAACAAAAGAGAGAGAGAGAAAAAAGAAGAAAAAACGAGGCCCCTGGTTTGGAGTGGCTGTGCGCAAAGCTTTACAGAAAACTCATTCCTACAGCACCAAGGCATGTGCCGAGGTGTCCTGTACCAACCCTACTGCTACTGCCGCATGACACTGTTTTCGGGGTGGAAACTTTACAGCCTACCGCCAGACGTTTGAAATGTTAAGCCTTTGCTCAGCTGCTCTCTGACGCCGTTTCCAAGAAGAAGCAGAAAGGAGACCGGGCCACAATGCCGAGCTCCTGGCGCGGGACTCATCCGCAAAGATTTCGGGGAAGCCCAATCTACAGCAAAAGCGTTTCCCTCTCCCTATAAACGCCTATACCTGCCCTGCCCTGCCCACCTTCCAAGCTGTTCTCATCTTTCAGGAGAGAGATTTTGGCAACTTGCCTGACCATCTTGAGCATCTTGCCGCTCGGCGCAAGATCTCAGTTTATGTCCGGAAAATATGTTTTTTAGCACAAATGTCCGACGCCTTTCATTAGTAAATTCTAACATATAGGTGGGTTAGGTGGTGGATTTAATATAAAATATACAATAAGGTCACGTGCAGTTAGTGGTGCATGTGGAAGCTGTTATGTTTCACCAGACTTCTACAATATGGGCTAATTGCGCACGCGCCTCCGGGAGAGTAGGCTGAGAGAGTGAAACAAGAAGAATGACATTTTCATATTACCAAGGAGTCATCTTCATATTCACATTTATTCATAAAAATAATTCAATGATTTAATGGTTCTCTGGATGTTAGGCTCATTTACCATTTCTGACTCTAAATCGGAATAATGTAAAATTAAAAACAATTAAATGCAAAAATATTCCCTCTCAGTAAGGGTTGAGTAAATGTGTAGATAAGTGTTTTAACATTGGTTTAACGAGGGGAAATTAATCTCATTGTCATATTTTTGAGAATTAATATAGTTTCGTATATTTTATTATGATGTCAACATCAGTAAATGCTGTTGCATTTGCCAATGAGTTGTCACGAATAGTGCATGTTTTTGCAGATTTAAATGAAAGCTGGTGCGCCTCCTTCCTCTGATTTAGCGCTCGGTTTGAAAAGAGCTCCTTGTCTGCATGGGTACCACACGCTCTGCTAAAATGCTATGAAAAGCCTGCTCCCTACTGGAGGCGCTCTGCAATTACACTCGGGGCAATTTTGGAATTTCTTGGTCATTTGACATCTTTGTTGTCTCTGCATCATCTGACTGGACTACCTCAGGTGGCTGTAAGCATCTACAGGTGTAGCTCCTGACGACCGCTTGTCAGTTTTATCATCATACTACTGATTAATAAAAATTTAATTATAATGACAATTTTTAAATTCTCTTAAAAATCTCTCTCTCTCAGATAGATAGATAGATAGATAGATAGATAGATAGATAGATAGATAGATAGATAGATAGATAGATAGATAGATAGATAGATATTCAAAATATAAGTAGATTTTTTTTCCATGCCATGTCTTAGTCTCAGCGTCTCAGATGGGAAAGGGCCAGTCATCTTTGGTTTTGATTCTAGATTTAGACAAAGCCAGACGTGCTCAGTCAGGAGATTGTAGTTGTGAGCTCATAAAGGGCCAAAAGATCAGATGGTAAAGCTACTGGTAAGAGCCACCTGAGCCCAACATAGGAAAATCAAATATTTAATAACAGACATGTAGGACAGCAGCAGACGTTGTGATGATCTAACATTTTGTCGTGTCAATAAGCAGCAATCTGGAGCTCTGCCACAGTGGACAAATGTGTTACAGTAAGTCATAAACATATTTTTCAGTCCATCAGCACCTTTTAAAAGACATGTTGTTCCCAAAATAGTGAAATATTTGAAAATAATTGACATTTGACTATGCACAATAGATCAATAAGCAATAAATCACTTTACATTTATTAAAAAACAAAAATATAAGATGTACATAAGTCACAGCTTTTACCATGACACTCAAAATTGAGCTCAGGTGCATCCTGTTTCCAACGATCACTTGACAGATGTTTTTACAATTTGACTGAAATCCACCTGTGATAAAAATCAGTTTATTGGAGATGGTTTGGAAAGCCACACAGCTGTCTATATAAGTCCCATAGCTGACAGTGCATGTCAGAGCCCAAACGAAGCCATAAAATGCAAGGAACGGGCTGCAGATTTCCAAGCCAGCATTGTATCAAGGCACAGATCTGGGGAAAGGTGCAGAAAAATATGTGCAGTATTGTAAAGTTCCCAACAAATACAGTGACTGACCTCCATCATCTGTAAAAATGTTAGGAATCATTTGGACTTTTCCCTAGAGATGGTCAACCGACCATACTGAACAAACATGATAGAAGGGTGACCGAGAACATGATGGTCACTCTGACAGCTCCAACATTGTCTGGTGGAGAGGAGAACCTTCCAGCAGGACAACTGTTTCTGCAGCACTCGGCCAATCAGGCCTGTATGGTAGAGTGGGCAGACGGAAGCCACTCCTCAGCAAAAAGCACATGACACCCCACCTGGAGTTTGTCAAAAGGCACCTGAAGGACTCTCAGACCATAAGAAACAAAATTCTTGAATTCCAAACATCACATCTCAAGGAAACAAGGCACCACACATCACCTGGCCAATACTATCCCTACAGTGAAGCATGGTGGTGGCAGCATCGTGCTGTGGGGATGTTTTGGGGAGCAGGAACTCAGAGAGCAGTGAGGGCTGAGGGAAAGATGTATGTACAGAAACATCCTTGATGATAACCTGCTCCAGAGCATTCTGGAACTAGGGCTCTGGTAAAGGGTCATCTTCCAACAGGACAATAGCCCTAAGCACACAGCCAAGATAACAAATGAGTGACTTTAAGTCCACTCTTGAGTGGACCAGCCAGACTTGAATCTAACTGAAGATCTTTGGAAATGTCTGTGCACTGATGCTCCCTATCCAACCTGATGTAGCTCGAGAGGTTCTGCGTGGGAGAAATTGACCAAAAATACAGTAGACGTGCCAAGCTTGTAGGGTGTCTACAACTGAGCTCAGTTTATAAATACTTGTGTAAATGTTATATTTCAGTTTTTTATTTTTAATAAATTTGCGAGAATTTCAAGCAATTTTTTCACGTTGTCATTATGGGCTTTTGTGTGAAAAAGTTTGAGGTAAAAAATGATTTGAATTCATTTCAGAATAAGGCCGTAAAATGATGCACTGTGCATCAAGTGATTATACACATCTATGTGAGATAAAAAGCATCAGCCATGATGACCACATGTGTATCAAAGAAAGCACACAAGGAACGAAAGGAAGGTCATATCAAAGAAAGCTGGTCCCTGGAGGCCGCAGCACTCGGGGGAACTGCTGGTGTCCAAGTGGCTTTCAAAAAACTAAAGGAGGTTTCTTCAAAAGGAAAAGAAATGAATAAATGAAAACTGTGAAAACTGCATAAATGTTTCATGTGATGTGCCACTTAATTGATAAGTCTAAGAAAAAGATCAAGCAAATAAGATAAAATGTCAAAACAATACAAGGGAATACATTACAATAAGCTCTTTGGTTCTTCTGAATGTTGCACAAAATTCAGCAAGTATTCTTCTGATATATTCTTTTTGTTCCTGACTTCACCATCATGTGAATACACATACTAGCTGCTACACCTTTGACAAGAATGACTTATTTTACATATCTGAAAATGAAGGAATAACAAAAACAGCAGCAGTTATAGAATATCCCCCAAAAATGTGCAATTTTTTACATATTTGAAATGTTAGCTCTTACAGTAAGAGCAGCAGACCATATGAATCAGATGGACAACCATTTTTTTCAACTTAAGTCACTTTGCCAACCTACTTAAAAATAAATAAACAATGCTAGACTAATACACTCAGATAAATGTAGCTTCAGTGATTAAAGTACAAAACCATACTCTTAGACAGAAGAGGCAAAGCAAGAGAGACATTTTCTCTAGGTACAGAAGTTAATCAGTGAACTGACAATGCATTTGAACAGCTACAATATGCTCAAACCTTTTCTATTTGTTTTGCAATTTTTGAGTAGCTGCAAAAGCTGTCTAATGACCTCTTTTTAGTTTCAAAGATACACAAGGGGTACTTCCCAAAGTCTGACCTGCACAGGCCCAGCTGCTCTGTGTCCTCCTCAGTCATGTTGGTTACTCTGATTGCTGCAGAAGCACTGAAATACTGTGAACCGAATAAACTGAGCACATACTGCAATAACCTACGGCGATATGGGTGCTTACGTTTTTTATTATCAAACTGTAAATTAGTGTAACTTATGGTTAAAATGCATCACAATAAGCTGAGGAATCACAGTGACTTTATTGGTCAGGCCTGGACCACAGAGATCCGCCCATAAAGTTTAATATAACATTTCAGCACAGAGATTCTTTTGAATAGAAATCTCTAAAAGCATCAAATGACGCATATGAGCATGGATCATACATAATATTTGAAATGTTCTGTGTTCAAAACAGGAAGAGACTGTCTTCATGTATTGAATGAAGCCAAATCTTGAGAGCAGAAGAAGAAGAAGGACGCTGCAACAACTTGTTTGAAATCTTAGTACCATATACCGAACTCACAAAATGTTATACTGTAGCACAAACCTTCTAATTTTTTTCTTTTTTTAAATTTTTTTCCATGGATAAAACACAACATTGCTACCTCTGCTACACAAAAGCTCTAAATTTTCTGGGAGATGAGAACAGACCAGAAATGGATAGATGGGTTAAAGGGCACAGTTGCTTGGTAGATAATTGGTGGGACATGCACGCTGTTGTACGGTATGTCCCTGGAAAACAGGTAAGTGCTCCCCTTATTAATACCATCAGCTCTGCTGCTGCCTGCAATGGAGTGCGCTTCTCAAAGCCCCTTGACTTTCAGAAAAATTGACTGTCATCAGCTGTGACATGGTGCTCTGGCATTCCAGTCACACGTCCTCCTCCTCCGTGCACTCTCTAAAGTGTCCTGCGGTTGTACTGAGAGTTGTGCTCTTCTGGTTCCATTTTCATAGCAACGATGGAGTTTGACAGACTCCTTGGCTCCCACCATTCGACCTGCCAGCCTGTCCTCTCCCTCTATGACTGACACCCTCAATCAGCTTGTAGAGGGAATTCAAACGAAACGCGAAAGACAGACGACCTGTAAGTCGCTTTCAAGGACGAGAGGGCGGCTCCGACTTTAAATAACGTGCTGAAGTTTAAAGAAGGAAAATTTTAAAAACAGAGGAGTTTGGGAGGGAGTGTGCATGCTCAAACAAAATCCTGAGCTGAATGTCAATTCACTTCAAAGAACAAAATAAAAAAGACACTGGGCTATGTTTCACGGTGCCTTTACACAAAGGCTTTAGCTGTTTTATCCACCTGCTTCCAAAGAGCGGGAGACGCCTCGGCGGTTATCAGCAAAAGGCAGGGGCCATTAAGCCGACAGTTTTTTTTCAAGGGAGGTTTAACCTGCACCTCAGAGAGTATTTGAGTTTGTCAAGCCTGTTAAGATGAAACAAACACCTGCTTAAATAAAAGTACTTAGAACGTCACCTTATTAGACACAATGAGGTCATTTAGAGACTTTTTTTTTAATATTCAGTCCACGATAACAGGAGCATTTATTAACAAGAACCAGAATAAGAAGTCTCCCATGACAGCGCTGTTTAAATCGCCTCCTTTAACCTGGCCCAAAGTGGTTTTTATTCAAGTCTTAAACTTTGGCAACAGATGAAAAGGATATAATCTATGCCTCGGGCTTTACTCTCTGCAAGAGCCGCCTGGCATGGCTGGCAAGACTGAGAAAGGATTAGTTTTATTCCTTCCCTTCGAAGAGGTTGAACCGTGGTCAAGAAGCAGCATCACTCGGAAGCACAAACACCAAGATGAGTGATGGCTTGCCTTCATACTCACCTTCAGTCATATTATGGAACACTGCCAAAGGGTAGCATGGTGGTGTGGTGGTCAGCACTGTTGCCTCACAGCGAGAAGGTCGTGGGTTTGAATCCACCATCTGTGTGGAGTTTGCATGTTCTCTCCCCATTTGCGTGGGTTCTCTAGTCCAAAGACATGCAGTCAGTCGGGTTAGGTGAATTGGTGTTTATAAAAATGGCCCCCTAAGTGTGAATGATTCCTGGCGACCTGTCCAGGGTGTACCTCATGACCCTGAATTGGCTAAGAGAAAAAGAATCGAGGTATTGATGGACTTAAAAAGCTATTTGAGGACTGATGGGCCAGTCTATGATGTTATGTCCACCCTATTTCTCTTATCAATAGATTAGTCAGGTAAGTGTTTTGTGATGTTGTATTGCATTTAGGGAAGGGGTGGGTAACTCTAGGCCTCATGTCCTGCAGGTTTTAGATGTGTCCTTGATCCAATACAACTGATTCAAATGGCTAAATGATCACCTCAACATATCCTGAAGTTCTCCAGAGGCCTGGTAATGAACATGTGATTCAGGTGTGTTGACCCAGGGTGATATCTAAAAACTGCAGGACACCGGCCCTTGAGGCCTGGAGTTAACCACCCCTGGTTTAGGGGGTTTACAAAATGGACACATCTGCAATTGTAAGTCATGATTATATCCAGGTGTCAAAAGGGCAAAAGCATTGCAGCATCAGCACCAGTGACAGAACAGTGACAGTATCGGGCTTTATCTAAAGCACAGAGTGTACCTGACTTATATTTCTAGGGTATGCTGATATTTTTGCACTGGTGTGGGCGAGAGAGATCTGAAGAGACGCTGCGGATGGAGTCAGACAGTGGAGCAGAAAATCTATCTGGGCCAGAAATATTCAGATGTTTTAATGGGGGCACAATCGAGGTTTCATATATTTCATGCTTCTCTAAGTCAAGCCAGAGTGTGGTCACAGTTTACTGTTTAGCCCAGTCACACAAAGAAAATGAAGGAGAGAATGAAGAGGAAGACTTTCGGTTTAGGATGAGTCATGAATGTGGAAATAACAGAGTAGGGTTTTGGCTTCGCCCGTGCTTCCGTGGCTATAGCCGTGACCATGGCTGCGTTCGCCTCTCCATGATGTGATGCTTGATGACCTGAAGAAAATCCTCCAGGAGCCAGAAGTTGCCCCCTCATGGTCCATTTGAGCCGACACTATGTGCTGTTGGCTTCAACATCTCCATCTGCCCTTGAGTTTATCCTGCCCTTTATTCTATTCTTATCCCTCTTTTTTCCCCTCATTTTTTCTGTTTTTCCCCGTCACTTTCGATTCAAACTTTTCTTTCTGAAGCCTCCATATTGTATGTGTGAATAAAATTACAGCAGCCCCGCTGTGTTTCAAAGAAAGTAGATGCTGGCAGGCTATGAACAAAATGAAAGAAATGAAACAAACATGGAGTGTAATCTAAAAGTCGATATTTGCCCTCAGACAATTAGTTTTACAGCTTCACGTAAGCGCTAAATGTGTTTGCTTTTATTTGAAGAAGAACCATGAATTTGAAATTGATTAAACTGATTTACCATTTCATTTTATTCCCTGAGTTTGTCTAGCAGAGAAACGCTTCACCTTATGTCTTGACAGCGCTGAAAATCTCTTCCTTCGCCAGCGATGTCACAGTGCAAAGCTGCCATCGTATTTAGGCACTCGATGGATTGCAGTGGCGCAGGTGTTGGGTACAGTGCTCAAACTGAAGGTAAAAATGACACTAATGCTATGTGACAAGTTTGTCATGATCTCGTGAACACAAATGAAGACCAATGATGCTATTAGAGTGACGCTCAAACAAAATGGCCCAGAGGATAATGGGTTTTTTTATGGAACTTCTACTGTCAACCCACCAACATTTCACTTTAAGCTCGAATAAGTGAGATGCTGACCAATACCACAGCAAACAGCTATTAGTTGTCTGACTGAAAACACGAGTCGTTCGTTAATGGTGCATTGTTTCAGAACAACTTGGGTCGAAGGTCTGTGTCAGTGATCTGAGACTATATGTTTTAGTGCCAACTTGTCAGTCAGTCTCCTTTTGGTGATGTATAAGAACAGACTGCCAGACAGAACAGGTAGACCCAATCAAGCAGTTGCCATCCACTGAGAAAAACTGGAAAAGGACTCCTTTTCAGGAAGAACTGAAAGGAAAGTCTAGGTGGCAGAGTGTAGTTCAGAGCATTCAGCCAGTGCACCTAAAACAGCAATTTTATTTATTTCATTTCAGCTCCTACTGCACACAGACACACACCTGCACACAGACAAACAGGAAAAACAAAGCAGGACTCTCGTCACAAGGGTAACCAGTCGCAGCAGATGGCTGCCCTTCCAAAGACCCTGTTTCTTCCTGTTAAAAGGGAGTTTTTCCTTTCCGCTGTTGCCATGCGCTTGCTAATAGGGTTCATTTTCTTGCTGGGGTTTAAAGCGCCTTAAGGTGACTGTTGTTGTGATTTGGTGCTATGTTGGTTTCTAGCTATCATAATCTTTTTTTAAAAAAAAATCCTGTATGCACAGCTTTTTCTGGTCAGCACACCCACTTATATGGTTTCAGATGCTCGAGCTGTTGAGCAGCTGAGATGACTTTCCTCACACAAATAAAGCAGACTGTGGATATTCAAGATCAAGGTGACCCAGCGTCATTGCACAAATTCAGAATCCCTGATCAGTGTGTGTTGTTTGCCAAATCTGGTTTCAGGCCAAGTCAATAGAAGACAGGTGACCCCTGACCTAGACAGCCTCTGTGTTATCTCTGTTCAATGAATTTAACCCCACTTCTCATCATGAACCTGAGGACTAAATACGGAACATTTATAGCTCTTTGAAATGCTTTCTATTCCTGCACTATTGATTTTGTCGCTTTCACGATCAGGTTAATGAGATCTTTTAAATAATGCTGACACAACAGTGCACCATGTACACACAGCCCCCTTTTTTTAATACATTTTTCTTCCTCCCAGCATTTTCTCACCTGTCCTTTCACCCGCATCATTTTCTCCTTATAGGCAACATCTGAGCATCCATAAAGGAAGGTTGACGAAGAGCACTGTCGCCACACTCCCCTTACTTTTAGTTTTACTACAGTTTTACAACCTCGCCCATTGTCTTCCTGGCTGGCATGAGATTCAAAGGCACCTCTTACAGCCAAAGATGGGATACTAGAGTTGTGATATCAAGAGAACAAGAGGATCTCAAATTAGTCGCTTCTTTTTCTTCCGTTATCAGATTGGATGTGTTTCTGCTAGTTTATTGGCTCTTTTGTCTTTTAGCTTGTCTCAGGTATCTCCCTGAAAGCGTGGCTTAATGAATGGCCTGCAATATCCCTTCAGACACAAAGCCAAACACTCTCCGTTGTCCAGCTATGAAAGTGTAATAAGCTTCTAGTTGAATAAGCCTTCAGTTAAGCAGCACTTCCTGCACCAAAGTTCAGCATAAGCAAAAATGTATCTGAATGCATTTCAAATAATTGAAAATAACAACCAGTCTTTCATTCTTTTGGCTTACGTTGCACTTTTCCTGCAAGAGAAGCGCCTCGGTAGTGGATGAGAAAAAGATTTCCTGGACTCTAATAAATATATTACTCAAATTTATTGATGACAGGGTCTGAAAAACATAAAGCTGTATTTGACAGTTTAAAATAGCACGTGGCAAATCTCAACTCCTCTGTGCTCGTTATAAGTCGAGCTATTTGTAAGTCAGAAACTCCAAATTTTGCTTACAGTAGAGGTGATGAGGTCTCTGGCAGATTCAGCAGAGGCCTCCGACAGATGCTTTGCAATGCAAATCGCATCATTATGACAAAATGTGAGATAATTCTCGGATGCCTTTTGGCACCAGGGCGGCGTTTTAAATGGCTTCTAATGTTATTTTATTCCAGCAGGATGCAAAACTACACAAATACACGAAAACTAATAAAGACAATCACAGCTGTGCAGGGTACAAAAAAAAATGAAAACATCAAAGCTCTGTGGTATCTCATGTTTCTGGAAGTGTCGTCTGATACCAATCAGACAGCATTAATTGACACGTGGTTTTAAATTGCTTTTGACACGAAACAAAAAGACAGCAGGCAGCAGAAAGAGAGGGGCTGTGCCGCCAAATCACTTCTGATGATGAGCTCGGTCTTCACATTCATGCATTTGATCATCATAGTTGCGTCGGAGGCAGACACAGGTTGAACTTCCCTCTGCAGCCTATGTTACACTTGGTATCTCCCCTGTCTGCTCCTTTAGGCTTGAAAACTAGATCGTCTTCCCGTGTCTGCTCTCCATTCAGCGCCTGTGACAGCAGGGGGAGAGCGTATAGGGAACAGTCACTGGGGGTACATTATAGATGCTCTCACGCTTCACTGTTTCTTCCATTAAATCTACTCATGAATCAAATTAGCTTTCTTTCCTCGTCTGTCACTTCTTTTTCAAAGCCCACCAAAATGCGCTAAGGGCCCCGTATCGTGGTCCTGATAAACACTACAATGAAATAAATAAATTGGGTTTTACATAAATGGAATAAGTAACAGTAATAGTAACGTCTGCAAAGTGGTGGGGCCTAATCACAATCTACTGCGGCTGCTGGGAAACTCATTAGCATAGAGAATATGCTTTTCCACTTTATTGCTACCTAATTGTCGATTTCTCTGACTGGATGGTTGCCTCCCTCTTGATAATGATGCCATACCACCCTCCATATGGGAAGAAAGGCAAGAGGAGACACAGGAAGAAGGCTCAGAGGAAACGGACACTGTAAGCTGTTCATTTACAGCCAACCCCCACCACCTTTCCTCAGACAGTTGAAAAGCAGCGTATCCTGCACGGCTCTGTACTGTGGAAAAGAGAGGGACGGGAAAAAAATTGAATAAATATGATGCAAGACGCAGAAGCCTGGACATCACAGGTCGATACTTTGAAGTCGACAACAGACGAGACTCAACCAGAGCAGCTTGAATTCTTCCACCTTCAAAAGAAATGAAGTAATTAATATTTGATAGGTGTCAACTGATCCAAAACAACTCTGCGCACAGCGAATACAAAGGCAGAGACTGCGACTTTAATGCATCTTTTACATCGTGCTTTGAGCCCCCATCTCTGTCAAAATATTTAGACCCCCTGTTAACCCTCTGAAGTCTACGTTGTGATTGGTGATGATCACAACCCTGGGCAATCAGAATGTGTCATTTTTGTTTTTATGAAATTCTTCTCTATGGTAAAAAAAAAAAAAAAATCCAAAAAATTCTAGTATCTTTCTATGTTTCTCCAAAATACAAAGTTAGGGTTACCTAACCTACCATGGCTTAGACTGCAGAGAGTTAAAGTCAGTTATTTTTTTCATATTATCACTAAGCCTGTAAGCATATCATAATTGCATATGGGTGTTTGGAACTTCCACATCAGTGTGATTTTTATGTCTTTTTATGTCTAAAACATGTTCCAAGTCCATATTGTCCCTTTATGATTACTGACAATGATGTCTTGCGATGAACATCTGTAATTGTCAGGAGCTGTGATCCAGCATTTTCACTTTGTCTGTTTTGTTCTTATGTTATATTTTGATATAATGTTAGGTTCTAGGATTATTATTAGTTTGCCTTAAGTTTTGGTTTAGGTTATGTTTCACCCACTTCTTCTGTGTTAGTTGTATGCATTTCTTGTCTGTGTGTTCCATATTGTCAAGCCTGTGTTGTTATGTCTACGTCTCAGTGTTTCCTGTTTTATTTTGAAAGTCTTGTGTTTCTATGTTAAATGTGCTTAGTTTTACTTTTCCCCCTATGGCGTCATTATATTCATTCCAGTCAGCTGTTTCCCCATGTGTTTCCACTTCCCCCGATCACATCCTGTGTGTATTTAGTCTGTGTGTTTCATTCAGTCTTTGTCAGGTAGTCTGTGTTTAGTGTTAGTCATAGTTATACTGGTTTTCCAGCCATAATAAACGGCTCATTTTTTGTTTGAACCCAGTTTTGTCTCCTTCCATGTCCACACTTGTTTCCTCCTTTTCACTCTCACATAGTCAGTGGGAGACAGTAATGCACCCGTTTGCTTTCATGTAAAATCTATCCTATATGTATGTCTGTAAACTGTGTTGCTTCTAAGGTGGATGTACGGTGGCCCTGAGAGGCCTGCTTACAACTTAAGGAAGTTGCAGGAACCAAACTTGCAGGGTCAACTTACAGGAACTATAGCATGCTAGATAAGCGTGTTTTAATCTCATGATTCATATAATACTGATGACGGATTTTTAGGCTAATAGTTAGGCGAACACACTTACCTCTCATCTTTTCTTTCTTCACAAAACCGATAAATCCTCCACTTCTTTTAAGTGTCTGCCAGTGCAATTCTTAGCATATTTTGGTTCCACCAACTGGTCCGTCGAGTTATTGTCTCCCCAGAAACACTTCCCTTGTGCTTTTGGAAATCCGTTTTTTCCTATTTCTGTTTTCTTTTTTTCCCATTTCTGTTGTGTTTTGTCTGCTTTTGCAGCGTTTTTCTTATTGCTGGTGTTTTCTTAAGTTGCAGTCCGTTTGGCCTCTCAGGGCCACCGTAGGGATGGCTTTGTAAAAGAAATTCTTAATGTCAAATAATAGTAAAATAATAATAAGAATAGTAATAGCACTTAAAATAAATGATAATTCCCATGGCCCAAGGTCATAACCTAGTGCCTCCGTTTAATCATTGTTTCTATTTATATTTTCATTAATATCTTTATCTTCATTTATTTTTCCTACTTTCTTCTCTCAGTAGTGTTGTTGTGCTGTTGTTATTTATTTATCATGTAGACACATGATGTGCATAATCTTAAATACACAACACATTCATACATGTGTAACTCACAGTTTTAATAAGGAAAAATGTACAAATATTTCATTATTGTTTGTGTCAGTGCACAAGAAGAATAAGAATGATAATAAAGCTGTGTAGAGAAAGCAGTTATACAAGCAGCAGCGATCAAATCTGGGCTGATAGTGAGGCCACATTCAAACAGGAAGCAGAGTGTTGGTTGCTTATCAGGAGAAAATACTACAGGAAGAACAGCAGTGGTGGAAAGTAAGTGCACAGATTTCTTTGCTCGATCTGACAACAAAGACCCCATGGGGAAGTGAACAAGTGTGTCTGCGATATTGTCGCCAAAACTGTCTTCACAAACCCAACTGTTTTAAAACCAAAACACGTCCCATCCTTCCAAAATGTGGTTGTTTTAAAGATGCTAAGACACCGTAGAGTTGTGTGGATCCTGGACATCAGGCAGATTTATCAGTGGGCTGATATTATCAGCTGATTGTAACTTTATCCAAATCTATTTGTAAACACCCATAAATGAAAAGTTAAAAAGTAAAGAAGAGATGGAAGAAACAGCTTTCATCCTTGTTATGTGTTATTGTTGCATAGATTATCCACTGCAGGGCACTTTAGAACTTACCTGTTGGGAACGCACATTTTTAGAGCGTCACAAACAACAACCATCAGGCAACATGTAGAAGAGTTAATAAATCACTACATGCAACTATGTTATTTTCGTGTGTCTGAGAGGGGGGAAAAATCAGTTGCTATATCTGATTTTTAAAATGACCAAATATCATGATCGCTCTAATAAAGGACATAGCCTGAAGCACTTGCTAAACTGGCACTGAGCCATTGCTTTTACTCCCTCCACTTCTGCCCTCCTGTGAGCCACGGTGCATGCCTGGCTGTAAAAACCTTACCTGGGGTACTTGGCAGGGTGATGCGGTCCTTTGATGAATACTGATTAAAAAACTTCAAATGCCCTCTCTGTGAGTGTGAGATAATGTGGGATGACTGAGAATCCGGCAAATAAAGAAAAATGTAATTTCATCATGATTTCATAATATTTCAAAGAATTAAGGTGAGTTTATTGATCTTTCGTGACTGTTCTGCTGCCTTAAAAGTGAGTACTTCAGCTAGAACTCGAGATCAAATGCTTCTCATCCGTTTTTGAAGCTCTATCTATATCCCAAACTTGTCCAACAGATAATTCATCAGCATTTCAGCTGTGTCTCAATCCCGGCTCGTGACATACAGATAACAGAAAAAACGAATACATGAAGTACTTCTATATGTAGTTGAAGCATTTGCTCTCGGCATCTAATTTTTGCCTCAGCTGGTGCATCACAGCACCAAAGGACATCCTATGCATATCTCAGAGACACGAGCAGCTTTGACCGAACTGCGGTATTTGATGCCCTGCGAGGGAAACGTGTTGAACACATTACAAACTTGTGCACATACACATTTCCCCACAAACTATTTCAACCTGGAGTGACAGATTTATCCCATACCTCTGTATTTAGATTGTAAAACAATTTGGTTTTGTTCTTCTATAAGATTTTACTGTTCATTTGATGTTGCCACCATTACTGCACATAGATATTATGGAAGATTTGATTAGAGACTGTCAACCAGTCATCAAACATCAAATTCCTGCAACTTGAACCTGCCCTCTGCTCTTCTCAGTGACGGGAAAGGTTGAATAGAATTCCCGGGCAAACAGTAATATATCGTCACACAAAAAATTTTGAGCCATTTTCTTTTAAATGAAGTCATAGATGGCTGAGCAAATGCTTCAGAGTGAATCTGTACTGAGTGAAATAGCTCAGCTGTGAGCCTAGTCAAACAGTAGAAAATATATTGCTCCTGTGTATGCTAATCTGTCAAAAGACATTAGCATTTAAATAAAGTTTTATACCTCTTTTCAGGCAGATATTACAGATGATAGATATGGATAATAATATCAGAATGCAGGAAAGTGAAGTTAGCACGCATAGGTATGGGTTGCATGGTATACTGACTATTTTAATCTGGTCATCAGCGATACAAACGGTCTTCTGTTTACTCTTTGCTATTGGGCCCAGTATGTATATATAGTCCCCCCGCCTCTTGCCTTTTATTTTAGCCAATAAAGGCTCCTCCTTTGTGTATTTTCAACCTGCCTATGTGTACTGCATTAGGATCCTTCCCATCTCTCCACTGATGGGTATTAATTCCAGTAACAGGTAAAAAAAAAAAACTAACATATATTGTAAATCTGTAATACCATGATGTGAAACTGCTAATGTTCTTTGAGCAGTGAAATAATATTAATCGATTTGAAACCATCACTGGGTGTCAGCGTTAATATAAAGAGAATAAAAATAACAAAATATAATAAAAATAATACAACTTAAAGCTGATCAGTGCCAGAGTTGGGCCACTTGCTTGGGTAGAATGAAAATGATAAGAATGGAAAGAAAGGCTTGTATTACGAAATAGGATTTGGGCCTATCCAGGTAACTTCAGAGGTGTCCCTGGGTTTTTCACTACTGCAAAGGTGTTTCACTTCTTACAGAAGTACGTTGCCATCGTAATTTGTATTGCAGATCTAACCTGTTTCAGAGCAGATGTGAAGCACAAGGGTTAGGATATGTTTGAGATTAGTGTTTACCAGGTAAAAAATCATCACTCACTGAAGAATATATTCTTTGGAAAATAGTGTCACCATTTCTGGAAGATGCCTTCGACCTAAGTGACCTAGTACGAGGTTTTAAATTTTCTCAGTAGTATCTAATGTCTTTGTTTATCCCTGATGAGCATCAGTGGTAACCAGATCCTTAGACAGTTTTATTCATTGCCTTTCTCTTGTTGGAAACAAACAGGTTTACAATAATTATACTGTTCTATAAACATTAATATATAACCAAAACCCAGGAAACCTATATTTACTTGCTGGTAACTACTGTACAGGGCCTTTCTACACAGCTACTGTGTTGCATTCAGCATGTATTATGTGTTTAACCTCCTCATATTTTTCCCACAGCATAGCTTTGTCGCCCTTTATAAAACCAACTACCTGCTAGCAGTAGACTTATACGTGTCTGCCACTGATCATTGTTTCCAATGATACGCCTTTTATATGGAACACACTTATGCTGGGTGAATTTAGCAAGATGCTGATGTTAGGCTAAGTGAATATAATAATGCCAAGATGTGTAATGTATGTGAAAAATCTGTCAATTAAGATTTTTTGAGTGGCAGACTAAAACAGTCTGCCATTTGCAGCAAGCCTTTAATTCAGGCTAAGAACAAAATCCAAAATGTAAATCTTAGCAGACATCCAAAAACATCAGGAAGCAAGGAAAACCAGGAGATCGTGGAAAGTAATACAAAGGACGGCAGAACAGCGGTGAGAATGAATCAGGGGATTCAGGGGAAGAAAGAAAACCAACCTTCAAAGTAAAACAGGGAACAGCCCAAAATTCACATTAAATATTAAGACAGGAAACACTGGAGGACAAAGATATAAACACAGGAGACATCACAGAGGAAGAACCGACAAGGGAAGAACTGTGTACCCAAACACAAATATAACACAAATTCAATATTGGAGCTATAGCTTAATACAAAACAAAAATTGGTCAGAGCTCAAAGTCAAAGGTTGTTCACTTGTTAGCTACTACATCTATTAAACTAAAGAACCTTCATATTAGATTTCCATCAGAAACATTAATCATGAAACATTAAACTAAGCTAATTAAATTAGTTTTCATGTTAGAAAATGCATCTTACAAATGACTAAAAAAGGCTACAAATTGTGATAAAAAAAAAAACAATATGTTTTCTATTAAAATTTGTCTCCTGTTATGTACTTTGAATATAAAAATTACCTTGTTAGTAGAAGTAGCTTTTTAAGAAAATAAATCTTTTGGATAAAAAAGTTTGTCCTATTTTGAAATACAATTTCAAATAAAATTGCGTTTGCTTGTTTTCAATCTGTGAAACAATAAGGCAATCTTAATTGGTACCCAAATTTCAATGCAAGAATTAATACCTCAAATTATTAAAATGAACACAGGTAGCAAGTAAAAATTATCAAAACACTCTAAATTCAAAACTTGACAACAACAAAAGATGTTGCCTGATTTGTTCCTTTTTTCCTGCCATTAACACAGCAACACTTCTATCACGGGAAGAAAAGGTGAGGATGTGGGGCAAACTGAAGAAACTGTGTTTATATGAGCATGTCTGGGGAAAAAGGTAGCGGGATACACAATAAATCATTTAAGTTACAGGGACATCCCTGACCCTGTCTACTTAACTACATGTTTACAATGACTAATTTTCCACTTCAGTGGCACTTCTTGTTCATCTTGGCAGCCTAACACAGTCATATTCACACACAGCCATACAGATACATATACAAAGTGCACACAGCCACAAATATATACAATAATAAAAGTTTCATACAAATGTCACACATATTTGTTGAAAAAATCTGAATTAGTGCAGGAAGAAAGGAAAATGAGTCGTTTTCGAGAAAGCTATTATATCAGTGCTGCGCGTGAGATTGCATCTGACTGTGATCTATGAGACAAAGTCCTGAGTCTTTTCCTTTGAGATGCGATATCCCACGGGACATTTATTACCAGCGTGCTGTCAGTCCTATATTACTTCAGTTGTTGCCTTTTGATTGTTCTAAAGCTTTTATATTTTCACATATATTCTATATATTCTTTTAGGATGAGCAGATCCATCACTTTGATGCCACCTACCACAGATTTTAAAAACAGTACTTTTGTCTACCTTTTGCTGGTGAAAGAACACATGAAACCATTGGTGAGTTGGGTTATAAGAGTAGTGGTTATAAGCAACAGTACAATAAAGCAGCAGAAATGGAGAAGAGCCAAAAGAAACCCAATAATGCTGAATAAACTGTTATAGAGTAATACTGCAAGGAGAGAAAGTAACAAACATTATTAAACTAACCTTTACAGCCAACTTTCATCATCCAGGACCTGCCTGTGTATTCTCATCACATGAGGTTGGGCATTGTTGAGCACAAGGAGTTACCCAGAACCCACTGCACCAGAGTAGGGTCTGACAATGGGTCCTAGGATTTCATTCTAATACCTGATGCCGATGCCTAGCCTGTAGAGTTCTGCGTGTCACTCCATGGCTATGCCTCCCAGACCATCACTGACCCACCTCCAAACCAGTCATGCTGAACAATTTTACAGGCAACATAACATTCTCCACAGCTTCTCCAAACCCTTTCATGTCTCTCACATGTCCTCAGGGTAAACCTGCTCTCATCTATGGAAAGCACAGAGCACCAGTGCCAGACCTGCCACTTCTGCTACTCTATGGCAAATGTCAATCAGACTCCACGGTGTCAGGCAGTGAGCAGAGGGTCAACTGGCCCTCCGGCCACCCTCATGAAGTTTGTTTCTGATTTTTTTTTTTTTGGTCAGAGATATTCACACAAGTGGCCTACTGGAGGTCATTTTGTAGCTTTGACGGTGGGCATCTTGTTCCTCCTTGCACAAAGGTCCAGATATTGGTTATGATGGGTGAAGCATTTTCTACATCCCTGTCCAGCTCTCCTGGAGTAACTGCCGGTCTCCTGGAATCTCCTCCATGCTTCAAGACTGTACTGAGAGACATAGCAAACCTTCTAGTAATGGCATGTACTGATGTGGAGTTTATCTACCTATGCAACTTGTGCAACCTCTGTAGGCTATCGCCACAAGAAAGAAAAGACAAAGAGGGAAAAATGGGGGTTGTCTCATTGTTGCCCCTCTGGTGGACCTGCTGTTAATTTCATTAACACCAAAGCAATTGAAACTGATTGCCAACCCCCTCTTCTAGTTAACTGGGCAAGTCAATATCCCAAAAGGTTAACTGATTTGATGCTGCACTCTAATTTAAAAAAAAAAAAAAAAATATATATATATATATATATATATATATATATATATATATATATATATATATATATATATATATATATATATATATATATATATAAACAACAGCAACAGCCTCACTCTTCTTTAACTGTTTGACTGTGTTTACAAGTCAAAAAAATCAAATTTAACTGGGAAGGTTGAAGGAAAAAAAATCTCCTGACCAGATAGCTGTGCGCATAATAATGGCTCTCCCTTACACCCCCATCTCCCCACGCTGCCACCCAAGTCCATTTAGACTTGGATTGGTGCATTCCACCCATCCCATCACAGTAAGCCATTGGTGGATGTCTAAATAAACATTTGTTATGGTCTGAGTGACAGTGATGTTGCAGTTTGGAGGTCACGAGGGAAGAATGAGGTGACATTATTTGATCAACACACAAGGAGCTACGGGGACAGATGCTTTTGTTGCAGTTGTCAGATCAAAAAATTAGCATAGGGCACATTTGCATCTGCAGTCGTCTGCCACAAACTTCGACGACATCTGAATTATAATTCAAAAGCATGCACACAGTCACATCGAGACGTGTTTAAGCACGCTCACACATAACATGCCCAGAGTCAATTTGTTCACCCAGTTTGTTCATTTCCTCAGTTTCCTCCTTTCATCACTCTCTCTTACTGCCTTCTGCTGTGATGACAACCCAGAATAGGATGTGTATGAGTGTCTGTGCTGAGTGTGTGCATGTTTTGCCCAGTGTTTAGCCTGTGAAACAAGATATTAATAATGAAGTCTCCTCAGTCCAGCCTGACACCATTGTTATTAGCCCTCTCCTTGCAATTACCAGCCACAAATCACTGGGGTGTATACACTGCGATGCACACTGACACACACACACACACGCATGATCATGCACGTACAAATGCAAAAAAAGAAGAAAAAGGCATACAGACGCGAGGAGATTAGAATATTTCAAGCAAGGATTTTTGGATGGGAGCGTAATGGCTATTCACTGAAGTCAAATGTGACAACAAAAACTCAGCCACAGCTTTGGCCGTTGAGTGTCATCCCGTGCCGGCTGTGCCAGACTTTTAGGAAATTATGCAAATTTGAATCAGGAGGCATTTCCAGATGACTGACAGGCTGCCTAACTGGCAATTAGCATGTGTTGGTTTCTCATTGGCTGGAACGATGTGACTGTCTGGTGACAAGTGGAATGGATATACCCTTCTGGCTCTCAGGCATTTAATCACATCTCTGTATTTGTCTCTGTCTCTCTCTGTTTGTTTACTCCCTCCCCCTCTCTCTCCCCTTTTCACACTCTTAGTTATTAGAATTTTAAATTTTTTGTCACTTGTATGATTAAGATGCGGTGTTTCTAAATATGCGGCCAACAGCACTTTTTCACTAGATGCCCCTATCGGGTAAAATTGCCTATAATTTTCAAACTTATATGCATTCCCCAAATGGTGTCATCTGATTTCTGCTAAAAATCACCAACATCAAATCCTAAACAGAGGCTTTGATGTTGTTTAGGACATCATTAGATGTTTATTTTCTTAGACAGCAAAAAGCTCATCAAAACCCTCAAGACATTAAATGGGTATAGCCATCATAACCAGTAGCCAATGTACTGCAGCAAGGATGAGAGTGGTGTGGTCTTGTTCCCAGTCTGGCAGCCTGAGTTTTGAATAAGCTGGAGATAGGAAGTGGACATCTGATACTTAAAACAGGGTTTTCAGGGTTTGTTTTGTTTGTTTTGATCCAAAATTAAATTAAAGAATTTTTTATGACACACAGCATTTAACATCAGAGAGACAAGCCACACGATCTGAGACTGCACTTAGATTATTACCTGTCACTGGAACACATAGTGGCATGTCATCCACATAACTGTGGAAATTAACCCTGTATTTATGGATTATCCAACCCAACAGAAGCATATGGACATAGAATGAGAGAGAGGATGAGGACAATTTTCCCTTCACATCAGAACAGAATCTGTTAGATTGGCAGGAACAAAACTGGCAATCATAAGCTTTTGTAGCATACTGTATGCTTATATCGACAGATGATAAATTGCTATTACATGCAGATATCAGCATCCCAGTTCATTAGGTTAAGCATAATACTTGTGTATCATATATATCTATATCGATAGATAGATAGATAGATAGATAGATAGATAGATAGATAGATAGATAGATAGATAGATAGATAGATAGATAGATAGATAGATAGATAGATAGATAGATAGATAGATAGATAGATAGATAGATACTGTACTTGCTGGTACAGTGTTGCTGTGAGCAAACATCTTAATGAAGGGAACAACAGTGTTCTCTGTTTCTGACAATGGAGCTATATCGCTATGGCCCCAGGTTAGATTGCAACGCACTGAATTTGATCGTTTCCAAGTGGAAAATACAAATTAACATAATTAGTAATAATCTGAGTTAAAGTCGCACTCATTATAAATGTAGCGCCTTTTATGTGTTTTAATGACATTAACCAGTGTATCTGAAATACACCCCCCGCCCCCATAACATAACCAAGGACACAGTAAACTTTTTATTATAGATACAGGCATAATTAGAATGGGAAGTTTGCAGATGTGTTTAATGGATAATTTCATGGGCATCTTAATGAAAAACTATAACTCTTAAAGAACCTTTTCTATTTGTGATGCTCTTTCATCTTGCGCCTGCATCATTTTTTTCCCTTCCCTTCTACCTCACGCTCTAACTCTCTAAACCAACACACTGTTACACAACCCTGCCGCATATCGCTTTTGAAGAAGAAAATGTTTTAATTTTTGCTCTCCATCTGCCTCGTGGGGAATGGGGAGCATGAATTTCACACCAAAGTCTGTGTGCTTAAACTTCCACTTTTATTAAATACATTGGATCTCCTCAGGCGTTTCAGTCAAATCCCCCAATATTCAGAGCAAATGTTTGCGTTGATATGCAGTTCCAGCCCCAGTATACTCTAAATCTAAGCCTGCACCCTGTCATTTTATTTTATCATCATTGCGACATGGAAGAAAAAACCCTAACACTATACCTCAGTGGAAATGGTTGTTATTGAGGGAAGTTAAATGTTTACTTCTTGATGGAGAGAAAGCAATGGTGGTACACATTACACTACATTACACATATATATAAGTATCATTGGCACAATTTTAAATTAAATACAGAAGTGCTTTCTGACCCAAACATTACATAATTGGTCACTTTTGATCAACAAGGCTTCAGATTCTCCCCCCGAAAGGAGAAAGTATGTAATCAGTTCTGTTTGCTTGTCTGTCTGTCTGTTTATTAGCAGTACAGCATCCACATTTTCAAATTTTGTGTGATGGTTGATACCAGTAACAGCTTGAGCTGAGTGAAGTTCGCTGAAAATCAATGAAAACTTTATATTACTCACAATTATTTATGGATTATGTTAAAACTTCACAATAACATACTAGGTGTTGGGGGGCATGAGTAGCTAGTTTAGCTAAACATCTGACGTAGACCTTCACTGTTAGTGACAAGGTCAAAGTTGACTGTGGAAACAAAAGTTTTAAGAAACCATATCGAGTAACATAGCATATGAAAGGCTGTGACGATGTCACAATGATGTCATAAAGTTTAGCAAAATCACACACTGCATTAATACATCTTAAAATCTCAAGTTTTTACAGCTTACAGAAGCCAATGATTTCAGCTGATTGCAGTCATATGGGTAATCAGAATAAAACGCACAATTTTCAGATGCAATGCTTCAGAGTCATAGGTCAAAGGTCAGGGTCACACAAATTAGGAAAAACTGACATCAGAGTGTAATAAAAGCAGGTTGATGTCAGTATGTGGTATTAAAAACATCATTAAACACCATTAGTATAGCCGTTGCCTATTGGGAGGAGTGCTCATGTTTTATACAACTACACTGCAAAATCACTCCTGTGTAGCAATAAATCAGATACAAGTCATCTGTCTGGTGCTGGATTAGCTCTGCTATGAACTATATTTGAATTTGCAAACACAAGACAAAGAATGAACATGAGTGAGCGAATGACACTGTGTCTGGCAAAGACAGAGAAACGCAGGATTGCGAGCTACATCGGCCAAAGCTTCAGCTCATTTAGGACTTCTTGAGGTTGGAGATGGACCGGAGGCACTGGTGCATACATATCAGAGAGGGCAGTGCCAGAACAGATGGAGAAATAAGATGAGATCGAGAAAATCAATTCTATCAGACAGTGGTGGTGATGGCCATGTCATTTTAAATAACTATCATATAGGGTGCTCTGCTGCTCTGCCCTGAGCCTATTTTATTTCTAGCTAGTTATGTGTCCTACTCTTCTCCACATTGCTCTCTTACACACTCAAGAGAGATGAGAAACAAAACTTTTTTTTAAACTGATCCCTAATCATTTTCAATAAATCTCAGCAAAGATCACTTCATTATCCCATTACCTATATCTCACTAGTTTACAATTTTTAGTGCCTCTACAGGTTACGTCAATCTGGTGCACTTAACAGAAAAGTATTACTGCTCCTCTTACAAGTTTGTCAGTAAGGTTTTCTTAATGGTAAAAATATACCGCTGCTCTTTTGGTTAGTCTGTTTTCCACTTGTTCAGCCTGACTTGCTGATGCCAGAGGAGCAACCGGGACAAAGATCTGTTTAAGATGCAAAAACAAATGTCACCCACACTTCAGAAACAAGCACTGAGTGGCTGATTAAGAAAACATCTACTAATCTCTCATAGTGTTTGACAGAGTAACACAGTGCATCGTTTGCTGTTTGACTGTGCATGTGCGCAACAACATGTTGTTCTATGACGGGATTTGACTGCATAGAGATGACTCAGTATGTCTTTGTTGCCGCTGTTATTCACTGAATGACAAATGCATCCTTTGTTACTGACACTGAATTTAATTTATCATGTGGATGACGGATTATCACCTTTTTTTAACACACATGTGCTACAGAAATGCTGCTGTAGCACATCTGTGCTGTACCAATTTCTTGGAAAAGAAAACATGAGAAAAAAAATAATAGACAAAGAAATTGAAAAAAATAATTGTTCTCTCATGGTGTATAATACATATTTATCATAAATGTCTATTTTTATCCATTATGTATATAATGGATATTTAAAAAAAAAAAAAATGCATCCAAACACCTCCGATTGTGATGAAGGCTGTCAGTATTTTTCAAATTTGTCCGAATGTCCCCTCACAGTAAATCTGATCTCTTCCTGCTCAAACGCTATTGCATTTCTTATCCAGTGAATGGAGGGGAGTGGCATTTCTTATCGTCTTTAGACGGATCGAACCCCTGGCAGGCAAGAGTATCAAAGGCAGCGGGATTTAATTATACTTTGAAGATTGGTTTCTGCTATTGCCAGTTCTATTGGATTTAGAGTTTTTTGGGATTCTCAGAGTCCAAATCATGGTGATGAGGGCTGCTGTAAAATACTGTACATATTAGCAAGAAGCATAGTTTGAAGAAGTATACGTGCAATAGAGTTTGATCTGTTTCTTCTTTCTTGTCAAATATAAATATAGATAGACATGTAAACATGCTGTTATTATCACTTTATTACTAATTGCATCCTCTCAGGATTTTTGATATGTTTCCTTCTTTTGATTGTTTTGTCAGAAAGCTGTTGCCACTTTATAACATACTTCCTTGCCTCCGTCAACAAAAGTAATCATCTTTTGGCTTCTGGTTCAGTGCTTTAGAAATTAGAATTATGCCAGTTGTCTCTCTTGATTGGATGTTTGGTTTCCAAGTGCCTCATCATGCTTAGCACTTTAGCCAGCTCCTCCAAACAGATGACGCGATCAGACTGTTGCCTGAAGATCATAAGGCAGGTAGCTTTTTCATTGAAAATGATGATAATACTATGTTTTTTTTTATCTGATTATCTTAAATCATTTTCATAAGATAAAATAAATTGTGGCTAACAGGATAAAGAAAGTACAAATGAGATAAAATAAGGCATCCTTGAAAAAGAGTGGGAAACTAATTTAAGATGTATCGTCTCCATTTAATATCTAGCAGGGGTTTAAGGGAATATTACAGTGTAATGCACTCAGCCCAATATTATTTAATGAGCAGGTTTTATTAATGGAAAGAAAATCCTATGAAATTATGAAAACAGATAGACATAACACCAGCAGGTGTGGAAATCCCAGAATTTATAACAGCCATGTTTAAAGCTGGTAAGTGCATGGACTCTGGTGTAAAATGCTTGTGGTCCTTCATATTTATAGATGAAACAGGTTTCTCATCCTGCTCGCTCCACAATAGAGAACAATTCTAACAAATGTGAAGGTTACAAAGATATTGGAGAAGTTGGCATAGCAGTTTTGATTGACTGATTTTATTTCTCACACACATAGGACAACACTGTTAAGCCACAAATACATATGTGGTTAAAGCAACAAAAGCAGAGACTAGAGATATCAAATGAGAAAAAGAAACTAGAATTTAGGGGCTGATGGAGGAAGAAAATGTAAAGTCTGGAGAAACACCAGAAGACACTGGATGCATGATAGTGCTATGATCCCAGTGGAGTACTTCGCTCTCAGGCTTCTGGTTTACTTGTGGTTCCTATAGTATTTAAAAGTAGGATGAGAGGTATAGCCTTCAGCTTTTAGGCCCCTCTTCTGTGGAGCCAGCTCCAAGTTTGGATTCAGGAGACAGACACCTTCTCTTCTTTCAAGATTATACTTAAAACGCTCCTTTTTGACAAGGCTTATAGTTAGGGCTGAATCAGGTGACCCCAAATCCTCCCTAAGTTATGTTACAATAGACGTAGGCTGCTGGGGGCTTCCCATGATGCACTGAGAGTTTCTTTTTCACTCACCTTTTTACACTCTCCATGTGTTTATACACAACTCTGATTTTTAATCATTAGTTATTATAAATCTCTGGCTCTCTTCCACGCCGTATCTCTTGTCCTGTCTTCCTCCCATCACCCCCAACTGATCACAGCACATGGCTGCCCCTCCGTGAGGCTGGTTCTGCCACAGGTTTCTTCCTGTTATAGGGATTTTTTCCTTCCCACTGTTGCCAAGTCCTTGTTCAAAGTGGGTCATTTGATTGTTGGGTTTTGTCTGTTTCCGTTGCATTATTGTGCAGTTTTTAACTTACAATATAATGCAGCTTGAGGCAATTTGACACAAAATAAATAAAACGGAATGAAAAATAAATTGAATTCGTTGAGGTTAGACGCATTTCACACCTCCTGTCTTCTCTTCAAATATTTTATGTGCATGTTTACAGAGACAATTAAGACACAGAAAGGCTGGAATTATGGTTTAAATAAAGGTTGGTGTTAAATGAAAAAAACAAAAAATATGATACCAGGATGATGAATGTGTGAATATAATTAGTTTCAAAGCTGTGTATGTTAAGTCATCTCATTCCTACTCATTTAAAGGTCAATCATTGACAAGTCCACGCATTGTGTCCTCTGTGACTGTCGCTCAGATGTGACATAGAAACATCACAATCTTTACTCATTGCACCATACCTGCCCAGCAACGTGTACGTGTTTGACTGAATTTTGTGTGTTTAAATGTGACTCTTTCTTCCACAAGCACTTGTATTTTGTTGTGAAGCCAACAGAGAAAACAGTAAAAACAGAAACAAACACATATTACTTTTATTATTCTGCCAGCTGAAAGTGCACGCTGGCAAAGTCCCTGAACATTTTTGTGCAGCTTGTTTGAAACAAAGTGAGGGGGAGTCATGTTCCCAGCTGTACACAGAGACACCAGGGCATTTCATACATGTGAATGCACACAAACAAGCACGCTGCCGGGGACAACAAAGATGTGAGGAAAGACAAGGTCGTGCCGCTAACCTCGGGCTCTTACTACATATGTCAGTCACACGTTTAAGCTGTCAAGATGAACACCATCACTTTCTGAGGAAAAGGGGGTCACGCAGCCCCAAGATGTAGATCTGTCAGCTTGGGTATATATATGTGTGTGTGTGTGTGTGTGTGTGTGTGTGTGTGTGTGTGTGTGTGTGTGTGTGTGTGTGTGTGTGTGTGTGTGTGTGTTTCCTGCCCACTTTACACTATATAAAATGTCTGCAAAAGAGATTTTGTTGTCAAATGATTCGTCAATGTGACCTCCACAATGTTTTGTGCTGCATAGAAATGTAATCATTAGGTTTCCTACATATATTGTTAACATCTATGCCCTCATTAGTGCATTTCTTTGTGTCAGGGGAAAGTGGAAAGGCAAAAAAAGGCACACAAGCTCTGAGTTTGTCAGGGTCTGTCCTAAGGGTCATCAATATACATTTATTTGTGTACATGTTTAGGTGTGCATGAGCTTGTGTGGAGGTTTTTAATGGCCCCATGTGTGCATTATGTCTACTCTGCCAGAGAACTCAATTGATTTCCCTCTAGAAGACAGGAACCTGAGCTCTGCCTACAATAGCCACTAATGCTGCCAAAGTGATACTGATGGCAGTGCTTGAACAGCAGTTCCAAAACATTTATGCGCCAAGACACTCGCTGGCTGAACAACAGCATATGAAACACGAGGCTGTGAAATCTTAACTGAAGGCTCAGAAAGCACAAAGTGTGGTGCGGCTTTGCTTTAAATCTCTTTTTTTTTTTTAGTTTGTTGAGGTCTCAAATGTCAATAAATATCAGTTCAGTCTAATTTTTTATTTTTATTTCTTACTTACTTCCTGGCATTTTTGCCATTAGAATACAGAAAAGCTGCGTGGGTAGGGAAAGTGGTTGTAGAGGTCATGCAGCAACAGAACAGGCTCATGATTATTTTTATAGATCTACTGGGTAGACAAATAGACCAAATGGGTGGTTACAACAAATGCCTCTTTTCCTTAGTACCTCCTCAGCCCGACTTGACTGTGCTCTACTCGGTTTCGGTCTTTCTCCATTACAAATGAGTACCACCTCAGCATGGCTCGGCTTGTTTTGGCAAGCATCTGAAAGGCCTATGACGTCAATTGTATGCGACAAAATGCAGATTGGTGATATACCTGCTGCTGAACTGTGAGCATCTGCACCTCTTTGCTGGAACACAGTGTTGGCTTGTGTGGAGCCATTTCCCTTGTTGCTGGGTTTCAAAAATGGCAGCGACATGTAGAATCACATTATAACCTTAAAACAGGTGTCTTTTTTTTTATTTGTGTGGATGCTTATATTGTAGATACTTAGCCATGAGCATTATAGGCCAGAAGACCAGTGTAACAAGTTACGAAATAGGATATTACATTACTTTTTCATTGCATATCAAAACAAATTAGTTTTTCAATAAGAAACTTGTTACCATTGAAAAAAAAATTCTTGTTCCTTTTGTTGTACAAAAAGAAAAATATCCCAAATTTATTGACAGTGTTTCCTTCTATCTCTGACTCTTTTATGCTTTGTGGAATATATCAAATCCTATGATTTTGTCTGTGAGCATGTTAAAGTCAGCCAGTATGATGGCAGACAGGAAAGCTTTAACCCTGCACAAGTATTTGGAGTATTTTGCATGGTCCTGGGTCAGCAACAGTGAGCAACCACCTGCGGTCACTCGCCAGCAAGCCAGGTGACAAATAGCTGCCAGGTGGTCACTGACTAGTCTCTAGGCTAGTGCTTCTTGGGCATTAGCAGTTGATTTTACAGTGACAGCCAACAACTTCGAGCAACCATTTCCAACCAATGAAGAATACTCGTTTTTCGAAAGTCATGGTGGTTGCCAGGTTGGGCTCTAGGTGTGCATGGGGCCTTAAGCTGTGTCTACACTGGCAGCGATTTGCAGCAACATGGTGGCCAGAAACCAAAGAAAGTCAAGGAAGCAACTGCAAATGACTACACTCAAGACAACTACAGGTGGCGCAAAGATGGTGGGACCCGAGATAAACTTTTTCCAAATCCTAGGTGAGCGACTGAAGCAACTACCAATGAGAACATAAGATACCACTGACTGACATATGACCTGGTAGTAATTGGATGGTTACCTAGACAACCAGAGCCTGGAAAATGGCAAACGACCAGCCGTTAGCTTAAAAGTAATGTGGGACAAATGAATCACTTTCAGAGCTTTAGGAAGACTTTGCCACAGCTCTTAAGCAGCAACTGCTAGCTAAATGCTACTTCAAGGGAAATTAAGAGTTTTGCTGTTACTTATATGGTGAAGGAAATACTGCCATTATCAGCATGATATGCAATCAAGTAAACACGCTAAGTCAAGCTACATAGCCTCTGGGGAATAAAATGAACTATGTAAACATGGTGTGCTTCATTTGTTTAAATGCAAAAGTACTCACAGCATTACTTGCTGTTCTCAGGAGGGAATGATGTGAGGGAAAAGATTGCTTTTTAATGGCACTAGTCTTGTAGTGTAACAAGTTACATTTAAAAAATAACATTACACTGCTGGAGCACCTCTAACCTCTCACAGGTGCTTTCATTGATTCTAACTAATTAGACTTCTAGGAGCCATGCTGCCAAATGAGGGAAGTGTGGTTAAATCAGAAAAAACAAGCCCAAACAAGCGCACAGATGGATCAGATGCAGATAACCACAAAAACTAAACTACTGTGAAATAAAAATGATCTCAGACTGACAGTCAGTGCAGCACACCAAATTCCCAACAATGATCCTCACCACATCTACTGTGAAAATTGCCATTGGGTCTGCAATTTTCTGAATGTGTGGAGTTTATGCGCTGGAGAGCCTTTGATCTCACACTGGCACCATCATATTCTCTACCAAGCCAGCCTGTCTGTGTTACAGATGAATCCTTTCCTGTTGTATCTTTCATGATGAACTCCTTGTTGACTGTTCATGAGGACCCTCATTTAAAATCAACGTGATACTTCAAGGAAGGGCTGCTCAGAGGCAGAGCTCACTGTCCCTCTTTGAAATGATAATAGGGCCATGTGGAATAACAGATGCAGGTGAAGTGGGAGGGACGGATGCAGGGACAGATGCCAAGAGACAGAAATATATGTGGATAGTGAGACAGATCAATGCAAAATAAGATGTATGAATTGACTTGAAAGGGGGTACACACATTTAAAGAGTGTTCATAAGAATGTTTGGAGGAAAGAAAGGAAAACTTGGTGAATGTGGTAAGGAAAGTAGTAACAAATATATAGCAGAGGACAAAGGCAAAGGATGAAAAGAGAAGTAATAATGGTTGGATGGTTAGGTTGGGTGGTTTCTAGTCCACCCTCTCTTTTTTTTTTTTAGAGATAGTGGACATTTGTGTACCCAAAACATAAAGGCTGGTTTCTTTTTTTTGTTTTCATTTAATGCAGGAAAGTACATTCACTTTTTTTTAATAAAAAACAATTTTCTGCCAAAATTAGGCATGCAAATTCCAGCATTTTTATCTAATGGCCTTGAGCTTCAGTCGTTGATTAAAATATAAATCAAAATAAAAGCCTGACTGAGTGATTCATACAAACTTCTGTTTAGTTTACATCAAAGAAGTGATTGAAACTGAGGTTTGAAAAAACTTTTATCTCCATGAAATCATTATAGTTATTATATCTATCAGCCTTTGTAACTTTTCAGTCAAGACAGATATTGTAAAATTGCTTTTGCCTTGGCTTTAGTCGAGTAATTAAGCGCAATTGTAATCTTAATCACAGGGTAACATAAGACCACTTTTGTTATTTAGGTATGAGGACTCCTAATGGTATTAGTGGCAGGTGTCAGTGCGGGCGTATATGCAGGTCTATCCTCCCATTCCACAACATCCCAAAGGCAATCTATTGGCTTTAAATCTGGAGACTGTGGGTACAATGAACTCACTGTCATCTTCAAGCAACCAGTAGATTATTTGAGATTTCTTGTTGGAAGCAGTCATCAGAAGTTGGCTACACTTCAAATTGGAGCCTCAGTTTTCTGTTCTTAGCTGACAGGAGTGGCAGTCGATGTGGTCTTCTGCAGCTGTAGTTTTAGTAGTAATTTTAGTTGTAACAAGTGGTTATTTTAGTTACTGGCTCAAAGCACTCTAACCAGTCTGCTCTTATTAGTATCAGTAATCCCTTTTGACCCAGAGAATTGCCATTAACTGGAAATGTTTTTCTTTTTCAGACCGTTCTCTGTAAATCCTACAGAGAGCCCTGCAGATCAGCAGTTTTTCAAATATTTAGAGCAGCCTGCCTGGTACCAACCAAAATGAGAACTTCAAAATAACTTCACCTTTACACATCACCTTTATTCTCCACTCTGATGCTCAGTTTGGACTTTAGCAGGTCATTTTAACAATGTCTTCATGACTAAATGCGCTGAGTTATGCACGTGACTGGCTAATTAGATTTTTGTATTAAGAAGCAGTTGAACAGATTTACCTGCTAGATGGAGTGTGTGTGTTTTTAATGTGAGCATCTAGTTGGACAACTCATAATTCCCAATTCTTTTTATTCACTATGTCTTTTTAAGACTGAATTCCCGCAACAGTTTAGACCTAATCTTAATAAAGATCATGTTATTTTCTCAGGTGTGGAAAATGTCAACTTTCTCATCCCACAGCATTAAACATCAGCGTCTCAGAGCTGTCTGTTAAGCGCTGCTGCCTTAAAACACAGGCTGAAACCAATAAAGTCTCTAAGCAGTCTATATAAAGAAAGAAGCGGTGAAGGTGTAATCACTAATTTCCCAGTCTTTCAAAAACTTTTAGTTTGTTTTGTTTAGCCACTAAAACTCCTTGGTTAGGTTTTGGAAAAGATTGTGGTTTAGATAAAACAAACCTCTTCACAATATTACCCCTGTGTGGCAGTGAAGACGGATCCGACCACATACTCGCACTTTTAAACACTTTTTATTCCCAATCGCTGTATCCAACAACTCACGGCAGCAGCTTTGCAGCTGTTTCCTACACACAACAACAACATTAACCTCAGGTTTGGCACTTTTAATATAGTGGAGGCGTTATGAGCTGATTGAGCTCTGGTGTGTCAGCCTCCCACGCAGCTGCGCCACGAACTGCTGCGCCCTGCCACACCCTGTTTATTAAAAGATTACAGATTAAATGCGCCCAGTGGATTTCAAAGTGAGACCAAGTGTCTATATGAGAAGTTGGGAGAGAGAGATCCATCTCACATTTGCTATGACCCATGGAAACAGTGAGATGAGACAGGAGGCTGTCACAGTCGATCATGGCATCGAACCACGGGGACACATTTTGCATGTCTAAAAATTCCTCTGCACCATATTTACATATCAGAGCCATTTTCTAGTTTTGTATTCCCTTGTGCAAATGCCAGGCAAAGTTTGCACTGGATTTCATTTCATGTCAGACACAAAGACACAAAGTGGAGATGGAATAAATGTATTTACACAAGATTTATGAGTTACGTTTTAAGAATATTGTGACGCACGCTCTATAAAAACATTGCTGTTGGACTGAGAACTTTTCATGTTATTTTCCAGATGTTACATGTTCTGCAGTCTGATCTGGATTATGAACAAGGTCACAAGTGTCTTGATGGGATCCGCAGCAAGTTGCCAACTGAGATGAGAGGCTTTGGTTGGAGTCGACAGCGGCACTACACAGGTTTATATTTATCTCCATGTGGGCACTTGTACATGCTGATATAGCTCTCTGTGCAGCACTCCAGCCTATCCTTCATGGGTTTGAGAGTTGTGCCTCGAGTTAACTAATATTAGAGCCTCCAAATGGACCATTTTCAACACTGACAAATGTTTATATTAACTCAGCTTGCAGCAGGAACACAACAAAGAAGCCAAATGTACGATGATATAGACAAGTGAGAAGCAGAGCATCTTACATTTGTGAGGCTACAATTAGCTAATCTTCAAGGCTATAGTTCATTAAGTTTCCCCACAAATCAGTTAATCTACTAAGCATTTTGTCACCATTTGCTGTGACAAACCAGTGAGTCTCTAATTCCAGAGCAGCAAACAGTTGTTAGGCAAAAATGCAGTGGGCTGAACTGTGACATCGTTTAACGATGAGATTTTATTTTATCTCTGTGAAGCAGGCACTCGGGCTCCATACATTACTTTCCCCCTACACACTCATGCCTGAATACCACTGCTGATTTGCATCAGCGGCATATTCCTTGCTACTCCGCATCCATTTTTACCTCGGTCCCCTCAACCTCTCTCGGCACTCGGAATAAAAAGGACTTTTTGCCCTCTAGATGTGTGTCAGCCCTCAGAATGTGTCTGTGCAATGCAATCTTAATTATATCGCATTAGCCGCCATATCACGCGGAAAGGCGTCTGAGTAAAAAAGGAGTCACTAAACACATTTGGCCTGTGGCTTCAGTCCTCTGGGTTTTCGAAGTCTCGCCCCTTGCATGACTGTGTCAGTGAGTCAGTGTAGGACTGCATGGAGTTGCGTGTGAGCAAGTGAGAGTAGATTAGTGTCTAGGTATAGTGTGTGTATGGAAGAGGGTGGGGGGTATGTTTGATTTTTTTCTTCTTTCTGATGCTGTATTTATGGATAAACAAAACATATGCAGACAGTGATATAAATGTATATTACTTTGCTGAAGGGGCCAAAATATGCATTTGCATGCGTATGCATTTATCGTTGTCAGCGTGGTGTGTGTTGGCCCATGATGTGTGCCATTTAATTCAAATTTCAAACTCATGCAGGCAGTAACATACAGATGTGTATCACCCAGAGGGTTCTGTCTCTCCCAATCCTGTGCAACGGTGCAGCTCTGTGGTCTGTACACAGATGTAAACCAAGCAGGTCATCTGAAATTAATTTTCTTTCTGTCCTTTGAGATTATAGCCAGAATAAATAATGCTAACTGAGATGGCTTCTTTCAACATGTAATCCGTCTCCTGTTAAAATAGTTTTTTAGGCTGCTGTGTAATCTTTGAAAGGATTAAATTAGGTTTGAAAAAGAAAGAAAAAAAACAGCATTGATATCCTGCTACCTTCTTAACCAGACAGCCAACGGTATCTCTATTACGTAAAGCGAGACACTGTGATGAGAGACAAATCCCTTCAAAGGAGCGATTCAGAACTACATGTTCCAACTTCCTTTGACATCACAGCTTTATGTAGCTTTCTGGTATCTCAAAAGAAGTACAGACACAGTAGGTGACCTAACTAACTATGCTCTTGTAGTGCATGTTAATTTGGTTTCCCTGTATGATAATGACCAATGCTGCTTCATGGCATGGACTCCCCTAGGAACCTGAAGGTGTGCTCTGGTATCTGGCACCAAGATGTTAGCAACAGATCCTTTAAGTTCTGTTGTGAGGTGGGAACTCAATGGATTGGACTCGTTTGTGCAGCACATATTAGAGATGCTTGATCTGGGGAATTTGGAGGAAAAGTCAACACCTCAGACTTGTTTTTGTGCACCTCGAACCATTCCTGAAGAATTTTTACCTCCTGTGGCAGGGCGCATTATCTTACTGAAAGAGGCCACAGCCATCAGGGAATATGAGACCGGACGACCATCTTCATCCCTCTGTGGTCCAGTTCTGATGCTCATGTCTCTATTGTTGGCGCTTTCAATGGTGTACGAGGGTCAGCATGGGCACCCTGACTGGTCTGTGGCTATGTCGCTCCTTACACAACAAACTACAATGCACTGAGTATTCTCACACCTTTCTGTCAGAACCAGCATAAACTTTTTTGTCTGTTGGTTCGGATCACAAGGACCAGCCTTCGCTCCCCAAGTGGAGCCTTGGCTGCCTATGGCCCTGTCGCTTGGATCTCTTTTCCATAGATACTGATCATTGCAGACCAGGAACACCCCACGAGAGCTTCAGTTTTGGATATGCACCCAGTCCTCTAGCCATCACAATTTGGTCCTTGCCAAACTTCCTCAAATCTACAACAACTGATTGTTGTAACTCTCAGAAGGATTGGCAAACGTTTGCAAATAATGGCCTTGTCCTTTATAGAACAGACAGATTGCCAACATGTCAATGTGAGTCAGTCTGATAAGTGCAACTTATCTGCAACGCATTCTTTGGCAGTAGGAGACTTGACTGAAAGGGTTGTCAACTGGTTGTGTTCTAGTTTTATTCCTATTTAAAACTATTTAATTGCTGTCCCAATTAATATGAGTTTCATACAGACGGCAACAGATTTGCAACATATTTTCACCAATTTATTACAGTTAATTGCTGTATTATCACAAACAGATTGCATATAACTGCCAGCTTGACACCAGACTGACTCTGTCCTATTAACATTTTATTGCCCTGTGTATACAGACAAGTCACGTTGAGTCACAGCAACTGATTGAAAGTGGTGGCAGACCCAATACTTCAAAGGTTCGAAGGAACCGCTTAAAAAGTGAAGAAATCATTCATTGTACACAGTCGGAACAGTCCACTCAAAGGCCCTGGCTGAATAAAAGGTTTATTTGTACCTTCTTCTTATAATGCAACAGAGGTAAGTACTGCACTGCTGTGCCAAACCTTCAGGTTGTTCTGCAGTCCATTTCTTTAACCTCCTAGGACCCTGTGTCCACATATGTGGGCATCACATTTTGGGTTATTTAGACTAAAATACTCAATTTTGCTCTACATGGGCCTGATATTCACTTATGAGGACATTATACTGCTACTCTACTATCGAAATTTTAAACGAATATCCTCATATGTGGCTCTTATTTTTCTTAAAAACAAAAATAAGGTTATACAAAAAATCTGGTAATTCTTTGTTTTTTCATTCATCGGGCCCCAATCAGCCCAAATATCAAAGAGAAATTAAAAATGCATGTCGTGAAAGAGTTCGGGTCTTAGGAGGTTAAAATAAAACATTAACAGTCAAAATGGTTCTTGTGTGTGAAAATGATGCTCCTGCATGTATATTCAAATTACACAGTTGCTTGTATGTAACTGGTGCTACTTGCTCAGAGGAGACATAATTTACAAAAGAAGCAAATCTCAACAAACATGAACTGTAATAATGTTTTAATGAGACAGGCACAGTGGTCACAGGGTCATCTCCCCTGCAGACACAGTATATGAGTCGAGTCAGAAAATCAACTATAACGGCTTTAGTCTAATTTTGGCTCTATTCTATATGTAAATACTGAAAAAACTGAAGCAGCAGAAGCAAAGGAACAATAAATATGTAGTACTTTCAGGGATCCCATGTAATAGTGCCTAATATTTGTGGTAAGAACAATGTCAATATTGATGATGTCACAACAGTGACATGAGAGAACAATGAACTATTAAGTCCACTGTAAAGAAAGAATATCTGACAATCCTTCCTAAAGCATATACAAATTGCCTCAATAAAACACACAGACATGCACACCTGAGAGTAACATCATTAAGTAACCAATGACCTATTTTAAAAATGCTACAGTCTAGAAACAAGCTTTTAGTGTGTAGTATCTATAGTTTCAGCACAAAGTGACCCAGTCTTGGCTTTTTCCACCAGCCAGCACTCTTTTAGTGCCCAGGGAGAGATTTGTTGAAGATCAAAATGATGGCGTTTTCGGGCATTTTCAGCTGACAGTCACCTATTGTGACTTGCTGGACACATTCAAGCCAAAGGGAAGTATGAATCACTCATACTGCACTCGGTTTTCCCTTCACTGCTTCATTCCCCCTGCAATGTGCTCAAAAATAAGTCTTAGTGCTTTGTGTTTGCACACAGAGCCAGTGAGCGATTTAAAGTTGAAACTGCATGCGTTTTCATTCACGAATGTTCCCTCATTAGTAGAAAGCCATGTACAGTTGTGAATGAACAGTCATAATATTCTGGCAGCTGTTTACTTGGGTTCCTGCAGTTTATGCTGATTAGCTTCTACTGAGAGACAGACAAAACACTCTGGAGGATGTCAATTAATGTTTTTTTCCCTACAACACAGACTCCTTAATTAAGCTCAGTCAGCCTCTTCAGCGTTGATTTACTGAAATGAGAATTAAGATTTAATTCTATGAATAGAAGACGCCAGTAAGTACTCCTCAGAAATCACTTGAGTTTCAACCTGCTTTTCTTCCTGTCAAGATAGACCTTTGATTAAAACCTCATTTTGGGATTTTCAAGAACCCCGAGGAGAGAGGTGGGTTCAACTTCCACTAAGAAATTCAAAATATTGACTTTTGCATATGCTTAAAAGGATGTCTGGATTTGAAATTTTGGATGGAAGATATTGTTTTAATGCTTTGATGATTTTCATCTCAGCTAAAACTTGTAACCTTGCCAGAAGCAAGGTTATCATGCATTGTTAATGATTAGAACTAAGCATCTACATAACTAACAGCTAATTTGCAAATCTTAGTACGCTAATCAACTGAACTAAGATAGCTAACATGGAAAATATGTGCTAATCGGCTAATTAGCATCAGTTTTGGTGTTGGCGTTGTGAAAATGTTAGCATTTAACTCATAGTATCTATCTATCTATCTGTCTGTCTGTCTATCTATTCTCTCTCTCCATTCTACAAACATCTATCAATGAGAGGCATCAGTATTCCCACATTACCTCAGGGTTGTCTCTGTCTGATGGATGGAGAGAGCATTTGTGCTGGCAGATGAGCGGAGGTCTAAGGTCTTCTTTATCTATCTATCTGCTGCTGTCATTCATTCATGTCAATCTTTTCAAACATTCTTTCTCTCTGTCTCCCTCCCTCTACTGCCTCCTCTCCCCTCCTGACTTGTACTGTTTCGTTATGATGTGGTAGGGGTTAGAAGGTGAGGGTGTACGTCCCCCTCCTTATAGCGTAGGCCTGCAGTCTTAGTATTCATCGATCTGGCTTTACAGTTGAAAAGCCAGTCCACCCATGGGTCTGTAATACTGACACCGAGGCGTGACATCAGGGATGAGAGACATGGTCAGCGTCTGCAACCTGATGGACTGTCTAAGTACTGACTTCCTAGATGTCTTCTGGGAGCTTAGCAAACATAGCACAGTTGTGTCAGTTAACAGTGGCAGTGTAGGAATTTTTTACTAGTCTCTAATCTCAGAAAATGACATGTTACTGTAGAACACTGGAACACAGAAAAGATCAGATGTTTAAACTGAAAAAACTCCCATTGATGGGAATATCCCAAATTCAAAATCTGATTATTTTGAATTTGAATTTGAGGCAACACATCTCAGAAATGTTGGGACATGGCCATGTTTACCACTCTTAACATACCACGTCTGGGAACAGAGGAGATGAGTTGGTAGATTTTTTGGGAGAGAAATGTTGTCCCATTCTTGCGTGATAGAGGATTCCAGTTGTTCGACAGTCCCGCATCTTTTTGTATAAATGTTTTTGTTCCATGATGCTTAAAATGTTTTTAATTGGTGAAAGGTCTGGACGGCAGGCAGGTCAGTTCAGCATCCAGGCTCTTTTACAAAAAAAGCCCTGCTTTTGTGTTATATGCAGTATGCAGTCGACCATTGTCTTACTGCAATATACAAAGCCTTCCCTGGAAAAGATATTGCCTGATGGAAGCATATGTTGCTCTAAAACTTAATTTTCAACACTGATGACGCCTTTCCAGATGTGCAAGCTGCTGATTCCATAGAAACTAATGAATCCCAAAAGAACCAGAGATGTTGGCTGAGTACTGATAACAAGCAGGATGTTCTCTCTACTCTTTAAAAAGAATTTCACATTTGGATTCATCTAACCACAGAACACGTTTCCACTTTGTTTCAGTCTGTTTTAAAAGAGCACTGGCACAGAGAGGTTCACATATGGCTTCTTCTTTACATGACTGAGCATTAAGCTGGATGGCACGGCAAACTGTGTTCACAGACAGTGATTTATGAAAGGGTATCTGAGCCCACTGAGTAATTTCCACAGCAGAATCATTATCGTGTTTTTAATTGATCATAGTCATTAAATATTGATTGTCCCTTGTGCACAGAGACTTCTTCAGATTCTCTCAATCTGTTATTTTGTAATATAGATGGTGAGATATTGAATGTCTTCACAAGTTTATGTTGAGGAACGCCATTCTCAAAGCAGTTTTTGCAGACTGGTGAACCTCTGCCTATCTTTACTCCTGAGAAACTCTGAGATGCTATTAGGGAAGCATCATCTAAAGAATATAATATCATCAAGTCCAGTCATGTTACTAACCTGTTTCCAGTTCACCTAATTAGCTGTGAAATGTTTTTGCAACTATTTCTTTTTAGGATCACTTAGTTTTCCATTCCATTATTTGCATTTTGGACAGCATCACAACCTTTTTTTGTCTACAAATTCCCCTGTAATATAACTTCTACAGGAAAAAAGAAAGTGAGAAATCACACATGGGAAATTTCTTTTATGAAGATTACTTTGAAAGGCACTGTACAGGCAAATTTCCTTGACTTTGGACCTTTTGGAACAGATTATTTCCTTAAAATTATGCTGTTAAAATATTTCTCAAGGACAAGCACAAAACATTGTTACTGTTCATCGAATTGTAAGCTTCACTCTACAGTTGAAACAGATTCGGTGACTTGTTTCAATACTTATTTTAAATGACAGAGCGATCTGAAAACTCACACTTTCTGCATATTTCTGCACATTAGAAATGGAATTTAAATAATCTTTGTACGCATGAAAAGTTGATTACTGTTGAAAAATCTGTGGTTTCTTTTATTATATTCCTTTCACCCACATGGATGTGATTAGTGGTCCAAAAATATTCTCACAGGGACTGCAAGCCAAAAATGTTTAAACCATAGTAACTACTCATGTCTGAAGACAAATTTACTCATTTCAGCAACATGTTATGATGGCCTGCATACATTACTTTTGCCTTGACCTTACGTCACTATTAGACTTTGGCATGAACACCTTCTTTAGTCTCAGCTAATTACTTTATTATTTTCACCTGGAAAGAGGACACTAAAATATTAAATGAATAATTGACCACAATTGACCAAAAACTGCACTGCATGTTTCCTGGGGGACCAAAGCACATATTACTACAAAAGTGTGAAATAAGTGAATGTATGTTCAGATTTATAAAAAATATATTTTATATTATATATATTTTTAAGTATATAATAAAAATTAAAATAATCTGTATTAAATTAATACATAACTTTATTGGTATTTCAGCATCAAATTCTTTATTTATTTATTTTTATTAGTGTGTTGTTATAGTATGGCATAATACGATTATACAAAATATGCCATTACAAGCACAAATTGATAATATTTTTGATTTGTATTTGGGTTCAATTACTTTAAGGTTTCTGGACTTTGTGGGTAGACAGGCAGAGGATTATTTATAGATAAGTCAAAGCAGCTGGATTGCTAATGAGGCCTCCAGTGTGAGCGTCTATGCGCACCTGTGTGGGATGGTAATAGGTTACACGTTTAGGGGTACAGGTGGAACTCCACTTTGTGTGTTTTTCTCTACATGTGAATGAGAGTACAATTTATTCCAAAGAAAATCTCTCAGAGGACCGTAAAGCTGGGAAATTGAACCGTTTTATTCCACCGCAAAATGACATAATGTTGAAACAAATGGGGAAAGAGTGTGTCTGTGGATGCAGGTATGCCTCTGTTTAAGTGTTCTAGTAAAAAACATACAACATACATACATACAACAAACAACAGCAACTGCATAGTTCTTTTTATGGTGTAGTATGTTATCCATGGTGTTCTGGTGGACTGTGGTTCCAACTGCCTTCAGGTCATTAACAAGCTCCTCCCAGGTAGTTTGGGACTGATCCACCACTTTTCTCATGACCATCCTCATACCATGAGGCAAGATCTTGCTTTGAGCTTCAGGGCGACTGATAATCACACCAGCAGTCTTATCACTAAGCTTCTTGCCGATAGTCTTATAGGCCATTCCACCCTTGTGCAGGTCTACAGTCTTGTCCCTGATGTCCTTTGACAGCTCTTTGGTCTTGTCCATGCTGGTGAAGAGGTGGGAAGGGAAGAAAATGATTCTGTGGATCTGTGCTTTGTACACATAACGGGATGGGATCAGGAAAGCATGGGCACACAGCGAAGTGTGGGAGCCACGACTGTAGAAGATCAAATATTTATTTTGCTCAATAACATACAAATAAATTTGTATGTAATGTGTGTCTCTCACCATTAAAATGAAGCTACCATAAAAAATGAGTAAACCCACAAATACAGCAGGGGGTCAAATAATTATTTCCCCCACAGTGTGTAGGTTTGTTTCTAATTACGATATCTTAATTTCACTCTTCACAGAGATTTAAGACATGGATTACCATAGTGCCTCAACCTGTACTGCAAAATAAAGCAGGGTAGGATATGACATGGATGGATGGCCGGAGTGGGAGGGTAGGCCTGTGTATATGCGTGTGCAAAATTTATTTAGTCTGTGCATGTGTGATGAAATATTTTCTGCATTTTCATCTTCAAATCAAACTCAAACTTTCAAGCTCTAATCACCTTACATCCTTACGTGACCTCATGCTGTTTTAATGACTGAAACAGTTTTTCATATCTATGTCAACAAACCAAATCCGTCAAAATGAGCACCAAGTGTCAAAGCATCAAGGCCATCATCAGTTCAGAAAACGGATCTTTTCAGAAGGAATGTAAATCTGACATTTAAATGATGCAATTTTTCGGTAAGGCCTGAATGATTCCATTTCCTCGCAGCTCTTATTTTCTCATGAAGATTTGATATCATCAAAATTCATCACCTTTTGAGAAATTTCCCCCTGGCAGGTTCTCAGTCCA
Organism: Perissodus microlepis; assembly: GCF_051167445.1. Taxonomy (NCBI): domain Eukaryota; kingdom Metazoa; phylum Chordata; class Actinopteri; order Cichliformes; family Cichlidae; genus Perissodus; species Perissodus microlepis. The sequence goes on from NC_140477.1 coordinate 31,735,716, forward strand.
TTTCTTTTTATCTTGCCATCACAAAGGCTGTGCAGAAACAAAGTAAAAAAGGGGAAGAAACGGCTAATTTACGCTCCTCTATCTAGATTGTAGCAGTCAGGAAGAAGAAAGAATTCAGTCATTATAAGAAGATAACCTTTAGACTGAGCTGTTTGCTTGTAGAGTAATTGTTTCATTGAAAACTCGTTTCCTTTCTGAAGCTTCTCTTTGGGTTTCAAAGTTCAAATCATTTTTCTTTGTCTTAATTTCTGTCCTCCTGTCTGTCTGCTTATCTGCTTCCATTTATTCATCTCACAGTTTTTCCTCTTTTCCTTTCCCTTTCCCATAAATTTTCTCTTTCTCTGTCACATAGTCACACATTCCCTCTATCTACTCTTCAGGCGTAATTGAGCATTTTCCAGCATTTTGGTCACAGTAATAATTACACATGTCGACTCACCTTTGTCTCCTTTCTCTCTTCCCTGGCAGTTTTTACTGGCAATCTCTGTCCTTTCTCTGTCTATTCTTAGTCCATCTCTCTTTCTTAGGGTTACAGCCTTTCCACCCCTCTGCTATATCTTCTGGTAAGGGCACCCAGTACTGTCTCATACCTTCTCTGTCTTGCTTAGTGAAGGTTTTGATGGAAGAGGAGGAATAATTGTTGGTATCCTCTTTCAAATTATTTTACCCATTATGATGAAAGAAACATAGCAATGCTAGATGTGCTTTACCCTGTCAAGGATACCTGAGAGGGGAATTTGCCAGTCCATGTGATTTGTGGACCTGAAGCAGAAGGAGATGGGTTGTTTTTTTGTTTGTTTTCTTTTGGATCTATTGGGTCTATTCGGTCACAGTACAGCCTTAGTTCCTGGTCTGTTGGGGTCAGTATCTGTCAAAAGTGGTCCAAGAAAGGAATAGTGGTGAAGCAGTGACAGGGTCATGAATGGCCAAGGCTAACTGATGGACTTAGGGATTGAAGGCTGGTCCATGTTGTCGTTCCTGGATGCTACTATCACATGTACCACCTACTTTAGCACTCTTGGAGACCCGGTATTCCATAATAATGGTGGCGTCTTTCAGCAGGATAATGTGCCCTGCCTCAAAGCAAAATTGGCTGAGGACTGGTTTGAGGAAACTTGGCCTCCAAATTTCCCAGATCTCAGTCCAATCAAGCATCTGTTGGACTGGCTGGACAAACAAGTCCATCTATGGAGGCCCCACCTCGCAGTTTACAGGACTTAAAGGATCTGTTGCTAGTATCTTGTTGCCAGATACCACAGCACACCTTCAGAGATTGAGTGGGGTCCATGCTTCAATGGGTGAGGCTGATTTGGTAGCAAAGGGGGACCAACACAATATTAAGCAGGTGATCATAAGTATTGTGTAAATTCTCTTTGGCTCTCGCTGTCAATATAATCAGTACTGTGACCCACTTTGACAGAGAGGAAATATCCACTCATAATCATAAACAAAGTGACGTGAAACTCAGTTTCAAGCTCATTCTACCAGAACAACTTCTATCACAACACCAAGTTATGAGGCCAAAATATTAGTAAAAATAGATTGAATCCAGTGTCACATTATTAAGCTCCAACTCCAGGGCTGTTGTTACAGTGGTGTTGGAGTGGGATTTGGGACTAGGAGAGGGCATGAGGCTAGATGCCTGGATCAGTGCCCTGGCTCAGTGCTAAATCCCATCACTCATCCTTATCAGCATGAAAGAGATGAGAACTGGTCTTTAGCCTCCAGCTCAGAAAACGACTGAGCAAAGTGAGAATTAAATGTTTAAACTGGAAATGAACTTTTAATGAACCAGTTCAATAAAAATGGTTTAACAGAGAGGTTGTGCTTGACAGAGGGGATATTGGTGGTATAGGAGTAATATTACAGTTTTATGCTAAAGGGGTGAATTTAAACACCAACTTGATCTCTGACTCCAATCCAAATTGTACACTTTTCCCTTTCCCACCGTCTGAGAGCTCTGAGCAGGCATCAACCTAAATGCTCAGTTTTTAAACAGATACCTACAGTTAAGGATATTTGCTGGTCATTTCTATATTCCTTTTTCCCCTTTGGCACCATTTGCTTCTGACTGGCTCTCATCTTTCTGTTTCTTTTTTCTGCATGTGTTCATATCTGTCTCATTAGCGGATGTGCCATGGTTGCCTATGGCAACTGAATGCCATCCCGTGACCTGTATCTCAGCAGTCCTCCATTCAACTAACAGCAGGAGGACCATCCCCTTCTTGCACCTGACACTCCTTTGCTAATTTGTTCCCTCTCCCCATGCCACTGCACCCTCCATCTCTTCCGTCCTGCTTTTCCACTCCCCATCTATTTGCACCAATAAGAGCTGACCTTTCTTTTCCTAGAGCACTTTGAATCTTTACAGTTTTTAAAATTACAGGTACATCAGTTGTTGCCAGATTCAGATAGTCAAAATAGTTTTTCTAGAACCCAAAACACAAGAATAGAAACAGGAAAACATCTGCAGCTTAAATTTAACAAAGTCCTCCAGTTGCAAACCCAGAACCTACATTTTGTGTTACACCTTCAGTAAATGAGAAGGGAGGGGGGAAAGACCTGAACTTAGGAGGCGTTCATGCAGCAGCAACATGATGAAAATACCAAAGCAGGCCATGTAGTAGATCTGGAACTCTATCTGGGCCATATATCCGGTAAAGCAGCTTTATTTGGCTCTGTTCGGGCCAGCTGAGGCCAAAACAAAGTGTGACGGAGACAGATTAAATGCTGCAGATGATTGTAGAAATGCCATGGTGATATTCTCAGTAATTTCTCACCTGATATATCATTCAGATTTTTTTTTCTTCATGACTAAAAGTTGGTGATCATTGTAAATACTGCTTATGAAAATATTTTTTTCACCCAGCAGTCAAGTTTGTAAGCACATCCAGTGCATATATTGTATATTGTAGGGTTGTTTGTGTGGTGGATGCAGCTCAGGAGGTAGAGCAGGTCATCTACTAATCAGAAGATTGGTGGTTTGATCCCTGGCTGCTCTAGTCTGCATGCCAGATATCTTTGGGCAAGATACAACCCCGAATTTGAAACCACTTATGTAGGAGCGCTGTGTAAGATTATTTCTTTTTTACTTACTTGGTTAGTTGTCAGCTGTTGTGGCTGGACAAAATATTAGAGACACTTTTTAGTTAAAAAAAAAAGGTCAAAAGTTTTTTTTTTTTAACTTCAACACAATACACCCTTAAAATGCAACATAAAATGAATTTGACGCAAATATGTTTGAAGTTGGAGCTCATTATTAGAAAGGCAGCGTTGCAGTGGATTACATCATAATTCAATGCTAGAAACCATCATTTCCATTTTTTCTTGTCATTCAGTGGAAATGTTCAGAGGTACAGCATGTACGATCACGCCCGCGATAAGAAACTTTAGAAACTTTCTCCATGAATATGTTGCATCAAGTCTATTTTATCTATTCAGACATTTGTATCATTCTGTGGGTGACATTGCAGGAAAGATGCATTATCAGTCTACCTCCCCAAACCCTTCCAATCATCCAGCACGCATGCACACACATTTGGAGTTAACGCAGCTGATAGAACATTGCACCGCTTCAATCATTTGCATCATGCTCGGCAGAGATACACATGCACATGTTTCTGACACCTGCGCTGTATAAAAAGCATCGATTTTTTTTAGGTGACAGGGATATTTATAGCTTGTATTTCTTTTTTCCTTAACAAGGCTGCTGGCTGCACGAGCCAAATATGACACATCTGCAGCAACTTTTGGTACTGCTGGCTTTGCGCACGATCATGCACATTGATCATTTGTAGGAAAACGTATGTTTTCTGCTGCTATTATTGCTGTGCAATATTTTTCCCTAATATTCTGTGCAGGTTTGTACATGTATATGACTTGCTGCAGATTTCTCTAAGATTCTTGTACATTTAGATTTATTTATTACTTGTGTTGTACAGTCCGATGGTGAAAGAATGCACAAAAAATTGATTCTATTGTGCACTAACTGGTATATGTTCTGAATGACAGGAAAGTGGTTATTCTGTTCTATTCTACTATTGATCGCTAGAACGTTGTCTTTTTCTGTTGTCCTCTGGGATGACTTGTTGATGTCAGGGTCCAGGGCTGGTCAGGTTTTTTCTCCCTCTCCAGTCTACTTGTTTCTCTCTAATCTCAGGTGGAGTTTTGGTCGGACCCAGCTTGCTCTCTGCCAGTCTGTTTCCCAGTCTTTAGCCGACACACCTGTTTGTCAAATGTTAATTCTGTTCTATATTTAAGGACCAGTTCAAACCTATACTTCTTGCCAGATTGTCATTGGAGAGTGATGGTGATCAGACACATCAGATTTCCTTGCTAACGTTGCTCTTAGGAAACCTGCTAGTTCTTGGCCAGCCGAAGCTTCTTTCCCAAAAGGATAACTTACCTGGAATCCTGAGCTAATCAGAAAAATGTCACTTACCTGTGCCTCATCTTCCTGCACATCCTCCACCGCTTCCAGTTTAACTTCACACACTCATGCAATCGGGGTTCAGTATCTGGCCCAAGGACGCTTCAACACAATGATCAAACCTCTAACCTTCCAAGCAGTCAACAGCCCGCTCTATCTCTTGAGCATCATTCATTCTGGATTCTGGAAAAGGGATCCAAGTAAGAACTCCCACCAGAATCCCAAAGCACTGTGCTCTGTGTCCTGCTGCAGAGTGAACTTTAAAAGTAAACGCGATTGGTTTTGACAGTTAAAACACCTTAGATCTATGGACCCAAGAAGTGTGCTACACATTTTCCCAACACTTGATACAGATTTAGAGGGAAAGAAAATGCTTTAAGAAAAATCTGGTTTCCATGTATTAAAGCACCTCCATCTTGTTCTCTCTTTTTTGCTCACTTCTTCACAAACTCGTGCCTGTTTACTCAGAGAGCTCCAATCTACAGACAAAGCCTCTGTCAAGTGGGATTTAACAGTGACATGGGCAGAATTGGCTGGGACTGTGAGTGACATCATTTTAAAGCAGCCCCATGAAGAGGAGGGTTATGAAAGGAGCTGAGGGAGGACAGGGAGGAGCGTGATGTGTTACACTGCGTGTGTGTGCGTGTGCAAGAGGTGGAAAGAGGGAGAAGAAAGTGTTTATGCATGTTTACATGCCCTGCCGCGTATGATTTTTGTCTCACTTTCAGCATGAGATAAGCCTGACTGATGTCTTCACAGCTGTCTAACACGTTTGTAATGACGGTTGTTATTGAGGAGGGAGAAGTACAGAGCGACCGAGAGAGCAGACAAAGACCCCCAGCGTATTTCAGGATGTGCATGATGCAAAAAAAACAAAACAGTTAGTGTAGCTGTAATGTATTCATAAACGTAAACCTCGCTAAATTGTATTTCACTCACAGAATGAGCTTTCAAAGAAGCTCATCTAAGAGCGAGATCAACAGGTACCGCTCAGCCAGTCGTACATCAAAGCTCCCTGCAATGACTCTGTCTCTGTTCGGCCTCCATCTGTCACTTGCACTGCATCGCCCTGTCATTCCAGCGTGCTCTAAAATTTTCACAGCCTTTCCATTCATCTACAACATTTGGGCACGTTAGAGCGCTAATGTTTTTAGTAAAGTGATTTTCCTTTTTTTTTCAGACGCAGTAGATGAAACCCAGCATACTGGCTGATTGATTTATTGACTGATTAAATTAATGGATGATGGCTGAATGGATGCCGGGACAGATGGGCAGCGGAAGCAATAAAGGTCATGCAGGAGACATGCAGTACCTGGTTAAAAGTAAAGAGGATAAAGCCTTTAACATTTAAGGGAACTGTTATAAACGGGCCAAATACCACTGTGAAACGCTGAGGTTAAAATGCAGCACATTTATAATGTCAACATACACTTTTAAGCAGTCTTTAATGGCAAAAAAAGTGAAATTGCTTTAGAGGTAAAATAGTTGCCATGTGCAGCTCTCCTGCTGTTACAGTTGTTGCTGCAAATAAAGAAACCCGCTACAGCGAACAAGAATCATGTCGTCTTTGCAAATGCAATTATTAATAAAGGACTTGTTTGTGAAGAGAAGCGTGAGCAGGTAGCAGCTCCCTGCACCTTGACATGCTTTGTGTGTTTTTGGATTCTCTGTGCTGTGCAAACACCATATGGTCAGGATTTTTTCAAACCAGTCAGTCATCCTGGGAACTAATCTAATGAAACAAATAGCTCTGCGCTCATGTGGGCGGCTCTAGAGGAATATGCCTCTGACCAATTTTTAATTTTTTTTACTCTGGTCCATTAGGTTAAGAAATCGGGGCATATGGTGTTGCTTGTATTTTGCCAACATTGTCTTTGAGCTGGGAAAAAGGGGGAAAGTGAGTTAAATAGTTTTTCTTTAGAGGCACATGTGTGTTGCCGTTTTGTAGCCCGGAGCGATAACTCCCTGTGTGAAACCAACCATCCAACCCCTTCCTCTCAAAATGAAATTGTTAAGGCAGACATAAGCCAGCACGTGTGATTTGGCGCTGTTAGTACCCAAAACAGCTGCTTCTGTTGCTAAAACAACGTAAGATAAACGGATTTGCTATTCATATTGTGTGTATTTTTAATCTGTAAAGCAGTAGCATGCTCAGATATGAAGGTTACAATTCCCAAAACGAAACAATTTTTTTTTTTTAAAAAAGGCCTTAAAGCATTTTTGGCTTCAGCGAACAAGTGGATGTTTGCTGCGTTCTTTTCCCACCAATCTCTATTCTTTAAGGTACTCAGCCTGGGTTTACAGGTTGACAAAGGCCCCCTCCACAAAGCTCCACTTGACCTATTTTAATCGCCTCTTGTTGGGCTTAGGCAACATGTTGCCAGCATGTGGTGGTCTAAGCTGACCCCCCCCCCCCAAATCTTAGAGCGCAGGAGGGACTCAGCAGAAGAACAGACCAGATCCCTGTTCTCAGAGTATAAGTCCTTACACTTAATCCCCCAGGGAGGTTGTTTGTGAGCAATATCACTCTTAAGAGTATAAAACTAAACCTAAACCACTTTCCTCCTCCTGCTGCGGAGAAAACCAAACGCAAATATGTCCGGAGCTATCTTCCTTTTCCATTTTCTGACTTTCTCAGCTTTTCTCTTTTCTTTTGTTTTTTCTTTTCCCATCGAACATACCTCACTCACTTATTAAATCACAAATACATGTGCCTGAGCGAAAGCGCACACAGCTTGGTATCAATCTACATCCACGTCTTTCCATGTAGCCTTTATGTCTGCCTCATTGCTCCCTCCTGGACCAAAACACACAGGCCCATAGGGAAACACAAGCACATGCAGCCACCTGCCAAATCCTGGTAAGTGGCATTACTCACTTTTATATGGCTCCTGAGTCAGCAGCTCGCTCTTTCACTCCGGCATGTGTTCAACCAGAGGCCGTCTGCGATTTCTTTTCTCCAGTCCAACTCGACATTAATCATTCTTATTCTCTCTCCCATTCTTCTCTCCTAAGCCATCTAGAATTGATTCGATTTACTATTGCCAATTGTCATTTAGCCCAATTGTGAAATATAATATAAGATCTGAAAAGGTCACCTCTGTATGTACAGTACAAATGCTGGAGGGTTCAGGTTATGTCTGTTTTTTGGCAGCCCTAAGCTTTGGTGATCATTTTTTTCTTTTAAGCTGGGGGGAGGTTGCTTTGTACTGCTAAGAAAATATCAGATGTAGTCATACAACTGATGGTTTCATACGGGTAACCTTATGAGAGGTAAAAATTAAATATTCAAACAGTAATTGCATGACATTACATAAGACTGTGCTCCTGGACTTTCTTTGGTGTACTGACAGAACATGTACTATTACTTCTTTTGTTTATTGCTCTTCTACTATGTTGTTTACTGCTTGAACAGAAGGATTAGACCCAATCTCAATATTCTGTCTTCATCCCCTTGTTCTTAATTCCACTTAAACGCTCGTCTGAACACAAGCCAGGTCATCCCTATAGCCTACTTTCCATCTCACTTCATTAACAGTGCTGCAGCCCTTAAGTCAAATCCCCGCTGAATAGCAAATAATTGGGCATCCCCTGTGTTTTCGTGGGTGAAGACGCATCATGCTCTCATGCTGTCATGACTATGACCTCTGCTGCATGTTCCCCTCCTTTTGTCTTCTCACGCTGAAAAACAAAAACGCAATCATACCCAATGAGGGAGTCAACATTACAGTAACATAGTGCTGTGACAGTCCAGAGGATTTATTTACAGTAATGTGCTGGTCTTTGTGAATATTATTAACACCGCTGATGCTGATACCTTTTAGAGAAAAAGTAATGCCACAGAGGTTTTTTCTTTTTCAGTTTTGCTAGTTTTGAGCTCCACTGTGCTTCTCCAGTCTGCCCCTAGCACATCTACAAAAAATGATTTTGCAACATGTCCCACTATATCTGATTTAGCAAATGGTCAATTACCAGAATGACAAAGTAGCCATAAAGTCATCATACAGTGATCCAGTTGCTCATGGACAGATCGCCTTCTGCCAGTACAAACACACATGGGGGAAGGTAAACTTCATAAGTTTAAACTACATTTACAGCAGCTGTACAGCCAAGAACAGTGTTAAGGTTTAGCTATACGGCCACCATAACATTCTGATATCTTCAGTCAGTATAGTATTAAGTAGAAGTACAGAAGATTAATTTACATTATATTTTTTTCCCTAACCACACAAAAAAGGTAACAGCCCAGTTTCAGCATTGTTGCATTTAATGATTTTTCAGTTCAATTCAATTTTATTTATATAGCATCAAATCACAACAACAGTTGCCTCAAGGTGCTTATATTGTAAGGTAAAGATAGACTTGTAGTCAAGACCAAAACAATACCAGAGGGTATCAAGACAGACCGAGTCAAGACAAGACAAAGTCGAGACGAGACCGAGACAAAAAAGTCTTTAAACTGCAGCCAGATGCTGCTTTGTTTACGGGTGTCAGGCATCTTTATGTGTTTTTGCGATGCACTTGCACAGCCCTCCTCACCACTGTCTACTGTCTCACTTACTTACTAAGAGGACAGACGCACGCTCCACTTGACTGTTGCGTCTCTCACCCTCTCTGTTTTTCACATAATGATATTATCCTATATCCTCGCATGTGATTGGCCACAATATGGAGGGATTGGAGCCAGGGCTGGACTGGGACAAAAAACCGGCCCGGGCATTTTGACTAGAGACCGGCCCACCAGGCCAACCATAAAGCCTTGGAATGAAAACAAATGCTGTTGTGACAGTGATGTATGCTGTCTTGTTGGTATATGTATGATTTCTATACATTTTACATCAGATAAAAACTTTGGTTGTAAGATACAGATAATTATTTATTAAAAGCTAGACATTTTAAATGAGAATAAGAAAGAAAAGTATTTCTTTGTGCCCCCCTCTCCCTGTTAATGCCCTACCTGGCCCCCTGGCAAAACTTTGTTAGACCCGCCCCTGCACAGTTACCAGCTGTCAGCTACTTAGAAAAGGATCCTGGTGTTATTTGTCTCTCAGAAACAGTTCATAACTTCCCTTCAACTCATTCATGTCACGTAAAAGGTAAACCTGTTTCTCCATCACCTGTTCAGCTCTGATGATTCAGTAAGGACATCTCCTCAGTGTTGCCAACTTAGCGACTTTGTCGCTATATTTAGCGAGTTTTCAGACCCCTTAGCGACTTTTTTTCTAAAAAAAAAAGTCGCTAAAAAGGAGGAGCAGGGTTGGAATTGTGACATTAAAAAAAACAATAATTGCTAAAAGAAATTTAATTTGTAGTTCTAAATAAACTCTAAATGCATTTAGGACGTTTTTTACTCACTTTATGTCTCTTCCACGATGTTATTTCTCTCTCCAACAACATAGGTTACAATTAGATTAGCATGACCAATTATGCAAATTAGGTGATGACGTCATGTAGCGACTTCTAGCGACTTTTAGGACAACCAATAGCGATTTTCCTTACTGAGGAGTTGGCAACACTGCATCTCCTGCTCATAGCTGGACTGGCCATCGGGCATACCGGGGGCCGGTGGTGATTTTTCGTTTTTATGGGCCGATGGGTTTTTTTTTCGTTTTTTTCCGTAACGGTATAAACACTGAAAGGTGGTGGATTGGCCAGATGAAGGGAGATGTGTAAAAATAACTCAGTTGTTTGGTGGTGGCTATCGTGGAGCTTCCACAGATTCAGTAACATTAGCAAGTGGTGGAGGCCAGCAGATGCAACACGCTGGCAGGTGGATGACGGAAAGGCAGGAGGAGCAGAGACCCGAGGTGGTGAACTGAACTTCAGAAGTTATGACTGCAGTCTGTCTGGGTCAGATATAAACCAAGTTTAGGTGGAGTTTATTTTCGTTATGCTGACTTTTTACAGTCAGTTACAATAACTCGTACTGTGTGCTAGCTAGCATGACGGAGTTTCTATACAGCTGGGCGGGTGCTATGATGTTACTGATGTTGAACTTGTTTTATCTTATTTTATTTATAAGGTTAGTTATTAGAGTTTCCAACCCTCCCGTAAAAAACGGAATGGTCTTGTATTCAGAGAAAATATTACGCGTTTGGTATTGAGGTGAAAAGGAACACAGTTTGTCCCGGACTTCAGCTACAAAGAAAAAGACACAAAGCTGGAGTTATTCTGTGTCTTTGCTGCACAGCTGCCTCTTCTTCTCTCATTCTCTCCCCCTCCCTCTCCTGTTTCTACTTCAATCATGAAACTGATCAATGATCAGCTGATCGGCTTTTCTCTCTCGTTTATTTATCGCCCACTTTGCGCCAGAAAGAGGAAACCAGCGGATGTCGCCTTAAACAACAGCAGCACATTTAACCTTGATCAGCTGTTGTTAGAATTTATTTAATATTAATTTCTAGTATCAGCTGATGTTTGCTGGAGCCACAGCTGTAAAAGCTGCTGGTCATGATGTCGGTTTGGATATGTGGTGAGAGGGAAACATGAAGATGAAACCAGGAGATGTCCTTACTGAATCATCAGAGCTGTGATGGAGAAACAGGTTTACCTTTTAGGTGACATGAATGAGTTGAAGGGAAGCTATGAACTGTTTCTGAGAGACAAATAACACCAGGATCATTTTCTAAGTAGCTGACAGCTGGTAATCTGTCTTAATTTCAGGTTTTCACCATGTGTTGTAGATAGTTCAGGAGGTTAACTTGACCAAGCAGTCTACTTTCGGGTACTGTTTAGAATACCAGAATAGGGAGGATGGTGTAGGTTTAAGTTTATTAGACTGATGCATATATACCAACAAGACAGTGCACATCACTGTGACAACAGTGTTTGTTTTCATTCAAAGGCTTTATGGTTTTTCCTATAATACCTGGTGGGCCGGTCTCTAGTCAAAATGCCCGGGACGATTTTTTGTCCCAGTCCAGCCCTGCTCCTGGTTTCATCTTCATGTTTTCCTCTCGCCACATATCCAAACTGATATCAGGACCAGCAGCTTTACGTCTGTGGCTCCAGCAAACATCAGCTGATACTAGAAAGTAATATTAAATAAATTCTACCAACAGCTGATCAAGCTTAAACGTGCTGCTGTTGTTTAGCGCGACATCCGCTGGTTTCCTCTTTCTGGCGCAAAGTTATAAACAAACAAGAGAGAAACGCCGATCAGCTGATCATTGATCAGTTTCATGATTGAAGTAGCAGCAGGAGAGGGAGGGGAGAGAATGAGAGAAGAAGAGGCAGCTGTGCAGCAAAGACGCAGAATAACTCCAGCTTTGTGACTTTTCCATTGTAGCTGAAGTCCAAGACAAACTGTGTTCCTTTTCAGCTCAATACGAAACGCGTAATATTTTCTCTGAATACGGATTCGTCCCATATTTGTATACTCTACTAACTAACCTTATGAATAAAATAAAGTTCACTATCACTAACATCATAGCACCCACCCAGCTGTATAGAAACTCCGTCATGCTAGCTAGTACGCAGTACCAGTTATTGTAACTGACTGTAAAAAGTCAGCACAACGAAAATAAACTCCACCTAAACTTGGTTTATATCTGACCCAAATAGACTGCAGGTCATAACTTCTTACCTGAAGTTCAGTTCACCTGACACTCGGACCGGCGGCCGTCTCGGGCCTCTCCTCTTCCTGCCTCCCCTTTCCCTCATCCACCTGCTGGCCTCTGTGGAAGCTCCGCCATAGCCACCACCAAACAACTGTTATTTTTAACACGCCGATGTGTAAAAACGGCCTATACCATTATAAAAAAAACAAAAAACCCATCGGCCAATTAAAACGAAAAATCACCATCGGCCCACCAGGCAAATGCCCGGTATGCCCAATGGCCAGTCCAGCTATGACTGGAGCATAGCTGAGCCACTGTGTGAGAGCTGAGCAGCTAAAGGAAATTAAGTGAGGAGCCGGCTCTTCTGATTCACTACAAAGTACTCTCTAAGTAGGGCTCTTAGAGCTGATGCTTTTGCGCATGACACATTATCGAACGTTACGTTGTGTGTCATGGATACTGTTGACTCCAAATCTCCCGACCACTATGTCGATCTAAGACAGCAAGACCGAGACAGCGAGACCAAGACAAGACCAAGACCAAAGTCCGTCGAGATCAAGACAAGACCAAGACCACATAAAAGACCGGTCTCGAGACATCCAACTGTAGGTAAAGACCCTACAATCAGGTGCCCCCCCCCTCATGAAAATGCACTTTGGCTACAGTGGGAAGGAAAAACTCCCCTTTAACAGGAAAAAACCTACAGCAGAACCAAGCTCAGGGATGGGCGGCCATCTGCAACTGGCTGGGGGTGAGGGAAGAAGACAAAGACATTCTGTGGAAGAGGGATTAATAATAACTAATGATTAAATGCAGAGTGGTGTGTAAACACATAGTGTATGAAAAACGTAAGTGAAGAACAAACACTCAAGTTCAAGTTCAAATTTATTCATATAGCACTTTTAAAAACAACAGGTGTTGACCAAAGTACTGTACAATAAAATGGACAAAGCAGTAAACATAAGAGAAAAACAAAATAGTGTTTTAGAAGAGAATAAAATCATAAAAAGAATAATAGTAACAAATGCATGATTAATCAAAAGCCAGAGAATAAAAATGGGTCTTTAGACGAATTTTAAAAGTATCCAGTGTTCGGGAGGACCTGATATGCAAAGGCAATGTTTTCCAAAGTTTGGGGGCAGTCACAGCAAATGCCTGGTCTCCTCTGTGTTTCAATCTGGACCTATGGGCAACCAAAAGCATTTAGTCTGCAGACCTCAAGGATCTTGGGGGAGAATACCAGGCTGACATTAAGGATTTTTCATAATGTTAAGATGCTAAGGAGCACTAAAAATCTCAGTGTAAACTTCTTTTCCAAATAAAAGACTGAGGCAGGAAAGATGTAGGGAGAAATTTCAGTATTAAAATTCCACAGCAGCATGTTTATTTGGATGGAAACACTTTCATCTGCGTACATGAAAATTAGACACAATGCATTAAGTAAATAACTGGAAATAACATTTGTGATTTGCATTTAGATGAGCAGATTTTCATCCTGTACTGATATTGTTATTATCAGCCATGTGGGGAAATAATAGCAGAGGTGAGAGAGAGCGCCGCCACTGCTGACGGAGCAAGGTTCACTGCGACATAAATAAGACCTCGTCCATTTATACACATCCCGCACAGTCACAGTCTCACACAGAGACTCCAAGAAAATAAATGGCTATTTATGAGGTGCTATTGTTAGTTAAATGGAAATGGCGAGGGAATGGGGGTTCATATGGGAATAGATGCTTGTAGCAAACGAACAGAGTACAGTAATTTATTATGAATTCTGATGTGTGCTGGCAATGTTGGAATTGATATATATATGCATGACTCTCTTTCAAGAAACATCTAAGTCCTTAAATCCTTTTTCTAATAATTTTTTATGTTTATTAAGTAAATGATTATTATAAAAAATGAGTTGGTTGGAATACTGGAGCTATTATTGGAGCCTTTTCAAAGAAAGAAAGAAAGAAACTAAGTGATAAGCAAGTGTCAAAGTCACATTAAGCACTTCTGTTGAGTAACAAACAGTACAGACAATTCACTCGTAGTGTAAATGTTTATGGCTGTCAAGGGAAATGTCTGCGGGTTCTTTGCTTCGGTAAATCTTAAGTCATCTGACTCCTATCCTGCATTTCCTCTTCAGAAATCCTAATCATCTTGTTGTATCTCTAAGATTAAGAGTTTAAGTCCTATTAGACACTACATGGATGTACAAATCAATATTTGGTAAGCCAGCTCAGGCTGTGGGAATTTTTGCCGGATCTGGCTTTCTCCTCTCCTCTCCTCTCCTCTCCTCTCCTCTCCAGAAAGAGACCTGACCTTTCACCTCTGTCTGCCTAATGATCTGACCTCTCTTTTTACCTCCCTCTGCACCATCTCTTCAGCCCGCTCTCTGCTCTCCCATGGGACCTAGTAAGTGAGGAATCAGAGGGAAGAGGGCAGACTGGGTCTGCACTTTCCGGATGCTTTGTCCTCCTTCACCTTCACCTCTGTCCCCCTTTCCTCTCTTCCACTCTCTTTTCTATCTGCCTTCTCTCTATCATTGACAAATCTGCTTTTTGCTTCCCTACATCTACCAAAGAGGCCAATCCGAATAAGCTGTGCCTCTCACCCTTTACACTAATGTGTAAGCCGGGACCCGCTGGAGCAGGTTATGTTGCGGGAATAATGATGGCAGTTGAGGGAGAGAACTAAACTAGTAACATAGAGACTTCATATTTACATCCAATATTACTCAAGCCATTTCAAGCCACAAATTAAAAGTTAAAGAATCGCCATGCTTTTCCCTTTAATAACCAACCTATGTTTGCACCACGACTTGATTGGTCCTGATTAAATTGTCTGCGTCAAAGTCACAGCTCAGCCTGGGGGGTGGAGTAAACAGGCCTATTAGCTGTTAACAAAGCTTCTCAGATATATGAAACCATGCCTGCATTCGGTGCTAAAGCCAGTGGGAGATTATCCAGACTGCAAATACATGGGCGACTGAGATGCCCTTTGTACCATACAACAGAGGGCATTTCATGGGCAGAGCGCTGATCCCCTTACTGGTGTGCAGCTGAGGCAATGTAATCCCAAATTATTTAACCAGATTACTAGAGCATGAGAAAAATTCTGCCTTTGAATTATGTATGGGGGGGTATGTAGCAGGATATGAGTTCCAGTGTCAGTGTGATTATGCCCCACTAAAGCCAGAAACATTCTGCAGTGGGAAATGGTCTGTGAATGATTTCAAAATGCAGGTGAAGGACGGGAGAGCACACAAATACAAATTTTCATTTCTGTCTACTTGTGTTGCTGATAAATTAAAGTGCAGGTCTTCCAAACAGCTTGACATCTTGCATTACACATATCTGAGATGCAATGATATATTAAACATGTCAACAGTGGCTGTAGTTGAAAGCCAAAACAAGCTTGGAGTAAGAATTTGATGTACTTGGCAAATACCAAGCTCTGAAACAAAGAACATCCTGGCAATTTTATTGAAAAACAGAGGTCATGCTGCCAGAAACATGAAGGCTTTTTGGCAGTGAGGTTCATTCAACCCCACTTGTGTTTTAACCACTACAAGCTGTTTGGAAAGAAGTGCCACCAATAGGTTTGACCCAGATGAAGTTACCTGCCAAATGATTTTATTTTTCTACAAAATTTGCACTCTATCCGTTCATAAATCAACATCAGCTCTCAAGCAACAAAAGCAGGACAATTCTCCATCAAACAGCCGTGACACTGGTGTCTTCTCTCCTCTTTCCTGTGTCTACATATAGCTGTTAACTCTTCAGCATTAGATAGAAATGCTGGTTTTTGGCAGCTCCAGGTGTAGCCTAGCTCAGTGGATGCCCTTATCCCCGTGGCTCAGTACCAACTTTTGTGGAAGAAAGAATAAGGTCAGATGTCAGGGGATGAAAGGGTTGTGAATCCAAAACACAACTCAAGACCTGCAAATCAAGAGGCTTTCTAGATCAAGTAATGTGAACATGGTGGTGGTTATTCCAGTCCACAGTCTGTATAATAAGATGGTGGTTCCAGCACTTAAAAACTGAAGTCAGCGCAAAAGTGACTTAAACTTGTAATGGCCAGGAATTTGCAAAAGCATGTCCAGTGTTACTGAATTACAGTGAACATACCTGACAATTATCGCTCCCAGTAGAATGGGATAAAGCATTGTATGCATCTGATAAGTCACTTTAGCCTCATGACAGGGTGTTGCTTATTAGCGAGAGCCACGTGTCAGTTGAGCCTTCATAACAGGACTTGTGACGGTTATGTGCATTTTTAAAGACAATCTATTTTTTCCTCACCTATATGAATTATTAAAAAGTGATTGATGGCAGGCTCCAGTTTTGAAAACAAAGTCAACATGCCGATGTGAGCAGTGTGAGCAGGCACTACCCCCAGTTTCTGATCAGTGGGCTGAAGGCCCTGCTACAAACTGAAAGGCTGCATCTTTGACTGGTTGCCATTCTATCGCAGGGCCAGAACAGAGAGATACACAACCATTCGTGCTCACATTCACACCTACGGCCAATTTAGAATCACCAACGAGCACGTCTTTGGACTGTGGGAGGAAGTGGGAGTGTCCCGGAGAGAGCCCACAGAGGCACAGGGAGAACATCCAAACTTCACATATAAAGGACCCAAATGGCCAAATAACACAAATTGCACAGTGGCAGTAATTTACAAAAATACTGAATACCTTTTTAAAATGGTCTTTTTTTTTTAACTGTCTCTGGTGATGTACATTACTTTTAAACAGTGGTTTTCATTCCATTTTCAAATAGCATGGTTTAGAAATATAGATATTTAAATAGTAATAGTGTGGAGGTATGTAATAACGACAGCAGAGGTCTCAGTGTCTCACTCCAACTTTATTAACTGACTCTCAGAACCTCACATATAGTAAGCGCCAAAATCTCCACCCCAGCACTTCCCTTCAACTTGGGTGTGAGTGGAGCCACCTGGTGGTCCGCCACACATACCCCCCCCCCTGAACACACAGTTAGGTCTCTATTCAGTCCAGGACCCTGGGCCTAAGCAAACGACCCGAACGACTGAACCTGGGAGGGAGAGAACAGGCAGAGGAAGGTCCATCCTGTGAACGAGGCTGGTGAAGGCGAGCAGGAAGGGCAGGAGGAGGCTCAAACGCCGGTGGTCCGGGGGTAGTCCTGGGGGGAAAACCAGAGTCTGTCAACCCCATCGAAGGAGGGCGGCCACGGCGAGGGGCCTGGGCCGGCACTACATTACTGTCCGGAAGAACATGTGCAGGTTTAAGTCTGTCAACACACACAGTCTCCCTTCGACCCCCAAAATCCAAAACAAAATGTTTCTGGCCCGGTTTGATAACCCTGAATGGGCCGTCATACAGCGGCCGCAGCGGTGTCCTGTGGGCATCGTGCCTGACAAAAACAAACTTAGCAGTCTCTAAAGTCTTTGGAACAAAAGTGTCAGGCACGCAATGGTGCACCGGACCAGGAACCCGAAGCGAGTGCAAAAGCGGGTTGAGAGATAGCACCGATGGATCGAAGCAGGGAGGAGGATTTTCGGGCAAGAATTCTCCAGGCACGCGGAGGGGCTGACCAAACACTAGCTCAGCTGGGGAAGTGCCGAGATCCTCCTTAACCGCAGAGCGCAGCCCAAGCAAAACCCATGGGAGGCGGTCAACCCAATTGCCATCCTTTAAGGAGGCGCGAAAAGCAGCCTTAAGCGACCGGTGGAACCGTTCACACATCCCATTAGCTTGCGGGTTGTATGCGGTTGTGCGGTGAACTTTAGCCCCCAGTCCATCAGCCATGGCCGACCAAAGCTCGGAAATGAACTGGGGGCCTCTGTCTGACGTAATGTCCGCGGGTGGGCCGAAACGCGAGACCCAGGTTGACAAAAACGCCTTGGCCACCACTGCTGCGGTAGTGGACGCCAGGGGGACCGCCTCCGGCCACCTGGTGGTCCGGTCAACAACAGTCAAAAGGTGCGTAAAACCTTGTGACTGCGGCAGAGGACCCACCAGATCGACATGCACATGATCGAAACGTTTGCCGGGTATGAAGAACGGCTCCAGGGGCGCTTTGGTGTGTTTATGAACCTTCGCACGCTGGCAGGGAATGCACGCCGACGCCCATTCCTTAACAGATTTGCGAAGGCCTGGCCAAACAAATTTAGAGCTGACCAGTTTAACAGAGGCCCGGACCCCCGGATGAGAGAGAGCATGTACCGAGTCAAAAACTTGACGACGCCAGGAAACGGGAACCACTGGGCGAGGGCGGCCGGTGGAAACGTCACAGACGAGGAGGGGACCACCGTCCTGCACGGGTTTGTCCTCCAATATGAGGCCCGTCTGGGTGGATTTAAGCGCGAGGATGTCCGGGTCACCGCTCTGATCGGCAGCCATGGCGGAGTAGTCTATGCCGAGAAAGACGGGAGAAACCAGCGCACGGGACAAACAGTCAGCCACATGATTGGATTTACCAGCCACGTGCCGAATGTCCGTGCCAACTGCTGGCGTGCACTCCATGGATCAGAAACCTTGGACATGGCAAACGTCAAGGGTTTGTGGTCCACGTATGCGGTAAAGTGACGACCCTCGAGAAAAAAACGGAAATGACGAGTCGCCAGGTGGAGCGCCAGTAGCTCCCTGTAAAAAACGCTGTAATTGCGTTCGCTGTCACGCAGCGTACGGCTGAAAAAGGCGAGCGGTTGCCAGACACCCGAGATTCGCTGTTCCAGCACCGCACCCACCGCTATGTCCGACGCATCGGTGGTCAACGCAATCGGCGCTGAGGGGGATGGGTGGGCCAGAAGGGCAGCATTAGCTAACGCTGACTTAGCACCAGAAAACGCTTGGATGCTTTCTGGAAACCAGTCAACGGAGTCATTAGCTTTCTTACCTTTTAACGCCCCATAAAGGGGCTTCAGCAGATGTGCCGCTCTGGGGAGAAAACGGTTGTAAAAATTCACCATCCCCAAAAATTCCTGCAGTGCCTTAACATTCGTGGGACGCGGAAATTCCGAAACAGCTCGGACTTTGTCAGGCAACGGAACCGCGCCCTCGGCGGAAATACGGTGCCCAAGGAAATCGAGAACCGGCAACCCAAACTGGCATTTAGACGGATTAATAATCAGTCCATGCTCCGCCAAACGCTGAAAAACCTGACGCAGATGGAACATGTGCTGCTCCTTCGAGCTGCTGGCCACCAGTATATCATCAAGATATACAAAAACAAAGGGCAGCCCGCGCAAGACCGAGTCCATCAACCGCTGGAAGGTTTGGGCGGCACCTTTCAGGCCAAACGGCATGCGCAGAAACTCGAAAAGGCCGAAAGGTGTAATTACGGCAGTTTTGGGGACATCCTCCGCGCGCACGGGAACCTGGTGATATCCCCGTACCAAATCGATCTTCAAAAAAACCGAGGTCCCCGCAAGATGGGCGGAAAAATCTTGGATGTGGGGAATGGGATAACGATCGTTCTCCGTGACATTATTAAGACGGCGGAAATCCCCACAAGGTCGCCACCGACCATCAGATTTAGGCACCATGTGTAACGGGGAACCCAGGCACTATTCGAACGCTGCACGATGCCCAGACGCTCCATGGTGGCAAATTCTTCCCGAGCGACAGCCAGTTTGGCAGGGTCGAGGCGGCGCGCGCGCGCGAACACCGGGGGCCCTACTGTAGTTATGTAATGCTCCACCCCATGCTTCGTCACCGTGCTCGAGAAAGTGGGGACAGTGAGTGAGGGAAACTCAGAAAGCAAACACTGAAAAACGTCACCCGAATCTACTGAGTTAGCATGCACCACGGGCTGAGCACCCCGAGTCAAACAGGGTAATGAGGAAAATGACACAGCATCAATTAAACGTCTGTTAGCAACACCAACCAGCAGTCCGTGAGCACAAAGAAAATCAGCGCCTATTATAGGCACAGAGCTAGCAGCAACAACAAAGTTCCACTGAAAGTCACGGTCATGAAAGCAAACAGTCACCAACCTTTCACCGAAGGTTTTGATGGGAGAGCCATTAGCCGCTGTTAGCAATGGCCCGCAGCCCTCAGCTAGCATGTCCGAGCCAGCCGGGGGAAGAAGGCTCTTCTGTGAGCCGGAGTCCACCAGGAAACGCCTCCCCGAGCGTGAGTCCTCTAAGAAAAGCAGCCTTTCCTTGTTGCCAGCGGTCGCGGCTGCTACAGAGCGCTGACATGCCCGTTTCCCTGGGTCTGGAAACTGCAAGGCGGGAGACAGCGCCGTGCCTTCGCTCCAAAACGCTGGTGATAAAAGCAAAGCCCTTTTCCGCGGTGCCGCCGTGAAGCGATTCCGGCCACCGTGGACGAGTCGGAGGGCCCCTGGAGCATCGGTGAGGGGGCAGGGGAAAACGCTGGTGAGTCCTGAACAATCGCCTGGACGCCGAAACTCCTGGTAGCCAGGAGGATGCGATCTGCCTCTTCCGCAAGGGAGCGGTAATCCTTCGTGGCCGATAGCGGGGAGTTGGCAAGGCCAGCGTGCACTGGAGCCGGCAGCTGTCGGAGAAAGAGGTGGGTGAATAGAAATCCTCCGTCATCCGCGCCCAGCAAGGACAGCATGCTCTCCATGAGCTCGAGAGCGGTGCCGTCGCCCAGGCCCGCGAGGGAAAGGAGTTTCTCGGCCCGCTCAGCATCAGAGAGAGAGTAACGCCGCAGCAGCAGCGCCTTGAGGGCGGCGTACTTGCCTTGGGCTGGGGGGTCCCGGAGGAGAGTCATCACGCGATTGACAGCGGGTCAAGTGAGGCTACCACATGGTGGTATTTAGTATCGTCGGCTGAAACTCCACGAAGAGCAAACTGAGCTTCTACGTGCACGAACCATGAAGGAGGATCGTGAAGCCAAAAATCCGGCAATTTAAGCGCCACAGCAAACGCAGCCATCGGCGGAGGTGAAAGTCAGCCGATGCTTCCAGGCCGGAGCTGGCTTCGTCGTCGAGCCTTAGCATGTTCGCTTTTGGGGTCACCAATGTGGAGGTATGTAATAACGACAGGAGAGGTCTCAGTGTCTCACTCCAACTTTATTAACTGACTCTCAGAACCTCACATATAGTAAGCGCCAAAATCTCCACCCCAGCACTTCCCTTCAACTTGGGTGTGAGTGGAGCCACCTGGTGGTCCGCCACAATAGTAATATTGACGGTGAGAAATTTGTAGAGGATAAAGGGAAAAACAGTGCTTTAAGTTTGATATCACTGAAAGAAGCTCGTTCTTGATTTCATTTTTTTAAATCCAAGAAAATACATAGAAACAGCATCATAAATATGGATTCAAAAATCAATAATACATATCCTCTAACAGAGCACATTAAAGCAAGCTTCCTAACCTTTTCTGCTATATTGTCTGATGATGAAATGACGTCAAAATCTCATCTATCGCCTCTCCGCCTGCAGCAGGCACCTGGCCAGCTATCGACCAGACCTCACTTGTGGTTTTTGGGTCACAAGCTGTGACAGGAAAGCAGATGACTCTCCTGTCCCATATCCAGTACTGTGCCACACACACACACACATGCAAGCACACACATTGATGCTCCGCGGGAAACACAAGATTTGCTGACCACCGGATCTGTTGGCTTCCTCCGACAGCACTATCTGTCTCGTGCCAGAGAGTGGGCGCAGTGTAGAAAAGAGAAAAAGGGAAGAAAGAAAGGACAGAAAATGAAAGAAAAAGGGTGGGAACGAAAAACAGAGGAAGAGAAAGCGAGCATGGTTAGAGTGAGCGCAGGCAAAGAGAGGCAGAGAGATGGGCAAAGAGACAGCGGAGGAAAGCAATCTTCTTAAAGGTCTGAAGGTCTGAGTCGGACTCACTCACCATCCTCCGGCAAAGATGAATGCACGCGTTAGCTCCAGCTGTGTGTGCAGGGATGAAAGATGAACACGATTTCAGCATCGACCTCAAGGGGGTGTGAAGAAATCCGAAATTGTTAAATATAGTGTCGAAACATGACAGCATGATACTGCAGTGGAACTGCCCTGCTGCATGGTCTCACCTCAGACATTCAATGGCAGGCTGCTAGCATGCCCTCCGTATCGCACTCTCTCTTCATTCAGGTAGACCTGCTGCTGCCCGATGAAATCAACGACATTCTCCACTTCAGCGGGTGAATGTGACTCGACACAAAGGAATCTCATCACAATGTCTGAGAACCTCTTTCATTAATCAGCGTTTATCCCAGTTGAGCAGTTCAAAGAATTTAATTCATTTTTCTGAAAATAATGTCCAAGTTCCCACTGCACAGACATACCTGGAATCTCTGGGATCATTTTAAAGGCCTGCAGACGAAATAGCCAATACTCACCTTTAACTTTGTGTGGACTCTACTAACTTGAGAGAAAATATTATCTGCCTCTTTGAATGCTAAATCCTCTGTTGTTAGTTTTGAACGTGGGATTTTGGGGGGGTTTTGTGAAGAAGGCTTTTGGCAGCTACATCTGAAAAATGGCACTAATGAGAATGGAGAGAATAACTCAGA
Organism: Perissodus microlepis; assembly: GCF_051167445.1. Classification (NCBI taxonomy): domain Eukaryota; kingdom Metazoa; phylum Chordata; class Actinopteri; order Cichliformes; family Cichlidae; genus Perissodus; species Perissodus microlepis. The sequence goes on from NC_140477.1 coordinate 31,758,175, forward strand.
ACAGTAAAGCTATGAAACCAGCGAAAAGCTTTTGTAGAGTTGAATGAAACTACAGAGCTGAGTAATAATAATCTGCAGGTGTTACAGTGGTGAGAACTTTCACAGTACAGCGGAGCGAATGCACTCATTAGATCAATTGTTCATATAAAGAAAAGAAAAATCAACTAGGCTGCAGACTGTATCGTCAAATGCCAAGAATTATTATTAGCTTGAGCTCACTGTTGGCAATGCACAAAAAATACGATTTTAACCGATTCCAATGAGATACTACTGGCAGAAAGAGTTTTTTTTTGTGTACTTTTAGCCAATCTCAAAGCCTATCCATCTAATGCAGCTGATCTTTCTTCCTGCAGATTGCTGCTCACTTGCAATAATTCAGGAAGTTGGTTATTTTATGCATGTGACCTTTTAATTTGCTGATATTCATTTGAGATTTTTTTATGATGTTGCTGCTGGCATCTATTTATCAGGTCTTGACAGAAAACCTGCTCTTCTGCTCTTATTCATGCCCATCCTCACGTTCACCAGTGCTGTGGGGCTACGCCACAGGTGCAGCAGACACGGTGTTATCCTCTGAGCTTCAAAATGGCATCACATGTACATGAAAAGTCAAACATGTGCAATAAACCCAGAGGATCTAAAACCAGATACGCACAGTTTAAAAAACCCCAATTTGTATACCATAAGAGTTTAAGTTTTCTTGAGTTTCTCTAGCTGTTCTGGTATGTCTCCTGTAGCATGTACTCCTTCCCCCGAGGAACAACAAACACCGCTAGCAGTTAATGTGAAAGTGATGCCAAACACCCCCCCCCCCCTTTTAACCATTTTCTGCACCTGTGCTAGCTTTTTAATGTTTCATTCACACTCTTTTTTTTTATTGAATAATGTATAAGAGGCACGAGTTGTATTTTTTTCCTCCCCTTCTATTTATACAGTAGTTTTATTCATTATTCATGTGTTGATTCATGTGTTAAAGTCATTTCATGCACATGAGCCATGCTGAACTGCAGAAAATCAAAACTGAACTCTTGCTGCATAGAACAGCAGTGCAGACCCAGCTGTTCCCTTTCAATGCACACACTTTTCATTCAGTTCAAGATTTAACTCGGTTGTCATTCTCTCTCACTATGTCAGGTCACTTTTCTGGCTTTAAGTATCTCTACTGATATGACTCTACATACCCCCAACTTTGTTTTATTCTTAAGCTATTCACTATGATTCTTCCAGACAGCTAAAAATCCACTGGCCTCATATTTCAACAAAACATATGACACATATTGCTTACAATTTTTTAAATGAAAGCACGGCAGTTACTCAACTGTTTAACAAGCTTACTTTAGAAGATGAGGAACCAAAATAAACCTTGCTAAATGCACTGGAAAGCATTAAAAAACAGCTCCAGCTTGCGGCATTTGCCAGTGAATAAAACATGATTTGCCAGTGGTGTTCCCATTTATTAGCTAGCTTATATTGTTTCCCATAGCAACACAATGCATGAAAATTAGATGTATGTGGGAAAATTACACTAGGACTTCTAATGTTATCTTTTACATTTATCACTGGATTACAATGGCCATTTCGGATGCTGCTGACAAACTTTAAAAAGGACATTTACAGAGCAAAGACAACACGGCTTTATTTCACACCGTGTTGGAGAGAAGACTTTATGAATACGTGGTGATTCCACTGAAGATGCTTGCTTTCACATGAATTTTCATCTGGTGCTCACTCGAGTCCCGCCATGTGGTAGTACACTGAAAAGAAAAACTTGATGGAGAACAAAACAAATAGTGAGTGCTGCTCAGTGAACATTTCATTGTGACCAGTTTCTGACTAGGAGCAGAATATGATTTGAGCACACGGGAGTCTTTATTCCTGAAAAAGGTCTCAGTTTTTCCAGTTATTTAGGCAAAGGTCAGTTTTTCAAGACAACCTCGTGACTGTTTGGGACAACAGTGTGATTTACATTACCAATATGCCTTCTCATTTAGCTGTCAGGTACTTATTATGTTGTCAGCATGTTGCTCTGCACTGTGTTTTCAGGTTGAGCCAAATTCTAGGAATAACAACTGATCCCCTCAATTATAAATGATATAAAGAGGTGAGGCTCTGCACGAAGTGAACATTTAAGGGGATTTGGAGAGCCAAAAATGACCATGAGCAGCTATCAGCAACTGTGTGATTCAAGGTTGTCTTAAAAGAATATTATGGCATCTCTGGTAATAAACGTATTTGCCAAGAGTTACACTGGTTTCTGTATCTGTGAGTATACAACCCAATGCTATCATCTGTTTGAACCACCGTCCATGTGCCCTCCATTTAGTTGTGACTGTACAGACTTTTACACCGCTACGCTACAAGGCCGCCAACTGCTTATGCGTCCTTCAAGTGAAGTAGAAAGTAATAAACATAGTACTGTGCAAATGTTTTGAGTCACTCCTTTGTATTTTTGAAGAGGTTGCAACAGTTCTCTAAGCTTTCTGAAGGTCTTTCAACGTTTTTCTTTGGACATTATCTGCTTTTTCACTCATTTCTGGTCCAGTCCTTGTACCTGACCATTTTCAGATGTATGTTTTTTAAGACACTTTTTGTTTAAGCACTTTGTTACTAAGCGCCTGTTGCTAAAACACATGGCACCTATGAAAAATGCCAAGGATAACACAGTTTGACTGGTATAAAATAGTATTTTTGCACTTACAGAGTAAGTCCTAAAGAGCTATGCGACATGGTGTTTAGCATGTCCTTAAAACATCTGACGAAATAGGACTAGTGAAGAACAAAAGACAACGAGTCCGGCCTAAAAAATAATGTGACATGGGATCTTAGAGATGCACTAGATCGGTTAATCCATGTACGGTTTACTGAAGCCTCATCAAAAATAGTTTTAGTGAAACGATGGCTGTGAAAAAAATCTGTGGCAACAGGCCTAATTGAGTGATGAATCCATATTTTAAAAAATTTGGTTCAGATCATTGTCAATATGTACAGAAGAGGCCAGGACAGAGGTACAACAGTGACCTTCTACAGCTTGTAAAACATGGTCAGCAGCTGGTGAGTCGTGACTCATAAACAAATGACTCCTCCGACTGTCGCTGGGGCACTCATCAGTAACCTTCATCCACCATATGACATGAAGAGCTAATGGTGGATAGAAATTACTGATGTGGTTACATGGTAGAAAAGCCATGCTTTAAGCAACCAGGTAGAAGACCTGACTCAAGAAAGAAATACCCAGGTAGTGCAAATTTTTCAGTTTTATTACGTGACAATATTGTGCAGGCTCCTAACGAGCTATAAGGTTAAATACTTTAGTGATTGTTAAATAACAGTGTTAAGAAATTATTTTATACCTTTGTTTAAAATGTTATACTTTTGAGACTATGTCACCCACCCCCACTTCTAGCTACAAAAAAACCTGATAGTAGCCAAATTGCTAGTATGAAACTTTAAAATGAGCCCAAAAGCAATCAGTGAAGTCATGATGGCTGTGCCCATGTTCTGTGTACAATCTATGATTTCGATTGGGACACCATATTCGAATTTGGTATAACAAATACATCCATCACCTATCCACTTGCGTATCCTTAAGTCAGTTAAAGTAACTTAACTGAGTTGTGTTTTCCTATCCTCTCAATTCAAGTGCATAACCCTGAATATGGTGGCCGCTGTAGGGCAAACAACTCTGGGCGCCATTCATCTGTAGCGAGTGTAGACTGTCAGTTTGCTGTTTACTTAAGCAGCCAAGATGCTGCAGTGTCAATATGGCGGGTATCCATGTCTGTTTACTCTGAAGGAGGCTGTAAAACTTTGTGAATGTCCAATACGAGTCGATGAGTCATCGATGCTCACTTCTGTCCCATGACAGCGATACTGAAGTGAGTTGTTAAGAATAATCTGAACTTTTTTGTTGGTAGGCACAGGGGTTAAACTGTGAAACTTTCTTTGAGATGGATCTAACATTTTGGACTTGAACACTTAGAGAATAAACATTCATACCATGTAAGAATGTAATCAAACTATTTCGACTGTGTGATGTATTTTTTTTAGAACCTCAAACCCTGCGTAAGTTGGCATAATGTTATAATCTCATAAACAGCAACTTCTGACAATAAGTGCTGAAAATAATTGACAGTAAGTGTGTGTTAGAGCCCTGACTTCAGTCAGGAGATGAGGTTTGAGGTGAGTAGGAAGAGGATATCAGTAAATGTGGAGGAGTTACGAGTATTTTCTAGCCACATACATTAAACGTGATTAGGCAGAATTTCAACATCCATCTCAGCCACTGTATTGAAGATGGTGTGACAACAGAGCAGCTTTCACAAACTGGCGCCCGCTTCTGTTTAATGGATTAAATTCTAAGTTTATGAGAACACATCAAGTGACTGGAAGACATAATTACACACTAAACAGTGAATATTTATGAGCACAACATCATTTTTTTTCTGTTGAACAACATAAATAAAATGCCTTTTTGTACCTTTAAGGACATTATCATTTTACAGGGATTTGTATAGTCACTGAGGAACGTTCGTTTCCAGTTTTTGCGCAGCAGCCCTTAAACTCTTATATTCAGCCACCTTTGTATTTTCACCTGCTGATACACCAATGAAAAAACCGCTAGGTTAAGACCACAAAACTACGGGATAGGACTAGTGAAAAAAGACGGTCTGCATTACAGTACACACCCACTTCCAGAAAAAGTGAACCACGTTTCAGAGAACCTGTCTGCGGTTTCCGTTGTTTCACGGAGGTGGGCAACTTCCTCTTGCTTGTTACATTTCCTTAATTTTGGCTACATTTTTAAGCCTTTGACTAGCTTACCGGCATATATATCATTCCAGCTAACTCAAGATGAGGAAGTCAGAACTATTTATTTAGCAGTTTACTTTCGGTTTGCTACTAAAATGCTCAATAGGAAATAAAAGAAAAATGACTGTGACTCAGCTCTTTCTGTAGATGTGTCTCCTCTGGCTAGCAGCCAACCACGTAGTTTTTTTTCCTACCTACTACTTTAACCGCAGGCACCATCACACGCTGAAACTATCCCGCCCATAAGCGTCACTGATTCAAATTGCAGCCGAGGCAGAGGGAGAGAAAGCAGCAAGCCGGGCTGAGCACACTCACACACTCCGAGCAGACAGGCTGGCAGAGCAGCACGGAGCGAGTCACTCGCTGGAGATTCTTCACACTGTCTTTTTTTTTTTTTTTTTTTTTGGGTGGGTGGGGAGGAAATTTTACTTACATGCGGACAACCGCGGAGCCCCCCAGGATCTAACGATGTGGACAGAGGTCGGAAAGCTCGTGCTATTACATCTGTTACTCCTGGAGCTCCATTGCGCTAAAGGTAGGGGACTTGTTTCGAGGTATAGAGGGGTGAATTTGCATCGCAACGCGGACACTGGCAACGCTTTCTCAGGGGATCTGGGTTGCCTGTTTGAAAAACAAAACAAAACAAACGAGTTGTCTGTCAGTGCGATCGGCGTCTTCTTAAGTGCCGAGATAATGTGCTGTGTGCATCGTGCGTACATACTTATGTCCGCATTTGGACTGCTATTAGCGGCGGCAGGAGGTGACAGTGAATGAAATAAAGGGCAGCACATGCTCTCTTGCTGATGCTGGAAGATGGAAAAAGGCTGTCAGTGGTGATGTGATCGCTGAGTGGAGATTGTAATGGTGTGCATTGGATGCATTCTTTGTAATTAGAGCTAACATTTTGAACAGATGAAATAGCCTGAAATTGGTCTGAATGTTTAAGTGCCAGCAGGAACTTCGGCAGCAACCTAAGTTAACCAAAGGTGGCATAGTGGTACATAAACAACAGCATGCCCATTACAGTCATGGTGGAAAAAGGGATAGTTGGTATTTGAAAAACACTTGAATTATTACTTGATTACAGCAGCAACATTATTAATTGGGGCAACTTTACCAATTTCCCACTTTCATTAGTCACAAATGAAAGTTTGTCAGTTAACCTCCCAAACTTGTTTGTAATTTGTTGTATTTTTGTTTCTCTGATTCACTCCTGTGAAGTTCATAATGTGATCTCTAAATGAGAAATGAAAATGACGGACAGTTTCTCTTTCTTTCTTTCTTTCTTTTTTTAAAAATATTTCCCTCAAAACACAGGAACTCACACACAGTCAGAGTGTGAGACCGGGCAGTTTCAATGCAAGAGCGGAGCGTGCATCCCGATCGTGTGGAGATGTGATGGAGATGATGACTGCCCCGACAGCAGCGATGAGGAGAATTGTCGTAAGTAGCCCGTACAGAGTATTTTGTGTTGGCTGACTAAACACAATGATTCCTTTGCTCGCTGCTTCCTGGAGTTTGAACCTGCCGTGACATATAGTCGCGTTCCTGCTTCCATAGGAGCAGGCGCCTTTGGATTTTCAGCGGCAGGCTTCAGTGTCTAAATACTGCAATTTGGAGTTTTAATCCAGAACAAGACATGCACATAAATGGATCATGGTGGATGCTGTAGATAACCGATTAAATTCCAAATATAACTTTGGAATGAATGAAGTTATACTAAGAGTTGGCTCCTAATCATTTTGCTTGGGGCCCCTCTGGAATCTCCCATTCAGTTGTTCTACACAATAGAGCGCAGAAACTGTTGATCCTGGATCAAAGTCACATGGCCACAGGAATTTTTTTACTAAGCAAACCTCTGACATGAGAATTTTTTTTATTTTTCAAAAGATGATTTTTTAAAAAAAAAATCTTTCTCTGGCTGTGTGGAGATAATGTCAGTCTGGTTATCAGTTCTCAGCATTTTACAGTCTCATAATTCATCTAGCATGGTTTCACAGATGGAGTCCTATGTGAAAGGGAGCGATAGCATTTCAGGGTTATGTTACATGACATCTAAATGCTGAGTAATGCCGGCTCTTCTGAAGTACTCGGGCTCTTTGATGGGGCTAACCACTAATTTTCTGCTTTTCTGGCCTTCGGTTATTGTATTAGTGTTATGTTAGGGAAGGGGAATGGGGGCTGGTAGTTTATGCCTCTGAACTGGATCCTATCAGGAAATTGCACTGACAACCAACTTTACTAATCATCGCTTATGAATTTGTCATGGTACTAATTGCTCGAATGGTTCCATTAGCGGCCAATTGATTCTTCACTGATGGTAGGGACCAGCACACCGAGCGCATGACTCCGTCCTCTGGCACGCCGGTTGCTGCTGATTGTCTCTAGAGTTTCATGCAGGAATGCCGTGACATTTACAGGCGCGTGTCGCTGACTGCGGAGACTGATTGGGATTATTGGACATTTAGTGGGCAATACTCGACAGTAGCTAGATTGGATTTTAATGAGCTCCGCTTCAGTCTAACAGGTTGGGTTTACTTTTTAATTCAGTACGGGGTTGGGTTTTGTTTTTGTTTGTTTTTTTAAAAAGCATTAGAATGGTACTTAAGCCACAAGGTGACAGAATGACCTTTCAACTGAGCTGCTCTGTCTGCACCAGAAATGTGCTCCTGTAAGCTTCAGATGTGGGTTTGATTTCCTCCTGGGCTCTCTGTCACTCTCTTGATCTGTTCTCCTGCTCAGACTCTACCTTTTATCTACTTTTTCAAGCCCCTCTCACGGTGCCTTATATACTCTTCATCCCTTGCTTGCGCTCTCCCTTCCTAACAGCTTTATGCTCTATTCTTTGAGAGCTTCAGCCCTCAGCTTGTGCTGGAAGTGATTTTTTTATTTATTTATTTTTTTAATAAAAAGCCACTCACTTCTCTCACTTCTGCACCCCCCCCCCCCCCCCCCCCCCAAAGTCTCTTGTGGCCACTTTGGCAGTGTGAATGCCCCATCCCACCCAAAAAAAGAAAAGAAAAAAGGTTATGCCCGCCCAGCTTAACGCCCACAAAAAGCATCAGCTGACAGGTTGGAGATAAATCCAACAGTGTGACTCTGGCTGCCGGAGTGATGCTCGGTGGCTGGCAACGCACCAGCCCTTCGAACAGATGCCAGCACTGCCACTGCTGCCTCCCCACCCAGCATGAGCCCTATGGAGAGAGGGAGGTGGTGGTTGAAGGGGAGGAGGAGGGGCAGATATGATCGGGAGGAACAGGATGCTGTAGGGCAGCTATGATAAGGAAAATAGAAGCAAGTAATTTTGTAGAGTGGGCGGGGGCAGCATGGAGCACAATTGTAGGAAGAATAAACCCAGCGAAGCCAAATAATAAACCTCTCTGTCACTTATGATGGTGGGATAGGCTAAACAGGGTACAGGCATCTTTTAACACCCTCTTATTCACAAAGAACCCTTTTAGTGCTCTTTGGTAATTCAACATGATTTCTTTTATGGCAAATTAGCCAAAGAATACAAAAAATGATACTGTGTAAAATTGTGTGGACATGGGACTAGTTATTCTCAGTTTCCCTGCATGTGATTTAAACAGTTTATGATGGAGAACTTACCCCAAACATCAATGTTTCCTCAAGCTTGGAGGGTTATTGGCTAAGTCGATTGCATAATTTGGTTTCTGAACAAATTGGAAGCAGGAAATACTTAAATTTCATGTGTGCAACACTGAAGGAGGACACTGCATGAAAACCTACATGCGAACACGCGTTTGTGTCATTGCATCAATTGTCACATAGAGTTTAGGCAGTAGTTTGTATGCAAATAAACCAGACCTCATTCTTTTACACATGCCAAGGCCAGATATAACTGTCTGAGCATGTACTCCATTATCTGTATCCATCAGACGGTAGCCACATTATCCACACTCGCCCATAGATGGGTGTCCCACAGCAGGGATTACCCCTATGGTATCCTCCTCCTAGCAGCTTATTAGAATAAGTCTTGGTAGATTGGGTTGTCTTTTGTGTCCGTCTCCCCGTTCTTTCATTCTCTCTTCTCCTTCCTCCTCCTGCTCCTCTCCTCCCCTCTCCTCTCCTTCATTCTCAACATGCCTCTTGGTAGATTCCGCTCTTGTTGCCCTGGGAGACGGGTAAAGTGGTGATGGAGGTGGTGGTGGTAGTTGGATTTTGTGCACGCGCTTTCTTTGTAGGGAACAGAACACTGCTGCACATGTGTGTGCATCAACTCCGCATCTCTGCTTGGCTCTGTGTGACCTATATTTCAGCTGTGGAACATACAGAAAAAAAGCCCTTATCGTTTTAACAGCGGATTTAATCACGTCTAATCCCAAGTGCTACTGTACAATCATTCCACATCAGAACTCTGTGTTAGATTTCAATTGTTCTTCCTCTTTTGCTTTACTGTAGATTCCTCTCTTCCAAACTGTCTTAATCACGTGGCACTGTGATGGTCTGTCAGTTACTTTGAAGTCCTTTGTTAAGCAATTGTGCCTAATATTAAAAGTTCACAGGTTTAAGGATTGACGATATTGATATGAGTACATTCCTAATCAGCCACAAAATCAAGATTAGAACTTCTGAGAGTTACTTATATGTGGATGGTACTATGAGATGCAGCACTGCAACAGGTTTGTACTACAGAGATCGCTCAACTGGGGTGGCTGTAGCTCAGGAAGTAGAACAGGTCATTTACTAAGGTTGTAAGTTTGGTGATTTGATTTGATTTGATTAGCCTGTGTGCCAAACTATCCTTGGGCAAGATACTGAACCCCAAGTTCCTCTCCAATACCATCAGAGCGTAAATGTGTGTGGATGTTAGGTAGGAAGCTCTGGGGTAGAAAAAAGTGCTTTTGTTATTGGGGGAATGTTGTATAAATTGCTTTGAGTGCTCAACTAAAGTAGAAAAGATGTGCTTTGACAGACATTAGAACAGGTTTTGGGTTTTAGTCCCAGTAAACTGTGTAGGAGATCAACCTCACTAACTTCTGATGCACACAAAGTCATTTTGTTCAGGAAGCAGGCCCAAAATATGACAGAAGCCACTCACATCAGGAAAGAAACCCCTAGTAGTCACCCCCTCAGTCATTATTTTGGTATATCCACAGATATTCATTGCGCCATTTATAAATGTTATCTCCCCAACACTTCCTGCACTAATGGATCCCTGTATCATCACACTCACGCTGCTTCTGTACTTCACTTTTGGGACTTTGCATTCATACATTTGGATTCATAGTTTAAAGCTTGTGGCTAACCTGCTTGAACCCATGTGAACCCAAAAAATATTTATTTGACTAAAGGATGTGGTTTCGTGTTCTTAGTAAGTTCATAGTTTCAGTGACTGTTCATTGGAGGAAATGTCTGCTGATCAACTAAAAAAACAGCAAGTTTTGAGAAGTGATACAGGTGTGACTTATTCAACATCAAGCGATATGCAGGGGCGTGCTCACTGCTGATCTGAAAGCATTTTCTGCAGCCTTTACTAATGATTCACACGCTGCTGGAACACGTTCAGCCAGAGGATAGGCACTGATTCAAAATCGTAAACCACCAATGAACTCAGAGGACCTAATGTTTCAGAACATTTACAAGCAGGGGCTGGAAGACAGAAGACATAAGGATGGAGGAAAAAAAATTAGCAATTAGTCTCTGTGTGTGTGTGTGTGTGTGTGTGTGCGCTCGTGTGTCACAGCAAAACAATGAGTTTGAGCAGGTCAGAGAAGGGGAGCGTCTCCTCTGTGGTCTCAAAACAGCTTCCCATAGCGGAGACATCACAACACATTTCACGCTGCTTCTGTGGGTGTGTGTGGAATCAGCCTCTCTCTGTCTCACACACACAAACAGGCACACACACACACAGACACACATGACACTGTAATAAGAGACTGCAGAGAAACGCTTCAGGCATAAAAGGCATTGTACTGATAGGCTCACCAAAACACATTTGGTCACCTGCTGACCCAAACACACACATGAACGCACACACATGGCTTTCTCTCACAGCTGGGGTCAGACTTTTAATGGGAATATGAGTTTGCAGGGACCAGTAGCTTAATACATTACACACAGACACACACACAGACTCTGCACTTGTCTAGGTTAAAACAGCAGAAATCCACAGATCTGATATCAGGGTTAACGCCACCACTGAACGTGTTTCTAGTCCAGCTTCTTAGCAGGTCAACCACACACAACCACACATGGGGTGTGAGTGACACGTCACGTCATCATTTAGTTTCCTGTGCTGGCACCGAGGACCTATAGCTGTGTGTGCATACGATTATGGAGTGTTGCACTAATCTTTAGAAAAGGAACCCCACTGCTGTGCGGTGTGACTATTGAGGCCCTGTGGAGCTCTCTAATTTTGTGTTTGTGAAATGGATAAGTATTGCATACTGAAGAAAAAGCTTGTCAGTAAAAAGATAAGGCTGTCCTTTAGAAGCTGTTTATTTTTTGCTTTTACTACAATTTGAGTCTCATGTATTTTTATTTTATTATAAAGTTGCACATTACTCCCTTTGTATTCTGCTCTCAGACACCATGCATGTGACTGTAATTTTTAACTGCCACTACAGACTGTTGGATGTCAGCTGCAGATTAATATCTTCAAATTCTATCAGTCTTGAAGCTAAACAGTGAGAATCTGTGAAGCTGCTTTTCACAGTGATGGCAGTTCTGTGTAGCAGTTTTCAGAAGAAATGTATGAAATGTATTGATTGCCAGTATTTGTATCAATGAAAAAGGTAATTTATTCAGATCTAAAGTAAAGCAGTGTCATTATCCACTATTGATATGAAAAACACATTACACATTAAAGGTTAAGAATTCTGCCTGGCTAATCCTAATACAAAAAAATTTCTGTTAAGATTATAAATATGAAACTTAATCAGATGGACAGTTTCTCCCATGCAGCTTTGCTCACCTGACAGATGACAACCCCCAGAATTTGCCAGGGCGCCACCTTTGTCAGAGCCTGTATCATGTTCTACACGATAATAGTACCTGGTGTGTTGAATAGGTGTTGGGTGCAGTGGTGCAAAACAGCAGCAGGGTAATTTTAGCTGGGGTCAGTGCTGGCCTGAGGCGCTAATTCTGCCTTCTCTTTCTTTCGCTCTGCTTGTGTGTCCATCTGTTGGTCTGCTCTTTCTTGCTCATTTTTGGACATTTTTTACACCTCGCTGCCTCCTTCGTTTCCTGCACATTAGGCCTCTGAGTGTATGAAATAATGACTTTATATTGACATGAAGGAGTGTGAAATGTAGCCTACAAACACGCTTAAAAGAATAGTGTGTGTGTGTAATAAATTGAGACTTTACGGTCTGTCTGCAGTACTTACAGTCCTATTAGTTAGTGTTATTGTTAGTGGGAGACTACACCTTCATCATTAGCTTTAGGACCTGATACCAGTCACACATGGCTGATCCCTGTGCTTAGTATAAGGTATTTACATATTTTGGAAATCCAAAATTGGTTCCTGCTCCTCTGCAAAGTGACTCTCTTGCAGTAGTTTGTGAGTTCTGGTGGTATCATTACACTTATTTTATTGTGTTTACACTCTCCCTCTCCCTTGTGTCTGTTTTGTCAGAATTAACTTGTGCCATTTCCGAAAGATTACCTGGTTTTGTTTGCCTGCTCGGCTGCAAAGTCACATATTGTTCAAAGTCAAACCCCGATAACACTACAATCCTAATTCCCCACCACTTGTGTGTGTGCGTGCTTATATTTAGCCATGCATTGACTGTGTTGTAGTTATTATGCCCCCCCCCCCCCCCACCAACCTAGCCATGTCTGACAGGGTATCATGACATTAATCCCCAACTCAGATTAAGCGAATATCTTCATGTGCTTCCAGTTTATTATTTACATTTGCTGTAATCCTGTTTTTCACCGTGTGCTCTGTTGCCTTGTACATGCAGTCAGGATAAGGCATATGCAATGACAACTAAGAATGCTGATGAATAAAACATGGCCGCTAATACCAGTCTGCTCAGCTGACACCAAGATAGGGCACTTAAGTGCAGCATGTCAAAAGTTTTCATCATAAGTTTTTACACAGAATTTAAGTAGTGGGGGAAGAACTCTAACAATGCTCCTACTTTAATTTCTGACTTATGCTTCACGAGTACTTGCCAATGCTCTGTTGTTTAGCCCATTCATGCTGTTGGCAAAAGGATGGTAAATGTTGTTTATATGCTAAAAATTAGCCATTTTAGCATATGCATATTTAATATGTCATGTGTAACTCCATCTATGTGGATATAAGCGAGATGTTATCATGAAATTCAAATGATAGAATGCTTTTACAAGATGTAATTGATTCATAAATGCTAAAAATTGGTTGCTAGGCAAAATAATGACATTGTAATATCTGATATAGATTTAAAAACCCTTAGGGGCCTATGTTATACCTGTGCACAAAGTTTGGTCACCATACTCTTAATCGTCTAGGAAGAGTTGAGCGGACAAAGAGGTAAACGCACAGACAGATGATATTTCGTGTTTGGATTTTGCTCCATTGTGATGTTTTTTTTTTTTTTTCTTTCTTTTTGTTCCATCTTTTTCTGCGACTCAAGTGTCTGTTGTGTTTGATCGTTGAAACAGAAAATTTAGTTTGATTAAAGTAGGAACTGTTGGTGACTCCGGTTTGATGAGTAAACCTGTGTATTTTTGCATAGTGTTGAAATGTAGGTTTTTGTTTTGTTTTTGTTTTTTTTTGTTTTTTTTTGTCATCTGAGAAACTCGAGTTTCTGGCCCAGCACCTGCTGTAAGAAAGCAGATGGGTAAAGCCTTTGAAGATGTCGGGGGTAAAAAAAAAAAGGCAAAACTCTCAGAAAGCCTCTGGTAAACCAACTTTACATCTCAGCATCATTAGCAAGAGGAAAACACCAACTGATACAGATGCTAAAAATACATCTGAAATGATAAAATGATAATGTAGATGGAAAACTGTTTGAGGCTACACAAATTGGATGGACCAAAGCTGAAATGCAGTGTGTTTTTTATTAATTTAATTTGATGATAACAGCCAGCTGTGTGAAATATCAGAGCAGTTATTACGTTAGTGAGCTCTGTGCTTTCAATTGTGTGTGCCTTATCACTGAAATCAACCATTCTTGAATAGTTGCACAAAGAAGTGTAAAAATGTTAGCTACTGTTTCCATGACACAAATTAAAATTTTATCCATGAAGTAGCTTGTGTTGCATCTAAATACCAAATCTACTATATATGTATGTTTCATCCAGGATGTAATTCCTCCTGTTTCAAGGTTCTAAGTCTTGTGGATGGCAAAATAATTGCCATGAACATTGTGGATAATTGATCAGTTGTTTGAATTATTCGCAATGAATGGAAAAAACTATTAATCAGCTGGTTGGTGCTTGGTTTTCTACTTGTGTTTTTTGGGGGTTTCTCTTCTTTCTGTGTTTGTCATCTTCCCTCCATCTGTTTTGAATGAAGCTGTTCATGTAGATTACACACAAACTCATACACACAACGTATCTTCTTCACACACACACACCTCGCCAGCTCTTAAGCCTGTGAAACGGGTCTTTTACCTTGAGGGGATTTTGCTTGTCATGTGTCGCAGAATGATGGGGGTGAGGTGGTGGAGGGATAAGGCACTCTTTGATGATATACCCACTGCACAGTAATGCTGGTTATCAGGAGAAATTCTGTTGCAAAGCATAATCTTACATGCACGCAGAGGCTATGTTTTGGGGATACACACATTACTAATGTTTTACCTGCAGGATACTTCATTATCGCCTAGCGCTCACACTGTGTCAACATAAAGAGAGCGAGGGGAGATTAAAGGGTGAGGAAATGGGGAGGGAATCAACGGCAAGCACTGTGTTTTTCTCTACTGATTAAGGAGAAAAAAATATTTATTTATTTTTTTAATTAAAGCACTTTTCTGATCTTCCGCTCAAAATCAGATTTAAAAAGTACTTCCTATCGGAGTTACAATGTGGGGATTATTAGAAGTGTGTTTGAAGTAAAACATAAAAAGCGAATGCGCTGTAGTTGCTAGAGCGACATCAGGACACTCATGGGATGTATTGGCATGCGGACTGTCCTTGGCTTTTTGGATTGTTCGCTGCTTTGCAAAGATTGTGTCTTGTTGTTAAAAGATGCTGTTTTCAATGGAGGAGCCAAATCTAAAAGCAGATTGTAGTTTGGATCAGGTTTCCCTTTTTATTTGTTTTCTTTCCCGCCATCAATGAAGTGTTTTAAGCAGTGACAGTTCTTTCTCTTGCTTCTTTTGCCGTGTCCCCTCCACCCCCACGTCCTATTGTGCATCATTGAAAATAATTCCTGAACGTTTGGAAGCAGTGTGATGTCTTCTGAATGGGCCCTGAGAGGCCCTCTGTCTCTCACACAGACATTTTCACCCAAACTGTCCAATGCATTTAGTCCCAGGAACGTTGTTCAGGGTACTCAAAGGTTCCTTTTAGATGTTTGTCTGTGTTTAAACTGCAGAATGTATGCTAATGTAAATTTGTACATTTATGTATGTAGGGGGAAAACATTTTTCTTTATTAGAACTTTTTGGATAGTTCAGTGGAACTTCATTTACATCCTGGTTCCTGTTAGAATGATATTACCTGAAGTGCTTTAATACTGTGCCTTTATATTAATCCTCATATTAATCAAAATGCCATATAATCATATAGTATAGTATTAAGTGGACACAGCCCTGAATAATAAAGGCCTTATAATAGGTGTCCTTCAGTTGCAGACACTCCCCCACATTTGCCTGCAGAACAGTAGATAACAGGGAACCATCTTCTAGTGGAAACTTACTGAATTGCTGTTGTTTAGACTAGAATAGGGTGCCCGTCACAATTTTGAGATCCGGGGCAACGTGTCATGCAGGACACATCTCCCTTCCAGAAGTAATTGTGTAAGAGAATAAAGTGTGAAATGGTCTACTGAACAGTCTTGTCTTTCATTGGATGCCTCTGAGGAATCAAAAAGAACTCGGTGAAGTGTTGATATTTAACATTCCTCCACATGTTCAGAGTTCCTGGGAAAAGCAAGACTGATATACACTTCCTATTGGACAGAGTAACAGTGGATGTGTTATTGTCGTCTGCCTGCCTAGCAGCATGGAGACCCAACATTCTGAATACATGGATTTTCAAATTGATACCATTGGTGCATCTACTAAAAATCTCAGATGAGTTTAAATCTCGTAATCTTGGCCTCAAAGTCAGGAGTGAAGTTTTTTGAAAATCTTGAAAACACGCTAAATTGAAAGATGTCCCCTAAGATTTAGAAATTTAAGCCATAAGTGTATCTATTAAAAAAAAAAAAAAAAAAAAAAAAAGAGGGAGAGAGGAAAAACATAATAAAACAAGTTGTTCGACTAACTTGGCGTTGCCAACAGGAAAGTTGCAGAGTGCCCTGCAGCGGACAAGCTATATAATGTTGAGAATGGTCAAGTTTACCATCACGTTATGTTATTATGTTAGCATAACCATGTTGACATGGTTGAAGGGTGTTTCTCCTGTATCTTATTTACTTTATCAACTGTTATAAATGCTAAAACAGATAAGACTGCAAATAGCTAATATTGGTCAGGCTCTCTAGGCTCCATACTAACCATATAAATCACTAAAAACAGCGTGCATTGAGAACTGTGTGTGGTTTAGAGTGGACCGTATGGTGCCTGCAGCATCTGCAGTGTTATTTTTATATATCTGCTTTTCCAAACAGCTCTTCTTGTTTCCTTTTAGCTTTTTGAAATCAGTGTCTGCATTTACATAAGCATGTGTTTATGTATATTTTCCAGGATGGGATAAAAAGTGAGTCGAGAAGCCTTTTTGCTTGTCAGCTCCTCTTGTTGTTGTTGTGGTTTACAATTTTTGTTTGATTTGGACAGGTCTCTGAGGTTTAGCATAATTAAACGAAGCAGAAACATGATCAGCCAAAACATTTTTCAGGGATTTGTGGGAGGAAAACTGAAATTCCAGTTACTCACATACACATACCCATCGAATTAACAGATGAAAATAGCCTGACAGACCTGCATGTAGCGTATGCAAAAATCTGATCTGTACCTGTAGTCTCTCTGGTGTACACACTCATGTGCACGCACAGTTTTGCATGAAGAGACTGAATACCATGAACTTGTATAAAATACAAAGTAACCTGCTTTGCACAAGAGCGATTTTGCCTTTGTTTGGTTTCAGATTTTTAAATGTTGCTTGATGCCATTTATGTGGCCCCGGCTTAATAATGTTGTGCTTTCGCTTGGAATATTGAATCTTACCTGACCCGTGGGTTTTAATTCTTTTGATGTGAGACATTTCTTTTCATGTTGTTGCATCACTTCAGAAAACATTTACTTGGGGGAGTTTAAACGTCATTACCGATGAGCAGTTCACATTTATCTGCAAGCTTCTTCTCTGCTGTCACGTTATGTGTGGCATCACAATTTCAACACTTCCATCTCGTCTTCCTATCGCTGCCTGTATTCAGAACTCCCCCCCCCCCCCCATTTTCTGTGAGGCTTATCCAACACCCCACAGCTTCTAGGCCCTTAATGCTGAATCCATACATCTGTTTTTAGTGTATTTTCTCAAATAATAGAACTGTGGGAACACACAATACTTTTAGATGAGTTGGAACGTAAAGATTATGCGGTAGTATGATTAGCTGTTCTCGGAGAGGATTAATAGTGAAGCCCTGGCCGTCACACCATAAATGCCGAGTCTGTTTAGCAAGAAATGCTTGGGGAGGAGGAGGGGGGACTCCCCAACTGCCATGGCCCATCTGCAAGTTTTCATGCCTTGTTGCCCATGAATTTACACTTTGCAGTGCCTGCTGCGCTCAGGTGCAACCACCACTAAATCCCACAGCCATATTTAAGAAGCCAACATTTAATCCCCACAAGTAAACATCCAAAAGAAGTCTTCCAAGCTAAATTCCCAGTTCCTTCTTAAAGTAAAAGGCCAGGGGAAGATTGGAGGCTGGAAGTACGAAGTGTTCAAAGTACTTTTCAGCAGACTTAGAAAGAAAAACCTGACACTCCGATTCCCAAAGCCAAAAAATAAAGCATTTTGAGCATGGAAACCTTACTTACTTTTTACTGTTATAGTTTTAATGTTTTGGGGGGTTTTTTGTTTTTGTTTTTATATTTGCCTTCCCAGCTTTGGAAACTGTTCCAGACAATAAATTATTAAAACTCTGAGTAAAATTTAATTAAAAAACAAACAAAGCAAAAAACAAAGCTTTTTATTTATAAAGTCTGAGTTGCAAACCCAAATTTCCAGAACAAATGTGTATATTGGAAAGATATCTTCTGGAAATATCGTCATCACATAACAACACATGTGCAAAGCAGACCTTCTATAACACACACACATGCACCTATCTCACTCAGCATGGAGTGACCCAGTTGTGACAGACCACAGGCAGTAGTTAAACATAATTGGCCCGCAGTGTTGTTACAGTGATGTTTTTTTTCCTCCATGTAATGGTTTTATTCCACCTCTTTAGGCCCAGACAAGACCACTTTGGTCCCGTTTCTTGTGTGTTGATGTGTTCATAAGTGATCATAGAAGTTAATTAAACCCTGACACTCTTTGGATGAAACACCTTTTGATGTGTACCTGTACTTTGTAGTTTGAATTTAACCTTCATTGCACTATTGAATGATGGACACTGCTGGTTAGCCAGCAGTTATATGTGTAGAGTATGTAGTATTATTAACATAATCCTAGACTGTTAACCAGATTTTGTTGGTAAAGGCTGTATAGTTGATGGGCATTCAAAGCTGGGCACTTGTTTGTTACTACTGAGGCTTCTTGGACATCTGTTTCTCTCACCTGGAAGATCCTGCGATAAATGGAAGTAACAAATTATTGCGTCAGCATCCATATTCTGCTGTGGTAAGTTAAATGAAATTAATGCCCCTTTTGAAGTCATTCAAAAGCAATTTTTTTTTTTTTCAGCATCTCCTTACTTTCTATTGAGCATCACTCCTGTCTTTGGACTTAACTGTGCGGGAGTTCAAATCTCATGGTAATCGCTGAATAATCAGCCATATATTGCCATTTCCCTTTCAGTTGTGCGAGTCATGGCGTGAGATAGAGAGACAGTCTCAAGTTGCAGTCTATAATTAAGACTGCTTCACAGCTTCCCTGATTAATTCTATTCATTCCTGTCCTCTGCTTAAAGTCTGCAATATTGAAATGTCTTATTGAAATATTAAAATTGCCCAGACATCATTTACTTCAACGTGCATTTATTAGACGCCACGGTTTTTTGGCTTTTTAAGAGACATTGGGCCTCATTCACTAATTAAGTGCATTCAAACTTTTCTTACTTCTTAATAATTTGTTGATGTGGCACATTTGTTGTGTTTGTTAGTCAAACAGGCACGAAGCGCTATTTGCTATTGGACTTGCACAGTGCCACCATTTCTCCACATAGCTAATATTGTTATTAGACAAACATCCATAAGTGGGATGTTCACAAGTAATGAGGCTGAAAGTGGTAAAAGATGTGCCTTTGCACTTTCTTAGACAGCTGGCTCTTTGTTCTTGCATTGACGCGGTTCTACATTTGTTTACAAATTTCAGATCACAGATTCATTCAGAAAGCGTTGCGAGGAGTGGTCCGAGCAAGGATTTGTTTGCAAAGTACATTTCTTGCGCGAGTGTATTTGTGCATGTGAGCGTGTCTGTTTTCTAAACTTCAAAGAGCAACGGCATGCTTTCAGCTCAACACGCTCGAGATGGTTCGATCAATTTCTAATCGAACCGTTCACACCTTGCACCTGATAAAGAGTCCAGAGGGAAGACGGACAGCTTGCACGCACATTATTTTCTATACATTGAAGAAGTGTTTAAAAGAAGTATAATAGTAGGACACATCAATATGTTTGTAGATCATTGATGGTCTTACTAGTGTATATGTGCAATCAAACAAAGAGCCTTTTTCTGGTTTCATTTCAGCTCAAGTGCTACACTGCATTTATCATCAAATACATTATGATTTCAGATGCCTTCTTAATGTTGCTTTTTTGAAAACAAAATATTATCTTTAAATTGAAAGATAAAATACTAACAGTAAGCAGAAAAGCCAGTGACCTATAGTGGTGCCCAGGGCGTTCATATTTTGGTTGAAAATATACTTAAATGATCGATTCATAATCAAAATCATTGTCAAAGTATTCTGTAAAGTTATGTTGTGTATGTGTGTTTTTATATGTGAGCAATTTGTCATCATTTAGCAGAGGAAAAACTAAAAGTTGCCCAAAATATTTGGCATAATTGGATGTGTCATACAAAAAAATGATCTTAGGTCAGTAACCAAAATTGCAACATGCATTTATCAGTAATTTGACTGAATCAGATGTGGCCTGTTGTAGTCACTACGGTACATCTACAGCTAGAAGTTTAAATAATGGGTGAGATCTAAAATATGTCAATGCTGAAAGCAGTGGTCACAAATCACATGGTGTGTGTGTGTGTGCAAGGTGTGTGTTTTATAATGAAAGTTTAACTCTGTGTGGTTGACCTTAATTTATCATATTAGTACCATGTCTCTAGAGTCTATGGAGATGTGTTTAAAGTTAGCAACTCGTGGCTAATTGATTTCAGTGAATGGCATGTTTATACTTCAGTTAGTGAATTACACCAAAAGGCAAATGTATGCATGTTTTTGTGTGTGTCTGTGTGTGTGTGAGAGAGAAGCAATCTGTAAAGTCTGTTTTTTAATGAGATCAATGCTTTCCTTCCCACATCCCCAGATGGTCAGAGTGCTAGAAGGTGTGTGTACGTATGTGCGTGTCAGAGTGTGTGGGTGAAAAGGGAAGGGGCTGCAGGGACCTTGGGCAGATAAATCTTTAATCATGTGCTTGCTCTCATGTTTGATTTAATTGGTCCCTTAAATCCATAAAAGAATCGAGGCATAATAGTTTACTAGCAAGTTGTCTGTGTGTGTGCATGTTTGTTTGTGTGTGTGTTTTGGTGCTTAAAGTAGCACTAGAGATATGATTATATTTAAAAACAAACCAACCAAAATATCTCAGACAGTTTTTAAAAACACAGTTATAACATGTCTTTATTCTCACGCCTTGGTCATGTTTAATCTAGTGATTGAAGACTGAACATACTTTATTTGCTGTAGATATATACTCACAATATTTTACTCACAATACAAAATTATTGTGATTTTTAACATTTTGCCATATGCTGAGTATTACTGTAACACACGTGTGATTTCTCACCCTTTTTATAGTAAATGATGTCTCCAGAGGTAAAATTTGTCAAAAAATACCAACACTGGCACTAAAACCTGCCATAAACAGAGGTTATAGATTTACTTATGTAACTAAGCTATTTGCTTGCTCTGAATTATTGCATATGAGTCAATTTAATGTAAGTCTGCTCAACTAACATCATCTCAGGATGGGGATGAGACGAGTTTGTAGTATTTCCAGAGTATTTAAATTTGTTTAATAAAATATTGATATTTGGTGTTCGTGCATAGGCACAATATCACAAGCAAAATATTGCAATACTCTGCTATATCAACTTTTTCCCTCCGACCCCTAGTAACATAAAGGAGAGCTAATTTAAACCTGTTCATGTTTGCATTGACTTTGCACAGACTATATGCACCTGTATGTAGCTGCTTTTGGAAAAAGAGAGATACAAGACTTTCCTCAAGAAGTCTCTCCCTCACTCTCTTTCCTTTTCCTCAGTTTTAAACCCTTCACTGTTTTCTCCCTCTGTCCCTGATGCAAGCTGTTTAATCAACAGGAAGAGCTGTGCAGAGGGGGGTAAAGCTGTTCATGTGTGCAAGTGCTGTGATTGCGTTGTTTCTTTTGGGGCAAGGAAAGAGAGCGCGTGAGACAAACAGATGTCTGTATAGGTTTGACTAAATGTGCGTGTGTGTGTGCGCGGTTGTCTGTATGTATGTGCATGTGCATGTGTGGTTTATCTTGTTTTCTGCAACATATTCAACTACTGTCCTTAAAATCCTTTAAATGTTTGTGCAATGATATAAATAAATACACTGAGTGATTAAACTGATGAAAGGGGCTCCTTGCCTTTCTCAGTAATCACAATCTAGGTGTTTGTGTCTGTTTCTCACGATCCATCTTTCTATGCAGTGTGGGAGGGGAAAAAAAAGAAAAAATAGATGTATGAATTGCAGCCAAGCTTGCTTCTTAAGTTTTAATTTTCCAGCACAGATGTTCACGCTCACCACAAGGGAGTCAGCAGGAGGAGCTGCAAGGGAATTTTAAAGAAGCGTGAAATGGCATTTTGAGAGCTTCATGCTTCTGATATTTGACTATTTTCAACCAAATGAACGAAGAAGACCGTTCTCCTTTGGACAACCATCGGTCGTCTGTGAAAACTTCTATCACTACAGTTTTTGCAGCAAGCAGTGTGTGACATTTGCATGCAGCAAGCACTCTGTCCCATTTTATGTAGCTCTGAATTGACATGTTTTACGAGTAAGATTTCAATATTCTTGTTTTGTTTGCTCATCAGCTCTGTGTTGTGCAGAGGTCTTGAGCCATCACTAGTTCAGTAGGTTCTCTAGCTTTTTTTTGAAGGTCTTTAAACTGTTTTCTTTGGACATTTTTCACCCATTTTCATGGGAATTAATGTTTTTTGGTAAGCCACTTAGACTTATGAATCATCCATCCATCCATCCATTCGCTACCGCTTATCCTTTTCAGGGTCGCGGGGGGATCTTGGGAAAATTGAAGGAATCTTTCACACAGAAGAGTGGCGTCATCTGGAAATCACCTGACTGGCACCAGCTTCATTTTTTAGCAAAAGTTAATCTCTTCTAGGTTGGAGACCCACCTCCAGTAAAGTTTTCATTATTTTCATAACCTTGGTGGCAGAGGGAGTAATAAAAATGCTGTGCACACAGTGACAGTGTGTATATCTCTATGAGCCTTTTCATACCGTAGGATCCTTTGTAACTTTGCATTTTTGTGTGTGCGCGCCTGCTTCCTACTGTTAGTGTCACCGTGATGAAGAGACTATGGATTGGTGTGTCGGATAATGAGTCTCTCTCTCTGTGTGTGCCTGCATATGCTTTCGAAATGTCCTGGTGATGAAGAGTTTTGCACCTCCTGTGTGTGCGTTTGTGTGTCTATAATGGAGAGCACATTACAGAGTGTGTTCCCAGAGATGGTCATTAACTTTGAAGGATTGTAAAGCCAGTGACCCCAGCTGGAAATGGAGGAGCCTGACCATTCCCCGTTTCCCCCTACAGACCCCAGACTTCTCTACTAATTGATTAAGCCAAGCATCGATGGGGGCAGCAGATACACACGAGTACACTGCACAGAAAGACCAACACAAACGCAAAAACCCACAGCACGCTGATTTAGGAAGCTTTCCACAATGAGGCTTCAAGGTCAGAAAATGAAGATCTAATATAGAAGCAGTGCTCACACACACACACACACACACACACACACACACACACACACACACACACACACACACACACACACACACACACACACACACACACACCACAGAGTTCAATTTGGCCTTCAGCATTCCTAGAAACAAAACTCTGCTGAAACACTTATATTGACAAAGCGTCATCTTTCCGTCAGACTTGACAGTGAGATCAGTAACCAACTTCCTCCCTGAGCAATGGTTGCATTTTGAAGTGAGCAAATTGTGTTTTGCAGTGGACAAAAACCATAAATTAACTGAATTTTTTTTCTCAGCTCCATAAGCAGAGCACGCAGGGCAGGGAACACCAGGAATAATAGTATAAAGTTGTCCAGGACTCGTGGGGGTGACTTCGAGTTGAAGAAGGTAATCTGTTTTCTCCAAATTAGCCCAACTAACCGAGGAAGCGTGGTAATGAGAAAATGATTGTATTTTCTTTTTTTGCTCTATGGCTAGGGAAGATCTCTCTGTCCCCATCCCTCTTTTTCTTTTCTTTTTTTTCAGGAGGGGTGATCTCTTAACTTAAAGTTTCAGGAATTCAACTGCAAGGCTTATCAGATCTGGTGTGCAGCAACATAAATTTTAAATGCAAATGGCTGATTTTAAGATTAACTACAGGCTTTGGGGGATGAGTGACGGGAGTGTGTACACGGTCTTCTGAAACGTTATTTACCAAATGATATTATGAAAACTATAAATGGGGAAAAATGATCGTCTGTGGCCCAAGTTTGAATTTTACTGATGGATACTTCTGTAAAGTGTAGGAAAGTTCTTCTGTTAATTGCTTTCATTTGAATTGTGAAATAGAATTACTGACACACATGAACTTGTGCGAACAGGGTGGCTTGGAGGGAAGAGATCGTGTGTGTGTCGTGTGTGTGTCCTGCTGTTCTCCCAGTGTGAGCGCACCTGCTGCTTTGGAAAAAGGATG
Source organism: Perissodus microlepis (assembly GCF_051167445.1). Classification (NCBI taxonomy): domain Eukaryota; kingdom Metazoa; phylum Chordata; class Actinopteri; order Cichliformes; family Cichlidae; genus Perissodus; species Perissodus microlepis. The sequence goes on from NC_140477.1 coordinate 31,782,377, forward strand.
GATCCAAGAAGCGGATGAACGCTGTTTCCATGGACTGACTCAGCTGTGTGTGTCTGCCTTTGTGTGCGTGTGTGTGTGTGTGCGCGTGTCTCTAGGCTCAAAGCTAAGGGAGTGGGAGAGCAGGCGAGGAACAGATCAATTTCCTTTTTATTGTGGCAGAGTGGAGACTTGAGATGCATGGCCTCCTGTGACCCAGATTCATTCCTCTTTTCTCCCTCTGCTCCTCCTCACTGGCAAAGTGGCGTAACATCGGATGGAGGGAGAGACAGAAAAGGACAGATGAAAGAGAATGGGTGGAAGAGGAAGGCGAAGGAGACGGTGTTGGATCGTTACTGATAATCGAAAAAAAAGAGTGAGAAGCAGAGAAGAATGGAAATACGAGGCTTATTATGAGGGCATTTTATGAATTACACCTGAGTGCTCATGAGAGCCCTTTGTGCATATAAAGAATATGTCAGGATGGAGAGTCTGAGATACTTCCATTCCTTTGTTTGTGTACTGTAAGTTGGACTAATTCCAAAGTGAGTGACAAAAGAATATATAGCTGAAGTTTGTTGTAAAGTGATGGAGACAGAACTGCATCACCCAGAAGAAAGGGTATTTAACAAACATGCTGCCGTTATGTAATATGCTAATTATAATTACAAACATCCTCTAGCTGCTTTTCTTCCTCTCTTGTTGCTTCTGAGAGTAGGCTGCAGGCACACATGCTCCAGGTACCCAGCGCTCCCACTACCTGCTATGGTCACTGTTGTTTATTCAGACCTTCTTTGTGATGTCATAAAGGGTTCTGGGGACAGAGTGAGATTTTCCAAGGTGTGTGTGTTTTTTTTGGTTTTTTTTGGTTTTTTTGTTTGTTTGTTTGTTTGTTTTTTAACTCCAAGAAGGACACTTTGATTTGGCCTGCTGGGTGGTTCGCAGCAGGTGGAAAAAATAGTCATCAGCAATTTTATTTTTATTTTTATTTTTTACCGAAATTCCGACCTGCTTACTGGCCTTGAAATTGTCATTGTGAGCAGATTAATGTGGTAAATGTTTAATATTTTATTTCTGTGGAACTAAATCTGTCGTCTGTATCCCTCGTGTAAAAGAACGCCTCCAGAGCCTGATGGTATTGACAGTTTGACAGGAAGTAAACATTATTGGTGCATCCTTTAGCCAAGCTGCAATGCTAGCTAGCTGTATTCTCCTTTCAGCTGGTCGATGTAGTTTTTCAGATGTATTTGTGTTTTTTTTCTTTGTGGGCTTTGAGTGCATAACGTGATAAGTTTTAGAAACTGTCTGTAAATCTAACTCACAGCTGAACTCTTCCGATGGATTAAAAAAAAAAAGTTGTTTTTGGGCTCAACTGTCACAGTAATTGTGATAACACTATATGGCTACCTCACAGTTGCAGGCAGCATTTTTTTATACATCAGACTTGGTTTGAGCAGCCACAGAGCAACATTTCTTCACTGACTTTCCGACAGTTGGACAAAGGCAAACTGCCTTCTAGCAGAAATGCAGAAACGTCACAGACGAGGGTGTCCGTTTGCCCTGTCCTTACCTTCTGGCTGCCATCTGTTTCCCTCCTTCGTGATTTACAATTCAATTTATAATTTACATGAATTGCTAATTCTGCAATTTATACGTCTGACAGTTGCATTGTTAGAAGCCTCATTTACCAAAGTATTTTACACAATATTAAAACCTAATTCTTGCACAGGCTTTTGGTCCAAAGCCTTGGCCTCATTTGGCTCACTTTGGTCCTCTAACACACTGACAGATCCCGCCAATGCACAGATCTTAAGTCTGTCCAGTTCAACAGGAGTTGTACACACACACACACACACACACACACACACACACACACACACACACACACACACACACACACATAGCCCCCCACCCCAGTCCAAAAATTCTTGGGAGGTGTGAAGGTTACTGCATCCAAAAGTGACTTACTGCTACTGTGAGTGGGGGGGCCCCATCTGTCACATGGAGAAGAAGTGCCATTTAAACACACAGAGCAACATGGACGTACACACGGTGTCATGCTGAGGTAGGGGAAATGGCTGACTATCCCCTGTGCGAGTGGGAGTGTGTATGCAGTGAAGCAATGCAAGGTCATAGCGTGTGGCCGAGGCTCCAGCTTTGTCTGAATGTAGGAAAAAGTAGCATAATGGCTGTCATCATATACAATATATAGAGGTGTATTTCAGTCTGCATATCTAAGCAGCTTTTTTTTTTTTTGTGCACAAACCAAAAGGCCAGTGCACACCTATGTGCAAGCAGATTGTATCTGCTCCTCGTTGGCCTTGTGGTTTGGCTGGAATTGTCTTGCACAGTGGACAATTTTTCACTGCGCACTAGGATTTCTCTTAAATGCATATAGATCTTTAGGTTTGCCAATTAGGCTCCTCACATGTAACAAACTGTGTAAGCGGTGAGTGAGTACACTGCAAAAGATGGTAATCTCTTAAGATATTAAAATTACAAGCAACCCCAGTGCTCATTTCTGCACCATCCTCATACACACACACGCATGCGCGCGCGAACACTAAAACTAGCAGACCATGTAGCTTATTATTAAATACCCAGTGACCTCCATCTAAACAGACCTAAATCTGAATTATAGTGCTGATTAGAAAACACTCATCCTTCACTGTGTGTATGTCACCTCATTAAATGAGGAGAGATCCCAGTCAGCTTCTCTTATTATCTCTGAAGCGTCATGCACGTGCTCCTGTGGAATATTGGGTAATGAAATGTCATGATACTCTGAGGCTGTGGTCAACCAAATTGTACCTACTCTTTAACCAACTTGTGTTTTAAGCCTAAATGCACATTAAGAACCTAGTATTTGCAGGACGTTGAAGCACAGCAACCTTGCTATTTTACACTGAATTGATAGTATGATGAAGCACAGTTAATGAGCATGCATGTGCACGTATTCAAATGGCATCGGGGGGGATGATGATGAGGTCAATGGTCACTGGTCCTGAGCTATAATAAACAATTTCCATCATGATGTAATTTTTCGAGATGCATGCACTTGGACGCCTTTTTGGAAACATTAGGCCAAAATATATTGATGTCATGGGCTTTGTATGGCCAACCTTCCACATTGACCTACACCCTTGGACTTTCACTACAAAATCCACTGCACGACTTCACTGTTCATACGATATTATCAGTAAAAGGTTCAGCGGGTTTTAAATGAATTACTGGTGCTCTTGCTATTCTTGGTCTTTTTGATTTCCTCTAAATTGAGGGTAGAGTATCTGTTGTCCAATAAAAACCATATGAAACCACAAGAGATCTGTCTGTGTGCTTTTGCTAGCGGCTAATGAACTCAAGTGCTGGCAGTCACAAATGTTTAATTCTGTCTTTGAGTTTTATAAGTGTTTCTGACATGAAGACACGCACACACCTTTCTGTGTCTGTTAACGGTGTGAGGCTCACCACTGAGTCACCCTCTTCACCGACACCTTCACATTTTTGCAATTCATACTCACCCACCAGTTATCACCACCCATCTGCATTCCTCTCCTACGCCTTGCAGCTTGTTATGGCTCAAGTTGGCAGCGGGTAGACACTCATTCGAGCTGTGCTGGTGCTACATGTGGGCAGAGTTCAGGCCTGCAGGTCATTAAATGGTGACAGTGTCCGTCATGCTCTTCACAAGAGGGATATATTGACTCCAGTACTTCACACTTGATTTTTATAGCAGTCAAAGAGTAGTTGGCACTGTGAAAACACAATTTAAAAAAACGAATCGACTGCAACTTTAAAACCATGGATACAGGAAGTGAATTACTTTTATTTTCTTGTTATACTGCAATGTACTGTTGAAAAATTCCGTGTCCTGGCACTCATGCGGATGTTGCCTGGTTATAGCCATGACACAACGCCTGGGGCAGTGACCTGGCCTCCAAATTCCCCCAACCACAATCAGTTTTCTGCAGGATGCACTAAAAGGAGCCAACTCCTCAAGACCCCGCCCCAAAACCCACAGGACCCAAAGAATCACAATCCTGGTGGGTGGTTGTGCTGTCAGCTGACTTTGGGAAGACTTGTGTTCAAGAAGGCTATATCATCTTTATAACACTTGCATCTCTTTGGTGCTTTTGCATCTTATTTCTTTCACAATAATAAATACAGATAGATTCTTGAGGGTTGGCTGCACAATATGGAGTATTCCTGTTTGCCTAACTGTGTCCCATATTGAGGCAGGACTCCCTGTCTGCCTGCCATGCTTGTCCTCCCCGCGTTATCTCCCCTCCGTTTCTCCCTTTCTTCCTCTTCCTCATCTGATTTGGTTTTCATTAAGTCTTAATCTATGTTGGGGCTCCAGCGTGTCACACAGTGCTCATTGTGTAGGATCGATGTGTCGCTCGTCTCCTTCCCGGTCGGACCCTTATCAGCCCAGACAAACCACAAGGCCCCTAATCAAGGCTGCCCCTCTTTCCATGCTAATTCAACAGCAGCTAGAGCCGATTGGAATTCGGCTCATTGTTTGCCATCCAACTCAATAAAGCACTTGCACCTCGGGGAGGAAAAGGTGTGTCGGGTAGCTTCACTCATATTGCTAACAAGACTTTACTTAAGATGACTCGGGGGTAAAAAATGTTTCTCCCAGTGTGATGAAATCTGATGGGCACAAATTCAACAGTGAAAATGTCGAGGCGTAGCCAGCAGGTGCCTAAGGTATCCTTGAGATGCTTTAACCAGTGTTTAAATATGATAACTGTTTGTGTGGGACTCTGAGTGTTAGCTAAGACATGCTTTGAGGTAGCACTTAGAAGAAAAAAAAAGAAAAGAGTTGTATGATTCATTCCTGCATTTTGTTAGTTTGTGGAAACTTTAAGCTCTTTGCACTAATCTGTATCCAGGTTCACAGATTTGTGTGGTTGGTATGAAATGTTGCCTTCAGTTGCAATTAGGAGTGCATTTCAAAGCTGATCGCTATTGAATATATTCAAGTGTTAAAAAAGCCTGGCTTTCTTAACACTTTTCTTAAGAGTTTCCTGAGATTTGTAATTAAGGAGAGCAAAGATGCCTTTTGATAATGATGTTGGAAATGTAACTAGTTCTCAGTAGATTAAAGCCAACCGTACTCAGTAGGAGCTTGAGGAGCATCTGAAACAAAATCTAAAAATGGACAAATGAAGCCGATAACCAGCCCCCACCCACACCCACCTACCTGCATCTAAGCAACTGCGTAGCTGACACTGAAAATCATCAGTGCTATTAAACTGATTATTTTATTTAAGAAAAACAAGTTTGCCGCTCTCTTCTCTCAATAGGAACAAAAATCTATTTGACTTTTGGATAATGTTGCCAATTGCTCATTAAAAAAATTAGTGTGACTAGATCATCGAATTATTTGTTATGAATAATTTACGTAATAACGAAGCACTTGAAGTGCCTCTTGTTTTTACGTGAATCAGCAGGAAGTGCTCGTCATGTGTAGCTCTGGGTAACATAAATGCCTTGGTGTTACTTGAGGATGGATACAAAAGAAAATATCTGTAGACTGGACAAGGTAATGGAGCATAGTCGATAGTAAGTGTATAGAGGTTATGGCAGCGTGAAGGGAGAACAAATCTGAACCTTTTGCAAATGAGGGTCATTTGAAAGGAATCTGAATTTCCAACCCCAGCTGTGGTCGTTCTTTGGTTGAATATTTGAATGTCATGTGCATGGTGTTTTTATTTGTTCTGCTTTTGCTGGTGAAGTTTGTTTTCAAATTCAAAAATCAATATATGACTTTCTTTTGGTCTGGTTTTTTTTTTTTTTTTTTCCCCCCCAGATGCTTAAAGAGTTGTTGATATGCTTCCTTGGCCCACCCTAGCTCAAAAGAGATTTGATTTTAAACCTACACTTTATCATTTTCTGTTTCTTGAACATGATGGAGTAGCTGACAAATAAAGGGGCAAATCCTGACATCCGAAAATCTTGAACCAACTAATGTTTATCCAAATGGCTTATACAATTAATGAGCAAATGTACTAAATTAACCATATGTTTCAGTGATAGACTGGTGTTGGCTATTTTTTGTGTTCACACATATTGTATATTGTGACAGAGTTACAGATTGACTCAGCGGTGCTTTGTGCAAGGTCTCAGCAAGCAGCTTATGGAACCACTTAAATAGTAGTGAATTGAATGAGGCACAAAAGGCTGCGTGAGTCATTTTGCCCTGGACTCGTATCAAACGCGCATCAATCTGTCCATTAAAATTTATATGCACAACGTGTTTCCTGCACTGTGCAATAGGAGTACAGCACTGTGCAGCTCAGTCACTGACAAACAGCTGAACTTTTCAGTGTAGTAATAATAGCAGGCTTTACGATGAAGATTAATGGACATGTGTTGTGTTAATGATGATTGTTAATCTTCACCTCACCACCCCATCCGCGGCACATACACACGCGTTCTGGCTTTTCATTGATCCCCACTGTGTTTAATCACGGGGTATCATTCTGCAGAGATTAGGACACTCGTGCACACTAATCGTGGGGTGTCAGATGGTCTACGTGGGGTCTCCTTCTCCATCTCTGTCACTCGCTGATCCTCGGTTGTCAATCAGTGATGATCTGTGAATGATTGTAGAAGAGATTAGATGGGAACTAGCAAAACACTTTGAAGATAATGACGGTTATAAGAAGCTGTGTGGGGCGGAGGACCGGCTCCTTTCTGACAAATCTTTCAAGTTTAGTGTAGTGCTTTCAACGTGAGTATTAAAAGTGAGGTTGAATCTCAGTGCTTTATGTCCTTTATGTTCCTTTGCACTTCCTCTGCTCCTGGTGTCACATCCATTTCTTGCTCTGTAACTTTTGATTATGCCCCTCAACAAGTTAATCCACTCTCCCCTCCAATTATACCGTCTGACTTTACCGCTCAGCAAGCTTTTGTCCTGTAACCTGAAGGTCAGGAAAATCAGCACTGTTTTTCCTCTCGTTTTGCTGCTGTACACTCTTCTTTAACTGCTTAATTGCAGTAGTTGATAATTTAGGTGCCCCTACAGGGCTCAGCAGAAAGGTTAGACATGCCTCAGAGAGTGAGCTCCTCAGCGTGCTATCCCTGGAAACTGTGGTGTGATGATGGATTTTAAAGCTGAACTGTGCATATATTTCTGTGTGCATTATTTCAACAATAATAGAAAAGAGAAATAGAACATCAGCAGTCTTAAGTCCTTTACAGACTTAACGCTGTGACTATTTTGTGGTTTAAAACCTAACACAGTTGATTAATTTGATCTAAATAAACAGATCTGACCAATCAGACCACAGCATTTGTTAACAGGGGCACAAATAGCTCAATACGCGCGCCGGTACTGAATACAAAAGTAGTAAAATGAAACTGTATATACCTCAGACACACAGCTAAATGCTGTTCTGGGTCAGTCGTGTCTCTGAAAGGATTTCCCTGCCTCCTCAGATGTGGTCCCAACTCTACCAGCAGGAGCTCAACTTGCCCTGCTGACAATCCTGACATATGTACAAAAGCGGCCACGATACAGCTTCAACTCCTGGATCAGATCAAGAAAGTCTCCCTGCTGCTGCTGCCATCTCGTGAAACTTTTTGATAAACCCAGAATCTTTTGTTTCTTCCTTTTCTTGTTTAGAAACATCAGCTCATGATTGCCTGATGTCGACTACATTTTTTTGTGGCAGTGCATTTTTTTAAAAGACAACCTCTTTGCAAAATGGCAACGCTTTCAGCGTGTCTGTATACGTTACACGATGCGTTTCCATCCAAAAACATCAGAATTTCATGTTTTATCGCAGCGCGCTTTCATCTAATAGCAATTATGCAATGAACTGCTGAACACAGGCTTGACTGTGGCCAACACTTTTTTCTCCTACTCTTTGCTATATAATTTATACACCAGGACTCCTTTTAATGCTGATTCCTGTGAAACTGCCGTCCTCCACAAAAGGATGGGGTCACTTGAGAACAGGCTGTACTGAATTGCTAAAACAAAATATATAAACATGTTTTAATATCTTTTTTTGTAAGTTTTGTCAATAACATTTTGCTTAGATTTGTGCGACTAAAATTGAATCCCATGAATCTTCTTTCAAATCTTACACCTGCATGGTCTCTAGTGCTGACTCCTGCAGAACCAGCTTGTTTTCCTCCTCTGCTGTTCAGTGGAGGTGATCAGTCAAGGTCATAGTGTGAGCTCCTATACTTCTCCTGCATGGATAAACACCCAAGCCCTCTGTGTTTGGCTCATATTTGTCCCCAGCCTCCTGAAAATCCAATTATTCTTATCCTTGATGAATGGATGGAGGATTCAGGGCCTGGGGATCCACCCCACATTCAAATTTAGTAACTTAATAACTCCACATCCATGCATAACACTTCTCTCATTCCAAAGAACAGCACCACCGAAACATAAATATTGTTCAATTTCGCTGTGCCTTATTGCAACATTTTAATGAATAGACGTATGCGCTAATCAGATATTTTTCATTATATAGGAAGCTGTCAAAAGTCGCTCTCTGGATGTTTTTCCTTTGCCCTTGCTTCCCTTTTCATATTAAAAAGCCGTTGTGCTGCAGTGAAACCAAATGGCCAGTTTTTATAAACCTCCCATGTTTGTTTTAGCTTTCCTGCATTTCCTGTGTTACTGGAAGATTATTGGGGGAAATGTGAATAATAATGAAGTGAGGATTTCTCCTTTGTGAATGGGGAAAACTGAGGCCAGCTGCTAAAATGTCAGCATAAGAAACGGGGAGAAAGACAGCAGACAGGCGTACAGTATTGCACACAGGTGGTGATATACACAGAGGCCCCTATAGGCAAACCACTTCTGTGTATGCTCAGAAGCTGCTGATAATACTGCTAGGACAGGTTGGAGGAGGAATTGCAAATAAAAGAGAGGTGAGTTACTGCCCTAAAATTTTCTCTGTGTGTTTGATGGAGACAGAGAGAGATGGAGCTCTGTGTCGAGTGAAAATGTCAGCCATCCTTGTGTAGCTTGTTGTTAAACCACAATTCAACATCGTGCCGAGAGAGAGAAAGGAGAAGTGTTTCTCTCTTAAGCTTTTCAGTTTCCCACTTTTCCTCTTCTTCTTGGGTCAAGGCTTTTATGACTCTTTAAGCTTTAATACTTCAGATGGCTGCAGAGAGAGAAGAAAAAGCAAACGTGACTTCATTTCATAATGCAGAATGGCTAAAGGTAAACAGAAGTTTGTTGCGATGACAAACCTAACATCTTCTGCTGCCTCAAAACGAATTGTAATCCACTTTTAATGTATCATCTACTGTTAACTGCATGGGATTCACATTGTTGGACAATTAGATGGACCAAGAGCTAAACAAGGGAACACCTGGCCCTGTTTTACTACGCAAGTGTAGTTACCCGGATGAGTCAAAATCCTGCTTCATAATACAGTGAATCCAGAAATCTTTCAGTTACCTGGAATTGCTTATCCAGACAAATGTTTATCAACGCTCTAAGTTAACATGGTTCCCCCTGCGTGTTCACATGGAAGGGGTGGTGTTGGCAGCATTTGACCAATCAAAAAACAGCATTTCATGGGTCATGACTTTTCTTCCCCAGAAAATGATCCCTATGAGTGCCACCTACTCCAGAGACCTTATCAAATGGTGATTAAAAATCTATAAAGAAAATAAAAAATAAATCGGAGCGGTAAAATAGAAATTTTAATTCCAGTTGATTATTTTATCACTGAATGCGCTTTCGATGCTGCTGTTTATTTCTGTGGTGATGAGCGCACGTTGGAGCTCTGAAACTTACAAATGGATACATTTGACATTTAATCTTACTGACACACCTTCAGTCAGTGATTTTTAAGTAAGCAGTACAGAAAACCCTGGATTAGCCCTAAAGTTACCTGATTAAGCCAGTGTCCTGCTTCGTAGTACAAGTCCCTTGTAAACAAATACTGGAAACTAAATGAATAACCAGACACAAACACAAAGACAGGAAGTCATACCAACACAAGTACACAAGGTGACTGCAAAACACAAAGGAGTTGCTCTACAAAATTACAACAGAAGGCAAAATTGAAGCAAAAACAGAACACGACAGATAACCCCGTGTGTAAAAGTCGTAGATGAGCAACGAGTGGAACAGATCGACAGGCGTCGAGCTTCTACTAATGGCACATGACTCAGTAAAACATGTCCCTGTGATTTCTTACAGCTAGTTCATGAATAAATGATCTCTAACATGACACATAGTTGCTGGAACATTATAATCTCCATGCCACTGAGACAAACATAAGAAATATACTTAGGACTATTCAAACTGCACAATCTGGGTAAAGGTAAGCTGTGTTTTTTTTTTTTTTTTTCTCTCACACTTGTGTGAATTATAACAAAACATCCCTTCATGATTCTTTTGAATCTAAAACCATTTTTCACATTGATTCTGATTGATATTTACCAAAGCCGGGAAAAATAGGAAAAGCCATAAACAAGTTAGCCACTAAGAGCTTGCCAATTCAAATAATGTTCATTTTCTAAAATGATTATTGACCCTTGTATCAAGAGAAAATTTAATCTGTTTTAATTACCACTCGATTTTATGAGTTAAGTACTGATTTTAAACCTAGCTTTTCAAAAGCAAACACTGTTAACAGCTGCCTGTCAGTAAGAATAAACTAGTTACTGTTTACTTCTTTTTTTTCTTTTTAGTCTTCAGATTAATTACTAATAGTTTGGATTTTTGTTTCTTCATGGTGTAACTGTAGACCTGCGATGACTGATGTGTTCCATCTCTCTTTATATCACTATCAGTTTAATTAATGTGGCAGCCACAGACTGAATGAATGGAAAGGTCATAGCCAGGACTCAAACGCAAGATATTACATATCCATCTAATCTGTACTCTGCTCCCTGACTGGGAATTATGTTCATGTGATACACTTGTCCCAGTGTAACCCAGAGTCTGTATAGACAGAATAAGTTAGAGGACCACTGCCTTGTTATTTAGTGTCTATTTAGCTCCTCAGGCAGTGCTTTTAAAAAATAAATGTTATTTTGACGGTGCAATTATATTGCAAGTGTTTGCATCAGACTGCTGAATTAAACGGTTGTGCAAGTCCAAAATGTGGTCCAGGTGCAGACCAACACATGTGAGCTTGCATTTGTGAAAGCGGTGGGTTGCTAAATCTCAGTGCACTGATCCATAGAAACAAAACCACAGGACCCGCTTGTGCCACCTTCACATGGCTAAACTCAGTCGGTATCACTCTCCCTGATGGGTTCTGCTGTACGGTACATCTGAAGTTAGTGTTGTAGAACGTAATCTTCCAAACATAACTGGAAACAGGATTGTTTGCCACTCGAGACAGATTAAGACGCAAGGTTTGAGCCCAGGCGCCCCACCCCCACCTCCGGCAGGGTCGGTGAAACCAAATGCAACTTTTCCTTAGTAATGCTTTAAACACGGCTCTCACACACTTTGCTTATACTCAGTTTTATAACTCGCTGATAATGCCCTCTTTCCCTCCATCTCATTTCGATTGTACCGGCCAAATGACCTCTGTTAGGAATATTGATTTGAATGGGAATGCCTGTTCAAGCCTTTCTAAATCTGTGCGCTCGCCATCCGTGGAAGAAAATAACATGCTGTTCTGTCGCTCGCTGGGAAAATGTCATTACACCAGCTGTCTCAGGCCCGATGCCCACCGCAGCCACTCGACTGGCTGCTGAAACTCACAGAAACGCACAGAAAATGACATAACGCTGCGTCGTGGGAGGATTCCTAATAAGATGTTATGCTGATATTCCCATCTATAGTAAGTGCAGCCATAATGACAAATAATATATAATAATGTAATAATATATACTTAGGTTTCAGTTTCAGTTGGGGAACTCGGCATCTGCTGCTGTTAGATAGAGATGTCTGGCCTACCACAAGCTACCACATCTGCTTAATATGACTAATGGATTAGATTAAACTGGGGTGATATGCATGTACTGCATGCATGTCTGCTGGGATGGGACGGGGTGGAGCCGAGTGAGAGATTGTGTTTGTAAGCATTTTATTTCCCCAGAGTGGGTGGGTGTGTGTGTGTAAAAGGGGGTCTGTATGCATGCATGTGCAATAAATCTGCATTAATTAGATGTGAGAGAGGGGGAAAAAAATTCAGCAACCCAGAATTTTTGGCAGAATTTTGACGCGTGCAACGTCAAAGTCGAAAATTGTTCAAGAGATTCAGGGCATCTTTTAACAATGATATTAATCTCTTTGTATGTACTACTTTATTACAAGGCCTAAAAAACAAGAAGACATAAACTGTTTAAGCGTTCTCTGTAAGGGATTTTGTCTGACTAAGTATGAGTGTGAATAGGATGAGTAGGATGTTACGCTGGCTTTATATGAAATTGTGGTGCGGTATTTTGGCTGTGTGGTCTGCCACGTCAAGCTCTGTGTTTTTGGGGATGATGAATTTCACTGTAAAGAAACACTCCTGCAGTAATAATCAGCATAACCAAATTTGATCCATTTCAGGAAGCAGAATAACAGCATTTTTGGGTAAAATGTACTGTACGGCCTGAAGACCTGATCTGACGAGAAGATTGATCAACAGTCTCTAAGCTCTTGACAGAGCTTTGTTTACCCTGTAGGCCCCACTTCAAAACCATTTCCTATGACAGCAAACAAGCTTATAAAAACTTAATAGTTTAATTAAAGTTAAATGTGAGCAGTGCAGTTTCCATCTACTAACCCTAGGGCTCGTTTCAATCTGATGATGCCTGATGTTCTCATGTGCTGTCTAGATTTCAAAATCAGTTTTCACTTAACTTGAGTTGCATAAGAGGCCATTGTACAGCCGAGCGTAACAGATAACACGGGGAGAAATGGAGTAGACGGGAGCATAATGGATCGTGAACCAGACTTAAAATCACAACATTATGAGCAGAAGTATTATAAACCCATCTGGAGCGCAGTACCTCCCTTCATACCTCCTCTTTTTTTTTCTTTTTCCTCGAGGCAAAGACTCCTCAGGCAATTTAGACATGACGGCATTGACAGTCCTCAGAAGCTGGAGGTCAGAACAGTGAGGAAGGCTTTATGCATGACAGTCTTTGTTAGCCACTGTTACTGTGTGTGTGTGTGTGTGTGTGTGTGTGTCAGAGAGATGGAGAAAGTGAGAGAGAGGATGCCCTGGAGTTGTGACTTGCTGTGGGGCTCATCTCTTCTCATCCTCCTTCCCCCCCATCACTTCATTCTCCTCCTCGTCATTGCCTGTGGTGTTTCTCTGTCACTCTCTGTTAGTTAATCAATGTTGTGTGATATAAAAAAAATCACTATATTTGAAAGAATAATTCTGCTTTATTAAAGCGGGGGGAGGCGGGGAGGCAACGTGTATCTTTTGCAGCATTAGACAAAAAAAAAATCTATACTAACCTTTCAGCATTTTGTAATTCAAGCAGCCTGAGAGGGAACAAGACTCCTGCACATCCTCTGGGCTCTCGCTTTGTCTAGATTTCTGCCAACTTCTGTGATCAGCTTTGGTGTTTTTAGCCATACTTTCTATCAGTAATACCAACATTACACTCAGCAAGTTAAGTGCGTAGAATCACACTGGCATGTCCTGATATGTCCTGATACCAACAATCCAATGTTGATGCCTACTCCAGCAAGTGGAAGGGTTGTGGTTTTAAAGCTTATGTCATGTGAACAGTACCATGGCTGTTTGGCGAACACATTTGATTTTGGAAGCAGTCATATAACAAGTACTCAAGTATACCTTAAAGCTAGCCGAAGATTTTACAGGAAAAGAATCTCGGTGGGATCGTCACTTAGTTAAGACAACTTCTCTATTGGGAGTATTTCTATAACTTTATCTTCTCTGATACCGATCAGTCTGTCAGCAATGACCCAATACTAGTGATCTTGTTTTTAAAAATTGGAAATATGTTTAAAATTCATAGAAGGAATTTTTTTGGAACACGCTGTGATCTTTATTCAGCAGGATAAGAAACAGTTTCTTTCCACCGATAAAGAAAGTGTAGTTACTGTAATACAGGGGGTGGCTGTAGCTCAGGAGGTACAGTCATCTACTGATCAGAAGGTTGGTGGTTTGATCCCTGGCTCCTCCAGTCTGCATGCCAGGTATCCTTGGGCAAGATACTTACCCCAAGTTCATCCATGCATCCATCAGAGTATGAATGTTAGGAAGCACTAAAAAGCTTAGAATAAAGTGCTTGTGTGATTGGGTGAATGTGGCAGAGTTCTTTGAGTACTCTGGGAGAGTGGAAAAGTGCTATATAGGAATGAGCCATCCATTTTCAGCCACTCATTCAGGGCAAACTGGTAATATACTATAAAATAGATCTAGGGACAGGCTTTTGGGTCATAGACTCTGTTTTTAGTTTCCTTTTCTACTTTGGGCATAGTCTCAGGTCTGTTGATGAATGAGGTTTGCGAAGATACTGGTTCCAGGCAAGGAAAGCGGTAAATGTGGCGAACAAAAGTCAGATTGCATTTCCCGAAATGCAATCTCGAAACCACTGGCTATCATCTGGGGTCAATTTGGTTTTCTAGCAATTGATCTGCAGATGTAAATAATGACATCTGCTAGCTGCACCAGAAGCACTGAAATATTGACCACTGTCCCCAAAAGCTAAGGTAGCAAGCAACTGATGAGCTCGCATATGGCTGTGATGGTGTTAAAACCTTTTCAGGTCCAGCCATGATTGGTGACTTTCCACATTTTTTTGGAAGGCAATACAGCCTTTGGGAATGCTTAATAACTAAAATCTTTAAAACATCCACTGCTGGCTATAGACTGTGACTGTCACTTTCTGCTTTACTCCAGGCAAGTGTTTTATATGTAGACTATGTAAACAGTAATGCTTATTTTCAAATTATTTCCCCCCAAAATGAGCCAACATACACCAAAATTACTTTCCTAGGCTAACATTTTGTGTTGGACACAATGTGGATCAAAACGGTGGAAGGTGATGGATAATTATCAGATAATGATTTGTTATGGATAAAATTCTATATCTCTTGAGCAAGAGCAATCAAAATACCTGAAAGCAGGTCTTGTTCAGTAAATACACTTCTGAAATGTCATGCAATAATGTTGCATACATTTGTGCGCTCTGAGTACTGAGAATCCAACTCTGAGGATGACATTCTGGCAGAACAGATAATAATTTAACTGTCTGCATTTCTAAGCAAAAAGCTTGCTCTAATTGCAGCATGTGCAGCATTCAGTTAAAATCTTATGCTTGCTAATAGCTTTCAAGGCACATAAAGAAATGTTGGTCCAAGCGTCACCCTCCCCTCGTAGAGATTCCTCTACTCTTTGCTCCAATTACCCGAGTGCGGTCCGCCATAATGACTTGTCGCCAATTGTGTAGAGAGGAGGGGAGGGTGTATGAGAACAAGAAGTGTTGGAGAGAGAAAGCATGAAAGGGTGATGAGGTGTAAATGATCTCCATCCCACTGCTGTGCTGCTTGTTTCCCCATCCTATCTCGTTTTTCATACCGCTTACGTGCCTGCAGTCTCGGTGGTGGTGGTGAGAGGGTTTTCATTCGCTGCTTGAGCCCACATTTGCTTCTTGAGATGCAACACATCCACAGACTTTGCATTAGTTGAATCTCAGGAGTTGACACCTCTCCTTCCTAGGATCTAATGTGAAAGCTCACCTCCTACCACTGTCATTACCCTCGCGTGATCCTGTTTTTCCTTTCTGCCTTTCTAGGCTTTGGGGTGGACTTTGGACCTCGCTCTAGTCTTCACCCTTGCTTTTCTTTTCCTTACTTTGCCCCTGTTGTCTGCTTTGCATTAGACAGGATCACACAGAGTTAGAAAACCACCTGTCTTTTTTCACCTGCTGCCATAGATTTATTTAGAGGGTTTGAACAGAAGCAGGAACCACTCCACTGCATTCCCACTGAAAGAAAAGCGATGATTTATGCTTTTAAATGTATTTATATCTCATAAGAAATGTTTCATCGTGTGGTTTATTTATGAAAGTGGTGCCTATCTCTTTTTATGTCAAATGTGTATGAAATCACCATACGAGATATGGATATGCCATGCTACACTTGTACATAGGGGAAACTGGAAGTTTATTTTCCTCATATGGCTTAAGTCTCTTTATAACACCACACCACAATGTTAATGACCCATGCTGGACCCACTTATAGCCATAATTTAACTCCTTGTCTCCTGTGGATTACTACCATTTGTTGGCTAAAGTGCTCCTTTGTTCAGCAGCAGTTAATTATGAAAAGGGGATCAATTGAATTATTCGGCTCCCCTCAGCAGGGAAAGTAAAGGCATACCTCTTATTGTCAAGTCTGACCAAAAGCTTTACAAAGAAATTCTGTTCTTGCAGAGTACTGCAGTTTTCCTTTACCAACATTACCACTTATTTTTTTCCCTGTCCTGAAAATCATTATATGTTGTTGTGCATTGTGTTATATTGCCTGGGGAATGATTCACAGGAGGGAGATTACAAAATAGGGTAATCATAATCCTGACATTTATTTGCAGTTGAGTTTTACACAAACTATTGCATCTCGATAACATGTTTTCTTTATCAGCCACCAGCACTGTAAAACTCAATTTTCCTTCTGGCCAATACTTTCTTTGTCCAAAAAGGTCTATAGCCTCAAAGCACAGAGAACTCTCTAGAATATAGACTTTGAACAGCTCCCTCTATAGCAGCAGAAGCCATTATACAACTGTTTTCACAGGGCAAACACTTCCCATGACTTGTACACTGATGGTAATGTGTCATTTAGATTTAAAGTGTCAGATGTTGAATATGAAATGCATACGTGCCCAGAGTTTCCAAAGACATTGAAGGATAATTCCCTGGAGTACTCTGTCGCTGTACCGCTGTAAAGTAAATCTTTCTTTTTGTCAACTTATTTGTTTTGGCCCCCAACCAACCAAACATGGTTCTGCACGAGGTTACTTCCTGTTAAAAGGGCGTTTTTATTTCCCACTGTTGCCAAGTGCTTGCACGATGCTATGTGTCAGGCAGGGGATGGTATAAGACACTCACTGAAAGATGCACTTTATATATCGATCCAATGTTTCTTGTGTCAGGTTTAATAAACACACCTAGTGCCTTTCCTATTAGGAGGAATATATTGCAGATACATAATTTCTGTAAAGAGAAATTGTTTTCCCAAGTTGGCATCTTCCTTTCCACTGGCAGTCTGTGAACATGAATGTGTTTATAGATGTAACAAGAGTGTTTCTGGCCCCTTAATAGCTCCTGTTATTGGGTGCCTGAACATTACCACCTTGGAGGAATAGCTCTTTGGAAACCCGTTAAAGAGAGCTGTCACTCCAAGATGGAGCCTGACGAGATGTCGCTATAATAATGATGAACGATGCACCTAAACTGGCCTTTTGGTCTCTATTAACGCACACACCCAGCAACGTCCATATACTTACACGAGTTGTCACTTAGTCCCTGCTATCTAATGCGATGATATTCAGGGTGTCAGTCTGCGCTCATCCATGCATGGATTCATTTATTTGGAGGGGGACTGTGTTAAAATATTAGCATATATTTCTCCTGGTGTGCGGCCATGAAATAGAGGTGTTAGTCATGTTCTAGATTTGTGCTTAAAAGCACTTGTTAATTTGGAAAAAATAAGCCACCAATCTCTTTCCAATGGCGGTGGTTAAGGAAGGTTTCAAAAGTAAAAACTTTAATAAAAATTACAGTCTGACTTAAATAAAAACTTCTCTCCCAGAACAACTTACACTGAGGAACATTTATTTGTATTCTGTCCTCATAATCAATATCCAAGTAATAAGGATGGATTAATTGCTTATTCATCACCTAACACCCGGTCCCTAATCCCATCCCTGATTATCATAACAGGCATTATCATGGGTGGCTCAGTGTTGCCACACGAGATGCTGGATCCTCACGGTTGAACTGTTGAGCTGCTGTGGTGTTTGAATTTTGCATGTACTTTCCCATTTTCCTCATGCATGAGTATCAGTTTTTTTGGCCATTTACATGTTTGTTTCCTGGTCTTGTTTCCTCATTAAATCGAGCGTCCTTCCCTATATGTGCCATGAAATACTCCAGCTTAGAAGCACAAAGTATAAGGTTTAGTCAAAAATAGATCCTGATGTTCTGTCAAGCAATAGAAACGTTCTGGTTCTATGCAAAGGTAGTTTGTGGAATAAGCCTTATTTCCCTGTAGCTTGACTGGGTGCAGTCAGGATACTTACTAGACGGGTGGAAAAAATAAAGTGATTTGAATGAAGTGAACGTCAAAGGTTCTCAACTATGTTACCCAAATATGTCATTAGAGCAACTGAATACATACATGCATAAATAACAAAGCTGAATCTGTAGTTGTAGTTGTATAGCAGGCTGTGTATTACAGTACTGTGATGCCTGGAGGTTTAATGTGCAGGCTTACCCATCTGTTTTTTTTCCTTTGCTTTCCTTTCCTGATGTAAGTGCAACTGACCCTTGACAGTAAAAACCCAAGGCTGTCTTTGCTCATCTAAATGTGGCACATCTGTAATTTACTGCTTACAGCTCGACAATGTAGACCTGTGACTGTCACAGCCTTTTCTGCTTGATTGGCAGTCGATGAAATTATCATTTCTTCTTCCATCCACCTATACCTCTACCTCATCCCCCTTTCTGGCAAGAATGCTGACTCATGATTTTCATACATCATTACTTCCCCCCTCCCCAAGCTTTCTGCATTTTCATCACTGTGGATGTGCTGGCGTCTTCCTCCTCCGCTCGAAACGTTCCCATTCCAGTGTTTGTTTCTTCTGCACTGACTGTGCCGCATGATCCTGTCATGTGTTGTTTCTTAAGAAGACTTTTTAGGAACAGGCTTTCATCTGCTTCTACAAGAAATTCTTCCGAGTTGACGGCTTTTCCCAGGCCTTTAGGGATCTGTAAACAGTGCAAGAGCAGCTGAAGTGGTGGGCAGTCCTGCTGTTCTATGGGCAGGCCACAATGACTTTGGCATGCAGGACAATCAAGGGCTCCTTTCTTTTTTTCTTGAATGTCTTTCTTGCTCTCTAGTTACATTCAGTCACACTTTTTTTTCTCCTCTCCTCTTCCTTTTGCCACCTCCTCCTATTTTCCCCCCTCCCTTTTTATCTGGGAACAGAGGCTTATGAAGGCACTGACCCCAATACCAGTTTGCTGAGGATGAAGAGTTGAATGAAAGCAAATGAAACACAAAGACCTCCCTTACTCAGCTGAAGCCACACACGCACTAGAACACAGGATGAACTTTCAGACAGTCAGTTTTACATCTTCCACACACTGAAGTTCTCTTTTAAAGGCCAATGTCTGTCTGGGGCTTTTTATTTACAGATTTTATATGAGAACACATGTCATTATCATTGATATACTGGCTTATGTGTGTGTGTATGTGGGGGGGTTATGTATATGACTGATTGCTCCTTTTTTGCACAGCAGGTTTGCTTTAAAGGAGTTTTAAAAACCTGTAACAATCTCGTTGTATTGTGCAAATCATTTTAAGATATCTTCACCTTCATCTTTCCTTGAAAAATCTGCAATAATCAAGATCCTTTGTAGCAGAATTATGCTACGTGATCAGACTCACAAATCCCCTCACAGATTTACATGAACTCGTGATGGCATGACTGGTTGTGCCCAGAGTGGAAACAAAGTCTTTTCAACTTGACACAAAAGTGTAACTTCCAGATGTCTTCTTCCTGACTTTGTTTCAATTTTATTTTACTTTATTGCATCTTTAATTGACTTTACTCATTATCCTGACAAAGCTGAAGAAATCACCATAGAGGGTACAAAAGATACCAAGATATTCCCCGGCCAGCCGAGACATGCAACCTCTCCAGCATGTCCTCCTTCTAGTAGTACATACCTAGAACATCTTACCCAGGAGGTGACCACCTCACCTGACTCCTTTCGATGTGGAGGTGTAGCAGCACCTCCCAAACGGCCGAACTCCTTACCCCATCTGTAATTAAGAGGACCTCTACCCTTCTGAGAAAGCTCATTTCCGCTGCTTGTAACCACAATCTTATTCTTTCACCTTCAAAATATAATAATAGTAGCCCTAACAAAAAGGTCAGGCCTAGATGAACAGAGTCACAGCATTTTTCCATGACGATGTCTGGGCAGCAGCTCCATCTGGTGGCAGTTGGCTGCTATGAAACAAGGCTATTTGGGCTAGCACTGCTAACGAAGGCTACATTTACTAGGGTTTTGACCTTACAACATATCGTGCCTTGAGGTGACAGCTGTGATTTGACTTTATATATAATAAAATTGAACTTTAACAAATCTGAACTTAGCAAACCAATCTGCCACTGTGTCATTCATGAAGAGGTTTAAAATAGAGTGCTTATTAAATAATGTGATTAAATGTTTCAAATAGCTCTTAGAAG
Organism: Perissodus microlepis; assembly: GCF_051167445.1. NCBI lineage: Eukaryota > Metazoa > Chordata > Actinopteri > Cichliformes > Cichlidae > Perissodus > Perissodus microlepis. The sequence continues at coordinate 31,802,752 of NC_140477.1, forward strand.
ACACATGCAGTGTGTGGATAGATGGTATTTGTTGTCGTTCATTAGACTGTGCTCAATTCGGACTGTTTTCTTAGTGCTTTTTAACTTTCAAATTGGTCTGATTTTGATTCTCTTATTTAAACCAGTAAATTAGTTGCCCAGGGATATCTCTGTGGACTGTCTTGACACTTGGTAAAATTCCATTCTAAAAGTCTAGCGGGATAATTGGTATTGACCACAGCACAGCTCGTGCCAGAGAGCACAGAGTCACAAAATGCTGTTAAACTTCTTCACTCAAGGGAAAGAGGAACATTATTTGATCCCAGGTGGTTGTTGCCTCCACAGCTACTAATTAACCCCCTCCAACACTGAAACAATGATAGCCTTGCTAAGGCTATTGCCAATCTTCGTCCAATATGCTGTTTTCTGCAAAAAAATTGTTCCACAACCAGTCATGCCTTTGCCTAGTTTATGTGTGAAAATGTGGTTAACTTATTTGTTTATCTGTATGACTCCTCAAAAAACAGACTCGTCAGATGGCCCACCTGTACTTGTACGAACAGTCACCTAGACCTCACAGTCCCACATTGTGGCTTTAATCTCACTCCCACTTGCACAATTTGAGGATGAGTGTAGGTGGTGTGATTCCTTAAAAAGATCAAAGTAGCTAAAGCAAAATCTGAGAACAAAGAAAGGAGTGTTATTCTCAATTTGCCTGAAAAGGAGAGGCTTTAGCTGCGTAGCCCTTGTACCCTTCAACTTTGTACTTGGCAGAGTGTTTAAACACCATCTTATTTTTAGTGATGGAGAAAAGGCAGGGGGAAAAAAAAAGGAAAATTAGTTGCAAGATCTTAAAGGAAGTAATTGGATAAAATATTCCATATATGGGATTTAGCTTGTTTAAAAATGACCCTTGTTCTTGTTCGTATTATTTGTAATGCATGTGCAGAATGTGTGCTCTCTCTTTCACATATACATACATGCACACACAAACTGTGAGCCGTGGTAATGAAATGCTTGGCTGTCAGAAAGGCTTAAACCTGTTTCAGATGGTTTCCTTTTATTTGCCTTTTTAATAAAAACGGGATTACTGCATCCCAGCCACAGTGTGGAGTTATGATATAGAGGCATGGCACTGACAGACAGTTACATATGGGGCTGAGCTCTGTGGGACAAGCCTCAGGAACAGGAGAAAATCTCCTCACTATTGATTTGTCTGGTTGGAATCGGTTTTGAAGGGCCTCCCTTCTGTTAGTGACTTTATTTTCTGTAAGCAAAAATGCTTTTAGCATTGAGATTAAGACAAATGGCTTAATATGAGTGTTTAATGGTTATATCCAACCAAAACCAGACCCGGTACAGTGTGTGTTACTGCTCGACAAGAAGGTCATTTTCTGTAAACGCTATGTACGGTAGGAAGAAGCATTTTCAGTTTGTGAATAAATGATCTGTCCGTTCTATTTTTAGATGCACATGAAGCATGATTGGAAAAGGATTTGTTGCCCTCTACTGCATTTCTTTTAAGCTAATTTTCTTTAGAAGATTTGTGAATACAGGTATAAGTATGCATATCTAAATTCAGTAGACGGGAAGGACATTTACCTTCCAACTGATTGCATTTTACGCATGTGGCTAGAGACCGGCCCCATGTGTCGTATGAAACATTATACCTGTGTTTTTTGTTTTCGTTTTTTCTGGAGAAGGAGCCAGCTTCACCAAAGAAGTGAAAATGTGAAGAAAAAGGCATAACACCACAAGAATCTTGATAAAATCTCATCTTCTTCCTCCTCACCTCAATCCTAATATCTTGAACAGAAGTTAGGACTCTAACAAAACATGATTACTTATTCACAATATTATTTTAATTACTTATTATCAGCAGATTAGACATGCGACCTTCCCGTCTCTGGACAGCTCACGAGCTAGCTAGACAATGCAACAGCTGGTTATAAGATAAGATTAGGCTACCTGATGTTAGGCTCAAGTGTCCTCAAAATCATACTTGGCCTTTAATAAACAGTTTGATTACATTCTCAGGTTTTATGAGAGTTTATTCACTAAAGTCCAACAATATTAGATCCACTTCAAAGACTGTTTCATTAACACTGGGTAACAGCAGCTAACGGAGGCTACCAGTGGCAAAAATGGCGTCACTTATTGTTAGAAAGGTTCAGCATGTCCTCAACAGCTCACCGGGGTATGGGTGTCATCAGTCAGAAGAGCTTCACAGAGTTATTAACTCATAATGTACTCCGTAAAGTTAGCCTGCTCCAGAGTAAATAGACAAGCTCGCATATCAACAGGTGTTGCATGTACGCAAGAATAATATTTATTATGTGTCACTGGACTGACAGCCTACCCGGATAGTGAAAGACCTTGCGATGGAACTGGTCTGGAGTCACTTTGCTATCTGCAGATGAACAGTGAGTTATTGAGGTGACTCAGTAATAAAACTAGTTATCTAGTGGTGATATTTAACACACTGTAACTTTAAAAAATGTGGCCATTTTAGAGACACATTTTAAGAAAAACAAAACAACTTCTTAAGATTGTCAAAATCAGCTTTCTTTTACTCAGTGTCATTTCATGCCTCTAAAAATAAAAGGCCACTGCAACTCATCATGTATATGCATTATTCATTTCTACTGTACACAGCAGTTATGAAAGTCATTGTAATACCAACTCCAGGTAAATGCATTATTGATGATATTTAATGATGTTGAATTAGCATATGGAAAAGACTCGTGCCGTGCCTTGAGCGCTCTCCCTTGCATTCCAGTGGACTATTTTTGCCAGGCGACCCCGTGTTGTAATGAGGAATATGTTTATGCAGTCTCATTTCCACTAGAGTGAAGTGCCCTTAGGCAGAGGCAGAGCACTGAGAACATTTTCACTTGCATATGGAGGGACTGTGTGTATTGTTTGAGTTCATCTTTATCTTTTTTTTGCTTTAAGATTATTTTGGAAGAATACTGGACAAATTTGCATTAAAATTACTACTGTGGATGAGACGGTACATGCTTTGCATTGCATGTATGCAAGCATAATATTTATTACGTGTCATGACATCACGATTATTGCGTATCGTAGCATCACTGACCGTGATATCGGACAATGCATTGCAGTAACACTCAGATTCTAACCCACTGACATGAGATGCTGCACTTGGCTTTTGTTTCACCCTACATTATGTTTCCTGTGAGCATTCAACCTTGCATTTATAAACCAGTTTTTTTTCTTTTTTCTTGATGAATACTGATTTACATCATTTCTTTGTGCTACAGTGAGATTATTTTTTCTCTTTTCCACACCTTGGTGAGGTTATTCTTGTCCTCCAATGCTGCCACGGCTGACTGTTATTAGCTGTAATCTTGCTGTAGGGATCAAAGAAGAGATCAGAACCAATCCTTGTTTGCCCCACCCCCCCACCCCGCCCAGCCCCCTTCCCTCTATTGTGATGAAGGAACTGAGATGTTTAGGTTGTACAGTACAAATCTGGCAGAACGGAAATGAGGAGACGTTATCACCTACCTATCTTGATACAATACAAATTGCTTTTGCAAGGATACCTGCAATATACGACGGCTCTCTTCCCTTTCCCTTTCACCCTCCTATGAGCCCCTCCCCTTTTTGTAGTGCATCTCTCTCTCTTTTCTCTCCTCTCCCCCCCCACATCCAGCCCCCACCCCCCACATCTCGTGTGAGACATCCATAAACACGAGGCACATATCGCTGTCACTTCTCATTTATCAGGCTCATTCGTTTCACTGCAACATAACATCGTCTTCATTCATGTGTTCATTTCTACCTGGAACAGATACTGCTCTTTTTTCTTTTCTTTTTCTTTTTAGACTTGATTGTTGAAACGTTGCCACATTAACGCTGTAAATAGGGTGAGAGGGACAGCTAGCAATTTGTATGGCTAAATAGCCTGAATCAAGCTAGCAAAGGGGGTAGAAAGAGAAATGCTTTGTGTAACATTTTGAATACAGGGTAGTACAGCCTGCACCAAAGTTGGGGAAAAAAAGATGAGCCAAACTGTAGAGCAGAAAAATGAAAAGCAAAGCATTTTTTTCCCAGGGTGGTTTCAGTCAGACATTTCTGTGATTAAACCATCACAATGAGGACATCTTGTTCAATACATGTGGACGCCTCTTGTTTGACTTCTGTTTATAAATACTCACATCAACTCCTTAAATTAGCTTTTAGATAGATCTCTGTTTGAATGATACTGACAATTTTTTTTTAAAAATTGCATTTTCAGTCTGTACTACAACTAAAGACTTACCGCTCTCCTCCTCCTTCCACCGATATTCTTCTTCTTCTTCTTTTTTTTTTACCTCTACAAACTGCAGCTACTATATGACCTTGTTGATGGAAAATTGCACCACTTCATAACTAAAAAAAATCCCAACAACCCCCAAAAAAGCAAAACAGCAGCATTATTACCCTTTCAAAGTGTTGAATTTAAATCTGTGTTCATTGATTTCTGGCCTTTGGGGAGGTGTAAAGAACCCTCTTACATTATCTCCTTGTGACGCTACTGTCATGCATGAGGCTTCTTTTATACACATTATTGTAAACACAGAACAATGTTGGAGATTTTGTGTGTGTGTCTGCGTCCATGAAGTCATTACACCTCCACCTGGCTCTTTAGCTGCTAATGCATCACAGTGCTTACCATCTGGTCGTTAAGTTTTTTCTGCTCGCCTTTTATTGCGGGGAAGGCAGAGCGCGCCGAAGAAATGAGCTGAGGTGACCTGCTTACCCTGGTGAAATTTTTCTGTCGGTTAGTCACTTCGGACGGATGCCCCTCATTCTGCACGATGACTTGATGTATTCTTTGTGTAAATGTGTTTTATTAAAACAGATGGGTGTGTAAGGGTGTGTAAGGGGCAGGTATCTTTCTGCACACACACAAAAAAGGAAACGACTAGGTGAGAAGGGCTTTGTGATGACTGGAGGTAGAGACACACACACAAACGTATATGTACACAGACACTGATAGCTGCAGACAGGCACCACAATGCCAAGGCAAGGTCGCAGCAGGTCACTGTCCCGCCGTTAGCCTCTCGAGCACGCTGAGTTCAAAGGCTTCTCTCACTGTCTCTTTCATTGGCTGTCTTCCAACTGTACCACTTTATGCCGGAGACGTAAACAAAAGTTTCGAATATTACAAAATTGTGTTTCATAATAGTCTCAGATGAAGTGCTGACTAAGTGCTGACCAGCAGCTCTTGCTGGTGGTGACGAAGCTCTAAACGTCCCGATCCGCGCGGTCAAAAATAAGGCTAGTGTAAGCTCCTCTGTATGAATTCATTCCAGGTTGGTCCAGGTGTGTATTTATTAAAAGAGGGATGATGGTGGCTATGACTCCAACTAGTCCCGAGGGACCTAGTGGCCTAGTAGCAGCTGCCTATGCACACACGCTTAAGCATCCGAACACTGTTATGGTGAAAAGGGGAGGGGAAATCACCTTTTCTTAAACTGGTGTATCACACGGCTGTTCTGACCTTGTTCTGGGTTGCTACGAGTTACAGGCATGTGTCAGAACACCGGCTTTGTCTGTGCAGCCTTGACGAGCGTCCTTCCCGTGTGTGTATTCTTGTGTGGTTTTGGCACGTGTGATATGTTAGCTGTCCAGAATCTCAGAAATCAGTCATTTCCACCTCCCTCGAAAATCCCCTTCAAACCAAAACCTACAGCCCCATTCAGAGCGCTGTCGGGCTGGAGAACCATCTAAACACCACATTACGGGAAATAATGGAGGAATTATCCTATAATGTACTTTGTCACAGGAATGGAAGGGGGATTTGCATTACACATGTAATCTCCTCACCTCAGAAATAATTGGACTTCCACCTTGAGATCATCCCATCAGAGATGTAGGAAGATTACCATTCACTCTAGACAAAGATGGGAAGCAAATGAGGGATTGTAAGGAACACTGGGAATCTTTTTAGTTTTACAAGGCCTGCTGATGGACAGAGAAATAAGTCCTTGGCTACAAAGAAAAGCTGCAGAAATGTCGGGTTTAAGGTAGTGTTATGTGTGAAATTCATGAAAATATTATCTGCTTTTTATAGTGAAGCTGAAAAAATAAGTGTTTGGGAAATGAAAAGAGGATGTTTGTAATGTTTGCTGTTTAAAAATAGGCCATGGAGTTAAAGAAGTTCAAAGTTTCTGCTGAACTTCTCATTGTTTTGCAAAGACAGCAAGTTTATTGTGGAATCATTTCTCAAGCACCCTAGACTTTCAAGTCCAGTGATTGTGCTCAAGTGTAAAAGGAGTGAAACATCTTCCTTTTGACTGATCAGAAATTGCCAGTTGATTCCCTCGGCGCCCTGAGCAGAAGCAGAGAGAGGCACCTTTGGACATCTTTTAAAAGAATCCTTTAAAGCTTTATTTACTCCTTTTGCTGAGTGGTTCGGGCAGTTTGAAGAACAGTTTTTTGAAATCTTTGGTGGATTTTTTTTTTCTTGATCTAAGTGAAGTGTAATATTTAGATGTAATTCAACTAAAATCCAAGTACTTTGACATTTTAATTTTCAAAAAGTGTTACCATGTCCACTGACAGATCTGCATGTGCAATTATGTCTGCCAAGTAGTCCAAGTTCAGTAATTAATGAGACGTTGCAGACTCTAATGCACATTAGAAGGACATAAAATATCTTTGATCTGCATTTGATTGTGGTGCTTGTATACAAGAGCGGTCAAAGCTGCCTTTGAGATCAGCAGCTATCTCTGTAGCCTTGACGTGGATCGTCATCAGAAAAGAGACTGCTGCATATTCAGCGGTATGAAATAGGAATGGCACAGCAGTGGCCCACGGGAAAGAAAAAGAAAAAGGTTGGAGGTTAATACATATCCCCAGACACATACATATATAGTACAGAGGGAGGAGAAGCTGTTATGGTGGGCTGCTATCCATCCCCTGCCCCAGTACTGGCAAGAACTAAAGTTAACGCACGCTCACATGAACACACACCCGAACAAAATGTGTGCTCTCTAATAACCTCCCTCTTTGTAAATCTGCTCACACACAGATTGGACTCCTGAGTCTGGTTCCTGGCTTTAGTCACTGTGAAAATTGAAGCCTTCAGGATTCCCATTGTAACAGGCCAAAATTACTTGGACACCAGCTGGGCGTGTGCATGCATATATACATGTTTATGTGATCCTTGTGTGTCTGTGTGTGTGCGTGCAATATGTCGCAGTAGAATTGTAGGCATAGGAGACTACCGGTATTCTGCTGGTTTCCATAGGCTGCGTGTATATGGACGTTTTTGCCCCGCGTTCTTCGTACACAAATAATCTGTGTGCAAATGGTAAACGGCTCCAAGTGTGCTTCTGCTTTCTGTCTCATATCATTTCGATGTGAATTTTCCCTGCCCAACACATGGCAAAGATACGTGACATAAATAGGATGGGTTTCAGCCATTGATTTCATGAATACCTAGGCCATCTAGTTTATTGCCAAGTAGCAAGTTTATTTCTGAGCACCGGTTCCCCACTGGCCTGCTCACATTAATCTCAGTCCACAGGCGAACAAAATGCACAGAGCTACCAAGCAACAAGTAACGGTAGCTATTAAATCACCACAGAGGAAGGGCATTACCACAGAGTACTGCTGGAGCGTTCTAGTGTCTGAACAGGTTAAGGCAGCGGTCTCCAACCTTTTTTGCGCCACGGACCGGTTTATGCCCGACAACATTTTCATGGACCGGCCTTTAAGGTGTCGCGGATAAATACAACAAAATAAAACTAGTACCGGTACCGAAAAAAAGAAAATTTATTCATAACACACGTGAAAAGACCAAGGAAAACCGAGTAAACGATAAAAACGATAACAAAATAACGCTGAAAACCGATTAAAAACCCTGAAAACTATACATTTCACACCTGAGCCTCAACTCTCGCGGCCCGGTACCAAACGACTCACGGACCGGTACCGGTCCGAGGCCCGGGGGTTGGGGACCACTGGGTTAAGGCACATACTGTGTGCTCATTATAGCCTGGATTTAAATGGTAATGAGTTCACTCGATCGACTCAAGGTTTCTATCAAAAGAGACCAGCCTTACTTTTTGAAAAAAAAAAAAGAAAAAAAAAAAAGCTGAAATGGTGGACTAATTCTTGAATGTGGGTTGTATGTTTGCAGAGCACTACACCTTAATTCTCGGGTCTTAGGGATGTTGTGCCTTTAAATGAAAGACATAAAATATTTGAAAGTAAACTTTATTGGCTGATGTACATATTTTAATGTAGGCGTTGCTATTAACCCATAAATTGCTTAAGGGTGTTTCACACCATTAGTTTGTTCACCCTGGTCTGAGTTTGTCGACATGTGGCTGTTTGCCATGGTTTTATTTTTTCACACACAGGAAAATCCAAGTAAACTCCAAGCAAACCAAAATGTGGTCTGTACCACGTGACAATAATCAGTCCACTTATTGGCCACATCTGTCTGGGGCAGGGCAACAAAAGTAAAGCCAGGAAGAAGGTGTTGTGTTCTAGACTACTGGAGAACATGGAGAATTTACTTTCATTTCATGGCTAGCTGCTAGCCCGTACAGACTTTTGCACATCTATAGCACCTTGCTGCATACAGAATACAAAAGCAAATATGAAAGTTCCACATGAAACTTTCATATTTAGGTTTTAGGGTGGTTTCACACAGCACTGTTTAGTCAGTTTAAAGTCATTTTCCACCTTTGACCTCTTGTTATTCAGTTTGGCACTATGTTCATGTGTATAAGGGCAGTTTTTGAGACATGGGGGCTTCTTGATCTTGGGAGGGGGACGAAAATCCAGGTTTTCTTACTATAAAATGCCTTTTTTATCAGTTGATTTGAAGGACCCTTTGGACATGGTTGCTGGAGCGTAAATGCATGCGGTCTGCAAAGTATTTGATCTGGATGGCAACAACTGTAGATTCAGAGGAAATGCATTTTTAACACAGCTATTATTGGTACCTGCCCAGCAGCTCTGAGGTGAAGCAATGTCTGCTCAGCCGCTTTGATTCGATTGTGATGGGGACGGTTTTCATGGAAAAGAAGGCTGGTGTTTGCCTCTTGAATCAATAAGCCATTAGCAACCAAAGAAGCAGATGTTGTCAATGTTTGTCCTCGAGGCATCACACTCACCTCAGCTGTTAGGTTTTCATTTTGTTAACTCTCTCACCTCTTGTGTGGATGTGTCCTGGACCCAGACAGGTTGAACTTGGCGCTAGAGCCTCCTTAGAGCTTTGTTCAGGTTGTGCCTTCGCTGATGTGGCTTTGCAAACATGTCAGTGAGTCGTGAAATGAGATTTCTCTGCTATCATTGATGGACCGAGAAGGAATGCCACATCTGAGTCGGACTGAATGCCCCGCTGCTTTTCCCCTTTGCCTGCTCGCAGCACAGGCATGTCTAACCATCACTAAGACGGATCGATAGAGCTGAGCTCTGTAAGCTGCCTGCTGCCAATACAGGGAATACTGTATGCTGTAATGGGATGGGGATATTAAGCAGTTAAAGAGGATGGTTTTAGCTAAGCAGTAGCAAGATGTGATTAGCGTATTTGGGGGAAAAAAAGGATTTGTTTGCATAAGTTTTTTAACACGAGAGTCTTTGATCTCCTTAAGGGGCTGCTAGGCAGAATAAAGCACGGGAGGCCGTATCTCTCCCTCCTGTATTGTTTTGGGAGCTAAGAGTTCACAAGATTTCTGCTGATCTGACATTGCAGCCCGGATATTGAGTTCCATTGTTTTCACACTGTGTGATTGATCTCTTTGTGCATTGTGAAATGCTCAATGGCTTAGGCACTCCTTAGTGGTAAGGTGGCTTTTCTTATGCTTCCCATAGTAGGGTGTGGGAACTAGCTAGCTGTGGGTCTAAATATGACATAATGCTAAATTTATGGCACTTAATATGGCACACAGACTTAACTATTCCCTCTACTTCAGAGTTTACATTCACTGTAGATCCTTTGCCTTCTCTACCTGCAGCTTGGCTGGATGCCTCATTTTTGCAGGCCACATAGACATTTATCACAGTCGCTGCATAGCGCAAGCCTCTGGAAATTATGTTTCCGAGTGATGAAAAACCAACTGTGAAAAGCCTATAATAATCGTAGGGACAACCCTACCATTAATCTGATCCATCCAGAGCTTCTTCTGACAGGTCAGATGTTCACATGCTGAGCGTGAATGCATGGCACATGTAAATAGAATTATTTTCTCTGTTCAGTGAGTCTCAGGCAGTCATTTGCGGTATTTATTGCACATGCATACGTGAAAAACATAATTTATGGGGCATCACCAAGTGTTTTTTTTTCTTTCGCATAGTGTTATAAGCAGAAATGCGCAGCGATGAAGGGAGTCTTGTTTGACGTTCGGCATTGAATCAGCTATAAATGATTCTGTTGGATCCCTGTATGAAACAGTAAAAACACTGTTTTGCCAAGGGTAGAAATTCTTTTGAAGCCACATCTCAATCAACTGAATATCACATCAGAGCATCACCAAAGATCTTTGAACAAATCAAGCTCACCTTACTTTTCTTTTTTAGAGGAGGATGAAAGTATATCTTTTTTCTTTTATTTTTGATAATTTAGCAGTGTTGCCCATATACTTATATATTTGCCAAAGGGCATGTTTTGACATCAAAGGGCCAGCTGTCAGCCTTGAAGGGTTTATAGTGATGGCAGATGACTGTGAATTGAATGACTTCCAAGACTTGATCAAAGATCGAGTGTAACATTTGGAGACAGTTTGCCACTTTCCTGACTATCCAAGGTCTATAAAGGCCACGCAGTCTGCTTGTTAGAGAGCAGTCTTCTTTAAACAGCAAAAGCACCGATTCTTTTCTTCAATCAAAATAAGAATCCAGTAGTTTGATATACACTTTTAATTTATGCTGTGCTCTGGGCTCGGTGTGTATCTGTTGAGCTTTTTGTTTCATTTAAATAGATAATGGTTCAAAAAAAACCCCAAAAAACAGAAGTGTGCTCCCATTCAAATACATCCAGCTCCTCAAGGTGTTTACATTTCAGCAGGGCTGATACCGTCTTGGCTGCCGTAGAGGTCGGTGTACTCGCTGTCAGGGTGGTGCCAGACACTTCCTGTTGCTTCTGCATAATAGAGGGCTGTAGCATGCCAAGCTATGCAGCGCTGTTCCCTCTAACCTGGGCTCCCAGTATTTTTGCCTGAGGATGATTGTCCATGGTGAATTGGTCTTTATGTAATTAACAGTAGCTCTGGAGCTTTTTGGAGAGGTTGACTCATTAAGGGCTCACATGGGCTTTATATGAATTGGCCTTTCAGGAGGATGGCACTGGCCAGACAGCCCCTGATTGAACTTGCTTTTGTTTGTCAGAGATTGTGACATTTGCACCCGCTTAGAGTGTTCTCAATTAAATGGCCATTATCAGTTTTAATTTACCTCAGAAATTAACTTTAGGTGCTCTACTGTATATACAATGAGTCCTGAAGAAACCCAGACTGTGTAGTACTGCCAGTAATGGTCTGAGTAAGTGTGTGTACTAGAGTAATCTTTGGTGAAGTCTTCAATCTGGTAGTGAGATTGAAAAGATTAAAAGAGCTTCCTAATATAATAGTTAATGTTGGGAAAAAAAGTTTTTTTTAATGCAACACTTGCTCTTGTCTAGATCCTAACAAAGTAGTTTTTGCTGCCTAAACTGATTTTAAATAGAAAGTGAAATTCCATTTTAAATTGTGAGTCCAAAACACTTGCTCAAGTCCCACAGCTGAGAGGTATCTGATTTATGCCACAGCCACATCTGCTACCTCTTTTTTTTTTTTTTGGATTGTTAGATACTTTTTGTTGAACTGATAAAATCAGTTGATAATAGCAATCCGTTATCCAGAGGACTAATTAAAATTTGCCCCAAACAAGCCTTAGATCTAGAAACTAGTGTCTCAGAGGACTTTTAAAGATTTCCACCAGGTGTTTCAAAGTCACAACTGATCTACGCTTGCAGATTTGATTTTCCTCATTTTAAAATTGATGATGATGCCTCACATTACGTTGCATTCATCTGACAGACTGCTTTGCCTGAAGCAGCTTATGACAAATGCATTCAAACTTCATAGGATTAAATATGAGACATCAAAAATGCAAAGTGGAAAGAAACAAACAATGAAGTGCTTCAAAGTACAAGCGCTCAGAAGTGAGCACTTGTAGAAGAAAATTATTTACATGGAAACACTGTTTCCTTATGGTAAAGTGGCACTGCTGTTTTTCTGAAATCCCTCCAGACCTCTGATTAATACTCATAATAAAGCAATATTCTGTAATAAGATAACATGCATTCAAGAAGCAAAGCAGGACATTTTCTAAGAGACGGCTATACTGAACAGAGCTGTTACCTGAATTAACCCCAATTTACCTGTTTTGTTTTGGGTTTTTTTCTTCTGTGCTGAACGGCTCACGTCAAAGTCATTGAAGATGAAGGTGGTTAGAGCTCTTTGTAGTGAGGCTGAAGGAGTGGACCAATATTACACACAAAAGCTATAGTAATAATGAAATATTTATGGTTACACATCAAACCCGTTCAGCAATTAGTAAATCAGTGAGATCCACAGAATATGAGATTCTGGATGGACATAGAAGAATTTTGTTTCCCTTTTGAGCCAAAAAAAGAAACAAATCTTCATTATAAAAACTTGTTACGGACAAATGCAATCAGCTGGATCTTTTCTTAACGTTGTTTCTACAGATGAAATTTTAAAACTTTTAACTGATTTAAATTGGAGCCATATAGAGTGGTCTAATGTGGAAAAAATTGGTAGTGATATAAAATTCGTTACATGCTGTCATAAAGATGATGTTCTGCTTTCCCTCCAACTGCTTCTGTCAGCAACCTTTCTGTCACTCTTAGGGATATTATACCCCAGCTGACAGGGGTTTGACAGCAGTTTAAACTCAGTAATTTTTAGGGGCCCTTGGACGGAAACAACCCCAACCAGCTTCAATTGACTCGCAGTGTTAAAGCTATCATCTTTGATTTGAACCAATCTAGATGAAGACAGTTCCTCCTTTTGTTGCAATGTGTCAAAATGTCAGTTTAACGCAGTAAGTCTGGCCTTCTGCAATACTGGTGACAGATATAGGGTTAGGGGTATCGACTAAAAGCAGGACTGCATGCATTGCATCCGAAGTTTGCAGGTGACATTTGATTGGTCTCAATTTAGACCAAGCTATACACTCTCTCGCCTCGATTCCTTTTTAATCTTAAAGTTTAAATCAATTTTCCACATGAGTGTTTTATATCTGCGGCACGAAGTGTTTATCTCTCGAGTGTTTGACGAGACGTTGGTAATATTTGTCTTTGCCTCTCAGCTTTTGTGTACTGTGTATTTTGTTTGTGTACAGTATGGGCAGATACTTCTTCAGCTGCCTCGGGCATTCGCATTCCACCGTCTCTGTTTGCCCCTCGATCGATTTAATTGCACAAATATATTTACAAAGCAAAACAAGCTATTCGAGCAGCTATACCGAAACATCCGACCAGCTCAGCTGGCTACCCTGGATTCCTCCACGAGTTATATATACAGACTAGATTATGTATATTTGAACAGCAGAGTCGGCGAAAGCCTAATCCAAAATAAATTCTGAAAGGATTAAAACAAAAAGTGTATCAAAATGCTGCTCTGGAATCTGGAAACGAATGAATTTATTGACTTATTGTAGCTCTTTTTCTTTCCTCGTCTCTACCGCGATTCTTCTTGCCCATTTCTCGGGATAAACTACTCTCCCTATTCTCAATCAGGAGTAATGAGACCATCTGTCTCACAGTGCTGCATAGGAACAGAGCTTATCTCTGTGTTTGCCATTAGAGGTGCTTATTGCCCCAAGAACAGCCAGCTATCATTAGTACACTATCATTAATACTTGTCGCACAGCTATACAAAGTTTTGGTGACTGCCACTCGGCTCTTTTTCTTTACATTGTGAGGGAGGGTAAATCAAAAGGTGGCCCGGCCACTTTGCTTGCATGAAGGCTCTCAATAATTGATATCAAGCAGACGCTTTCACCGCAATGTCTAAATTGATGTTCATGTGTGATCTGCTTCTGACTTGTCCTCGTCTCTTCTTGCTTTTTCGATTTCGTCCTCTTAACTGTCGTTTCACAACAGTCTCCCGCCCTTTTAGTGGTTGAGGTCAGGACAAATGCATGGATGAAGAGTTTCATTGTCTTCTCCTCCTGCTGTGCAAATTGCCCTGTTGCTGTTCACATCTGATCTGCAGGTAATTGGATAATACCTTAACCAAGGAGACTTCTCTTGAGGAAAAAAACAAGTTTTTTGCTATGCTCATCTCTACCAGCCGCATCGTTTTGTTCCACAAACTTGTTTTCTGCAGAGGTTTATACACCTTTAGATATTTAGAAATTTCTGAGTAGTCTGGAAAAGCAGCATTGCGCTCATACACTCGTAACTTCTGCTTTTGTTCGGCGTCGGCAGTTAATGTTCCTTCGTGGCCCGTCCAGCAATTGAAGCCACATTCCTCACGCCTTGTTTGTGCTAGCCTGCCAAAGAGTTGTTGGGGGTGGAGGTGGTGTATGTGTGGATGTCTAGTCTAAATGATGGGGAGGAGGCGTTTATAGAAGTCCAGGGTCCATGTTGGAGACAGAAAGGGGGACAGCATTAATCTAAGAGTTCAAGCCTATAGCTGTCACCCTCGTGTGGGCTCGGAAGGCCCCGACACTGACTTTAGGGCCTTTAGTTTGAACAATAGATACCTTGTGTTTTGGCAGAGAGAAAGCGAAAAGTTTAAAGTTCAAACTGTCAACTTTTTTTTTTTCTTTTATTCCCAATCTGCCTTTTATGCTTTTTCTTTTTTCCATTCCTCTAATGGCACATGCTGTTCTCTCACTCGGTTTTTCACATGTCTTCTCTTACAGAGGACTTTTTCACACATGCAGCCTTTTCTGTGTTTCATAGCAAGTATTCTGTTTAGATGCCATGTTTGAATAAGCTGTCTCGACGTGCAAGCAAATCAGCTTTGGCAGGCTGACAGCTTGATATGTAACGCTGATGGGGGGGGCAAACAAAAAACAGATGAAATATGACATTGGCAGCTTCAACACATGGGGCCAATTTCTGAGCAACACAACATTGTTTTACTGAAAGATCCAGCTTTTTTAAAAGACTGAAAGTGACATTTTAAAAAGCCACAACAATGTAAATAAAAGTTGGAAGCTGTGTATAAAGTGTAGCCTCAAATTTACAATGTGAATAAAAGAGTCATGTTTCCCTACCAACACAGATTTGTTTTTGTGCATAGGAATGTCGTACAGTACAGGACTCCTATATAGAGTTTAACAGGAGTACTCAAAAATCTGATTTGTTATTGGAAGGCAAATAAAACAGATGGAGCGATATTGATATTTCGTGATTGAGAAATATATATTTTTCTTTACTATTCAGATACATGAAACAAGCAGATTTTCTTAACATTTGATATGTGTGCTTGGATCAGATAGTTGTTGTGTTTGCAGGACTTGTTCCCAACAGGAATGTTGCAGAGTGCCCTCTGGTGAGCAAACTGTGCAACATCAACAATTCTTTTACATTGTCGAAGGGTGTTTCTCTCATCTTTTAAATAAATGCCAATGCCTAAAGATCGGCAAATGGGGAAAATCAGCTTCCTAATAAATCAGTTGGGCTCAACTCTCATCCAAACTTGGCATTGCACTTACTTATTTCTTACTGTCAAGTTAGGTAAAGAACAGACACACCCACTCTATAATACACATACAGAAATGACTGGATTTATTATTAAGATTCAATTTCATTCCATTTGGGTCTTTATTAATTAAATAAAATTCACTTCCACTCCCATTTTTCGCATCATTTCTTCGTTGGCTAAAAGATTTTCCACTCCAGGAGAGCATAAATGTGTCAGTGTGGGAGCAATTTAATCAGATTTGTTGTATATATCTAACCATTATGATTTGGTGTAATTTGCACAGTGGTGCTGTTAGAGATGTGTAGCTTCTGATGGGGAGAAAAAAAAAACAGTTGTGGTTGTGTCAGAGTCATAAAGTGAAAGAAAAAGGTAAAGAACGCCTCTAGAGTGTCGGCGACGGATTATTTATCTTTCACTTAAATCAGAATTCCATTTCTGGTTTCCTTCACCGGGTTTGGATGCTCCCTCTAGCCCTTTACGCCTCCCAGTAATGCAATTAAGATCTATAAGCTTTTCCCAGGAATAAAGGCACTGAAAGACGGATTGTTCCATGCTTCACTGAAGTTGGGCAAATCTGTGTGTTCTCACGTGTGTGTTTGCAAAGATGGATTGATAGAGGGGTGGAGCTACAGAAGGTAATAACATTGTATCCCTGCTCCCTGCCATTCAACTGTTTCCCACTAACAGACATGGAGAAAGGCTTGGAGTTGTATTCGCTCCAATCGAGCGCGCGCATGCACAAACACACGCGCACGGGATGGAAGCAGCAGTTTCTCTCCCTTTGTTACCTCCATTCCCAATGAAATTCTATTGTGTCGCCATAGTGTCAGCGTGACTTTTTGAACAAAACTTGAACCATTCAAGCTTTTCTCTCCCAGCCATTTCAAAGCGGGCATTGCTGCCAGTGCAGCAGATTGCTTGTTACTTATCTAAGCAAAAAAAGAAAAGCAAAAACACATTAAGCATGTTAAGCATGTTTGTTGCAGATCGGCAGTGTGCTGTTTGCTCATGTTTTACCCTAAGCTGAGTATTCCACTGCATTTTGTGGTAATTGAACATGAATCAGTAGGGAGAGGGGTTTACAGATAGCGTCAGATGCCTCATCTCATGCATTCATATTTTACCTTTACGCAATCCAAGTGACATCTTCTCGCTGTAGCTTGCTCACGAAATTAAGAGAATCATTTGATGCCTTTTCACATTCAAGTGCTGCAGGCAAATTACCGTTTCCGATCTTAATTGTGCATTTATTACCACTTGTAGTGCCTGCTCTATTTGCTTTTTTTACGTTTTAGGATTATGATTAAAACAGAATCCCTGTATTTCATTTAGTGTCATAGCATCTATACAGAGAGATGTAAACACTGCCACCTAAGCAATATAATTTCTGCATAACACTATATATTTTCCAACTGTATATCTCACCTAAAGAAAACTAGATTACGGCCACAATTTCCATCCTCTGCCTTGTTTCCATACATTATGAGGAAAAAAATAAAGCAAGATGCAGCTTATGCCTTACAGATCATAAATTAATGCGGTTAAGAGGTTGTTAGAAGATGCGTTAAAAACCTCTGCACAATGTGCTAGAGCTTTTGATTAGGAATGCAATCGAGTTTTCCTCCTTTCTGTCACTGCTGCATGCCCTGCCCCAGTTTTGTCACTTCGCCAGCATTGTTGGCTGTTTTGTACGTTCAGCAGTGGCGTGGGCAGTGCCTAAGCTGTATTGTGGCGCGATTGAGACGATAATTGGCTTTTCACTGAAGCAGTTTTATGCTGATGCAATTGAACCGCTGTGTGGCGGAAAGGTTAGGGCGATATTAGGCCCCATACAAATGAGAACAGGACAATACACACTGAGGCAGATGTCAAAGCCAATCTCTTCTTTTGGCCTAACCAGAGGGAATGTGTGTCTGTGCGGCTCAGAGGTTTGTGTACTCTGCTGAGAGAGTTGGATCTTCTTTTACGTGGAACAAATGAAAAAGTCAGAGGGTGTTAAGTGTATTGCAGCTGCATACAGATAAAAATAAATAAATAAAAGCAGCTTGAATGCACACTTCTGACCACTTGCATTTGCTGGCAGGCACAGAAGCAAATGTTACATGCACATACCCACAGGGGCTGAATAAACAGATACGTCTACAAAAACTGTGATTGATGAAGCTAAAGTACTGATCTCTAAGTTGCTCCACCCTCCTTAGTGTTTTATTGCTTTTTCCTGATTTCTCACTGCTGAAAGGGTTTTGTATTCTCTGGACAATCAGGTGGATTTGTTTTAAAGTTCATCTTTGAAATTAAAAAAAGCAATTTGAGAAAAAAGTTACTCTACTTACAGGAAAAAAACAAAACCGAACTGAATGTGAAACTTTTAACACATTTTACGTAATAAAATAATAAATGGTTATTGATTTACATGTCGTCTTCCACACAAGTCTTTATAGAAGACTCGTGATTGCCTACAAGCTGATGCATGGGTTTCCAATTTGACTAAGGTTGACATTTCTGTGTGAACCCACCATTATATTGCCTGTATATCAAAAGTGGGAAGTACTGCACTTAAGAGGATTTTCAAGTACTTTTCTTTTATTTCCTGCATTTTTTCCACAGATATCTCTAATTTATACTTCATACTGATTTGAACATCAGTGGAAGGAACAACAAAGCATTATAGACAATCCTATTGGGGGGGGGTTCATCATTGTTTCTTATCACACATGACACACATGAAAGAGACACAAACATGTAATTTATGGATCCTTTATTGCACTTTACTCAGGGCTTAAAGTGCGCCACAATGATCTGGAACGGTGTTCGAGGTGTAGATGTCAGTAAATTGTTGCCGTGGGATGTCCAGTCAGCTTAGTACAAAATCAGCAGGTAGAATTGTCCTTCAAAGAGCTAATTTTTTGAAAGAGTACATTTCGGAGGCTGTACTTTTTCACTGTCACTTGAGTAAAGAAGTCGAATCAGTGCTTCAGTATTTTTTTTAACACAAGCATCTCTATTTCTATTTAAGTCGCAAATGTGTACTTTTTGCCACCTCTCCTGTATTTCATTTCACCGAGGTTGTATGGTTCAACTGAAGTATCTCCATGACAACAAAGTGGACTTGAAGCACGGTGCAAGACGATACTGAGAATCAACCTTGTGAATTTGTTCCTTTTTGTTTTCAGTCAATAACTTTGATTTCTCTTTGACACAGTCGATAAATCAAGGATTCAGGAAGGAAAGGACACTAAAAGGTGAAGTAAAAAGTACTATAAGGTTGTTCAGTACTGAGTGCAAACAAACAAAATGGGAATGTTGCACATTCGCACATGACCGATATCCTCACTTGTGTCATTAATGTTGTTATTTTTTCTTCCCTTTAATAATTCAAAGCATTCTCTCCCGTCTTTGCCGCCTCCTAGCTCCTTTGTGTATGATTGTATGTTGCTATGCTCAGCTATCTGCAAGTGAGCTATGTCGCTATGTCTCTGACTGCCTTTGGCCGTAGTGAGGGAAATCAACTGTGGCAGAGCTGTAAATTATTCCTCTGGAGGGCTAAAGGGGCCTGAACCCACACTCGCTTCCGTTCGCCATACCTTTATCAGAGTTCAGTCGGTTCCTATGGGCTCCTTATCCGTCAGGGCTGAAAGGCCCCAGCCAAGCAATATCAATGACACGGACCACAAAAAGAGGTTGTTTAGTGTGCCGTGTGTGTGAGAGAGAGAGAAGATGGACAGAAGGATAGAAAAACAGTGAGAGAGGATGGGGGAGGAGAGATATCCTGGTGGGATTGTGGAGCTATTATGTGTTAAATCTAATTAACGGTGTTGGAGTGGCAGCGATGAGAAGAATCAGAATCATTTAATTCCCACAATGAAATCAAATGTTCTGTTTTTGTGTCTTTTTCTTTGAAATATAACTCTCTTTTCAAAATGTTAACAACTCTATCATTATATATTTGATGGCATTTTATGCTCGCGGTGTTTCTTTGGATTGAAGGAATCAAAAATCAAGACGCGCTGCATTTAAACTCGAGGCTTCAGTGAGTGAATTCAACACTATAACTCAGACATTAATCTCAGAGGTCAGAGTCGGACGTTTGTTAAGACATTTATTAATAGTCAGAAAGAAAAAAAAACAAAGTGTTTAAGAATTTGAAATGATTCATTAATTCATGACAAATAATAAAGGGGGGAAAGAAGGTGTCACCTTGATCAGTCTATGTGATTATTCAGGAATCCTAATGTTTCAGCTTGCAAGGACTCCAGCGTCTGCATTTCTTTTCTTTTTTGGCAGCACTTTCTTTTTTTCATGGCTGTGCACGCTTTGTTCCTCTTGTCACAACACTGTCCTTTTATCCGACATGTTCAGATGCCGTGGTCTTTTGGGGGAAATGGGTACTCAAGGCACACGCTGACTTGATATTCTGTACCTTAAACTAATTTCTGCTCGCCAAAACCATTTGCAAAGATCTTTAAAGACACCTTAAAGATGATGAAGGCTTTTTCCTTTGCTTAAGACTGTGCTGCATTGTAAATGCGATCTTTAAAGCTTTGTTTACATGGTAGACAAGCCTCTGCTGTCTCGTCCCCCTCACCCTCACTCCTTCGCTGCCTGAAAGAGGACTTCCTTGCATTCTGATCGTGGGTCTGTCTGTTCTTACAGACTCTAAAGAATACTAATCAGAAGGGCCTTCTCCGCCTCTAAGCAAACTCTATTCATTCGGCGATGGTAGAAAATAACAGGGGATGTATAGTAAATGGCTGTTCTTATAGTTGCTTTTATTTCTTTTTTTAAGTCCCGAGAGCCACACGCACAACACTACTAATACTTAATGCTACAGCACCTCTTTTGTTACGTACACGGTTTGGTGCCTTACCGGTGAACCTAGTGCTCTTTAAATCTGGATTGCATGGAATTTAATCATCACAGCCTTTCTTTTCCTGTGTTGCCTATTCAAAATCGGTGGAAATGCTGGGGAAGACGAGTATTAGCAGTATAATGATTGTGCAGATTGTTCTGTCAGTGGCTGAGTTTGGTTTACCTTTTGTGTAAGCCTAAAGAGAGAGGGAGACCAAATAACTGCACAAAAAGAGAGAAAACTGTGACTGGGAAACTTGAAATTTGACATTATGCACTATTTATATCTATGTAATGATCCAAAGCATACAGCAGAGTGGTGTCATATCAATGCTGGCAGTATGTGATCAATACTTTGTTTCCAGCCACTAAGTTCAGTATGTAGCTCAATAAATTGTGTTAAATTAAAAATGATTTACTTTGGAAAAAGAAAAAAATGAAAAAAATGTCTGAACCGTTTTGTGTAGACTGTCGCGTCTATTTTATTTATATCCTGTAACACAGCTAAACAACAGACGGTGACACAAAATGCTTTAGAGAGAGGTACAGTTGCATTTCAGGTCTCCAAAAAAAGATTCTAAAAATGGAGTTTTAAGACGCATGAAAAGCTGAAATGTGTATTTTATTGCGTTAACTAATTATTGTGGAAAATAAAAAGCACAGTGATACATTAAAGTATGTACAATATTTGCACGTTTATAATGATTCATCTTATAAGTCATGACAAAACGCTCTCCGCCTCACATAAGCTGTCGTTATAAGTTAAAAGTATCTCAAATCAATACTGTATCGGTATTTGCCAATACCGATACAGTATTGATTTCAGATCGATTTGGAGTATCGCACAGAACTAGGATACAAAGGAAGAAAACAATGTGAAGAACCTTCGTGTTAATTCTTTGTGCCGTTTTTCTTTTATAATGGTTAAAGCTTTTCAGGATCAGCCTGACTATTTACCAAAGTACATCAGGAAACTCGCAGGATGGCTTCTGCATTCTTTTGTTTAAAGTGTTGCTTAATTACAGGCAAAACTCAAGCTGTGCCCGTTTGATCGAAAAAGGTCCATTAGTTACACACGTGTGAGCTTCTAAGAACCTAAGAGCTATATGTGTCTAGCTTCCGAGCCTCCATTTGTCCACTTTTTTGTCCATTTCTAAAATATCCCCTCAGTCAAACTCCCACTATAATATCTCAGAGTACCTGATTCATTTCAATGACCTGGACTATACTGCATACCAATCTGTCATATGTTCAACATAAGCATTTTTAAGATTTTGAAATAAAGAGCCTTTATTTAAAATTGACATAAATTTGTAGCGTAAGGATCATTTTATTCTGCTCACTTTCTCCTTCACCACTGACGGAAACCATGTGTAAAGCTTAGATCAGTTTACCGGCTAGCCGCGGATTTGGGTGGTCATACGGGTTCAACCCCCACCCCCGAAGTGCCTAGCACAAGCTGTACAGAGCGCACACATACTGACACAAACACACACAAAGGAATTAGAAAACATCAATGCCATCCAGGGATTCTTTCCAAAAATGCTAATGAGGCGTATTTGACCTGTTTGCTCAGCCTACATTTTTTTAAAGGTATTCAGACGTCAACAGAATATTGGAAGACAGTTCTGCATTAGGTTAAAGCACTGCTGTTATCACATTAAGCCAGGAGTTGAGGTCATCTTCCTCTTAGCTGGCGGCAAAAAGAGAGGAGAAGATGAGGGGGAAAAAGAGAATAAGGAGTGACGGGGGAGACTATCCTGAAATATTAAAGGCACCTTCTTGGACATATATATATGCACATGTAGCGATGAAACTGCCTTTTCTCTTTGTCTGCTTTTCCCACACAGACACACGTTTCTCCCTTACCTGTAGGTGCCTCTGGGTGAGGCTGATCAGGGTCTAAATACCCCTCCGGCAGGGATGTCTTTGATGGCTGTTGCCCAGCCTAATTTGAAGCAGGGCTCATCGTAAGCCTCCCAGTGGGATACTGGATCAAAACACAGCCAGTGGAAAGCAAGCTGGGCCTGGAGGGGTGTGTGTGTGTGTGTGTGTGTGTGTGTGTGTGTGTGTGTGTGTGTGAGTGTGTCTATGAGAGTTTTATTGTTGATGCCCAGTGCGTGTGTGTAAATGTGACTGTGTAGTGAGTGTGCGAGTGCATGTGTGTACTCACCTGGCTGTTCGTCTAAGAACTGCCAGTTACAAACACTGAAAGAGGACAGAGGACTGAGGGGGCGTTACTGACAGTTCTAGCCAAGGAGCCAGCATTTCCATTTTGTTCGCTGGAAACGGAGTGTGAAACTTTGATGAAGAGCAATTTGCATCTCTGGATGGCTGTGAAGAGGTCTGCTTTGTTCGGGGCCACCGAAAAAGCCGGGGCCCGCGCACTGCTGGCTCCAAAAAATTTGCCCACCCTATCGCCCAACGGCACCCACCCTCTGCCCTTCACCATCAGCCCTCCTGGCACCACTTTCCTGCCACTTCGGCCAGTGGCTATTCTAGTATTGTGTTGTGTGGCCAAGAGCACCTGCTGGGAGTCTGTTCATCGTCCTTCCATGGGATTTTTTTTTTCAAAGTGATCCAAGGGCACCCCCACAACCTCTGCACATGACTGAAATCAGACAGAGAGGTGGAGGTACAGATGCAAATTTGCATTCATGTGAGACTAAGGTAGTGTGTCACGCTGACTGCACAATCAGTCTTCTAACCCATGTGCGTAAATAGGGAAAGTGGGTAAAAGGCTAAAAGTAAACCTCCCTTTCTTTAGTTCAAAGGTACATAATGCATCCCACTTTAAATTTTGCATAATCTCTGAAGAGCAAATGAAAGAGCGGTTCCCCACTGTCCCGTTTATTAAAACTGAACAAATAGTCCCCTGTGCCCGTCTCGAAACAGAAGAACGGTTAATGAAGGGGGATGGTGTGAGAGACAGTAGAACAGGAGTGAAGACGGGGTGGTTTGGGATTTGTGTGTGTGTGTGTGTGCGTGGTAATGGGGCTGAGAGGCGAGCGTTTGGGTTGTATTTGTATTCCAGTGGCCCAGGGTATCCGTGGATACACCTAGGTGACTGGGAAGCATGCAGAAGGAGGAAGTGGGAGAGCAGTTATTTCTCCAACGTGCCTCTGATACCCACGATGATTAAAAAGAGCCACACAGTGTGAGGTAACTTTAGGTCATTCCTTTGGAAAACATGCTCATCTGTGGCCACATCCTCACTGATTTATTTCATGTGACCGTGACTGATTACAGATGATTTTGTGAGTAGGACAAAAAAGGAAGGTGTCAGGACACGGTTACTGTCTCCAAAGCACCAGCAAACCACTGTTTAAGAAGCAATTGAATACAGAGGCACAGTTGGTTCTATATTTGCTGAACCATGATATTGCCAATTTTAACAGAATATTGAGATGAATATGCAGGAAAAAAAAAACGTTACCCACTGCAAAATGATTTGAAAGAACTTTTGTTTGACACCTTTTTCATGCAGTGATTGAATACATGCAGTATATGAAACAAGAAGTGTGGAACCAAGGTTTGAGGAATTTGTCTGGTTGCCTTGTATTAAACTCAAACTTACAGCAAAATTACTGGAGCTGCTCAGCCGTAGAAACCCATGCGGTGACGAAGCTCCCAGAACAGTTTTTGAGCTGATATTAATGCCAGAAGACGTTTTGAACTTACTGAATCAGCGGAGCGTCGGTGTCTCTAAACCTCCCTCTGTAACTTTGTGTGGTCTACCACTTCATGTCTGAGTTGTAATAACACAGTAATAACACTTACAGCTGATTGTGGAATATCTAGAAAGGAAGAACTCTTGAAAACTGTTTTGTTGCAATGGTGGCACCAAATACAACACCACGCTGTGAATCAGTGAGCTCTTTAGGAACGCCCATTCTTTCATACTGTAAGCGTTTGTAAAGGTGGTTGACTTCATACACCTGTGGCTGTGGGACTGAAACAGCACAAAGTCAAAGATTAAAAGGTGTGCCTCAATACTTTTGTCTGTATAGTAGATGTATGTAAAAAGACACGTCAGTTTTGGCCATTTTGGGAAATTTAAGCAGTTGATTGTCATTCGCTGGCTGCAATTCACAGCAGTTGCAAAGCACTTGCAAGTCACTGTAACAATAAACAAGCCAAAAAACAACAGTTAAATAGCAGAAAGCAAGAAGACTGTATAAGATAACTGAAATAAAACTTGAATGAATATATTATGTGAAATCATTTAACATAATTGCAACAGTAATGCTGCTCTGCAGTTGAAACAAACTTTAATAGATATGTCAGTGGGCTACATAGACTGGGGGATTTGGGCTTAAGTTCAGTGTAAGCCTCATCTGATTGTGGGCCAGTTAAGCAGTACTTTGTCAGCAGAGCAGCTGAGGGAGGGTTTTCTGGCCAATTAAAACACGTCCCATGTTGTTTAAGATTATCAAAAAATCCCAGTGTCTTAGTGTGTTCCCAGCTTTAATGGCGAACTCGGATGAGGTCACCTCTTAACCGTCTTAAATGAAAATTTAGTCACAGTGATCAGTTGTCGTCATTACGAAATGTCAACACGGCTCCCGGCAGCTCCTCCATTTAAAGTTGAGATGTCACGAGATTACACCAGACAGACGAGCTCATTTGGTCGGCTTACGGAGCGGGATGATTCATAAGCTGCAACAAAGGCTGTGTCAAATGGTTCCCACCGCATGCTTTTCTTTTCTTCCCCTCCTAATGTTCCCAAATCAAGAAGCTTTGAGGGGGCCAACGAAAAGAGCTTAGTCGTTGTGCAGTTTCATTCATGCAGCTGTTGATGATGATGGGACATGTAGGCCTTAAAGGGATTAGCGTAGAATACATGCTTACTTTAAGTTTTTTAACTTGCTCGAGACAGTCTCGGCGCTCTAAAGAGGAAGTTAGAGTCATGGCACTGACCGAGCTTCCTTTGGCCGCTGTGTGGACAAGTCTCCTCATTAGCTTGAAATTCCTTACTATAAGCAAGTTGTAGGTATGTGTATTAAAGGGGGAAACAAACCTAAAAGTGAATTTTAAAATTAAAATGGCAGTAGCTATGACAGGAAATAGAGATGGATGTGACGCTCGTGGAGTGTTGAACAAACTGCAATGATGGCTATAAACTGACCCTTAAAACTGGTAGGCAACAAACTTTGTGCAGTTTTGTATTTAAAAAAAAAATTCAAATTAAAGTCCGTAACACTTTAAAGCATGTTGTTGTTCAAAGAAAAGGCTCCTGCATCTTCCCTTGGCTCTGTTTTCAGGTCCTTCCACATTAGATCAGCCCCCACAGCAGCGGGCAGGTAGGGTGGGTGGTGATGGTGTAGTTTAACCTCCTAAGACCCAAACTCTTTCATGGTATGCATTTTTAATTTCTCTTTGCTATTTGGGCTGATTGGGACCTGATGAATGTAAAGCAAAGAATTATCTTTTTACCTGATTTTGCTCTACAGGGGCCTGATATCCACATATGAGGACATTCGTTTTAAATTTCGATAGAACAGTGGCAGCATAATATAATAAGTGGATATCAGGCCCTTGTAGAGCACAATTCAGTATTGTGTTCTAGACAAGCCAAAATGTGATGTCCACACATGTGGATGCCAGGTCCTGGGAGGGTAAGCAGAGGGTTCTTACCTGGGAACATTTTAAATGTGCTAACTGTGCTCAGCTATAGTGGCGATTCTGGGTTCCTTCAGTTTAATGAGAGTAATTAAGGCGGGTGGGCATACAGTTATAGACACACAGACGTCGTTCATTGTGAAATATTTCACATGCAGGTGTTTCGTCGCATCTCGCAGGAGATCCCTGCAGCTGATCTGCATTTTACAAAATCATTTATTTTTCTAATCAGCGATCACAAACAGAGCAGACAAAGGAGAAAAGACAACTGGCTGTTTGCCAAAGGGAAAAAAAAAATAAATGTAGGGGGTGGGGGCGGAGGAAGGAGGGGAAGGGTGGAGAAGAAGGGCATAAGTAATGCAGAACGAATAAGTGTGGCGAGAAAGACAAAGGATAGGAGGCTGTGTACAGTGTTTTTGTTTTGCTGAGAGCGCAGCACAACATGGAGGCGGGTCAGCGTGTCACACACGCACACGACAACAAAACAATCGCCGTCCTCCATCGCTCTCTGCAGGTTGACGCTCTGCTCTTCCAGTTTCTTTTTGAACCATAAATAGATAAGAATGCAGATAATGTATGGTGCTGTACAAACAGATGCACACATGCTGCAATTCCTGTTGACCTTTTTATGAGTATTTTTCCTCTCCAAACAGCGGCCATTTGTAATTGAAATGAATTCTTCTTGCTTGTCGTCAGCAGCAGCAGCAGGAGGAGGAGGAGGAGGAGGAATTCGTCCCTCTCCTTTGTCTGTGGACGCTCAGTAGGCTTTATTGGAATCCCCCCTCCGTCGTAACCCTCCTCCTCCCCGGCCACTCCCTCTGGCGAGTGCTGATTTTTGATAATAAGCCCAGCAGTAATTTGTCATGTGGCCCGACCAGCAGCGCGCGGCATGTGAGCGGTTTGGGACTTGAATGGCAATGGTTGGAAGTGCAGGGCCGCGAGAGGGAAATTACGAGTCTCACAGCGAGCGTCGATTCATAGAGCCAGCGGGGACATTGTTTGCTGGTACAAGGCTTTTCTTTTTCGTTTTTGGGGATTGGGCTGCTGAAACCTCACCCGTTCCTGCTTGTCAGTCAGTCGCTCGCTCGAAGAGTAATTACAGGAGAGCTTTTATCAATTTTTATTTTGCCACTCGACTGTGGCTGTCACACATGTGGCAGTTTGCCTTTTAAATTTGGGGTTTCCACTATTTTGCAATTGAAAATTTAATTGCTATAAGTCATCAAGGTTATTCATTATTTAGCAATTATGCATCGATAAAGAGAGCTGATGAATATTTGACTATTCAGCACGTCAGCGGGCAGCTATAGGCTTAAAAAGCAGAGTTCGGAGTTTACTGCTCTTCCTGTTGGGTTGTGCAAATATAAGCAGTATAGGAGTGCGCATAAAGAGCAAACACTATTGTGTACTGTGTGTGACTATGTGTGTGTTTGCTTGACAAACTAGGGTTTCATATAGCACTGTACATCCCATCCTCCCCCCATGCATCACAACAATTTTATGGCCCCAGTGGGGGATTTACACTGTACGTCTGAGTGAACAAGTGAGTAGGCCTGTGTGTGTGTGTGTGTGTGTGTGTGTGTGTGTGTGTGTGTGTGTGTGTGTGTGTGTGTGTGTGTGTGTGTGTGTGTTTGCGTGTATGTGCGCATGTGTTCTGACCTCTGGAGTCCGGCTGGAAGCTGGCGTAATTGAAACTGTTTCTTGACTAACACAGCAGGATAGATCTTCCCTTTGAAAATGCAATATTTGAGTTTTTGAGGGGGGAAAAATAAAAAGTTGTATTTGCAATGGCATCTTCATAGTTTCAGTCTCACATGTCTACATTATGATACAGTGTGTCCCATATGGATCCTTCATGAATGCAAAGCCTTATGGGGTTTTATGTTGACGATGGCACTGTCTCAACAATTGAGCGCCTGATATTCTGATGAGATTGGCGTGTGGAGGTAGAGGGGAGGAAGTGTGTGCAAGCATGTGTGTCTGTGCGTGTGCATGAATGCTAGTATGTATGCGAGTAATGGGGTCGGTATCAGTGCCTGTGTTTAATAAATCAATGCAGGTCAAGTCTGAGAGCTCGATGTCACCGATATAGAGGTAGTAGAGAATACAGGAGCAGCGAGGTTGCTCTATGCATATGTCATTTCTAATGAGCGGTACTAGAGCAGAAAGATATGACCTCATAGTCTCTTGACTTCTTGGAAAAGAGTACCGTCTCTCTGCCCACACACACACACACACACACACACACACACACACACACACACACACACTGTTTACTCACACCTGTTAAAGGCCCCTGCTCACACACACTTTTCGCGACCTCTTCTGCTTCCTCGCGCTCGACAGATCTGGTATGATGCGCTGCTCACGCCTCTCATCCCGCATAATGGTTTGAAGGACTAGCGGGGCATCGTGGCGTAAACAAAACAAAAACAAGCGCGGCCTCGTTTGTTTCTCACCGTGCGCTCCCACAGTGGCCCCTTTTGTGATCCTACTTAATTAGCAGTCTCTGAACATAAAACAGCGCGGCGCACAAAGCCACCGCTCTCAGGTCGCTCATACAAGATGCTCCACTCACCGGCACAACGACAAAAACACTTGGATTTGTTCGTCTCAAAGAGGAAGCAAAAAAGTCTTTTGGACATATGACCCCCCCCCCCCCCAAAAAAAAAAAAAAAGAAAAAAAAAGAATGAGGTTTGGAGAGGAGGGGGAAAGGTTAGAAAAACACAACAGTATGTGCGTAGAGAAGCACAGCATAAAGCAGGCCGATACTTTTCCTGTAATGTCATCCCATCAGATCTTGCGTCTTTAATTCTTTGTATTTCCATTTTCTTTTTGTTGTCTTGCTTCATGCCCTTCACTTCTAAGCTGCTTTGCAGAGATGTAATGCCCCACTTATGTAAGGGAAAGAGGGGGTGGGGGGTCCTAGGATGTGACAGAATTTGGGAGGTCTCAGGCTTTGGCATAATGCTGATGCAAACGCTGGTGTTCTGGGAGTTAAATCCCAGGATCTGGGAACAACACAGAGCCACAATGATAAAAACAACATAAACCACAGATTTTTTTTTTCCTTCTCTTTAGCCAGATGGAGAAAATACAGACCAGATGATTGGTAATTGTCAAAGCTGGGGCATTAAAGCTGTAATGCCGTAAAAGTATGTCTGACGTCTACCATTTAGGCACACAATACTGGATAATATCAGAGTAAAGGACCCTCAGTTTCAGATCGAGTGTAGTGTATTCTTTTTGCGTCCTCAAATTTTTATCGAAACAAAAAATGTTACAAAGAGCTCAATGTTATGTTGCCCCAGTGACTAATATATTGCTTTAAAGTTTGGAGATGATCCAATGGAAAGTAAAGCTTTTTCCTAATTCAAGTGACCCTGACCTTTGACCTATGACCTTGAAGCCTTCCATATTAAAAGGATGTATTTTATTATCTTTACCCATATGATTGGAGCAGAATGGGCTGAAATCTTTGGCTTTTATAAGCCATAGTGTGTCCTGTAGTGTGTGATTTTTGCCAAACTTTAAGGCATCGTTGTGCTGCTGTAGTGCATTGTATTGGAAAAAATTTAAACATTTGTTGTACAGTTTTGTGGTTAACGGTGTCTACAATCACACAAAATTTAAAAAGTGATATGTTGAAAACTATGGACACTACACTGCTAACAAACAAAGGAACTGATTACATAGTCCCTCTATTTGGGGGAGAGTAAAAGTTGAGCTAGACATCTTGGGGCTGGAGTGGCCACTAGCATCATTTCATCATAAAGTTGCTGCTTTTTTCTAGATGGGAGACACAGGCTTGTGTTGTGCATACAAAGAGGAAGGATTACTCTGTTAGATCAAATAAAGTGGACGCATAAAACCAGTCAGTAAGAGAATTCTTATAATTGGTTTCTTGAGTTTAAAGACCTGTTTATATGCAACATGTTCACTCGATGTCAAACGGGTGGAAAAACAGAAACCGGACTTTAGTAGTAATTTGATAGCATTAATATTTGCTGAAGATGTTAGGCAAACATGCTCGATGCCAAAAACGCAACTTTAATTGTGCTTGTCAATGTATCCTTGAAGTGTGTGCGTGTGTGAGAGTGTGTTTCCTGTGGCGATGCTTTGTGCATTTGTTCACACTAAGGTAATTCTGCTTTCACACTGCCTTAAAACTAAATAGTAAAAGTTGCGTCATTATTCCGCACCACAGCCTCTCTTCATGAGCTCCTCTTAATGCTAATCCCCGTCACAGCAAAGTGATTCTCATAAAAGACTCTTCATATTTCTCTGGAAGCTTTGAACAGAGAGAATGCGGTCCAAGCTTTTGTCTTAAAATAAGTACACAGGTACAGCCTTAAGCAGAGGTATAAACAGATTCATGGGCACACACGCTCATGCAGACAAACACCGATGAGAGATTAACCTCCGGGAAGCAGTTGAATATGAGGGGAAACTGCACTGGCGTTTTTTCTATAATGCGCCTTAGCTTTCCTGACATTATTGCTTCCTATTTTGGAATTGGTCCTTGAACATATCTTATATGATGTTTGTGACACTAATATATATTTATAGTGTCATTTCTAGGCTACATTACAAGCAGCGGCAGAGGTAGTCAACTAAAATTTGATGTCCAGTTAAAAAAAAAAAAACCTCACACAATATGCAATACGTCTTGAATTTGTATCAGTGTCTCTATATAGTCAACAGCTGACTGTCAAGTAAAACAAAGAAAGTACAATTCAGCAGTAATTCAAAAATGTTTATTATACATTTAAATAGAAAAATCTAAAAAGTAAAATAAAAAATAGAGCTTTTGAAAATGGTGTAGTTTGAGTTTCTCCTCTTCTTGTTTTTCCTCAGCTACATTTGACATGTAAAGTTACAATGCAAACAACTGTGTGTCCTGTGTACATACTTGGACTACCGTAAAGACAAAGGAAAAGGCAGCCCAGGTTAAAATAACCTTACCGTAAATATCAGAAAAGTTGTGCAGGGTAAAATGGAAACTATCTGTCAAAATCTCATAAGAGGTCTGGGTAGTTAGGTGTGCCTCTTTCTTTTTTCATTTCATTCTTAAAATATTTTCACCTACATATATAAACCTGTTTTACAGAGAAGCAGCTAGGTGTTGCATATGATGCCGGAAGATGAAGATAAAGGCGCATGCATGCACCTCAGGTCACTGGGAAATGCTCCCCAACTGTCCGCTGCTGCGGCAGTCTCTTTCATCTTTACCACGCTCAACTTCAGAGGCTTTCTTAATACCACACGGTGCAAGTGTCACCCAGGTACCCTGCCCAACTCTTCTCACCTCTGGTGTTCTGCATTATTTATTCTCTTGTTTTTGTACCCCCCCCCCCCCAAAAAAAAAAAAAAAAAAAAAAAAAAAAAAGAAATCCAGAGCCAACGTCTTGCCCTATAGGCCCGACTCTCCTGTGTCCAGAGAGGGAGATCATAAAAATTGTAACAAGCTTCTTTGAACTGGTAGGTGGTATTTGATGTGGTGAGAGGAGCATAATATATGGCGTATTTGATCTGGCCAGCTGTCTGAGTTGCCTGTCCATGAGTTCTCTTCACATCTCTGGCCTTTGTAGTGCATGCATCAGTCTCATGGCCATGTACACACACACATGCACACATGCAAGCGCACTTCCTTAGATTATTGGCCTTGCCTTTAGGCTTTAGAGTGTTACACTCGCAGCATTTTTGGTAACGGTGATGATTGCTGCAAATTGTGGCTGCTGTTTGAAACTAGAGTTAATGTGGTTTAGCATTGATATACTTTTTCAATACTTGAATTTTGCAGTTATACCTAAAGGTGTTGCTTCCAGTTGAGTTTCCTTTTTAGTTTTTAATAAGTAGGATAATTTAAAAATGGTTGCCATTTTATCCCGGTATTTTCCCCGCTACATCTCTGTCTGCAACTTAGGGAAGCTTGATAGGCCTTTAATCTCCTTAAAAGACCAACATTATTCTGCTTTACTCCATTGCCGTCTTTGTTTCTTGCTCACACGCTCACATAGATTTCTTTGAGTAATGTGCGCTCCCTTACGTTTGTGGTTTTCACCTCCGCTCACTGATTTACAGCCTCTCTCGCTCTCCTGACATGCTCCGTTCTTTAGCTCTTTAGCCGATCACAACAATGTGGAGGACCATCCATTTCCTCTCCTCTTTCTCCCACACTTCATCTCGCTCCTCTTGCTCCTTTTGTCTCTAATTTTTTTTCCTTCCCTTCTGTCCTTTTACAAGAGGGTTTGTACTCTACTGCGTAGTACATAGGTTGTGCTTTAAGATTACCTCTGGGACAGCCAGGGATTAAAAAAAAAAAAGAAAGAAAGAAAGAAAGGAAAAAAAAAACGGGGGCGGGCAGAAACTTTCCTATTGTAGAATTTTAAGTTAAGAAAATGAATAATGTTTCAAGTAAATACAGTGAGCAAGAAATTAACTCCAACTAACAGGTTGAGAGGGAGGAGAGTTAATTTTCATAGGCTAATCATCAGTTTACACAGCCGTTCTTTGTTCGGCGTTTCCCAGGATTTTTATCTTTTACACTGCTGCGATGACTGCACAAGCTGCTTCAAACACTTAGTGGTGAAGTTCTGTGTCTACGTCTGTCACACATTTCTTGTCTGTTTAGTCATTTAAATGGGCTTTTGTGTAACATGCAAATTATCTGCACACAGTTTGAGCTGAGTCTCTGTAATAGAATGACTGATGATGCAACATGGTTACCCTGGTATTTAGTCTGGCCGTCCTCGCTAGAAGAACAGACTGAGTGGGTTTGGTAAATTCTTACTGGGATATTTTAAACCGAATTTGTCTCAGCATCAACCGTAATTTATTTATTTATTTGTTCACATAATTAAGCACTAGCTTAAATATCAGGTCCAGCTAAATAAAAGCAGGATTTGGAGAAAGCTCAGGCACAAGTTACAGGGCAAAGACTGTGTTGTGTGACTTTATGCATAAAAAAGAGATTAAAAGAGATTACCTGCAGGAACTTCTTTCTATGTAATGGAACATTTTCCCAACGACGGTTCTCTGAATGAGCTGCTTAACGTGTGATGAAATACTGTGCACTCCACACAAATAGCCCTGGAGGAAAGGAAACGTGTAGCTAAGCCAGTAGAAACCCATGTTAGGCTGATGCTGAGCCCTAAAACCAAAGAAAGGTCCCTCCATGAGTGCACTGCTATACCGATATTGACCCTGGTACTGGAGATACCTAATGATTCAGTAATATCAGTTAATTTACTGCAACTCGCAGGGCCAATCCAGATGGTTGCTACTTTCAAACACATTATTATCCCAACTTTATGAAATAACCATAGGCATCAGGGTAAAAAAAAAAATTGGACATATCCGACTCTAAACAATGAAGCCAGTTCTTCGTATCATTCTTTAAAATAATCTGCAGGATTAATAGTCATGATATAGATGTCCATTGGAAATAATGCAGTTGCTTGCTTGGTCAATTTGTAATGTGTAGGGAAGTCAACAGAACCGATGCTTGTAATACGCTGGAAGAACTGTACACGGCACAACAGAAATTAGATGTGGAAGATTGTGACGAGGGTTAGGGAGACCGGCATCTAGATCGTTTTAAAGAATTAAAGGTGAATGAGTTTCAATTAAATGTTCAGTATTATCTAAAGTATCTTATTTTATCGTGAAATGCAAGTTGCAGGTTTTTTGAGACAGCTGGCACTGCCACTGCAAAACCAGCTATGTCCCATAGGTTAATTTATTTGTTTGTCTAAAGTTGTACAAATGCTTATGCTAGCATGTACTGTAATAAGGTTATAGCTTGTAGGTTACTTGGCAACTGTCCTTCATATTTTAGTTTGTGTCCTATCAACAACATATCATGTTAACAATTTAAATACACAATCATTTTAAATAAAAAAAATTCTTGATAGTAAAAAATTCGACTGATATTGTTGCCAACTACAAATTTCTGCTATCATGACATTGGTATCTTTCTAATCATGAGCACATGTGTTCATGATTAGAAAAGATAGCTGGGCAGGGAGGATTTAAAAAAAAAAGAAGCTACATTTAAAGCTTCATTTATAGCAATAAAAAAATTGCAACGTGAAAATTGCTTCACATTTTTAAAGACTGAAGCTTTAACTTTAAGGACTACCAAATGGCAAAGCAGTGTAGAAGTCCAAAGCTAGTTTATTCAGGGTGCTTAAAACCCGATTCAAAACTGTCACTACCTCTAATTAAAGGATGGAAAGTTATCTCACCACAGCACTGTTGTCTGTTTCATGCCATTGTTGCCATTGCAAATCAACATTTCAGGGCTGGAGTCAACAGGTCCTTATTAGAGGTGACACAGCTATGCCTCTGTTGTAGCTGCTGGATGTTTAATTTACATTCTGCTGTCCCTCTTTGTGTTTGTGTGTGTGTAATGGAGTCTGTTATTTGAATTAATTCAAGGCAGGAGCTGACCTTTACCTTTTCTCAGGGCAAACTATAGTGTCTCAAACCATGTTGTCAGGAGTATATGGAGAGGAATCCGTTGTATGTGCTTTGTATGGACAGAATGTAGACTGTATGAATGTCGATAGGGCAGCTTAGTGACTCATTGATCATGAAGGTCTCCGGAGTGTGCCGTTAGTTGAATGCCATAGCTTGTGCAGTAGCTGCATCCTTGAGCAGTTTTTCTGGTACCATGTACATTGGGGCGTCCAAGTAATTTAAGTTATGGGACACATGTACCCAGGTTAAATGTGGATGAGGCCAGCCCAGTAAAATCAGAAACACCTTTTTTTTTTCTCCACAAAAAAAGGAAATGTTTAGCCTGAGAGGTCTTAAGAAACATACATGTGTTTTCTGAAATATGTCTAAATTAATTGGCATTCATTTACTAGTCTACTGTCATTATGAAGAAACTCTAGTTTCTTTATAAGATCACTGCCCTAACCGCCTTACTTCGGTGTGGCAATTGCACATTCATTCACCATTGCTCTCTTAAATGTGGGAACCAAAATAACAAGGGCAGGGGTTGTTGGAGTCTTTACTGCTCAACAATTTCAAAATCCTGTATTGGTTGGGCTCTAACAGTATTAATGTAAGGCCTCCTAATACTGATCATTCAAGTGTGACCGTTGAATGTTAATAAGTTTTTACTTCACACCATACATTTTTTGGGGATCTCAGAGGATTAAAAAGTTGTTCCCAAAAGCAGTATGTTGATACAACATAGAACATCCTTGATGTATTTACAGTTTTTTTAATTAAATCCTATTATGTGTGAGTTATTGGTGTGTTTTTGTTTTTGACAGTAAACTAAAATCAGATTTTGGACATCTAGGATGAGGGTTTGTTGGTAGGTATGTATGGGCATATTTGCATAATATGTCTGTAGTAGTTTTCCACTGCACATTATTCACTCTCTCAAAATAACCTTATCATAAGGCAGGTTTAGGCTGTTCCATATGGATGGCATCTGTATATGACAGGCCTTGGAGCATCAGAATGTAAATGTAAGCAGCAGTTTGTGTGTGTCAGCAACTCTTAGGAGGATGTGTAGATGTTTTCCTAGTTGTTTCTAAAATAATATATGCATGCTTTTACAGCTATTAAACTCCTTCCATAGTCATTAACTAAAGGAGTTCTACTGTGTGTAATGGAAGAAGTGAAATTCGAAAGTCTTTTTGATGTGTAGTGATATTTTTTTATTCTTAGTGTCAGTTTTTGAGCCTGTTGCTGAAAATTGAGTTTTTATTTGAATTTTTATTTTGTTACAGTTTTCTGTCCAGACTGTTCTGCCGTTCTGTGCGTGTGAAATTTTATTTAGAACCTTAAATGTCAAGATGAATGGTATTGTCTAGTTACGATATATTTTATTGAAGTTTCTATGTTTTCACAACCTCTTTCTGAAGATTAGTTGCTGACTTTTTCCCCCCAGAACAATTAAAATGTCCAGTATTCTCTACAAAACACATTTCTTTGTGGGGGGGTTTAAAAAAACCTGTATCCAGTGTAAACCGGGATGTGTAAGAGTGCTATCATTGAAAATGATTTCTGCCCACCAAAACAAGAAGGAAGGCATCAGGGAAATTATATTTTCATACTTAAGATAAGAAGAAAATTAGTTAACTGATACTTAAGTTTTACAAAAACTCTTGTATTATATGTTGTAAACAAGGGTTAAGTTTTGTCGATCCGAAATAGCGTAATGTTCATGTGAAAACCTACAAAGGTAAAATTAAAGTACATTAATACTAATTTTGTCTTATTCAAGCTTGCATGAAACAAACTGTCAGTTTGCTAAACTGGTTAGTTTAAACTTCTAATGATCAACTATGTTGGTTCAGAGCAGACACGGCGTTCATGGTCAGTTTGAAGTTGCATCACGGCATCAGTTTAAAGTGATGAAGCTCACTCGTTGAATTCTACCTTTTCTACTAGCTTCTTGTGTTTAAGGATCAGGACACGGGGATACAGCTTGTGAAACATCTACTTATATCTTGATGAATTCAGTCTGCTAAACCCAAAGATCAATGAATATCTGGGTAGTATCTCAGCCTAATAAAAACTAATTTACTTATAAGTTATTATTTTTTCCGTGCTGCACTGCTACATCCAGTCCTAGGGTTTCATCATCTGTCAAATCCCACTTTAACTCCTGCTTGTAAGTCTTTCACCTGAACCAATATTTATCTTTATCCGAATTAGGCAGTGTTATGCTGAAAATGACTGTGTTGTGCTATGAGCAGACATGTATTGTGAAGATGAAGGAATATTCTGGTGTGTACACTGTGGCCTGTGTTTTATCAGGCTGTAGGTGGAGATGGAGGGAAAGACAAAAACAAGGAGGGTAAAGTGGAAGAGGTGGTGTTTATGTTAACATGCTGGTTGGAAGGAAAAGGATTTATGTGGTCTGTTGTGAAGAGTAATGCCATTGCGCAAGACCCCACCTCAACAGCCTGCATCCCTCTTGTCTTTTCTTTCTCTGCCCCTATAGTCTCTCCTCTCTTCTCTTTCTCTTTCTATTTACTTTTGTCTCTGGCTCTGACTAGTCTGGAATCCCAAGAGATATGCTCTTTTCCATTTATTCTATGCCTACACCTTCTTCAATCTATTGCACCACATGTCCCTAGACTCCCTTTTTTTCTATACTTGGAATGAATGCTGTACAGGTGAGCGTGCGAGCAAATGGTTGTGTCTGACTTTTCTTCAATTTGCCATACATTATCATTTCATTTAAGTAATTGTACGTACACATTTAGAATGCATTAGTCCCCACTGCTGATATAATGCTC
The DNA here is from genome assembly GCF_051167445.1 of Perissodus microlepis. Classification (NCBI taxonomy): domain Eukaryota; kingdom Metazoa; phylum Chordata; class Actinopteri; order Cichliformes; family Cichlidae; genus Perissodus; species Perissodus microlepis. The sequence goes on from NC_140477.1 coordinate 31,840,167, forward strand.
TTTTCCATAGTGTGTGCTTCTTTATTATAGCTTTCCTTTGGGCTTTCAGTTGTTACTCTGCTTTCATTGATACCATAGACTACACACACACACACCAAACCCTTTCTTCTAATAATATGGTGTCCAAACAACTAAATTGCGGTCTCAGTTGTGTTCACAATTTTGACAAAATCCTGATTTGCTTTTGATCTCGTTCCATTAAGGTTAAACTAAGCTATTGGTGTTTGTTTTTTGCTCTACCGTATATAACCCCCCATTTTTTTTTTGACTTTTGCTAGTTTTCTTTAGTCAGCTAGGATTCAGTTAGACTACTGTATGTCCACACAGTATTCATATCTAACCTGTGTTCCCAGCAGATCAGGTATGTGGTGCATATGAAAAAAATGCACTTGTCAGAATAAAATCACGCTGACCTACACACCACCAAACGCACAGTGCTGTTCACACTCGCACACTTTCTTGCCATTTGTCAACCCCCTCCACCTCCTTCCCCCAATATATTTCATCATGGTGAGCCAAGGCATCGCTAACATGCCAGGCGAGTGCTTTCTCTTGTTCACTGGCTCTCACTGTCAGGGAGAGATTTTTTATTTATTTATTTTTTTACCTTTTCCCGTGACAGACCCAAGTGCTTCAATTTTCCATTTGCTTGGAGAAAGTGACTGCACAAAACCTTTGGACTCCGTAAGCTATCACTGCTACACAGAGCCAGCGTTAGCCTGGAAGGTGGATCATGCGGTGGTTAAAAATGGAGAAAAACCTCTGACCCCCACAGCACATGTAGTATATCCAACACATCCTCACAGAAAGAGGCCTGGTTAAGCTGCCGGTGCTTTTCTCATTCATTCAACCTGAAACACTGTTATTTATTTTAATTTGAAAGAAATAAAACCCATCTCACATTGGATCACCAGACTCATGTTCCTGACCCACTAAGTCTGCCTCAAAGAAGACACACAAACAAAGGGTATCTAATCAAACGACCCTCATTCCCTCTCGTGTTCTGATACAAGTTGCACTTGAACACACCATTGATGCTCTGACTGTCTAAGTAGAAACATTGCCTGCTGTAGGTTAAATTAAAATTGGACTGGAAAATTGGTTTCAAGTTGGTGCTCAGAATTGCTCTCAACTAAAGTTCAATTTTAATTACTTTGTTGACTTGTTAAGTGAAAACCTTTGACATGTTTTCTTGGTGCGTACTTCTACATCACATCTTTCCTAAAGTATTGTTTTTTTTTTTCTTTTTTAGCTTTAATCAGATATTGTTTGCTGTGCTTAAGAGACTATGTCCAAGTAAATATCAATTATATTGTCTAATAGTGGTTTCGGATCTGCCGGGTGACTGGGTAGAGTTTGCATGTTCTCTGCAGATATTCGGTCTTCCTCCCACAGTCCAAAGACTTGATTGTTTGGTTAACTGCTTATTCAGACTTGGCTGTAGGTATGAATGGTTGTCTGCCTCTTAGCCCTGTGTTATACTGGTAACCTGTCCAGAGTGTACCCTGTCTCTTGCCTGCAACCCTGAATTGGATAAGCAGTTAAGAAAATGGATGGATTGATTCCTAATCTGATTCAATAATTCACTGTGTTGATGACTATCAGAGTATCAGCAGACACAGTGCTTTCTTGAGGCCATATGATAATGTTGAATGTTTCTCTTCTCTACACAGCGAAGAAGACGTGCGCAGCCACAGATTTCACCTGTAAGAATGGACAGTGTCTTCCTGCTAGGTGGCGCTGTGACGGAGAAGTAGAGTGCGCAGACGGTTCAGATGAAGCCGATTCAATCTGCAGTAAGTAGCAGCACAGCCACACTGACTGGGCAAACTGTGAGCAAAGTCAGTTTTGTCAGCACATATGCACGCACACACGCACACACACACACGCAAACTTCCCTGAGCATAAAACACTCCTAAGGTCACTCATTTTCAGTGTGTCACATTTTGCTGCACGCCAGCCGCCGTGCTAACCTTCTGTTTCTCGCACATTGCCTCAGAAAATAGCTTTTAGTGGCTTTTTTGTTGTCTGCTTGAGCAGCAGACTCAGAACCTTTGTACAAGGTTTGATCAAGGCCCTCGATGGCAGAAGAGTGGACAAGATGTCTGCTGAGCATCCTCAAAGGGAGAATTAGAAATAATTACTGAGCCCTAAATTCATCTCGTTCTCATTAAGTAGCTCATGACACGAGAGAAAATTTCTCTAAATTACATGTTCAGTCACGCAGTGCATTTTAGAAACTTTTTTTCCCATCTTGTCCAAGTTCACATATTATCACTTTAACCCTGTAACTGTAATGCTGTTTGATAGTTACGGTGCATTGCAGCTAATGTAGTTATATTTTACACAGACAAATGTAATGTAAGGTTTTATTAGTGTTCCTGTAATTATTAACATGACTGCAGTTGAATTTGAGTCTGTTCTGGAAATTGTGAATGCAGCAGCTCATAAACAATGAAATAAATTATTCTGTACTTCTCTCCTTAATACATGTTATATTATTTCAAAGGTTTTTTAACTGTTAACCATAAGCTGTCCATGTCAACATTTTTGTTTCTCACTTCAAATTAGTGATGCCATAATGTTGCAAAACATGCTTATAATACATAATAGATACCTGGAAAAAAACTGAGAAATGTTCCTCTGCACAAATTAGTCCATCTCAAAAGTTTGAATATTGTCAATTTAAAAAAAAGTAATACATTTCTTTGAATTAAAAAATGTAAACTATCATCAGTTCTCCATTCATCATATATATCAATATAGCCAAAATAACAGATTCCTGAAAATCACTAATCAAGTGTCTCAAATGATCTAATTTGGGTTTGCATAAACAGCTATTCATACAACGTAAATACCGAGTATCACTCAGTTTAGTTCAGTACATGTGACCTCAATCATGGACAAGACCGTTAACTTTAAACTTGTCCAAATGACGTGTGGGGTAAACCACAGAAGTTAATTCCAGAAAGGTTGGTTGTTCACAAAGTGCTGTATTGAAACATATCAATGGAAATTTGACTAGAAGGGAAAAGCATGGTAGGAAAAATCCTCAGAGTAAATGTCTGAAAACGTTGATTCCAAAACTTAGGGAGCTTCATGAGTACTGGAGCTGGGCTCAGTATATCTAAAGCTAGATGTCGTCAAGATAGGAGTGGGAGTGCTTGTGCCAAATCATATTGTCCGGAACAACAACACTAATCCAGGCATGTCTGAGAACAACACAGTGTGCTTCGATTTCACACCTAAAAAGAGAGTTACTTCAACAACCTCCAACAAGCCACAGTACTTTACATAGTGTATGTGTTAGTGTGGTGGAAACAGAAGCTCACTGAAGCTCAAGTGTTTAAAGACTTTACTTTTTGTTTTTGGATGGGAGGCTAATGGCCTGTGGTAAAATTGGTAGACGTTAAAGTACTTCTTTGATATAAGAGGCTTTTACTAAGATATATATAGCTTTAAACTTTATGAATACTTTTCTTTTTCTTGTTTGTTAACTACATGTTCAAGCTGTTTAAGATAAGATAACCTTTATTAGTCCCACGTGTGGGAAATTTGTTGTTTATAACACAGACCAGGAGGTCTCAAAGATTGAGTCTTGGAGTTGTCAGTAACTTTCAATAAATCTGTGGGGGAAAAAATAAACTTGAGAAATATTTGTATCAAATGATTATAGTAAGCGTGCTCTAAGATAGTTTTGGAAGAAAAGAGCATAAGGGGTGTAGTCAACATGAAAGCATGATGGCTTTCAGTTTTGACGTAGATGAATTATCTGATTATTAGTAGCGATCACTGGCATTTTACAGAAATTCATCTTGGCCAGTGGTGCCTTGACTTCCCACTTCCTTCTTTTTCAAAAAGGCTAACACCTATTTGCAGTTTTTTTTAAAAGATGATTTTCAAAGAGGTGATCAAAGGACTCTTTGAAGATCCTTAAAGTAATAAGTATGATTGGGATAGGCCAAGGACATGTGTGTGGGTGCGTGCATTCTGTATGCTCTTATTTAGTATTCATCACGAGGTGAATCTGTAGGTAATTTCATCAGATTAGTGGACTTGTGGTTAAATCTCATTACATCCAATCAAGGTCAGACACTGTCAGAGCTTCTGTAACTTTCCCAGCCATTGATCCTCATGGCTGTGTGTGTCCAGATGAGTTTATGTGCATGTAATAGAACGTCCAAGTTTGCTGTCTACGCTTTCTTGCAAACATCAGAATAGTATTAACAAAGTACATTTTTCTGGAAACGTTAATGTGTGTTTCTGACTAATCTAGTTTTTTTAGTGCTTGACTACACAAGCAACCATATTTCATACTAGGGCTGGGCCATATCATACCGTTCACGGTAATACCGGTATAATGTTGGGCAACGATAGAAAAATGAAATATCGCGATAGAATATGGGTAAAACGCGCATGCGCAGTGCCTTTGTTTTCATACGCACACGGCGGAAAAAGCATGGCGGCGAAAGCAGATCATTGAATAAAACGGATGAACCAGAATTAATTTGTAAAAATGCTGCAACTTCAGTGGTGTGGAACTGGTTTAGCTTTCGTCCGTCAGATACACAACAAAGCACTGTTTTTGGTAGAGCATGCTAGCGGGCCGTCGTTATTACCGTGTTGTTTGGAAAATACGGCACACTTAAAATCAATCCTTTGATTTTTCTGAAAGTCGACAGTGCCCCTTATAATCCCGTGTGCCTTATGTATGAATTCTGGTTGTGTTTACTGACCTCGAAACGATTTTATGTGGTACACGGCGCTCGAAAATCTGTCAAATGTTTTAGTACGACTTTGCTAAGCTACAAAGCCGCACCGCTTGATGGATTGTCGAAGCATTACGGCTATCGTAGGCAGGAGCCTCGTGCAGTGATACGTACTGTGCTTCAACATAATATTACCGTATTGTGTGTGTATAACCTCTTTTTAAGTTTTGTGGATATTATACATGGTTATGCTGAGGATATGTCGGCCAATTCCCACTGGAAATGCCTTTTGGTTAAACTCTCAGCAAAGAATTTGCACTGTTACATTTTTATATAACTTTAATGCACATAAAAAACAGCTGCTTGTTTAAGTGAAAATACATTGATGGGGTTTTTTCACTAATAAAGTTGAGGAGTTGTAAAGTATTTTGTCTAGTGTCAATTATATCGTCAGTTATATCGTTATCGCAAATTTTCAAATGTATATCGTGATAAATATTTTTGGTCATATCGCCCTGCTCTATTTCATACATGAATCTACTTCACGTAGTGTTTTGAAGATAGTCTTGGAGAAAAGCATTTAATATGACAGTTAAAAAAATCTCGAAAAGATTTACCATTAATTGAGTCTATAGACTCAGTCCATAGACTCAGTCTATAGAAACATAAAGTATATCTGGATTCATTGTTTCTTTTTTGTTACCTTCTGTATTTTATTATCTGAGCCAGTTCTAAAAGCATCATCATCATCTTCACTAAGATCTTCCTTTTTTTCTGTCTCTCACTCAGCACACTTGACTTTGTCCTAAAGTATAAACTGTATATACCCCCCTTTCTTACAGCCTTCTACCGCCTCGTGTCACATTCTTTACTTTGTCCTTGTGATTTCTTCTGGGCAGTTTGTCTCCCACTTTCTGATCTGAGTTCAGTTTAAGTAATGCCTTTGATAGAATTGATTGCCCCAGGAGGGAATCGATGAGCTGATCCCCGAGACTTCAGGTCGCCTGCTGATTAACTATGGACCTCCGATGGCGCCTCTGAAACCACACACGCACACTCTCACACTCTCTCTCCACACACACACACACAGAGGCAGGCCTCTCTGTAGCTGTCTGTAATTATACGTCTGAAAATGAACCTGGGCCTGGAGGGGATTCTGGAGAAAATGTTCAATCAGACGAGTGCTGGTTGATGCATGAAAGAGTGTGCACAGTGTTCTGCACTGAACATTTTCTCCAGAGAAACCAGAGAAAACCTACACGGGCATACGGAGGACACGCAAGGTCCAAGCAAATTCAAACAGAGACCGTGCTAACCATTTATTACCGTGCACACATTTTTGTTTAATAGCTGCATCATAAATTGCGATTGAAGTATCATAAATTCACATTGCTCAACAGCAACATTTATTTAAAGTAAGTAAACAAACATCAAACTACAACATATATATTTGAATCAGTTGCTTTCCACTTAAAGCGCTTGAAAAGTTTAATCAAAGTGGCACTTTAACAAAAACACCTTTTTAATAATTAGTTATGCAAATTGGTGTTACAAACTATGCTAAATACTTCAGTGTTTAAGAACCATGTTTAAATACATTTCTAAATATAAATTAGTTTTACATGCGTTGTTGCTGCAAACGTTGCTGCACTTTGTAGTCCACACAAGAAATGAAGGAGGTCACAATACCAGAAATCAAGTAGTACCAATACCAGTTGATTTACATGATTCTCGATGATCATCCTAGATACTGAAACATAAAGTTTAGTAAAAAGTATTTTTAATTTAATTTATTAAATATGTTCATATTATATTTTGCTCACAAGGCACAAACTAAAATGTTAGGATGGTTATCGAGTAGGTTGCTAATGTTTACATTATGTTCACATAAGGTTTTAATTTTAGGCATTACAAACAATTTAGCCAATGTAGCAAAGCTGATTTCACAGTGGCATTGCCAGGATAATACTCTGGATTAACATTATCACTGCTAATTTTAGCACTTTGCAAATGGATTGTACGTGCATTTTTTTTTTTTTTTTTGCATGGTACAAAGTTCCATTCAAAATATGATTTGATTATTGAAGAATATCATTAATGTTTTTAAGGGGCTCTTGAATGTAAAGTCCACACGATGATTAACTTTATCTGTTTGATTGTTTTCTGACTTTTCGACTACTTCACCATTAAGTATATTCAGTTCAACCTTTTAATTCAGTTCTGTTTACGTAGCACTGAATCACAATAACATGCAACTGTATATAGTCACCATGACCAAACACATGGCGAGAGTGGGAAGGAAAAACTCCCTTTTAACAGGATGGAACCTCCTGCAGAAACAGGCTCAGGGAAGGACAGTCATCTCCTGCAACCAGCTGGTGGTGAGGAAGAAATCAAGCAGAACAGATGTAGAATAACACACAAAGGCAATAAAATAAAAGTCATGATTTTCTGTTTTAATAGTTTTATTTTAAGTTGTTTTACTCAATTATATTATTATGAGTCTGATGTAAGTATAACAGAAAAACTCTTGAGGTAATTAGCCTTAAATACTAGATAAATACACAGCAAAATCTCCAGTGTTAAATTAACACTAGAGAATGTCTATATGGGTCCACACCTCTGAGTGTTAAATACAACACTGTTGAGTGTTAAATTAACACTTTTGACAGTGTTATATGTTTAAAAGTAACCTAGTCAGTTTTGAAGATTAACAATGGCTAACACTGAGCAGTGCTGATTTTCTAACACTGGAATATTTCTAACATTTTGAGTTATTTTCCAGTGTTAGAAAATCAGCACTGCTCAGTGTTAGCCATTGTTAATCTTCAAAACTGACTAGGTTACTTTTAAACATATAACACTGTCAAAAGTGTTAATTTAACACTCAACAGTGTTGTATTTAACACTCAGAGGTGTGGACCCATATAGACACTCTCTAGTGTTAATTTAACACTGGAGATTTTGCTGTGTACCTTTAGCATCTTTATTGTATTTTGGCACTATGTTAGGGTTCCTGCATCAACTGCAGTTACCAGTTTAGAAAAATAGACTCATTATGCACTACAGTCAAGTGAAAATGACCAGACAGATGACCTTTCTTTTAAATTTTCATAATGTTCCATGCTACTGGGAACCCAGTCCATTTACCAGACATCAAAGCCCTGAATTTCTGGGGTCTAGACATTACAGCATCCATTTACTCTGAGTGGCATCAACAAGATCCTGCAGTTTGACAATCAGGGCTGATTAAAGGAGCTGTGTAGTGTCTCTCAAGTATTATTTAAAACCCCATCTGTATGTGCATTCTGTCTCTGCTGGTGCATATCTATAGTTCTGGGATGAAAGTGAGGACTCCTCACTGTCTAAGTGTCCCCATGTAGATAAAAGTTACCGAACACGAGACACTCTGCACCCCTTATTTAACTGCATATGGAGCAGCGTCTAACCTTTCCAGTGGCCCCGTCAGTCCAAGTGATGCTTGAAAACTTTGTATAAAAAGCAAAAACTGTTCAAGAGTGCTTAGGCTTTGTGTGTTTTGGAAGTTGTGGAGGATATTTTATATTCATAGTACAAAAGACTTATTATCAGTAGAAGTAGTCTAAGTCTACTCAGGCATTTTTCACACTCGGAGGCATGATGATAAAGAGTGTTCTGAAAAGCCTCTAATTGTGAAGCATAATGAGAGAAAATTAGACAAACAGAAATGAGAATTGTGATAACTTTATAAGTCGAGTCATCTCAAATCATCATTCATGATAGGATAGGATAAACACAGCGGGATAAAACCGAGAAAGCAACAGTCTTATTATTCCCTTTAGCTCTTTGATATGATAAGAAAGCAATTATTCCTTAATTTACTCAGAAGAAACTATAAAGGATTTGGCAGCATTTGTTTCTTTGCTTCAAATACAACTCCATTCCAGGGCCTTGAACTCGGGATATTTTCCCTAAAATTCTTCTTTTAATACTACAAGATTACAATATTGAGTTCCAATGTGTCATTAAAGGCCATGAATATAGAGTCACACTTTGAAAACTGTGCCTCTGTTTAGTCCTTTTTTTATATTGATAATCTCATTAGATCATTTTTTTATCAATTTACCCAACCCCACCGGGCTTTAAAAGTGCCATGATTTCATTCCATCTGATGAAACTCATACATCTAAAGACACAAACTGTCAAAGCAGAGTCTCTCATCACAGCAGGACGTCTTTCCCAATTTCTAGTAGCGATGATTTATAGCACTTATATCCAGTCGGCACTCTTCAGATTCTTTTTTTTTGACCTGGTAATTATGGCACGTCTGAGGAAACAACTTTAGCAAAAAATATTGAAATTGTCGGGCAAGGCAGATGGAGGACAGGTCGTATTTTTCTTACTCTAATAGATATTTAGTTGGCTAAAGTTGCAATGCTTTTATAGTAAAGAGGAAGGTTAGAGTCTTTATCGGTCACGATGAAGAGCTGATCATAATATCTCATTGATATTAAGTCAAGATGAACACATTGAGAATTTTGAATTCAAAACTGACAGTCACAATGTCTCAGGTGAAAATACAATAAGTGTCATCTAATGTTTAACTATACAGCATTGCCCTAATTGCCAGCTTCTCCTATTCGGTCATCGTCTCTGTCATCAGTTTCACCTCCTTCTGTGTCATGAGGTAGGCTTTGCCTTGTCTCTGTGTGCTGAGACAATAGGCAGGTCAGCGTATTATAGCGAGGAGGCAGGCGGGTGTGCGAGTTAATTATTTTGGAACGTGGAAGGGAAGGATCCAGTGAGTTGCACTGTCGGACAGCTTCACTTTCATGCTTGAGGCGGCGGCAGCACCTGCCATAATTTCCCAGGTGGCCTCTCCCTCTCTTTTATCCAACTCTCTCTACCTGTCTGCCTTCCTTGTTCTTTCAGTCTGGGAGAAAGCAAGTGACCTGTCATTAAAGGACACACTAACAACGTGCAAATTTAAGAGCTGTGCAAAAGAAAATCAAAAGCTGTTATATGGTTATAAACACTGGAAATATATGAGTGAATATTAGGAGGTCACCTAGCTACTTCAGAGACAATGAAGTCTAGTGTCTTGCTGCATGTTCTTTTAGTTGCTATGAGCTCAATGTCATTCACAGACTGCAACATGCAAAAAATTAAATGCCACCAAAGTTCACCACTTTCTTTTTGCCTATCGCTGTGTTTATTGTGATTGAATCTACAACCCACCATTATGTAACCACAGAAGACTAACATGAGTTTTGTGACTCTATTGTACCACACTTCAGGTCTGAATAACACATTTATCAGTAAAAATTAGATTCATCCTCCAAAGAACCAAGGAAAAAATAATCTTTTTTGAGGAAAGGCCATCCAAACACATGAGATATCAGTGGAAAGCCCAGGATGTCCTTTATTTAGTTCGTCAGGACTTAGTAGGGTAGCTCAAATAAGTCACAAGATATAGACCAAAAACAAATATCACTTAAAGAGGATATCATTGAATAGGCTGCTTCTCAGGAGGATATATGCATAACCCAAGGATGAGCTTACAAAATTTAACATTCCCCATGTCATGTCTATACAGTAATAGCGTTTTTCCACTGGTACCTACTCAGGTCGGCTCAGGACGGTATGACAACGCTTTTAGGGTTTTCCATTAGGTTGTAGTACCTGGTACTAGGTACCTACTTGGCCGTGGTTCCAAGCAATCGGAGGCGAGCTCCTTCACGAAAAATGAAAACCACCATTTTTTAAAACTTGGAAACGAAGAAAATGGCTGCATAAAAACAGCACCGTGTGTCCCGAGTCTGACCAAAAGCCACAGACCGAGCAGCTGGTATACCATCGCCTCGACGTCCTCCTTTGTTGTGGTGTATATGTTGCATACCAATGACGTCACAGGACGTTCAACCGTGTTGCTATAATGACCCCACACACATTAGGTGATCCGAGTCGAGTCACGTCAAGCCAATCTAGGTAGGTACTGGTGGAAAAGGGCTTTAAGCTGACTTATTCCATGGGGCGGGGTTTATGAAAGAGAGACTCTATGCAGTCCTGTGAGAAATTAAGCACACCCACTGATTCAGTAGCTTCTAGAACCACCTGACTTTACATTTAGAATCAGTCTTTACATTGTTCATGTTCTTTAAAGTGTTGCTTTAGTTCATTGAGGTTTGCGGGAATTCGTTTACGCAGAGCTCTGAGATCTTTCCACAGCATTCCAGCTGGGTTGAGGTCTGAACTTCGGACCATTGCTTGATTGTTTTCTTTTTTCAGCCATTCTGTTATAGATTGGCTGCTGTGTTTGAGATCATTGTGCTGTTGCATGACCCAATTTGTGGCCAGTCTTTAGGATTTCAGGGAGGTGGCCTCACATTTGACTCTTGAATACTTTGGTATACAGAAGAGTTCATGAACAGTTTGCATGTAGGAAGTGATAAGAGTGATTTTCTTTTTTTTTAAAGATGAGTTTCATATAGATATTTAAATGCATCTAATTTTGATTTGTCAAAAATGTCTACAATGGAAAAATTAGTGATAGGAGCTAGAAGAAGAACAGCAAATAAAGAGAAGCTGCCGTCTCCATGACCAAAGCATGCGTAACACAAGTAATCTTAAAGCTGATACAGCATAACTTAACTGGTGTTTTGTGACTTAAATAGCTGTGTGGTAACAGTATAACGTGAGGGTGTGGGCATAACAATTTGCCGACATGGCAGAAGCGCGACTGGATATAAAGCTTGCCTTTTTTTGCAGTTGATAATTACAGTAATAAAGTGTGATTCATGCAGATGTTCTTTGGGGATGATACCCGCAGAGCTGTCGTTTTCAAACATTCTCCGTGGGGTTCCATTTTCTCGTTGTGACTCAAATTAATTATCCAGGAAATTATTTATTTATTTCTCTTGTTTTTAAGACCACAAAAATTGGTTAAATTTATAATTCGACCGAACCCGTTTTCCATTGCCTAGATTTAGAGTGTGTGTGTGTGTGTGTGTGTGTGTGTTTGTGTGTGTGTGTGTGTGTGTGTGTGTGTGTGTGTGTGTGTGAGAGAGAGAGAGTGAGAGAGAGAGTGAGAGAGAGAGGCAGCTTCACAGAGCCAGAAATATTTTTCTTTCAAAATTCCACAGAGAAGTCTTTAGAAGTCATTTTACCTGCCTTTGTTTCTCTTTATAGATCTGTTTTTGTTCGTTGCCCTTGCATTTCAATAAAGTGCCTCGGAGGAAATGAGCTCAGTTTCCCCATCAAGTTCAGCGCGACTCTCTGCATCCCTCAATAGAGTCCTGACTGCCTTTTTTCCCTCCTCCGCCTTCCTTTTTGTGTACCTCCCTTTCCTGCATTCTGTCATCAGCTGAGAGATGTGGCACTAGCCACTGGCAATATTTTTAATTCCCAATGCGTCGTCTACTAAACAACAATTTAGAGGGCCCCGTTGGTAGAAAGTGGCAATTTCCTATGAAAGCGCTGGTGTTGCGCTGTATTTCTTCCCCCCATGGCACTGCCAGACACATAGGTCTAGACTGTGCTAATGGTTCCACATTTAACAACCGTGTTCTCCTGCTCCTTCACACCGGATAGAGTTAGGGGAATAATAGAGAGAGGGAGCACGAGGGAGAGAGCAATTTTCAGTGGAAATTTTCAGCATCACCTACGAGAAATATATGTGAGCTAAACCCGCAGGAGAAATCTACCCGCCCTTCTTCACATTTTCATTTGCAGAAAAAAATTAAATAGTTCAGCTGGGAATTTAAGAGGTTTGCACAGAACTGAGTGCAAGACTTTTGAATTCTAATAGGCATGTTGTCACTCACTGTTACATGCCTTCAAACACACAGCTCTAAAATTCACATCTAGAGAAACTTTGTTGCCATGGTTGTATATAGCTGCAGTGACACCGGTTCGCATCCTGATGGCGGGGGCCCGCTGTTGGTTATTTATCCCCATAGGCTTTTCAGATCTTACTTTGGACTTGTGGCTGTTTTGTAGGGGTGCAACGATACACAAAATTCACGGTTCGGTTCGATACTTTGGTGTCACGGTTCGATATTTTTTCGATACAAAAAAATGTTCACAAGCTAACTGCGCTAACACATTAGTTCCCATCAATTGAGCGTTGCGTGGCACATCCGACATACTGTTTTACTTTTGTTCATGACGCGCTTACCATCAGGGTCATGCTTCACATGAAAACCAAGATAGTTCCAAACGCCAGATCTGAATGAGGGTGGGGGAGGCTCAGTTTGGTAGCGTTGAGGCAGTTGCCATGTTGCAACGAGCTTAGCTTCTGTCTTGCTAGCTTGCGCTGCGCTCAGTGGATCTGCACTCGACAGTGTAGCCTAGGCGGAGTAGTCGAACGCAGATCCACTGAGCGCTCAACACAGACAGCATCGTCAGAAGAAAAGTTGATAAAATAAATAAAAAAATTTGTATTGTTCGATACATATGCATACCGACCCGAAAGCACTGTATCGAACGGTTCAATATTGATATGAGTATTGTTGCACCCCTACTGTTTTGTTATTGTCATAGGTTCACAGTTTTGTTTTGTTGTTCTCACTGCATGACCTCCCAGCCCCCCTTGTTTTCCTGTATTATTGGAATCCCGCTTCTTTCTCCTTTCTCTGCACCTGCTCTCTCTGATCAGTTTTTTTCCCCCTCTTCTTTCCCTTGACTTTGATCTTTCTCTCTCCAACATTCTCCCTCCACTCCTTACATCAGGGCTGCAATAATTGGAGATCAGCGTTCCAATGAAAGGCACTAATCAACACTAACCTTCATTTACAATGTAATCTGATATTAACTGCATACGCCCTTTCCCTAAATTGGATTTCACATCTGAAGGACAATGGCCGGTAGAGTTGGCGATACATACTTAGCTGGGCTGGCTTTTCCCACTGCTTCCAAACTCTATGTCATTTACATTCCGCACCAAAGGGTCAACCAACTCAACCAAACTTGAGTTGATAGGTAAACAAAATTTGTGAAAGGAGACATCTGTTATGTTGGATCCATCCAAACATTTAACGTTTAATTGTTACTAGCTACTAGCAGTACCCCGGAACGCCGCTTGAAACTTTCATGAAATCATAGACTGTATAAAACATGGTTGTAGCTTACAGGTTAGAAAAATGAAGCCAATATTGAAGTGCCTTTAACTTGGGTTCTATCCAAAGACCACAAAATGGCAATAGCTGTGGTTACAAAGAGACGTCCGGAAAATAACTTTTTTTCTCGAACTCTGTAAGCACTTTTCTGCTGTTTATGGCCTCAGTCATTGATTTGGGGCCAAAAAAGAAAAAAAAAAGTATTTTGTAAATCTTGGCCATACTATGTCTGAAAATAGGGGATTATATAATTATGGAAGGAAACATAGTCATACTCATTACTCCCCATCACATCTAGTTTTTGGTAACCCAGATGGCAATGGCGCATACGCTCATGTAAAGCTTCAAAATACGGGTCAATTCCTGTGTATTCCTATGCTAAAATCTCCAGTTTATGGTCTCACTTAGTTAAGGACGTTAAATTGTGAAATTAGATGACCTTAGTAAAAATTCTAACGTGACGCTCTTGTTTGATTTCGAAATTGAGCTCCGTTGTCTTTCCATTGTCATTTTTGCCAAATACAATTCCCCATTGCCATGAAATATTATGCTCCAGTTCTCAATGTGCAGTGTTCTTCGTGCTCAAGCATTCACACATACACGGAAAGATATATAAAGGTAACCAAAGATGTACTCAGTCATGCATTAACAAATATATGTAACAGTCCATATATTTAGAGTACATGCAACCCCTTTTTAACTCGTGCATGTAGTAATTCTGCCTGTTGTACATGCCTAGGCACACTTAATCTGTCTACAAAATAATCCATGTGAGCTATTCGTGCCCGATAAAGCATGATTTTCCTCTGTGAGTAATGCAGTGCTTTGTAGGCTAATTCAACACAATGAACAAAGCTAACTGTCACTGAACCTGAAGTAAGATTTACATGTCATTTGAATCCTTCAATTCTTTTGCTGATCTTGTCTGTCAAATTTGCACAAATGTGAGTAAATATGCAGGACAAATTCTGTATATTTACTAAATTGCTGTATGATGCGAAAGGGGGGAGAAAAAAAAACTGACCGCAAGGATATAATGCATGCACTGATTCATCCATCCACCCATACTTTTCCACTTATCCAATTCAGGGTCGGGGGGGCTGGAGCCTAGCCTACCGTAGACACATGCCACACCATGGACAGGTTGCCAGCCTTTTCATCATAGATTGATCTAAAGTCTATGAAATGCCAGACAAATAGTGAAAAAATGCTGTCACAACTTCCCAGAGCTCAAGCTGACTTATTCAAATATCTTGTCCAAAACAAAAGTCCAAAACCTAATAATATTTAGTTACAGTTTTTCTCAGTCGCTTTGGTGCGTTCCTCAGAACACCATTAACATTTGCACAGCAGTTAGTGCATTTCCCAAAGCAATTAGTGCAAACTGCAAAACCTAGTGGATAGCCTGCAAAAGCACGTCACATGCACAGAATTGATTATCCATACCTCAAAAGCAAGTATCCATGTCAATGAAACTGTCAGTGCCATCAAAATGAAAAGTCTTGACACCATCTCTATGAACAAGATAGTCAAATGGCATTGTCATGTTTCCACTATGACAGTTTATAATTTCAGTGTTTCCCATTGCAAAAACAATTGGTGACACCTGAAAATGCTGACGACAGCACTATGGCCTACCTGTACAGCCATCTGAAATGTGCAGTAAAGTCACTGTAGATGTTATGGGAGTCTTGGGAGTAACTGAGACACTGAATACCTACGTTTCACATTTCCATTGTGTAGAAGTGTTTGTAATCCTACAGAATTGTGCAAAAGAAAAATATGCTACAGTCACTTGTTCACTGTAGAATACATGTAAACATAAAATCACCCATTTGGTAGAGCTGTGCACTAATGTGAACAATAAACAGCACATGTAACAGTACAGTAAATCATTCTGGCACATCCAGACGTTCCTGTCTGTCTGGCCACATATTTTCATCTACATCACAACAGATGTTATCCCTCGCAATGCAGCGAGGAAAGTATCTCCTGGAGTGGCGAATCCATCCTCTGCAGGACCCTGCTGTGATGTCGTCACATGCTGCATCCATGGCTGCTAGCAGGGCCATTTGCTCATGTGGATGCCGGTCATAAACTTTCCACCTCCAGGCAGAGAAAAACTCCTCTATTGGATTAAGGAATGGGGAATATGGAGGGAGATATTCAACCAGAAGTCTGTCATGTGCTGCAAACCACTCTCTGACCTGATGGGAGTGGTGAAAACGGACATTATCCCAGACAACAACATACTTGCTGAGTTGGCCTCCACCTCTCTCATTCTCAGGGACTAGGTCCCTGTAAAGAGTGTCTAAAAATGTCAGGAGATGTTGGGTATTGTATGGACCAAGAAGGGGGATATGGGTGAGGACGCCGTTGTCTGAGATGTCTGCACACATGGTAATATTCCCTCCGCGCTGACCAGGGACTTCAGTGGTTGCCCTCTGTCCAATGCGATTTCTTCCACGCCTTCTGCCTTTGGCCAGATTGAAACCTGCCTCATCAACATATATGAATGTGTGCAGTGTTTCCCTGGCTTCCAGCTCCAGTACACGCTTTAGAGAGAGACAGAAATGCAATGTCACAATATGCCTGTGTACAGTAACAAACAGTAATGCATGCATTTGGTAAAACACATTGTAGAGTATGTGCTGTGGAATTGCAAGTGTACTGCATGAAACTACGAAGTACTGTAAAACAGTTTGCAGTGCAGAACATAGAAGACCAGCTTTACCTGCACATACTGGTGACGGATCTCCTTCACCCTGTCACTGTTTCGTTCAAATGGCACCTTATACAATTGCTTCATGTGGATTTCATTTTTCTTGAGTACTCTGTCAATTGTTGAAATTGAAACAGATTCAATATTGCCAAATACCGTGTGATTCTCTATGACAGCGCTTTGTATTTCTCTCAGCTTTATTGCATTGTTTGCAATGACCATTGCACAAATGGCTTCTTCTTGCTGTGGGGTAAAAAGGGGCCCTCTTCCGCCTCCGCGAGGTTGTCTTACAATCCTATGTGGTGCAGAGTGAACTTTTTGTGAAATTGCAAATACAGTACAGTAACATGTGATGTGTCTGAGATGGCACAGTACAGTACAGTGTATTACTGTTTGCATACCTGTTTTCCCTACAGAATGTTTGGATGATTGAACTGACAGTAGTTCTTCCAATATTGGGTTGCACCCTTCGACCAGCCTCCTCCATGGTGAGGCCGTGATTGACAACATGGTCCACAATTGTAGCCCTTATTTCATTAGGAATCCGCCTATATCTGCCTCTTCTCCCTCTTCCCCTTCCCCTTCCTCCCCGCATCCTCACCCCTCTTCCACGGTGCTGACCTTCCATTTTGTGTCACAGAAGTGTAGAAATGGTACACACTAGCTCCTGCGCAGTTTATATATGCTTGCCAATTGGGGATTCACAGGATTCATCCATAATTGACAGTGAACAAGTTGTTTGTCATTGGTTACAACTAAACTTTCACACGCCTCCTCATGAGTGACAGCTGTGATTCACCTGAGATCAATTGTTCAATTTCGGAGACATTTCCAGGAAAAATGATACAGAAAGGTATAGGATTTGCTTGACAGATGGCCAATATTTGGCATGTGATAACTAGTTCAACAATTTTGTGTGTGATGACTCAAGCAATGGATGTATGACTATTAGTTTTATTGGGAACGACTATTCAGCATCCATAGGTATGATTACTTTTGACTGACATGACATAAGCAAATGGAAATGTCAGTAAGCAGCAGGGAAATGTATGGAAGCAACTGATTCATGTCCAAAATCATTTGCAGTTTGTTCAGAGAGAGGAGAAATTGCTACTATGATGTGCACAAATGACTGAGTGTTGTGGAGGTTGAACTAATAGTTATGAGAATTTCAATTCTGATCTGAGAAACGCACCAAAGCGACTGAGAAAAACTGTAAAAGTGACGTATGAGACAGAAAACCACATTTAGGATGTGCAGCCAAAGAATATCTCACTGTTCCCCCACCTTTTTTTCCAATAAGCTATCTTCCTGTCAATCATGCAGTTAATGAACTGACTAATTGTTTTGCCTCTAATAACCACATTAAATATCACTGCTCAGACCTGAGCAGGTACTAGCTGAAAGCTTTAGTCAATGGTTACGAAACAAAGATAAATGGTACCTGCAGTTCAAAGTGTCTGCCCCTTGGAGGCACCTTACGCGCCACTAATGAAAGCATTGGGCGCCTCAGGGAGGACAAAAAAGACTGCTGCTTGGAATGAGGTTAATGAGTGTCCACACGATGACACGACCCACTACAAACGATCAAACCATTAGATTTAAAAAGTCCTTACATGCCGAATAATTGGCTGATCCCTACATCCCAGGTCTTGAATGAATCATTGATCATCTGCGAAGTCTCGCCTTCCCGTCCTTTGTCGACTGCGCTCTTCTCCTCTCACTAAGGTTACAGCTCTAAAACAAAAGTAATTATTCCATACTGCGTCGTGGACTGCTTCTCCAATTCGATTCTACATTAAGATGTAATTCGGCTTGAAACGCAGCGTGGAGTGGAATTTTACGTTTGTGATTGGGTCTTAATGTGCAGGTCGATCAATTTGTAGAGTGTTATCTTGTAAAAATGTTTCCAGCGTGAATGAGTGAGTGGCCAAAGATTTATTTATTTATTTCTTATCTGTGTAAATTTGGCCCTGCAGTCACAAGAAGCCCCATTCCGATCCAATTCCAGCTCGATGCCTTTCTCTTTCTTTCTAGTAGCTTCCTCTAATTGCCTCGATTCCAGTTTGTCCTTTTATTGATGTTCTCCAATGTTGTGACCAATATCTGACCGCTTTCTCCCACCTTACATCCCACCTCCCTTCTTTTCTCCCCTATTTCTTGTCTTGTGTACTTGAAGATAAATATAAAGACATTAGGCTGAGACATTTAAGTGTTCGTGGTGTGGCGTGTACTTAATGATCTCAAAATACATGGATAAAATTTAATATGACCTTTAAATATACAGACCAAGCCTCCAGTAAGGTGCAGTACCTCACTGTGTATTGATTCAAGACATGCTTCGGCCCAGATTTTATACCACACAGAGTAGCCAAGCAGTAAAGGTTTACTGTTCTCAAGCAGGCAGTCGCCAATTTATGATGCTACCTCACGGCTGAAACTTGATTTTAATGATTCAGTTTCACAGACGATCAACTGTTATGGACCACCCCCCCCGTTGGACTCAATTGATGATCTGTCAAACACATGCAAGAAATATGTTTATTTTCTCTTTTTTCTCAGCTCTGATGAACATAGTTTGTAGTCCCTTCTGGTACCTATGTTGTGTCCTCTAAAGTTAAAAAAGACCAGGAAAAATGAAGTGACACAATAAAAAGCAAGTGGCTACAAAGAACTTAATGCCTTTCATATGGCACACACTTTTTTTTTTTTTTTTTGCTTTGTCCTGCTTGCTTGCTGACTCAATTGACATTCAAAGCATTGCAGAGTATCTGGGCATTCATAATATGCCACTAATGTAGTGAGACATGTCATGTTTCTTCTGTGTTTTTTGCATAAAAAGACATTAAAACGGGGTACCTCATCAATCAGTGCTGTGCCGTCTGCGGTGTACCTTAAAGCATTTTAAATTCATTCAGCTACAATGCTTCGTGTCGATACAGAGTAAATCATCTACAAGCCTCCGTTCCTCCTCATTTATCATGTGCCATATTACCACATACTCTCCCAAGTGGCTTTTGTTTTGACGTTGTGTCTCATTGTGATGGACAGTGACTTAAGGATGGCTTCTACTACCTGGCCTCACACACGCAAATCGTAATAAATAATTATCTTAGCATTAGCCTACGGGGCTTCGGGAGTTCTACATCAATCAACTACGAGGCTCGCCTCGATGCTAAGCATGGAGCTGTATAGTGGACGTGGTGCCGCGCCACAATGCTCCAATCCCTCCCTCCTTGTGAAGGGAAATTAAGAAGGTAGTTCATCAAAAGTTCATTAGCATACAGCTCCTTGCTCCGTCCACCCCTATACCCTCCTCATAATAGACACTTAGACGGGCCATGTGAGGAGAATAACAAGTGTGTACTACTTCTGGTTGTGGACTTGTTTGAATTAAAAGACTGCATCGTGTTCTGTGTGCCAAATGAGTTTTCTGACCCCAGGATGAGCAAAAACCTATTTCATATCCAGAATGTACAAAATAACTAAACCAACACATTAAAAATGATTAAAGCCATTTTCCCCTTAAAATATACAGTGGA
The DNA here is from genome assembly GCF_051167445.1 of Perissodus microlepis. Lineage (NCBI taxonomy): Eukaryota > Metazoa > Chordata > Actinopteri > Cichliformes > Cichlidae > Perissodus > Perissodus microlepis. The sequence goes on from NC_140477.1 coordinate 31,860,235, forward strand.
TTTATGTAGTTAAAATAAAGTTGACACTGAATGCATTTCTTCCAATCATCAAAATCCCAGTCTATCCTAATAAGTCAAACATTCATTGAATATTTTCTCATGTGATAATATGCTTCCTACCAATAAATTCACAAAGCTAGAGCTGCTGTGTAAATATTTTTTTCCTCCTGGAGCCAGCTATCTCGTCCTAGTTCACTTTCACACTGCAGCGCAAGCTTCTATTAATGCAATCTGCACAGGAAGCCATGGAGGTCACTCATAAATTTAGTTTGGCTTGCAGCATTTCGCTACTGCATCCCTTCACAGGCTGTATTGCTAACACTAAGCAGTGAATTTTTAACTTATTCTATGCACACAAGACTGTTAAGGAATTTAACTGGGTACATTGGTTTTCCCTCATCATAATTTCCTGTGTTTTCTCATAGTACCTGCTATTCTCTAATAGCACTGCCATATTAATGAAATCAGGCTCATGCTCTCAAAGTAAAATTACCCCTTACCCGGAGTCGGCCTGTGAATAAATATATAAATGGGGTTACGGTGTGAATAGAGAGGCTCAAGGCTGAATCTGTTGAGCCTCACGTGCTTTGTTTGTGTCACAGAAATGAAAGTTGAGGGAAAGGCTCTGACCTGGTCATCCAGCCAATTTGCACTTGTTTGTTTCCTTTACACTGATGTATCCTGTTATATTCACTAAGAGTACATGCTTGTTTCCCAACCCGTTTTTACACTTATTCGATAATGTCTACACCCACCAGGGAGCTGCTGTATTGAGCCCTCAGTGTCTTACTGCTCATCACCAAGCAGCTCCACTGGAGCATGGCTAGTATCAGTGCCTCGCCTATTATTTGCTCTAAGCCTTGGCAATAAGCAAAGGTAACTGAGAGCTAACGGCCAAGTGTTTATATCTGTGCCACAGCAGTTTCACAGCTCTTGAAATATTCATTCAGTACAAAGGTGAATTCACTTACATGCCTTTGACTGGCAGCTGAGGCAATGATTCACAGCTGCTTTGGTGTACATGCGGTCTCCACAAACACTGCATTTGTAGTTTAGAGTTATGTGCGTCTTTATTTGCATTAGGATGCTTTTATGGTCTTGTGTACATCTTTTTCCTGAGAAGGTGGGAGCAGGAGTCAGATATTGCACTCTGCATGTAACATGATCAGAGTCTGCAGTATCTCTCCCTCAGGAAGTCCTGCAGTTCTCTTTAGTGCCTGCTTTACCACTTTTGTCCACCTTGTCAGCATTTAGTGAGAGAAGGAACAAGGAGAGATAGACAGAGGGCAAATTTGCTCTCAGCACCAATTTTTGAAAGACTGGGGAAAGCAACTTTAACTGCGACTTCATTATCAACACCATCTGGACTGGCAAAGGAAAAAACAAAAATACATCCTAGATTATACATGATACGATGTTTTGTTTTCCTTTTGATTACATGCTGATCAGATTGTTCCACGCTCGTGTTTCCATGTCCTTTAGTTGATGCAGACTTGATAGAGCAGGCATGTTTTTGTTTTTCTTATTTTGGCCTGTACAGGCACGGCGACCGATGTTGATCATGCCAATTGCTCCATGTGCTACCCGCTTCAGCTTAGTCCACACAAACTCCTGTTGCTTCCGCATGCAGCGTAAAAACAGATTTCTTAGCTTGCACAACCCAATTTTGTCTTGGAATGGGCTGCACAGTAACTGAGGCAGCAAATAGAGAGACCTTATGTAGAAACTATTGGTGGGGATGAAACTGTTATTATGGTCTATCAAATTCTAATAGAGAGCAGAAGAATTGACTTTTTAATAGTTATAGGTTACTGTTTGATTGTACATTAGCAGGAATCGTACTTATTTGTATTTATGGAAAATGATTACCCTTGGGGTGAGAATCCTCTAATTCGTTTTGTCATAATCAGTGTTAGCTCGTTTTTTTTCCCCTTGCTCATCTGTATTCAGCCTCGTGATTGGCAGTTTATCCGTGAGTCGACCATTCTGACTCGCAGGGGCCAGAAATGGTCAGTCAGACAAATTACATCCTTTTAACCCAACTGTCAGTCAGACGCTTGGTGGACTGAAGCCCTTAGGGGATGTTTTCATGTTAGGCTTTGTATGAAACTGACGAAGTCTCCCACAGTAGTATTACACTGCCACACACACACACACACACACACTAATATACACACACACGCTCTTAGAAAAGCTAGATAATGTGGAGGCCAGGAACACTATTGTCTGTATAGTACCATATCTCTGAGGCGCACATTTAGATTGCTGAGACAATTCACATATTAAGACACCTCCACATAACCCACATCACATTCACACCTTCACATCATCCAGAAGAGCTGCGTTCTTTGCATCAAAGGCACAAGAACATGGGCACGTGCACTCACCCGCACGCGCTCTTATTGTACACGCAGACCATTCAGTCCCTTTTGGCAGTAATAGCTACACTGCGCTGATATGGCGCTTACTCGTTGGGTCTTTTAAAGCGGATTTGCAGGAGGCTTTTTATTTCTTTAAAGGAAAGGAGAAACCTCATTTAGGGGATGACGGTTTGAAAAGATGCTCGCGCAAGAGCTCGATATTCAGCGAGTGGAAGAAAGATGGAGGCGAGAGGAAAGTGGTCACCCAAAAGATCCAGCCTGGCACCAGGGCCCAAGTCTAACCTTAAATCCAGTTTTAGAGAAGACTGAAAATTCAAGTGGATGACTTCAAAGGTGATCACATCAACCAAAGGTGCACAGCTGGAGAGGATTCTTGCAGTCCCTCTTGGCTAAACTAGTCCCAACGTCCCACCACCAGGGGCAGTGTTTGAATATCAGAGTGTTGTTAAAAAAAAATCAAAACAAGGAGGAGGAATGTGAGAAGAATAAAATGGAGAGTGAAGCCGGAATGGGCGAATCCCATAGGTACTATTGATCTGCGGCTGCAACAAACATAGGCTTGTTGCCAGCGAGCATGCTGGTGGTCAGATGTGTGTAATTGATGGAGTTGAGTTTGACACAGTGCTGTAATGTAATCTGGGGCTCGAGTCTCTGTGGCGTTAGAGTGGGAGTGAGAGACATTAAAGAGAGAGGTGAGGGGAAAATGAGGCAGGGTGAGGGTGTATAGTGGGTTGCCGGAAAAAGGCACGGGGATTTGCTGCAGGGACTGTGGGCTGTGTAAATTTGATGTATTAGAACGGTGTATTTCCCTCCTCCCACTCTAGCAACCTCATGGGTTACACACGCAGGAACAATGGCCTTGACTACTGTAATAGGCTTTTATCTAGAGGGACTACTTTCTCAGTCGCACACAGTGTGTAAAGGAGTGTGTTTCACTGTCTGCGATGTGCAGCTTTCCACTTCTTTTGCTTTCTCTGATTTACACTCAAAATAACAACCATTTTGGAAAGATGTTGTGCCGCTCCATTTATAAATAATTTGGAAATGAGCTGTGGGGTCTTGACTTGGGCTTTTTAACATTTATTTTGGCACATTGTTATCTAGCGCTTAAGGCTAAATATTCATGGAAAAATGAGCCCTGGTTGAAACAGTTGTTCACAGACAGACTTGGGCAGTTTTTTCTTGTTTGGTTTCCTTCTGTTTCTTTATTTGTTTGTTTGTCTACATTGTTTTTCCCCCAGCTCTGTGTCTTGTGTGACAGTGTTCCCACTCCTTTGTTCCACTGTAGCTGTGTGTCTAATTTAATTGCAGACCTTTGAAGAGGGATCGATTTGAGAGAGAAGATAACTAAGTTATCAAACTGCTTCATTGACTGGCTCTCTTTTCTCTCTCCATCTTTTTGCCTCCTTCCCTTTCTTGTCCCATCCTACTCTCCCTGACTTCATTCTCTCCCCCCTTTTTACGCCAATTTTCTTCCACTCATTCCTCTTCTTCCCAACCCCCACCCTCCGCCTTTTCTCCTTTGCTGTCTTTCACCCTTGCCCTGCAACCACAGGCCGACAGACCTGTCCTCCGGAGAAGTTTGATTGCGGAGGGGCTGCCAGCAAATGTGTTTCATTGTCATGGCGATGCGACGGAGAGAGGGACTGCGAGAACGGGGCAGATGAGGAGCAGTGCGCCGCGGGTAAGTTTGTGGTGGAAATGGTGAAGGAAGGAGCACATAGTTAAACACGCGGCACACTTTTCATGTTACAGTGCAGTCAGTCTGTTGTATTCCAGTTGGGAATAATGTAACATGTAACCCCAATTCCATAAAAGTGGGGACACTGTGTAAAACATAAATATAAACTGAATGCAGTTATTTTACTTATAATAGAACACATCAAATGTACCATTCTAAGAAAAATATTGTCTCTTTTTGACTTTGATGTCTCAAAAAAGTTGGGACAGGGCCGTGGTTTCCACTGTGTAGCATCTGCTGTTCTTTTAACAACTGTCTGTAAACATCTGGGAACTGAGGAGAGCAGCTGCTGGACTGGTAGAAGAAAATGACTGTCTCTATCTTGTCTCATATAAGATTCTGGCTGCTCAACAGTCCTGAATCTTTCTTGTGATGTTTTTCTTTTTGCAATGCTCCCAATGTTTTCAGTCGGTGAAAGTCTGGACTACACTTAGGCCAGTGGAGCATCCAGATGTTGTAATAGACACAGGATGCAGTTTAGTATAGTGTCATGAAAAAGACATCATCTTGATGGAAACATATGTTGCTCTAAAACCTGTACGTATACCTGTATTCATGGTTCCTTTCCAGATGTGTAATCTGCCAAAACTGTAGGGCTGATAACAAGCCCGACTGTCCCTCTCCTCTTTAGTCCAGAGTGTGCGGCGTCCATCTTTTAGCCATCTTTAGTCATTTTACCATGGTTGATTTTAAATGAGATGTTACTCAGCAAAGATGGCAGCATTTATGCATGCTTTCATCTCATGCTTGCATCTTCTTTGTCTGATAGAGCTTTAACCTGCATTTGTGAATGGCACTGAGTCCATGCACTGATTTCCATGACAGAATCATGCCTGTTGTTAACGCAGTGCTAGAGATCACAGGCATCCAATATTGACTTTCAGCCTTTATATTATAAAGCGTAAATGATAAGACGCCCAAAGTCTTTGAAATGTTATGTTGAGGAACATTGTTCTGAAATCGTTCCACAATTTGTAAATGCACTTTTTTTTTGCAGATTGTTGAACCTCTGCCCATCGTTACTTCAAAGCATCCTAACGCTTTTGGAATTGACTGCTAAATTTCTTGTCATCTACTTTACAGTCATGATGGAAATCAAGCCCAAGTCTGTCTCTTCAGAAAGCACACACTTGTTTGATCAGCAATGCCCTCGCATGTTTTTAGTAATTACGCATACATTGACTGCTGTCACACTTTGTAGCATACATCCTCCCAGCTGATATCAAAGCTGTAGGAAAAAGGGGTATTGATTTTCATCAGCATAAACATCTGGCCTGCAGCATTATTGATTTTAAACCTGAAACAAACACATGCAACCACAATGAAGAATATAGATTGCATGTACAGTTTGCCCTTTATGTTCTGAATTTCTCTAATATCTCTAATATAATGTTGGTGCCTTTGTCCAAATGAAAAATGGCTTTTTTACTGTCACAGTCATTATGTTTTAATGGAGACAAAGTGGGGTCATTTTAGACCAGTTTTTGTATGCAGGGGCCTAAAGCAGAGAGAGCATGTACCAAGTGTCCTCACTAGGAAACTACAAGATTATCTGCGTGATGCATTTCAGATTATTCCCATAATGCTGGCATTGTCCTTCAGAAACTTTGACATTCATATATTCTCATGCTGAAGATGAGGCACAAAGATGTGCAGACTCCCCAATTTGGCAGTCAACAAAACTCTACAAATGCCTCCTCATGTATTATTATTAATACAGTGTTGCTGTTAGCTGTAACATGCTGCCTTCAAAAACCATGGATATTGGCTCACCACATAAGTCACAGGGGCATCTGCACACTGCGAGTGCATCACATGCCTCTTCATCACAGTTAAAAGTATCGGTTTGCAGCTATTGTTTGCTTCCACAGAGGGATCCTGTGGTTTGCACCAGCATGGATCTCTTTCTCCTTAATGTCTCTTCTGCGAACTCTCCTCTTTGATTTCTTTGTGTTCTGTCCGCATCTTCTTTTTTGTTCAGTGTAATAATTCTCATTAAATGCCATCCACAAAAAAATTGATATAGCATAGTATAGTGATACTTTGTGTGCCGATATTATATCGATATAGAGACCCAAATATTGATGCTTTATTACATAAATTCAAGTGCTCTGTGAATTTTGTGAACAAGAGGGACTGCAGGGTCGCCTTATAGCAAGTGTGAATTTAAATGTGAATTCTTGTCTTTATCACACTTAACTGTTGTTTTATGAGAAACAGATTGCATCATAAGGTGATAAACTCTGATTTGTTATTGCACAGCATATTGCAAAATGTTAAAAATCGTAACAATATCGCATCATGAGTGAAGTATTGTGAAAATACCATATTGTGGGCCGTCTGCTGATTCCCACCTCTCTATTGTCTATATGGAAAAAAAAAAGCTTTCACACATCAGCTGCGTGCTAATCCAGAATTTTCTTAGTGTAAAACACATGAAATCTGGAATTTGTTACAATTTTTCCACATTTTAAAAGTTGCGATAACTGTTTTGGGGTTTGTTTGTTGTTCTCATGGTTAGCAGGATGTCCTAACTCATCTTCTTTCCCACACCTTCCTTCTAGTCTTTTCTGTGTTTGTCCAAGTTCATCTGTTTTTATTGTGTGTGTGCGCTTTAGGTTGACGGTAGCACAAGGAGATCTCTTTAGGGAGTCTATGACCATGACCTAATGAAAACAGCAGGCACTGTTGATTTAGTCATGTAACCCAAGCTGCACTGTTCACATACTGTCTGTATCTCGTGTAGTTTTCTTCCCATGTTTGCTTAGCACCTGTAATTTTCCATTGTATTTCTGTGTATTGATAGTCTTCCATTGCCTTTCATCTGCCTGGCCTGGCCAACTCTTCATCACCTTTTTCAGTAGAAAATAAAGTGGTTAATATGCCTGTGGAAAAAAAAAAAGAAATTCATAGGGCCCTTGATGGTAATTGATTTACTGTCTGAAGTGGTTTGATTATATAGGTGGGTGTTATAGACGTTCTGCTGCAGAGACCAGCCTTTGATGAATATTAAAAAGTTGACCGGACATTTAGAGATCACACATTAAAGCTGACTTAAAGCCCAACAGCACAATGGATCCATTAACGCTAGTCTTTATTTTCATGAAAACTTAACTCTTTTTCCAAAACACAAAATTTCACAAAACCGTTCAGAGTATCTGAAATTCAAATTTCATATCCATCAGTTAAACACAGAGTGCAGATATCGCCTTATTACAGATGCGGATAACGAATTCCATAAGTGGAGGAACACAAATTAAGAACACTACAGCGTTTAAAAGCACCACCTTGCAGTTTTACACCTCCACCAGCCTCTGAAGGTACAGTTTACTTGCAGGTCTGCCGAGATTTGACATTTGAAGTTTTTTTTTTAAATACAAAATGTCAGCTCTTCATCATATTATGTGGGAAGTCACAAAAGAGGATTCATTGTTGGTAAAAGTATTAAAAGAGCTGTAGTCACAAAGACTCCTCTGCTTACATGACTGTTTACTTCTCTGTCACTTTAGTCACAGCGTGGTAGTAGCAGCAAAACAGGTACTGTGTCTACATTCTGAGTCTGTGTGCGTCATCGTGGGAATGCATGTTCCTGAATACACCTCCTCTACAAACACTCCTTTCCATTAATCTGAGGACATGTGATCATATCAGTTTCATGTCTAAATAAGCACTCTCATTACTTTGTCATGAAATCTGTGATGGAAATATTTGCAGGTCATATCTAGCAATACTCATGTGTCACTTTCAGTGTGGCACAAGATTAAAGTTTGCATTTGCCCCTATAACACACACGCACACATACACACCCCCTTGTGTGTTTATGGGGCAAGTCATATAACATCTCTGAAGAGGGCTTCTGTCTGAGTAGATTTTACAGAATATAGAGAATATAATGTTACCGTAGCTTAATGCTGGTGTAGTCCATGCAGGGGTCGAAGTGGGATTTGGCAGGTGGGAGAACCCTAAGATGGAGCGTAGTAGTGTAATGTGGAGAAAAGTATCGCTTAGAAATGCTTCACACAGTAACTTGTTTTGTGAGCGACAGAAGGGATTTCTTTGTGTGCAGGCTGTGACCAGCGCTGCTTCTCAGAAAATCACTGCTCTTGGGAGATTTAGTCAGCTAAATTCAGTATGATATAAGCAAATGACTCGATAGCTGATTTTTCTAAACCTAATAAAGCTTGTATGAAATGTAGAATTGAGCAAGTGAATTTAATCAGCAACATCAGCATAAATTAGAATAGATGTCTGCTACCCTTGATGTTAACTAACTTTAACCATGAGCACCACAGCCGCTCTACAGCAGTGCAACATCACTGTAATGTTCACAACAAACTAACCAGTTTAGACTAGACTAAACTGCACAGTAGTTTCATGAAAACTGGGAATAAAACAGAATTGGTATACTCACAGTTTGTTGATTTAAAAACTAAAATGAATTAGGACATTACATATAAGATTTAAATTTCATCTGCAGAGCAGTTATTAAAATGATCTCTCATCTGCCCTCTCTCTTTCTTACATCTTTTTCTATCATGCATTTAGGTTTTTTTCCCTCCCTGGGAAATGCACTAACTGTTCATTCATGTAGCAGACACATTTTGTGAAAGATTTCACAGAAACAGTTTGTGTGTTTGATGTTTGTGTAGCTACATTTAAAATTGCCAGCCACAAAAAAAAAAAAGTACTAGTCCATTTCGGTGCACTCTTCGTCTGTAGCGCTGGCTAGATGCTATTAAGTACAGTGAACTTTATTTACATCTGCACCTTGAATGCACACAGGTATGAGAGGGGGGGAAGCAATGCGTTGTGGGTGTCATTATTTATCTCAATACTGTCAGTGGTGCTGCAGCACAAGAAAAAATATAAAAGTATATGCATGTGTCAGCTCACCTCCTTCTCGTCCTTTAAACAGATAAAGATAAAACATTTGCAAAGACTAATGAGACCAGCACTCCCTTTGGGTATCTGGTAACCTAATTTTTTCCCGCTCTTCCATTTGTTGTTCTTGGAAAAGTAATCTTTAATTGATGTACCAGACACAGCTGGAACATCAAATGAGTGTTTGCCACACAAACAATGAAGTTCAGTTACGTGATAAACATTTGGAAGCAGAATAACGGACCAATAGCCCTGCCTGACTTTCTTACAATGTCATGATTGTGGGAGCGTACTCATCAAGATCTTTGGTAAAACTGTAGAAATGGCTGCACAGAGAGAGAGAGCGAGAGACCGCTATACCACCCACAAACACAAATTAGTTCATCGATGGTGTGTCTGAAAACATAGTTCCTTTTTGAAATCTGTTACTTTCATCCATCCCCTATTAGGGCTGTTCGATATAACGATATATATCGGATGACGATATAAAAACGTCTATCGTTTCATTTTACGCAATCGTTTGTTTCGTGGTGTCGCAAAATAAACCGTTTACGGTAACATTTTTTCATCGTTTTGATGGTCACTGTAGTGGCTATATTCATTTCTTAAAGTTCTCTCTTTCTCTTATATTTAATATAACCAGACTACAGACAGACAAGCGTTTGTTTTTATGCGTTGTCGTTAGCAACAACGACGGTAAAACCACCGCGTGTCCGCTTGTTTATGTTCCACATAAACCTTTCACAATAAAGCTCAAGATCCTGTTGAGACTTTTCAAAATAAACTGAATCACGTGAAAGATGCAGAGTGTTACGGATGAGAAGCAAAAAAGAGCCGCCAGGTGCTAAAAAATAAACCTTAGACTCAAACGTTAGAACAGGCTTTTCCCCGCAGCACGCCGTGTAATAAATACTCACGCCATTACAACCTATGTCTAAAAAATGTATCGTTTCATGCATCGGTTAAAACACTCGACTCCAGGTACACGACACCCAGCTGGAAACACTTAACGCAACAGAATTTACAGAAAATGTTACATTTTTGTGATTTATATCGTTATCGGACGATAGATGTCTTAATATCGGGATATGAGATTTTGGTCATATCGCACAGCCCTATCCCCTATCCTTACTGCTGCCGTCACCACCTTCCTGCACCTTTGATCTCCCATCTCAATTTCCCTCCCTCCGTCAGCAGCTACAGTTGTACAGCTAATGTTAATTTGGGCCGCTAATTGAGCATATCCAAATGTTGAATAAAACATGGATCCAGGAAGAGAGGATCTCTGTTACATTAAGAGGAGGCCTCTGAAGAAAGTTTATGAGCCTTTAATTTATGTTAATGTGAAATTGCATGTGTTTAGGCACACATCAGCTGCAAGCTATGTGTTTGCATGCTTCATAGTGTGCAGATGCTAAAACGTTTTGGGGTTTTTTCAACACTGATAGAGTATTTTCAAGATGGATGAACTCACTTTTTTCCAATTTCTGTCTTATTAGGTGAAGAATTCAACCAACAAATGCCAGAAAAGTGTCCTTTACCACTTCAACTTATAATTTTAATACATTGAGCTGTTCTCTAGAGCTCTAGAAACAAGGGGCTCATTCCGACCTAACAATAAAATGATTCATATAACATGTGTAGTCAACAATGCCCAAATGAAAACAGAATTATGAATAACATATGATATTTATGCTAATAGAGGCAGTTCAATCTTACACACTGGTCCTAATTTCCTCGTGCAACAATAAACTGACATTTTGAATTCTTCAACATATCAGTTGAATGACTGAATGTGCTTCTGTCCTTTCTACCTGGAGAAAGTAGAAAGTCGATTTTTGTAAAAGATCTTTTTTTTTAATCCATCTTGCTTGACACATCCTCTTCCTCTCTGTTACTTTCTTCTAAGTGTACTAACCCTTCTGTAGAAGCAGCACAACTGTATCACAGTGAGCCAGGCTACTTTATCTTTACAGCAATAAAAAAGGCTGCATTCATGCTTATGTATGTATTCAAACAAACAAACAAAAAAAAGATTAGTTACATAGCTCCAACATAAGCCTTTTCATACAGACATCCTAACCCACACCTAGTCTATTTGGAATGATAAGCTTGTCCAGTTGGGCCTGTCACACTCTTATTCTTGATTGTTCTGTATTTTTGTCATTTAAAATTGTCAAGGAGCAAGTCTACGTAGAAGTAGGCTATGCTGATTAGTCTTATTTCATGTACCTCAAAAACATTGTATGCTTGCTTATAACAAAGATTTCTTGTTCAAGTTTCATCTCAAATCATCAAAATGTGCAGAGAAGGTCAGGATAGGGGTACAGTGAGTGCCTCTAGCCATCTGTAAAACACGGTGGATGCCCTGTCATGGTTTTGGGCTTCATTTTAGCCAGGGATGTTGGCGCTCTTGTCAAATTTGATGGAATTATGACAGCAGGAAAGTGCCATTAGGTTTTGATCCACCAGTGCTTTATGGAAATGTCCAATTGGCAACATCTTTATTTTTTAGTATAACAATGATCCCAAAGGCAATGCCAATGCAATAAAATCATACCTGGATAAGAACACACAATGAAACACTGTCAGTCATGGACTGGCCTCCCCAGAGACCTCAACATTGTTGAAGGAGTGTGGGATCATCTTGACAGAGAGGACCAAAAAAGGCAGCCATCATCCAAGAAACAGCTTTATATGTCCTTCATGTAGCCTGAACTATTCCTGAAGACTACTTAAAGAAAGCTTCACAAAGAGATTTGTTGAAGAATAAAGGTGGTCATACCAATTGTTTTTAAAATTCAAGCTTAATAGAATTGTACAAACTCAGTCCTTTCCCTTGTGATGGAATTCCATGTATGTTTGCACACATTTCAGTAAATTAGTGCAGCTATTTCCCATTTTCCTTGGAAAAAAAAACAAAAAAATGAGGGGTGGTTCAAGACTATTCCATAGTACTGCAGTGTTCAACTCAGTTGCTGAGAGGGCACCTTTGCGACAGTGAGTTACTAGAGCTGCCCGTGTCAGTTTTGCCATCAGTGGTAGGTCAGGTCAGTAGGTTGTAGATTTTGTTGTGTAGAAAATCACTCTCCATTGCTCTGATGAAGGCAGGAGTTACATGGTCCTGAACATGTTTTTGTCTTTTTGCCATTTGAGGAAATCTGCATTTGCTTTATTTTTGAACCTTAAAGTTTGCCACTTAAACATAGCATTACCACATCTTTGGTGTTTTTAGTTCTTTTCTTCACACTCTGATGTGATGGTTTTATAGTCTCCAGTCTCCAGTCAGTGAGGGCATCTATATCTATGCCCAGTGCATATGCCTCTTTTTGTCTTTGCTTTAGTTTCATCTCTCTGCAGTGCTAATACTCGCTCCAGATATTTCCAGCAGAATGTTTCTCTGTGTGTTGTTCCCCTCTCTGTCCTCATCTGCAGAAAGGGAGAAAGACAGTAGTGTGAAAGCTCCCGCAGGCCCCGAGGACCTGTTGCTCTTTTCACATCAGCCAGTGCTGCTGCGTTACATTACAGCAAGTTGCTGCCGAATGGATGCCCAGGGATATGTTAGATGGTGTTTTATAGCAGGGCAGAGAGGAGCCGAGCAGAGGGAGAGATTATTGTGTACTGTATGTGTGTGTTTTTCTGATGGAAAATAAAAAGAAGCAAGTGGGGGGAAAAGTTGCACATCTTAATAAACACGTTTATCAGAAAGCTCAGGTGCTTTTTGCACAGAGTAAGTATCCTAATGAAAAACACAGATAAAAACTACACAAATGAAAACATATACCTGCACATCCCCTTTTCCTATACATCTACACACATGCAATATGTAGCTTCTTTATTATAGGAAGCTATAGAAAAAAAACATGGATTCCATTATTTGATAACAGATCAAAGAAGACGAAGAAGAGTGCACTGACATAAAAAAAAAAGTCTAGTCGTCGTAATGCATTTTTCCCTCTTTAATCTTGCTTCACCCACATTTACACTACAAGAGGTGGCTGCATAGATACAGAGTGCTAGCCGTTGTCTCAGAGTTTCTTCCCATTATGTTCTCCTTCATTTATAATCCTTTGACTGCTCTCACTGTGTGCGTAGGTGTAATGTAATGGAGCGCCAGCACACAAACAGGCTCACTAGGCACCCAGAGGCGGTTGCACTTCAGTTTCGAGCAGACTGTTTTCTTCCATTGATGGTTTTAAGAACATTACTCATTCCTCTTTCACCCCCCAACCCCGGCCAAGCACACACACATACGCCCTCTCAGTATTACTTGGAGATGACAGTGAAGCCTGTTTGTCTGAAAATTGATCAAGGTGCAAACACCGCTTAGCTCGAGTCAGATCTAGGATCTTTTCACTTTACTGCTTTTCCTGCCCAGCGAGCTCTAGACAGCTGAAGGACCCACCACACTTTCCAGGCAAGCAAATGTTTTCAAAGCCCCATTGCTATTTTTATTTTTAACTTAATGATTTATTTGTCACCTAAATGGCTGCTGCTAACGCAGTGGTAGTAATTTGCTAATACATAATCACATTATGTGATTGTCTTGCTCTACTAAAAGCCATTAGCAAAGAATTTAAAGCAACAATGAGCCACATTCAAATTATTAAAGCAGTTATGACTTAATAGTTTTTGTCAGACTAAAACCAGGCACTAAGTAAAGTCAATGGTTGTCATGTGAGCAGGTATGAGGTGAACAGAGTGGACTCGGCAAACTAAACTCTTAACTACAGACTTTTTAATGGGGGAAAAAAGCAATGAAAAGTAAAAAAAACAAAAAAAAAACAACTCAGCAATAACAGGGCATACTATGAATTGACTAACTGACAACAAGCTAACTTGACATTTAGAAAACGTCACCGTCAATGACGGAGTATGTGTCAACAAACAGAGAGCGATGCAGACAATATATACACAAGAGGGTGATTAAGGGAAGTGGACACACCTGGGGAACACAGCTGAAGAGAATCATAACTAACGAGACAAGGGTAGCTGACAGGGGATTTCTTTAAATCACCCCGTAGTTCTTCAGCTTGAGACACCTGAGTTAGAAAACACAAACACTGCAGTTGTCTTTCACTCGCGAGGGCAGTCATGGACGCACGACCTGCGTCTCATCACTGTCCGCGTGCTTTATTTATACTTTTCTCTCTCTCTCTCTGTGTGTGTGTGTGTGTGTGTGTGTGTGTGTGTGTGTGTGTGTGTACAAATAGAACTCTGAGCTGAGGTTCCCCTTTTTCTAAATCTGTATGTTCTTACAGAAAGAGGAAGCTGTTAGTTGTTTATCACACAAAAGTACATGTCAAAAGTCACGTAGACATTTGCTTAGTGATCAATAAGAGAATACATTTCATGTAGCTGATCACACTATATACAATTTTCTTCTGACATTCCCTCCTGTTTATCACGAAATGAAATGTACATGTTATCAGTAAGTAACTACTTGTCTTTCACATTATTAGTTACTACATCATTAGTTGCACTTCATCTTCATCTTACAAATAGGAAAAGAAGTCTTCATGATCTTCATCGGTTTCAGTACATCTGTGAAATTACAGCTTTTAAACAAGGAATAACACAAGTAAAGAAAAATAAAATAAAACCAGGAAAACTCCAACGCCGATCAACAGTCTCTTTAGAATCTGAAGCCATGTTTAATGAATGTACATTATCTGGCATGTAGGTGCAGCATGTGGTGTTGAATAAGACACACAATCCTCCTTTCTCAGCCAGGATCATGTCCAGTGCTACACAATATTGCATTACAGCAATTCTGAGAGCGTCTAAAACTGAACATCACACAGACGAGAGAGGAGACAATAAAACAAGAAGTAACACACACAGAGACTCAGATTCAGGTACGTGAACTCAAAACTGGGACTCGGGGCAAGGCCACTATGACATGACATACTGGGGATATCCAAACATATTCACGGAGACAGAGCCCAGAGAGACCAGACACTGAGAAGGAATAATCAAAGGTACACAAACGTGGGGACACTGATGACAGGACACAGAGACAGACTGGGCACGAAGGGAAACAAACATAAACAAACCAGAAATCAAGACTTATAAATAACAAACTAGGAGGCATTGGAAAATAACATTCACGAACTAGAACATAAACTATCAACCAATAACAAGTCCAGAACCACAACTCAAAATACTGGGTCAAAGACCCAGCACCATGACAGTCATATAATTCAAGCCATCCAAAATTGTAATTTGGTCATTGTGCTGTCATGTCAAGCACCACAATTAATGACCAGCCTATAATAAATTCAATCTTCTGACAATAATAATACAATTATTTTCGGACAGGCAAGCAGATGAGCATGGCTATGTGGCTTACACATGTGATGTGCGCTTGACAGAAATTGAGGACAGTGATAAGAGTTAACACTGAGGAAGAGAAGGGAGTAACGGGCATGTCAGTTTTAACGTTCAGTGGCTGAAATCTTACATGCCCAGAGTGCTCTTTGTGCAAATGGACGTCTATGTGTACTGTATATCTAGACCACCGGGACATTCATCATACAGGAGCTGTATACAGACATACACACACATTTTCAGTCTGCAGTGATTGCTTGTGAGGCTGTTAATATTCAGTTCTAAGCTGCTGTCAGATGGCATAATGATTGAGCTGTTGAAATATCCTGTTCTATTCAGTATACCGGCCGTGTTGGGCTGCGTTTGTGTTCAGTGTGTGTGTGCACAGTCCCTATAGTCCCAGCTCATCATGAAGGTGGTTAAGAGAAGTCTTTCCCTAGAGTATGCTAATCAGGTTGCTTAGAGACTTTCAGAGTCTCAATAAGTTTTGTGCCATTTTTCTCTTCGTCTAAGCTGCCATTTCAGTTGGATTCCTCAGGCTCAGCTGCCACGCTGCATCAAGGCTTTATTCTCATTGGCTTTTCACACTTAGTTTGACATGTTTTTACTCTGAGCAAGGACGGTCTAACCCCAGGTGATTGGAAGCTTTGAAAGGCAGAGCAAGGGAGCCAAAATTGGAATGCTTGCATTTATTTTGTGATTTAAAAAAAAAAAATCGATTGCATTTGTTGCTTCACTGTATTAACAATGGTATAGAACTGATTTTGATACGAATTGATCAGATTGTGTTTTAATTAGACTCATTTGTGTTTGTTGTCAACATGTAGGCCACTGTCAGCTTCCTTATTCACCACAGCAGGTAGCTCCGCATGTTTGATTTGGTGGATTTTTACACCACCTGGTTTTGGGTCTCCTCGTGGAACTTAGTCAGACTACACTACAGAACCTCTGTGTTTGTTTTTAATATAGCTGTATTTAAACATGTAACATTTTTGTCCAATTACTGGAGAAATCTTAAGCTGAAAGGAAAACTTTTTAATTAAAGTGTACCATCAAGTCAATTCCTGGAATATTGATCTGGTCAGTCAAGTAGAATTGGGAGGTTGTTAATTCAACTACTTTGGTGTTAATGAAATTAACAACAGATGCACCAGAGGGGCAACAATGAGACACATTAGGTGGAGGCTAATAACAGCTTTCCCTCCTCATCTTTTCAGACTGTTTTTTCACTAGTAGGGTCAATGCTACTACTGGTACCCTACAGAGGTTGCACAGGTAGTTCAACTCCTCCAGCATGGGACATCAATACTTGTCAGTGCCAGAAGGTGTGCTATGTCACACAGCACAGTTATTCTAGGAGAGCTGAGCACGGCTGTAGAAGATCCTTAAACTATCAGCAGGGACTGATATCTGCTCTTTTGTGCACGCCGGAACAGGATGAGCACAGCTAGAGCTACAAAATGATCTCCAGCAGGACACTGGTGTGAATGTCTCTGATCAAACAATCAGAAGACTCAAGAAGAGACTTTATGGTGGTGCACTTTTTTCCACACAGTTATAAGGCCTATGGGGTGTTATCATCACACTACTGGGTGGCCAAGCGGTATGGAAGCATAAGTTTGTAAAAGTGATAACTTGAGAATGAAGCAACGTAGCAGCTTCAAATTAATACCCATAAGTGTATCTATTAAAAATATCAGACAACTTTGAATTCTGGTGACCTTGACCTCAAGGTCAAGGTCGGAGGTCAAGTTTCCTAAAAATGTTGTGAATGCGATAACTCAAACTTGGTAAGGTTTTCAATTTAGCAATTGGGATGCACTTCATACTGTTCAGGAGCTCAGTAATATCCTGGTCCAGATCCGGGAGGAGATCCCCCAGGACACCATCAGCATTTTATTATAGTTTTGAATACTTAGACATAACGAACTTCAGTTAGCTTAACAGCAATTATATAGTACCTAACGGCAGGAGCTAGTAAACATATCTGTATCTAGAAAACATACAAATAGTCAGCAGTTTATTATTATTTTGGTTTATTAATTAGCTCTTTCCCTCACATTGAGCGGTGCAGAAAATACTGTAAAATACTTATGTTCAATTTTGATTGCATTAAACTATTACATGAGAGAAGCAACTGAAAAGCACTCTTATAATTCTTTCCCCCATTTCCAGGGGTGTAACATTTACACTCCAGACTTAAACCCCATCGAGCTGGTTTGGGTTGAACAGAAGAGTGAAAGCAAAGCAACCTAAAAGTGCTGAACATTTATGGAAACTTCTGCAACCACTGTGAAGAATTCTGATTTCTGTTGGAGAAAGATGAGTCAAAAATGTAGAATACATTTTGGTCTATAATATATCATTCCATGATTTCTTTTTTTTTTAACTCCAATTACTTAATTTGTACTATGCTTTCATTTCAAAGTGCAAGGAGACATTAAACTGCGTAATTAAAAATTATGATCAAAAGCTGCCTCTCCCTCTGTCTACTTCTCAGTGTTTAGATTCAGAGTGGCATCAGGTTAACGTTTCAAAACGCCGGTGACACGCAGCCATGTTGTTGCAGGGTGATGCTGGGAAGTTGACGCCTCTGGCTTGTTCTTTCTCTGACAGTTTGCTGTTGTAATGATTCCAAGGGTAATGTTCCCTGACACACAGCAAATGGTACATTAGGTACCTGTTCTCAGAAATGTTCTCACACAATGTTTGAAGATATTTCTTGAATGCTTTTAAGTTGTGGAGAGCAAGAAAACTGTGAAATTTGTGAATTTGCTTATTGGTGGGCCAAAAAAACCAAAAAAAAAAACAGAGGTGTCATCATGTAATTCCACACTGATTTTAACTTTTAATACTGTACTTTCTCCTGAGCTCCAGTAAAAGTAGGTCAGATATGTCAGTGAGAGATGGAGGGAGAGCTCTTTTTCTCTCTCTTGGTGTCATTTGCACAAATATGGTAAGTATAGTGTGCTATGCATTACCATCACTCCTCTGCAGTCCCTTTATTATAAAGCACCGTTTCTTTGAAAAGGGCATTTGCTTTTTTTTTCTGAGTATATGACATTTGCCTTTGTTTTGGTGAGGGGGATTCCTGCTTTTGCAGGTTAGGTTTTCAGCGGTGAGGACTGTAGGCAAAGTGACAGTTCATGCAACATCGGTCCAAAGTCAACTGTGAGCTAGCAGAGAATACATTTTGGACCTATCAAAATGCTTTTCTGATGTTGGATAAGAATGCCTTTGCTTTAGTTTCATCTGCACTAAACAGAATAATACTTTCTAACTTTTTAATAAATATTGAATAATTAAGCCAAAAAAAAAAATCCTGCTGTTTGAGGTTTTTTTTTTTTTTTGCTCCCCTAACATCAATCCTCATGAATATATGAATATAGATGGCAGTTTGTTTACAATTACCCCCGTGTATCTGATGGTACAAGGTATGCTTGAATTGACACGGATGTGTTTTTTTTATTGATGCTCTCGTGTGAAAGATAAGCCATACATATTGATATTCCATAAAGAAGATGATCATGTTGCTTGTCTTCTATACAGCCCATTAAGTCTGCTCAGTGTAAAAATGCTTTCCGGTGTTGCTGTTTTCTTCTTTTTTTGTTCCAGCAGATTACAGAGCTGCAGTTCAGTTAAATGCAGCATTTTATACATCACTGTGAAGTAAATATTTTATCTCCATTTCTGGTTGTTAGGAGCTGATCTGTGATCTTCAGCTTGCTTTACTGCTAGTGCACCCGGTGAACTGAAGTGATCAGACAAATGTACGTATGTGGACGAGATCGTGTGTATGTGTGCGTGCACGTATGTGCATACACACCGCGGCTCAGTGCCTGACATGTTAGACCACAGTCTGATTGGATTCCTCGCTCAAGAAACATTAAACTCACTGAGTCGTGGACAAAAGCTCAGAGATGATGCGTGTGTGGGTGTGTGCCCAATATTTTTTTTGGCTCTTTTATTGTCCATTTGTATATTTGTGGCTCTTTGTGTTTTAGTAAAGATTCTTTATCTTTTAATCTCTGCGTGTGCGTGTATGCATAGCTGTTTGCTATGTTCTGCTCCATGCTGAAAGAGAGTTCAGTTGTCCTTTAGATCAAGGTCAACGAGCTGTGCCCTATCTTATTGGTTCATCTATTAGCTGTTAACTGGTGGGTCTATGGATGGATGGAGGGAAAGCTTTGACCCCATGTTAAGCATAGTCACCTACAGGGGAAAGTAACCGTCAAGATGGAATTGGGTACAGCTTACTGATTACCTTTTTAAAATTGTAATTGGTCCACTAATCTGTTGGATGGGTGTGTTTAATTAACAGTTAGGAGTCTATAGTCACCTCTATAGTATAACCAGATACCTCTTAACTCTTTCAGACTACAACATCCAATATTTCTATTCTCAGATCTATCAGTGTATCCATTTCTAAGGGTTCGTTTAAGCCTGAATGAATGCAGAAGCCACCAACAGTAATCAACCAAAGACCAAAGTGATTTTGGGAATTTATCAAGTTTTAAAACTGACAGCAATCTATACTGGGACACACCCACCTGGTGGGCAAAAACAGTACTGAGGTCTTCTGCTCTGCTATCGGGTACAATAATCACCGGGTACACTAATCTTTGAGATTATGGCACCAACATGTGAGCACGCCTCTCCTAACCCTGCCTCCCAGTCCCTGCTTCTCCGCAGAAACCCAGACTGTCCGTGACAGCTTATTTCAGCTGTAGATCAGCTTTTCGTAATGACACATTTATGTGACAAATTAATTAGAATACCAAAATTTTTCTGACGTTACATTGTAAAAGTCATTGCAAAATGTCTCTTCGTATCTTCACTTTTCTCCCATTGATAGATGATCTAAGTAGTCTTGGCCCAACACAGGTAAACAAAACAACACTTTTGTCCTGTAGTAATACCAACGTCCAGCGTTGGACGTCACGATGGAGAAATGTTTTGCCTGCTAGGTTAGTAAGTTAATCACTACCATTTTTTTTGGTTTTTGAAAATTTACTTCATGCAAAGAACACCAAAGCAAAAAACTTCAAAAGGGTTGTTTAGAGCAACTCGTCAATGTTCCGTTGTGAATGTAGGATGCCTCGATATCTTATCATGTACTTCCAGCCTCGGTGGATGATGTTGAGACGAAAGCTCTGTGCAGGTCATACCGTCCTTCTTCCTTAATTATTATTATTCAAACTCGTCAGAGAAAGGCCAGCCAAAAGGTTCGAACTTTTAGTCTTGCTGTTATTGACAGCACTAATCGCTGCATCACGCTGACACGGGCAAATATGGCTTTTCAGCATCAGCAAATTGTGTTAATTATAAGTGCAATAACTTTAAATTGTCATTCACAGAGTGGGCAGTCAGTGATGCAAAAAATAACAGTCTAAAGATCTCTGTAGGGTGTTCTTAAAGCTGGTTATGTGAAGCCAGAAGAAACAGAGATAGAACTGGGGTTATCTGAGACAAACCTGCTACTTTCTGAAAAAGACTTCAGTAGTTTTGGTCATATTAGGCGACATTTTCACTTACAATACCCGTGACCTAAGAGGCAAAAGAAAATGGCTTTGCAAGAGTCTAATTTTATAAGCTAATTTGTTTGAAGTGCTTTTAAGAACGCCTGTGTTTGAATACTTTAATTACCACTTTGGAAAGAACTGTGCACCTATTTAAAGGTTTGAAAGACGACATTCTTTGTCTGTGTTAACTGGTCTGGTTTAAAAAAAGGAAACGGGGAAAAAAGGTTTTAATGTTACGCAGTGTCAATTTGGATCATTTGTGCTCTACCAATGTGGAATCCAAATATGACTTTATTGAATTTATGCGACTGATCATATCTATATACTCATTACATATGACCAACACTGCCTAATGTACTGTTGGTCCTTCACATATTGACAGGGCTCCAAACTCCCTGAGGCCAGGACTCCTTTGAAAGTAACAGATTCATGGTTTATCACTTTTTGTGAGAAGGTGTGAGACACAAGAATGTCAGAGTCACTTGGGTGGCTGACTGTGAGTTTATTTTCTATATTTAATTTCCAGTTTATATCCCAGGCCCTGATATGCAGCAGTGCTGCCAGATAGTTATTGCTGCTTGTGTCGTACGGTACTGTGCAGAAGTCTTGAGCCACCTCTCATTTCTTAATAGATTCCCTCCAAAGGTGCCATCTCTCAAAGAGCTATTGGCTAAAAACCTGGCATATCAGGGCATGGTGTGCAGTGCATCCTTAAAGACTTTGAGCAGATGAACAGTATTTGAATTTAATGTCTGACAGAAATGGGAAGAAATCTAGCAAAGACCTGACACGTGACCTAAGAAATGCATCTCACCAAACTACTGTTCAAGAAGTCGTTAATAAGGATCAAAACAAGAATAAAAGAAGTAGTAGTAGTATTTTTGGTTTAAATCATCAGTTACAAGAAAAATCTTTCCCCAGTAACTTTACTGTATAAAGAGCTAACATTGCCAAAATGTCAGGAGTAGTTAGTTACTACAAGAAGTGTTTGTGAACTAAAAATCAAGAATGTGGGATACTGTTTGTCCGTGATTTGAAGAGCCCAGCGCTGCTCCCAACACAGGGAAAACCAATTCTGCAGGGGAGACCTACCTTGGCACTTGTGCAGATGAAGCCAAAGGGAAGATATGCTTCACTATATGTTCTAGTCTTTGGCTTAGAATGAAGTTGGTTTGGAAACATATTTGGTGATGCTTCATCTCCTGCTTTGCGTTTGTGTGGAAGCCCCGTCAAAAACCTGTCAATTATGCTAACAGCGTCCAAGCATCCTTTTTTTTTTTTCTTTCTTTTCATACTGTGCCCCCCCCCCGCAATGGCTCTGCCCCACACTTTGGGAGCCTTTGATTTAAGCAATGTTTGATCATCTCGACAGAGAACAGAACAAACGGTAGCTAACTTTCACAGAAAAGCTTTGAATGTCCTTCAAGAAGCCTGGAGAACTGTTCCTGAAGGCTAATTAAAGAATTACAAGTAGAATTTACCTAAGAAAGTTCAGGTCGTGTTGAAGAATAAAGGTGGTCAAAAACCAAATGTTGATTTTCAAACTTTTTAGAATTGTAGAAACTAAATGTTTGCCTTACTGTTTTTTCAGATATGTTTGCACTTGCAGAAAAACAAGGGGTAGCTCATATACACAGTGCACTTTAGGTGCGGTTGTATATTGCGACTCATTAGTTCCTTACAAAATAGCTTCTATTGTTTTGATGTCACTTTAGCATCTAGGGAAAACCTAAACTTCATTATAGTGTTAAGATAAAAAAAACTGCCTACTTGTTTTTGTAGTAGAAGGAAGAACTCAGTCTCCCAGTGGGAACCATACTAACAAGCTTCTTATCCCAGCCTTGCTGTTTATATCCCACACACCTGGCTGACCAAGCCTTCTGCTATAATGATGGACTCTTTAGAGCATAAAAGGTGTTTAATCTAACTAGAAACACATAATCGTCCTCGGGGATCTAGCAAAAATCAGTTTGAAATGTTCATAAAGAAAGTGTGTCTCGCTGTTGATGCAGAAAGTTTTGAAAACAGTCCGTTTGTAACTTTATGCATCTTGCACAACCGTACTTTCTGCTGGGATACTGCTGATGTTGTTTTTGTGCTCATGTTAATTAAATTACTTAGATCTGAGTGGGGATGATTAGCATGCTAGTAGTAATAGCTAACAGGGAATCCGATAGCCTATTATCATAATGAGTCCCTTTGGCGTACTGTGTGTGTTGGTAAAAAAAAAAAAGAGAGAGAAAATGAAGAAGTTATGCCGGTCGCCCAGAGAGGAGCGTTGCATCAGTGAAGTGGTTTGTTTTGATTTTTTTTTGGAGGAGATTATATGATTCAAATTGATTTGTCCACCCTGTCTGGAATTTGATAATGCCACTGCTGAACGGAAACATAAGCACAGTAATATAAAACAACACCAGCAGAACAACCACATGCACACTGAAACACAACACATTAAAAGCTGAAATGGCATCACACTTTTCGTCGCAGGTCTTTAGTTACCAGCCTGGAAAAAATCAAAATGCAGACATGGACATGAATATTCATTCTGTACGGGTGTTTCTGTCCAAACATTCACACACATGTATAAACACACACACACACACACTCTAGGAGCGACGTTTCTGCAGCTGTGCTCATCATACAGCCATACATATACGCTGGACTCCTGCTGCCCTCGACCTTGTCCCATACATGGTCAGCAGCATCTTTATATGTTGAAAGTATTTGGAATCTCTTGAGGTGGTGTTTACGTTTTTTAATGTTTCATCATTTATACTTTTTCTACAAGGCAAGTTTATTTTTTCTTCCTGGTTCTTTATCCCTTCGCTTTGTTCTTGCACCTGCCGCATTTTGTCTCGTCAGACTTTCAAGGAAGCTGTGCTGGTATTCTTCAGCGCCACGCAACTGTTTGATCAATCTTTCCTTTTGATTCTTGCCAGTCACTAAAAGCTCCAGAGCTAAAAAGGAAGCTGTGGAACGACTCTCTTCTTGTTAACTCTAAATTTTAACATTAACATTACTACCATCTGTAGAGAAGGCGTAAAAAGACATATTGGTGTGCATATTCCCACCTCTGATTGGGTTTGATTAAATGCAGAGATAAGTTAAACTATAGCTGTCCTTTAACTCGTATTTCCCCTGATCTACTCCCGCTCTGAATGGATGTTTCATAATGACTTGAAATAAAGCTATTTACTAAAGCTATTCTGTAATTATTAGACTGATATTAATTTGCTAAATATTACAGGTTATAATAATCAATGAGAATTAAATAAAATACATATACAATTATAATTTAATGTACCTTTCCTCCTGCAGATGGCAAGGCCTGCCCCTCCAAAGACTTCCAGTGTCGTAACGGGAAATGTGTGGCACCGATCTTTGTGTGTGACGGAGACGACGACTGCGGGGACGCCAGCGATGAGGAGAAATGTTCGGCTCCCACCTGTGGGCAGCATGAGTTCCGCTGCAACGACTCGGAGTGCATCCCCGCCCTGTGGAGCTGTGACGGCGACCCCGACTGCAAGGACAAGTCAGACGAGTCCATGGAGCGCTGCAGCCGGAGGACGGAGCCCCAGAAACCCCGCTGTCTGGTGAGCGAGTTCCAGTGCGGGAGCGGCGAGTGTGTCCATTTGAACTGGAAGTGTGACGGCGATGCAGACTGCAAGGATAAATCAGATGAAGCAAACTGTCGTAAGTCAGCTTTTTTCTTTTTGCCACCATGTGCTCCCCCTGTGCCGTTCGCTTTATTGTTGTTCAAAGCAATTAGAAAACACAGGAACGAGTCACACCACTGGCATGCTCCTTAATCAAAACATCTTTTTTAATTATCTTTGATTATTCCATAACAACGGGCTCAATTCAACTCTTATCAGTCTGAGGAGAGTGGTAGTGAAGTAACTGATCAGCCTAAAGAATCCAGTTTTATTAATTTTAGAAATTAGGATGAATGGTTTGTATTAGTACTTTTGGATATTTTGTGTCATTTATCTTTACTTGTTCATGTAATTTAATATTGGCTGGTGTTGTAGTGAAGCTAATGCCAGCTATCGCCTTTAATGAAAGTTACGGATGGATACCAAAAAGTAATCAGCTGTTTAGTAGCTTAAATGTACTGGAGGACTATGCTTTGAAGACCGGCTCTGCTCAGAACAAAGACTGTATGACAAATGTGTCACCAAATGACTAAAGGAAGATCAATTCTAATTTTATCGTGACGATCCACAAATGTGTTGCCATGCAACCATGTGATCTGTGCAAGAAGAGACAAACCCATCTGAGCCTGTGTAAGGTGAAGGTCCTTCATCAAGCGTGACCCCCATGTGGTCTCCTCTTCACACGCCCACACACCACTTAGAGAGATGACAGCAACTTCACACATAAGACATGATACAAGCACAGTGCGCAGCTGCACACGCAGCCAGGTGCAAGCTCTAACACACACATGCACCCACAATAATAAGGTGTTAGTACAAAAAATAAAGCAGAAATGACAGAGTACATGTTGTTTCAGTGTTTAGATCACGGCTTGCCCTTTATCACAGTACACACCCTCCTTATCCTTAAATTAATGGCTGCTGCACTCCAGACAGAATTACATGGGTCTGTGGAGTCGTCGTTTACGAGATTGGAATAATTATGTAGGTAAGCACTACACGATTGGTCGTTTTTATGTTGTTATATTTTGACAGTAAGTTTTAAATGTCTAAATCTGTGACACGGTCGAAACGTCACTCTAAAGCCTCGATTCTGCTTTCTGCAAGTAAGTCCACTCAGGTCTGAATGACACAAATTTCATTATCAGACTTTGAGCATCGATCTTTGAGGATGCCCGTGTGCCTGCCTGTGCGTGTTATTGTGCAGAGTTGTCTGTGGAGAATTTACACGAGTGTGCACCAGCTATGCATGCACCACAAAAGACCTAAAGGAAATACATATAACAGAAAATGACTACTAACCCTTCATGTCTCTACAGCGGAGTATAATCAAGACTTGTCTCAGCCATAAATGTAAATAAGAGTCAAACATGGGCGATGATATGTCATGTATTGGTTTGAGAACTATGACCTTGATATTGGTGTTTCAATCAGACCCACTTTAGTCTCTTTGACTGGACCTGAGCATGTTTTAATGAGAGCTTTGACTTGATTAGCTAATGCTAACACCGGCTTTGTTTGGAAGTTCAATGTATTATTTACTGAGTTATTAACTGCTAGCTTGGAGAATTGGAGGCTGAAAATAAAATTCTGTAAACAGAACAGCCGACAGCTTAGAGTATATTTTATTAAAACAGACTATTTTCCTAAAATAATTAACGTATTTATTATTTTAAGAAAGGAAAATGTCCTTGCTACCAACTGATATCTTTTCCAAAACATTTCAAACTGTTTGCTAACTGCCTAAAAAACATTTAAAAAATCTCTCTATTAACCAAAAAAAGGGAATCTGTCCAGGGTGTATCCTGCATCTCACCCCGTGATAGCTGGGATAGGCTGAAGCCCCCACTGCGACCGTGATAAGGTTAAGCGGAAGAGAATGGAGGGATGGCAATTTAAATGAGAACATAGAAGACAGCTTAGCAACGTTTGAGTGTAAATGAGGATTGTGACAATAACTGCATACTATACCTCCAGTTTGTTCTTTCCTCGTTCTCCTCGTTTCCATCAGGCTCTGCTCATTCCCACACACACGCCCCTTACGTATCATTTCCCATCTTATTCGAAACATCTGTCTCAATAACCTCGAGCTTCTTCGCGGACACACTGAGACAAGCGACTGTGAGCAGAGTGACAGAAGGTTAATGGAAATGAGAAATGGTCACATCGTATCGCAACTTTCCTTCTTTCCGTCCTGTCAACGTTTCCGCAGATGGCAATCCATTATTATAACTATTCATCCCGGGGATTTATCATTATTAGCTGAGCTAACATCCCAATAATTTGGCTGAAGGAATCGGCACATTTTCGGCTGAACATCTGTTTGTCTTTATTTTATTTATTTTTTGTCTGAGTGTTTCAAAGGCAGCACGGTGGCACGGTGGTTAGCACTGTTGCCGCACAGCAAGAAGGTCCTGAGTTCAATTCCACCATCAGGCCGGGGTCTTTCTGTGTGGAGTTTGCATGTTCTCCCCGTGTTTGTGTGGGTTCCCTCCGGGTACTCCGGCTTCCTCCCACCGTCCAAAGACATGCAGCTTGTGGGGATAGGTTAATTGGATAATCCAAATTGCCACTAGGTGTAAATGTGCGAGTGAATGTGAGTGCGAATGGTTGTCTGTCCCTGTGTGTTAGCCCTGTGACAGACTGGCGACCTGTCCAGAGTGTACCCCGCCTCTCGCCCTATGACAGCTGGGATAGGCTCCAGCGCCCCCCGCGACCCTGAAAAGGATAAGCGAATGGATGGATGGATGTTTCAAAGTATGTCTCAGCTTCCCCTTTTCCTGGCATCCACATGTCCTGCTGCAAGCCTGCATTTAATTTTGCTCATTTAATAATGCCTCTATGAGCCTGAAAACCCAAATGTGCCCAAACCGTTGTGTGTGGCTGTGTTGATACCATATTTACTGATACGGAGATTGTCTGCCGTGTGTTTTTTATCGGCTCCACATGTCTGCCTCTGCTCCGTTGGCGGAGCCAGTCCAAAACACAACACATGAATAATTAAATAGCCAGTTAAAAAGACAAATGAGTTAAATAAACCGTCCCTCCACGTTAGAGCAAGCACAAATGTCTATATGCACATTTACACGCACACACCTTCTCAATAGGTCACTAGATGTGGGTTTGCTTCAGATGCTGGATGAATACATGAATGCTTTTCTTTTCAGTATAGCAGTTTATGAGGATTTATGCCCTATCAAGAGGTGCGTATGATAGATTAGAGCTGAACACTGGAATGCAATGTGAGAGGAAAAGGGCTGAATTTGACTTTGTGAACAATTTAAAATGCTCTGAATTTTCATTGTGGAACTTTATCATTGTCTTTTCGTGGATTAGACTAATGGGAATACTCAGCTAATTCTTAACTCTGTGTGTTTTGTGTTCCTCAGCACTGCTTACGTGCAGACCTGATGAGTTCCAGTGTGGCGATGGCTCCTGTATCCACGGCACCAAGCAGTGTAATAAAGTTCACGACTGTCCGGACTACAGTGATGAAGCAGGTTGTGTCAACGGTAAGCGTTTCACGAGTACGGAAAAGGAGGACGGCCATGAAACGAGCAAACATCCCGATTATTATTATTAGAAGAACATATTGTTCTATTTTGTTTTCCTCCCAATAATGTTGGCTTTTCTTCTAAATGCAGAGTCAAAATTCCAGATTTTATTTAAAGTTTCAGTTTATGTTTTCAGGCCTTCTGCTTCTCGCTTCTGCCTCTTTTCTTAAACTTCATTTACTCAAAAAAAAGTGGCCAATTACAACTTTAATACTTTGAACTAGCTTCACAGGAGCTATAACGAAGAGTAGCACAGTTGGCCTCTCCGGTGAGTTCGGCCCCATGAGAAACTTTAATCAGAAAAATGTCCACCAAAAGATAGGCTTAGAGGCATGGGAGGATAAGAGGCTGTGAATCTCCACTGCCTTAAATCTCCCCTGTGTTCCCTCCACTTAAATCTCCTGAGTGATCGAAGACGGAGGTGATGATTCAAAGAATTGCAAAGAAGCTACAGCGATATTTTTATTTACTGTAACAACTCAGCTGCATATAACTTGCACAGAACAGATATGTAGCAGCTGAGTTGCTTCGTGCATTTAATAGGCACTGGATGTCACACCTGCTACTCTTCTACATTTTATTTAGCTTCTACTTTCAAGAGAGTTAAAGGGCCTCTTTGATGGGAGCTCAGCTGCCTCTGGCTCATCTGTAGTTCAAACCATATAATGCATATATTTTCCATGAAGCCTTTCTCTTTTTTTTGAGGTTGTGTTTACTATTAGTTACCATACATATGATATGTCTTTCTCGGTAAGCTTCCCTAATTAGAATAGCGACAAACATTTGTTAACCTCGCACTTAACTCCCTGTAGCCTGTCTTATTTATAGAACTAAGCAATTTATTGATCAAGCTTTGCCTAATGCTTCTCACTGAGAGTCAAAACAGTCAACCTTTGGGCTAATTATCTCCACAGACCACAAGAAACATCGACAGCATTGCTTTGCTGACATTTACTGTATCTGCATTAGAATCTTGTACTCTACAAAATCTGACGCGCTAGAGGCTTTCATCACAGTAGGGTTGAATTATTGTGTTGCCAAACACTAATTTGGTGCGCAATCTGATTAAAACACTTGCTAAGAGTCTAACCTTTTAAGTCATCTGATGTCTTCACTACAGTTACAAAATGCGACGGGCCCAAAAAGTTCCGCTGTAAGAACGGGGAGTGTATCGACAGCAGCAAGGTGTGCGATAACGTGAAAGACTGCAAGGACTGGTCAGATGAACCTGTGAAGGAGTGTGGTAAGATTCTTCGTGTTTCTTTACACACACACACGTTAATGTGAGAACACTGACACACACACTCTACCAGGGATCATTAGCTTGTTCAAATGTGGGTGGTCACTCTTCTCTATGTAAAGGAGATTCATTTGATCAAGGCTGAGTAAATCAGGATATTTCTCAACTACCTTGTTATGATGAAAGACCCAAACGACTCTGCCCTCCGGTGCGATCTTAGCCGAGAGAGCGTGACACGACTACGTTACCCATAAGGAGCCACAGAGATTATCCAAACAGCACAGATAATTACTGCTTCCTCAGCTTTGGTCACACATTTGACACCACAAGCAGTGCAGTTCATCCGCAATCACATGTAAGCGGCTGAGAAAAGTATACTTATTAATAGAATCGTATCAAATTAATGAAACAAAGGGAATTGAAGCCTGAGATTTTACTTTATGTACATGTTAAAGTGTCTGAGGTTATTAAGAGACGCTGCACTTGACCCATAGCCTCTCTGAAGTGGAGTGGCCTGGCATCTGTTGTGTCAGTATAAAATTATATGTGTGCGCACTGCCTTTGCATCCTCCTCTAACCTCACGGCTGATGGATATATTCAATTCGATTTTATTTTTACGGCGCAAAATCACAGCAACAGTCAAGGCTTTATATTGTAAGGTAGACCCTACAATAATACATACAGATAAAAACCCAACAGTCATATGACCCCTTACGAGCAAGCACAGTGGGAAGGAAAACTGGAAGAAACCTCCGGCAGAACCTGGCTCAGGGAGGGGCGGCCATCTGCCGCGACCGGTTGGGGTGAGAGAAGAATCTGCCATGATTCCCATGATAAGAATTAAATATGATGATCTGTGAACTGGAAGTTAGCATACATCACAGCCAAGAAGATGGCGCTGAGTTAAGCCGAGTCTACACAGTAATATCACTTATTAGCAGTAATATAGCTTTAGCTTATTTGTGAATGACATTGCCGGATTATTTTTGGTATTTAGTAAAACTCCTCTGAATTTTACTCACTCATTCTGTGTATATGTGTGTCTATGTACATTGATCCACAAATTGATCCATAAATTGATGTGTATAGACACAGAAATATAAGAATTTTACTCCAACATTGCTGCAGACATCATGTCATACAGTTCAGTGTCTGTCTGGCGCTAGAATTAAGATATTAGAAAGAGTTTATTGGTATCTGAAAAGGACCTCCTGACAGCCACCTGCATGTTTTACCCATGTTATTCTCATTATAGTTTATGTGATTTTCCTAAACTATTAACTAAACCTCAGTACAAACTATACAACATTACAAGGGAATAGAAATATGGATATGAGTGTCCACATACTTTGTTTTTTGTTTTCTAGTGCTTCTGCTACAACCTGCTTAAACTGCTTTAAGCTGGTTTTCATGTTTTTGCCTTATTTTAGTTTAAAATAATGCTGATACTCAGTTGCTGTTCCGTTCTACTGTAAATTACCAGTCTAATTTTGATTAAATGCAAATCTGTGAAAGTCCATACTACTCTTTTCCTCTTCCTGTGAGTCTCCCTTAATGTCATGCTGCCTCTCTTTTTCTATCTCTAGTAGTGTCTTAGTCTCACAGCAGTACCTGTAGCCTTGAAGCTTAAATCTTTAATGTAAACCGGTAATGAAGTACCAGCTTTAGCTTTCTGCAGAGATCCCTCTTCACTCCCTGGAGGGTAGTTGAAAGACAAAAGGGATAAATGGAGGCACAGAAACTGATACAAAAGGGAAAGGAAGGATGACTCAGTCCAATATGTTCTGTTAAAAGGAAAAAAAACAGAGGAAATGGAGAGAATTAGATGAGAAGATGAAGGAGAGCATGTGCTTGTGTTACAATAGGCAATATAGTGCAGTAGCACCTGGGATAAGCAAAGGTTCCTGTTGGAAAATGGATCCGTTCCAGGAACTACTAGCTAAGACTAGTAGAGCACACCAGAATCACACACAAACTTGAATTGTTGATGTATACAGACAGGACAAAAATATCTTTACTGGCAGGATGATTAAAACTGTCCATACAGACCAACCCATGGGTTTGTCTTCCTGTCCATCTTGTTCTTGTGTTGCCAAAGTTATTCTGTCTAAAAACCTGCTGGAATTTATTGGAACCATAATCAACTCTTTGTTTTATTTTTTACTGTTTCCTCTCTGCCATCCCTGCCCTTTCCTCTGCTGCCACTCTGTCTCTGCAGGCCTGAATGAGTGTGCAGACAACAACGGTGGCTGCTCCCACATCTGCAAGGACCAGAGAATTGGTTATGAGTGTGACTGCCCCTCTGGCTACAAACTCCTGGATAAAAAGACGTGTGGAGGTAAAGAGAAAGCAAATGTGCAGCAGAGCTCCTCATGCCTTGGTCCAGAGAAGCACGACCAAAGGGCAGTGACATTAATCAGCTGAACTTTATCTGTGCTATTCTGTGGTTGTTTTGTTCAAGAGTACTTTTAACTATGGCCATTTTCAGGTCTAAGGAAAACATTAACATGATTCATTAAACACTGCTGTTTAAGATTAGTTGCATTTTCTTCACGCGGTTGAGACAAAAATCTAGTATGATAACTAACTTAAATGCAAAAAATGGGGTTAGCACTCTGGAGTAAACTGCCTCATCTAAAGCTTGTCTTTTATGCATGTTGCAACTTATTAATTACATGCAGACATTCTGGATTTGGGAGCATGAATAAGTTATTTTAACAACCAGTCTCCTTAGCGAGGTTGCCAGGTCCAGAATGTAAGATGAGGCATTTGTAAAATGTTGGTATGCTGATGATTAGAAAGTGTTCCACCATAAAAAACAGATAAATGATGTACAGAAGAACAAAACAACAAAACATCAGTTCACAAAAACTGCTATTCCCTATTCAGTACTAATTACATTTTCACTGATTACCTAATGGGTCCGTCCACCCATTGTTACGGCCCTAGCAGGACCTCCTCCTGTAATCGTTTTTGTTTGGATGTGTCCTGCCATATCTCCTGCCTTTGGTGCCACCGTTTTTCTACGGCTGACTCCCATCGGCAATTAAGAATGCTTAAATTCAGAGAAAATTGAGCTCTAGGGCCAGAGAGAGCTTTGTTGGGTTGTAGCTAGTGAGCTGTGAGTATGGTTGTCTATTGCTCCTACTCTGTGGAGAGGAGTGTGTTTTGGTACTAACCCCCTTTGACTTATTTTCAGTTTAGTGATGATCACCTGAGTTTTGTTGTTTTCTTTCTTCAAAAGGTAATAGTGGCTGGTCTGTCTCTTTTAGTTTAGTTATTAATAGAAACATTAATAAAACCTGTTAATGTAATCATTTTGCCTCTCTGCCTCCTTTTTTCAACCCGGACACCTTTTGTTACTTTCCCTCAACCACTGGACCTTTTTAGGGGAGCAAGAGGGGGCTTGTCCGGGATCGCTGAAAAAGGGAGTTTTGGAATTGTTAGCATTTGGTTTCTGATTATTTTGCTTGTAAATGGCTTGTGAAATGATGCGGAAACAAAGTTCAGCTCTAGAAACCGAGAATCAGTTCAACTTACTGCTAGCTATGTGACCCAAGCTCTCATTACAGTTGTACAGGGACCAGATAGCCCTTAACAAAGGGCCTAATACCACATACTCCAGAAGCAGCCCCTGCGGACACAGCAAGCAATGCCATTGAATGCCCTCTCTAAGTTAATAAGACAATAGTTGAGCAAAATCCCAAGTCCCCTTAAATATGCTTAATGGGATGCAGAGCTTGTCCCGTGTTCCACAACCAGGACAAAAGCTGCATTGTTTCTCCTTAAGTTAGGGGCCAACTACTGGATGGACTCTCCTCTCCAGTATCCCAGCACAGACCATCCTAGGTAGGCTGAGAAAATCGGATCCCCCTGAAGTTGTAACATACCCTCTGGTGCCCTTTCTTGAAGAGGGGAACTACCATCCTAGAGGGCAGTCTAGAGGCACTCTCCCCAAGTTCTATCCAATTTTGCAGAGGTATGTCAGTTGAGACAGTTCAGAACATCCAGAGGCTTACAAACTCGAGTCCAGTCTCATCCACCCTGGGGACCTTCCACAATGGAGTTGTTTAACTACTTCAGTGATCTTGCCTCCAGTATTGGGAGGTTCATCCCCTTTGTCCCCAGATTCTGGTTACGCTGACCTTGGAGGACCTTGACCTGTAGCTTTAAATATGACCCTGAATGCTTTCAGAAATGTCAGATTTTCCATTTTTGCTAATTTATTTGGCTTAAGCTGTTTCCATATACAAACGTGTTTAACATCATTTCTATTATCCAGTTAAAGCAGTGTTAGTCTGTTTCTCAAAAATATTAGTGTTACAACATTCAAATTTCTCAACAAAAGATCTCCGCCTTTCTGTTGAAGCTCAAAGACGTAAATCCTAGAAATTAAGCTAAAAGAATAAGAATCTCTCTTTTTTTTGAAGTGAGGATCCTGCTGAGAAAGGTTGTTAACATGCGAGAAACAGAAAATATTAGCTCTTTTATGTCTCAGTCTCCAGACAAATAGGACTGTGTTTGTCTATAGTTATGTTGTTTGATCTTTATGTCTTTGTGCCATGTTTCTCTCTGCAGACATAGACGAATGTGAGAACCCAGATGCCTGCAGTCAGATCTGCATCAACTACAAAGGGGATTACAAGTGCGAGTGCTATGAAGGTTATGAGATGGACCCTGCCTCTAAGACCTGCAAAGCCGTAGGTAGGGCATTTATCACACACACATTTTTGGAAGTGAATACACACACTGTCACTGATGGAAGCTCCCATCAAAATACAGTCGTACATACATATGAGGAATCACACATAGAAACCAACTCTCACATATTCAGCAACGGCGCTCCGACTCTAGCGCCGACTACCCAGTCACATCCAACGCAGTTCTCACACAGTGGGACTCCGTGAAAGGAGAGTATTGCTTTGTATGCAGTTCTTGCACAGCAATCTGTGCAAAGATAAATATTTGCCATCTTTTTTCTGCAGCTCTCACTAATGAAAGTTTGCAGCCAGCTGCTTTTGCTCTCCCCAGAGTGTTAAGGGAAGGGTGTTATTTGGGGAAAAGGTCTGCCCACTCACTGCAGGACACAGGCAGGGTCTCTACCCATTGTTGGCTAGAGCAAATACACTGAACAGCGGTTTGAATGAAAATAAAATCTTGTCCTCTAAGCTGCACTTGGCAAGTTTGCAACTGAAAAGAAGTCTTCCTTAATGCTATTCAAAACACAACTGTACATGAGCCCGTTAGGTATACATGAGACTTGTTTGAAAGCACAATTTGGGTTCTTCTAATCAGTTCACACAGTTTTCAGTCTGTTAGAGCTGATGTTAAAGATAACAATCCTGTGGTTACCAAGCCTTTAAGTACCTGCAGATAATGTTTCTATATATTTTACTTTAAGAAGTACAGGAAACAGACGGTCTAGAACAGGGGTAGGCAACTCCAGGCCTCAAGTGCTGTTGTCCTGCAGGTTTTAGATATCACCCTGGGTCAGCACACCTGAATTAAATGGTTAGTTCATAACCAGGCCTCTGGAGAACTTCAAGACATGTTGAGGAGGTCATTTAGCAATTTGAATCAGCTGTAATTGACTAAGGACACATCTAGTCCTGCAGGACACCGTTACTCGAGGCCTGGAGTTGCCGACCCCTGGTCTAGAATGTGTTAACAGTGCATGCTTTCAAGTTTTTAACCTTATTAGCATGTCCCTACGATGTGTTGTTTCTGTGTTCGAAGACATATCTGTGAAATAAGCAGGCAACACAGTAGGTGACTAGCCTGACTGAACAAACCAGAACAACATGTTGCCTATGTTGCCACTGTAAAGTTCACTTTTCTTCTTCTTCCTATTTTCCAAAATCAGTTAACAGCTCAAACACGGATGGCTGAGGCATGGCCGAATTAGTCCAATATTGCAACTTGTTTGGAGTAGAGACACAGAAGCAGACGTGGGTGGCTAGTATGCATCTCTTATATATGCATGAATATTCAAAGAAGTGAACATGCAAAGTTGCATCTGTACGGTGGCCCTGAGAGTCAAACGGACTACAACTTAAGAAAACACCAGCAGTAAGAAAAATGCTGCAAAAGCAAACAAAACACAACGGAAATAGGAAAAAACACAAGGGAAGTGTTTCTGGGGAGACAATAACCCGACGGACCAGTTGCAGGAACCCAAAACATGGTAGGCGTGTTTTATCATGATTCATATAATACTGATGACGGATTTTTAGGCTAATAGTTAGACTAACACACGTACCTCTCATCTTTTCTTTCCTCACAAAACCAATAGATCCTCCACTTCTGTCTCCCAACGCAGTTCTTAGCATATTTTGGTTCCTGCAACTGGTCCGTCGGGTTATTGTCTCCCCAGAAACACTTCACTTGTGCTTTTGGAAATCAGCTTTTTCCTATTTCTGTTTTCATGTTTCCTATTTCTTTTTTCTTTTTTCCTATTTCCATTGTCGTTTTTCCTATTTCTGTTGTGTTTTGTGTGCCTTTGCAGCGTTTTTCTTATTGCTGGTGTTTTCTTAAGTTGCAGTCCGTTTTGCCTCTCAGGGCCACCATACACCTGAGCCATATGAAGACAATAAGGGATTGTTTTTACAAAAAAACAAACAAACTTCTAAATATGCAATTTTAGTTTTCAATTTAAACTTTTACGGATAGGTACCTGCTATCTTGCCACATGTGCTAACGATTTAAAATGTATATACATTATATTTCTAGGCTAGAAATTACCTCATGTTCTGGTGATGTTAATTCCTTTCTACTATTTATTTACATACATGAGAATGGAACTTTTAACTGATTGACTTACACAGCAAATTACTTTTCGGCGAGAGAGAAAAGAGTGTTATTAGTAATTACGGTCTGAGGTTAAGTCATTACAGGGTAAACTGGTCTGGTAATGAGAGTGCTTAAAGCAGAAAACAGACCTTCACTTCTAACCTAAGTGGCATAAAAAACAGCATTGATTGCTTTGTGTCTCTGTGTGGGAATCTTTATTATTGTTAGCTAGAGCAAACAGTCCTTATTGGAGGCCAGGCCATTTATAAGATGGCAGCATGGAGAAGCAGAAGAGAAATGAGATGGATACTTACGCAGTATATGACTTATTTCTCTGCTTGTGTATACATACTGTTCATCATTACATAGCATAGCCAAAGGAGACAAAAAAAGAAGTCTGAAATGTGACTGGATGGATTCCTGTTTAAGTTGAGGATTGTTTATTCAGAGGAAGAAATCGGGTTGGGACCATAAGTACAGGGATGCCTGTTTTGTGAAGCTGAGGTAATTTGGATTTAATGAAGCTGCATTTTGCTTATGAACTCATTTCTAGACTCGCACGTGCGCAGCAACAGAAATCACCGTACATGCACACAGCGCATAAGTAGTTATTTTGAGGAGTCACATCATGATTTCTACACAAATGCAATTCCCCTGCGACTGACTGGTTAGGAGGAATGTCACGTTCTGCGATGAGATAGGAAACGAACCCAGTGCCAATATCATATGCACATATTGAAGTTCAGAAGCTGTCATACTCATATCATCTGAAGGTTATTAAAGTTGCATATAAGTCCATTTTTAGATATGCTGTTGCTGTGAGTTGAGTCTGTGTAGGTAATTGTGAAAACGCTACGATGTGTTTGGTGTACAGTAACTGCGTTTCATTTATAGTCCTAGAATGCGCTTTCTGTCTCTGCAGATTCATTTCAGAGTAATACACAAGTGTTACACCAGCAGTGCTAATTCAAAGTAACATCTCAGGCTGGAGTCATGATGTGACTTCTTTTCTCAGCTCTGTGTGTGTGAGCATTATATGGCAGAATCCAGGAAATTGACCAGATAGTCACGTTTTTAGCTATTGGCAGCAAAGCAGGATGTGAACCATACATGCGTGCATACTTGCAAATTAGGCCAGTCATGGCAGACGGCTGTCCCTCCCTGGTTCTGCCGGAGGTTGTTCTTTCCCACTGTCGCTGAGTGCTTGTTCAAAGAACTTGGCAACATTGATTGTTGGGATTTTCTCTGTATTATTGTCAGGTCTTTACCTTAAAATATAAAGCACATTGAGGTGACTGCTGTTGTGATTTGGAGCTATAAATAAAACTGAATTGAATTTGATATTTTATCCTCCGGAGGTTGTCACTTGGTCACTACAATTAGCAAATCTAAGTTGTAACAATAAAATTAACTTCGTACTAATTAACACAGGCTTAGTGGCTGTATTAAAAAAAACCCTCTTTAAAATACTTCAATTAAAGTCTGTGAAATTAAAAGAAATATAAATGAATACAATGGCGAAGGGTGTAACAGCTGTGGGACTACATAACAGGTACACTCGATAAATGCACGACAGGCTGTGGCAGTGATGCAGAGGAAAGCTACAAACTGCCTTTGGTCCAAAGTGTTGTGTTATTTTTCTGTTCTCTTGTTTCGTTCACTTGTGTCTCGTCATCTCTCTCATCTGTAGTGTACTGCAGGCTTCACCTCAGAGCTGAGAACAATTTGTACCTTTCTTGACAGTTTGATTACACACTTCTCAGAAAGGTTTTAAAGGACTGGTCAAATTCTTTTTCCCCCCGTTGTCAGAAGATTTTGCCACAGGACCAAAAATGTTGCTGAATAATGTCAAAACTTGTGTCTTGTGCTTTTAGGCTTCAATTATGATGTTATTTAGTTTTTAATTCTGTTTGTCTGGAAAGAAACTGGTCAAATTAAACCAGAATTAAGGTTCAAATTTACACATCTTTATTCTGCTACTTTAACTGATCTATTAAGCACATCGGTGTTCTCATCATGAAATTCCAGGCACCGACAATTTTTTTATATATAAAATATAAATAAAATATCAAATATAAGCACATGTGGCCTTTAACCACAAAAATAACAAAGTGTTATGTAAGCTGCTTTGTGTTAACGAATGACAGGAAAGTTGAATGACTTTTGACACAGCTGTCGATGGGAAGTTCATTTCTGTTCTCCGCTGTCGCATCTGTTCGTCATTATATAGCACGGTTTGTAAGTCTTAACAACAAGTCTTAACAAGCACTTCTGACCTTGACGTGCGTGCATTTTTCCAGACATACCATCATCCTATTTACCTCCTCTAGTGCTGGCCAGTTCACAAAGGCTGCAGCTAAACATCGCTGTCAGCCTGCAGAATTTCTCACCATTATTTCTGACCTTTCTGTCTGTCTTTTTTTGAGGGGGGATTTCTTTTTTTATTTACCTCTTACTTTGTGAAGCTCACAACATAAACACCTGGAAATCAGTGCTCCTGCAGCATCTAACAGTGTTTCCCAGGCTGCACTTATCCTTTTGCAGCTTTATCTTAATTGGCTGATGGGGCAGAGCAGCCCTAAACGAGCACTGCAGATTAAAATATATTTACGGAACCATGTTGCTGTTCAGATAGCTGACTGTAGCTTTGCAGTATCTTGTAGAAGAGATAATCTTGCACTTTTTGATGACATCTGTAGTGCTGGGGCCTTTTGGAAAACAGTGACTCAGCTTCTTTTTTTCTTTTTTTTAAAAATAAACTTCAGAAGGACATATTGCTGTGACAACACCGATGAGGGATAAGAGATATTGTCGTGAAAAAGTGAGTCTGTGGGGATTGATGAAAGACATGTCGGAGTTATCCATGTCCTCATTATACAGGCTTCGAAATGTTCTTACTTTTCTCTCTCTTTTTCCCACTTTCCCATGTTTTCACTTGTTTTGTTGATGGCTTTTTCCTTCGTCCTTCCTTAATTACGTCCTCTTAATGATCTTTTCTCCCTGACTTTACCTGCATTTGTCAGATTTACAGGGAGTGCAGAATTATTAGGCAAATGAGTATTTTGTCCACTTCATCCTCTTCATGCATGTTGTCTTACTCCAAGCTGTATATGCTCGAAAGCCTACTACCAATTAAGCATATTAGGTGATGTGCATCGCTGTAATGAGAAGGGGTGTGGTCTAATGACATCAACACCCTATATCAGGTGTGCATAATTATTAGGCAACGTCCTTTCCTTTGGCAAAATGGGTCAAAAGAAGGACTTGACAGGCTCAGAAAAGTCAAAAATAGTGAGATATCTTGCAGAGGGATGCAGCAGTCTCAAAATTGCAAAGCTTCTGAAGCGTGATCATCGAACAATCAAGCGTTTCATTCAAAATAGTCAACAGGGTCGCAAGAAGCGTGTGGAAAAACCAAGGTGCAAAATAACTGTCCATGAACTGACAAAAGTCAAGCGTGCAGCTGCCAAGATGCCACTTGCCACCAGTTTGGCCATATTTCAGAGCTGCAACATCACTGGAGTGCCCAAAAGCACAAGGTGTGCAATACTCAGAGACATGGCCAAGGTAAGAAAGGCTGAAAGACGACCACCACTGAACAAGACACACAAGCTGAAACGTCAAGACTGGGCCAAGAAATATCTCAAGACTGATTTTTCTAAGGTTTTATGGACTGATGAAATGAGAGTGAGTCTTGATGGGCCAGATGGATGGGCCCGTGGCTGGATTGGTAAAGGGCAGAGAGCTCCAGTCCAACTCAGACGCCAGCAAGGTGGAGGTGGAGTACTGGTTTGGGCTGGTATCATCAAAGATGAGCTTGTGGGGCCTTTTCGGGTTGAGGATGGAGTCAAGCTCAACTCCCAGTCCTACTGCCAGTTTCTGGAAGACACCTTCTTCAAGCAGTGGTACAGGAAGAAGTCTGCATCCTTCAAGAAAAACATGATTTTCATGCAGGACAATGCTCCATCACACGCGTCCAAGTACTCCACAGCGTGGCTGGCAAGAAAGGGTATAAAAGAAGAAAAACTAATGACATGGCCACCTTGTTCACCTGATCTGAACCCCATTGAGAACCTGTGGTCCATCATCAAATGTGAGATTTACAAGGAGGGAAAACAGTACACCTCTCTGAACAGTGTCTGGGAGGCTGTGGTTGCTGCTGCACGCAATGTTGATGGTGAACAGATCAAAACACTGACAGAATCCATGGATGGCAGGCTTTTGAGTGTCCTTGCAAAGAAAGGTGGCTATATTGGTCGCTGATTTGTTTTTGTTTTGTTTTTGAATGTCAGAAATGTATATTTGTGAATGTGGAGATGTTATATTGGTTTCACTGGTGAAAATAAATAATTGAAATGGGTATATATTTGTTTTTTGTTAAGTTGCCTAATATTTATGCACAGTAATAGTCACCTGCACACACAGATATCCCCCTAAAATAGCTAAAACTAAAAACAAACTAAAAACTACTTCCAAAAACATTCAGCTTTGATATTAATGATTTTTGTGGGTTCATTGAGAACATGGTTGTTGTTCAATAATAAAATTATTCCTCAAAAATACAACTTGCCTAATAATTCTGCACTCCCTGTACTTGCGCTTGCCTGTTCCTTTGTCTCTCTCTCGCTTTCTCGCTCGCTCGCCCTCTCAGCAGGGGAAATTGATGATTACAAACCCAGTAGTAAGAGAAAAATGATTGGATCCTAGCAGTAGTAGAACTGTAATATTTTCTCCTTGTGCAGTGGCCTGTAATAAACCAGGGCTGAGGAAACCTGTCAAAGCACGGTTGAGTCTGTGTGAAAGTAAGAGTTTATGCTGTCTGTGCACGCTCGAACGTTGCTGCCGGCCGGCTTTGTCTTGTTTGAATGCTTTATGTGGCAGTGTTTTGATTTTTGTGGACAGTGAAGAATAAAGATGACGTGACAGCTAGGACAGAGAACAAACATGAAAAAACGTGCTGGAAAATGTAATGGGAGTGGCAATCCAGGACAAACCAGTGCTGCTAAATTAAAAGAAACATTGATGTATTATTAGCTGCACTGTAGTGAGAGTCCAGGACTACATTTCTTGTATTTTAGGTTGAAAGTGCTTGAAAAAAAGTATAGATGTCACAGCAACTCCCATGCTCACAAACTAAGGTATCTCTGTGTGCTAGAGTTGACCTTGTCACCTACCTAGAATTATTCAAATGCTTGAGCCATCCTCACCTTCAGTCAGCTGAAGTGTGTCCCCTACCAGGTAACTAATGTGCCAGCGAACGCCACATCCTGAATGCCTCTGAAAAAGAGAACCCAGCAATGCACTGTTGTACTTAAAATAGACTGTGGCATGGCTCTTGTTGGGTCACTTCACTAACAAGACTAATGTAACTTTTTCCAACAGTAGGACACCACACTTGCATGTGTATTCCAAAACAATAGTCTTTAAAAAGGGGTGTGTGTTTTCCATGTGGACCGAATCATACCAC
The DNA here is from genome assembly GCF_051167445.1 of Perissodus microlepis. Taxonomy (NCBI): domain Eukaryota; kingdom Metazoa; phylum Chordata; class Actinopteri; order Cichliformes; family Cichlidae; genus Perissodus; species Perissodus microlepis. Next base: position 31,901,797 of record NC_140477.1, read on the forward strand.
ATACATCATTTTCCCTGTTGTGCATAATTGTGTGAAAAACTCACTCAATAATATGATGTTGTTCTAAAATCTATGTGTAGATGGGAAACATTATTATTTTAAAGGGGTTGTTTGGATACATAATTTATGTTCACATCATCAAAAATACATGCTTTAAGGACCTAAATAGTACAAATGCAAAACAAGAGTACAGTTGGCTTACATTATGTTCCCTTTTGGGAATAAGGCTAAACACTCAGCACTACCCACGGTATCTTTGTACACAACAGTATGTAGGTTATTAGACTGGTGAAGAATAGCAAAGGGAAACACTAGAACAGCCTATTTTGTGTGTATGTGTGTTAACAAAATGTCACAATGTTCCCAGGAATGGGCGTCCCAATAAATTCCTCTTAAGGTCAGGCCATGCAATGCCCAGAGAAATTGCTTAAAACCCCAAGAGCTACATCTCAGACTTTAAAAAACCCCTGTTAGGGTGTTAAATGTCAACGTTCATGACAGTTCATGATGCCACAAAAAGATTGAACAAGTGTGGCGATAGCCTCTTCTCTTAAGAAAGACAGCGGCAAACACACCTTAGCTTTACAGAGTTTATCTGAGGAAACCACAAGACTTCTGGAACCATGTCCTGTGGACAGATGAGAACAAAGTGGAAATGTTTGGCCATAATGCACAGCCCCACGTTTGGCAAAAACCAAACACGACATAATCAAAACAAACATTTCATACCAACTGTCAAGCACGATGCTGTATACCAAAGTATTTTAGAATCAAATATGAGGCCATCTGACTGACAGCTAAAGCTTTACCCAAATTCAGTCATGCTACAAGACAATGATGTCAAACACAGCAGCAAATCTATAACAGAATGAAAAAGAAAAGAATGAAGGTGTTGCAAAGGTCCAATTAAGGTCATCCAGACCTACACCCGAGTTATGCATCATCCTGCCAAAACTCAATGAACTGAACCAACGTTGTGAACAGTCAACCAAAGTTCTTCAGTAGCTTCATGTTATTGCGAAGGTGATTCTACAAGCTACTGAATCATGAAGAGTACTTAGTTTTTCAGAGGACTGCATAGAGTTCTATCAGAATTTCGGCTTTCACGTGATTGTGTAGATTTGAAAACTGTGGAGGCTCCGTCACCTCACTGCAAAGGCTCCGTCACCTCTTTGCTTGAGGCATGACCTTGAGACGTGTACAGTAAGAGGCCTTCACCAGTGGGTCTGTGAGATTGGGAAATATTGGGGAATATAAATGAATAAGACTGGTAATACAAGCTAGGGGCCGCCCATTAAGAGCCTTGATCAAACAACCATAAACTGAATTCTAAAATGAGGCACGATGCCAATGCAGAGAGGCCAGGACTGGAGTGATGTGCTCATACTTTCAGTTCTAGTCAGCAGTCTAGCTGCAAATGCCTATAACAGTACAGATTCACAAGTTCAGCTTTCATGTACAGGTATTTTGCAAGGGTAACAAATATTTCCCTGTGACATACCAAGAGCAAAAGCAGTACAAATGGCCCATATTTGGTAGGTTCCTAATTTAGAGTCACAGCAGTGGGTTACAGGGCAGATGAGCTGTTCTGTATAACTTCTCTGTCCAGTGGTTTCATTGATGGTAACATAAACATCTTTCCTTTTCCAACAGGAAAGAGTCCGTACCTGCTGTTCACTAACCGTCATGAAATCCGTCGTATTCACCTGCTGAAGAGTGAGTACACACAAGTGGTCCCTACACTGAAGAATGCCGTGGCCCTGGATGTGGATGTGTCCACCAACAAGATGTTCTGGTGTGATCTGTATCATCAGAAAATATACAGGTACACACACATACAGCACGCACACACAATGACAAGTTATATATATATTTTTTTTATTATTTATTTAACCCTATCAGGTACTGCTACACAGAACTGAAAACTCACTGCGTCACTAACCCACTAGATTTTGCTGGATCATTCTGTTTAATCGACAGAAAAATGATCTATAATTGTATATTTTAGTACAATGATTGAAATGCTGTAAATGATGTGTATATATTCTGTCTATAAAGGCAGAGGAAGCCCATATAAAACCATGAAAGCCACTGTATAGACGCAGGACCTTAAAGTTAGATAACTCACTTTTGTCATTCTCCAGCCAACATGTTCATTATCTTTCTCCTCTATCCATCCATCTTGTGTGCTTCAACCTGTCACACCTTCTGGTAGTGAGTCAGCTGCACCTGTTTGTCCTTCACACACACTGTGTGAGTCTGTGTGTGTGCACATATCATAGCTTTGCACATACATTTGTGTGTGTTTGTGTCACCCTGATGGCTGACAGGTTATGGGAGGGGCTTTCTATCATCTCAGCTGAGCCATATGCTCTCACTAATTTCACTGCCTCAATAATCGCTGCCATTATTCATCTCCATACACACACATTCACACGCAGACATTCTCCCACACAAACTTGGTAACACAGTCAAGGGCTTGTGACAGGGAACGGACAAATGAACTCATTTTTCACAGCGAAGTCTATTTTTGCCGTAAATAAACTCACATATCAAAAGTTGCTTTAAGTAGCAAACAGCGAGGGAAGTTATACAGCTTAATCTACTTGGCGTTGTCCTTGATGGTGTTTTCTTTTCTGTAATCTTTCAAAGCAAAATCTTCTGCACTTGCACCCAAGTGCATAGCATCAGAATCAAGCTTTCCTGCTCTTTAGAATATCTGCTCTTTTTGACATTACCATATGTTTTCTTTTCTCCTGTAATGTCACAGTAGAATATATGTAAGCAAATTGTCCAAGTTGGCTTGGTGACAGATCTTAACCCCAGGTAGAGATGAAATTAGAAATCGGAGCTTATTAGGTTGGACTACTATCAGTAAATTGTGGGATTTTTTTTATTTATTTTGTTTTGTTCCCTGATAAGGTGATATATGAAATAGTTAGGCTTATTAAAGTCTGCACTACTCATTCACCCTCAATGTGATAATGTGGTTTTCCAGACTAATTCATAGTGATTAGCATGCCATGGGTCGATGACTTGTTACCTTCTCCCAATGATGGAGATGTCTGTTGCAAACAATGGTTCAACCAATTAAACATGCAATCTGCTCAGTGGACTTGGACTCATCTGTCTCTGTCTTATTCTTCACTGTGCCTGAAGCCTGTGTTCAGCCCACCAACCTGTTCAACCTAAGTCTATGTGAAGATTTTCTAACTCAAATTAAGGACATAGTGAAATTAGAGTGAGTAAAAGAATATAAAGTGGATATAAAACATCTTCATAGCACTGTCAAAATATCTGGATTTGTGATGTTAAGAAAATATGAGCCCAAGAAAAATGACTTCAGAACTTTGTCCATTTTTAATGTCACATACATAAATTAAAAGCCATGGTCCAGAAAGAGCTTATAAAGCGTTAAAGAGATCTCATGATTTAAAGGTATCAGTCAGGAGAAGGGTACACAAGAATGTCCAAGCTGTTAAATATACCATAAAATACATTGTGTTTTACTCAAAATGGACGGAAATATGAGCAGTTCCAATACTGATACCAATTTGGCACAAAAACAGCTGCTAGACGAAAATGATGAGGAATTTCACCCTTTAGCACAACAATGACCCAAATCATCCAATTCTACAAAAGAATGTCTTCACCAGATGATTAAAGTTTTGGAAAGACTTAGACCTGAATCCAAATCAAAACCTGTGGGGTGACCTGACAATGATTTGTGGCACTTTTGCAAAGAAGACTGTTAAGTATTGCCAAATCAAGAGACGCAGTGCTGTGGCAAACTCCTAGCCAAAAAGACTGAACGGTGTAGTAAAATCAAAAAAGGTATTTAACAGTATTTTAGTCTAAGGCTGCGCACATTTGTGCAGCCAGGTAATTGTAAGTTTTTCAGTGATTGTCCCCCACCCAAATAGAATTGAAGAGTGACTGTGAATTGTGCAGGTTAAACTTTAAAGGTGGAAATGATTTTCTTAAATCGTTTACCTTGATCTCATTTTCTTCATTTATATACATCATGAAAACCTGACGTGTTGAATTTTTATATCCGCTGTGTTCGTAAACATTAAATATTGGAGAAATTGAACAAGAGATTAAACAGAAAATATGTTTTAGTGGAACTCGCGATTACTCAGTATCAAAGAACAGAATGTAATGTAAAAGAAAATTGTTTCAAATTGAATTTGTGTCAAATGTAATTTTTGTTCTGGCGTTTTCAGTAGAGTTTCAATGGAGTTCAGTAGCTGCATGCTGCATCAATAACACGATGGGTTTCCTTCATGTCCACAATGCTTGAGCCGTTTTAATTTAACCTCGAGGGTGAAACAGTGTGGTGTTGGATCCATGTTACAAACCCTGAGGCACTCTTGAGAACCCATAGATTATCTATCACACTCACACAATAACATCCCACACTCACCTGACTGTCAAGATGAAGATATTTGGGTTGGCAAAATGTAACAGTGAGCATCTCCACCTCATCCCTCGCTCTGACTACCAGTCAACCTTCTTCTTTAGTTAAGATGCACCTCCCGTCTCCTCTTCACTCCTGCAGGCGTTGCTAAAATGTGAAGGCACTGTGCAACTTGGGACATTGCTTGTCCCAACCTTTTATCAAGCATTTTTTCTTCCATCTTGCTCTTGCATTCATATATAGTCGAGGCAGTAATCTATTAAGTTTTAACAATTTTCACCAGTAAAGGAGATGTCAGTGGGGAATGGGGATAGATAGTTGACAGAGTAAGTGGAAGGAGGAGGAAAATCAAAGAAACTGAAGACAAGAAAGGGACACTCGGTTAAAGGGGAGATATAGGCATGTGGTGCTGATAGAAAAAGACAGACTCATTCTCCCTGGGAGGCTGTGTTTGGTGTGAAGGCTGAAGTTGTTATAAAGGTGTCAGGATTGGGTGCCCCTCACACCTGAATAGAGTGAAGAATCTATGTTCCCAACAAGATATCTAAGCCACTCACAATCAAGTCATTCCTCCCAAGGAAAGGAAGCCAAACGGTAGTAAATCTATCGTGCCAGCACCTCTGTGATGGATTAGGCTTTTATAATTTCCAGATTACTTACTGATACATTTCCTTTCCATCCGCCCACCAGCGCTTACATCAACAAGGCCAGTGACTCATCACAGCAGGTGACGCTCATCGATTCGCTCCACTCCCCGGAGGGCCTTGCTGTCGACTGGGTCCACAAGAACATCTACTGGACGGACTCAGGCAATAAGAGCATATCTGTCGCTACAGGAGATGGCAGGAAAAGGAAAATGCTCATAACCACCGAGCTGAACGAGCCACGAGCCATCGCTGTGGATCCGCACCAAGGGTGAGTTGGGTTAGTTTTAGGGTAAAAGGATTTTGAAAAGATGCACAAAGGAGCAAAAGATTGCAAAGGAGTTGAGCAAAAAGGCAGGAAGGAGGGAGGGGGACTAAGAGATCCTACTGTCATTGTGTGTGTGTCTGTAAAAGCCAGTGTTGTTATAGTAGAAAGAGATTGGGTGTAGAAGTTGGCCTAAAGTATTGCACCAAAGTAAGGCTATTTGTAGCACTGAGCCCATCTGTCAGATTAAGCAGTTTAACAGTTTTCTTGAGATGGGATGTAACACTTTGTCTTCCCTTTCTAACTCTTTCCATTTGTCTCGGGTGCCTTGAGCTCCCCAAAGACGTCTTTTCACAGCTCTACAAAGCTAGACTAGCATGAAATACATGCAAATGAAGCCACGATTTCACAGTTTTATCATGGACACACATATTCAGATAAGGTCCAAGTTTCCAGTACCTGCTGTTTTGCACAGTGCTTTCCCTTTTATGTTTTCAATGCCTGTCTTACTAATAATACAGTCATTTTGCAAAGAAAATGAAAGTGGAATGTCTGTGGAACATTTTGTGACAGAGTACAGTTGATTTTGTCAGTTAAGAGTTTTTCAGAACAATTGACATTGCATATTAACCTCTCTTCTCTGGTCCTAGCAAAGTTACTCCTTTCATTTCTGACACTGAACTGGCCGTGCCTTAATGATACAACATGTATATAAAGATGAACTTGGCCACAATGGCATCTCTCACTGGTTTTGGACTGTATTTGGGTGATAAGCTGTATGTTAAGTTAGCTGCTAATGCTAGCTAGACACACAGATAAGCTGCTAGTTATTAAGTAACAGACAAATAAAATACTAACTTTCACTCACCAAAAGTAGAGCACACAGGAAGCCATATTATTTGTTAGATGATTGTATTAAAAGTTCAAAAGGTCACAAACGCAGAAACAAAAAGGTCCAGTTCGATGACTTGAAGTAGCGGAAGTTGAAGCCTTGCCGCGAGTTGGTGCTACAACCGCCTGCATCCAAGTGTCCGTCACACTCCACAGCACTAATAATTCACAACTTTAAGTCTTAATACTTTAAGCCCCTATAAAGGGATGAAATGTAAATATGTCACAAAGGTGGAAAATTACTTTTTATACCAAGCTAGAAACTTTTTTCACCCCTGCTCTAAAGCTAGGCACTCAGCCACAGATAGCCACACATTGGTTTCTGAAGTGCCATATTGTATTGAAGCTTTTGCCATCACCAGCTTGGTTGGCAAAAAACCTGAGTTGACAAGAAGTCAAGTGTGAAACCGCACAATCATTGGCTAATGACTTCTGATGGACAGCTATTAGCCATCAAGTGTGCGGTTTTTATAGCATTTTGTAACATGGTTACAAAATATTTCAGTTGATATTTTATTCAGTATGACCCAAAACAAATGAGTAAAATCAGAAAGCCATTTCTCGTAGCCTTCTGTAAGACTTCAGGTCTCTTTTACAACCACAGCTATCGCCATCTGGTGGCCCTCAGAGAGAATGCCGGCAGGTCACGTTGGCTTGATTTCTCAGCCTCCGAGGTTGCTGCTTGAATTTAATCTAACTTGTGTATCTTCCCGCAGGTTTATGTACTGGTCAGACTGGGGAGGTCAGGCCAAAATTGAGAAGGCTGGGATGAATGGAGTGGATAGACAAATTTTGGTGTCTGAACACATTGAATGGCCCAATGGAATAACTCTAGGTAAGGAAAAAAACATGTATCTTTGAACATGCAAAGCCCACGGAAGAAGGATGAAAAGCTAGAAGATGATGCCCAGATAGAAAAATCAATCAGCTCTGACAGCAGTTTTGTTAAAAAAAAAAAAAAAAAGTTATGATGCTGACATTGCTTTTAGAGAGAGAGAGAAAAAAGTGTCTCGAGTGAATTCAACACAAAGAAACAAAACAACACATGGAGGAAAGCCAGAGAGAGACAAACAGCACAAGTTGAGAGAAGAAAATAGTCTATGGGTGCTGAAACCCAAGTAGCTCTTATTGTTATATACCTCAGTTTGTGTCTGGCTCTCATCAATCAAGCCAGTGAGTATGAGGCTCCGAATTAATAAGCCAGACGCTCTGTGCTGTCGATACCTCCCCTCATCCCTTTCAACTCCCTCCGAAGCACCAGCCAATTCCTCTCAGCTGCCCTTGCCTGAGGAGAAATAGAAGCACACAGTCGCCACACTCTGTGGAATTGAGGTGTCGCCGCATCTGTATGAAAACAAATTATTTTTTGGAATAAGGCGAATGAGAGGCTTGGCGCCAGGCGGCTGTGGGAGAAAGGGTGAATTGTGTTCCCCTGGTCATTGATTTCATAGAGACCACCGAACAGTGCAGGTGATTGAGTCAGGAGAGGTGAATGGGGACCGAGAATCGTGTTAATTCTCTTCCCCCTTCAGTTTGGTGCTTTTATTGGATGCTTTTTTTTAATGTACTTCCAGTGTTTTACCAATTTCGAATTGCTTATTGCACACCAAAGCTTAATTCTTTATTATTTACTAATTAAATTCTTGCTTTCTGTTTTTTAAATGTTTTTCTTAAAAGCATAATCTTAGAGTCTGGTGAAAAAAAGAGTAATACAGGGATTATTTCCTTTGCTGTTTAAATTCAGTGTGGTGTTTCGATTTCAAAGTAAACACCACAACACTTTGGCGCTCGTAGCAAGGACACAACAATGATTTGGGCCTAATATAAATAATATAGCAGTGGCTGAAATGTGGAGTTATTTGAGATTTGCGAAACAGCAAAGTTTGTCTTTAAAATAGGTCCAGCAAGACTAATGAATCTGTTCAAGGGCACATATATTTTCTCCAGCAAAGAAGTCAAGCGGCAATATTACAATCACATCTGTGTTTTCTTAGTACGGGGCTGAGGTCGTCATGTCAAAGAAGATTGATTGTGTAGCTACTGGACCATTACATCCATATACCCCTCACCCTAGGCCGTTTCACTCTGAGTGACCTCTCTCTCCATTCACCTTCTCCCCTACCCCCTCTTGATTTTGTTCTCTCTCGCTCTCCCCCTTCCCTGCATGTTCTCAGACTTGTCCAACAGACGACTTTACTGGGTGGACTCCAAGCTGCACCTGCTGTCCAGCGTGGATTTCAATGGTGACAACCGCAAAGTGCTGCTCTCCTCGCATCACCACCTGGGCCATCCCTTTGCCCTCACTGTCTTTGAGGTACAGCAATTGAGAATTGAGATTCAAATGCTAAGAATCAGACCAGGCAGTAATACCAGAGCTCTGGTCTGGTGCATACAGCTGTTTCTGTAATATGCATTTTTGAAAGTGTATGGTGGTTTGTTTGTTTTTTTTCGTTTCCAACCTTTTGGGCAAATTTTAGTTTATGCTAATGTAATAATTCTATAACATTAGCATATATATATTATATACTAATATATAATATACTAATATATATATTAGCACTATATCATCATACAGGGATATATTTTCTGCTCTAGCTGTATACTATTGAAATATATGCTGAACAGTTTATTAGGTACACCTTGCCACTAAGGGTTGGAGCTGGAAACATTCCTACGATTTTGGTCCATATTGGCATGAAGGCATCAAACAGTTAGATGTGAATCTCTTGTGCTACCACATCCCAAAGGTCCTTTTTTGGTCTGGTGACCGTGGAAGCCATTTTTGTATGGTGAACTCCCTGTCATGTTCAAGAAACCAGTTTGAGATTATTTGAGTGGCATGGTATGGAGAATTATGCTGCTGGAAGCAGCCATCAGAAGATGAGTACACTGTCGTCGTAAAGGGATGGATATGGTCACCAACAATACTCATAAGTTAGTAGAGGGTAGGGACCAAAGAATGCCAAGACATTTCCCCTGCACTATTTCATCACCACCAGCCTGAACTGTTGATATAAGGCGGGATGGATTCTTGCTTTCATTTTATTTATGCCAAATTCTGACTTTACAATCCAAATGTAGCAGCAGAAATTAAGACTCATCAGATCGGGGATCATTATTCTAATCTTGTGTTGACCAGTTTTGGTGAGCCTGTGTACGCTGTAGCCTCAGTTTCCTGTTCTTAGCTGACCGTAAAATATGTTCATGCGTAGGGTTTCTGTCTTGGTTAATGTCCTTGGTTAGATTAAATTTCTCAGTGTATGTCTTATATAATTTTGGGTTAGGGTTGAGGTTAATTTGAAATCAGTTTGCTTAAAGTTTCTTAAATAAATGTGAAGAATGCAGAACTCTTTTTAAGTATATTAGGACATACACAGCACGCTTTTTCTTTATTTCCTAATAGAGTTAGTGGGAGGCTTTACCTGGAAGGTAAACAAGATCCAGAAGTTCTTATTTCACTCCCAAAATAAATGTAAACACACACACACCAAAGGGGTCTCAGCTCAGTTATCGCTGCCTTGTAAGTGACAGTTATATCTTGTCTGTTGATTCCCAACATGGTTGCGTATTTCTAGACTTGCAGTGAGCAAAATTTTAGCAGTGGGATGAGTTTTTAAGTACACTGTTTTGATGCCATTTATTACTGTGCTTGTTCATCGTCATAAATGGAGGACTGACACACATTTTCAGAGTGTACTAGCGGTAAAAGAAGTGAGAGAACTCGAGGGGGAGAGATGAGTCGGTGCAGGGACATGGCTGACTGACTGAAAAGAAATGGAGATGTTATAAAAGTATAGAAGCAGGATAAATCCAGAGAAGGAATTGTTGTTTGCTTGCTGACGAGTGTAGAGTCACAATAGAGTGCATCAATCAATAAAACTAATTTGGGTGTATTTATTGAGGTGGGAGTGAATCGGTACGTTAGGGCCCATCAAGCAGAGATGATGGTGTGGAAGGTGGAAAACAACTGGAGGAGGGAGGAGAGAGCAAGGATGAAGGTGGGGAAAGTGGTAGGTGAAAATGTGATCAGTAAGTAGTGTTTGCTCCATTCCCCTCTTTGCTGCACACACTGTGTGTGATGATGGGAAAGCAAAGGGAAGAAGGGACATCCATCATGCCCAGCTGAGAGCGTGTGAGTGTGTGCGCGTCTGTGTGTTTGCGTGTAAAAGAGAGAAAGAAAACCGATGTTTCGAGCAGCAGTGAAAGTTCACCCCAGGAGATTAATAGCTCTCGGCTCTTCTGGTCTTTCTTCTGCTCTGGTTATGATATAGACCAAATTAAAAACCTTTAGCAGCACAGGAGGATGTCACGGTGCCTACAGACCGATAATGGGAAGTTTGTTACTTTTAGAATTACCTCGTTCAAATTTTGAACTAAAACACTGAACGTTTTTGATCATGTGATTCATTCTAGCTTCAAGGAAATGCTCTAACAAGTAAGGCACCAGCTGTGATACTTCATAAAGATAGGATAGGATAAAAGAGCTACTGTTCTAGGCTACTGAACAGAAACAGAAACACGCTTGCAGCATCAGTAAGGAGGGACAGGATGGGGCATACTACCAATAACAGAAGGCACAGTGCCCGTCCTGCAGATGTGATACAAGGTAAGCCTGCAGCATAGACCTGACCAGGACAAGCACACTTACTGCACAGTGCAGAAAATATGGAGTGCAGTGTACTGATATGCACTGATATAATTCATTTTAATGGAGAGAGACAGAATAAAGTCCTATAGAAAAGTTCCCAAGAAGCCTAAAGACTTTAGAGAGTTTCTGGCCAAAATCCCTCCTGAGATGTGTGCAAACCAACTCCATGAAACAACAAGACAGGAACTAAGTCATGTTTTGCTTGGGGATCAAATACTCAATTACATACTAATCAGTTTAGAACTTTTATGTGATGTGTTTTTTCTGTATTTTTGCTTGATGTTACGTCGCTCTCTTTAAAATGAATCTACCATTTGTAGCCATTTGTAGATGGATAGCAAAGGCAAGTCTATACCCAAGTTTACACTGAATGAACAGACTGCTAGTGTGAAGATGCTTTGCAGGGATAACATTTTGAACCAGCCAAAACATAGCAATTTCAAACACAAGTTTTTATAGAATGAAAAAAGTGAAAGCTGTGGCCTGTGTGTCCTGCCTCGAATTCAGCAGAACAGTTGGAGTATTTTAAGGTGGACTGTGGAGCAAGAAAAACAACACCTCCAGCAAAGAGCACCTGCAAAGAATCATCTGTGTCGAGAATGGCAGAACACATTGCCACAGAGTCACTCATGCAAAATATTTAAAACTGGTGTCATCCATGCCCAGGAAGTTTGAGTTTTATTAAAGGTAAAAGAAGAGAGAGTAAAAAAATATTACAGCATGCACGAGTTGCACGGTGTTGCTGTGGTAGGACTGTCGCCTCGCTTTAGTTGGTCTTGGGTTTAAATCTAGGCTGAGGCCTTTCTGTGTGGAGTTTGCACGATCTACCTGTGGCTGTTCTCTGCCCATAGTGTCTGTCCCTGAGTGGAAGAAAGTGGACTGGTGAATCAAATATTGGAGCCACGCTAACAAAGAGTGCACTTACTTGTGTTGCAGTTGATTCTTAAATAGTATAAATGAAGCAAACGTTAATTTAACTGTTCCTATTCTTTAGTTAAAAACAAAGTAACTGTAAAATGTTCACATTTAGCTCATACACTGTTCGGTAAGTTTCAGTTAAGACAAATCCACAATAATCAGACCTGAGGGATCACATGTAAAACTTTGTGAAAACTGTAGAAACTTATTGTGAACGGGAATTGTTGTGGGGACTATGTAACCCCAAATCAGTCATCCTCACATGTTTTCTCGCATGCAGAGAAAATGTTTCTGACATTTAGCCACATTTGATTATGCACAAGCATAAAAAACCACAACCCCACAGCTCTTAAGCATCCATTTCTTTCACATGCACATCCATATAGCTGCTCTTCTGAGCATGTGAGATATGAGTTGTCAACTCATGTGCGGCGTACGGTTTATTCCAGCTCCTCATATTCCTAAGCGATACAGTCAACGCTACAAGTCATTACACTCGAGCGTGTCATCTGCAGACTTCGTTTTGATGCTGATGCGCGAACGGGTTTTCAGCACTGCAGAGAAAGATGCAGGGCCTCGGTATCAAACTCTGAACAGACACACGCATGTAAACTCTACCAGTTAGTGCCGACCGCCTGCCTACATGCCAAGCCCCGAGGAGATCGCAGAAGCTTGCAGAGAGTAATGTTGTTTCTTTTCAAGCTCTTGACAGGAAGGCGATAGAAGAGAAGGTGGGATGGGTTTGAGAAGAGAAGTGGTGGTTGAAAGAAATAAAAATTGGAGTAATATGTAAAGATTCAAAATTTAAAGGCTCTATGTGAAAACAGGGCAGTCAAATGACATGTGATCAAAGCTTTATTTTCAAAAAACCTGACAAAGACGTCCGTCAGGCCCTCTCTGTCCACATCTACAGCCCAAATAAGAAAACTAGTCAGCTCACATAACTAGAGACACGTTGTAACGTGCACACGAGAGAGATTAAAATTCTCTTTTGCAGCTTATTGGAGATTAAATGATTTACCGAAAAAGCCCCCACATTATTATTTCAGAACTTGGCTAATTATGCCAAAGAATGCAGATCAAACCCATAAAAAGAAAAAAAATAAAATAAAATCCTCAACAGGCGAGTGGGTTGGCTTTGTTTGAGCTTTCATTTGTAGTTTTCATGCATAACATCCAGGTATCCAGTAGGCACCTGAAGCTCATCAGACAGATGTGTCATACAGCCCCAACGCATATTCTTCTGGGATAGAATCGCAGCAAAATCATAAAGGGCTGCTTTCCCTCAACTCAAAAATGGCTCCATATCAATTTAGACGTGCTCTCACTCCCCCGAGTTGCAGCTCCATCTGATGTGACGTGGCGCCTTGTGTTCATGGGAACAAGTCTGCGTGCGCTTTGTGTATAACTTCTGGCCTATCCTTCAAAACATAAAAGATGTACCTTGATCCTACAATTGAAGAGCACTGCCCTTCTCAGGTTTTGTGCTGCTGTTTGAAGCTTCAAGGTCACAAGCAGCGCGCGGAAAGATTGACAGTGGAGAAAGTAAAAAGGGAAAAACAATGTCAGAGACTGACTGCTGAGGTGGAAATCAAGACAGAGAGCGAGAGAAGCAAAAAGAAGAGATAGAAGTGTTTTATCAGTGTGGCTGATATTTGTCTTTCATTGTTTCAGAACTACTGTCATATGAGTAAAGGTTATCAGAACCTAAGTGAGGGAGAGATTGAGTGATAGAGAGCTCACTGAAAGATGGGGGAAAAGGGGGAAGGTGAGAGAGAGGTCAAGTCCACTGATAATACGGCACAAAAAGCATGGATGGCTGCTGTGACTAAGCCCCACACACGGACACACACATACCCGCACACCATGCAAGTCTTGCAGGTCTTCGCCTTTAAAAAGATGATAAAAATACATCCTCCCTGTAACGACGAAAAAACCTGCAGACACTCTTCCTGATTGGTCTCTCCGTCTCACACTCACCTCCTAAATCGTCTCTTCGTTGTTTTATCGAGCTTTCCATGATATCAGCCTGTCTGTGTTTTCTCGTGCAGTCATTTGCTGCATTTTTCTGTTTTTTCTTAATTGATGTGTGCTTGCAAAGACAAAGCCGTCTGAGGTTGCTGTGGAAACCAAGTGCCGTGAGCACTTGTGCGGTTATATCGTGTAGTATCATTAAAGAGAATAATGAGCAGGTGTGAAAGAGCGGAAGGGAAATTGAGAAGGAAGCTGAACTAGGACTACAAAGACACCGTACGCTCCGCCAAAGCAGTCACTACCTTCTGCTTTGGCACAAAGCTTAAACAGAGAGTCAAAGGTACAGACGTTTTTCCAATAAAACACCGGGGCTGTTTTTTTCTTATCAAGCATGCAACTTCCTTACAGACTTAAAACGGTGTTTTTACTGTTTTTTTGTTTTTTTTTAAGTAAACACTGCTCCCCTTTTCACCCACCGAGCACAGAGTAGGTGGCTTATTTTAACTAAACCGTCTCCAAGAGATGCCACGCCTCCTCTGTCTCCTTGCATTTGTTAAGTAGCTGTTATAATTAGGGTGGTTAAAAATAGAAATTAGCAAAGAGTGCCACCTGGGCTTTCTTCTCTGGCAAATTGGAGTAATGTGACTCTGTTTTTAAGTTTATTTGGGGCTGATTATTTTTTACCAGAGAAGAGAGAGACTGGCTATAATCTTAAATACCTGGAGTGCTGGAGGGTAAAGATGGTAGAATGGGGGCTGAATGGCATGTTTTGGGTTTTTTTATTGCATTTTTGAAAAATTAACCAGTTACCTTGGATATAAAACACCTCCATTCAACACAACACATCCTCAAATGTAATTGTAAATTTAATCAAATAGCCATTGTTGGGATGAGGACATTTCTTTGCAGCAGACTGGCTTTTTTTCTTCCTTTATTTTTTTAAATTAACGGTGACTACAATGAATCTCAGTGCACAGCTTCTAAGCAGAGACAAATGGTGTTTATGAAAAGCCATTTATTCTAAAGTTGTATGCAGATTATGCTCATTTGCAGCATGGTTGCTCCATAGTTGAGGTCTCACGGCTCTGAATTACAGAATCACTGGACTCTGAAAATGATAAGCAACAACAGCTTTATAAAACCCTAGAATGACGCTCTCTTTAGAGAAAACATTTTTGTAAGTGTTCTGTTACTGAAATATGAAATATATATCGTCATCACTGCCATTTGATTAGAAAAGTGTCCGATCTCAAGTGGTACAGAGCAAGCACTTCTGGATCTGCAACATGCATGTGGCTTTATAACATTATCTGTGGCATTAGCTGAGTTATCTTTCATTTATTCTTCTTCTTTTTTAATAGGTTGATCGTTAATCATCAAGGCTGGTTAAGGGCGTGAAATTTATTTGTGTATTTGTCAAGCTGACTTTCCTTTATTTTATTTATTTTAACCCAGGATCGTGTGTATTGGACAGACTTGGAAGATGAAGCGATATACAGCGCCAACCGACTGACGGGACACGATGTGGCCAAGGTCGCAGAGGACCTTAACAACCCCCTGGACCTGGTGGTGTTTCATGAACAGAGGCAGCCCAAGGGTAAGAAGAAGAAACGCATAGAAGCTTAGCACAGGTGATCTAAGTGGGGCTGTCCCAGATGACCTTCTCAAATAAGTCAAAATGTCCGTTTCGTTTTTAGTCTGTCATACTGCCCAGTCTCCGTCTAGGTGCTGTTTGCCACTCGTAAGCGTGCAGGATCTTGTTCGGTATAATGAGCAGGATTTTGGGGCATATGTGCACACAGGATACACAAAATCTGACCTCCTTCCTGAGTACAAAGCCTTGCATTATCAGCACATAGACACGAGGATCCACTTAGTGAAACGGTGTGAAACAATAAACAGATAATCTGATGAGTGTGATTAGACCGGTGGATGTGACGGGCACATCAAAACGATGTGTTTGTCATTTTTTTTTTGCACTCTCGATGTGTGTGACTGCACGCACGCGTGTGTGCCTGTCAACACCTCTGCTTGTGAATACCTGGGTGTGTTTGACACTGCGTGCCAGAAATGTGTTTGTGCGAGTGTTTTCATGCTTTGTTTTCTCTCCTCACTCACTGAGCGCTCAGAAGCGATCTTGTCTGTGTGCCAGCAGGCAGCTAATTGCATTCCCTCATTAATAAATCAAGAGTCCTGGTCAAAAAAAGAAATCACAGAATTGGAAAATGTTTTCTCCCAAATGCCAACAAAAGCAAGACACTGCAAGGCTAAGTGAAGGTGTACCGAGTAGCCCCCCCAAGCACACGAGTAGCATTGATAAGCAAAGTATTTGATAAAATGTGACCTCGACTGCAACGCTTGGTGAGTTCAGACTCCTCTCTGCCCTTTTTTTTAACAATTTATCTTTGTTTCTCTTGCATTTTGTATCATTTCTTATTTGTTAGTGTACTGCACCGAAGGAAAACCCCAGTGAGGAATATTATCTGTAAGTGTGGTTTGGTACAGTACTGTGCGTCTCCACATATTTCGAGACGCTCAGATGTCTTTCATGTTTATCGACACACTTCCTTAAAAGAGGCTTTCGTCCGATCCTTCCCAAGTTGTGTCTGTTTTATTATTAATTTTGTGTGCGCTCAGTGGGTCTTTGAAGCCTAGGTTCACTCTTCTTAGTTGGAGACTAAAGACAGGCAGCGCAGGAGGAGAAAGTGACGCTTTTATGGCCTAAAAACAACATAATTTTGTTGTTGTTATCATCTCGGTCCTTCTTTTTTTCCTTCTTCATCCTCATCCTCATCATTTTCGTTCACTTTTCTCTTGCCTCCCTCTCTCTCCTCCTCTGTTTTCTTCTTTCCTTCCTACACTCTTCCTTAACCTTTTTTTCCCATCCTCCCCAGTTTGATGACTCCTTCCAAACCTTTTACCACATTTGGAGCTTTGAGAACTTCGACAGCTGTTCTCATTACATAGTCATTATGCTGAGATACTGTACATCAAGTATAAATGTATTCCCAGCTTATTAAAATCTCACTCTGTGTCGCAAGTGATATTGCTGCTTTTTCTGACAGCTGATGGCATGCTGCTCTCCAAAGCTACATAAGAAATCAGGAAAGATTGCGACCTGACCTAATTCTCGCGCTTCCCCACATGACAAAAAACTGCAGTGTTTTTCCATGAGTCTGCAACTATGCTTAAGAAACTACATGTAAATTTTTTATTTGGGTTACAGAGATTAAAAGCAGTTGAGACTCTCCTGCATTCACCTACGCATCTCAAGAAGAAGTGTGTGGAATAAAGATTAGATTCCTAAATCTAGCATCAAACTAGTTAATAGTTTGATGGCAGCAGAAACTTTTTACTGATGAGATACCGGCGCCTACGTGTCAAATTTGATGCTGGTTTTTCTTTTTCTTAGGTTCATCCAGTTTTTCATGTGTTTTTTCTGCATCTGCGAGATGATATAATATAAGATGATTATCCCCGGTCGTGTTACTAACATGTTTCCAGTTAACATAATTAGTTGCAAAATGTTTCTCCAGCTGGTTCTTTTTCATTAGCACTTACTTTTGCAGCCTTTTCTTACCCGTGTCCCAACTTTTTTTAAGACTAGTTATTGCCATCAAATTCAAAGTGGCCTTATTTTTTTGATACAATTGTACATTCTGTAATTTTAAACCTTTGATAAATTTTCTTTGTTCTAATTTGAATTAAATTTGGGCTGCTGAGATTTGGGCTTTGTGCACGTTTTTTTTTCCTTTTCCAGTACAGCTCGTTAATAAAACATTTGGGGTTTTATTGTTTTCCAAGAGATAAATGTGTTGCCAAAAGTCTTTTTTAATATTTTTACATTTCTGCCTGTGTTCCCAAAGGTCCTGATACCTGTAATATGGGCACACTGCCTAATGGTGGCTGCGAGTACCTCTGCCTGAAGGCGCCTCAGATCACAGACCACTCCCCCAAGTACACCTGCGCCTGTCCTGACGGCATGGAGCTAGGACCAGACATGAGACGCTGCGCGATCAGTAAGTCTACATTCCACAGGCACACATGAATGAATGATTCGTGTGGATAAATGTCACATGAGATTCACGCTGCTGGCTAACAGTGATCAGTCCAATAGTAAGGCCTGAATTTTCTCCGGTTCCTAAATTCTTTTACGAGCACAAAGAATCCAGGCTAACTTCTCAGCTACTCCATCAGTACAACATAGAACAGCAGTGGTGCACAGCAAGGCTGCAAGAACGAAGCACACAAGTCATTCTATGTATAAGTAAAATTATTTGGAATGAGCTTGTTTCTAAGTCAAACTTAATCTGACAGAAATATTTTGGAAAGACCTGAAGTTCATTTGAATAAACCCACAAACATGCAAGCCGTGTAATACTGGATTAAATTACCAAGAATATTTTTGTCTCATTTATTTATTTGAGTTATGTTCGTCTGTGTGACTAGTGTTAAAGTCTGATCATCTTTTAGGTCATATTTAAGCACAAATATTTAAAATTCTAAATATAAAGCGTTTCTATTTATACTCCAAATACAGTATTTTTCAATGTCTGCAATTTAACAGTACAATGTTTACAAAGCTAAAAGTGCCCTGGATCCTTCAGAGAATCTGAACCTTAAGTGTTGTGTAAAACTATCTTGGGAACTGGGTCAGGGACTCTTCCCTGCACTTCTAACCTACCTCGCTTATTTTGCTGACCTTATTTCATCAGTCAGCTTGTGCCCCTGCCCTTATAGAGTCACTACATTTGTAAAGTTGCTATTTTTACTAGACCTACACCTAATGTCTATATAGGTGAGCTAGGAGGAGCTGACACAGAGAAACGGGGGGAAAGAGATGATGATGTATTGAGGCAATATTTCACAGAATCCCTGTGAGAGAGGCTGGGAGTAGGTGCAGGGGCAGTGAGTGCATTTGTACCAAAGCTTTTTGGATTCTTACTGTAACACAAACATTTCTGGTGGAAAAACTCACTGGTTTAATTGTGACTGTATTGGATCAAAATTTCAGTTTTACAACCACAAAGAAACGCATATCACTTATATTAAAAAATAATGTTTAGAAAACACAAAACAGAATGTTATATCAGCAGCAGTGTGTGCACTGGGATTTGTGTAAATCTGATACACCAAAAAAAAAAAACAAACAAAAAAAAACAGTGATCAGAGGAAGAGTGTGGTGTAATTTAGCTTCAGCTAAAATCCCTGACTTGAATACTTCTTTTACTATGAACCAAACGTACTGGTGTAGTACATCTGCTTTAACAACGTAGTGTTTTCTCAGATCATTTCTTGTGATGTGATATGATGTTTGCAACAACTGACTGCAACGCTTGCACTAAATTCTGCTTATTATGCGCTTGTGCAACTTATCCATCTGGCAACTTGTTACTTATGAATGTGTGAATGCACTTTAGCACAGTATGTACATACAGGGAGTGCAGAATTATTAGGCAAATGAGTATTTTGTCCACACCATCCTCTGCATGCATGTTGTCTTACTCCAAGCTGTATAGGCTCGAAAGCCTACTACCAATTAAGCATATTAGGTGATGTGCATCTCTGTAATGAGAAGGCGTGTGGTCTAATGACATCAACACCCTATATCAGGTGTGCATAATTATTAGGCAACGTCCTTTCCTTTGGCAAAATGGGTCAAAAGAAGGACTTGACAGGCTCAGAAAAGTCAAAAATAGTGAGATATCTTGCAGTGGGATGCAGCAGTCCCAAAATTGCAAAGCTTCTGAAGCGTGATCATCGAACAATCAAGCGTTTCATTCAAAATAGACAACAGGGTCGCAAGAAGCGTGTGGAAAAACCAAGGCGCAAAATAACTGCCCATGAACTGAGAAAAGTCAAGCGTGCAGCTGCCAAGATGCCACTTGCCACCAGTTTGGCCATATTTCAGAGCTGCAACATCACTGGAGTGCCCAAAAGCACAAGGTGTGCAATACTCAGAGACATGGCCAAGGTAAGAAAGGCTGAAAGACGACCACCACTGAACAAGACACACAAGCTGAAACGTCAAGACTGGGCCAAGAAATATCTCAAGACTGGTTTTTCTAAGGTTTTATGGACTGATGAAATGAGAGTGAGTCTTGATGGGCCAGATGGATGGGCCCGTGGCTGGATTGGTAAAGGGCAGAGAGCTTCAGTCCGACTCAGACGCCAGCAAGGTGGAGGTGGAGTACTGGTTTGGGCTGGTATCATCAAAGATGAGCTTGTGGGGCCTTTTCGGATTGAGGATGGAGTCAAGCTCAGCTCCCAGTCCTACTGCCAGTTTCTGGAAGACACCTTCTTCAAGCAGTGGTACAGGAAGAAGTCTGCATCCTTCAAGAAAAACATGATTTTCATGCAGGACAATGCTCCATCACACGCGTCCAAGTACTCCACAGCGTGGCTGGCAAGAAAGGGTATAAAAGAAGAAAAACTAATGACATGGCCACCTTGTTCACCTGATCTGAACCCCATTGAGAACCTGTGGTCCATCATCAAATGTGAGATTTACAAGGAGGGAAAACAGTACACCTCTCTGAACAGTGTCTGGGAGGCTGTGGTTGCTGCTGCACGCAATGTTGATGGTGAAGAGATCAAAACACTGACAGAATCCATGGATGGCAGGCTTTTGAGTGTCCTTGCAAAGAAAGGTGGCTATATTGGTCGCTGATTTGTTTTTGTTTTGTTTTTGAATGTCAGAAATGTATATTTGTGAATGTGGAGATGTTATATTGGTTTCACTGGTGAAAATAAATAATTGAAATGGGTATATATTTGTTTTTTGTTAAGTTGCCTAATAATTATGCACAGTAATAGTCACCTGCACACACAGATATCCCCCTAAAATAGCTAAAACTAAAAACAAACTAAAAACTACTTCCAAAAACATTCAGCTTTGATATTAATGAGTTTTTTGGGTTCATTGAGAACATGGTTGTTGTTCAATAATAACATTATTCCTCAAAAATACAACTTGCCTAATAATTCTGCACTCCCTGTAGAAATATCACAGTACCTGTCACAGTACCTATGTGGTGCTGTACAGGACTTTAAAGTGTCACACTTCTGATTAGCAGTAACACAGGCGTTATACCGGACTGCTGTGGTGCACGGGGAAAGCTGAAAGGTGAAGCTTTTCATTTACTGATCCATCTATGTGTCAATCCAAACCTGTGGTGTGATGTAAGATCTACAGACTTCAGTTCAATGCCTATAAATAAATAATTATGAAATTATGGTCATGAAATCTGAGTAGAGACAATGGAGGCATTGCTGTTGACTGCAGTCGTATGCTGAATATTGATGCAGAGCTTACAAGTGGAAACGGCTGCAACAGCCGAGCAGTCTGGAGTGAAATCTCAAATCCTACTGGTTGTTTTTCTGTTGCGCAGTTCGACCCCGAACAACCACGACATCTGCCCCCACCACAACCACAACTTCCACGACGACCACCACAACAAGCACAACAACAACAACTCCCACAACCGTTGCCATGACCACAACGCCCTCTACCACCACCACCAGCACCACCTCTGCTACTACCACATTACCACCCACAGCCAAGTCTACAACACCAGCCCCTCCTCAGACCACCAGGAGCGGCAGAATCACAGAGCACCCTCGGACTCCCGCCGCTACCAGTACAGAGACGACCAGTTTGAGCAGCACTAGTCAGAAGTCCACGTCCACACACACACCCTTATTGGCTGCCGTGGCTCCCAACAGCATTCAGAAAGAGAGCAATGCCAACCTCTCCCACAGAGGTAAGTGACATGTTGACAGGAATGTGGATGTGTGTAAAGCGAGTGTTTTCTTCTGCTCTGCTACCATCACTGCTGTTACCACTATCATTAAATCAGCAGGAAGCTAAAAACCAATACTTTCATCCCTCCTTTCTCTAGCTTCTCCTCCCCTCCACTTTTCCCTCTGATCATTTGCTTTACTGGCCCTACGACCTCCTCCTCTATTCCTTTTCTCATCTGCTCACACACCCGTCCGAACGCTCCACAGGCCCGCACTATGTCTCGGTCTGCTTACTGTTGATCCCTCGCGACCAGCGTCTTAACTGAAGTGTCAGAGCTAAGAAATGACAGTCCCCTCCATTCTCGCATAAAACTACTCATCACTCATCCTCACTTTCTGACAGCCTCTCTCTTACTCTCTTTGTCTTTATCTCTGTCTTGGTCTCTCCCTCTGTACCTCTCTCCCCTTCTCTCTTTAGCTCTCGCTCGCTCTCTTTCTATAACTGGCAGTGTTCTTCATTCTCGCGCCAATCACGCTTCACTGGCTCGCAAGAAAAATACCACTTTGCAGCCCAGACAAACAGTGACAGCAGACTAACAGCCGTAACAATGGTTTACAAAGCCACGCTAACACTTAAATTGTACTTGGAAGCGGATGAGAATCCTTGATAGCGCCACGCAGCAAAATTGATGAAGCCACCAAATTGTGTGTGTGCTTGTTTTCAGAGATCAGTATTTTTCAGCAGTTGTTTTGAAAGTCTTCTTAGCTTTTTTACTGCATGGCGATATTAAATTGAGACAGTCAACCTGCCGAGGCAGCTTTTTATTATGTCTTTTGTTTCTAAGAAAATGAAAAAGGTTGCCTTTTTAATACTGACTCTTTAGATGAATATATATTTATGTCAGATAATGGGCCTGTGCCCTAAAATGCCCTAAAAGGAAGATTAACACTAAAACACTTATCGTAATACTTGTATATCTTTATATCATTCTAACAAATAATTTAGAGGAGAGAAAAAAAGAATTAAAAGAGCAGGTGTTGAGGATGAAAAAAAGCTGTACAGATGGAGAGAAGCAGGGAAAGATGATGAAAGTTTTAAGTGGTAGTTGGAGGACAGGGAAAAGAATGAGAAATGGAGCAAGGAGTAAAACGAAGGAATGTTAAATGAAAAAAAACAAAAACGTGCAGTGTGAGACAGTAAAGCCACAGAGAACGAAGAGTGAACAGAGAGCAAAAAAGAACATGACAGTCCAGCACTTTAACGGGGAGGATGGGAGTTGTAGATGACACACTGTTGGGAGGAAAGGCGGCATTTACATGGATATGAAACGACGGGATGGAAAAAGAGGCGGGAGAGAAAGTGATTTTCTGGGAATTAAAGAGGTTGCCTGCTGTATTACTTTAGGGGTCGCGGTACTTCAGAGTTACTAAGAGGCGAGAGGCACGTTTCTTCCGGTCTCTGAAGTTGTCAGCCCTCCTCAGCACACCACAAGTGCTCCAGATGAGAGGTGGAGCAGACACGGATGAGAAAAATGGGGCATGAACAAGACGAGTCTCCAAACCCACGGGCCATGTGTTATAATTTTCAACTCGGTGCACACTGTCAAGTTTGCCGGCATCAGCTGTTACACATGTGCGCTGCTGGGGGGAGGGAGGGAGGGCATGGTGGGGCGAGGGAGAACCAGGAGTCTGATTGGGGAGGGCAAAGATTAAAGACAGCTGGTAACCAATGTTTTCTTTTGATATCGGTAGTAATTTTGCACATCTTTCAGCGACATTAAAGAAAATAAATTTCAAGATTTTGGAAAAAATAAAAAAAAACAGACGTGTGACAGATACGAAAGAGTCTGTAGAAGCCATGATGCTGCCCGTAACATCGTCCAGCATGACAGGTTTGGTGGCGGGTCAGTGATGGTCTGGGGGGCACAGACCTCTACAGGCTAGGCAATGGCACCCTGACTACTATTAGCTCCCAGGATGAAATCCTACACTGGTGCACTTGTTCCTGGGTTCCTTCTGGTGTGCGACAATGCCTGACCTCATGTGATAAAAGTGTGCAGGCAGTTCCAAATCCACTAAAAGACCTCTGGGATGTTATGTTTTGGTTCATCCGATCCTGTATGGTCACACCTCAGACTGTCCAGGAGTTCAGTGAAGCCCTGGTTCAGATCTCCCTGGACACCATCCGTCGTCCTGTTACGAGTGTGCCCCATCTTGGTCAGGGATTTGTACAAGCACATACCATTTTGAGATGCTGCAATGAAATTTCCACAAAACAGACTAGCATGCTGCATCATTTTTCACTTTGATTTTCAGGGTCTCTTTGAATTCAGCCATCTGTGGGTTGATCATTTTCATTTCGATGTGGCATCTTCTCATTCCTAACACATTACCCAGTCCATATCAGTACAGTTATTGATCTGATGTGTTTTTAAAGTATATTTTTGAGCAGTATATTTACGATATACTGTTTTATTAATCATTGTTAATTGTACTGGATATAGCATTCTAACCCTGACAGTTATATTTAAATAATAAGTGGCAGTAAACGTTTTGATATTAAAATCCCTCCAGTAAGAATGACCCTCATGAAATTGAGACTTTTGTCCCCTTTTCTTCTTCTTCTCCCTTTCTCAGTGCCCTCCCTTTCCAGAACAGCCTTCTTCCAGAGCAGTTTCTTTAATGAGATTCAGTTAATCTGCCTTTTTGAGTCTTACTGTACGATCCATTGGCCGTCACTCACACTTAAGAAAAGCCAAAATTCGCTTCTGCTGACTCAGAACTCGCTGTCTGAAGTCACTTCACCTTTTGTGGCTCTCGTGTGTGCGCACGTGTGTGCATTTATCTGCATTTCATTCACTATATGATTTCATTTATGAAGAATAATGTGCGTCTGCATTGTCTGTCACATCCATCACATGCCATCTGTCTCTTTTTGCCAGCCATAGAACTGGAACAGTCACTTTGTCAAATGAGCCAATCAGTATGCAGGGCCAGCACTGTGCTCTCTTGTGTTAATCTTCCTTACCAGACTTCATTATAGCCATCTGATCACACTTTTGGCTAACAGCTAGCCTGCTGCTAATACGAGGGTTGGGAGCGAGATTAATGTCAAAAGCTCCCCCGCCGACCTGTTGGGGTGAGAGCTGAAGGGGAGTAAGGATGCAAAGCATGTCCAGAATAAATGTCTTCTGCATTGCATTGTGACACAGTTTTGAAACGTCTCGTAGAAAAAGAATGGAGTAATGCGAGATCATGTGCTCGTTGCTTATATTCATACAAATTCTGATGCATTGGTTTCTGGAAACGCATTTGTTCCTTCGTGTATTAAAAGGCATCTCACTGCATTTTTATGCCATCCCTGTGTGATTCATTGGCTTTTTCATTTACACATGCTGCTGGGGAAGACAAAGTCAGCAGTCCAAACTGAAATCAGATGGATTCTCTGCCCTTATATTACGCAAATATCCTTTTCCAGCCTTTCTTTTGATGCTCCCATGTTGAAGTCTCTCTTTCTCTTTAGGAGGGCACTTGGTGGGGGTTGAAGAAAAACTTTTTCTTGGTTTGATTCTCTTTTTTTCTCTCTCTGTCTTCCATCTTTCTGTTCATCTCAGCTGCGAGTGATCACTACCTCATAGGTAACAACATCACAGTAGCTGTTCTGGGGATAGTTATTCCTATCGGTGAGTACTGTTGACTCCCTCACTGTGTTGTCTTTGCTTTCTGCTTGCCTGCCTCTCCCTCCTCGCTCCTTCAAGTCTGCTTAACTGCATGTTGTGTGCGTTTTGTTTTTAATGCGTGTGCGTGTGAGTATGAGGTTATGTGTTTGTGTGCGTGTGCCTGGGTTTTAGGATGTTTGCGTTTCCACTTGGCTGATTAAATCTAAAACATTCTCATTAAAATAATAACAATTCAACACATTATATCTGGTTCAATAGTGAGATTCAGGCATAAAATTTTATCGCATCTATTGAGAAAATGTACTGAGGTATGGTATTATCCAGCAATATCCTCGTGGCCTATGGCTAGAAAAAGCCATTACATGGAAGTGAGCCCCTCTGTCAGTAAACGGCCAGGCCGCTGTAATATGCACATTATGTCATTATTAATGACATTTGAGCAAATGTGAAATTCAATTCAGGTTTTGTCATCACATGACCAGCTGTTAGTACATTTTGCTCGTGTTCACCGCTCTGATCAGATCGTATCAATCAGGCCAACGTTCTGACCTATTTCTGTGACCGAGCGGACTAAGAGTGGGTTATACCGCTTTACGGGAGACGAGGGGAGAGAAAAGTGGATTAATGCCATGAAATTGTGTTTTTGGCCTGGAGCAGGAAGCTAATGACCTCAGACATAATGCTGTTGTCTGTTTAGGCAATGAAACATAAAGAGAAAACCATCAAGCTGCCTCTACAAAGGCAGAAAAAGGCAATTGTAGTTCTTTCAATCAAACCGGCTTAGAAAAGTTAATCTACTCTATTAGCTCCGATTAAAATGAAAATCTAATTTTATGGAAATATTTCATACTTTCATGCCCAACTTGACTGGGAAATCAGCTGAATGTGCAAATGGCCTTATAGTGGCAGCATATGCCACTAATTGAGATCTCTTTCATCCCTAATATTAACAAGTTTGATAATTCAGGGGAGCGCTAAAAGATTGTAAAGCTATTTTTTTTTCTCTTTTCAGTCTCTATAGTTGAAATATCAGCTCATTAAAATAACCCCGGAGACTATTAACCCTTTCCGCTTTATCCTTTTTTTTGTCCTTCTCCCATTTATTGCGGCCACAAATCTTTTTTTTTTAGCAGCTTTGAAAAGTTAATGTTGGAGGTCCACAGGGGCTGGATTTCTGCACCCCAGCTCTCCGCTCATACCCAGTAATGCACCGCACCCACCCACAGCTCCGTAAGGGGAAGCAGCCCAGCAATGATTATCAGTTTTAGCCAAAGACAGGCTGTTTTGCCACTCGTTCATTGGAGATAAATTTTCTAAATGAGAGGAAAACTGATGGGTTTTTTTTGTTTTTTTTTCCTTTAAACCATTGAGCAGAGAAGAACAAAGGAGGAGCTGGGGTTTCCAACCCAGCCACGAAGGAATCTCAAGTGTCTATCTAATAAAGTCGCAATTAGACAGGCGTACTGTAGCGTAGGAAAACACATCTATGAATGCAGGCACACATATCCAAACCTCCTTGACTTACCTCTGGTTTGGGTGTTTGCGCTTTCATTATACAAAAACTCTAAAGCATGCACTGTACACACACACACACACACACACACACACACACACACGCGCACACACACACACACACACACAGGTCCTTGCAGGGCAGTTATGCTGATATGGTAATGAAAGAGGAGAGACGGCGCTTATCTCAAATCCTCCAAATCCCAACCCTTTCCCCGTCTTCTCTCCTCCTCTTACATTCTTCTTATTCTCCTCCCATAACCCCATCCGGACACTCCAGATATTAATTTTTCGGTGCAATAAAATACAAAATTATAAATCATTGCCCAAAAATCAGTTTTTTGAGCAATTTGCACCAGGATTATATGCTGATGACAATTAAGCAACCTTGTGGGGCTTTTATTCAAAAACAAGGTCGTAATCAGTGTCTTCAGGGCTTGAATGGTTACAGATTTAATATAAAATGCCAGTTTGGTTCAGTGTGCCCACGTGTGTGTGTGTGTGTGTGTGTGTGTGTGTGTGTGTGTGTGTGTGTGTGTGTGTGTGTGTGTGTGTGTGTGTGTGTTAGAATGATGTTTATGTGCATGTGTACCATGCAGACATTTATGTTGCATATTGTGTGTGCATGTTTTTGATCGTTTCGTGACACTGAGGGGGGGATATAATGCAATGAATGATTAGTTCCTCTTTGAAGGCTCATTGTTTCTCTAATAAATGCTTAGATTTATGCAGATACAGAAGACATACGGGGGATGAAACATAAAAAGCTCAGCCCACTAAATTTATAGAAACAGATGCATAAAGTGCCACCAGTTTTTCTAACAGTTTCAGAAAAGTGGACTGCTTCCCCTTCAGGTTCATCTCCTTGTGCACCTCTGGACGTTTTCCAGAAGGCGAATAGTTCCATGTTTTTTTTTTTGTTGTTTGTTTTGTTTTGTTTTGAAAATTTTTGAGAAGCTGTTATGCAAACAACATTTTGCATCTTTCAAAAACCAAAACTGAAAAATAATGAGCCTTCAGGTGAACAGTGCAACGTGTGTTTGTGCGTGAGTGCTTAAAGCGCCGCTCTGTGTCCCCCGGGCTGTGTTAACGCTCCCGCCGTGTGTTGTTGTTGTGTGTGTGTTAAACACATGCAGTCCCTATCCTTGCCACAGTGGTCATCGGATTGCTCTGCACCGGCGGATACCTGGTCTGGCGCAACTGGCGGCGCAAGAACACCAAGAGCATGAACTTCGACAACCCAGTGTACCGCAAAACCACAGAGGATGACGACGACGAGATCCACATCGGGCGTCAGAGCGAGTCCATCGGTCACGTCTACCCAGCAGTGAGTGGCAGCCACAGTCAGCCATTCATAGCGCTTCCTCTAGGGGGCGGCGTCACAGACAACAACTCTCACTGGTATTCGGGGGCGCCGATGCTCTCGAACACTAAGTGAGAGATACTGCGGAGGAAAGGAAGAGGTGTGAAATATTTGGAAAATGGGAGTTGGCACGAGGGTTTGGAAAAGCCCGTTTTCTTGTACATGTCAGCCTGGTGGAAAGAAAGAACAGGCTCGCACACGTTCACATATCATTTTATTTCTTTATGTTTTTGAAGTAATTACCGAACACACCTGTCACGCGTACACGTAAACCCTCGACACATTCGTTCACCTTCAGCGACCATATTCATGCGATACATCCCTGCGGCCGACCCGCCATCCCATTTATTTGTGCATCGTGTTAGTGTTTTTGGTTGTTGAAGTGAGTGATCCCCATTTCCTGACAAAACCCTTGTGCACAGGCAAAGCATTATTCCTTTGCTTCAGAAACGTTCAGCAGCCAAGAAATCATGATTAGTGCAGATGAGATGCAAAAAAAGAGGCGACAGAGGAGTCGCTCTATAGCCACTGCTCACGAATAAAATGGACATGTAGAGTAGATAGTTGCGTCATAGCATTGAACTAATGCGATTTTGTTTTGAGGTCACACAAAATTTGAAAAAGGGAGCACAAATCAGGATGAAGGACTCTCTCGAAATACAATTTATCTTGCAGAAACCATAAATCTCAGCAACGCAATTTCAGGATTACCCTGATGACTTCCCACTGATGTATATGCAGTTTTAAAAGTCACTGGAAGCGGCATTTTCTACAAACCCTGGACACAGCGGCAGCTGCAACACGTAGCAGTAAAGTAAAATGCCCTTAAATCCAGACTGTGCGTCATTAGGAGTTTATGACATTTACCGAATATGCTTCTTGTTTTGGGTGTCAGAGAGCAAGCGGCTAAGGGCAGCCAAAAAGGATAAAGGAGGGAGGGCGAGACGGGAGTCTAGCGCTTTGATCTGTTGGCATGGTAACACAGATTTCTTTGTGTCACCCCGGAGAGAAAGAAGGCAAAGAATTCTGGGTATCACTGGCATGATGACAGGCGGGAAGCACGCTCAGACAGACACTGAAACAGGTGCACGACTGAGTCATATTAAGATTCAAGGTCGAAGTAACAACCTACCCTCGCCGAACGAGAGAGGGGGCTTTACTCCTCCTCTCTCGTTTTCCCAGTTTTATTACAAACATTTGTACAAATCTTATGTATTGCCTTTTATCTCTTTAGTGGTTTTCTTCCTCTTCTTTTCTCGTCCTAACTTTTTCTTGCCCTTTGTCTCAGTGTGGCAGCTTGGGCAGCCAGAGAAATCAGGCTTGCATTATGTGGGCCAGACTTTCGCAACTGTAGGCAGGCAGCCTGCATTCCTTGCTACGAGCAGCCAGGGAAGGAGGGGACAAACAACACGTTGGGGGGGCTGAATTGGAAAGAAACGAAGACGAAGGTTGGGGAGAGGAGGCAGAATAGTGAGAGGGCATCACATAACAAAGCTGCCATTTTTCTTCTGGGTTCCACCTAAACTGGAATCTTGTCTCCCTTTCTCCTCTTTTTCCACTGAGCTTCTCTGTTTTCATTCCCCGCTGTTCTATCTCACTTCTTTCTCCTTAACCAGCCTGTTGTGGTAACGGTCTTTTTATCTGCTGTTTGCAGCGCGTGGCACTCAGTCTGGAGGATGATGGCTATCCCTGAGGGAGGAGGGGGATGCAGCCTGCACCCCTGCGCTCCCATACTGGCCCCCTCCTCTCACCACAGCCTCTAGACCACTACAATGAGGCCAGTACAACGCAGAGGAGAAAAGAAAAGGAGACCTCATTTTGCCTCCCCGTTTTTAAAGAGCAGGGATGACATATACACCTGTTAAATCCCACCTCCATCTCCTACCGTCTCCACTGGAGTAACACTACTACCATTATTAGCTACTACTACTACTACTATTAGTTTAGTAGCCTCTGCTCCACTCCTCTCTTCGCTCTGCCTCTTGTTAGCACCAGTGCTGCTCAAAATGCTGCTTGATGATGATATTGTCCATACTAACCTCATTCAGCTGTCTCAGTGCACTTTGTAAATAAAAGGATTTCTGGCTGCCGTGCAAGCAGGAGAAGGCGGCATGCATCATTTTAAATTCCTCGTGCTTTCACTGTATTTATTTCTGTTGCGTTTGCTGTTGTAAATATGTGACCAGCACCTCTCAGTGCACAGCACGAAAGACAAGTTTGGAAGGATGGTGCAGTACAGTGGCAAGCAAGGACGCTGTATTTCTTCATTGTCATGTAAGGAGACCCTTTTTAAGGGGTTTGTTGCAGGGGGGTGTCATCATTTTTCACACCTAGTCCCTCAGATTTGCCCTTTCACTTACTGTAAAGCTAAATATAGCCAAGGAGAGGAAAACTGATGGGGTCGTCTGTACATTTAGAGGTGATTTTGGGGATAAAGGAGACTTTTTCTTTCTTTCTTTTTTTTTTCCTTTGCAATTGGAGGGTTTGTGCTACCAGAGGGTAGTGCCTCAAGGCTTAAAGCAGCAGGGTAGAAAGGCAAAGGATTATGGGTAATCCCCTGGCCTCTGCCATCAGAGGTGTGCATACAGTCAATAATGAACTTGGGATTGTTTTCCTGTTTGCACTGAGTAGCAAGAATCCCACATGTGTTTCTGAGTCTTCATTTGCATCTGCCAGCGTCAATATTCTAGCAGCAAGAACATATTCTTTTGAATTGATGCAGGGAATTGGATGTTAAATAGTTGTTTAGTGATCGGATTTAAAAACATGTAAGTGCATGCTGCACTTGCTGTATAGGAATCCTGGAGGAAATGAAGAGTGAGATGACAAGCTCATCACAGCAAGAAAACACAGGGGTGTTTGACTTTGAGTGACCCCATAAACATCAGTCCCAGCTGGGTTTTTTTGTTTGTTTGTTTTTTGGGATGAGGTGGGGTGAGGGGCTACCTTTGCTCCCCCTTTTTAACAATGCAGCTGTGTGTTTTCTGGATGTGATGCTGTATTTCTTATGTCTGTCACTGTCACCGTCTCTGTGCGGTGCGCAGATGAGTAACACACCGAGGCCGACTGAGCTGAGCGCCGATTTGAAAAATGGGACCTGATCTTCCTTGGCTTGCTTCGAACCAGCTTCCAGCCTATTGAATCAGTTGCGATTCATGCCAATGAATATTGTAATAATTGCTCATCTTGTGCTGGAATATGACAGAATAGTAGAACTGTTACAAGTAGTCGAGGCAGATTGCCAGAGTTCTTATTCAGGACATCATTTAGTGTCCTAATTGAAAATTTGACAGTTTTAAGCTCAGTTAAAACACATTATATACTCTGTAAGGCAGTTTTGGATGGTCTAAACTATAAATACATGAAACACTCATCTTCCATTCTTGCCTAATGAATCTGATCAATGCTGCATTTAAGATCCTACATATTGGACTAGTAAATCCAATATGACTAAATAACACACACACACAAAAGTTCCCAATGCAAATGTTAAAGTCTTCCATCCTAGACTCAGTACGGTCTCAGATTATGTATTCATGCAACAGTTGATTAATGACGGTTATTATTCATGGATTTCACTATTTCTTGGAAGGCTTAGCTTCAGCGTAGAAGCTCAGATAACCACGAGGGAGGAACAGAAAGGCAAGGAAAACAAAGATGAAAGGTGGTGTAGGGCTTGACTGCCAGAATTTATACGCCGCCATATGTGAGCAGGTTTGTACTTGGAAGATGAACGGTGGGTCGTTTGTTTTCCCGGATTTCTGCCAGTGTTGGCATCGCCGTATTCTGACAGTCGCTCCTCTCGCCTCCCTCGAAAGGATGGCACTCTCTCCTTTCAGTTTATGAAGCACAGTGGGTGATTTGTATGAACTGTGTGTGACAAGTAGCAAGCTAGACAGGTAAATTGTAGTCCTCTCCAGCAGCGCGCTCCCCCTACATCCATCTAATGGAGGAGGATCGAGCGCAAGGGGGAGGCCATCTCCCTTCATCTTCACCTTGTACAGATGAAGCAAAATGTAATGCACTGCACAGTGGGGAAGATTGGGACTCCACTCAGCATGACGTTAGACTGGTTTGTTAGTTTCCTCCAGTGACTGCTTTTTAGGTCTTTAAGAATTGACATATATTGAACAGATTTGACTAAACACTGAAAACAATGATGTAGATTAGCCACTGGAGTTTTTATGCGTATAGGATCCAGTTCCCAAAGGAGAGATTAGGTAGTGATGGAAAAATCAGGATGTAAAGATATCTTTGTGAATTTAAGATTAAATAAATCACAGCTCCCTGAGCTGAGTCAGCTCTGCGTGCCAACACTTTCCTTCATGTCCATGTTTGCTTCAGGTCTAATCGAGTTCCATGCTGGAGGTGGGGGGTGCAGGTAGGAGAATAAATTGCTTATTTATTGAGGTGTAGGAAACTTATTATGGCTACAGTGTGAAGACAGATTGGCTGGTCCACTGTGTGGTCACCTCAAGAACATTCGTCTATTCTGAAGGACATTGAAAGAAGCCCAGAACGGTTCTTTGTCTGTAACTATTCAAGGTAGTAATTGTAGTGGCAATGGAGGGCTTACTGTGACCATAGGCTCTCTAGACATCTGCTTCACTGTTGTTCCATATTTACAAGACTATTAAGGGACTAACCACTGGTGTGATGTCAGCTATATCAGCTTTTTCCCTCTAGGTCAGATAAGCTTAGAGTGCACTGGGTCACTATTTGTTTTTTAGTTCAGTGTTAATCTAGTAAAACAAAGTGCAACATTATAAACGATACTGTGAGTTCTTTAACACTTAATGGGGAAATATACTGCACTAAAATGAACTTTTTCCTTGTAGACTGTGTTTACTGAATTGAAAATGTTGATGTACGTCTAAAAATGTCTCGCTAGTAAACTTGAAATCTTTGAGAAAAATGAGTTAATTAAATGAGTTGGTCTTGGCATTGTTGTGTTGTATGGATTTCTGAGTTACTGGAACTCACTACCTTTTGTTGAAGGAAGAAAACAGGGAACATTTGTTCTGGTGAAGTGAACGCTTTGCTATTTTACTTTTAACACAGAATCAATGCTGTCACCTAGAAATGACATTTATATGGTACTTAATACTAAAATGTTATCTGAAAGGCCGATTTTATTGGTTGCTGTTGCATAGTTTGTCCACTAGAGGGTGCGTCGCAACTTCCCTGTTGGCGGTAATGCCACACATGCAACAACCAGCAGATCCAAACAACATCAGGCAGTGTGTAAATGAGTAAACAACTACATATCAGCTGATATGAGTTTATCAAATTTAAATCAGCAATTTTGACTATTGGTTTTAAGAATTCTATATCGTTCAGACGCTTGTAGATGCTAGGTTGTTTTGTCTTTTTGTTTTGTTTGTCTTTGAAGGAGAATACATTATGCTTATATACCACGCCCAACCAGAATTGGCAATCAGATGTTCAAGGTGAACAGATGGCATACAAAACAACAGAAGAGCTGTTTTCCTTTTTGTTTTAGAGCTTGACTGCTGCTCAAACAGCTCTCACCTACAGTCCAAATAGAAACCAGCGCTAATATTTACATATATCATATCAGAACTATATAAAAGGACTAATATGGTCCCTTTATATGTATAGACGCCAAAAGCTACTACATATAAAATGTGTTGCTAGAGACTGTGTTTTGCTTCAGTGTAGTTTCTAGGTGACAGGATTGAAATGAATATAAGTTGTTATTTAACTATGTAGAATGCATACTGTTTACACCAGCAAAACCATATGTATAGGCATATTTATAATATTTAACTCCTTGATATTTAACTCTATTTAACTCGTTCACTGATTGAGAAAACAAATATTCAGAACAATCCTAATGGACACCTTAAGTGCATAAACTGTGCAAATTGTTACTAAATCGAGGGAGGAAGTTGTTGCTTGTTATCAGCGTAAATAGTAAATACTAACAGTCCTGATAACCCCGATACAGTCTTCCTGATCTGTGCTCTCCATTTTATCGTACTGTTGCTTGTCTTTTCCTTTTCTGAGCGGAGACCTTACGTTGCTTTAACCACAATGCTCTTCTCACATCGCTCCACCACTCCACCACTGCTCCTCGAGCACTGTATCAAATGTAATTCCAACTGTGAGTTTTAAAGTGTTTCTTTGGCTGTCGCACTGTTGAATTTTAGCTTCGAGGGCAAAGTCCACGCTGTTGTTTCTGTGCACTCTCATTCGCTTGCAACCCTCTCATCTTCATCTCACCCATGAACATCTTTCCTTTGGCAAGGGCTCTCAGTCTTTGGGTAGACAGGCACACAGTGGAAGAATTAAAGAAAAAGAAAACACTGGAGGAAATAACCTGAAACAACAACAAAAATAATAAGGAAATCCCCAGAGATAGAAAGAAAAATGTGAACCAGCAAACCGGTGAACAATCACACTCAGCTTGGAGAAGCGGCCTCCCCCTTGAGCTACAGTTTTGGACTGTGGAAGGAACCCTCAGTGACTCTACTTGGATGGCACTTAGCTTTTGTTGACCCAGTGACTTTCCTCGATACACTGACTCCTCTTTTTGTTATGTGGGGAGGTTTTTTTTGGACTGTGTAAGTGAGTTGTAGTTGTTGCTCTCCTCCTTTCTCTGTCTCTCCCTCTCTATCTCCTCACCAGACTATTTCTAGTTTCATGTGTAATCTACTTGATGTTTGATTACTTGAAGGGGCAGCGTTCAGTTGCCTAGATTTTTCGAGCACTCTGTGTAAAATGAAGGCTTTCGGGAAAGAAGGTGATCTTTGTGTAAATTTTTTCATGGCTCGGGATGACGATGATGATATGTACAGGGGGAACGTTTTGATACGTTTTTATGGTCCTTCCACAGTCAAACAAGATGAAGAAATTGAAAGAAAATCTAAGGCTCCAGATTTTTTTTTTTTTTTTTTTGCAAAACTGTCCACCTACATTTTCTCAGAAATCTTGCTGATATGTCTTTGTCTGCAAGGAAAGATAAAAAGAAAAAGAAAAGGAAAAAAAAACATTCGGGCCTCTAACCATTCCTCAGCCATAAGACAGGCATTTTTTTCTTTATGCTGTTTGTTGCACAAAACTTTTCAAAAAGCCTTCTGCACTGTGTAAAGAAATAACGTTCTTTGTAAGGGAGGAAATAAAAGTGTGGTGGGGTTGGGGCTCGAGGGGGGTGTCCAGTGGTACAGTCCAGTGGTTTTGAATCCTGACTTGTAAATAATACGTTTTCATACTGCAGAAATCTTTTGATAATGTTTTAAATGTATCTGTAAAAACAACAACAGCGGCAAAAAAACGGAGAAAAAAGATGTACATAAACTTCTGGGGTAAAAGGAGTGTAGACGATATATGAATTTATTTGTACACACGAGCACTGGATTTCTTTACTACTTGATTGTAACTAAAATTTAATAATCTGCCAAAGTGTTCCTATTTTACTTTCACTTCCATTTGTTCGTTTCTGTTTTACTTTCCTGCTTTTTAACAGCAATGCGGATTTTTAGAGTTTCTACTGTATTTAATTCTGTTTAAATTTAATTCATCTTTTGTTAGGTTTTTTTTTTTTTAAGTGGGGATGAGGGGGGAGGAATCATTTTAATTTATTGGTGCCTTGTTTTGTGCTCCTGTACACTTCTACTCTGTTTTTCTGTCTTCTGTGTCTGTTTGAGGGAGGGGGTGGGGGTGGGGGGTGCAGGGTGGTTAACTGGGGCGGGTTGTTGAGGGGGGGAGTGTTGACAACTTAGCAACTTCTGTACTTACATTGAATATCTGTACTGTATGCCAAAATGGTCTCACTCACGTTTCTATGAAATCAAGCTGTTGATAAATATCTCTATATATTGATATATTAAATTTATAAAAACTGTCCAACCCTTTAGTGTGAATACTGTTTTCATTTGTATTTGTTTGTCTTTCTGTATGGGCTGACAACTTGTGCAGGCTGTGACAGCTACTGTAGGTTGCAGCATAATGTATTAATCAAATGTAATACTCTCGCTCTTCTTTGCAACTTTTCCTAACACTAGTTTCATCCATCCATCCATTCGCTTCCGCTTATCCTTTTCAGGATCGCGGGGGGCACTGGAGCCTATCCCAGCTGTCATAGGGTGAGAGGCGGAGTACTCCCTGGACAGGTCGCCGGTCTGTCTCTGTCGCAGGGCTAACACACAGAGACAGGCAACCATTCGCACTCACATTCACTCATTTAAAAGTAAATGTCTTAAAACGTCTTGACTCTAGGATTAGAATACTTTACTGAGGATTAATGTGCAGCTCCAAAAAGTAAATAAAGGAACACTTAGAAACACATCAGATCATGCTGGATGTCTATACTGACGTGAACTGCGTAATGTGTTAGGAATCAAAGGATGCCACGTGGTTTAATGGCATCCCAGGTGATTCTTTTTTGGTTTTGGGGTTTTTTTTTGACCCTCACATGCTTGTATGCATGCCTGACAATGCTGGTGTCCTGGAGGATCTCCTCCCAGATCGTGACCAGGGTATCGCCAACCTCTTGGACAGTCTGCAGTGCAACCTGGCAATGTCAGATGGATCGAAACATCACAGTCAGTGGTATTAATACCCATCCTGCAGTAACTGCATGCATGCTCTCGCCACACGGGGACAGGTATTGTTGTACAGGAGGAATCAACTGGAACAGAGTAGTGTTTGAATAGTACAGCGCGTCAGTGGTAGACCTGACAATTCTGCACAGGGCCTCCTAAAACTTTTTTTTTCACACCAGTGACCTCCTGGAGGTCATTTTGTCACACTGGTAGTGATCATTTTGTTCCTCCTTGAACAAAGGTCCAAATACCGCTCCTGCTAAGGGGTTAAGGATCTTCTGAAGCCTGTTCCAGCTCTCCTAGAGTAACTGTCTGTCTCCTGGAATCTCCTCCATGCTCTTGAGACTATGTTGGGAGACACAGCAAACCTTCTGGCCATATGCCACCCTGGAGTCGGACTACGTGTACAACCTCAGCAGGGTTCAGATATTGCCTCATCCTACCAACAGAGACAGTGACCCTAGCCAAATGCAAAACTTGTGAAAAAACAGCCAGAAACAATGATTAGGGACAAAATCTCAGTGACCTCCACCTGTAAAACAATTCCTGTTTTGGGGGTTGTCTCATTGTTGCCCCTCTAGTGCACCTGTTTTTAATTTCAATTACACCAAAGCAACTGAAACTAATTTTAAAACGCCCCTCTGCTACTTAACTGACCAGATCAACATTGCATTTTATTTTATCATTTTTTGAGTAGTGAATGTGGTTCAACAGAGTACTTACAGTAGAAAAATAAAATTAAATCCCCTGTATAATTGTAATGAAGGGAAAAAAATCTCTGAACATCTGGACCAATCAAAATTAAAATGCTATAATTTGTGGACAACACACAATGAATTTTACAGAATGTGGTTTCAGGACAATAAATCATCTTTCTATACCGCAAAAGCAGCACTTGCCAGAAACTTTAAGCGCTTATAATCAAAGATGTTTTTCTAACCACCAGGTATAGTAGGACTGTGACTGCGAGAGTATATAGACAGACATTACAGTGAATTCACATACACAGGTCATTTGGATGTACTCTGTTGATTATACAGTACGGGTGTAGTAAAGAAGTTACAGCTTTGAGTCATGGCAGAAC
Source organism: Perissodus microlepis (assembly GCF_051167445.1). Classification (NCBI taxonomy): domain Eukaryota; kingdom Metazoa; phylum Chordata; class Actinopteri; order Cichliformes; family Cichlidae; genus Perissodus; species Perissodus microlepis. The sequence continues at coordinate 31,939,506 of NC_140477.1, forward strand.
TCCCCAACCCGCCCACCCAAAATGTGTTTCTGGCTCCTGCCAGCTTGTTCAGGAAAACTGAGTATTTCTAGTGAGGTTTTTTTTAACTGTGCTAAGTAACATTTACTCTTCATTCACATAAAGAGTGTACAGTGTACACCAGGAGTTGTATAAGTCAAAGACAGAAATTTGGTCGACTGAATTGAATAAAATTGAATGCAATTCTGAGCTAAATAAGCAGATTCTTTAGAAAGGGTTTACATCAGTGTCCTCAGGGTGTGCTTTTATGACTTCTATTAAATTTTATTGTCCAGAACAGAAAATAATGCACTGTGATCAACGATTATGTGCAGACCTTTATGGTCAAAACATGTCGTCTCAAACTGAGCCAAAAGCAATGAGACGTTTTGTGTTTTTGGCGTTTTCTTTTAGGGCATTGAGTTCACTCAGTGCAGATGTTTTGCATTTGATATAATTACTTTGAAAACTCATTTGAGAAATGAACTCCATGCTCTTTCACTTCACTTCTTTTGTTGTCTAACCAGCACTCTCATCAGGATGTGGACCTGCCATGCCTTTGACCACTTCACTTCTAGCATAGGCATGAGTTAGTAATTAATTCAATTTCATTTATACAGCACCAAATCACAACAACAGTCGCCTCAAGGCACTTTATATTGTAAGGTAGACCCTACAATAATACATACAGAGAAAAACCCAACAATCATATGACCGCCTATGAGCAAGCACTTTGGCGACAGTGGGAAGGAAAAACTCCCTTTTAATAAGAAGAAACCTCCAGCAGAACCAGGCTCAGGGAGGGGCGGGGCCATCTGCTGTGACCTGATGGGGTGAGAGAAGGAAGACAGGATGAAAGAGATGCTGTGGAAGAGAGCTAGAGATTCATAACAAGTATGATTCAATGCAGAGTGGTCTGTTAACACATAGTGAGTGAGAAAGGTGAATGAAGAAGATACACTCAGTGCATCATGGGAATCCCCCCGGCAGTCTACACCTATTGCAGCATAACTAAGAGAGGATTCAGAGTCTCCTGATCCAGCACTAACTATATGCTTTAGCAAAAAGGAATGTTTAGATATAAATAGTATTGCCTATGCCCACCTAAAATAAAATGAAATGAAATAAGCTTGAAAGAAGGGGTTTTGTGTGTCTTAAAGGGTGTTAAAACCTCCAAACGTCTTTTTTCTCCTTTCTTTTCTATGTGCTAAAATATATGTGATACATGGACACTGGAGATACTTGCTCTTTGTCCATGTTGTCGGGCTCACAGAGAAAAGAAAAAGACAAGTTTTTCTAAAGGTTAGCAGGAATGATCGGGTAAAATGGACTTGACTGTGTAATGGGGGGAAGGAAAGGAGATAGGGGACTTTTCTAGTCTATGGAGACATTTGTGGAGTGACATTTCACTCGGAGTTTGATGGATGAGCCAGCAAAAAGAGTTGGCACTATTTGGCCTGAGAGTTGTTCCGGCTTTGCTGTTGCTCTTCATTGAGGATTCAACCTGTGTTTGAAATGTGTGTTTTAAATCAGCTCTTGGCCTCGAGAAGACTTTGATTTAAAAACAAGTGTCCTTGGCATAATGTTAGTCAGGATTGTTGACCGCCACCTTGAAAACCACAACATACTGAGACCTTTCATGGCTAGATATCAATTTGGCAGAAAACAGTAACATTATGACTTTCCTGTTTTCCCTTCTTTGGGTTTTGTGATTACTCCCCTTGCTGGAGTGGGCGCTCTCTTAGCTTCTCATTAGTTTTTCTCAAAATTCTCACACTCTTAAATAAAGAGAGAAGAGGCCACGCAAAACTGATCCAGGAACACAAACAGGATTTTTCCATTGATCTTTTTGTTACTAATGCACCTGGTGTCTCTAAGGCCTTTATTTTATTATATAAAATTCCAGAGGCGCATTGCTAAGATAAAACAATCATTACACAGCTAAAGCTTTCTGTGGTCGCCTGGGGATTGGCGCTGATTCCAGTAAGGGGCAGAAAGTGGGAAGAAGCCTCAAACAATTAGCCAGTCTGTCACAAATTGAGCACTGACTGACACATTAATGCATGTGGGAAATTTAAACCTTTTATATTCATCCACCTAAAAGCAGTCCGTCTACTTTCATGGTGGAAAGAGGTAGAAAATCCAGATTTTTCAACACTATCCACACTACTAAAGAACATATTAATTTTCTCTGTTTGACCTGCTAGAATCCCTCGAGCAGTCGACTTTCACAGTGCTGTGGTGGCAATTCAGCTTCACTCCACACCTGCAAGCTACCGCTCTCATTTTCCCTCTCTCTCTCTCTTCAACTATTTCCCTCTCCTCTGCTAAATGGAGCTCATGTCGGACTCTATTAGCTACCATTCGGAGTTAGTAGGGCATCCAGGTGTCTGAGTGCAAAAATCTCCTCTCTCCACCTGTCACTTAAAATGAATAAAATATTTGGGGTGCCTGGAGTGACACCTGTACTTATGAAAATGAAGTAGCACAGCTGACCTCAATGTCTAACCTCCCTCGCTCTCTCTGGAAAACTGTTTTGTCTGAAATTTTGGCAAAATTTTAGGTACAGATTTCCTGAAGTATCTTTTCAAAATATATTTTGGGGCTTTGCATCATTTTAAAACTGAATTCTTTAACATCAAATCATTATGTAGTTGTGCTAGTACTCTGTGTGCCTGCACAGTACATTTAAAATGAAACAATGACAATATTTTTTTAAATGTTCCACCTTAATTTCATTGCTAAATGGTGAGGAATTACAGCCATGTTTCCACACTGAGGACAGTTCAGTCAAAAGATGCTTTTATGAACGGGAGTGCCCCACTTAGTGACTGTTTATGAATTATTGCAGATAAATACACTGAATCTGATTGTGGAGTCAATTCCAGATGTGGCATTTGAAACTGCGGCTGTTAAACCATATGAGGCAGTCAAATGACCTGTTAATGTAAATGACAAAGATATACTGAAAAAACAAAACATCAGAGAGACAGTGGAAACATTTGGAGTGTCTGAATGAGCACATACGCGACAAAATAAAACGCACACCTTGGCATAAAGACCTAGACATCCATGGAAGATGCAAAGGAAATCCTTTTTCTCTCCAGCAGTTAGTCGTAGCATTATCTATATCTGCAATGAAGAGAAGACTCAGTGAAGAAGTGCAAATAAAGAGGGTTCACAACAGACTACCAAGTCTCCAAAGGCTTCACGAATCAAAATCCCAGAAACATCTTTAAAACCCAGGACCTGCTTTCTTTGGACAGACAAAACAACCTGTATAAGTATGACAGCAAGAAAAAGCATGGTTATGAGCTTAACTTAGCCATTATTTCTTTAGGCAGGCTGTATGCTTTGCTGCCCCTACTGGCAGCAGCTCCCCACTCTACTAATGTCTGACCCCAAAAGGTACCCTGTGCATACTTTGGCTAAGGTTTTGACTCAACAGCAGCATCTGGCACAGATGGCAGGAACACAACAAGACCCAGGCTGCTAATCTGATTGCCTCTTTCCAACCAAAGACCAACTAATCTGCCCTTTTATTTTCAGATCACACACTTGGAAACATAGTGACACACTGCTGGATCTGTGTGCTCACATTTCACTATAGTAACTCTCTTTTGATTATTCTACGTTACTGCCTGCTCTTGCTCAGCTCCCTTATTTCTTCTCCTCTAATTATCATCCTGTCTTCCATTGTTTCTGCCACTGAGAAGCAGGTTTATGGTACTCCTGCGTGAGAATAATTTCACAGGATTAACAATTGAAGTGTTTCACAGCCGTCGCATTAAAACTTAATTGTAAAGAATCATGCTTTTCAGCCCTTTCAATTTGCTTCAGTTTATCCCCTCATATCCTTCCCCGTGCTTTCCCTCTTGTGCCGTCTTTCACCCCGGTCTCTCTTGGTCCATTTCATTTTACCTCCATCAGCGTTTTTGCTGCTTCCTACTTTCCCGCCGTGGCATCATTTGTTGCAGTGGTAAGGTGTTTCTGCTTTGGGAAGCTTGCTTTTAATATGCCACATCTGGCCTCATAAAGTTATTGCGATGAAGTCTGTCCCTGTTTAAAAATGCAGTGAACACACAGCCGCCCCTCTGCCACTGTCTCCCTCCTCCCTCTGCCTCATGGATGACAGTTTCTATTATCTCCCGGATAATAAGTTGCACAGATTAGCCATGCGGGCAGACAGGGGAGCGGGGATATGGCATGGCACGTGTGTGCATTTGTGTGTGTGTTTTTTGTGATTGTATTTGTGGATTTCTGATTAACCGCTTGTGCAGCTCTCAGTATTTGTCTTTTCCATCTCTGTGTTCATGGATGTCTTCCCAGCTGGATGTGTACATGTGTCTCTCTGTCTAACTACGTGCAAGTATGTGTGTTTCTGTCTGAGTGTGAATGTGATTGTGCGTGTGTGTGTGTGAGACAGAGAGAGAGACAAGAGAGAGCTACCGTGCCTGCAGTGGGACACGCGAGAGGAGGAGTTGATGGGCTAAGTGCCATTACCAGATAATTACAGCTAAAAGTCTCTAACGAGGACGGCTCATCATTATGGTGCTGGCAGACAGAGAGGCCACAAAAAACATCTGCAATTCAGATTAGGAGCACTTGCATGTTCGCTTTATGTGTGTGCATTCACTATGTGCCTCCCCTGTTGTTCCTCTCTTCCTCTTGTCCTGTCCATGCGACAGATTCACATTTGAAATTTAAAAAAGAAAGGAAAAAAAACAGCCTCTTAGAGAGCATTTGCATGTGTGAGGGTGCACACACACACAAATATGAACATTGTACATCAGTTTAATTGGCTGGTAAGGGGCCTCTGTGTGAGTTGAGTTTGAGGGCATCCTTACTCTACACAGCGATGTCTGTAATGGGCTCACTCTTCACTCTCTGTGAGGGGCTTATCCTCCTCCTAAATGTGATCTGTGGTGCACACCCGCAGTCAGCAGCAGGAACAAGCGCATGTGTAAGATGGGGGTACATAAAAAGAACAAAGCAAATATTTTACCCTTTTGTCCTACAGATATTATATTTTGCATAATTGTGAAAAATTAATCTAATTATTAGTTTTTTGCCCGCTGGGAAAGGCGAGGAGGTTCAGATCCTGATAACAAAGGTTTTTCTCTTAAGCCTTATCTTTGCAATCCACAGACCTCCAAATAGTTGCTGATGATCGTTTTTATTCATTATCCTTTATTATCCTTTATTACTAATCCAGTGGTTCACAAACTGTGGTACGCGTACCACTGGTGGTACTTGGGCTCCTTCTAGTGGTACGCGGGAAGTCTCCAGATTAAATAATATACCATGTTCTGACTGAGGGATTTATGAAAAATTAAAATGTACAGCTCTGCTATCACTTCCAACATAAATTAAGACAGAAAACTAAACAGCAGTGACGTTTGTAGGGTTACTGGAGTTGGGCTAGCTGGTATATAATGATGTGCAATGTGGTGGCTAGCTACACAGCTATGTTAGCATAACATAAACACAGTGAAGCTGGAGGATGAACACTAACTTTTCCACTCAGTAAACGTTAACGTGAGGGTTCCCAAGGCTTAGGGACAAATGCAATCGCAGGATGCTGTAAACGGACCAAACTTCAGTCAGGAGAACAACTGAGATAATCCATCCACAATACGAGGTTAGTAATTAATTTACTGCTGCATGGGCTGGGCTGTAGTTACATCGTAATGTTTGAAAAACTGAGTTTGAAAATGAAAAGTGGTAATAAAAACCGAGAGAAGGCGACAGTGATCAATGCCTTTTTTATTTGCTTGTTTAGATTAACTAGAACAAGATACAAAGCATTAAAACATGTTAAAAACACAACAGCCTTAATAAACACAGAGCAGTTTGTTCATACGTCACCACTTAAAGACCAGATTTCCCACCTGCTGTGAATGTTTTAGTGCAGTACAATTGTTATTATTATAACTTGTCACATCCTGTTTATGACAGTTAAAATAGATAACATTCATATAAGAAATAAAATTGCCTCATATAAACTGTATATGTTGTTAAACAGGCCTATACTACTGTACTTTAATGTCGGTCATAAGGGTGGTACATTAAGAGCCATATATTTTATGAGGTGGTACTCATCGTGAAAAGTTTGATAACCACTGATCTAATCTTTAGCAGGTGTTAAAATATGGACATATGGCACAATGCAGTATGTCCCCTAGAGATAGGGTGATGAGTTCAGTCATTCAACGGCAGCTTAGATTAGAGCCACTGCCCCTCCACATCAAAAGAAGCCACTTGAGGTAGTTTGGGAATCTGACTAGGATGCCTCCTAGGCACCTCCTGGGTGAGATGTTCTGGGCATGTCCCACCAGGAGGAGGCTCCAGGGCAGACCTAGGACATGCTGGAAAGATTACGTCGCTCCGTTAGCCTGGGGAAAGGAAGGTCTGGGCTTCTCTGCTTAGGCTGCTAGTCTAAGACCAGGTCCCAGACAACCGGAAGAGGATGGATGGACGGATTGATGTATGGGGACGGGATTAAGGTTGATGTTATGGTTATGCTAGGGTTAGGGTTAGAATAAGTCACCAGGAAATGAAACTAAATTAATATAATGTTCTTTAAAATCGTGGACTACTGTGCGTATATTTGTGCACACGGGCAAAAGATGTTTGTGTAAAATGATTGCAAAGGGAACAACTCAAACACAACAGTACAGCATCATCCACTACAGCTAAAAGCTTCATCACTCCCCGCCTCTCTGTTTGTAAAACAGCCATTTGTCTCCTGTAAAAACCAATCATCAGCCTGATGTAATCAAATCAACCCAACTGAGTATTTTTATTGATGTGATTTTTTTTTCATGTGTCAATTGTTGGTATGATAAGAAAACTAATAGCAATAGATTTGATGTAATTTTTACACTAGCATATAATAGTCGGTCCAGCTCAGCTTTATTCACTTGCTGTCTCATTGTTTGTTTGCTGCAGCTGTATCTGGGTGAATGTGAAAGGTAAAGAAGATGAAATAAAGAGCTTTTAGGGTTTGAAAGTCAGAGTCTTTAATTTATTATGCTTTGTAGCTGCCTTGTTTTAATGTCAACATTAAGCCATCGAAGGGAAATGCACTTTAAATGAGTTTATCACTTGTTTGATTTTCATTTCTTTTAATATCCATGAAACCGACACTTTAAAAGAGCACACTGCTTCCTCCATTAGTACAAATTCGATCATTTTCTGTACTGTGCCCTCACTTGTAATATAGAGTGATTATAATAACTGTATTTTTCATAAAAATGTTCTGCCTAGAGTGATTTGATAATCTAACGAATCAATAAGGGAGAACATTTACAGCATTAATGGAATCAAAGACGAGGGAAAACCGAGTCCACAGTAATCTCAGGCAACAGCTCGAACAAAGGAAATTTCTTTTTAAAAAGAAAGAAGGATACAATGCTGATTGATAGCAGGTGTTTTCACACAGGCGTTGCCCCTGAGGAAATCAAGCAGTTAACATGGCTTATCATCAAGGTTATCCGATGATTGGCACTCCTAATTGTTCATTATGTTTGCTTCCACAAGTGGAAGAAAAGAACTCGGCTCTTCAGAGGAGACTGATTGCTGTGGAATAGCTTGAAGCATTTGACATTTTGTCCCATCAAAATCATCAGCTGATCTTACTCTGACGGATGCACAGGATTAATATCGGAAATTTGTGTTGCCTGTTATAAACAGCGCATCTACTGCACTGTTGCTGTGCTGTAATAATGCTGCAGCTTTAGTTCTGATGTGAATATTAGTTTTAACAGTCATGGCTATTCCTTTATTTATTTCTAGACTCTATTAAAGTAGCTTTGCATCATTCACAGTTAAAACATATTCATTATTTAGCTTCTTCCAATCCTTTGTGAAGCCCCTGATGTTGTCCACTGTCTAAAACCACCCAACATTTTCCTCTGATTGGCTGCACCTCACAAACATAAGGTTTGGGCAGCAGGTAGTAATAATACTATGCTAACACTAAAACTGCAAGGGAAATATGACGTAATTTTCAATCATGAAGGTCATAAGAAAGCTAAAGTCAAAGACAGCTCACCTGATTAACTAATTCAGACATCGAACACCAAACAAATATTCTCAAAACAAATCTAAATAAATAAATACATTACAAAAGCCAATCATATTTTTGAAAAATGAGATGCATATTATCTTTAAGAGATCAATAAGAAAAACTGTTTGTGGCTGAGCGATGAAACACTGGGAAATGAATGTCTCAGCTTGCTCTTCTTCATCCTGTGTGAGTGTACCGTGGGGTTATACCGCCATCTGCTGGCCACTGCTTTTATTTCACCCTCCACCGCTGTTGGTGCTGAGCCCCTATATTCGAAAAACAAACGGGAATATGAGCAGATTGTGTTTCGGGGAAAAGGGGGAAAAAAATAAGAATGGGTGTACCACTAAAATATGCATATCTTAAAATCTTATCTTAAAGTTTTTATGCACTGTTCAATTATTATTATTTTTAAATCACGAGCAGATGTATATTTTAGTTAAACAGCAACCAAAGTGTTGGAGCTGTTTTCTCAGTTGATTGAAAATATTTTTTCAGCCCATAAAAAGTTAAATGGGCTGAAAAACCAAATCATAGGATGAGTAAATAGTTTACCCAGTAATACTACTCATCCATCTTATTCAATTTATTCAATTAGAATGATGACACACAGATCATCAGATTAATCCTGAATGGCTGACTGTAATTATAATAATTTCAAGACACCTCCACAGGTAAATCATCTAGACCAGATGATTATAGATTATCTTCATAGTTGCCCTGTGTCTTTTTCAGGTAACTGGGAGTAGCTGCAGCAGACCTGAGCAGGCCAGGCTCAGGTGCAATATATAGCATTCAGTCATGGCTGAATACTGATATGCTGACAACTGTTTATACTACTTGGGTTTCTTTATTTTATTTTATTTTATTTAAATGCAGCCTTCTACGCCTGTGTGTCATTTCCCTCTTTATATCACATACAGCTGTGTTATGATGATACAAAATACAATATTATATAATATACAATATTAAAAGTAAATACTTGTCACGGTTTGGCAGGGCAAACCGTGCTCCCAGGCGCGGAGCTCTGTGTGCTTAGCAGTGCGTTCATTTACAGTGATGGAAAAACATGACAATAAATCCCCGTGCTCTCCCGACTCCCGTGACGTGTCCTCTTCCCAGTGCTAGTGTTTCTGTCTCCGCTTCTCCGTGATGAGCACCCCGTGCTCGCTGTCCTCTCGTCTCCCCGCTACTCCTGGGAACATAAGAGAGAGGCAGCTGTCAGACACACCATAATGCAGCAGACTTTAAACTAGGAACTGGTCGAGAGACTAACGTGAAGCCACGCAATGATCCCGCGTCGGAGAAAGCTCTACCACACTCTCAAGTAGCTCCTCCGACGAGGCCTGATCAGCTACAGGTGTGTCACGGTCTTCAGGTGTGGCCAATCACCTCCCAGGGCCACACCCACCAGCCCTGAAGATGCCTGTAAACGAGTGCTTACAGAAATACCTGCATCCACACACACATATCTACAAGCAGGGAGAACGAGGGACAGCAATTCCAAAATACATATATTATAATACTAGTCCATAACTGCTCAGGGTCCTGGGTCTGACAATACTGCACAGACAGTGAGCTGCATTGGTGGAGGTTTTCAATCTGTGAGGGCTTTTTCTGTGTTGAGTCTTTTCTGTTTGATTCTCAGTTTGCTTTGTGTTTACTTTCGTGGCGATCGTGGCTCAAGAGTTGGGAGTTCGTCTTGTAATCGGAAGGTTGCCGGTTCGAGCCCCGGCTTGGACAGTCTCGGTCGTTGTGTCCTTGGGCAAGACACTTCACCCGTTGCCTACTGGTGGTGGTCAGAGGTGGCCCCGGTGGCGCCAGTGTCCGGCAGCCTCGCCTCTATCAGTGCGCCCCAGGGTGGCTGTGGCTACAATGTAGCTTGCCATCACCAGTGTGTGGATGACTGGTTGTGTAAAGCGCTTTGGGGTCGTTAGGGACTAGTAAAGCGCTATATAAATACAGGCCATTTTACTTTTTCAGTTTTTGTAGACTTGTCTCTAATGTCTTGATTTTACTTGATTTTACTTTGATCTTTTTTCCTGTTTCATTGCCTTTGATTCCTATCATCTGCCTCTTGTTACGCAAATATGTTCACTGTCCTCTAATTGCCTTCTTGTGTATGAATAGTGCTTTGTTCCCTGTTGTCTTTGTCTCAGTATCTGTTAAATGGGTGTTTCCTTGCTGATGTTTGGATTTAGTTAGCTACTTTATCTAACGGATTTTGCATTTTAGACTTAGCTCATCAGGTCATAGACTTGTTTTGGGGTTTTGGATTCAGGACTACAGTCTAAATAAGGGTTACTTTTCCTAAATCACCTACCAATACTTGACACTTGCTGCTTCCATAGAAATTGATTATCACCCAGATGCTGCTATACAAGTTTTGATCAGTTAGCTGGCCTGAAGCATTCAGGTGTCCCTTAACAGAATGCCATAATCTTTCCAGGACTGGATGTCCCAGCAAATTCACTCCAAGCTCAGATGCTCAGATAAAATTGCAAAACTCCCAAGAGTTACATCTCAGACTCTACGGGCACGTTAGAGTTCATGAGAGTATAATCAGAGAAAGGCTGAACAAATATAGCTTGTTTGGAAGGGTTGACAAGAGAAAGTGTGTTCTTTCTAAAAATAACATAACAAGATAGCTTTGTTATGGAAAATAAATATCTGAATATATTGCAAGAGTTCTTGAACAATGTCCTTTGGAAAGACCAGACCGAAGTGGAGATTTGTTTGGTGAAAATTACAGCACACCTCATATCAACTTTCAAGCATGGTGGTGAAATGGTGATGATTTGAGCTTGTCTGTCAGAACCAGGATGTGGGTACTTTGCAGTCATTAAGTTGACCATAAACTCCTGTAAACCAAAGTATTCTGGAATCAAATCTGACAGCTGAAGCTTGGCACAAACTGGGTCATGCAACAGGACCCAAACACAGCAGCATGAAAAGAATCAAGGTGCTGCAATGGCTCAGTCAATGTTCAAATTTCAACTCGATTGAAAGGCTGTGGTGGAAACATAAGAGAGCTGAGCATGAATGAATACCCTCAAACTTCAATGAACTGAAGCAAGAGTGCAAAAGAAGAATGGTTCCTCAACAGTGATGTGAGAGACTGTTAAAGCCATACAGAAAACAATTACTTCAAGTTATTGCTGCTAAAAGTAATTCTGCAAGCTCATGTATCACAGGGTGCACACAGGGCTGCATGACTGTAACATTTTATGTGATTTGTTTGAGTATATCACATTTTATCAGTGGGATGTTTCCAGAGTTATAAATGTATTTTATGTTATTTATATGGAACTAATTCACAAAAACAGTGACCTCAGGGTTTATATTGTGAGGTAAAGACTAAACAAGATTAGAAAGTTGAGCCTGCTCAACCCACTGAGCCATTCCAGCACCTGAAGTTGGTCATTTTATCATTTTATCCATAAGGCATACTTAATTTTGGAGCCAGACTCAAGCCACTGCAGTTTTCAGCACTTCTTACTGGCTTGGTTAAAATACATGAGACAAAAACTGTTTTCATTGGGATGTACTTACTTTTTCACATCTTCCGACAGAAACTGTTTTTATATACTTTTGCCTGAATGGCCCGAATGTGTAATTAATCATGTCTGTCACAGCTTTGTGGTCGATTTAAAAAAAAAAAAAATGCGACAACATGAGTTTATCATTTATTTAATTAGAATTAATTCTCTGGTTTGTAACATACAAGCCTGTTGTACAAGGAATATGACAGAGAGGTACAACTTTTTACATTTGACTCTGTCATGTACGTCGGCTCGGATTTCCACTTTGATATTCAAACAAGGGAGACGTTGCTCTCATAGCTTAAGTCAGTGTCAGATCTGAAATGTCAAGAGTAGCATTAAAGTACACATGACAGTCCGCAACCTCGTCAAATCACACTATGTGCTATAACCACCCAACCGATGAAAGATAAGTTAAATGATCACATCATCAGGGTATACTCAGTACAGTTTTCAGTCATTCAAAATTCCCATTGAGCTGTATCACTTGAATATTTGTCCATGCATACATAGGTATATTATACGATAAAAAATATAGCATTTGGAATAAATACTGTAATCTTAGAGCAAACTGTCAGACAATACTTGTTATATACTTTTCACAATACTGTATGTACATATACATATATTTGGCTGGATTTACAGGAACAGATAACATACATATTTAGTCCCGTGTGAAACAGATTTGGTTTCAATTCTTTGGTGCTCATGTGAAACCTTATAATATCTGGGTCACAGGGGATTAAACATATAGATTTTCATAGAGACTTATACGCAGGCACGGAAGACCAGATTCACCAGATAATTCTCGCAGCGCCCTCCCGATCGACCTTTGGCTGTCTGTAATGCAGGAAGCTACGGCTGTACAGAGACTCTTATTTTTGTTCCTTCATACACAGACAGTCAGTGATGATCAGATGCGCTGCACAGAGTTAACATTGAGATTTACTGATGTTGTGTGAATGCAGCGTCGTTGTGGAGAGAACCTGTGCTACTTTGTGAGCCCCCACAAATACTTATCTGATTACTAAGTCAGTGTGAAAAAAGGTATTTTCTTGTGTAAATGTACTATATAAGTCAAAGTATATAGATCTATATAATATACTTCATTTAAAATGAGTCCTGCGTCATGGTCAGTCTACGTATTTTTATATTTGTGTCCGAAAACATTTACTAGAATGACAAACCCCACTGCAAAAACCCCCCCAAATTAATACCAATTAAGCTCTTAGCTTAGCTCTTTTTCTTTTGTAAATTCAGACTGGATCATGGTCATAGGTCACATATATGGCAGTTGTTAAAGTAGTAAGTGGTATTCCCCTTTAAATCCCACCTCCAACTCTTTAAAAAAGAGAACAAAGATCAGAATAGTCATAAATATGCTCATAATCAGGTGAAAAGAGAGGCTTACAATGAACTTGATCGATTTGCCTTTCAATTTTCTTTTATAATTTAGGCTTACTCCCCCTATTTCCTTTGCAGTCCATGAACTACATGAATTATCTAAAATTAATAATAATAATAATGTTATATTACAGATCATTTTATGCCATTCTGTTGTATCATTTCAGCATTTCGTTTAACTGTAAACATACGGGACTGTTTGACATCAGCAGCGGTCACTGAGTGGGAAACTGTAAACTTTATTTTAAAGACCGCTACTCCTGCTTCATATTAGCTCAGGAATACGAACGTAGGTTTGCGGTACAAAAACATCAACACTGTGGAAAACATCTTATGTCTTATGTTTTCTGATTAAGGCTCGACCAAGGTCACTCACTCGACCAACTTTATGACTGACAGTAAGGTAGTATTCAATTGCTATTGCTTCTTAAAACGCAAACCCAAGTCCCAGCCCTACCTTCAACCCAAACCTCGGGTCAGATTTACTGTGTTGTCTTACCGTTTATGAAATGAGACCTCACGAAAGCAAGGACGAGACGATGTGTCTCGCCACGCGTAATATATATAACCAGACTCATTCCAATGTCTGCCACATCCACTGACAGTCTGTGTCTGTTAGTCGTAAAGCCCATGCCAGTGTATTTAAACTTGCTACATTAATTTCCTGGAATGTGTCACAGCCAGCCTGACATTCATTGTGCATTTTGTAGCAGTTGCATACATGGTTTGATTTTAAAACGAGTAGGCGAACAAGGCATACAATATATTTGAACTGAAGGCGGGAGATGCAGAGAAAGAGAGAGTCGCTATGAGAACAGACAGTACTACAACATACTGCTGTTTAGTACTATAAGACAGCCAGTAGGGGGAGTAAACGTATTGGCATGCAGTACAATCTTCATAAGAGAAGAGCGTTGTCTTTCTTCAGCCTGGTCATGTTGTGGTTATAAAAAATAGTTTAATGTCCCACAGAAAGGATTTGTTTGTCATTAACACACAGCTGATGAGCACCCATGTCCCACATGTGAAAAGCGATGGGTACTACGGCAAAAACGATACACTGAATGTCAAATATATTCTGTTATAAGTTATATTCTGTTATTTAAATTCCTAATGAATGCTTTTCGGAGATATATAATTTCATCTGGACACCAATATTATAGAGGACTATTTACGAAACACATCAACAATTTAAAAAAAAGTGCAGTAGAAAATACAGTTTTTGTGATTTTTGTGATTATAATCTATTCTACATAAAGTATGTCCTCAATAATGGCTTATGTCCAAATATGTAAAGACTGATTTCAATGTCATGAAAGGGAAAAAAATAGAAATAATGTATTATTTCATATTCAATATTTGCAAAGGTAGGTCATGTGCTTAGTATTTTGCTTTAAGAGTTAGCTGATGATAGGAAGCAGCAGTTCAGAGGCTCTCTCTGTCCACTTGCTAGGCCGCCCAATGTGTTGTCCTACTTTATAGTCTCACCCCGTGTCCTACTTAACATCCCGTCAGTCACACATGACACTGTGGAAACGTCTTCTCATCAGGCTGTCGGGACCCTCAGCTGTGGACCTGAGCGGTTGATGCAGCATATCCATCGACACACACCAGCATTACTGGCACAGACGTGGAAGAAAAGCTCCTGCCACGTCTTATGATGTGTGCGGTACCACCGTGTGTTTATTTCAGTGTTTTCTCCCCATGTTGGCGGCCACGGTTAATGGAAACAGAGCAGTTGAGCGGTTGAATGGCGAGCTGGGATGGTTTGGAGAACTCTGACTCAGAGGAGGTCTGCGGTGCTTGTGGACTCAGAGGTTTGGACCTCAGCGTTGGCCTTCAGAAGGTCAATTATGTCTTGTTGAGAGGCTCCTTCTGCCACCAACAGAGCCGTCTGACCGTTCTGGGGGGGAAAAAACAGACATTTCAAAACACTGCAGTGACTTTTTTGAACCACACAGCGGCAGTGTTGTTTTGGGCTAAACATATTCTCTAGTAACTGAACATCAGGAGTATGGTGCATGCTGAACCTGCCCTGACTCTGTATACTAATAAACCCTTTTTACATCCTACAGCAATTAACTCTGAAATAATAAAGGTTTTAAGCCTGGGATGTTTTGTGTTGATGTTAAGCGTAATACAAGTAAACCTTGTATTTTGCTTATGAAACATATGTAAGAAAATTTGGAGTATTTTTTGTGTATTTTCATCTTGTGTTGTTACTTATTGCACAGGCAATATGATAAAGTAGCGACAGGGATAACACACTGTGACCAGTATGTGATTGATCTCTTGAAAATGCACTCAAATATCTAATCACTGCCACTGTCACCTTCTTACTTATTTGATCATCTTTATTTTCTTGCAAGCATATTTTTAAAAATTAATATGCACAGATTACAATAATGTTGTTTTTTTTTTTAATGCAGCAAGGTAAAATAAATAAACGCTGTCGGGCTTGTGCTGTAATTATGTACCGTGCGAGGATTTATGGCAAGCACTCAAGTCGCGCTCTACCAGCAATTATCAGAAATAAGAACGCTTATCAGTGCTTGCGTCCTTATGGATAACAATCTCCCCAACCCGCTGCTACAAACGCTCTTCAGAATGCAATCACTTGCAAGCACATCTCCTTACAGTTTAAGAAATGCGCTTGATGCCAAGACGTCAGTCAAATGATACAGCTGACAGATCTGCAATGTCAGGATTCTGCAAGAATATTTTTGCAGATTACATTTGTGTTTTTTCTTCCTTCTTTTAATTCTATTAATATCCACATCCTGAGACATGAGCATAAATGTTCTGTATCACATACGGTGTCAATTTTGTCCACTTGTTAAACAAACTGTTTGACTTGCATGAATAGAAAACAATGCGTCAGAGCTGTTTATTTCCCCACTTTGAATATTATTTATGTGCCCACTACTAGAATATGGTGTGTATTCATGTGTTTTCATAGAGTCACAGTGCAGAAACTATATCAGAGCGATGCAGAATCTGGAAGACTTTTAATGTTGTTTTGGGGTAAGACGCAGCACGGTGTTTGTTGCAACACTGTTGCTACTCTTCCTGTGGCATTTACAAAGCCTCACCTCCACACCTGCATCCATCCTTTTTTTGCCACAGGACACTAAGTGTCTTTGCTCTCCATTTAATGCAGCCAGTCCATTTGCCTCTGTGTTTCTAGGACTGCTCTCATTACAGAAGTACTTCGGCAGCGTAAAGCACCGGCCATGATGTGATCACTCTCTGACTGGGAAATCTACAAACTGGAGAAATCAATGCACCAGGCTGAACAATCAATCTACTTTGTGTGGGCCAGCCACAGTTCCCATATCCCTATAACCTTACTGAGAGCCCACAGTCTCCATTTTTGAGCGAACCAGGTGGTAAAAGCCATGTGACCATTAGTCGAATGCGAACAGCGAAGAATTACGTGCTGAAATTAATTGCTGAAAGTCTCATAAACAAGAGGTAAAACATCTACAAGTTTACAACAAGCCACTAAATGGCCTGATTTTAACTGCACAACCTAAAGCTATACCTTATCTTTGAGGCTGGTATCACAGCGACCTGTCTCCAGCAGCAGGCGAGCGATGTGCGTGTGCCCGTGCTCGCTGGCACACATCAGGGCCGTCGAGCCCTCGCGGTCCTGGGCATTTACATCCGCGCCGCAGCTCAGGAGCAGCTTCACCATGGCAACGCGGCCATGGCTCACCGCAAGCATGAGTGCTGTCTGGCCCGCCTAGAAAAAGAGTGAGAAAAACAGAGATTAGAATTAAACAGTGAGAGGGCAGGAATGATGGGAAGATATGTATATCTTACATGCAGACAGAGAGAGAAAGTGACGAGTTAAATAGTACATTAACTTATTATACAAACATGCATAAATATTCGTTCTGGTGACTTTGATTTGCTTCTGCAGTCCTTTTCATGATTCCTGTATGGTTTCCACTAAAGGAAATCTTGCAGTTGAGGAAAAAAAAACATGTCCTCCTGTAAAGTGACCTACATTTTATAACAACCCCTCACTGCCTTAGGGCATGTATTTACTTCCTTTTTCTATTTTATTTCTATTTTGTCACCAAACTGTTTGATATCCGTTTTATTTTTAGTTCATCCAGCGTCTAAGTGCAACTGCCGTCTGTATACACACCTGTCTGGAGCGTGCGTTGACATCTCCCACTTTCAACAGTTGCTGTGCCACTTCAAGATCATCGGGGCTCTCAGCAGCCGTCAGTGCAGCCAGCATCACTGGAGTATAGCCTGCCTTATTGAGATTGTCTGTTTCGCACAGGCCTGAATGTACACAGAAAGTGATGGAGTGAGTAAAAGAGATGAGAAACAAAACGTATGCACAGTTATAATCTTTTAGTTTTTTAGTTAGATTTGTCGTTCTGTGTGCCTTTCCGTCTCACCGGTATCCAGCAGCAGTTTGACCACAGGGAAGTTGGAGTGTGACACGCTGTAGTGAAGAGCCATATTCCCATTGCCGTCTGTCAAGTTAACAACATATGGCAGGAGAGTGGGTGTGGTCATCCCCACTTGTCGCAGGTATAATCTGACAGTATCTGCCTGCGAGTCTTTTTGACTGGAGACTCTGAACCACTCCTGGTAGAGCACCACTAAAACCTGGCGCTGAGGAGAGAGACAGAAAACAATGGAAAAAAAAAAACTTACCATAGTAAAGTCGGGTTAGATTTTATTAAGTCCAATCAAAGAAATCCTTACCATTTCTTTATCTGGGGATGAAACCTCCTCCATGCGGTCCTTTACATAAAGGCATGCATCTATAAACCCCTTGTCGACTTTTCCCCTGAAAACCAAAACCATACAACACAGCAGGGATTAAGTATGGCCAAGCCAGCTTCTGTGGTTCATGTCTAAATTCTGTCAGAAATGATAACAAGAAAATACAAGAAAAAATGCCTTGCACGCCTCCGTGGCTTACTCACATCACTCAACAGTCTGACACATTGATAGCACACGCAAACCTCAACTGTTACAGTTTGCTCTGATTCACTACCCATTAATATCCAGAGAGCGCTCAAACTGGCCATCCATCACGCAAACTGAGCATCAAGCCTGAGTGGGTCACAATGTGACCTGTACTAGCTTTCCAGCTATAACACCTATACACATATAGAAGCACATCCTGCACGTACCCACAGGAATGATCAGACAGGTGCTGAATGATGAGTTAATATAAGTCCTGCTTTCTCCTCACTGCCTGGGCCCATGGCCATCAGCCCTGTCTGCATACCTGAGACTGATAAGTGATCAGTCAGTGACGGGGAAGACAACACTGCTAGTTATTTGCTTTGTCCTAGAACAAAGTACGTCTGTGTGACTATTGAGCACCCTTAATCAAAGAGTTTAGTTGCAAGTTGGAATATGTGTGTGCTTGTGTGAAGCTTACAGTGTACTTGTGGCGACAAATGTTGCCATTTTATTATTGTACGATCTACTGTGCAATATAAAGCGCCTTGACGCGACTGTTGTTGTGATTTGGCGCTACATAAATAAAACTGAATTGAATTGAATTGAAATGTCAGTTTAGTGTGTATATATATTACAGACACACGTATGGCAATGAATGTGCACAAGATTTAAAAAAGCATGAGTGTGTATTAACTGAATTCCCATGCATGTAAGTCAAAGTCCCAATGTAATGCCTCCGGTGCATGCATGATGCATTACTCAGCACCTGTCCTATACCAAGTATATCAGATAAGGCTGCATACGAATGACTGTTCCAATATTTGTACCTGTGAGCAGAGAATGCAGTCTCTATTTAGAGAATTTACACACATAAATATTTAGTAATATTTAACACTAAAAACCATCTTGTGTTTAAAAATTCATGTAATTAAGTATTTACCAGCAATATAAATTCAGAAGTTTAACAGTTTGAATCTGAGCCTTCAGTAGTTTGATCAAGGTGTTGATAGGTTTTTTTAAAAGGTTACGTATTGCTGTCGGTGTTGAAATAAATGTTTAATACAGCGTTGTCAATTTAAAGATTAATCATTTAAAGATAAAGATACCATTTAATATAGCACGGCTCTTTTTATAATGGCCAACAAACCTCTATATAGCTTGATTTACTGGCAACTGCTTTGTTAATTGATAAGTTGTGAATTTGTTTTTTCTTTCAGGGTGTAAAGGTAATATTGTACCGTTCACAGTGGCTGTGAAAACTAAGTAGCATAAACCAGAAAAAATCTAAGCTTGATCCATCGATATATTTATGCTGGCTGTAGTCAAAAAATGAGGGAAATAAAGTGAAAAACTTGCACTACAATCAGCTAATTTAAGTTTTTGTGCAGGGGGAGAAAACTTGTGGAGCGGTCTAGAGCTCTTCAGGAGTGGAGATATGGGCATTTAAGTGTACGATGGTGAAGTGCAAACTGCCTCCAGGGCAAAAACAGGAGCATAATAAGGACAACAAAACCTTGGCTCTGCACAGATATGTCAGCAAATAGGTAACGAAAAACCCAAAGTGATATTAATATGATATAAGCTGAATGCATGCTGACCCCAGTCCTGCAGCTAGAGCCTGAACTTCAACAATGGTAAATGGCCTGTATTTATATAGCGCTTTATACATCCAGTCATCCACCCATTCACACACACATTGACACACTGGTGATGGCAAACTACATTGTAGCCACAGCCACCCTGGGGCGCACTGATAGAGGCGAGGCTGCCGGACACTGGCGCCACCGGGCCCTCTGAGCACCACCAGTAGGCAACGGGTGAAGTGTCTTGCCCAAGGACACAACGACCGAGACTGTCCAAGCCGGGGCTCGAACCGGCAACCTTCCGATTACAACTCCCAACTCTTGAGCCACGATCAACCCAATCAACAAGTAACAAAAGCAGCTTTAAGCCTCAGTTTTTCACTATATGTGTTTGTATAGTAGAATTACTCTGTTGATTGCTTTAAAGTCTTTTTGGCTGGTTTTCATTTTTGCTTTGTGTTGATGGTTTTGTGCTCATAAATAGTAAAAGAATGATCTTGTTAATAATTTCACCTCCTCACTACGTACGACTCTGGATACTGTAGCTCCAGTGAAAACTAAGGTCTCTAATCAGAAGTACCTGACTCCGTGGTATAATTCTCAAACACGTACCCTAAAGCAGATGACTCGTAATCTGGAGAGGAAATGGCGTGTCACAAATTTAGAGGATCATCATTTAGCCTGGAGAAATAGTTTGCTGCTTTATAAGAAAGCCCTCCGCAAAGCCAGAACATCTTACTATTCATCACTGATTGAAGAAAATAAGAACAACCCCAGGTTTCTCTTCAGCACTGTAGCCAGGCTGACAAAGAGTCAGAGCTCTGTTGAGCCAACCATCCCTTTAACGTTAACTAGTAATGACTTCATGAACTTCTTCACAAATAAAATTTTTATCATTAGAGAAAAAATTACCAGTAATCATCCCACAGATGTAATATTATCTACAGCTACTCTTAGTACCATTGATGTTAAGTTAGACTCTTTTTCTCCAATTGATCTTTCTGAGTTAACTTCAATAATTACTTCCTCCAAACCATCAACGTGTCTTTTAGACCCCATTCCTACAAAACTGCTCAAAGAAGTCCTGCCATTAATTAATTCTTCGATCTTAAATATGATCAACCTATCTCTAATAATCGGCTATGTACCACAGGCCTTCAAGCTGGCTGTAGTTAAACCTTTACTCAAACAGCCATCTCTAGACCCAGCAGTCTTAGCTAATTATAGGCCAATCTCCAACCTTCCTTTCATATCAAAAATCCTTGAAAGAGTAGTTGTCAAACAGCTAACAGATCATCTGCAGAGGAATGGTTTATTTGAAGAGTTTCAGTCAGGTTTCAGAGCTCATCACAGCACAGAAACAGCTTTAGTGAAGGTTACAAATGATCTTCTTATGGCCTCTGACAGTGGACTCATCTCTGTGCTTGTCCTGCTAGACCTCAGTGCAGCGTTCGATACTGTTGACCATAATATCCTATTAGAGCGATTAGAACATGCTGTAGGTATTACAGGTATCATATCTATCTAATAGACTCCAATTTGTGCATGTAAATGGAGAGTCCTCTTCACACACTGAGGTTAATTATGGAGTTCCACAGGGTTCAGTGCTAGGACCAATTCTGTTTACATTATACATGCTTCCCTTAGGCAGCATCATTAGAAGACATAGCATACATTTTCACTGCTATGCAGATGACACCCAGCTCTATCTGTCCATGAAGCCAGATAACACACACCAATTAGTTAAACTGCAGGAATGTCTTAAAGACATAAAGACCTGGATGGCCGCTAACTTTCTGCTTCTTAATTCAGATAAAACTGAGGTTATTGTACTCGGCCCTGAAAATCTTAGAAATATGGTATCTAACCAGATTCATACTCTGGATGGCATTACCTTGGCCTCCAGTAACGCTGTGAGGAACCCTGGAGTCATTTTTGACCAGGACATGTCCTTCAACGCACATATTAAACAAATATGTAAGACTGCTTTCTTCCATTTGCGCAACATCTCTAAAATTAGAAATATCCTGTCTCAGAGTGACGCTGAAAAACTAGTTCATGCATTTATTACTTCCAGGCTGGACTACTGTAATTCATTATTATCAGGATGTCCAAAAAAAACTCACTGAAAAGCCTTCAGCTAATCCAAAATGCTGCAGCAAGAGTACTGACAGGGACTAGAAAGAGAGAGCATATTTCTCCTGTTTTGGCTTCCCTTCATTGGCTTCCTGTTAAGTCCAGAATTGAATTCAAAATCCTGCTCCTCACATACAAGGTCTTAAATAATCAGGCCCCATCTTATCTTAATGACCTTGTAGTACCATATCACCCTATTAGAGCACTTCGCTCTCGCTCTGCAGGCCTACTTGTTGTTCCTAGAGTATTTAAAAGTAGAATGGGAGGCAGAGCCTTCAGTTTTCAGGCCCCTCTTCTGTGGAACCAGCTTCCAGTTTGGATTCGGGAGACAGACACTATCTCTACTTTTAAGATTAGGCTTAAAACTTTCCTTTTTGCTAAAGCATATAGTTAGGGCTGGACCAGGTGACCCTGAATCCTCCCTTAGTTATGCTGCAATAGACGTAGGCTGCCGGGGGATTCCCATGATGCATTGAGTTTTTCCTTTCCAGTCACCTTTCTCACTCACTATGTGTTAATAGACCTCTCTGCATTGAATCATATCTGTTATTAACCTCTGTCTCTCTTCCACAGCATGTCTTTTATCCTGTCTTCCTTCTCTCACCCCAACCGGTCGCAGCAGATGGCCGCCCCTCCCTGAGCCTGGTTCTGCCGGAGGTTTCTTCCTGTTAAAAGGGAGTTTTTCCTTCCCACTGTCGCCAAAGTGCTTGCTCATAGGGGGTCATATGATTGTTGGGTTTTTCTCTGTATCTATGAAGCGCCTTGAGGCGACTTTTGTTGTGATTTGGCGCTATATAAATAAAATTGAATTGAATTGAATGTATTGTGTCCTTAACACATGTATATTTGCTGGTTTGTGGAACTGTAGACTGAGTTTTCTATAACTGATAATTAAGTGGCAATTTGTTTCTGGTCATTGCAAAAAAGTAATGAGTAGTGTAACAAGTAACAAGTGCAACAACTTTTTTGAGTATCAACCCAACACTGCTTCTAGCAAATTCTGCAAATGTGGTTATTTTTGTTCTATATTTGTAAAATAATACCAAAAAGCAGTTCATGGAGAAACCATTTGGTATCATAGCAGACCCAATCCTCAGTTACATTTATGAGAAACACATAAAGTGCAACACGGTAACCCAAGATTATAATTTAAGCTCTGCTGTCGGTCTCACCCTCCAGCCTGCCCTTCCAGGAGCTCCTGGCTACTTTCTGGATCCAGCAGACCTCTTTCAGTCTCCTCTTGAGCCACAGCACCTCCTCCCTCAGTTGGGACCTCTGTATCTTTTCTCTGGGCTTCTGCTCCCTCCTCTGGCTGCTTCTCAGGCTCCTTCTCAGGCTCCTTCTCAGGCTCCTTCTCAGGCTCCTTCTCCACTTCTGGTTCTGAGCTATCTTCCTCTTCTACCTCCACCTTTGACTTCTCATCTCCACTGGACTCTTCACTGGATGTCGTCTCATATCTTAAAGAGAACATAATAAAGAAGACGGCAGATTCTATAACAGCTCCACAGAAATCATTCAAATCATTCCACAAGCTAAAGCTTTCCCACACTCTCCAAATATAAAAATCCATCCAAGCCATCCAAGTTTGTGCAGCACTAGCAGCATCACTAAGGAAATGTCTAAGCAGGTAAAACTAATATTAAGTCAATGTTAAGTCAGCTCCAGGCAAGACAGGGTAAATACTAACAGGTTATTCCCCTCTAGACTTCACAAGTGAGATGAAAAAGATGTTTGCCTTGTGCAGCCTTGCCCTCATATCCTAACATAAACATAATTTAAACATACATAAAAAGCCACAGACATGTTTGAGCACAAACATAAGCAGCCTTGAACAACGTACAACCTTGTTCGTTGAGAAAAGGCTAACGATATGCTGCGGAGGCTGCTGGAGTAGCATGTATATAAGTGTGATTACTGGGGCGCATCATCAAGTCACCTCTGTAAGGCCAGTGATCAGATAAGGTTATACTGAATACCACTGATTCAGACTTCTTGTAGACACACAGAGACAAACTGAGACACCACAAGAGACGTTCAGAGGCCACAGCATTCTCGAGATTCCAGAGGAGCTCAAGGGAGAGCAGAGATAGGTTAGACTATACAAAGAGAAGAAGTATGAACAGCAGACCACTTCCTGCTGTGGGCAGAAGCCTAAAGATAGTCAGAGAAAATATTGTTGCCTGACATGTTTGCCTCATTATAAATAACATCTGCATATTTCAGGATTGGGTGGGCGGAACATGGAAATGGTCAAATATTTATAGAGGTTGAAATGAAACCAAAAGAGATGTACACTAGATGTCAAAACGTTTTATATAATCTCATTTATTAAACATATTAGTCCAAGTTTATAAGGAATAGATTCTTGCAATACCATAAAAAATCTGTTACGTGTTCTTCTGAATGTGGGTATGTTTGCAGATCATTGTGTTGAAGGGAGGAAGGAATGGACTACACCACAACAGTCTGCAAAAACACTGCAAAGGTGAGCAGGTCATAAAACAGTGAAGCCCAGGAATGTAAGAGCAGGAACACGGGAATAAAACAAATGCTATGCATGGCAGCCATTTCCGTCATATGCAGGAGATTAAAATAACCAGGAATTTAAAACAGAAACTTTTTACGTAAGTGATGAGAAATACTGTAAACGACCACAACAGGATCTGAAATAATGCTGTAAGCATGACCTAAGAACAAATGCAACTTTATAGCAAGTCTTTGTGCCCAAATTTTACTTTGAAGGTTAGTTTTCTCATATCTTGTAGTTTTCCTGCTTTTCCTGCTTTGTGATTGTCTACCTCATTAGTAGGTAAATCACCAGAACCAATACTTATCTTCTCAATAACAAAACTTTGAAAACACAGTGGTACTTTTTTCCCTTTTCCAGTAGTTTAGATAAAGTTAGTTTAGTTGTTTAAAGAACAGGATATGCGGATGCTAATCGATGCTAAAAAATTGCTAACACAATAAATACCCCTTTGCAATATTACTGATACCAGCACAGCAGCTTAGACAAGAAGCCTCTCCTGAAGCAGCTAACCACTTGAGCAGCAGCACAACAAAGCCGGCAAAGCATCTCAAAGATGACACCGTAAAGATATTCTTTATGAAGAATTTTTCAGGTCAATAAAGCCTGAAGAACATTTAAGTATAGTGAAGTTATATAATTGAGACAGAAAAACCACTTTACTGAATTACTGAACTGCTCCTGAGTTTTATTTCACTAAAATACAATTCCTTTCTTAGATTTAATAACAGAAAATTGCACTGTGCGAGCCATGCCAGAAAAAAACTGAGAACCACTGCCATCCCCATACTTTAAATTCATAAACACACACACACACACACACACTGCAACCAGCATCAGCAAATGCTGACATAAGCACGCTAGCACAATCACCTAGGTGCCATCAACAGAAACTATGCATGCATATCACATAATCTAAACACACATTAATGCAGGCATATTAGCACCAGCAGAAGCAGCAGCAAGGTCAGATTCAGGACAACGTGTCTTTAGTGAGCCTGACAAACAGCAAGAAGCAGATGTCTGAAGTACAGCTTAATATCCAAGTTTAAAACAGTGACAAAGCTGACGCATACATGGCTAAATGACAAAAGATTAAGATTAACACTGCTGCACAGACAGTTTTTTGTCTTGAATGAAAAGAGTGTTTGTTGTGAATGGACCACATGTAGCCTGAAATACAGGTGCATGAAAATCCAAACTGTCGCCTGTGGATTTCTACACACAAAGATGAAGAAATCAAATAACATCAAATCAAATTTCTCAGACAATCCTGTATCTTTTGCTCTTTCTGAATTTTTTCACATAATGTATGGTTATGTGGATTACCCACAACATTGAAAAAGAAATTTGTGGGTAATCCATCAAACTTGAAGCCCCTTTGCATACAGTAACACATCAAACCTAATAACAAATACTTTTAATGAACTAAATCAAGATAAAAGGGGATTTTTTACATTAATCAGAAGTGGCAACACATTATTTTTCCTATAAGGATGAAGACTGACAAAAGCATGAAAATATAAGTGCACAAAACACATTTCAGCCCACACAAAGATATAAATCACAAAGAGATTGGACGATGACTAAAAAGAAGATTTTACCCTCCATTCACCCCCACAAACTTCAGGTTTTTCTTGGCTCCCTTGTTCCCCTGCTTGCCTGCTGCACCATTTTTCTTCATGATGGATTTGAGACCTAGTGAAGAGGAGGACAGAGCGAGAGGCAGAGGGGAAGATGAAAAATAAAAATGAGGGAAGTAAAAATTAATAGGGTTTCTGTGGAATTTGGGTGTGTGCATGTGTATTTTGTGTGTGTGTTCAAGTTCAAGTGATTTGAAACATCCTCACAACTAAATAGTGTGATATGAGTCAGAGGACTTCACAGTGTCTCAGTGTTTTAAGATCTGTCACCTTTACAGGCTTATGGTTAGAATCATTGACTGAGTTAGAATAAATACAGCCCCATAACATCAGTGATGCAGGTTTTTGAGCTAAGTACTGATAATGAGCCCAAAGGTCCATTTCTTCTTTAGTATGGAGGAGGCGGTATCCTTTATTTCACATTTTAAATCATCTGATCATCATCATACAGAACAGTTTTCCACTTTTCCTCATTACATTTTAAATGACCTTTGGCCCAGAGAAGATGCTGATGTTTCTGATTCACGTTCACAGCTTTCTTAAGTTTTAACCTACATTTGCGTATGGCTTCATGAACTGTGTTCACAAAGATTTCTAGAAGTGTCCCTGAGCCCATGCACTGATTTCCATGACAGAATCATGGAAATCAGGTCTGCCACCTCAATCACAAGTATCAAGCAAACAATATTTTGAGCCTTGTCCCGTGCGCACAGAGATTTCTCCAAATTTGCAGAATCTTTTGCACCGTAGATGATGTCTTTGCAATTTAGCATTGAGGAACATTATTCTGAAATCATTCTCCAATTTATAGATGCAATTTTTTTGCAAACCGGTAAAATGTTGCCTCTCTGCGATGCTCTTTTTATACCCAATCATGTTACACACAAGCTTATTATAAACTTTAGTCCCAAAATGCTCCTCTAGCTCTTTTTTTTTAGTACCACTTACTTTTCCAGCCATTTGTTGCACCTACCTGAACTTTTTTGACACGTTACTGCTATCAAATTCAAAATGAGCTAATAATGTTTCATTTGATATGATTTCTACATCCCATTATGAATAAAATATGGGTTGATGAGATTTGTAAATCATTGTATTTTGTTTATATTTACATTTGCACATAGTACACTTACATTTACATTGTTATTGACTTTTATCTCATTAGGTAACAGACAACAACAGTTTGCAAACGGCGACTGTATTTCTTTGGGCTAATGTTAAAAGTATGTCTCTCTGCTTGTTTCTGTGTGCTCTTGTGTCTGTATGTGAATGTCAGTGATTTTGAGCCTGGAAGATATTGGGAAAAAAACAACGAGTAAGTACAGCCAATCAAATGATGTGGAAAGCTTGTGTTAACACAGAGCAGAAAAGCTAGAGCCCCATTTGCTATACTCTATACAAAGACAACAATTAAGACTGCTGAACTGAAATCTAAAGCACATACTTCAGTTTTTAATTAGATTTAACTTTCCAAGTACACACTAAGGCCTCGAAGTATTCTCCATGGAAATATATACAGGTCAAGACTATACACCTTGACTCTGCCAGGCCCATTTATGTATGTAACTGCCCAGGAATTGATTCTGTGTGGGCTCTTATGCTGTCTCCCTTTGGCTGTGAGCCCAGTATAGCTGTTTCAGTTGTGCGTGACAGCAGACATGGTGCAGAGTATCTGTAATGTTTTATGCAAGGACACAAGACCGTAGCTTTGAGCCAAAAAATACCAGTTTAAAAAAAATTCCCAGGGACCACCATCTAAGAAGAATGATGCTTTTAGATCTAGTACCTCCCAGGAGACAGCAACATGGAGAGGAGGGTTAGAAACATACTTGAAATTTGAAAATATCCTTTTCCTAATTCCTAATAAATAAATTAGTTGTGTGATTTAACCCTCCTTCGCTTTGTCAGAGATATTTCTCCAAAGTTTCACTCAAGGCACAGATTGACTAGAATGAGTGAATTCCTCAATGCAGCAGTAGGCGTTTCTTTTTAACACACACAGAAGATGATAAGACGTTTAAAAGGCCACACTGGGAAACTTCACATCAGCCATAGGCACCTCAGAAATGGGTCTGAAATACGCACATCTCAAACCAGACTTAAAAACACTCCTGTACCACACTGTGCTCCCGGCACTGAACTGTAGATGAACTTTGAAAATAAAATATGTGTGTGATAGTTGAGCGAGTGAGTACCATGACCAGAAACAGGAGAGACATATCAGGGGAGGGAAGAGAGAGGCGTCATCTGTTTGATATATGTGTGACGACCGGTGCTTAAGGATCCATTCGACTGTGTACTGTAAACAGATGCTTAACCACACGTGTGAACTTTGCTGTGTGATTCTGTCTTTGCATATATTGTGGGGAACAAGAAATGTGTACGTGTGCTGTTGAAGGTCACTGAACCATGTCATTTTGACAGTTTTTAGTAATGTGTGCTTTTTTCCACTCTTGTATATAACAGAAAAAAATGCCTATTCCCAGCTCCCCATCCCTCACCCCTCCTCCACTCCGCACTTCAGAGTAAAACTGACATTTACTGTAGCAACAGTGCTCAGTGTATTTTGTGCTCTGCGTAATATGTCTTATATTAACAATGCCTGTGCTCTCCAGAAAGAAAAGGCACATCAATTTCAAGATATTAACCTTAAAATAAGTTAAGCAATGTCATTTATTTCTATCGCGATCCTATTACGGCATCTAATCTCATGACTAAGGCACACTAAAACTTTTGTAGTACTTTTGTAGTACAGTACTATTCATAGAAGCAGGAGAAGTGATAATTTGACAGCATATCAACTTGAGTATAATGTTCCCAGTAATTGAATGGGAGCAGTGTGGTTTCAAGTTGCAATGAAAAAAAATCTGTGCTGTGAACACACCATTTGTAAGAGTTTGCTGGTATGCAGGGCTAAGATGCGCCTATACAAGTGAAACCATGGATGTTTGTCTAACCACACTGAAAATGTTTGGCTGTTTTTGCAGGAGTTCTTTTTAGGGAGAGAAGTCAATGTTTCAGGCTAATGAGCTGTACACATTTATAATACTTCATGACGATTATAGATCATAAGGGACATGTTGTAATGAAGCGGCATGGCTAATGCATCATTATGCTCCTTGAAGGGATCTATTCAGTGACTATAAGAGAGAAATGGCTTTAGCTAATACAAATAGGTGAGCAGCTATCAGACAGATGAACCACGGGCCTACCTTGTTCTTGCTGTTTGCTGGCAGCAGCCGCTTTCTGGCTTGGGGAGTAGAAGGCAGAGAGGACACTGAGGGAGCTGACCAGTTGGCTCTGAATGGAGCTCATTTTGGAAGTACCAGGTTTCCCCGCTGGTTTCCCTGTCGCTGCTGCTGCTGGGGCTGCTTTCCCCGCTGGCTTGGCTGACGTTGCCTTTCCAGCCTCTGCTCTTTTCCCTGTCGTCTTTTTCTGTGTGCTCACGCTCTCCTGCTGGCTGGCTGTTGGCTGAGTGCCAGAGCTGCTTCCGAGATGTGCCCACTGCTCTCCTAGCAGCCCCGTTATCCGAGTTACAACTTGACCCAAAGCTGCAGGCGATGTTGGTGATTCGCTGGAGCCTCTTCGAGGAGGCTGGGCCTCCCCGGCGTCGCGACGTGAACCCTGGGCTTCGCTTGAGCCACGGCGCTGAGCTGCTTCACTGGAGCCTTTGCGCAGTGACTGTGTCTCACTGGCATCTTTCGGAGGGGCCTGAGCCTCACTGGAGCTTCTACGTGAACCCTGAGGTTGAGTTTGAGCATCGCTTGACGCTTGGCGAGGTGGTTGGGTCTGGGCTTCTCCCGATCCCCGTCTAGGAGTGTGTGATGCACCAGACACCCTCTGCGGTGCTTTCAGCTCTTTTGAGTCCCGCCGAGGTGCAGAAGTTTGAGATTGGGCTTGTATTGATTTAGGCCTGACTTGGACTTCACTAGAGCCCGGAGACACGGCCTGAGTCTCAGACTGAAGCCGAGATTCAGACTGCTTCTCTCCAGACCCTCCAGGAGGTTTCTTTGCTATAGTGTGGTCCTCAACCTGAGGCATAGACGGTGTTTGATGTTTTACCTGTGTTTCAGAGAGCTGTTCTGGGGACCGAGCTTCAAGCTGAGCTGCACTCTGTTCCTGCACCTGGGGCTGGGTTTTTGTCTGCGGCTGGGTCTGAGTTTCACTGGATCCCCTACGAGGACGCACAGGCACCACCTGAAGTTGAGGAGGTGACGGCTGAGTTTGCTCCACTGAGGGTTTCCTGCCTCTTTGTGGTCTTACAGGAGCTGCTGTCTTCACAGCTGAATTCCCCTCAGTTACTGCAACAGTGTCAGCGGCTACAGTTTCTTTGACTGCTGCAGACATAACCTCCCCGGCTCCTGTTTCTTTCTTCTCTGTAGTCTCAGGGGCAGCTGGTCTTGTTTCAACCACTTCTGTAATTTCTTTTGTTTCTGAGTCATCTTTTTCAGAACTCACTTTAATCTTATTTTCTCCTGCTTTAGCAGCCGAACTGGCGCACTCTTCATTCTTCCTAACAACATCTAAAGTTTTTATGCTTTCTACAGCTGCCGCTGAGCTTTCTGATAAAACCTCAGCAACTAAACGTTCACTCTCTCTTTGAATTCTTTCGTATGTTTCCCTGTCTTCTGTTCTTTCGCTCACCACGTCTCTTTGGCTGCCTGTGTTCTCACTCACTTGACTCTCTGCTTCTACACCTCTGGCTGGGTTGTTGTCATGACGTCTCTCCATCTCTGTCTCAGTCTGCTGGTCTGCTCTCTGGGCTACCTCTGTCTCTGTCACTCTGTCCACAGTGCCCACCCTTTCTGTCTCTGTCCCTCTGTCAACACTGCTGGCCCTCGGTCTGTGAGGATGGTCCGTCACCATCTCGCCTTCTGTTTCTGTGACTTGGTTTACCCTTTCGGCCACGGGGGTCTCGGTCATCTGATCCAGGGTGATGATGCTCTCGGTTAGTGTGCCTCGTTCCATGCTGTTGGCTCTGGGCCTCGGTGGACTTGTCACTGTTATCGCCGCCTCCATCTCTGTCTCCTGGTCATGCGTGTCAGCTTTTCCCGTCACTGGTCCTTGATCTGTACTTTTAGTCTCTTGTTTTGGTATGCACACTTCAATGCAGATTTTTTCAGTGTCTGTCCCCTGATCTACAGTACCAGGCGATTCTGTCTCTGTTTCTTGGTGGGTAAAATCTATCCTTTCTGTCACTGTCCCTGTGTCAATGCTCTCTCTTCTTGGACGTTCATGTGCGGTGCAAACCTCCACTCTCGTTCCCTCACTCAGTTGTAGTATTCTCTCCTCTTTAAGCTTGTTCTCCTCTATTTGCTGTTTCAAAAGAGCATTAGTGCTCTCTAGCTCCTGGCTAGCCTGAATAAGTTTAGCCTCTAGTACTGTTAGCTTCTCCTGCAACTTCTGCATATCATCTGGATCCTTTGGTTTTCCTTCTTTTGCTGCAGTCTCTGT
Organism: Perissodus microlepis; assembly: GCF_051167445.1. Taxonomy (NCBI): domain Eukaryota; kingdom Metazoa; phylum Chordata; class Actinopteri; order Cichliformes; family Cichlidae; genus Perissodus; species Perissodus microlepis. Next base: position 31,970,804 of record NC_140477.1, read on the forward strand.
TTCTTTTAAAGCCACTGTGATAGATAGTAATTCCTCCCCTGAAATGTCTCGTGGCAGTTTTTGCACTGTCTGTCCCAGTGGACTCTCTGTTTCTTTTTGTTTGTCAGGTATGTCCAGCTGCAGTGATTGTCTCTCCACTTCTTGTGCTGACGACATGCTACTTTCCCCTTGTGCCGAGCTCTCCACTTCAGATAGTAACACGTTAGTTTTCTCTGTCTCACCTTGTTTCTCCTTCCCTGCAGCTTGGTTTGATGGCCCAAGACTTGTGTCTTCTAAACGTCCAGTGGGTTGAGTCTTTAGGACTAACTTCATCTCCTGTGAAGGTCTCTGTCCTTGCGATTGATTATTTGTCCTAGGATCGTAGCCTGTTGGTACTGTAGCAGATAATTTGGAAGCCTGGGCCTTGGCTTGTGCTTGTAGCTGAAGAAGCAGCTGCTCCCGCTCCTCCCTCAAAGAGCAGATCTGAGCTTTCAGTTCTGGGATGGTTTTGACCTGTTCCTCTAGCTCTCTGACCCGCTTCAGTGCAACAGTAATCTGCTGGTGAAGACCTGCTCGATCTTGGGGAACACAGCGTCTTTCTGTTAGGTCTGGTGAAGCCCGGAAAATGTTCTCTGTTGAGCCGTTTTCTGGTGTTCCCAAGGTACGGTCAGGACTGCTTGAATCTGAACTCTTACGCTGCTGTAGCGTGATGGGCATGCTCGATGCTCTGAGCAGATTTGGACGACTCTGAATCTGAATCCCGCCAGTTTTGTCTTCAGCACCGCGAGCCCCCGCGCCTACTTCATCTTTGGGTTTAGTTGAAACATAGCCAGTTCCTTGACTCGTGGTCCCCCTGCTGCTCTGGCTGGAAATCACGCCTTCATTTGCTCGAAAGTCAAAGATCTGTTGAACCTCTGTCACTCGTGATTTAGGCTTGGGACCCAGGGTAGACGTCCCAGACCAAGTACTGTCCTTTTCCTTTGGGGGAGGCCTTACTCCATGCCCAGGAAGACTAAAATTTCTAGGCAGAGTGCTGAATTTAGGTGGGCCCTTTACCCTGCGCTGAATGTGGACCCTTTTGATTGTGTTGCCTTTTTCAATATCATCAACATACTTGAGGAAATCAAGATCCAGGTGGAAGCCATAGGGAGTCTCCACTGAGTAGGGCAGCTGCTTCCTTTGAACACCACCCTCACTGGCCTTGGACTGAAAGCCATTGGCTGTAAGAATTAACATCAAATGATTCATTAATGAAATAAGTCATTAGTTGGTGCTTATTTTCATACTTCAGTGACTAGTCATAGTAATACTGTAGTATCCGATATGAAAGAACTAAACATGTGCAATTAGTTTACAATAAGAACATGAACCAAATCACACATCATCAGCATTATTAATTCTTTTCACCCCCTCGTGCAAGCAGGCTGTACTGTGCCGAACACACAGTGCTTCATTATGTAAAACCTGATCACTTACTGGGAAGTAATTATCATGCAGTGATTGCGCCAAAACAAACTAATCAGCATGTAAAATGCTGCTCATGCTGTGTCAACTTATGAATGCAGTATGAGACGGGGTGGTTATCACCTGAAGGAAATAAGCCCATAGCTGTTTTTGGCCACATGAAAGGAACGGCGAGATAAAAATGTCACCTTTTATGTCATGAACTAGATTATATATTGGAATAAAAGCAAAAAATAGAGTCTGACTTATTAAGCTTCTCACAGTTGTTAAAAAAGGTTGCTGCACATGTTAGAAGCAAAGAGGATTGCTTGTTTAACTACAGGCTTGGCGACACTCACCACTTTTCTTGTCCATCATGGGAGGCCGAGTTCTCAGTCATCTACTTGTGTTTGCTAGAGTAGGAGCTAACAGCCTGGGAGAAAAAAAGCAGAAATGAGAGAGAAACATGAGAAACTGAAATATCGCCCACTATTATTATGCAAATAGAACCAAATTCTGCAAGAGTAAATTTATGGCATTTACATCATGCCTTTGGACTTTTTTCAATATCAAGAAAATGGCAGTTCTGTTAAATCAAACAAAACAAACCAAGACAAAAGCATGTGATCTCTGCAGATAAAGGACCAGAAAATGTTTCACAGTGAAGTTATTGCTTTCCAAGATTCTCGTAATATGTTTTCACTGATTTAGTGAAGCCACCAAAATAAGACAAAACAATTTCTTATAGATATGATATTTTTTTTTATATATGAAACAGGCAGACTTAATACACACAACTGTTATATTTCAACTCTGGCTCTCCACAGTGTATCTGTTATCTTGTCTTCCTCCCCTCACTCTAAGGTTGGATGGCTGCGCCTCCCTGAGCCTGGTTATGCTGAAGATTTCTTATTGTCAAAAAGGGTTTTTTCCTTTCCACAGTCGCCAGGTGCTTGCTCATGGGGATCCCCTGATTTTTGGGGTTTCTCTCTATTATTGCAGGATCTTCACCTTAAAATAGAAAACACCTTGAAGCAACTGATTTGGTGCTATCTAAATAAAACTGAATTGAACTACTGTGCCTCATTAGTTTATTTTTATTAGGAAAATGATAAATGGATGCACATTGTATGTTTAAAAATAAATATGCAGTCACATATTGTACAGTCTTGGGTACCCCACTGAAGACGAAAAACATTTAGGTCTGCCAAGAAAAAGCAAAAATTAGTAGCACATTGCAGTTAATTGCAGTGCCGCTGTACCCATTAGCTTAAATTCGCCTTTCGTCAACCTTTAGGATCCACTTAGGTCAGCACAACCAAGGACAAGCTCACAAATGTTTGCATAATTTGTTCCACATGGAGAAGCCAATAAACCAGAGATGCTATGACTTTTTTTTTTTTTTAATTAGTTTATTGCACAGTAGACCTATGTGAGAGGGAAAACAATTCAGAATGTGGAGTCAAAACTTTTAAGGACTAAAAGCTTCTAATAAAATATCCAATACTCACAGTAAAAATAACGGCAATTTGCCCAACTTTGAGTGAGTTGCACAGTTCAAATCCATATTAAATGAACACGAGCAGCTGCATGAGCAGCCAAATATCAGCTCTAAGGCTATTTAGAAAATAGGCACACATTATTCACGCAATTTCCATGCAAATTTATGGCACTGTAGAGGATACCTGCTATGTATGAGACATATAGCACATAAGTGCCCGAGGCTGTGCTTTAATAAGCACTGGAGTTCAAACGTCGACACCTGAGGTAGCTAAGAGGCTTAAATGAGCATTTTCATTATTTTTAGGAGTTCCACAACCATATGTGTAGTATATGAATACTACAGATGAGTGTTTTACACTCCTCACTGATGCTCTGTATTCTATAATACCTCTAGCACTCAGTTTCAAGTCACTGCAGACAGCTGATTCGATGGATACAACGGTGCAACAGTGAAAGCCATTTTTCTTGTTTTGATGCTGTATTTAGATTCAAAGAAGATAAAAGTCTAGAGGGAATATGGAAACGCTGTCTTCTAAGAGGTAGTTTCCCCATTTGTGATGACTTCTTTGACGTGTGGATGAGAACATTAAAAAAAAAAAGGCACCCGGATGAAGAATCTCACTACTGACTAACCACTTGTCATTTTTGATCACATTTTCAAGCAACCATGCACCAAATTAAATCAAATGTTTGCACCACAAAGTTCTGAGATTATTTTGAAGTAAGTTCGTGGTCTAGTTTGTGGGAAAAATGTGTCAGGCAGTGCTGAGTGAGGACATACTGCAAGGCAAGCATTACATGAGATGGCAATATAATCAATCAAAATGACAGCCAGTCCACCCAGGGACCTAAACAGGAGCTGTGACAAGCTCTGTTTGGCCTCCTGTCCCCTCCTGTGCAGACTGCGCCTTAATAATGAAAAGAAGAGGTGACCTAGAGCAAAGTTGTTGTCTCAGTTACAGATGAACAGATAAACACAGACACACAAAGAGAAACACTGATCATCTGACTGACAGTCGCTGCACACGATCTGACAGGGCGATGGCTACCATGGCAACCACTGCAAATCCACTATTTCTGTGTGTCCCAGGAGTGAGACAAGAGAACGGGCATTCCTGACTCCTCGTGACGCTCAATGTGGCTACAATCACCTCGCTGTCCATAAGGCTTAATTAGCTGATTCGGGAGCAAAAGAATGATGCTGGTAATTGCAGAGCGAAGTACAGGCACACCCCAGTGGCAATTACACACAGTGGGCAGGCAACAAAACCCGCCTTAATTAGATCATTACCGAAGACAGAGGTAGAATGGGAGAAAATGGAGCAGGGACAAGAGAGAGGAGAAAAACAAAAGCTTCAAAATGACAGATAGGTTTGACAAGATGGGATGAGCAGGGTAAATGTGGGGGGGAAAAAGAACTGCTATAGTTTTCCCAAATGAGACATTCTTCCTGACCTTCCCTAATGTGGAAGTTACAGGACTTTTGTTTAAAGTTTCCTCTTTTAATTAAAGTCATTTCTAATGTGTGTGTGTGTGTTTAATGAAGGTCTCAGAGCAACAGAAGGATCGTGTTACATTAAGCAGTGTACTGTGGATGATTAGCATGAGTGATAAGACATAACAATCAGTCTATAGTGTTAAATGCATATGTTTCTAAATTGCATGCACTGTTATTTCAGCATAACTAGAAGATTACCCAGGTTAGACTAGTAATTAAATACTGAAAGCCCACGGTGACACTGATGATGCACAATACACACTGGATTACAGTCATAATGAGTATGAGCTGAAAGCTCCAAAAGGCTATGCTAATCCAAATTGAAAGTATCTGCTAGAGGCCACGCGAAGCTAAAAGGTGGCCACGGGTGTGAGTGTTCAAAACTGTTTGTGTGTATCAGCACCAATTTAGCCACTCTCTTTGTCAGTGTTTATTGTGTGTGTGTGTGTGTGTGTGTGTGTGTGTGTGTGTGTGTGTGTGTGTGTGTGTGTGTGTGTGTGTGTGTGTTTGCTAGCTCTGCCTTCACCATGTAGGTTCACGTGTGTGTCAGGTTGAGTCACTGTGTTTGAATACTCCGTGTCTCTCAGACGCACGTAACCCCCTTAAAGGACGTGCAGCACTCTCGACACCAATCCAATAAGTGTGACAGCTGGTCGAGAGGCAGCAATGGTGATAATGCGAAGAGTAATGACAGTACAGTAAATAAGCCCGTACTGACAGCTGTGGGTTTTCATATGTCATCAGTATAGAAACCCCAACCACACTAAGATAACTGTTCTTTTTTTTTCTTTTGCACAGACCACGAGATCAACACCAACATTTATTTATTTATTACGTTTTTTTTAAATGTGTTTTTTTACTTTATGCGAGGGCATCAAATGCGTGTACCCTGGCTGTCACCCTTGCCAGATTATACACACAGCACCGACTCAGGGATTCACACATGCACATCAGGCAAACACACATACAATTACTGGTGACTTAACCTACCAAGAAGCATTAATTGAATGTCATGGGTCATTACACTGGAGTGCCTGTGTACTGGAGATTGAATTAGTCGGATACACTGACACACAGCAGGACTGGATAGAAGACAGAACAGCAGGAAATGAGATTGGAGAGAGCGAGAAGGAGGCAAGAGGTGGGCGGATGGGAGAGGGAGAAAAGTGGGCGGGAAAGTGAAAAAGAGGCAGAGACGGGAGTGGCAGATGTACTCGTATCTCGTGCATCGTGTCTCGTGTCTCGTTTCGCTCTCATTTTTCCCGCTCTCCCGGCTGTCCCAGCATCCCTTCTCTCATTTTCTGTCTCAAACTTTATCTCATAAAAAAGAAATTACCCATGAATTCACTACAATCTCTCATATACTCTGAAGCATTGTGCACTGACTGCAGCTGGCGCTTCAAACACAAGTGTTCATCAGCTGTGTGAAAGTGACATTAAAGAAACTGCACGCAGCAGCAGATTAAAGAATAACAGACAGGCTGAGCAACAGTAACAGGTCCCAAGGTCTTATCACAGGACCGACATGCATGGAAACAGCTATCTCTGTTTACCCTTGTACTGCCCTGAGAATCCGAGCAGGAGCGTCCAGCTTAATGTGCCAACTCTCAGCCCGAGATAAAAACAAATTTGAGGAGGAGCACATGTGCAGAGAAACACAGGGATACGCATAAAGATGTGAATATGCAAACTACAGCTGGTAAAAGCTTATGACAGCACAAGACTGCCAGAGTGCAGTTTCAACAAGTATAAAGTCAGAGGTAGAAACCCATGGTGGGGACAGCCAGAGCTGAATTTGCGTTAACATGAACAAACTGAAGCAGATGCAATTTAAAATGATTCGACATTGGAACATTTCTTTAAACTTCACTAAAATATTGAAGCATTCCTTGTGTTTGTCTGTTCTTCACAAGTATTGACAATCGCTCATATTATTGTGTTTCACTAATATCAGAAGTGGGCTCTGATGATGATTTATAGTGCGTTATACACTAAAGCACAATTTGTGCTTCGATGTATTCAAATTTCTAAAAAAAATGTTATAAAAGCCACAATTCATGGCATGGATACATATCAGCATGCGTGCTGTTGTTCTTCCTCTGTCACTCAGGGAGTCATATTGCAGTATTGCTCATCAAATGTCAAATGTGCGTGTGCTGTGTTGCTAAGCGTGGAAAGATTGGTGCTCCTGTATATGACCAGTTAGCCTTTCTAATTAAAATATGAGTTTCAGGAAGCGGTATTCTTCGGAAAATAAAACATAGGTATTCTTTTGTGTCCGTAGCACCGTAGTCCTGCTTCATGTAACATAGTGATATCAAGAAATCTACACATGTCACTTTAATTACTCTGGTATAATCACAGCTCATTTCACTTTAGCTTGATAACAGACATCGTTGTCTCACTGAGACTCCTCTCTGCTGGATGTTTTAGCCTCTGCAGTCAGCCAGCGTTCACCTCGCTGCTATGAGGGCTGTCATCAGGTTTGTGACTTTTTCAGTTGGTCCTAAAAGGTTGATTCTGTTCATCTGGACGTAGCGTTTTCAATGGGAGAAACACTTCGTCACTCATCCAAGTGACTTCTTCAGTCTCAGCTGACTGCAGGTTTCCCCAATCTTATAAACAGTACATTTGCACAATAACTGAAGCAAGCACCACTGAATGAACAATGGGCTGAGAGGTCAGTTCCTTGATCATTAATATGCAAATTATCATGACCATTAATCAACAACCACTGATCAAAGCCCACTGATCATTGATCAAAGACCAGAATCAACTTTTGGGGATTTACATATGGATGATTGAGCATGCATCAAGACATTTTTTTTTGGGGGGGGGGGTGTCAATCTGATGTGCTCATCTGTGTCACATTACAGATGCATCCCCTTTGATACAAATGTGAGTGAAGGACGCAGCTGACGGTACAATTAGTTCAATCTCGTGAATTGCAGGTGCAGATAACAGTTTTTGCATAATGACTTTGTTGATATTGTGCAACAAAGTGTGAAAACTGGTAAAATTTACCGACAAGTCAACTGGGAACTGGAAAGTTTAGGCTCATGCAGCACAAAGAATGCTGTTAGCATCCAGAATACAAGGAGTGAATTGGGGGGACATTTATCTGATAGACAGCTTAGTCTGTCTGTGTTCTGCAGGAACAGATCAATCTCTCTCTGCTCTACAAGAGCTATTTGAGTAGAGTCTGGGCCATCCCACCCCAGTCTAAGATTATCTCTGTCTATGTATAGTACATTACAAGAATAAGGTCCTGCTGTATTACATCTTTTGGTCCAATTTATCATTATTTACTTCACCCCAGACCTTTGGGTCTATTCTAGTTCATCTTCAGTCCTAATCCTGTATGATCCAGTCAAGTTTAGTCTAACAGCGTCTGCATTCATCAGGGGCCAGATTGTTCCCCTTGTGCTAAACAACATCTGGCTTTCAACTCCAGAGAGAAAATGAGAGAGGGAACTTCTGTCTATGGGCTTCATTAAACAGTGGCAAAATTTTCCCACAGGGTTGCAGTGAGCAAGCTATTATAGGTCAGTTAAAAGTGATGTTTTTTTCTGTGGAAGAACTGCAAATTCAGGATATGGCCTTTATTGGACGGTTTAATAAGAATCCATCTTTAAAAGGAGCATGAATTTTAAAGTAGCTGTAATAATCAGATGTCTGTACAATAGTGAGTTCACTAGTTACCTCCAGTTGTTGGCTGGTTATCAGCAAAGTCCTTACAACGTCTCTCTTATCAGTTATTCACAGAATGAAGGAAAAAAAAACATCTTTCCTAAGCTCAAGGCCAACAATAGAAATTGGTCCTTATACAAAAAGACCAAAAGGCACAAAGCAATGTTTTTTTTATGCACTTGCCAGTTTTAGGACGCCACACAAAGAACTTTGTTTAAAAAGGAATACTGCAGACCCCAAGTATTGTACTGATGATTCACAAAGACCATTCAGGATGTATTCGACTCATGAAGGAGAACTCTGAGCTTTCTGCCTAACTTGCCAAATGTTTCTGCCTTGCTGTTTTCTAACATGCAAGTAAAGTAAAAATAAATTCCAAGGAGTCTTAGTCTTAATATATCTGATCATGAGGTTTCCTAAAAACCACACAAATTGCTTAACTTTCACTCTAATAAAGTTATTTCAGAAAAAAATAGAAACTGTGGGGAAGTGGCACTGCGTGGATATTCACTTAGTAAAAGCTGTGGTTGTCATTTTCACACTGAGATTTCAGTGGGTAACTGTGCAGTGGTTTAAACAATTTATAGCAATGAAATAAATACACACTGCACGTCAACAAGACAAAGCTTTAAGATTTAGTTCACCATTCAGCAATAAATGCGTCTACTCTACAATAAATCTTGTCTTTACCTCCACCAAGGGTGTTATGTTTTTGCGAGTGTGCATACCTGCATGTCATTGTGTCTGTAAACACAATAGCTCAAAAAGGTTTGTATGAATTCTTTTTTGCCTGTCCCATTCAGCACTGGAGCAGTCAGAATTATTGTCTGAAGGCCAAGAAAAATGCTGAGCAGATTTATTTTCCCAAGTGGATCCAGGCCCCAGATATAGATGCCCCCCAGATCACGAGAGCCCATGGAGGACCACTGGAGGGGCAGCAGCACCACCCTCCTAGAAAAGAGCTGAGGAGAGCCCCTAACGGTGGGGTCACCCAGCAGCCACGTTGCAGAAGCCACAGAGGGCTGCGGCGACGTGCCCGTAGGCTCCGCCAGCAACCTGCTACGCTAGAGCAGACTGAGGGCCCTCCACCCTCCGGAATGGGCCCAACTGAACCATGGGCGCCGGGCACCGCCCCCAGACTCAGGACATATTTCCTGGGATGCTGGGCCTCCCTGCATCCCAGACCCCGACCAGACAGCCAACTCACTCTCCCGGCCCAGGGGTGAACAGAGGTGTGAAGACCCCATACCGCTCTCTGCCCGCTCATATGTGGTGTTTTGTATGAATTCTGATAAAAAAAAAACTTTGTAGAGGGGTAGCGTGGGGTCATGTTAAATAAAAATCCATTAGAATTTGCCTTTCATCCACCGAGGTCTTCAAGGTCAGTTTAATGATTTATTGATCAAAAATGGACAAAAAGCCTTATGACTTAGAAACTATGATTCTGATAAGTGTGGTGTGTATTGTCAACATATAGAAAGTACCATAGAAAGATTTAAAATATTGTGTAACATTTGACCTCTGACCTCTCCTTCAAAGTCAGTAAATAGATCTGAAGGTCAAAGTGATAATATTGCTATACAGACCTGTTTAAAACTATGCTTCTTACTTCCAGTGTTTGTACTGACTACAAATGGGCATATAAGGAATAATATATGGAGATTCTTCTTCGAGGTCAAATAAAGTTGAACCTTTCTGAAATATCTGTTATCTTTAAAACTATGCTTAAAATCTACTGCCTTTGTTTGTATTAGAAGCATTTAGGACATGAGATTAGTATATCGGGATTGTAAATATCAAAGTTTCCATGCCAGATTTGACCTCCGGCCTAATTTTTACATTTCACATGTGCCTATTACATCACGTATTTTAATATGGGTTTCAACAGAGAAAATAACAAAAGCCTGCACATTTAAAGAAAGGACAAAGGACATTCAGTAGAACTGCCATGGACACAGCTCCACTCATATGTAACCCTTTCTAAATGTAATGAATGTTTTCCAGATACTGTAGCCCATCTGTCCACTGAGGCAATATGTCCTGCTTAAGTAATTACATCTGCCCTTTAATAGTTGGTAATAAATGTTATTAAGGCCCTCAAACAAATTTTCCATTTTTACTCAGTCTTATGACACCAGTCTACAACATAATTAGCTGTTTTCAAATACAGAATGGGTGAGGGGCTGACAGAGTAAGTGCAGTGTTTTATCAGTAATAGCGTGGACACGACCTCGTGCAACCACCCCTGTCCTGCTTCTGCGCTGTCTGTCAAAGGACAGATAACGCCTTCGCTGCAACTGCCTTTTATCTCTTCTATCTCTGCATCTCTTCTGTCTCTTATTGCATGAGCTCTGTATGCCTCCATAGACATAGTGAAAGGAGCTTCTCTTTTCCTCATGTTCTGTAGTGGCATTCCAAAAATGAAGAACAGCTGCAGGCTTTCATTAGCGATAAAGGAGGTGCTGTACCATCTATTATTCATTCTAGTTTGAGATACGTTAGCATTATGGTTACTTCCCCTCATGGATGTTAATAACAGTGGTGAAGCTAATTAGCATTTGGGCCATCTGACTATTGATGTGTCAACAGTCGGTGAAACGATGCTGACAAAAAAGGGTAGAAACTAGAGAGACATGCAGAAAACAGAATAAATCTGTGACATCTGTCAGAAAGACAGATGGGATTAGGAATGTCTAAGGTTATGCAGTCTGGATTTGAAAGGCTTAGATGGTCAAAGATAAAAAGGAGGGAAACATGACAAACAGCAGAGAGTCAGTTACACAGCCGTGAAGTTACGTCCTCTTTGACAGGTAAAAGCAAGTCTTTCTCAAACACGCACACATACAGAATGTATGCGTAACATGCATAAACTACGGAAGTGACAGCGTAAGCGGTCTGAGATGTGTTTCTGTGAGTGTTAACATGAGTTTAAAAAAAAGGGTCCCCTTGCTCATTAATTATGGCTTTCTACTTACACAGAAACACAGAAGGCACGTGCACGCACAAACACACACAAGTAAACACACATACAGATTTGCATAAAAACAGGAAACTCTAACACAGTAAAGCAATCATGAAGTAAGTGATCTGTGCACAGAAGCACATGGAAACGTGCATGCAAGCACATAATTCTGCCAGAGAGGACGGCTTGAAGCCAGCAGAATATAAGTGCAGGAAAGCAATTCAGCTTGGTACAGCAGCACATTCTGCAGAACAAGCAGGAGGTCTGTGCAAAGAAATCAACACTTATAAATTCACACTCTATGGCTCTTAGCATAGCATGAGGCAAAACTTCCAGCTTTGCTTCCCTTTGCATGTACGGAAAAACACACATAAGTTGAGTATGTCATCTCTTATTTTACTGTGTTTGTTTTAATGCATTATTGTGTGCTGCCTCTTACATCCCCAGCAAATATATCGCTGCCAAAGCTGTGTGGGGGAGCACTAACATTGTCCGACCAGAACAACACTACCCTCTCTCCATTACACTCGTGCACATCCTGTACATACACCCCTTTCCCTTTTCCACACTTTCTTTCTCACACATCCGAGGCTCCTGCACATGTGACCCGTGTTCTAGACTGTAAAAATAGAGCGGGGAGGAAGGAGGAAGGTAAGGCGAACAGAAAAAAGCAGAGCAAACAACGGTGAATGATGGCAAATTGTTCATGAGACATGAAAGCTGAGGGGAAAAAAGGAAGAGTGGCAAGAAAAACAGAGTTAATTCACAGGGGGAATTTTTTCTCTCACCTGCCATGTAGCTCTTCTCACCTCCTGTCCTTCCTGTTTCTGTGAATGCTACTGACCCTGTCTCTCTTAATATCAGCAGAGAAAAAACGAGAAAAAAAACTGAAAAAGAGGAGGGGAGGATGGGTGGGAAAGAGGGGATGTGTTGGCATGTGGTGCCAGAGGTAGAGAAGAGAAGAGAAGAGAAGAGAAGAGAAGAGAAGAGAAGAGAAGAGAAGAGAAGAGAAGAGAAGAGAAGAGAAGAGAAGAGAAGAGAAGATGTCTCAGTGTGATAGATTCACCAGCCTCCTTGGTGCAACCAACTGGCCCAGAAAAAAACAAAAATAACACCCTAATAGACAAATGGGCTCAACAGAAAACACACGAACAAAAACACATACAGACACACAAGTGCATGGTAATGAACCACCACAGCCTGTGTTAACAGCACAGCAACTTCCAAGCATGCATAGAAATGGAACCTTATAAAGCTCATGATTTGAACAGAAAACAACAGAACAACAGAGGAGTCTTGTCTGGTTTTTAATTTATGCACCTCTTTTTAAGTACAAGTGAGTGTTCATTCATGCACCTACTGTTGCATGTACATGCTTAGTTCTGGGCTGTGTGCATGTGCAGTAGTGTCTGTGTGTACTGCCTCTGGGCTAAAAGGTCTAACCCTGCAACGATCACACGCTGTGTAACACTGTAATATTTACTGGAGGACTCAAAATTACCCACCCCCTCCACAGTGCTGCCACATGAGACTGGATCACACTACTTTCAAGGTGCTCCAGACTATCATATCTGTGAAATTTATCAAGTAAACCCCCAAGTTATCTCAGTCTGGCTCAATAACAGAAAGCAGTCTAATGAGTAAACCCAGCCTAGCCCGGTTGGCTCTATAGTGTAAATGAGGTAAATAATTAACTGCCTTTAAATAGGCTAACTGCCCAGGCTAATGGGTCCTATCTCTTATCTCACTCCTGCACTGATTCCTCAGTCCAACAATGCTAATTCCTCTCTCCACGAGTGTGTGCAAACTTCTACTCGAGAGCTGCTCGACATCACAGCATGCGAAGAAAGAAAAAAATATCCAGCATGTCATATGAGCAGTGTTGGGCATAATGTGTGCAAAGTAATCTGATTAGATTGTAACTCAGTAAAATAAGGTGACCTTTTACTGTGCACTTCTGTAACAATCAGCTGACTTCAGCTAGTATGGAGTGAGGAGGCTAAAGTGTGCACCTTCTCAGGAGTGGAGAAATCAATATTACTTTCCAGCTGAGCAGCCAAAGCTTGATTTTCAGCAGGTGTCAAAAACAGTGATGAGCAGTCAGGCTTGTAGCGGCGCGTTAAGTCTACCTGTACCTGTTTCTAAAATAGAGTCACAGTGGTCAAAACATTTTTCTGTGATCCACCTCAACTCTGCCGTTAGCTTGGTGATAAAACTTCAAAGCTAAAATGAAGCTCTTCTAGGTATCCTCATTAATTAAGCATTATCCATCATATTTATCATCAATTATATAAACTATTCATCATATATTACTTTCTTATTGCTTATTTTATTATTAAGCACTTGGTGACAGTGGGAAGGAAAAAAGCCAGTTTAACAGGAAGAAACCCCTGGTTGTTGGTGTACTTTGTAACTGTATTATTGTGTAATACATTACATTACACAAGTAATGACTCTAACATTGCACAAGAGAACACAAATATATCGATAGGCCCAGAATCTTTATGGGGAGATATATCGCAAAGTGGTAGCAAATCAATCTGTATGCGATGGTCTATCCTTTTCTCTGGCCAAAGGGGTACATTTTAAATTCTGGACACTAGCACTGATTATACTTAAACTGCTAATATGAACTTTAAACCACTTTGCTTGTTTTGATGATGCTGTTTCAAATGACTAAGTGAATTTAAGAGAGGCACAACATGGGAGTGTGTTGTATTTAAATATTAATGATTTTTTAAAACCTATTAAGGGTGTTGACTTGCACAAGGAACCTTTGTCAAACATGAACTCAGACAATATTCACAGTTTCTGTGGCTAAATCCCTCTCGATATATGTCTAACACACTGCACCCTATCAGCTCACATCCTTTCATCTAAAGCAGCGGACTGAAAGAGGGTGTGATGCAGCCTAGGGGGTTAAACTTCTCCCTTCCCAATCACATGAACCTCTCCTGTCAGGAGGTATCAGATCCCACCTCAGACCCTAAGGACTTCTCGAGGAATCACTCCTTCCCTGTCTTTTCATTATATGTTGCAGTGATGTTGTCTGTCCATCTTGGTTCCTCTTGTGTTAAAACAAAAGAAAAATGTAACTTTTAAGTGCAGGCAAAGTTTGTGGAGTGAGCTGTTGCCTCAAGAGAGGTTCAAATAACTTAATATTGCATTCATGCACAATTTAAGAGCAGCAGGAAATCAACACGTGGCTATGCGCAGCACCCTCAGTAATGACTTTCACGTGGTTCATGCCCTTCTCTTCATGTACAAGGTCTTAAATAATCAGACCCCATCTTATATTAAAAACCTTATAGTACATACTTGGGCTCCCTAAGGGGGGGCTTTCCATGATCCGCTGAACATATTAATCTCTGGCTCTCTTCCACAGTGTGTTTTTTGTTCTGTCTTCTTCCTCTCACCTGCAACTTGTCGCAGCAGATGGCTGCTCCTCCCTGAGCCTGGAGCTTCCTGTTAAAATTGAGTTTTTTCTCCCCACTGTCACCAAGTGGTTGCTCATAGCATTTGATTGTTGTGGTTTTCTCTGTATTATATTAATGTCTTAACCTTAGAATATAAAGGTAACCGTTGTTATAATTTGCTACTGAAGTGATCTGAATTGAATTGAACTGTATGAACCACAATAACCATAGTAATTCAACTGGCCAACATTCATGAGTAGGGCATTTGTGACAAAGTCTTTTGTATATCAACAGTAGGGCTGCCACAAACGATTATTTTGATAGTCGACTAGTCACCGATTATTTTTGCGATTAGTCGACTAATCAGATCATGCATCCATTGGACGTAAAACATACAGCTTACTCCACCAGCATGCATCTGCTCTTATATAACTATCATTAGCTTACAGCTTTAAGTGTTTAAGGTATGTGCTAACTAAAAATAAAGACAAGACGATAGTTTATTAAATTTTAATGAAATTTGCAGATTGTTTCGGTGAAATTTTATAATCTCAGCCGTCTGCTCCTTGCTATCTAAAATATAACGGGACACCGGAGTATATTCTCGAGCATCTCACACTTCTGATAATCAGTTGTCTGCTTGACGTTTATTCAGCTGTGTAAAAACTATAACTTTAATCTCAGCCAAACCGATTTACTCAGGAACAAATAAAATACTAAAAAAAGCCAAACAATAACATTTTGAAGTTATCTAAGTGACTTATATATGTTTAACCTGAGTAGCGAAAGACGGCGGTGGGTTTGAAAACGATTTGCCGGGAGTCCGGTGTTCTCACGGGCTCTAGTGAGCCTTGCCCCCGGTTAGCTATCGAGCTAGTGGGTAACAGACGTCTCCGAAAACGTTGGAGCGCTTCTGAAAATATGTGGTGTCTTGATAAACTGAGCAAATATTTGAGGTTAACACAGCAACATTCTCGCCTGAAAATATTTTAATCGTTTATTTTGTGACCCAGAAAGAATAATAAGAGTAATATTAAAACTAACTAGCTGCCGCCATTGTTGTAAACTGAGCTGCACTGCGCTATGAATTCTGGGACACAGCTTCTTCTTCTTTGGGGTTTAACGGCAGCTGGCATCCTTGTACATACAGTGCTGCCATCTTCTGTTTCAGTCCGTTATTACACTCTTAAATCCTGCTACTTATTCCTGCGTCTTTTGTGATGCTTCAAACGAGGCGTCGACTATTAAATCAGTCGTCGACGATTTTGATAGTCGACGTAATCGTGACTAGTCGACTAATCGTGGCAGCCCTAATCAACAGTCTCGGTGTTCCAGCTGAGGTAAAAACACGCAGTTAAAATAAAAAAAAAAACACAAGGCAACATTATGTAAAGTCTGACACCCCAGGATTCTGCAAATGTATGTTTTTAAATACGTGTGGCTGTGTGTAAGTGTGAGAACATAAAAATGCTTTAACTGCTGCACTCCACTGTTCAGAATAACAACTTCGAGTCATATACTGAATGTTTTCACAACGGTGGGAGTTACAAAGATAAAAAGTCTGCAAACAAAAGTATTTGTTACATGCAGCCTGTAGTTACAACTAATGTTTAGTGGTCACCACCAGGCACTGAATTCATAACTCACTATTACCTAAGACTCATGCAAGCCTTCAGCTCACCTCTGATTGGATCACAAAGTCAAATATTTTGACTTAGCATACATTTTTTTTCATCATCGCAGTTCTGGGAACAGCAATTAAAATATTTAGATTATGCTGTTAGTAACATTCCTGCTAATCAGTTTAAATGTCTGCTATGTCTTGCAAAATAATTTTGTATAATATTGTTACAGTTTTAGCAAACTGGCAGCCTGGGATTTATGCCAAGTCTTGCAACACACAATTATCCACGCAAGTGTCGTCTGCAGTATGTGTATGCGTGTGTCTGAGTGGGTTCAAGTGTGAAAAACCAAAAACTGTTTTTACTGGCAAAGCTCACAGTTCTCAAACCACTTCCAGCAGCTTTGAGCCTTCTGGAAATAAAAGTTTTCTTCTCAAAATAAACTAAAACGTCATCTACTCACAAAGTTTTCAGTTTTTATTCGTATACTGTGCTTTCGCACCAGGGTCTGGAAATATGAGTCAGTTTTATACATTAAACTGGGAAGATGACATGTAGGAAAATGGTTCATAGTCAAATTTCACAATTATGAAATGTAACTTGGCAGCAAAGTACAATTTATTAAAAACAAATTTCAGACTCATTTGTTTTGTTGGGGGAGTTTTCATCCAGTTAATCTTCCTTTTCACAAGGCCTTGCTTTCCTAATATATAATAAATATTATTTTGCATCTGTGAGTCATGGGTAGACTTGCAGTTCTTTTCACAATACTGCACTATTCCACATTATTCAAGCAAGAACGATTTACAGTATTTAGCAAATATGTTGGCTCACCAGAACTTTCAAATTGATTTTAATTTATAGTCGCATCGCTTTTCCAGTGTTTGAAATGCATGTCGCGTGTATGCATAATTGAAGCCATACATCACTGCTTCAGTGTGCACACAGTCTGAAGGTTCAGTCCATATATAGTCTAGACTAACCTTGCAGCACCAGCTGATGATATTAAAGGCCGTGATCCCCACCAAAAAGAATGTGTGCTTTGTTTTCATTGTTCTTGTTTTCTCATTCTTTCATGGAAATCACACATGTAGACAGAGACAAGAATAACACCCAAGATAAACACTTTGAGAAGTGCTGCTGGGAGATTCTACTAGCCCCCTTTTTAGCCCCTTACTTGTCATATACTCCTCAAATAAACTAAAGGAACAGATAAAACACTAAAAATCAGACCTCTTATGCTAAAAACCTCTTATTTGAAAAAAAATAAAAATCATGCTCCATGATTTTTTAGGAATTAGAGGATGACACAACTCTTGATAGAAATGAAAAATTTTATCCAACAGATGGCTGAATTCACCCTGAAAATCAAAATGAACAAAATTATGTGTCAGGCTAGTCCATTTTGTGGAAATTTAATTGCCGCAACTCAGTAGTTTGTTTGGCCCCCATGTGCTTGTATGCATGGCCACAATGTTGGGCTACCGGACAGTCCTACGTGTAACCGGGCGGCACTGAATGGATTGAAACATCATGTTTCAAAATAAATAAATATATAGGTTCTATTGGATTTCAGTCAGGCGAGCCGGGGGGCAATCAATGGTATCAATTCCTTCATCCTGCAGGAACTGCCTGCATACTCTTGTCACAAGAGGCTAGTTCCAGGAGGAATCCAGCATCCACTTCACCAGCGTAGTGTCTGACAATGGGTCCAAGGATTTCCTTTCGATATTTAATGGCAGTCAGGGTGCAGATGCCTATCCTGTAGACGTCTGTGTGTTCCCGTATGGATATGTCTCCCCGAACACAACACCAAACAAGTCACGCTCAATGATGTTACAGGCAGCATAATGGCAAATGCCATTCAGGCTCCATAGTGTCGGGCAAAGGGTCCACTAGATGACATTAGTCCCTGAGTCCACACTCATGAAGTTTGTTTCTGATTGTTTGGTCATAAATGTTAACATATTAACACTAGTGGCCTGCTGTGGTCATTTTTATAGCTCATCCTGTTCCTCCTTGCACAAAGGAGCAGATACTGGTCCTGCTGATGAGTTACTACGGCCCTGTCCAGCTCTCCAAGTAACTGCCTGTTTCCCCAAATCTCCTCCATGCTCTTGAGACTGTGCTGAGAGACACAGCAAACCTTCTGGCAACGGCACATATTGATGTTCCATCCTGGAGGAATTGAACTACCTGAGCAACCTCTGCAGGGTCCAGGTATTGCATCATGCTACAAGTAGTGACATTGGCCCTAGCCAAATGCAAAACTAGTGAAAAACAGAAAAGATAAGCAGGGAAAACTTGTTAGTGGCCTCCTTGTTGCACCTGTTGTTAATTTCATTAACACCAAATTAGCTAAAACTGATTAACAACCCCCTCTGCTACTTTACTGACCAGATCTATATCCCAGAAGTTTAACTGACTCAATGCTCTACTTTAATGTTTCTGAACAGTATATTTTTGGCGAGCCTCTGTTACTTTGTGTATTCCAAGGAGGAGTGTAGAGAGGCAGCAAATGCTGAATTCATTAGCGCTAAAAATGTCAAAATCTTGACAAAAATCATTCAAGAGTGAAATAAAGCACCACTCTTGACATTATGCCCACCGACTGAGCATTAAATCAGAATTTCTCCATCTATCTCACATCAAAAGACACAGACAAGAACACCAAGAGTGAGTGTAGCGTTGTACCTACAGGTAGGGATGCTGCAAATTAAGCAGCTGCAATAATGTAATCAGTTCCAGGCTGAATCCCCTTAATGCAGCTTGTTTTTAACTCTTATTAAAAAGTTGAAGCAATGCCTGGGCAAATTCTGTCTGTTCAAGAGTAGCAGCAAATACTCATGACTAAGATGGTTTTAAAATAGGAAAAACAGTGAAACGAGCATCGAAATCGGAATCAGAATACATTAATAATGACCAGGACTTTCCACTCTAAACAAGTGTGTGTTTGTATTGCTGGGCTATGGTTAGCAGAC
This sequence comes from Perissodus microlepis, assembly GCF_051167445.1. NCBI lineage: Eukaryota > Metazoa > Chordata > Actinopteri > Cichliformes > Cichlidae > Perissodus > Perissodus microlepis. Next base: position 31,989,898 of record NC_140477.1, read on the forward strand.
AGACATCCTGAGGAAGGCCAGTTTCTGATAAGGCCATTAGGCAGGGAAAAGACTGTTTATATGTTGTAACAGAACTGACCACAGAGCGGACGTCACTGCTCAAGTGGAAACGATCTGAGCTATCTTGAACATTGTGTGTGTATGAGAGAGACAGAGTGCTACAAAATGAAGACTGCAGATTAAAATCAATAACTATCACTCTTTTCTTGACTTTCCAATTAAATGTGGTGAGCTTGCCGAGAAAATACAAAAACTACAGACAGCTGCCAGTGCTACCCCTCAGCCTGCTGGTACACACACCCATGGCATAGCTGGACTGGCCATCGGGCATACCGGGCATTTGCCCGGTGGGCCGATGGTAATTTTTCGTTTTAAATGGGCCAATGTTTTTGTTGTTGTTGTCTTTTTTTCCATAACCGTGTAAACAGTGAAAGGTGGCGGATTGGACAGATGCTGGCAGACGTGTAAAAATAACTCAATTGTTTGGTAGTGGCTATGGTGGAGCTTTCACAGATTCAGTAAAATTAGCAAGTGGTGGAGGCCAGCAGGTGGATGGGGGAAAGGACTGGAGGTGGAGAGACCCAAGGCGGCCGCCAGTCCGACTGTCAGGTGAAATGAGCTTCAGGTAAGAAGTTATGACCTGCAGTCTATCTGGGTCAAACCAAGTTTAGGTGTAGTTTATTTTCATTGTGCTAACTTTTTACAGTCAGTTACAATAACTGGTACTGTGTACTAGCTAGCATGATGGAGTTTCTGTACAGTTGGGTGGGTGCTATGATGTTACTGGTGAAGTTTATTTTATTCATATGGTTAGTTAGCAGAGTTGCCTACTGTCCCATAAAAAAACGGAATCCTCTGGTATTCAGAGTTAATATTATGCGTTTTGTATTGAGCTGAAAATAAACGCGATTTGTCCTGTACTTCAGCTACAATAAAAAAAAAGACACAAAGCTGGAGTTATTCTGTGTCTTTGCTGCACAGCTGCCTCTTCTTCTCTCATTCTCTCCCCCTCCCTCTCCTGCTGCTACTTCAATCATGAAACTGATCAATGATCAGCTGATCGGCGTTTCTGCTGCAAGTCCTGTCTCTCTTGCTTGTTTATCTCCCGCTTTGCGCCAGAAAGAGGAAACTAGCAGAGGTCGTGTTAAACAGCAGAAGCGCCTTTAAACTTGATAAGCTGTTGTTAGAATTTATTTAATATTACTTTCTAGTATCAGCTGATGTTTGTTGGAGCCACGGCCATAAAAGCTGCTGGTCATGATATCGGTTTGGTTATCTGGTGAGAGGGAAACATGAAGATGAAACCAGGAGATGTCCTTACTGAATCATCAGAGCTGAACAGGTGATGGAGAAACAGGTTTACCTTTTAGGTGACATGAATGGGTTGAAGGAAAGCTATGAACTGTTTCTGAGAGACAACTTACACCAGGATCCTTTTCTATGTAGCTGACAGCTGGTAACTGTGCAGGGGCGGATCTAGCAAAGTTTTGCCATGGGGCCAGGTAGAGCATTAACAGGGAAAGGGGGGCACAAAAAATACTTTTCTTTCTTATTCTCATTTAAAATTTCTAACTTTTAACAAATAATTATCTGAATCTTACAACCAAAGTTTTCATCTGATGTCAAATTTATAGAAATCCATTATTGTACATAGTAAGTTTTTTTCAGGGTCCCAACATAATTTCTTCAGAAGAAAGTACTGTACATGATGCTAGTATTTTCCCACATTTTCTAGATACTGTACTAGTACTTTGTGTAAAATGCCATCAAAAAGTCAGTTAAGCTTTATTCTTTCTCACCTGTCTTTCTATCTCCTTTCACTTTTAAAAGGTTGCCATGTTAGAAAAAATATTTTGCCCTGCCGTGCTGTTTATTGATGTGGTAAATAAATAGTTTATGAAAATATCACTAAATCTGTCATTTATTATTTTTAATATTCAGTAATGGTCATGTCTCACCTCTAGTCTTCTCTGTCTTAATTTCAGGTTTCCACCATATGTTGTAGATAGTTCAGGAAGTTAACTCAACCATGCAGTCTTTGGGTTTCGGCTAAGTACTGTTTAGAATACCAGAATAGGGAGGATGGTGTAGGTTTAAGTTTATTAGATTGATACATATGTACCAACAAGACAGTGTACATCACTGTCACAACGACGTTTGTTTTCATTCAAAGGCTTTATGGTTTTTCCTATAATACCTGGTGGGCCGGTCTCTAGTCAAAATGCCCGGGCTGATTTTTTGTCCTAGTCCAGCTCTGACCCACGGTATCCCTTTCAAAAACCTACATTGCCTTGTTCTCACGTTATCGCATTCACAAGATTTTCAGATAACTTACTTTGACTTTTAGGTCGAGGTCACTGAGATTCAAACTCATCCAAGAGTTTTAGTAGATGTATCAATTTGAAAATCATAGATGACTTCCTTCTTGAGTTATTGCATTCACAAGATTTTCAGAAAGCTTGACCTCTGTTCTTTACCTTGAGGTCAAGCTCAGTGAGATTCGAACTCGCCTGAGATTTTCAGTAGATACACCTGTGGTATTAATTTGAAGCCAGTTGCTGCCCGCCCGGCGGGTTGACGACAATACCCCATCAGCCTTTTATGGCTGAGGAGTAAACCTGAAAAATACTGCATGCATTTCATGTAGATATGGTTGCTATGTTACTATGTCAGCAAACAGTGACAACAACAGGTTGAGTACTGAAAGCTGTCATTTGTAAAATAGTCCAGCTCTACATTTCTGTTATTTCAGATTCATTTAGATTTGCCAGATGCTTTTCTTTGTATGCTACGAGAGCACATTTCCATGGTTTGCCCATTTATTTTACGCTCTCACCAGAGCCTCAAAAGAGTTACTACAATCCACAATATATGCTAAATCAATAATCCTTTCTAGCTGTCCCGGAGAAACTTCATTAGAAAAAATAAATTGGGGAAGCGTATGCACATGTACTGAGGTCGGACCAGTGCATATGAACTGCTTTTAACTGTTTCTCACTGTGAAATTTAAACAACTAAAATGAGCTGGGAAAAAGTGCAATACAGGCCAGCACCGAAACTTTATTTTTGGATTAAATTCACTTTAAAAGGCTTCCAATCCTTTTACTGTGTTACTTTAAGTGTAAGTGAGCATGAACGCCTCATTTAAATTCATTTTATTATGCTTTCATTTGAATCAATGAAGCACAAATCACCTAAATCACTTCTTTTTTTTATTTGTTTGCCATTCAATCCAATACACGATGTTTATCAGTTTATGAGCTCGCATGTTTCCATCAGCTCGCTCGCTACATGTCCAGTGTTCATTGATTTCTGAGGAGCAATCACTCTCCGGTGATTGCTGGCAACAGTGTAACTTCAGCATTAGTTTCTTGTCAAATGCCTCCCTGCCTTGAAAAAAAAAAAAAAACTCGTGTCACTCTCTGACTTTTTGAGATGATTTTCCGATTTGAAAGGTTGGAGAAAATCTGCATAAAAGTGTGAAAAAGGCAAAAAGAAAAAGCACAAACCGACAAAAAAAAGAGAAAGAAACAGATTTATCATCGAGTGTGGGTGAAGTATGGCCAAGCAGTAAGCTGATTGCTTCCCACAGACAGTCTCTTCTAAAGGCCTGAACTCTGCTGACCTGTGTGGGCGAAGGAATATACAAACTGAATGCTGCTTTCTAATATCACTAATTAGCATAACATAGAAGAAACCATATCTAAAGAGCACAAAGGGAGCATGGAGGAAGACCATTTATACAGTAGTTTATGTGTTTGTTTATCTGTGTTTCACTGTAGAAGCACAGTGTGTGTTGTTTTTCTCCTTCTTGGTATCTAGCCATAGGTATTCCTGCCCATGAATAAGCATCAAAGCCACAAAAACTTAAACAATAACCAGAACTGACAGCCGGTGTATCTGAACCTCCTGCCTATCACGGGAAAGGTGTAGGTTATGTATGCAAACACATGCAATGATATGAAAGCAGTTAAGACTGAACCTGCAGCAGAGATGAAAACAGTCTGTGCTGTAGACAATATTACACATGGTGATTGTATAACAGCAAATCAGTCTCAGTCTACATTTAGATTTATTTTCAGAAATAAATCAAAGCCTGTTTCAAGTCTTTCCATGTTGATTTTCACCACACTGTGAGATGGACAGAAACCAACAGATGCTGGGAAAGTAGGAAATCAATCTAGGAACATATGCTTTGGAAAATGCTTTGCAGTGATGTTATCAGCCTAAAAATACAGAATAATGACTTCTGGAGTCTCAATTGCAAAACAAAAATGCACACTTCCTAATGCCAAAAGAGCTCTGACCCATCCGGGGCACGGACGGCGGACCTCTGGGTTGTCTTGGTTTCAGCATTTCCAGCGGTGTGCTCAATTCAGCCGGGATCAGGGGAGTTAAGAAGCCAGGTCAGGTCATGGTCATAGAGCCACTAATTTATGGCGTGGCAGGATGCACTCTCCGATTACGGCACTCACCATCATGCTGAAGCGGCATTCCTTGAATGCATGCCATTGCAATGGGGAATGTGTTAGGTCTGCATCAATATAAGTGGGTGGTGCACGAAAAAAGTAACAACCATATGAACGCCAGCAGCATGTTACATTGAAACAAGATGATTCACTTCACCTGTTAGTGCTTTAAATGTTGCAGAGATCTGGGAAATGATCTGGCAGGCTGATCTGCAGCAAGTCCTCCAAAGCAAATAGCAAAATATGTTGTTTGCCCATGCTGTCTAGAGCGGCACATTAAACCTAATTAGGCTATTTATTTGTCTTAGTCTGACACCCCTAATAATGGGACACAATTTCCCTGTGCCTTCCAAAACTGTTCTAAATCTATTTTTTTGACACTACAATAAGGTTTGTGCAGAATGAGCTGTTGCTCAGGTGAAAATCCTCCATCCACTTAACCCTCCTCCCAGTATGGCTATTGTTGCTGGATAAACAAATGCCCCTCTGCTTCCATTATAACAACTACTGCTGTAAGACTATTTTGTGACAACAAGATTTTTCTATTACATAAAAATTTCTAATAAAGCTTAAAAAAGCTTGCAAACTTGCCCCGTATAATGTTGCTCTCACTGAAATCCACAGAGATTAAAAGTAGGGTAAGTAATATGGCGATATGTATAAGTGATAAGTATGTTACATGAACGATGCCACACACCACAGCACCTACACTGTCCATCTGCAGCCGAGCGCATCTGAGCTCCCTCTGTGCCACACTGCACACGTAGAAAACAGCGGTGTTAGCCAGGAGGCTGCGTCAGCTCTCTCACCACATGCAATTTGTTGTTGAGTCTGATGGGAAGCTACACGGGGTCGCAAACTTGTCTGAACAGTTCCCAGGAATCTCCCCTTACATAAGTGAAAATGGGGTAGGGGGTATGTGGGTTATGTGTGGGTCAGAGGTGTGTTGATGCTAAAGGGGTTAAATCCATTCGTTTGGTCTTCTTTCTGTAAGAGTATCTATGACGTCCTAAGATTTTACAGATAGGACAACTAAACATTATGATCGCCATCAAAAGGCTTCAAGGTGTTGCACTTAATTGCACAGTAATGAGGCCAAATGATTATAAAGACCAACATAATTTTCTACAACATATTTCACAGGCTGCATCTCCTGCTTCAGACCACTGAATAGTGCTCACACAAAGCAGAGCCATTTTTATCCGCCCTGAGGGAGTCCTTTGTGTGAATGTAATGTTTTCCTTTGAGTTAAAAAGGGAAAAACCATGAGATAGCGTGTACATAAATCTCTATAATTCAAACAAAATGTTCTATTTAAAAAAAAAAACTGAGGCCACATGTTGGGATGACTTTGGGGATTTGCATAATTGCTGATAACAATGGGAGTAATTTCTTTGGGTAAATAAAATGTCTTTTGTGGGATTTTATTTCTGGTATGGTTCCAGTTACACACAAATGAAAACGTGAACTCGGGCATTTTACTCCCACTCGCTGTTTTTTTAATACAAGAAGAAAAAATACAAGAGCGTCAAAGGGGGGCAGTGCTGGTGACTAACCTCGTTTTGAGCTTTCTACCATGTACTTCAAGGGTTCACGCCTGGCTCATAGCCCTTTTTCGCGTGTCATACCCGCTCTCTTATCTTTCCTGACACTCTCCATGGTTCCCCATCTTAAAAAGCCCGAATGTCAGACTAATCTGCAAGATGAAGTGCAACCAAGGGGAGAGTTTTTGTTTATTGGCATTGTTGAGAAACAGCTGCCAACAGCCATGAAACAGTGAGTCAGCGCCGAACCCTTCTATTTCTTTGACCTCATTCTTTCTCCACCTGTATTTCTTTCTATGCTTTTCTTCTCTTTTAGCATTACATGTATTGCCACATAGGAAAGCACACTACGTACAGCTGAACGTTGCAGGCAGAAGGACTGCACAAAGAGCAACAGCAAGCTATTCTACACGAGTTGGGAACAAGGGCCACCACACAGCTGAGAAGACAGAAGTCATAATAGGCAAAGAACTTCTTAGGGGTAGAGTGAAAATGATTAAAGCCATCCACTGCAGCCATTGTCAGGCTCCTTACTCTACGGTATGCCCCATTATGGTTCCCTTTCTTGTTCAAGACAACTTCCAAGCAGCATTTTGCCCAAAGCGTTACCACCAATCAGCAATACACTCACTTTTTTGGAGGAGTTTATGCAAGTGTCTTTATAGCCTTCAAAGTTTTCATATGCCATAATCCTTCTCTGTAGACAAAGGGCTTCGTAGATGCACACAAACAGCAGTTGATGAATCCTTAAGTTAGCAGCAGAGCTAACTTTAGCTAACCAGAAGTACCTTTCCTCCCAGACATTTACAGACATTTGGGGTCAATCTGTCTCTGCTAGATTGTAGTTTCAGATACATTAACACCTTTTGGAAGGCTTTAGTAGCATTTACAGTAGAGTATAGTAGTAGAGCGTAGGGTTGGGCGATATGTAAAAATTTTCCAACCAACAATTGTCAGTCCAATAATCGACGATGGGCGATACGCGCATGCACAGACTTTTTGATGGGTGGAGCAATGTAATCATGCACAGACTGATTTGGGCGTTTACAACACAGAAGTCCAAACATGGATGAACCAATTTCCCCCAAAAATTTGGGCTGTCAGCGTTAACGCGGTCATCACGATTACAATTTTTAACGCGCTCAACCCATCTGGAGCGCAGAATGAACAAACTTTGGACAAACTGCCCGAAACGTGTTGACAGAGACATTTCAGGGATTTTGACTCAGTCTACGCTCCAGACGGGTTAACTGTTAATCGCGTTAGTCATGATGATGGCGCGTTAACGCTGACAGCACTAAAAAAAATATATAAAGTTGCCCATTTGGGATGAAAGAGGTAAACCTAAGGATGTAACCAAAGCGGTGTGCCGCTTGGGGCATTTGCTCGCAGATGAAAGAGGGTGCTGTTAAAACAGCACTATTTTTTTTTTCTGTTGACTGCTTTTATTAGTTCTATCATTATTAGCAAACTTACTCATGGGCAAATAAATAAATAAGTCGTAAAAACGATTGCCGATGGGCTCAGCCTATCGTCGATATATTCGTCCAATCGTCCAACCCTAGTAGAGAGTAGATTTTCTCTACCTTTCTCTACCTGTTTTCTATGGTGCTGAAGTGGCAGAGGAATCAGCTTCCACAGTTACTCACCCTCCACTGGTATATCAACTACTCTACACCAGAAGTACACATTTATGGGACATGAGTTAATGGTGCAAGTGCTTCTTCACTGAACTTATTCTCGAGATCAAACTGAAACAGAGAGTGCAAACACAGTTCAAAGAGAACAGACATTCATCACAGCGCAGAGGGGAAATGAAACCACATACTAAACAGGGAAAGGAAGAAATATAATGACAGACTGACAGGATGGAGATGAGGGGATGCTGATTATTGGCCATGCCTGTAATGCACAGATTGGACTCATTTTGACAGCAGAGCTTTTAATTTTCTTCCCCCTCTCACTGCCAACTGAGATAATGGCAGGGTGACAGCATGGTATATTTGGTATTTTCCAGAGCATCTCAAAGGGACTTTTGAACACACTTTTTTCTATTAAATTATTAATTTCTGTGAGCAATGTGCTGCTTCTTTCTCAACTTTTGTCTTTCTAATCACGTCCGTGCAATCGCTTTAATTAACTAAAGTTTTTCTAAGTGCTTTTGATCTTGCGCTGTAAGCGCTTTCAGTGGGTTCTGACCAACCCTCATTCAGCCCCTGCAGCAAAATGTAGCTACTCAATTTTAAAATGCTGCACCATCCATCTGTCTGTCTCCGTGTTAGCTGCGTAAGACTGGCTGGATACTGGTTTTCAAAAAAAAAGAAGAAATTGCACACCACCATAAACCAAAACAAACAGCAGCTTGAGAACACACAGTAAGTACACAAATAAGAGGAATACACTCACAGATGTGGAGGATCTGAGACACAGTCGAACAATGGGGACATCACTTCACCTCACAGTCCCCTGCAGCTGAATCCCAAAATATCATCAACCCCAAATCTATCAAAACAATGTGTCCTACAGGGGTACCTGCTTCTCTGTAGCTAAACCCCCGCTCAACTCGCCTCATTCTGTCTCTCCCTGTCTGATAGAAGTCGTCTATCTCTGCAGTACCATGGGGGCAAACTGGGATTCCTCTTAGTGACAAAAAAAAGAGGCTTTATCCCTTCTTAAATACATGCAGAAGGGTGGAGTGCAAGTGAGACACAATGCTGTAGTAAAGACATCTTATGTTTATTTGGAAAACTGCCAACATTCCCAGTTTTCCGATGCCAAAGCAAATATTTCACAGCAGATACGAGGGTCTGAGACAATGGCTCGCCATCTCTCCGGTCACGAACGGGCCAGCCTATCCTGTTAGATAAAGTTCACTACATGAAATGTGATCGGATAAAAGCAGATTTGTGAACTAATAGGAACATGACAGACTCCAACAGATCCAGATGAAAATCCTGGGTGAAATTTTTTTAAATTCCTTCCAGTTCTGTTCTGAGTGTCCCGCTGAAAAATAAGAAATGCAATATCAGAGCTATAACACATACAGAGCACTACAGTGACTGAGACCGCACCCAACATGGCAGCTGTAAAACTTATTGGGAAACAATAACACCAATTAAACTGGGCTGAAAACAAACATGCTTTACTTGCTGTAACCATTCTGGTTCAGAAGAGCAATTCTAAAATCATTTTCAGTGTAAAAAACTAAATGTCACTTCTTTGCCTTTAGCAAGCATCCCACAGTTTATCTGATGCTGATGTCAGGCTTTAGCATTTTGTGCTGGATCACAATGGTTTCTTTCAAGGTTACAACTTTTTTACAATTTAATTTTTTTTTTACTATCCCTCCACTGTTGTAAATCATGAGAATAAAAGGACCCGATTTCAAGCAAAAGGGCTTGTGTCAAGGCTGACTTGTGACAGAAGGATAGCAGCAAGAGTAAAAGAGAAGGTTTACTTTATGATAGTGAGACCTGCTACGATGTATGGTTTGGAGATGTTGATACTAACAAAAGGAGGCAGAGCTGGTGGTAGCATAGTTGTAGATAAAACGTTTCATTAGGAGTGACCAGGAGAGACAAGATTAGTAATGAGTATATCAGAGGGACAGCTCAGGCTGAGCAGGTTTGGAAACAACATTAGAGAGGGAAGGCCGAGATGGTTTTGACGTGTGCAGAGGAGGGATAAGTACTGGACAAAAGATGTTGCGTATGGAGCTGCCAGGAACAAGGAAAAGAGGAAAACCACACAAAAGGTTCATGGATGTACTGAAGGAGGACACGAGGAGGGTTGGGGTGACAGAGGAAGTAGGAAGGGAGAGGGTGAAATGGAGGCAGACAATCTGCTGTGGCCACCCCTTAAGAAATCTATTTGAAAGAGTCCCTTTTTAGCAAGTGTATTGACTAAACAAGTGTAAGGTCCCTTGTCTATGCCCTGATTATGGAGGTGGATTTAATGTTGTGTAGGAGATATACAATGGGGGAAATAACGATTTGATCTCCTGCTGAATTTATAGGTTTGATCACTTACAAAGAAATGAACATATACATTGGAACAAGTTGATTAAAGTTATGATTTAGTTTGCATGTCACTGGGTGAAATAAGTATTTGATTCTGTACAACCAGATTTCTGGCTCCCACAGACAGTTTTTGTGCTCATGTGGCAGACAGATTATAGTCACTCAATCAAGCAAGCAAGCAATTACAGATATTCCCGATCTCAATCCTTTATGTGTATAAAGCACACCTGTCCATAGAATCATTTTCTTCCATTCCAACCTCTTCACTAACTTGGGTAAAACCAAAGAATTGTCAAAGGACATCAGGGACAAGATTGCAGACCTGCACAAGGCCGTAATGGGCTACAAGGCTATCATCAAGAAACTTGGTGAGAAGCTGACAGCTGCTGGTGCAATCAATCAAAAACAGGCCAAACAGAATTGTTGAGTATGACTCAAAGTACACAAACTCCACAATCAAGAACAGAGATGGAAAAATTATGCTTTGGGGCTGTTTTTCTGCTACAGGTGAATGGTTGGGTCAGTGTACTGTAAAATCTTGGATGAAAAACTTCCTTTCCTCAGCCACAACACTGAAAATGGGTCATGGGTTGGTCTTTCAGGATGACAACGACCTGAAACATACCACCAAGGCAACAAAGGAGTGGCTAAAGAAGAAGAACATTAAGGCAAACCAACTCAAGTTTTACTCCTCTCTTCTTCTTACTTTATCCTAATGAGGAGGAAAAAAACTACTTTGGAGCTCTGTACCACCCAACTCTGGCTTTGAAGTACTATTTTTTCTCACCTCGTTAACTCCAGCTATTTTAATCATCAGACCGTTTTTGCTTTGCCACGAGCAAAATCAAAAATCTCAAAATACAACATTTCAGTCACATTATGTCATAAAGCGTGAAATATGATAATGCAAATAAGAAAATGTTTTCTCAGGGGAAAATGGATTTTCCACGGAGTTCCGACTTTGGCATGATCCATCATTTTGCATCTTGCCAAACTGAGATAAAGAAAGTGCTGGTCACTGGGTTCTAACTGCATCAGAGCTTTCTCGTATCTTGTATTTGTTGATATGGTCTAAATTTATGATTTAAAGTGTTAATATTTAGGCATGTTAGAAGATTAAAAGATTTAAAAAAAGAAAAGGTGAAGGCAACAGCCTGCCATCTGTCATCTTAGTTTGGGACAAAAGGTGATGATGGATGGACAGCAGATGTGTAACTTTACTCCTTCATAAGAATATTAGTTACAGCCTGGAAAAACACAAACAAATACCAGCCCAGTGGCAGAAAGATTTACATAATACAAGAAAGAAACAACATTAAGATCAGGATGATTGATGAGGTTATCAAAAAGCACAGAGAGTGAAATAATAAAGCTGGAATAAGAAGCCATACACCAGCTACACATTTTGCATTTAAGTATAAAAGTGAGGAAAAAAACCATCAATTTTATAAAAGAAAAAATACAGAAATGAGCTTTTAGTGCCTCATTAGCCATCAGTCTTTATCAGGTCTGACTTCAGTAATGCTGCAGTCATTTATAAACCCGTCAGAAACAATGAACTATATAATGTACTATTGAGGAGTATGTGCAATTGCAAAAACATGTAGTTTGAACAGTTAATGGAAGATTTTTTTTTAAATGTCTATTTCAACAGCTTTAATCTTTGCTAACACCAGATGTGGCAAACATGTGAGGTCCTCAGAGATGTGGATGCCTAGTAACCTGAAAGTGGTGGTAAGCAACTGCCAACCCATTGATGTGAATGGGCATGTCTGTACCACCTTCCTTTTTCCTGTAGTCCACTACAAGCTCTTTGGTCTTAAAAGTGTTAAGGAGCAGGTCCATGTCAGTGTACAACACAACCAGGTGCCCCACATCCCCCTATAGGCTGTTTCTTCATTGCACATGATACCAGCACACTATGGTATCATCTGCAAACTTGAGAGAGCAGGAATAGAGGAAGGTGTTCAACAGACAGGCTTGGGGCAGAATGATGACCGAGGAAATGTTGTTGCCCAGTCTGACCTGTTGGGGTTTATTTGTCAGAAAGTCCAATATCTCTGGTCCCAAGGTTTTGAGTTTGCATTCGGTTTTTAGTTTTGTTAGGGTTTAAGTTTCAATTTTCATTTACTCTTGAGCATCGCGAGCCTTAAGTTCTGTCTATACTTTATTTCTACTTTGTATTTGTTATTTAATTAATCCTCTTACCTTTTCCCTGTGTCTTCTTCCCAGTTTTCAGTTATTGTTATTCACTTCCTGTTTCATTTTTGTAGTCAGTTTCCTGTCATATCTTACATTTAGTTTTACTTCCTCTTTTTTTCTCATTGTCATTGAATGTCTTCACCTGTGGGATTAACCTCGCCTGTGTCTTGTTCATCCAGGTGTTTCCACTTCTTTGATTACCATGTGTGTATAAATAGTCCCATCCTTCCCCTCATCATGGTCTTGGTGTATGTTTGTTTGCCTTTGTTTCTCCCTGCATTTTCTTTAAGTTTTGAATTTAGAGATGACTGCCCTCTTGCACTTTTGTTCAACCTAAATAGTTTTTCCAATTCCTGTCTGCTTTTGTGTCCTTATTCCACATCTCATGAAACAAAGAAAAAACTATGAAATTGGATTAATGCTGAAGCACCTGAAAATGAGTTTTTGTTTATGCATGTTGGATAATAACTGAGTAGTAAGTGTATTAGATGTAAGTGGAATTATATAATCAGTTCACAATCTTTTACAAAGCTCACAAAGCTTCTTTTTTATTTTCCAAAACTTTTTTGCCATTTAAAACACCGGGTTAATTAGCGTTTGTCCTTTTTGTTATAACTGAGTTTGTTTCTGGATAGAAAACAAGAAGAAATAGCTTTGGATCTAGTGAAATGTGTTTTGGAACGATTTTCGCACATTTCACTTTAACTGTTGCCAAATGATTTATTCTTTCTGTGCTGCCAAACACAGAAGTTTGTTTTTTCAAAAGTTTTGCTTTCATCGGGTGATTACTTTTATTTTTGCTCACAGTTTGTATAGATTTTTGCACAATACGCTCCACGGGGTTGGGAAATGGTCAAAGTTAGAGTTCAAATTTCATTTCAATCACAAATTTTTCAATCACATTTTTTGGTAAAATTTAACCCGTCTACTGAGATGTATTCAGTAATACAGACCTAGTGACCACTACATACTGTATTAGCATTGGTCTTTCCAATCTCAACCTATATGAATGTCTAATCAGCCTGAATGATATGAAAATACCTGTGTTTATGGATCATAAAAGTGGATCTGCTGGTGGTTGTACATGAAATTGTTCCTTGCTTTTAAAGATAAGAAGCAAAAAAAAGGGTCCAAGATATCATGTTAAATAAAACCTCCAGCAGACACAAAAATTGAAAACAAGAAACATTCTGACCCACAGCTTGCAGGCTATGTCAGCTCACACCGTCAGGCCAATCTTATTGTCTTCGGTCTGTCTCTTTCTGTGTCTGCTGCTTTCCCCTCTCTCTGATCTTTTTTTTCATTTTTTCCCTTCTCATATCGTCTTTTGTACTTTAAAGCCCAGCTTGTTTCCTCTTCTACCACATACAAGCAGTTAAATCATTCACATCTATTTAATTCTATAAGTAGTGTTTGGAGCCGAGTATTTGTTAAAAGTTGAAATTATTGAATTTTTAGTTGGTTTCAGGAAGATGTTTTTTCATGAAATGGTCAGATGAACAATTGCACCATGTAAGTTATTGAATAGTTTGCTGCCTGTGTTATTCCTGTGCATGTCTTCTGTATTGATGTAAATACATGGACATGTTTGCTTCTTAATCACTCATCTATTGGGTTGGAGCCCATTCCCGCTGTTCTTTTTGTGCGAAAGGAAGGGTAGACTCCACACAGGTCACCTGTCTACTACAAGGCAGACACCAGACCATGTTATTAAAATAAATCCACCGTTTCATTCATACTATGATGACTTTAGAACTACTGAAAGCCTAACATGTATGTCTTTGTTCGGTGAGGAAAAAGCTGGAATACCCAGAACCTATACAAACACATGGGGAACATACAAAGCAAGCAAAGGCCCCATGTGGTGGCTGACAGATTCAAAGCCAGGGCCCTCCTGATGTGAGGTGACAGTGCAAACTGCTGCACCACCGTGCAGCCATGTATACTTCTCCTCTTTCTAAAAATAGCGGCTTTCAAGTTAAACTTTTCTTAAGGTGTTGGATTGTTTATAATGATTTCGGTTGGAATAAAAAAAAATGGGCATACAATCAGCGCTATTGTTTAGGTATGTCACTGTGTAGCAATAAGCACACAGTGCACCTGTAGCACAAAGAAGTCCAAATGAATTGTGTTCAGGCTGGCTTAGCTTCTAGCCAATTGATCTTCCTGTCACAGGTACATGATGAGAATGGGAACATGGATCAGTGCCTTCTTAACACCAGTGTGTGGGACGACTGGCAGAAGTCCAAACATAACTCTGACTTATTAAAAATTTTGGAAAGTTCTAAAGTCTCCTTGAAATATTTAACTAATTGGTGTAAACAACAATAATACACATGTGGGGAGGTGCTCGTAACAGGCTAGACAAGGTGCCCTAGTCTCAGCTTAATCCTTGCTTGAGGTTTCGCAGAGGTCAGACACTCTGATAGTCAATAACATAAAATTCTTCCATGGTCCCTAAGCAGATCCTGTGTGAATTCCATGTAATGGATATGAAGAGCCAAGGCATTGATTCCAAGGGCAGCTTTTATTCTGCTATAAAACCAAAGAATGAAACACAGATAGCAGGCGTGAGAGAAGAAGGAGGGAGTATTCCCTGAGCAAAGCAATGATATCAAATGAAATCTGCCTCCCACTCCTCTCCTTAAACCCCCATCCACCCACCCCTCCACTTTTTCCTACAAGAAGAGGATTCCCAAGGTCACTTTCATTCTCTTTTACTCTCGCTCTCACACACACACACACACACACACGCACGCACACACACACACACAATCAAGTACATACACATAAAGAGACAGATTGATACCATTTCCGCTCTGGGATTCCTGCTTAATTATTCACTGCCCCGGTCATGTGACTGCAACATTCACATACGAGCATTTAAAGATGCCCGTAAGGATGCATTTCATGCATCAGTCATGTTGGGTGGCATGGATGAAATCATTATAATATATTATTAAAAGGGCATTAGGATATATTTCTAAATCAATATACACTGTGATGAGCAGGGTGAAACGAGCACTGCTGTCAGTTTACTGACCCCTTCGCTGCAGGCTCATTGAGCCTTTTGTTAATTGTTGGGTATTCTTCTAAATCTGTAGGTATCCAACAGATTAGTTTTTACATTTTAAAAACACATTCATGCTCCTGGTTAGGACTGGGCGATATATCGAGTTTTTAAATATATCGATATATTTTTATACAAGATATGAGATGTGACAATATTGTTTATATTGATATAGTCTATGTTACATTATAACTGTCACGACCTGCGGGATCGGCAAGGCGCTGATCAGCATCTCTCCACTCCTAGCCCCCCTTCTCTTCTCTTTTTCCTCTCTCTCTCCCTCTCCCCTGTTTTGCCGGGGCGGAACTCATGGCGGGTTCACGCCCTCGGTCCACGCCTTCCCGGATCGTGCACACCTGGGCCTCATCAGACCAGCTGGTATATTAGAAGGAGGAGATCAGCTGTTCAACGCTGGATTGTTGTGAAGACTCTAGTCAGTACACGTCGAGCCCAAGTTTCCCACGCTTCCGTCTCAGAAAGTTAACGTGTGTCTCTCTGTTCTAGATTCCCCGGACCCGTCCCCGTGTTTCCCCGTGTGGAGTGTGTAAGGAGTGACTGGTCACTAGCGGAGAGAGGTTGGCGTGAGCGCGTGTGTGATTCCCTTGTTTTCCCTGGAGCCCTGGAACCCTGCCTCTCACATCTTGTATATAGCACTGTCCTCGCACTGTCTGTAAATACACTTGGTGAAGATCTTGTAAATAAACCGTCTCTGTTAAAACACACTCCGGAGTCCTGCGAGTGGATCCTCAGAGCAACCCGTGACAATAACTATACTTGTGGAGCCGCAAGTTTGCCTCTCTTTCGTCCACTTTTGTCTCTACGCAACGTTACTCTGCCTCGCCTCTCTCCTTCACTGAACACAACTCCCCCTCCCCCATCGCTTCACCTGCAGGCAACGACAAGATGGACACAGCAGCTATCAAAGAGGAGCTGGTCGGTAAAAAGAAAACATTTGGAGATTACTATTGTAGTGCTGCAGCGTGACGTTAATGCCATAACTGCATTAACGGGGCAAATCTCTGTTAACGAGTTACCGCGCATCGCCCCGTGCGTGGGGCTGGACGGCGCCAACGCGTTAACGTGCTAACCGGGCTAACGCGTTGATGCCTAAAATCCTTTCATTTTCTCAAAAATCGACAGTGCGCCTTATGTATGAATTCTGGTTGTGCTTACTGACCGCGAACCGATTTTATGTGGTACACAGCGCTCAGAAACCTTTCAAAAAATGTTTTGGTATGACTTTGCTAAGCTACGAAGCTGCACTGCTTGATGGATTGTTGGAGCATTACGGCTACCGAGGAGCCTCGCGGAGTGATACGTACTGTGCTTCAACGTAATATTACCGTACTGTGTGCATATAAGGACCACAAATGGCACCTGTTAAGAGACACGGTTACAAAGAGGATTTCAAACTCCAGGCTGTCAGTCACGCAGTAGAACTTGGGAACAGAGCAGCGAAATTTGTCTTTGTTATTATGCTCAGCGTCTTTTTAGTTTACATTTTGACTGCACAATTGTGAACTTTTTGTTATGCACAAAAACAACATTATTTTATTTTATTTATGGAGCATTATTACTTAATAAATGCTGATAATTTATTTCTGAGTAATTTTTTCTTGTACATCTACTCTGTATGATAATAAAAGTGCCTGTGTGAGATTTGGGACACAGCTTTGACTAAGAACTCTCTTTTTGTTCTTACTTTATGGCTTTAAAAAATATCGAGATATATATCGTATATCGCCATCCAGCTAAAGAATATCGAGATATGAATTTTGGGTCATATCGCCCAGTCCTACTCCTGGTGATCTGTAACCTACTCTAGGGCCACTGTGACGTTAAGATTTTTGGCTTTTAGTAAAATGTTTTGAAGTCTACATTAGACTGTAAGCAGCAGCATCAGGTCAAAATTTACTGCCCCAGTACCAGATGAGACCAAACACTTAGTTTTACTTCGTGAAAAGGACAAATCTGGTAAAGTTAAACACACATAATCAGATAGACAGAAGTAGGAAACAGACAGTAAAAGCAAAAAAGAAAAGAGAAAAGTTGACTGTTTGCAGTGTCTGATTACTGTCAGGATAAATATAGATCTGTTCTGCTGGAAAATAAACACTTGAGTACATACAGCATGCACACCCGGCACGCATATTAATCACCCGAGAATACACACAGCAGAAAGTGCAGTCACAAAGCACGGGAAGTTCAAGCTCAAAGTGCAGAGGTTAAAGGTTAGTGGAAACAAAAGTTGCACATGATGGACCCAGAATGTGAATGCAAAGATACATATTTTGAAGGCTGCAGAAAACACTTTGTGCTCCATCTTTTGAAGTTTAATAAATCCCACACTGCTCCACATACCGTATTTTTCTCCATTTGAAGTAAAAGACAGCAGCCTCCTCCAGTCTCTGCTCTCACATTAGTCAGCCAAAAGAGAGAGAGAGCAGACAGAGTAAAAAGACTACTCTTCCAGCATTGTTTTGTTTCCAGAGCTTCCCAAATTACCATCTTCTTGAAATAGACTCAAAGTGCACTCTGGTGAGATGAAATGTGTGTGTTGGTAGGTTCACTGCAGGACGAAGGGAGGAGATTTCAAAGTGATACACATACAGACACACGCTGTTACAGATGGCAAAATAACAGCACATTTACACCAGACGATGAACTCAATTTCTCTCTGGATGGAACTTGAAACTCTTTACAAAATTGTGGGCTGGGATTCAACCACTTTTTATGTCTATAAAACAGATACCTGCACGGGGATCTGTAGGAAGGGACAAGAACTGTTGATATCAAAAAGGTGAAACTGACTTTTATGAGTCACTTAAAGTGCAGTCAGGTTTTCACTGGAACCATAATCTAGTAGCTGCTAATCGAACCACAGTTTAAGACAGTAACAGGCTATAAAAGTAGTGCCACAGTCAGATAAGGACAGATGGGCACTGGGTCATTCAACTGCGCACTCACACACAGCCGCGGCCAGAACACCCAAATAGAGAAAACACAAAATAGTTTGGCCTGAAGGGAGCTCATTTAGAAACACAGACTTTGTTTGGGCAGCGCGGAGGACCTGAAAACAAGAGGCTAGCTGGCTAGCTGACCTACTCACAGCACACACACGCACACACACACACACACACACACACACACACACACACACACACACACACAGTGCTCAGAGGCAGTTCTGATGTTTATAAAAGATGCACATTAAAGAAGAGGGAAATGGATGTGAGGAAGCACACAAATATAAAAATTGTACACCGAGGTAAAATAAAGAGCAAATAAAAATCAGCATAGGGGGGTGAATAAAAAAAAATAAGCGATGAAGTCTTACTTGAATCCTGTTTTCCAATATGGGGAGTAGCAGAAGGCAGAAGGCACTCAAATGGGAAAAGAACAGGCCATGCATGTTCTGTGAAATCCTGGCTGTGTTTAGGCAACCCTCTGTGCTGGCTAGGAGCACAGTTTTGCCCCACATTACATTGTACTGCCAAAGATCAAGATAATTCAAATGGGCAAAAATCTCTTTATCTCCCACTAATGATTTCATTTTATTTGGAATATATTTAAAGTCATTCCCGGGATCCACGAGTGCAGAGGAAAAATCTAAATTGGTGAAAAAAATAAAGCAGGATATGAAATCAATTTTAAATCCATAATCCAGGGGAGGGTCTTATTGAACATGTGATTCAATAAACATTTTTTTATCTCCATAGTTTCCGGAAATATGTCTGTGGGCTCATTACGCTGTGATACAGGGACAAATGTGCTGGTGCTGCCGGGGCTTCAGTTTAGTTTAGTTGAAAAGCAGTTGTCAATTAAGGTCATTGCTTTATAATACAGTACCTGCTGTATTATAACCATAGGCGTATAATGTAGATCAGGGGTCTCAAACTCATGGCCTGGGGGCCACTTGCGGCCCACGTCACCCCTATTTGCGGCCCGTATATTGACATGAAAAAACCCCCACTACATTTTCGAAAATATTTGTGGATATTTTCCTGTTCGTTTTTTGTACTGCTTGAACCCTCCAATGAGATGACAGTGCCAGCAGTGACCCACAGTTCATTTACGTTTGACAACTATGTTGTCCATGGTTTCTGTTTGTCAGAGGGCAGCAGAAAGCTTCTGATTATATGAAACCACTTACAGGAAACAGGCAGGACAAAGGATTCTGGGAGCTGGTCACCTCAGTGGGATTCCCTAGCACTTCAAAGGGCCATAGCTGCACACACACACACACACACACACACACACACACACACACACACACACACACACACACACACCACCTCTATCTCTTTCTTCAGTAAATGGAATAAAGCCATGTTTGTTCCTGCCTCTCCTCTCTTAGTTTCAGAGTGATGAGTGCAAGCATGGCTTTGATTCCTATGACTTGTTTCTGCTTTCTGCCTCAGCTCCTTTTTTTTCTCCTATCACATGTGTGGCAACAAAAACGTGACTCCCAACCCCCCCAGCTTTGGACAACTGACCTGGGAAATACATGCGCTGGGTGTCGACCTGTCTGTTAAGGTTGAAAAAGTAACTACAAAATAACAGCACTGCAAACTAATAAAAACTTATTAGACTTTGGAGGGACAGGCACAGTGTTCGGCAGCTTTACCGGATCTTCACACTTGCTAAGAAGCGAAGAAGCGAGGGGAACATAAGAATCAAAAAAAGCTGAATTTCAAATCGCAAGGGGCAGAAATCAAACACACTTGAATGAGCTATCGCCAAAAATAGCTGCAGTGTCACATTAACCACATTTTAATCGGGCTGAACAGCAAGAAGCTAATTGATAGATCAGTCAGCTTATAAAATGCCAAACAAAGATAAATGCCCACTGCCTCCTAAACACCCCCGAGCAATATCTTCCAATTATTTTTCTGAACCATTATTTAATTTACAATGACATGAAATATTAGACCCAAGCTAATCTATTAATGTTTGAGAGCCTGCAGCATGCAAATGACAGGGTGTTTTTACTATAGCAAACATCATTAATAAATGGTAAACTGATAGCTAAGTAGCTGTTAAATGAGCGATAATGCTACCATCTAAGAACCTATTTTGATGGTTACTGTAAAGTTGCAGCTGATGTTTATAAAACATCAGAAGAGGTGAATAAGTCCCATGTCGCGTACATATAAACACTGCTGGATGGGGATTTTAAAGCTAAAGCTAAAGTTAAAGTAACACAGGTGAGGCCAAGCAGACAGCATTAAGATGCATCCACGTTCCTAATTTTTACTCTTTACACAATCCAAAAGGGTGAGTTACAAACAAAATCACCTCTTATATGGTTTTACTTTGAACTAGGCTGGAAGAATGCTTGTTTTCCATTGGGGTCGTGGGCTCAGGAGGTGGAGCAGGTCATCTGCTTATTGGAAGGTTGATTGTTCAGTCCCTGGCTGCTCCAGTCTGTGTGCCAAAGTATCCTTCGGCAAGATACTAAACTCAGAGCTGTTCCTAATGCCTTCACTGCGTGAGTGCTTGGGTGAACATTAGATAGAAAGCACTTAGAAATAGAAAAAAAGTGCTTGGGTGAATGAGTCGTGATGAAGTGTTTTGACTTGTATACAAGAACCCGTCCATTGACCATGCTGATTATTTGGAAATTTAAACACTTCTAAAGGGACTGACTTGCTTCAGATGACCAGTTTTAAGCAGTTCATCCATTGTTGTGTTTTGTTTTTGCTAGCTTTTTGGTTGGGAGCAAATGCCAAAATGAGTTTCTAAGGTCAACATACAACATGCTATCCCTCTTAAAAAATGCAGAACCATAAAAAGATGATTAAGCATAACTGATGGAGAAATGGGAGCAACATTAATCTACTATACAGCTGTTCTATTTGGCACACGGGTAATAGGATGTACGGCAATATAACACATCGATCCATCCACTCATCCATCATCCACACCCTTTCATGCTGTTTAAGGTCACTGGGCTTGGGCTTTCCCCAATGGGAGGCGGGGGCACTGTGGACAAGTCACCAGTCTATCACGCTGTCACTATTTCCCAGAATCAATCAAAGTCAAGTCAGCAGTTTCCTATATTTCAAATATAGAACAGGATGTAATGGATTGGCAAACCAATAACATATCTACCGCTGTTACTTAGTGTCAGTTACTTAGTAACCATCTGTTACTTGGTGACTAATTTGTACTCGTCACGCACTAAGCAATGTGGGAGAAGTCAAAATGTTTAATCTGGTCACCTTGCCATCAAAAGCATTGACATTTCGACCACTGTAGAGAGAGCAGATGGCCAGAAACATACAGTACAGATGGCTTAAGCCATTTTCACACATGCACTGTAGCCCCAGATATTACTCAACGTCAGTGGATATGAGAAGTCCAGTGCAGTTGAATCAGCCGTTAGACTGTATTTAATCTATCAGCTTCCTAGTAATAATACTGTGTAATTTCTGATTGTGAGAACAGCTTCAGCTGGCGGTCTACCAATCATGAGGTTAGTGGTTTGATCCCTGGTTCTTCCAATGACCGCATGTTGAAGTGTCATTTGGCAAAACACTTCACTGGAAGAAAGGCATAGGGAGAATGTACTATGAATGTGTGCAAATATGCCCTATAGCAAAAAGGGTTTTGGGTGCTCAGTTAGAGATTAGATATGCAGTTAGCTTACCAAGAGTAACCCTGATTACAACTAACATGTTAAAAAGCAAATGATTAGCTTTAGCTTTAGCTCTTAGATTGAAACATATGGGTCAATAATTCTGTCAGTTACATACAACATTAAAAAAAACCTGCAAGGTTTTATTATGACTAGCTGCAGGATTCGTGTCAACCACATCTCTGTTCTCTCATCTCACCACATAACAGTGGGGATCTTATCTCTCTATTCTCTCAAAATTGATTTCCTTCCCTGTTCCCTTCTTTGTCTGCCAGGATAAGATGTCACTACTTGAGTTGCATTGATATAATGAAATCACTGAGCAAAAAAGAAAGGAGAAAAAATGTACAGCTTGCGCAAGTGAGAAAAATGAACCAGGGGGAGGAATTAACATGACCAAGTCTGCAAAATTGCCCAGTATGTTTGTGTGATTGCTGTGTGAAGCTGAAACAAATAGCCTGACTGTTGTAACGCGGTTGCCTAAGAGTCATTATTTTTCAGGCTTTCTTTTCCCCTCCTAATTGCTAATGTGCTACCGTTCTTTGTTCTTATTATTCCCCCACTATCCAATTTGTTACAAATGCCTGTGTTGCCTCTTTTTTCTCACAATACCCCAAAATGGCAAAATAAATAGTTGAGAGTATGAATAAACAAGGTAGTTTTTATAGACGACAAACATGCCAAATACACCCCCCACCACCACCACCACCACCACCAGCTCGAAAAAACCCAATAAACAAAATGTAATAACATTTTAATCTCATAACAAATTAACAAATATCACATACAAATAAGACAAATTCATCCAGACTGGGGATTTGTTAAATATATATAGCATTCCTCCTTTTCTGGGCTGCAGACAACTTCCAATTCCCTGCTATCACACAGAGACTCTGCAGAGCTTACAGCTTTTCTTTCCCATCACGATAATGCCTGAGTAACCACTCTCTTACATACTGTCAGTGCCCTCTATGCACAGTGTTCCCATTAATCACATACTGGGAATGATGCCTGGAAAAAAATGGACAGAATTTTCTGTGACTGTAGATAATAGAAATTCCCAGCTCGCTCTGGCAGTGCTAACAGAAGGCACATGAAAGGCACATTTTGAGCTGTATAGTAAAACGGTCATTTATTGTGTCTTGGGGCTTTTTTAAGTATATTATTAATTTACATGTGGCTATACTTTTTTCCATAATTAGGGCTTTCATAATTCAGCATTCAACGGTCATTCTTATTACAACTGTAAAGAAACCAGTGTGCTCATTGTAATGTTATAGAACAACAACAGCAGGACTTCTGTTCCCGAGTTCTCGGGCACATTTCCTCACATTTGAGAAACCAGACATGGCTGGAAAGTTAATAAAATACCCAAATTTGCTTTTTTTTAACTGAATGAAGGTTCCAACATCTATGCTGTTAAGCTGGATTAAACAGCTACAATCTTAGAACCTGCTTAACTCTTTAATAAATTTCAAAAATCAGCCTAATCTGATAATCTGGCGATATGAGATGTGTGCAAGCAGTTTAGAGGTCTGTGGCAAGACAACTAAATCTCTAGATTAACAGCAAACAAATGAAATTCATCTAGCATTTCTATGCGAATCGGTTAGATGGGTCAAACGTGGACCAAAAAGCTGAACTCTGAGCTAAAGCTAAAATTTGTAGATGTCCGAGTCTGAATTTATAGAAATCTGAGACATCCAAACACACAAAGAGTAAAGACAGACAGAAAAGTTCTGATTCAAGAACCAGTTCCAAGTTTAAAGCGTGGAACCATGCTGGGCTCCACTTTGCAAACCAGTTCAATAATATGTAGCAGATTTTTATTTTTCAGCTCGAATAGGTTAAGAAAAAATTATACATATAAATTTACCTTAAAGTTTTTAGCATTTCATTTATTTATTATATATTATTATTTTTCCATGTTGTTTACAGTGATCGACATGTGTGTGGAGTGGTATGTGACATTTTTTCCTCTTTATTTCATTTTATTTCACTTGTCCCTTGCACAGCTCATTACAATTGACATGGTTCCGATATGTGAAGCTTTATTTTCCTAGTAGAAGCGCATTTATCCCAGTGAGGGAGTCACTAACTCTTCTGCGTCGACCAAAACACACGCAAAAGCAGAAGACTGAAGTAGAGTAAAGATAGATACCGTACTTTAAATCCTCTAAGCTGAGTGATGGAGGACGTCACAGCCAGTGTTCACTTCCTATCTTTGCCATCTCATCTCCCTTCATCCTGACCTTGATCAAGAGCCAAAATTCAAGAAACACCATAATAAGGAATGTAAAAAATGAATAAGACAGACAGAGTGACAGCTCAGAGAGTGCAAATGAGATTTAGATATTGTTGTGAATATAGATGGGGGGCTGCAGAAGGATGCTGGCCACACATGCCACATTAGGAGGCATGATTATCCATCGGGATTCCACTTTAATCAATCTAAAGTACTAGTCCCTGTCTGCCACTGTACTAATCCCATCAAAAGGGGGCTCTTTCTGCCTGTCAGCTTATCCCCTTCCCATTCACCACCATGTTAAACACCCCATAAAGCTGTATGTCAAGCATCAGCTGGGCTTCGGCATGGAAACGTCAGGACCCAGCTGAGCAACACTGGATCCAATCCACCAACAATTCATACAAGATGACAAAAGACAGGATTTCCATATTGTGGGGCAAATTAAATGCTGCAATGTAGTTTAATGTAAAAAAAACAAAACGTAAAAACAACATTTGCCTTCATTGTGTTCAAAATGTTTCATTAAAGTCATGAGATGGCAATTTAATTATAGACAAGGTGACGTAGCAATGTAACGCACTTAATCAGTTAATCACCTATTAAAAATAATTGATTGTGAACAAAAAGTCATTCATAAAAAGGTCAAACATTTCCTGACTTGGAATATTCAGATAATAGAGTTTCCTGCTTGTTTTTCTTTGTTTTGTATCAGTATAAGTTAATTATTTTTGAATTTTGGACTCAACCACATTACCACAACTGAAAATATTTGTAATATGAAGCTCTAATAATATCGGCATTGTGTGTTTGTGTGTGACAGAACGAAATGCAGAGCCTTTATTTCCAACAAGCTAAATGCATGTAACTGCATACTCACCCACAGGGAGATCAGAGGGAGGCACACATACTCTTTTTAAAAAATAAATCTAAAATTCACTGTCACGGTTTTCTGGTAACTGACTTATCCTGGTTATTTTTGAGGTGCACACCAACAGACAGAATTGGTTCGGAATCTGACGAATGACCCAGCTAAAATGTACCTCTGAACACACAGGCGGCTCAGCAGCACCAGGGCGATATGTTTGAATTTGAAAAAACATAAAAACACTGGCAGAATGCCGGAGAGATGAACCTAAACGCATGCACGCTGCACTAGTAGGACAGCCTATGTGTTTATGTGTATCTGTGATAAAAACCCCACTCTGGAGTCTTTCATCTCCTCACTGGCAGCTTCACTCTCACACAGGCCTAATGAATGGATGGAGAGAAAGAGCAAAGAAGCAGAGGGAGAAAGAGAGCACACGATGTGAAAGGAAGATAGAAGCCACTGAGGGGTGCGTAAAAAGAAAGACTTACGAACTTACGAGCATTCAAGATAAAAATAACCCAAGAGCCAGGAAGAGAGAGAAAAATATTGTGCTTTTTTCATCAGACCTTTCTCCATCCATTTGTGTATACATGTGTGTTTATCTGTGTGTGTCTGCATGGTATTAAAGCTCAGAGGGAGGATGAGGGAGGGAGGATCATGTTTTAAATGTCAATAAAGAAGGCAGATGAGTGCAAGCCCATACATAGTGTACACCGACGCCATATACAGAAGATACAGGTTAACCATAAATCTACTGGCAGATAAAAAACAGAGATGTGCAGGTTATCTAGACAGCCTCTATCTTTACAAAGTAAACAAACACATGGCAAGACGCTCAGATAAAGACACATCAGGACCGGACTGAACAGACAGGCTAAATATTACCCATCTGCTCATTCCTGGTGGCAAATTGGGTTCATTATTCAGGCTAGTTACTTCTCTCCATACTAAACCACAGTTGGCACGCGTGTCCCAGTTGAAATGGTTAGGGCTAAATCTGGGGCTCTGGGTTGTGGCCAAAGTGCTGCACTGCAATGAGAGATTTGAAGAGGCTTAGTCAGCTGCAGACAATGCACAGTGCTCGCATCATGGCACAGAAAAACAAAGCGTCAGTGGGTCACTCTTGGTTTCCTTTTGTGCCATGATGCAGGCTGGAAAAGCATGTGTCGACTATAGCAGTCTATTGGGAAACTGCTTGGCCACACAGCAGGAACAAACTGCGATGATAGTAGTAGCTTCTGTTCTATAACTGTAATGTTTTTTCCAGTTTTGATGCTAATATGTCAAATGTATAATGCAAGTCTATCTAGAGATATGTCTAATTATATCTTTGGTTTAAAATCTGTGTTGTTTTGTAAAATAATTGTTGATTTCCAGCCTTAACCTCCTAAGACCCGAACTCTTCCACGGCATGCATTTTTAATTTCTCTTTGATATTTGGGCTGATTGGGGCCCGATGAATGTAAAAATAAAGAATTACCAGATTTTTTATTTTTACCTTATTTTTGTTTTTAAGAAAAATAAGAGCCACATCTGAGGATATTCGTTTAAAATTTTGATAGAACAGTAGCAGTTTAATGTCCTTGTAAGTGGATATCAGGCCCTTGCAGAGCAAAATTGAGTATTTTGGTCTAAATATCCCAAAATGTGATGTCCACATATGTGGACGCCAGGTCCTAGGAGGTTAATTATGTATGAGGGAAGGTTATTGTTAAATTAATTTTTCAAACTCTAAAAGCATTTTGCCTTTTTAACCTCACAGTGATTTTTCTTTTAGTCCCAAAGTGCTGGAGTAGGTGCCAACGCAACGCCGTGTCCGTCATATCCAAAAATCTCCATAGAAATGTTGTTGTATTTAATCATAAATGTAAGTCACAGTGATACTTTGACTTGCTTGTAAGGCCCACGACAGAATATTAGGACCACATAAAAAAAATGAGATTAAAGACAAAGTAGAAGTTTCACAACATTTTAACTTTACTCTCAAACGAACAATAATAAAACTCAAATCCTTCTAATATTTTTTTCTAACACTCCTTATTACAAAATTAAAAGTTAGAAGAAAGAATATATTAATAACGCGGGGAACAGAAATATGGACATTGCGCTTTATCATTGTGCAATAAAAATAAAAGCAAACTGCATCCAGGACAGAAACAGCTGCATACTACTTAAACTACTAACAAAACTTCAGCAAGAATCTGCACAGACAACATGCTAACACAAAGCTAGCCAAGAACCCCAAATTACATAAAAGCTGAGTGTAAGCAGACCCCAGCCCAGCAGCCAGAGCCTGAACTTCAGTGATGAGCAGTCAGGCTCACAGCCTCCATCTCTACCTGTTCACGGTTTTTATATAGAATCACTATGGCATTCACCTCTATAGCATTTGGGCTTTACTCATTTTACTGAGAAAAGAGAAAGTAATGTAACAAGTAGAGTAACAAATTGCTTTCTCCAGAGAGAAATTAAGTAAGGTACTGCATTAATTTTGAGAAAAGTAACAAGTAACATGTAATAGATTACTATTCTAACAACCCCAATACTGGTGTTGAGTAAATGGTGCTTAGAGAAACATACATTTGGCTAACTGTGGCAAATAGTAGACACAAAGTCTAACAGTAGTAATGCAACATAACTGTAGCAACTTGAAATGTTAATATAAAAAAATATTAAATATCAGATGCTCACTGCATATATTTGTGAAGCGCATAACGATGTGCAGGACAACTGCAAATTCTCCATGCCTCCCTCTGGACAAGTACACTACAGGTTGTCAGTCTGCACCCTGCTCATGAAAGTCTGAAACATTTATTCCATTTTATGGTTACACTAATTCACACTGACAGCTGGCCAAGCTGCTTAATTTGAACAGGAAGGTCTTCTCCATCCATTCCAAATATGCGGTGCAACCAGTGATCATAGTGGCGAGGAAACCAATTTACTCTGAGGTTTGGTCCCGGGCTCGGATGAGAGTTTCATTAATGTCACAGAGGAAATACGACAGTGGAGTGACGAAAGGCACATCATCGAGTAGTATGCTGGTGAGACCCGAACCCTCATTAAAGAAGTCAAATATATCAAAGTTGCAGATTCTCCTCTCCCTCTCCCTCCTCTTTTCAACCGCCACTGGCGCCTTCTCATCTGCTTCCTCTGTCTATCCCCAGTCTGTCTTTTGGCCTGCTTCCCTTCCTTTATCTCTCTGATCTGATTTGCTGGATAAAAATGGGAAAAAATGAGCTACCTCAGTGTTTCAGGAACCCATGGCTGACTGATGGAAATATCTGATTTGGAGGCATACATACAGGCAGTCAGAGATACGGGGAAACATGGCCTCTGGAATGCAGTAATGACAATCTCTCTCACTCTTTTTTTTTTTTACCCATTCATTCCTTTAACATCTCTCCACCCAGCTTCTTCCAGCTGACATGGGAGGAGAGCTGAAAGACGGATTTTGTCTCCCACCTCTCATCACCTCTTCCTCATCCTATTCACTCTATGCTTTCTATTTTTCTCCACCATTCCTCTACTTTCTTGCTCTTTCCTCCCCTCCCCTCATTGTTTCTGCATCTTCAACAGGAGCACCATATCATACATCATACGACTGCCCCCCCGTCTCCTTTCTCATTATGTCCATTTTTCACATGCTGCTTACAGTAAACACTCGGCGGGAACCTATCTGTCAAGCAAAATGCTTTCTAGCAGCAGGATGAAAGGCGTGCGGCGCTGATTTGAAATCAGGGGCTATCTGTTATCTGATTGGCTATGCTGTCTGTGTGGATTTTAGTTACCGGGGAGAACAGGGAGATAATGGCACCGTGTCAGCAACTTCTGGCATTCCGGAGGCCGGAAGAAAATGGAAAACGACAGCTAGTCAAACTTTTGAATGTTTATAGAGAGTTTTGGGGGATTTGGTGAAGTGAAATTGGAATTTCAGTTTCTGTTTCTTTGTTTTTTACCAAGACACTGGAAAATGAATGCTTACAGTTTCAGTGAGCATCACATTGTGAGATGTCAGGAAAATTTGAATTTATACTGTACAGATCTATGAAGATTATGTGATCTATACAAACTTTTTGGTGTGACTTTGTGGCTGAATCTTTGTTGTTCCTGTACCAGTACTACAGTTAAACCACAGTGACGGCCATCATTTGTTCATAATCATAGCTAATGTTCACACACAGCTCATCAGAGAGCTGTGTGTGAACATTAGATCTTCATATCTTTCTAACTGCAGTTGGCCCGGTTTGTGCCTGAGCATCCACGGCTACGAGTGCGCCAACGCGCTCTTGCAGATCACTATTTTTGTCTTGCAGCTTAATAAAATAATTTGCCTTTCGAATAGTGAACTAAAGCTGTAATTATTTGTTGCTGGCAACCTATTTGCTTTCATGAAGAGGTGTTTAACTAACCCCTAATTTTAGCCTGTCCTTAATCCCTTTATCCTTTGATTTTGTTTTCTGCCAAAACATTTTTTAAAGGATGTCATTTGGATTCAATCTCTACTGCTAAGTATATTTGGAGGAGCTGGCTTTAAAAATGAAAAGTGGCTTCAAACACTTGGCCCTGAGTGACAGTCAGAAAAGGCCCTTGCGGATGCAGTCCTGCTGATTAGAGTTATTCATGGCGGGTGTGCCTGTTCAAGTGCTGCAATCTTGCCTGATTGTGTCACAGTGACACCTGTGCCTTCCCCGCTCCCCCTCGCCACACGCTGCTGACTTGCTTTTTGAAGTCTGTGCTGAGGTTCCACATATCAGGGGCATTAGTTGAATTTGGGGATACTGAGGGCAGTAAATGATACTCCAGCCTCGTCCTTTAAATTCTTTTTCCACAGTGCTTGGAAAGGGAGTGCTTCATCAGAAGCAGATCTATACATTTGTGAAAGGTAAACATCAAGCGGCAGCTTAAGAATTCCCAGCACAGTTTTCTACACATATCTGATAAGCCTAATGTTACTACAGCGGCAGGTTTCCTTTGATCCAAAGCTTCGGTTTCCCTGCCTCTTACCTGTTGCCTGCCAGCTGTTGATGTTCTGCCTGCCAAGTCTGCTGTGTTTGTTAGCCTGATCCTGCCGCCTGTCACCGAATCAAAGTGTTACTCACTATGAACTGCCACTATTTCTGAGCTAATGTGACAGGCTATTTGACCTGTGTATACATAAAGCCATGTTTGCCTCTAACACACATTTTTTTCCATTGATTGATCGTGTATATGGAAATTTTAAATGGTATTTTTTGCCATTTTTTATTTACTAAGTATTTTTTGTCGCCCTTGAGAGTTAAATTAAATTTTATAAGTTGTATGCAATCTTGAGTTTCTCAAAATTCAGTGGGAATACAGGGGGAGCTCTTGTATTGTGGCTAAAATGATGCTATCCACAACTGGCAGACACGTTTTGCCCTAATATGACGTTTTGGCATGTACGCGTGAGCCAGATGTGTCCCAAAAACCACGAGCCAGACTTGACCTGGGTCATGGAAAGTGTGCCTAAATGTGACAAAACACCTGACAGCTGGTCTATAACAGGTGAACCTGTGGTCAAGGCCCAGAAGCTGGATTACTTTGAGTCAACACAGTCAATCAAGGTCAAATGTGGCCAGTAGAAAAACTGCTGATGCGGGGACACATTTGGCCCAAACATTCAATGCTATGTGAGAAGAGAACGCTTAGTAAACACTTTTTGAACAAAAGTATCCGCTTGTTTTGTGACTGGGGGAAATAAGTGTTTTAGCAGTTCCGGCAAGATGCTGATAGGAGCTGAAACGCACAAACGCACACTCAAAGGTGGGGGAGATGGCCAAGGTTGAGGCTCATTAAATCCCACTCATGCAGCAGCTCCAATGAGGACAAACACGCTGCAAAACCGACAAACTCACACGAGAAATTTTCTGACCGCAATGAACGCACACAAACACACCTCTAACATCTCATGGCTTATGCATGCGTGTGTGTAAATTAACACTGCATACATCAGCAGTGTGATTTCACACGTTCAGACACAACCAAAAACTCGCATACAGTGCATGCAGCACCAAAGCATTCATCTGTTGATCTGCATTCCTAAGCTTCATGTAACTTATTACGGGATGGGAAGGTGGGAAGAACATCAAACAACTGTTCTGAACACACACACAATCACACACACACACACACACACACATTGGATTCTTTTACACAGAAAAACTCTTCAATCTCACCTGCTACCCATCATCTTACTTCTTCTTTATCCCATCTTTGTTTCATCTATGCCTTTCATCTTTACTCCTATAACCTCAAATGTGTCCGTTTTTAACGCCAGGGGAAAGCGATATGTACATTAGACACAACATGAGGTGAGCCTGCGTCTGTAATCTGTACGTGTGTGCCAGTGTGTGTGGGATAGCTAGAACAAGAAGATGGAGAACAGAGAGGGTGGAAAAGGCATAAAGACAATTTTCTCTTTGGCTTGCAGACAAGAGGCATAAAATTTTCATTAGAAAAATGAGTCGTTAGATAGAGAAAGCATGTGTTGTGGTTGTCCTGAGAGTAGTGTTGGGGATTTCGAGCACAAGACAGACATAAAAACCATCGCTCGGTTCTCAAAGGTTCACAGAAGCGTACTCTCAAACACTTGGAGGCGTTGCACGTTCACATTCAGAAACTTCTGTGACAAAACAAAGAAAAACTGACTTAAAAGCCCACACACCTGCAGGCATGGTGGAAGACACAAGCAGCAGGAGAACACAAATGCAGATAACCTTTAAATGAATGGAATCTATATATAATGTGTAACAAAGAGGGAGATATCTTAGATGTGGATCTATTCATCAAACGCATACTCTGAGAAATAACAAGAAGACTGACATGTCTCTGACATCTGCAGTGCCACACCGCTGCTGCTGCTGCTGCTGTTTCTTGCCAACAGGAAGCATGGGTCTGCTGCCACTGCAGTTATGCAAATGGAAGATAGCAGTTGTGCCTGGTTTAAAGTGCCTGCAACAGTGGTGTGTGTTTGAAAATTTGTTTTTTCTCCAGGATCTCATTTTTTTTTTCTCCCCGACTAACTGTCCATAATCCAAAGATACTGAGCTTGAAAAGTAGCTAACCATGAACACAGTGACTGTAGCTCAGGAGGTAGAACAGGTCATCTACTAATTGGGAAGCTGGTGGTTGAATCCCTGGCTGCTCCAGTCTGAATGCCAAATATCCCTGGGCAAGATGCTAACCTCAAGTTGCTCTCCGATGAATCCATTGGAGTGTGGCTGGGTGTGAATGTTACACAAAAAGCACTTAAGCATAGAAAAAATAGCTTGTATGAATGGGTGAATGAGGCATGTTGTATAAAGCACTTTGAGCGATTGAGTAGAATGTGCAATATGTAAGAACCAGCCAACAGTTAACTTTGCAATCTTCTAAGGAAAAATTAAACTCTGATACTCTTCCACATATTCGAGTCGTGCAGTTGTGGTTAGAAGTTTCCGTACACTCATCAGGGTTTAATCGGCTATTTATTAAAAAAAAAAATGCAGAGTCCAGGATCATCGGTTTAAACAACTGTATGTGTGCCAAGGTCTGGAAGACGATCCAAACTGTCACTGTCAGATGAGAGGAAACTGGTTAGGATGTTTAGAAACAGAAACATTGAGCTACTTAGCCACAATGGCATGTTCAGAGGTGGAAGGTTAGCCATTCAAACCTAAGAACCAGTTGGTACCAACTGTACCAACTGTACCAACGGTCAAGCAGTTTTGCTGTTAGGTGTGCTGGTACATTGTACAAAGTGGATGGAATAATGAAGGATGGGGACTACCTACAAAATCTTCAACTTCACCTGAACACAACAGCTAGATGGTTGAAACAAGGCATTTCTGGTGTGTGACAATGATCCCAAACACAACTCAAAATTGGTTTTGGACAGTTTTTGGAATGGCCTTACCGAGGCCCCATTCTCAACCTTTCTTGAAAATTTCTGGACTCCGCATAAAAGCTAGGAAGATGTCAGAAAACCAACGAATTTAAATGCAACCTACCAATTCAAATATTTGCCATATATCCAGACAGAATTATAACTTGCTAAGGTAACCAAATATTGGTCAAGCTGTATATATATATATATATACTTTTGATCCCGTGGGGATGTATGCTGTACAGTTATTCCACCTTGTAAAAAGAATGGTTCAAAGAAATCATTAAAAGCCAAGAATTACCATCAAATTTATGCCCATGATGAGGGCATGTAAACTTTTGACCACAACCGTATCCTTCCATATACTCTTCTACTGCATAGCTTTGGTTTGCCCATAATCCCTCCTCATCATTCATGCTGTCAGCAAGAGCAGTAGGAGTCAATGTAATTCAGTTAGCAAGCTCACATGGAACAAACTTGTGGATGCAGAGTATACAGACAGCTGATAATTGAAGTCTAAACACTGGTCGCATCACTCAATGTAAGCATACATTATGTGCAGCACATTGAAGGCTGTGAAGTGATGGCAATGAACTTCTATTTGAGGAAAACATATAATCACAGCCTTCAGGTGGCTGATTGGGTGGAACTGAGATCCATGACATGCTTGAAAGGTTCAGAGCAGGCTTTAAATAAACTTGCTTGTAAGCGTTGCCCATACACAGGTAAATGCAACCGCTTTTATACAAATCAAAGGAAAAGGTTTGTATAAAAGGCATTTATATAAAACGTGCAAATGCGAGTAATGCCACACACTTTCATGCCCCTTTTACACATCTGGCCAATTACAGGTTAATGTGGTGGCATCAGTAATTGCAAACTGAGTGGTAAAGCAGTGCATGCGCTGCACAGACAGCTTCACTAGAGCACTGTACTGCAAATTATGCAATGCAATCAAAGGCCAATTCATGTTTCAGAGAGTAGAGTGTGCCACGTGATAATAGCAGCTGAACTTCAGTGGATGGAAAGCTTTGCTCTATTTCAGTGTCTACTGTGCACACCAAAAACACAATCCTCCCAAGAACTTCACAGTGCATCCACAGCGAAGATTTCTATGCACACACATCTTATAAGTAAATATTCTGAACAACAAAACATTATTCCTGGATTAGAACACACATGAGCATAAAGTCATGCATACACAAAACCTTGGCCTTTCACAGGGAGTGGTTACTTCTAACAACACTCCAACAGGAAGTTCCTGCCTCCTGCATCCAGCCAATTAAAACACAGTATTTGGCAATGAAATTTCCATTAAGGAAGTCCCACGTTCCCTTCAGCAGTCTTGACTCCACTCACGACAGACTCTGTTTTTTCCTGCCTGTCAATGCCAGGAATCCATTAAGAATCAGTGGTGGGGATACTTAAGGGAGGGAACAATGTAAGGATGGACAAAGCCATTGTTGGTCAGTGTTGGTCCTTGAGAAATGTCCTGCTGGTTTGAACCTTGAATCTTTACCTGAAAATCCATCTGTATGTTTTTTCACTTTTTATCACAAGGTAAGTACATCATCAACGTCTGAGGGGGTGAATCTAAAATGCAAGTGCCTAAGTTTGATAATCGCTTTAAGCATTTACTTATAATATGATCACATTATAGAAAGCTCTTATTGCTGGGAGCAGTGTTGTAATGACTTGAAAACTTCTGTTTCCTTTCTGATAACATTAGAAACCTTATCCCTGGGCTTGTTCGCAGTCCGTACTAGCAAATACAGCACAATTAAAAATATGGGTAAGTATTTGGTGAGGTGGGTGGAGGACAGCGGTGCTGTGAAACGCTTTGAATGTGTCGTCTTGCTGAAAAATGAAAACCAGGGCCAGTGTCCCCCACTCACCCCGAAAACCAAAGAACAAGAACAAGCCTTGCTGTATTGTTCCTCTGATCTCCACAGTCCCACTCAGCAAAGAACTGCAGCCCACCTCAGTGACCCCTGTCCAGCTAAACTCACCCACTCAGGCATCCACCATGGAAACGCCACAAAAACACACGCACCATTGTGAAGCTCAGTAACAATGCTCGCATAACCCATTGTTTTTCCAGGACTGGACTAATTCCTGTTGCCATATATCTATGAAAAGATTATATTACAAAAAAAAAGATCATCTTAGGAATAATGTTATTTAAATTTTAACAACAGCTTGAAACCCTTTCAGATCTCAGTTTGAAACTGACATCACCATGGCACAGATATAAAAGAAGAAACAGAGAAAGGAATCAAACAAGGGAAGTTAAAAGCAGGCTCTTTAACACAGCTACTGTCACAACATGCATAGGAAGGGGTGGTCAGGTATGACTGTCAGCACAAAAGAAAGCAAAGCATAAACGTTAGATGTCTGATGAATCACCAGCTTTCTGCAAAGCACTGAATCTGTTGCAGATTGCCTTGATCACCAAAAAGAGGCTCTTCAATGTGTGGAGGGAGTTGCACTGGAAATACAAATACCAGACTTTAATCGCTAATAATCTGTATCTGCACAATATCCCAGCAAAGCATAAAACAGCTAATGGTGGATTTATCCAGGGATGTGATACTCTGTGATGGAGTGATGGTGACCAATGAGTCGCGCCTGTAAACAGACGTTGATACGAATAACACTGATCTGAATGGCTTCAATTAGTTTACCAAAAGACCCACACTGATAGAGCAAATTGTTTCAGTCTGTAGTTAGACTGCTCACAGATCTACACCAGCTAACATTCCTTTAAGCACAAAACGTGCTTTCAGGGCAAAGAAAGAAATCTGCCTACCTTGGCGCTGACTTCATGGCTGGCTTGTGTCCAAAAATGGTCTGGATCCACCTCAGCCAATTCGTGAACGTCTGCGGCCAAAGTGCTGACTTCTACAAAAGTCTCCATTTTCAAAGTTGATAAAGTTGCACATTTTTCATTTTATTTGTACTTTCAAATCCTTTTTTTTTTCTTTTATCTTTTTTTTTATGGGCACGTCTGATTTTTTAATGCATTTGTTCTTAATCTGTTCACAGCAGCGCTCCAGATGAACTCTGCTACTAAAGGCAGCTGAAGTGCTAACTCATCTAAACTTTTGCAAAGAGTTATTGTTTTGTAAAATAGTGCAGTCTGTGCACAGCTGTGGTTTGCAGATCAGAAATGCTGAGGGCACAGAGTATACACACACCTCTGGCCCTCTGTGAACTTTACCTTCTGCTGACTCTGATAGCAGGGAATACACCTCCAGCGTCAGGATATCAACACGCTGCGAGAGAGCGCTCAGAAAGCGTGGCACAGCTGAGGAATAGTATGTCAACAGAGAATGAGATTAGTAGTGCTGTCCCTGGGCGTTCATTCAGCTGGTGCATGTGTGTGCGTTCTAACTCTTAGTGCTTGTGTACTGTATCAGTGTGTATTCTCAGCAAGGGGTTTTTGGCTTCTTTGACTGCTTAGGAGTCCCTCTCCCTCCCACAGCAGTGCTAAGAAGCCCTAAAGCTCCTTACCCACAACTCTGCCACTTGTTTGATGAAAGCACATCTTTTTTAAACACTTTGAATACTGTGGAGATAAAAAAAAATCAACTTTGTGCCCCCCTGCATTGGCTCAACCTCAAACACGCATAAAAGGAAGTGTTTTTGACAGCTCACACAAACTCAACTGATTCTTTTTGTTTTTCTTCCTGGCTCTGTTTTGTCTTTGCATTGCATTGTTTGCTACAGTATGAAATTAGACACCCTTATCCTTTTAAGCAATCAACTTGATGCACACATTTGTACACAAACACGCACACGCTGTGTGGGCCAACAAAGACATTTATGGGTTCAGTGAAGTCTTCGGGAAAGTCACTGGAACACGAGGCGGGTCTGGGCCCGCACTGGAGAGTCGGCGCAGTGGCAGGATGGCTGCTGTGTGTCCTGGGATTACTCCTTATCTCCTACCCAACCCTGTTGCTGGTCACGTGCCCTATAATGTTGTACTGTGGACATTTATGTGTTTTCTGTGCAGAGGAGTCTTTTTGTTTCCTGTTCTCATGCTGTCCTCCTATAGCCCAGCATGAGTAGAGGTCTCTTTTTTTCCTCTTGTACTTTCCCATTGTAGTGTACATTTCAGTGTTTTTTCTGTAATGCAACCGTTCTCTGACTTGTATCCCCATGTGATGTCTGTGTTGTGTGTGTAAGGTGGGGGGGGCGGGTTCATTCCACTGCAGGGCAACCTGCCACTGCATGTGGCGAATAAAATTTGAACTTGAACTTGGATGTGAAATTCTGGAGAACATAAACCACATGGGAGCACCGGGCACTCAGCCAGGGCACAGACTGGTATCTACTGGCACCCGCTAACTTCACGCACACTCCCACCATGCACATTACTGCCCATTCAGCTCTACAGGCGCTGCTCTACACACACCAGACCCGCACACACATCACTGCGATGACGCTGTGAGGGATTCGTGTTGTGTGCCGTGTGAAGTATTTTGAGCTGCTTCTTTGTTTGGAAGCTATCTTCAGAATAATAAACTGAAATAATTATCATCACGACCATCACGTACACAGACCCAGACAACACGACAGGGTTGCTGAGGAAAGAAAAGCATAGCATGATTTTGTTCACGGTTCCATGTGTTTGCTCTGCATAAGAGCAGCCATGCTAAATGCTCACTGAACTGGCTACACATTCTGGGTGGGCTCAGGGTCTCTGTGTGTGTGTGTCTGCTTTAGTGCTTCAATAGACTTTCCATCAGATTAGGCTGCTGAGGCCTTCCTTTACAGTTCTACCTACGGCTTGGTCTCTAATGCGTCTGGTTTCCACTGTAAGACCAAACTTGGCCAGTTTACCCTTCAAGCTGTTTTTAGTTCACCCCAGAAAATGTAAATGTACGACCCCAATTCCAAAAAGTCTGAGATGCTGTGCAACGTGTAAATAAAAACAGAGTGTACAGATTTTAAGATCTCCTGGAACCATATTTTATCCACAGTAGAACACAGAAAACATATCAAATGTTTAAACGGATACATTTTGCTTTTATATGAAAAATATTATCTTGTTTAGTATTTGATGGCAGTGACATGTTTCAAAAAAGTTGAAAAGGTGGTGAGAAAAGGCCGGCAAAGGAAGTAGACCTAAGCTAGAGGAACATTTTGCAGCTAACTGAGTTAATACCCTTCATATTCATGAAGCAGATGTGAGGAAGCAGTTAAGAGTCTGAATGCACGAAAAGCTCCTGGCCCAGACGGTGTGTCTCCTGCCACCCTCAGACACTGTGCAAACGAGCTGGCCCCAGTGTTTTCTGGCATTTTCAACTCCTCACGGCAGGCATGTCATGTGCCTGCCTGCTTCAAGTCCTCTACCATAATCCCTGTCCCCAAGAAACCAAGGATCACTGGAAAAACCTGTGGCTCTGACATCTGTGGTCATGAAGTCATTTGAGCGCCTGGTTCTCTCCTACCTCAAGACCCTCACGGCCCCCCTCCTGGACCCCCTGCAGTTTGCATACAGAACCAACAGGTCTGTAGACGATGCTATCAACATGGCTCTACATAGGGCTGGGCTATATCATACCGTTCACGGTAATACCGGTGTAGTTTTGGGCAACGATAGGAAAATGAAATATCGCGATAGAATATGGGTAAAACGCACATGTGCAGTGCCTATGTTTACATACACACATGGCGGCGACGCAGAATGAGAAGAGCGAAAGTGGATCGTTAAATGAAACGGATGAACCAGAATTGGTTTGTAAAAATGCTGCAACTTCAGTGGTGTGGAACTGGTTTAGCTTTCGTCCGTCAGATACACAACAAAGCACTATTTTTAGTAGAGCATGCTAGCGGGCCGTCGTTATTACCGTGTTGTTTGGAAAGTACGGCACACTTAAAATCAATCCTTTGATTTTTCTGAAAATCGACAGTGCCCCTTATAATCCCGTGTGCCTTATCTATGAATTCTGGTTGTGTTTACTGACCTCGAAACGATTTTATGTGGTACACGGCGCTTGAAAATCTGTCAAATGTTTTAGTACGACTTTGCTAAGCTACAAAGCCGCACCGCTTGATGGATTGTCGGAGCATTACGGCTATCGTAGGGAGGAGCCTCGTGGAGTGATACGTACTGTGCTTCAACATAATATTACCGTATTGTGTGTGTATAACCTCTTTAAGTTTTGTGGATATTATACATGGTTATGTTGAGGATATGTCGGCCAATTTCCACTGGAAATGCCTTTTGGTTAAACTGTCAGCAAAGAATTTGCACTGTTACATTTTTATATAACTTTAATGCACATAAAAAACAGCTGCTTGTTTAAGTGAAAATACATTGATGGGGTTTTTTTCACTAATAAAGTTGTGGAGCTGTAAAGTATTTTGTCTAATGTCAATTATATCGTCAGTTATATTGTTATCACAAATTTTCAAATGTATATCATGATAAATATTTTGGTCATATCGCCCTGCTCTAGCTCTACACTTCATCCTGCAACATCTGGACTCCCCAGGAACCTACGCCAGGATCCTGTTTGTGGACTTCAGCTCTGCCTTCAACACCATCCTTCCAGACCATCTCCAAGGCAAGCTTTACCAGATGAATGTGCCTGATCCCATCTGCCGGTGGATCACTGACTTCCTGACGGACAGGAAGCAGCATGTGAGGCTGGGAAAGAATGTCTCGGACTCCCGGACCATCAGCACCGGCTCCCCTCAGGGCTGTGTTCTTTCTCCTCTGCTGCACCTCCACCCACCAGTCTGTCAAGCTAATCAAGTTTGCAGATGACACCACCGTTATTGGACTCATCTCGGACGGGGATGAGTCTGCCTACAGGAGGGAGGTTGAATGTCTGGTGTCCTGGTGCAGCCACAACAACCTGGTGCTGAATGCCCAGAAGACAGTGGAGATTGTTGTGGACTTCAGGAAGCACACAGCCCCATTCCCCCCCATCATCCTGACTGACACCCTCATCACCTCTGTGGACTCATTCCGCTTCCTGGGTGCCACCATCACCCAGGACCTGAAGTGGGAGCCCAGCATCACCTCTGTCATAAAGAAAGCCCAGCAGAGGATGTACTTCCTGAGGCAGCTGAAGAAATTCAACCTGCCAACACGGACGATGATGCAATTCTACACTGCAATCATCGAGTCCATCCTCACCTCCTCCATCACCGTGTGGTACGCTGGAGCCACTATCAGGGACAAACAGAGACTGCAGCGTGTTGTGCGCTCTGCTGAGAAGGTGATTGGCTGCAGACTCCCATCTCTGCAGGACCTGTACACCTCCAGGACACTGGGGCGTGCAGCTCAGATCACAGCTGACCCTTCTCACCCTGGACACAATCTGTATTTTTATGTTTATTTAAGCGTTATCTGACAGTATGTTTTGCACTAAGTACCGCAGCAATTTCCTAATGTTGTAAACCTGCTCAACATTTGGCAATAAAACCCTTTCTGATTCTGATTCTAAACTGGCAACAGGTCAGTAATATGATTGGATATAAAATGAGGCAGCGTGTATCAGAAGCAAAGATGGACAGAGACTCATCAATCTTCACATTACGAAACAATTTCAGAATCATGTTTATCAATGTAAGCATGATTCTCATCATCTACGGTACATAATATGAATATCTGCATAAAGGCTAAGGCTGAAAATCAATACTGGATGCCTGTGATCTTCGGGCCTTCGGGTGACACAGCATTAAACACGGGCATGATTCTGTGATCATGCAAACACAGTTTATGGTGCCATTCACAAATGCAGGCCAAACCTCTGTCATGCAAAGAAGTAGAAGCCACAAGTGGCCGGAAAGGTCACAGTCTCCTCTGGACCAAAGGTCATTTAACATGGACTGTGAAAAAGTGGAAAACTGCTCTGTGGCCAGATGAATCAAAATGTGAAATTCTTTTTGGAAAACATGGGCACCAAGTCCTCCATAACACTCAGTTCAAAGGTCTTCATCTCTGATGGTATGGGGGTTCATCAGTGCCTATGAAACTGATACCTTGCACACCTGAAAATGCACCATCAGTGCTGAAAGTTACATGAAAATGTGAGGTTTAAGATCAACACATGCTCCCATCCTGATGCCGCCAGTTTCAGGGAAGGTTTTGTATATTTATATTAAACAGCAGCACAGACATTTACAAACTGCTGTTAAAAAAATAGATGCTACAGAGGTAAAAATGGCTCAGAGTTTATGAGTTTTGCAGATTATTGCATTCTGTTTATATTTACATTTTGCACAGCTTCACAACAGCCTCATAGGGAAACTCTGGCGATCATCAAAGCCAGCAGGATTCTTCCTCAGGGTACCATAGATGTCTGTCCGAGTTTTCATGGGAATCCAACAAATAGCTGTTGAAGAATTTCAGCAGACACTCCCAATCAAAGAACCATGCTGCTATGATCCGGCGGCGGGTTATAGATATCAACAAAAACATGTTCTGTGTGCTGTTAGTATTTGTTTTGTTTATGTTAAATATGCATGCTTTTATTTTACGTCTTAGATATTCAACATTTGGATTTTTTTATGTTATTTAAAAGTCTCTTGGCTAGCTTGAAAACACTACAAACCCCTCTGTGTGGAGAAAGTTCTGTTAGACTTGAGATGACAAAACTGCTTCCAGCTGTACTAGAAAGCCTTAAAAATGAATGACGACTGAGCTTAAAACGGCAGTTCTGCTTGCTTTCATTTCCTGAAAAGTTGGCATTTCACAGATACACGGTTCCATCAGACAGTGTCAATTTGCAAATCGCACATCAAGGCATCGTTACACCGAATGACTCTTACAGCCACCAGCCTCTGAGCTGGTATGACTCACCTCTCTGAACCTCCAAGGAAATCACACTGACACACACAAACACAGAACACGCACACATACACACGCAAGGACTAAATGCAGGTCAGCTGTATCTCTGAGGACAATGTGTGTTATGTGCTAACAACCACGTGCCCTTTCACCTGAGCGACGGAGTAGAAATCCAAAAGTCAGTAAATGCAGCATGAGGCACACACATACACACACAAAGTGGTACCCTGCAAACATGCCCCGCGAAATAGGAACTTTTTGCCTTTTTAATGTTGTGTAGCTGCGGTTAGCCATCCAACCATGGCCAATGGTCTGTGGCAGGCAAGCAGAGCAGTGACCAAGACTGTGAATACAAGCAGACCATAAGAGAGCAGAGAGAGGGAGGGAGAGGGCAGGGAAGGGAAAAGCAAAGAGAGGCACACTGAATGCAGAGGCAACCAAGCAGAAGTTGCATATATGATCACTCCGAACAACAACCATCCTTCGCTTT
This sequence comes from Perissodus microlepis, assembly GCF_051167445.1. NCBI lineage: Eukaryota > Metazoa > Chordata > Actinopteri > Cichliformes > Cichlidae > Perissodus > Perissodus microlepis. The sequence continues at coordinate 32,032,142 of NC_140477.1, forward strand.
TACTCCTTCTGACCGGCCACTGACTAGTTACAGCACTTCACCACAGCGTGCTTATATTGTAACCCCACACATATGTGCACATGTCAGGCTCCAGCTGAAAGAGGTTAGCTGGAGCAGCAGTGAGTTTTACTGATGCTTGCCCTTGCTAACAAAACACTTCAGAGGAAGAATCAGCAGGTAGGGGGAGTAATGATAAACAAAGAGATGTCATTTGTTAGCACAGATATATGCGCATGCCCGGACTGCTTCATCTGATTACAACACAGACACTAAGAGATCCATAAGCTCAGAGAGAAGCCCAGAATAAATATAATCAGTTGATCAAACACAACATGCTAAAAAAAACGTGTTCTCAAGTTGCCAAGCACCGAACCTGGAAGACCAGGATGCACCAGGGGACAAATGCACGTGAAAAACAGTCAAACGGAGAGAAATCTATCTTTCCCTTACCTCAGCAGCTGCTTGTGAAATCCTTTGTGATGGAAAAAATGTAGTAGCGGGGAACAACAAATGTCAGTTTAAGAAGAACTGCTATCGAGCCCAACTTTTATGTCTTTGCAGGGTGGTGTATATTTTATATCTCTATCAGCCAAATGCAAAGTCTTGGGTCCGTTAGGAAGGTACTCCGTCTGCCTCTGTGGGTTTGTGTAAATATATATATATATATCCTTAGATGGCGATGAATAATGGTGAGTGAAAGCAGAGTACTACGCTAGGAGGCAGACAGACTGGCTGAAACAGGAGAGCAGTGAGAGTAGAGAGCAGACTGAGTAGGATGGAAGTTATTGCCTCCCAACATCAGAGCGGCTGGGCTGGATACACCCACCTCCTCGGCATACATCAAACGGGATTCGCTCAGATGCTCACAAGTATACACGGAGAGAGAGAGAGAGAGAGAGAGAGAGAGAGGAATCCTATGTGCAGCCTGAGATCTGATCAGATCTGATATATGCAAATATCCATCCATGCAGGGTTATGCACACATGCGTACTTACAACTTACTTTCACTGACACGCTTACACATTAAACTACTTTCTGTGTGAGAAAGGAATAAAGTGTTGATGTTAACAGTTATAGTCATAGTGTAGCAGATATACATATCCATCCATTCTCTTCTGCTTATCCTTATAAAACCCTCTCAGACAGGATGCAAAACACGTGAAAAGTGAGAAGCGTAGCTGTTCACTTATGCTTGTGTTTTTGCTTTTTTCGGATCGCGCTCAGGTTTTTCTTTGTTCCAGCTGCTCTAAGCTGAAAGAAAAGTCTCTGTTTTTCATCGCATTTCTGAGTACATGTGTGCACACAAGTGTAGCAGACTTGGACATGCTTCTCATTCTTGGAGTTCACCACTGCCTGTCGTTCAGCATGCTTTCATTTTCCTACTAGTGCTCAGTTCTTGAGAGAGAACCAGGCTGGAGGCTGGAGGAGGGGGGCTGTTTTGTCTCATGGGCTTTAAGCCCGCCACACCACCCACCTCTACCGCTCCAGCCACTAGAGCCTTGGGCCTCGTGGGACAAGGCCAACCTTGATAAATGCCACTTGCATAATTCAAGCACCTCATTGCTCAAGTTCTTGTAAACTTGGCCCATAAACAGTACCTGAATGTGTCACATCCAGGTAAAAGAGAAGCTTTTTTTCCTTATCATTGTTCCTCGAGTCATTTTTTTTATGCCTTCTAAAAATGGAAAGTCTCTCCGGTGAGAGAGAGTATTGCCACCAACGTTTCACTGCACAGATCTCTCCAGTTATCGCATTCAGCGTCTGAAATACTGGAAAATAAAGCCCTGCGTACATTTGACCCTTCAGCATACAGCAGCTTGACACGTGGATGACCTGGCAATGCCCTCTTTATAAAATTCTGTTATAAGGAGGTGATGAGAGAAGCGAAACACAGTAATCCTCCTGAATGTGAGTCTCCTGGTTAGGATTTAAATGGTGAGTGAGAGAGAAAGCATATCCAACACCTCCCCTCCCCGGCCCTCCTTCTGTAATCTAAAGAGATCACTAGCTGCTTGTTTGATCTGTAATGAAGTCACACCACAAGAGTGATTTAGGATAAACTGAACCCACTTTAAGTGAAGTGTGGGACTCTGGTAGGCTACAGTAAGTTAATTAAGAGGTTTGCTATTAAAGCTACCTCAGAGCTGGAGACTGAAGAGTATTCTGAGCCATCAGACTGAAGGATGGCGATGGCATCATCATCTACAGTCCCACAGGAAGTCTTAGCACCCCTAAAGTACTCCCATCCACTACTGCATCAGCATCCTCACTGCAACATCCCTCCACCATCAGCCTGAAAGCCACTGAGGTTTTCTGGAAGCTGAGGCACAGCAGCTCAGTGTCCATCGGTACGTTGCTGCTGACCAAGCAACCACTCTTCAGCAGCAGCAGCAGCAGCTGTAGCAACAGCAGCAGCGGATCGTCCAGCCTTCATAGCGTCGTACTGACAAATGCCTGCACTGACTACGTGCATGGATGAAACGAAACACCATGTCTGTGCCGCTTTCAGGTGATGCGATCCTCTCTATATCGTAGTAAAAAAAAAAACAACCCAAAAAAACACGCCAGCCAAAGCACTCCGTAATACTGTAAAAGCAAAACAGTGCAACTGATACAAATAAGCTGTAAAGAAGATTAAACTAGACGCACTCGCGGCCCGGCTATTCGGGCAGATTTATCTTTATCAATTAACGCTGCAAGCAGGGGAAACGTAAACAGTGTCTTACCGTCACAGTCGCGGAGGGATAGCCTCGGAGACTGTCAAACGATGAGATGCTCCGGTGAAGGAGGGAATGATACTGCTGGACAGATCGACCTCCGTTCGGCTGGATAATGTCGCCCCCTGTTGGTGCAAAGCGGGCAGTGCCTGTACAATAAGCGTTTTGGTTTCTCTCCCTGTTTATGTATTATGTATACATGTAAATGGGTTCCTTAAATATAATTATGAACAGCTGGTGTGGGACAAGCTTCGTTATTAAACAAAAGTCCACAAATATACTTTGGTTCCACAAAAAAAATAGTTTCATTTTAACAGCTGCAAACTATGAACTTCCGTTTACTTTTTTCAAAATAAAAGAAGAACTGGCTAATGAAAGTCGGTGGTTGCCATGTTCTTGCTTAGGATTTTAGTAGGACACTTGCTTGGTTTGTTATCTACGACTTTAAATGGTACGTGCAAAAATCTCATCCCCACTCAAGCTGAACTAACTCACTTAATCCCAGAAAATCAACTCCGGTTATCCGGTGGCAGTGATTTCCTAACTTGGAGGACTACAGATTTCCCCTGTTGTGCCAAAAAGTGATCAACTGTCAAAAAAGGTCAGATCTAGTTCAATTCTATATGTTTTTTTATGCGTAATAGCTTTGCTTATATTGCTAATAGACTGTAATCGCTGTATAACATTAAAAAAAATGCCTGTCTGCGAGTATCTTTGACTCGATTATTGTAATTACATTATAATCAATCCATTCCTTTTTAGCCACTTAGAATATCTTTATAGAACTGGGATGTTAAACTTGCTGCAATTTCTGCTTTACAGATCTCTCTTGGAAAAGGGCATTTTTAATGTCAGACACTTTGTACCTGCTTGAAAGTGACTCTTATATATATATATGAAAGTCAATTTTTTATTGCTTCTACCTTGACAGATTTTGGTTCTGTCTCACAATGACTTGATATCATTAATGAGAGCACAGCACAACAGCCGACAGGCCCAGAGTTCAGTTTTATGAGCGTTAATATGCAAACTGTCATGACCATTCATCAGTGGCATGAGTACCATTCACAGAGAATTGGAGAATAGCCACAAACAGCGCTGTAAAATGGTGAAGTAAGGCCCTGTCCTTGCTTCAGAGATGGTCGTTCCCTTTTCATGTAAATGACCTCCTTGCCTCCATGTCCAGAATGGTCTGGGATAACCAGGAATCCTTCAGCTTCCCTGCCCTGTATTAGCCTAAGAATACATCATTCACCATCTTAAAGTGTTGTGATTGCAGTCATTGGGCATCCATGGTTCAGTGATCATTGATCAACGGCCTATTGTTAGTCATTAGTGGGTGTTTTCAGTCATCATGCAAATGAACTGCTTATAATGCTGGGGAAACCTGCAGTCAGCTGAAAACGTCACTTTGATGGGAAATGAAACGTTTTTCCCACTGAAACGTACCTCCAGATCAACAGATTCAACTTTGTGGGATTTTCTTACCTGGATGACTGAGCATAATTCACAACTTACTATTATATAACTATACTATTATAGTCTCGTGGGGTTTTTTTCAGGTAATTAATAATCTTTTTTTTTTTCTGTTGCTGTTGGACCCACTTTTGTTCATACTCATTGGTTTTTACTTAATAATTTTATATTGTCTATATAAACATCCGATTCTATGTTAACCGTTGTTCTGTAAATCGCAATTTTTTTGTTGGGTCAGATATATAAAGTGTGAAGAGGATTTAAGAAATATAGAGCGCAGCCTCCCAAATTATACCTCTTATACAACAGACCAGCTTCAGCTTGTCTCAACTTGAAATTTGAAAGCCTCTGTGGGCCTTGGCTTCCATGGAAGCCTTGATGAGTTGTATACTTTTTTTTTACATTCATTTAATGAAAGCAAATATTTTATTTTATTTTATTTAATGTCCTGTATTTAAAGTCTTCGTACTTCAAAAGGGAAAAAAGTGAGACACGAGAAATGACTGTTCAAGTTTAGCTCGACTTTTAATTTGAAGGAGCTGGAGAAAGGACTACAAGAATGGCGCTTGGAGCTGGCCGGTTGGGCCTAGCCGAAATAGTTGTCTTAACATTAGCCTGAAATCTGGCATGTAAATCTTTTCAGGTATAGAATTTTCCAGAGTTCTGCGCGCATTTCCAAATGTTCGGCAACACCTGATGATTTTCAAGCTTAGTCGTGACCGGTTTTTTAAAACATTCTGGCCGGATGTTGTGACGCGATATCCGAGCGTTGCCGGCGATGTAGCGGCCAGCGAATCTTCAAGCAGGAAAAAGCGCCAACTTCTGTTGCACCGTCTGAATTGTTAAACACTCAGTAAAGCATTTCGAGACGGGATGTTTAATGGAAAATATCAAACTTAAACTGGAATGAAGCATTCGGGTAAGTTTTCTTTCTCGACTCAGCTGGGATTTCAAAGAAGTCCTTTTTGGCCGTGAACAGTTTCAAACGGCGTGCTTTCTGTTTTCTCCTCCCACTTCTTCACCGCACCTTCTCGAGCCAGTTTGTCGCTGTGATGTGCGCAACGTGCTCAAAAAACAGCAAGTTATTTGTTGCTACCCTGTAATTTAAAGCGAAAACAGTTGCTAACGTAAGCCGTGCTAGAGCGGTTGTTTGTGGGTGGGACTGAAACAAAGTACCACCTTTAAGTTAGCGTTAGCCAGCTAACATGTTACATAATGCGTGGTGCGGTCAGTAACCGGTTCGACTGTATTATTGAGAAGTGTGTGTTTGATTGGACTGGACCTGTCCGTGTGTAGCTACACAATAGCGGACCGTGAACTTAAGTGCGCAGTTACGTTCGTTCTCGTTGAACTCTGATGGCGCCCGCTGAAATTACATTGTGTGTTTCCATTTTTCACCAGTGAGGTGCGCTGTTGCGTCTCAGTAGGAATTTAAAAGAAAAATCGCCCTCAAGGTACCGGGAGGAAAGATGCCAGGTCTGCGGGGTGAAAGTGTGGTATCAGCGGCTCCGGGGAGCCCAGTGAAGAAGAGTAAACTCTCTCTGAAGTTCTTCCAGAAGAAGGAAACCAAGCGGGCTCTGGATTTCTCGGAACCTCAGACAGAAGAACCAAAAACATGTGAGCCAGAGGAGCCTGAGGCAAGGTAGGTCTCTGCTACCAGTGTGCGTCAAACACAAATAGTTTTCCAGACTGATGTGTTTTGGGCAGCCCGAAGCACTCGTTTTCCCACAGTTACATTCAGATAATTATGGGAATTCCACTGTTGTTGTGAGGGCAGGATAATGCACGTGTGGATGAGTGATACCTTAGATTTTAATAGTAGGCTTCATCTCAATCAAGCTGGGGTTACACTTCAACATTAATCTCAGTGTAATCATTTTTAAAACAGTGTGTGTGCGCGATGGTGGATGTCATTTGTGAAATTCAACTTATTAGCTGCTGACTTTCTGTTTGCTTCCTTCTTAACTGATCAGCAGCTGCGATCAGGTGGTCCCCGGGCCTTCTCAATGTCCTTCCTCGCCCAGCCTCCTCCTGTCCTGCGAGAAGAGAGAGAACGTGGTGCCGTTCGTGGGGCTCAACAATCTGGGCAATACCTGCTATTTGAACAGCATCTTACAGGTGAGCCATTACCACAGATGGAGTTAATTTCCAGCATTAATAGATGTCACTTGTTCCAGTGTTTTAGTACAAATGGTAGGATGGTTTAAATATACTAAAGGAAAAGTTGAAAACTGCACAGAAACTTCACAGTGTGTGTGGTTTGTTCTTGTGCGATTTAAGTTGCATTGAATCCTCAAACCTGTTCACCTGTGTTATCCCACTCAGAAGTGGATGTTGTTGTGATGCCGGGAATGTTACATTTTCTGATGGGGAAATTGTGGTTCAGCGGTTGTAGTGTGATGGCAGTCTGTGGGGAGCTTTGGACTGTCCTACCTGCAGAGAGCGTCTGTAGTCAAATGGAGGCAGTGCTAAAAAAAAAGTGGTTCAACCGGTCTGTAGGCTACTACTGAGTGTTGTAAACAATGTACAGTATTCACTGCAACTTCTGACTGTACTGCTCATACATTTTTTTGAGCTCCTTTCCCTGTTCTGGTCCACTTGGCAACCAATCAGCACATTTCTGGTGGTTAAAAACCTATCTCTGTAGGTAGGTAAATATCTCTGGAAACAGACAAAATCCCAGGAGCATAAATTAAGCACAACGTTTTCAGTTAAATAGTGGTTGCTAATGGAATCAAGTGATGGCACATCACTTTTCTGAAGTATGGAGTTAGTTTAGTGAGCAGGATTTCATGTACTCACTGCTTTAATAGAAGATATGTAATTACAGTAGCACTTATTTGCTTTAATAGACTATGTGCACGTTAGTAGGGCTGTGCGATATGACCAAAATCTCATATCCCGATATAAGAATTCTATCGTCCCGATAACGATATAAATCACAAAAATGTAACATTTTCTGTAAATTCTGTGAATCTCGGGCAGCTCGTCTTGCGGGAAGTGTTTCCAGCTGCGCATCATCGTCATGTAGCTGGAGTCGAGTGTTTTAACCGATGCATGAAACTATACATTTTTAGACATAAGTTGTAACAGCCGCAGTTTTTTTTGTGAGTATTTATTACACGGCGTGCTGCGGGGAAAAGCCTGTTCTAACGTTTGAGTCTAAGGTTTATTTTTTAGCACCTGGCGGCTCTTTTTAATTCTCATCCGTAAATAATCTGCTCTTTCACGTGGTTCAGTTTATTATGAAAAGTCTCAACAGGATCTTGAGCTTTATCGTGAAAGGTTTATGTGGAACATAAACAAGCGGACACGCGATGCTGTTACCGTCGTCGTTGTTGCTAACCACAACGCATAAAAACAGGCGCTTGTCCGTCCGTAGTGTGGTTATATAACATATAAGAGAAATAGAGAACTTTAAGAAATTAATATAGCCATCAAAGTGACCATCAAAACGATGAAAAAATATTGCCGTAAGCAGTTTATTTTCCGACACCACGAAACAAACGATGGCGTAAAATGAAACGATAGACGTTTTTATATCGTCATCCGATATATATTGTTATATCGAACAGCCCTACACGTTAGCATATGCTACTTCTGGTGCGGAAACTCCTGTAGGGAGCTTTGTTTCCGGTGTCCTATTCGCACCTTGTTTACGAAAACAAGTTAAGCAAATGAATGAATCAAGCGGCGATTTACATTTCTATAGATGTCTTGGGCATTTACCCAATATATCTGTAAATGATGTTTATCGACTTGTCTATATATCTTTTCCCCGCGCCTCAGAGCAAAAGAGAAAAGGGATTCAAATTTTATATTTCTCAGTATCTGTAAACAGAGGTCCCTCGTTTATTGCGGGTGTTATGTTCTAAAAATAACCAGCGATAGGTGAATCAAGTAGCCAATTTTATTTTTTGACGGTGCAAAACGTTTCGTCGACATACAGCACTGCACTTCAGAGTCACACTGCTAGCTATCGATGCAGCGATTCTGTACTGTACAGGAGAGATGGCACGGAGGAGATCGTCAAAAAAAAAAGCATGCAAACTTGCACTAAAAAATCTGCGAAACAGCAAGGTGAAAGGTGAACCGCGTTATAGCGAGGGACCACTGTAATTTTGAAGTCACAACATACCCTTCGTAAATACGGAAGTACAGAAACCCTTACCAGCAATCATTCATTTTTTGTGTGGCTTTTTTTCACGGTTTGTTAACATGCTGTGTAGGTGTGTACTTGACGAGCTGATATCGACATAACGGGGAAAACATCTGGTTTGACTATTCTTCACCTGTAGTTTGAATGCTGAACATTTGCCTGTTTAAATCATAAGACCAGTCACTATACAGAGATGTGCTTCTGAATGTGGACGATGTGACTTCTGATTTTGTAATGCAGTTCTGCTTGTGTTGAGTGATGTAAACAACTGATCGATCTAAACTCTTTAAACATCAAAATTGATCATTAGATTTTTTTTATGACACAACAGTGATGAGTGTTCCCACCTTCTGCTCTTTGTAACGTAACGCGATCTTTCCGTTTTCGATATTTGGCACATGATTTTGGAGTATATCTTCGCAGTAGCGATTGACCGCAAAGTAAAGCTACCGGAAATGTACAACCCTACATTCGGTCTCAAACCAGGAAGTTAGCATTTTCTCGTGCACAGGGTCTATTGTAATCACTAGGGCTGCCACAAACGATTATTTTGATAGTCGACTAGTCACCGATTATTTTTGCGATTAGTCGACTAATCAGATCATGCATCCATTGGACGTACAGCTTATTGCACCAGCAGCATCTGCTCTTATATAACTATCATTAGCTTACAGCTTTAAGTGTTTATGGTATGTGCTAACTAAAAATAAAGACAAGATGATAGTTTATTAAATTTTAATGAAATTTGCAGATTGTTTCGGTGAAGTTTAATAAACTCCTTGCTATCTAAAATATAACGGGACACCGGAGTATATTCTCGAGCATCTCACACTTCTGATAATCAGTTGTCTGCTTGACGTTTATTCAGCTGTGTAAAAACTATAACTTTAATCTCAGCCAAACCGATTTACTCAGGAACAAATAAAATACTAAAAAAAAGCCAAACAATAACATTTTTAAGTTATCTAAGTGACTTATATATATTTAACCTGAGAAAGACGGCGGTGGGTTTGAAAACTATTTGCCGGGAGTCCGGTGTTCTCACGGGCTCTGGTGAGCCGTGCCCCCGGCTAGCTATCGAGCTAGTGGGTAACAGACGTCACCGAAAACGTCGGAGCGCTTTTGAAAATATGTGGTGTCTTGATAAACTGAGCAGATATTTGAGGTTTACACAGCTACATTCTCGCCTAAAAATATGTTAAACGTTTATTTTGTGACCCAGAAAGAATAATAAGAGTAATATTAAAACTAACTAGCTGCCGCCATTGTTGTAAACTGAGCTGGGCTGCGCTATGAATTCTGGGACACAGCTTCTTCTTCTTCGTGGTTTAACGGCAGCTGGCATCCTTGTACATGCAGTGCTGCCATCTTCTGTTTCAGTCCGTTATTACACTCTTAAATCCTACTACTTATTCCTGCATCTTTTGTGATCTTACAAAGCTTCAAACGACGCGTCGACTATTAAATCAATCGTCGACGATTTTGATAGTCGACGTAATCGTGACTAGTCGACTAATCGTGGCAGCCCTAGTAATCACAGTTAGGAATAGTATAGAACCAGATTCTTTTTCTCTCCATCCTTTTTTTAAGGTTTCTAAACAGGACTTTTTTTAACCTTACTTTGGATAAATAAAGAGCTTATTGTAATAATTAGAATAATTCTGAAGTGCATCCAACATGTGAAAGCAAGAAGCTGTGTGACTAATGACTAAAACAGAACGGTTTAGCTTCATATTTGGACAGTCATTTTTAACAGATTTTTGCCATTATGTTGAGCCGGTAAAGGAAATTATATTTCACTGTGACCATTAGTGGGTTAATGGGAATTACTGTTGGACTTTCTTTAAGTACTGAAGCACAAATGACTGTGAAGGTCATGAACACGTTTTTCGCACTTATTTGTGTCATCATAATATCACCAGCATTTAACAACCTGATTACTTAAAGATGTTTTGAGTTTTCCACTCGTGTGGATTACTTGTTAACACATCCAGTTTAAAATCACAATAATGACGTGTTGATGTCTGATTGCAGGTTCTTTATTACTGCCCAGGCTTCAGAGAAGGCATAAAGAAGCTTCACGATCTCTCCATCCAGAAGGAGAAACCCAAGGAAGAAACTGAGAAAAGCGAAGAGGTACGTGCATAATAAATCACAGCCACAGTGTGGGTCCAAAGTTTAGCACTTATTAACTCCTCTGATGGGAGATGTTGCATGCTTCATTTTAAAGTTGTTGAACAATATAGTGCACTCTAGTCTTCAGAGCTTGAAGTTAATTACGTGGGACTCCCCATAAGTTTTTAGAACTGAAGAAGCCTTTTGGACAAGAGGTGAAAACCTTCATGAACCAAAAACAAGTCCAGTAGCCTTCATCTCAAAGAGTTATGACACAGTGCACTGTATTCTTATTGTAAAATATACAGTTTTGAAAAAAGAAGCAGTATTAAAGGAGGCTGTCTGTCTTCTGAGCTACGAAAGCATATTTCAGTAACCTTTTTACTCTGTGTCATTTTCCTACAGCCACACTGTCAGCAGTCAGACGGTGTGTCGGAGGCTCTGCCAGCTCACATCGAGCTTCTTGGGAGCTTCAACACTTTGATAACTGCAGTGGAGCAGCTGCAGTCTAGCTTCCTGCTTAATCCTGACAGCTTCACCGATGGAGAGCTAGCCACACCACCGCGCAAAATTCTGCACACGCTCAGGTAAAGATTTGGCAGTTTCAATAAATATTTGTAACCCAGTTGCTTATTAGATCATACGCTTGTGTTGCTAGGTAACCAGTTTGTACCCACGCTGTCTTTTTTCTAACACGATGACTTAATGGCTTTCGAATATTAAATGTTACTAAACACCCAAATATTGTCACATTGTATACGTGCATATAAACACTTGATTAAACACTTAGTTGCAGTTAGATGCACACGTAAGATCATGAACGTGGAGCTTTGATCATTATTGTGCTGTTTAAAAGGTAAAAACTTGTCATCATTAATGCTCATTCATAGCTCAAGCTGATGAGTTGGTTACGAATCATTTTTAAAGTAAGCATGCTGACATGTTTAAACTCCAGATTGGCACTTTTGTTTTACTTTTGTGTTTTTGAACACTTTCATTAAAATTGCCATTTTCTGTCAGTTTGACACAAGTTTGTGGTTTTGTGTCGCAGGCAGCTGAACCCCATGTACGAAGGTTATCTCCAGCATGATGCTCAGGAAGTTCTGCAGTGCATCCTGGGATATATCCAGGAAACCTGTGATACTATCAGGAAAGAGCTGAAAGTAGAAGGCGAGGAGGAGGATGTGTCGGAAGTTAAACTCGAGAATGGTCTCGATTTGGGGTCCAGCGGCTCTGGTGCAGAATCCAAAGCTTCCACGGAAGAGGATGGTCAAGTTGCCGGGAAAAGAAAGAGCGACACAGAAGTGGGGAATGCCAAGAAAAAATCCAAATCCCTGAAGTCTAAGAAATCAGATTCTGCGGAGGAAAACCTGAGTAGAAATAGACCCTTCACTCGCTCCAAAAGGAAGTCCTCCAGTGAAATCACCATGGACAGCAGCCAGAATAAAGGTGGGGAGGAGGCGGTAGGTGAGGAAGAGACGAAGAAACCAAATGGGGAAGGAGGAAGCGACGATGAGGGGAAAGGTGAGAAGACGTGTAAAGAGGCAGATGGGAAGAGGAAGAAGAGAGCTAAGCTGAGCTGGCTGAGGCCGTCTGGAAAGCAGCCAAGTATTTTCTCCAAGTTCCGCAGCGTGGGAAAGATCAGCTGCACAACTGTGAAGAACCAAAACAAAACAGAGCAGGAAAATGGAGTGACGCACGACCAAAGCGAGAAAAACCTTCAAGAGCCGTCCAGCCAAAATGCATCCGAACACAGCAAGGCTCCTAAACATCAAGGTACGTGTGACCTGTGATCATCGTAAGAGGCAGCGATTATGAAGAAAACGTTTAGTCGAGAAAGAAATGACTCACTTTAACCTCTTAAGCCCCAAGCCTAACTGATCTCCTGCCTTTTTGCCCCCATATCACAATTAATGAATTTAAATGAATAAGCATCCCAAAAAAAGCAGAAAAGTTGGGACAGACTAAATGTTTGGTCATTCACTTTAACTTTTAATTTGTACTTTGACGTGCATTAGGAGCCTACATTTATTTATGGAGTTATAGATGTTACTAACTGTGGATTTTATGTTCGTTCAGTGGGCCTGAGCCTCATGGAGCGTTTGTTCCAAGGTCGGCTGGTTCTGAGGACTCGATGTCTGGAGTGTGAGAGCTTCACAGAGAGGAGAGAGGACTTCCAGGACATCAGTGTCCCTGTGCTTGATGACCAGCCCAGCAGCCCCGATGACCTCTCTGAGGGTGAGAATTTTTACAACTATTAGTTGTAAAAATAGTAGTTATGGAGTTTTTTTTGTGGGTGTGGGTTTTATTTTCCCCCTTTTTATCTCAAAAGGTCAGAAACTAAAACTGAAAGACAGTCTTGTCAGTGAAAGCCAGAAAAAGTTGCTTAGATTTTTTTCATCTTCTTTTCTTCTTTTCTTCTTTTCTTCTTTTCTCCATCCTACAAAGCAACTCATAAACATTAAAACAAGCAAAGCAAACATGTGCTATCATCTTGTTTTTTTTTCAGTCTCACCAGACCCTAAACCAGAGCTGAAGACTCTGAAATGGGCCATATCTCAGTTTGCTTCGGTGGAGCGCATTTTTGGGGAGGATAAATACTTCTGTGAGACCTGCCATCACTACACAGAGGCTGAGAGGAGTCTGCTGTTTGACAAGACTCCTGAAGTCATCACTATTCACCTAAAGCGCTTCTCTGCCAACGGTTTAGAGTGAGTCCACTGAAGTCTCAGTTATCACACTGCTGCACTACACGAACTCTACTGGAATGAATTTGAGTTAGTGTTTGAAAAAGTGATTGCTGTACCACATACTTAGACTAAAAAGATTCTCATCATGGAGAAACAGAATCAGTCCTTTGCTGTAGATGAGTTTTTACTGCTTTGATCTCTAGTTTCTAATGTACTCTTATATCTGTATTGTTCTCTCTTTCCAGACTGGACCCATATGCTGGTCTTTCTAAAGTGAACACTCCCTTACAGACTCCTTTGACCTTATCCCTTGAGGAGTGGTGTACCCAGTCCTCATCCACTAAAGGTCAAAACTATCAGCTGTTTGCTGTCGTCATGCATAGTGGTGTGACCATCAGCAGTGGCCACTACACTGCCTACATCCGAATGTCTGATTTAACAGATGTGAAGATCTGGCTGCAGGACACAAAAACTGAAGAGAAGAAGAAGGAGGAGGAGGACGAGGTGAAGGAAGACAAAGAAGGTGCTCTGGTGAAGGAGAAGGTGCTGGACTACGATGATGGAGAGGTGTCTTTCAGCCTGAATACGAGAGGACAGCGGCGCGAGAGTTTGGCAAGCAGCAAATCGGGGAGCAAAAAGCTGTCAGAGGGGGGTGTCGGACTCTTGGGAGGCCAGAGGAGTGTGTCCAGTTATGACCTCGGGAACAGCAGCAGTAAACACACAGAGAAAGCAGCTAGCAGTGGTACGACAGAGGGTTGTAATAGGAGAAAAACCATCAACATTTTGAGCCAAAACACTGAAGCTGGACTTAAAAAAGAGCCCGAGGCAGTAGAGGAGACATCGCAGGCTTCCTGTGGCAGCACAGAGACCAAAGAGCAGAAGGCTTTAAATAGCCTCTTGGAATATGAAGGGAAATGGCTGCTGTTTGATGACTCTGAGGTGCGTTTGTTTGAGGAGGAGGACTTCCTGCGAGCCTGTTCTCCTGAGACGTGCTGCTCATCAACCCCTTACCTGCTGTTCTACAGAAGGATGCCTGAACCTGGACACTGAAATAGACAGACCTTACAGGAAACTGAGCTCCCAGGCAAAAGACAGATGGAGTTTTTGCAATACTTCAAACAGTGCCAGACATACTGTGGCTGCCACATTTACACTGAAACTGAAGTGACTTTTCAGCCAAGGAAAACTAAACCTGCAAGAGCCCCACGGTGGGATCAAGGCGCTTCTGCCTTCTCATCCACTCATGTGCAGGTACTCTAAACAGAAACGCCCAGTTGGGGTCAAAGTTGTTTTTTTTTGAATGACAATTGGATTTTCTGGACGTTAGGGATGATTGGTTGTGTATTTTAGTTTTTTGGTCTTTTTCCAATGTTGACTTTGTATTGTTTGTTTTTTACAAAATGGCAAAGCACTTTGAACTAAAATTTAATCAAGTAAAAATGTTGAAAACTGACTTTTTCCCCCCCTGGGTGCAGCAGTCTGTATTCTGTTCGAATTTGAAAATGTTCATGTTATTTTTTCAGTTTATCAGAAAAGCTTTTACCCTGAAGCTTTTCTCATCAACTGATCCCTTGTTTTGTGAGGGTTTTTATATAGAAACCTGTACAATTTAGCTGTATATCTGAATCCTCAAACTGATGCCATTTATACAGTGAAACCGACAGATTCTCAGAAACTCATTTAGTTACAACAGATATTTACAACAAACACTCAGCTGTCTAATAATAATTAAAAAGTTTCTACATGCTTCGTTGACACTAGTGGTTTATGCAGTCAACAGTTTCAGGCTCAGATGTCAGATTTGTCAGAGTGAAGGACACAATTTGATTTTATCAGTGAACTATCAGGTTTTTATAATATACATTTTACAATGTTATGGAAAACTGCTTGTTTGATATTTTACTATAGAGCCCAACCGATTTAATGTGAGCACGATTGGTATCTGTATAGTCTGAGCACCAGAGGGCGCGCTGCAGATTTTCTGTGGCAGCTCGTGATTGGGATGCCACAAATGTAAAAGGCTCATTGAACAGAATCGGGTGGAGCATAAACAATAATTAACTACATATAACAAATGTTAGAGAATTCTGTTTGTTTTGTGTATCTGAAATAAATATTAGAATATGAGACTTAAATGACCAAATATCGGTCTGAAAACAGTCAGTCTCTAATTTAGTGTACAACTGTCAAGTGAGATGTTTGCACTAGTCAGGATTTTAAGATCTGAAGCTCTAATTTAAAACTCCTTAAGCTGTAGTTCAGTTTTATGCTGCAAGGAGGGTCAAAAAGCACAGTATAAATATCATTATATACAGTTCATGGTTATTATGGGGAGGAAAAACTGCCCACTGAGACCATGATTTAGCTTATGACCTACCTCCATTCTTCTTTTAAAAGAGAGAGAACAGTTTTTAAAAGTTCATTAGAGATAAAATAACAAAGTTAAGACTAAAACCGGACTGATGGAAGTTCTCAAGCAGCGAATATTCAGTTTTGTACTTGCATATTGCTGGTTCTGAAATCTATATGTATGTCTATATCTATATTTTGATCTATTAAAACAAATCACCATACCTCTGATTAAACCTATGTAATATCAAGTTTTGTCTCATGACAGATTTAAGATACTATAGTTGAAGAAAAAAATAGATTTTCCTCTTTTGCATTAATATGCTCCATATCTGATCTAACAACCTAGACACAAAACATTAACTTGATGTGGTAAGGTAACTTTCCTGTTTATGATGGACTGAGTCTTTTGTGACAATTAATTGATTAGTCATGCATAGCAGGTGATAGATTTTTTTTTTTTTTCTTTCATCAATTGAGCTTTAAAAACTCAGTAAAGGTAACTTTGTTCATCTCAGGTCTAGTGATGGTTTCAGAGATTTACTTGGGTCTGATGAGCTGTCTTTCTAAGTATTACAAACCCTTTTCAGCTGTCTTTCAAAGAGGAGTTTATTATTTAAAGTGAAATGCTTGGTTAAAAGCACCCTTACTGTGTTTTTGTGTCCTTTTTAACTGTACCATTCCAGTTCTCATTATGCGGAAGTGGCATAACGGGGTTTCAGAGTGAAAGCAATAAAGTTTTTACCTTCACACCAACTTCATGCTTTTTGTCGTCTTGGTTTCTGGCCGACTTACCTCAAAGTCCATAATAACACAGAAACATCACATCAGACTCACTCACTATGTGTTAACAGACCTCTCTGCATTGAATCATATCTGTTATTAACCTCTGTCTCTCTTCCACAGCATGTCTTTTATCCTGTCTTCCTTCTCTCACCCCAACCGGTCGCAGCAGATGGCCGCCCCTCCCTGAGCCTGGTTCTGCCGGAGGTTTCTTCCTGTTAAAAGGGAGTTTTTCCTTCCCACTGTCGCCAAAGTGCTTGCTCATAGGGGGTCATATGATTGTTGGGTTTTTCTCTGTATCTATGAAGTGCCTTGAGGCGACTTTTGTTGTGATTTGGCGCTATATAAATAAAATTGAATTGAATTGAATTGAATTGAATCAGACCACCTGAACATTAAAATATTTATTTAGTAAAATATTTAAAATAAAACAAAACTACATAAAATTATACAATGAGGTTTAAAGTACCTAAGTTTAAAACATTGGCGCCTCAACTAAAAACAATAATAAAGCATCATGATAAATACTGGTACAATTTTTTTGCATGTTTTAAGGTTTCTCTCCCATTTTGCATTACATAAACTTTCAAGTTGTAAAATGCAATGCTACACCATTAAAAAAAAAAAGTGCACACATGAAAATTGAGTACAGATTTTTTTGACACATCGTACATAATTAAAAAGACACCTTGACTTTTAAAATTGTAAGAATTTGGCAGAAAAAAAGGGTGGGTTTTTTTTTTTTGGCACTTTACTGAACTACAGAACTCTGGAGCATTCTTCATAGCTTGCAGCCATTTCTACTGGTTCCAAGAGTGAGTGCTGACATGAGCTTTGTTTTTTGTTATTTTAAGGTAGCATGGGGATAGTATAAGCACTTGAAATGACTAGCAAAAAGAAATTCTAAATGCCAAGGTATCTCTTTAATTTGAAGTTCCACTTGTTTGCTGCGCTGATTGTGTAACAGTTTGTCTGTAAACATATTAAGACACTGGAATGACGTACCAAGCTGCAAGTCTTTTCAACCTTTTGTTTAAACACGCTTTTTTCCAAACACTGACCAACTTTCAAGAGACACTCCTATTTACACTGGAGAATAAATTAATATTGCAGTTTCGGTTAAGTGTTTGTGTAGGTGTACAGGTGCGCTTGTGTGTAGTTCTCTTCATCTTCAAATGTCAAGCTTGCGAAGACTCATTCTGCTGAAGGAATCTCTGCAAATTAAAAACAAAAAGATGTTAACGAGGACAAAAAAAAGAAATAAAATACTAAGAATTTTGAGCTGTCACGAGAAGCTGACCTGAAATGTTAAAGCTGCAGTAGGAAGAAATCTAGAAAAGCCTAGTATGTGAATAGCTGTCCTCCTGTAGCTCTACCTTCTCACAAGACGAGCACAAGCATATAACACATGCTTCATACATGCTACAAATCAATGCTGACCCCAGTCTCACAGGCCTAGAGTAACCACCAGGCAACATATTGTGAGGGAAAACTATGTATTCTCTGGTTGCTGTAGTTGCTAGACTTTGCTGTCAGTCACTGTGGACTTAATTTTGAATGTCCCATTAACGGAGGCCTTGGGGCGTGGTCAGTGACTGCCAGGCAACCACTGGTTGTATATTCTGCGACTGTTTGGCAAGTGATTGGTGGCAGTTGCTGGCCGTTTTCCAGTTTGCGCTGCACTATTTCAAGATTTACAACAGCTCTGAGAGTAAATAGCATCTACGTCTTAAATGAAAAACCACAGACCGCGTGCAACAACCTGCAGATGTTTTTAGTGCAACCAGTTTCACTCAGCAACAGCTAGACCCCCTTGCCAATGAATCAGGGAATACACGTTTTTTCCGACTGGAGATGATTGAGTTATGTAATGTAGTATTTGATCTGTAGCCCACTGCCTGTGATTGTTCAAAGTATTTGTAGTAGATTTGAAAATGCTACATGTTTAATTTTGTCAGAACAAACTGCCCCTCGTTTTTGTTTATTATTGTTAACTATTCTAACACTGTTATGTTTACGTACCGAGGTTATACCTCGTTACGTCAACAGATGGTGCTCTTGTACTGCTGTGGAATCACTAGAGAGACAACTTCGGTGTCCTCTCGATAAATCCACTGTTTTTTATAATTAGCTACGCCGTGCTCTCGAGCCTTTTTTGTGTCCAATGGCAACATAAAGAAGTTGCCCAGCCAAATTGCAGCTAATTTTGGCTGCTGCAATTTTAAAGCCTTGTAAAGCATATACATATACGTATATTTCCATCAGTACACTTTTTATCTGCAAATCTGTAAACAAAATCACAAATGCTCGACATCCTTGATAAAAAAATATAATTTATAAAATGAACGGACACACTGAAAAAATGATGTTCTGTGGGGTCTCTTCCTTACAATATAAAGTGCCTTTAGGCAACTTGTTGTGAATTGGTGCTTTATAAATAAAAGGTAATTGCATTCATTCGGATTTTACTAAGTCTGTGTGTGGCTTGGTTGTTCTCTTCATACAACAGGTAAACTCTTAACTGATAAATAAAGTTGCACAAAAAAAAGTATGATGTAGCCTAAAACATTTACAAATCCAATTCATTTTTAATTTCAGAATTAAAACTGAAAGCATTTCCCTCTAACCTGAACAGTGAGAAACATGCAAACGAAAAAAAACCAAAAACACAACACAAAACGTACTCCGAGAAGTCCAAACTACCTTGTCAAGCTGTCCGTTTGCTGCATCGTTTTTACAGAAGCAAAAAAAACAAAACAAAAGCAAAACAATTTTTTTTAAAAAAGACTGATTTAACTTAACAACCAAGAAATTAATCTCTACTCTCACTCACATCGTACATACACATGGAGAGAAAGCCAGCTTGGCCCTACCTGTGCGAGTTGACCTGCAGTACAGGCTTATAAAGCTGGGGGATCTTCCTGTTGATGAGAGGCTGCAGTGCCTCCTTCAGCCGGTGATAATTCCTCTCCAGCTCCCTCTGGTACTCCTTCTGGTCTGGACCAATCAGGCTCTTGTTTTTGCGTAGGGCATCCTCACACCTTAGACAGGGAAATATAGTGCGATACTGTTATGTAAATACACAGCACGTGTTCTCTGTTTCAAATAAAATGATCGACTGAAAGTCTAAACAAATTTGGTGAGTGAAGTGAAAACTTATAGCACTTGGGTGCTATAGTCTGGTTATATAGCAACACAGCAACCATCAGTGGTATCGTATCCTTTTTACAGCTTGTACAGGGTGAGAGGAGAAGGTTTCAACTTCTGCCTAGAGGAAGGACAATCCATACCTTTTGGTGAAGTCTTTAAAGCAGAGCCGAAGCTTATTGTGGTGTCTGTACAATTTTGGGTCACTGGGGATCTCCGACAGGAACACCTGAGCTACCTCCAAAGGACCCTTGGAAAAACAGAACAATCTCATAAACATCAGCTTTCAGTTTTATGAATCAGTAGTGCTGTAACTAACAGTTGTTGCATGCTAAAAATTCAAAACCTTACCTGGTTTACAGTTGTGCCTACTGATCCCTGAAGGACCATCTGCAGCATCTTGGCATCGGCAGGGTCCTGGTGGGTGGCAAATGCCAACTCCTGAGTCTTTTTCTGCATGTCCTCTATTGCCACTTCTATCGGTGTGGATATAATCTGGAAGAGTGACAGAGTGGTTGCATGAAAAGGCTGAACATTTGTGGAATTTGCCTGTGAAGAGCAGGCAGACTGTAGACCTACTTCCTCTTTGTGGATGATGTTGATCCGTGTCTTGATGTACGGGAAGGCGTGGGAGGTGGTGAGGATGGTCTTGCGTTTGAACTGTTCGTGCAGGTCCCCGTGTGCTCGCCCATCCAGGGTGAAAGGAGTGCAGTAGACGAAACGTCTCAAGTTGTAGTTCTTGTCAAAGTATGTGATGCGGTCTTTCATTTCGTAAGTGTCAAAGTACGGCTCCACGTATGTGATCTGGATGAATGCCTAGAGGAAGAAATGTTTTTGGGTTGTTTTTTTTTTTTTTAACTAAGACCATTTCCATCCGTTTAACATATGTTCATCTCATTTATCAACACTAAACCTTATTTGGGTCCAGCTTGCACTTGTCCACAGGGTTGGAGTCCTTAATGACTTCTACCTGGTCCTCTCCAAATCGCTCCCCATAGAAACCCTACCAGAAAAGACGAAGAACAGAACATTTTACTCTTTCACAGAAAACGATTAGACCCATAGAGAGAGAATGCGAGCACAGCATAGTTTACCTCTAGCCTGTGAGAGATTTCAGCCAGCTTTGTGATGGCAGGCTCTTTGTACACAAACTCTTGCTCATCCAAGTCGCCAAACTTCGTACCATAAAATCCAACTCTGAAGTAAGTACCAAACATTCTCTTTCCATCCTGAACAAGCAGAGGGAAACATTGATAAATGGGTTAAAAACGAGGCAGAACACCATCACCCTGCTACAGCATACTGTGATATACTGTGGAACAGTAAGCATTTGTGTATTTTTACTTTATTCGATTTTACAGCTCTCTTCACAGAGGCAAAGATGACAGAAAAAGGTTATAGTTCACTGAAAGAAATGGTATGCCTACAATCTGATATATATATGTAGCTATATAGCTGCATATATAACAACAACCATTAGAAGTTTCATGCAGTATGTGATTAAATCTGTTGGTTCTGTTCTAAAAGCTGCAACAAGCTGTATGTGAGTGTACTGAAGGTTCAGACAGAAAGTATGTGATTTCAACAACCTGTTTTTTGTTTTTGTTTTTTAAAAAAGGTTGTTCAGCAGCTTTTCCACCGCAGTTAAGGACCTGACAGAACTCAGGCAGGTAGCAAGCATTTTTTAAGCCGAAACAACTATTGATATTTTGTCATTTAAACATCTGACCTTCTGATATATCGACTGACTTTTTGTTTCATGTGTCTGAAAGAAAGAAAAATCCCATAAAATAAATAACTACACAATTTGTTACATGTAGTTGCTTATTTACTTGTTTGCTCTCTACCCGACTCTGGGAAGTTGCACAGTGCCCTCTGGTGGACAAACTATGCAATATCAAATAGAAGAGTGTTTCTTCCATCTCTTCTTTACATTTTTCTTTTTCACCAAGCAGTTATTTAAAATACAAATACCGACTGTCAAATAGCTAATATCGGGCGTTGATACTGGCCTGCTAATAGTTTAGTCAGGCTCAAGTACCAAGCAAACTAGGTCAAACATCAGCAAGAAAAAAGTGCCAGTTTTAGCTCTTTTCCTTTCAAGCCCTCTCTTTTTAAGCAAACTTTCTTCTGACTGACTGCATTCTTGCAATCAGAAGGTTTGAAAAGTATGTGGGTGGGGCTTCTGTGCTGCAGCTGCAAGCATAGAAAAAAAAATCTGAACCCTGACCTTTGGGTCATAGGAATTACTTTCATATTATTAGCTTCTCATTATTTGACAGTTTGATCCTGTTTAAATATTATTATAACAGTATATAAGCCAAAAATAAAGAAACACACAAGGTCCACTGTAAGTAAACACAGTAGACATTTGGGTTTATAAAATGGTCAGAAATCACTAGAAAATCTATATAATTATAACAAATATGAGGAATGCAGATGAATTGCCTTTATTATGCAAGCACAAATGTGCTTTTGTGAAAAATCCCAATCTAAGCCAAGAAATACCCCGCAGTGTCTGAAATGTATCTATTGTTGTCAACATGAACATGAGCTTGTAAGTGCTTGTGTTCTTCATGTGTGCAATTTTTGCCCATGTTAAGAATAAAAACAGCTCAAGCTCACAGATCAAAGCAGCACCAAAGTTTTCTAAATAGAAGCCTTAAAGTCACAAACAGACAGATAACAAAAAAGAAAGAAAGACGGAGCGGGAGGGGAAAAAGTTTGTGAAACAAAACAAGGCAAAAACTACTTCAACCTCAACCACCCCGTTACATCTTTGGAAGTTGTTGACAGGAAAAACATCCATCAACTCCAATTTTTTTTTTTTGCTTAGACCTCTACTTGGAAAGAAACATCCAAAGGGAAGCCCCACAATCAATCAGCAGGTACACCGTGAGTGCCCAGTGTGTAAGTGCGTGTATGGCAGGAAAAAGGAAAATGATGTGAATATCTGAGGCAAATGCTACACAACTTGATGCACAAGATGTTTAGATAAAGCATCAGGGTAACTTCAGGGAATATCAAAAAAGATACAAGTCATGTATTGCTAGTTAAACCACTGATTTGAAAATGTTTTTAAACAGTAATTAAGGAAACCCTGTAAACTAAGAAACTTACCACAAGACACAATTAAGTAAAGAAGGAAGGAAGGGTCGGCAACCAGGGAAATCAAAAAGGAAAAAAAAACAGAACAAATTTTAATCAGGATTGGGTTCCTCCAGAGAATTTTAAAAACAACACAAACTAACACACAACAGTAAAAATATCTCCACTGATTGTGAGAAAGAACAGAAACTCATTGTGGAGGATCCAGATCATGCAAAGGCAGACAGCGAAGAATTTAAAAAAACAAAAGTGAGGGGGAAAAAAAACAAATAATCCACAACCCTCGGAAACACACCATGCACGCTCAGTGCGCTTCCTGTGCTCTGTCCAATTCATGCAACAGACCATGAGAACTCAGAGGTTAATACTGTTAACAAAGGGACAGAATGCATGAAACAAAAGTCAGGGGTCGATTTAGTTTAAACTATTAAAAGAAAGGGCAAGAATAACAACCAATCAAAATCAAAAGGGATAAATCAAGTAATCCTGAGATTACTGTGAGTTGAACCCTCTTAGAAAACAAACTGCCTTTGGAGAATTTGGTTCCAGCCTCGACCCAAAGTCTGCAGCACCTTGCGTGTTAAAAGGCTCATTTAATTGTGTGTGGCAAGAATGACCCCACGGCTACAGTGGGATGGCTAACAGACACCTTTCATGTCAAAACAGTGCACTGAAATCGAGCCCTGTGGTTGAAGATGAGATGAAGTGTGACAGCTGATGCGCGTGTGTGCCCACCGACACACCCAGCAGACACATAGAGGATGAGGAATGGAGGGGGTAAAACGATGGATTGTGCAGGTGATGCATTCGCGGAGACTTTTGTCATTAGTGTCACACACCGTGGCTCCCATGCACAGCCTGTCAACACTGTCACATGTAAAGAATAAAAAAAAAAAAAAAAAAAAAAAGACACAAACACAAGCTCCTCTTGCAGTGTAAGAAGAGTGAGGAGAGAGGAAAACGGTGAAGGGTGTTGTTGCTTAGACAGCGAGCGTCCCCAGCGGGTAAAGGGGCAGACAGTTGATGTTGTCTGCAGATGTTAATGGATTTGGATGTATGTAACAAAGAAGAAGAATGCCAACAGCTAGCAAATAAAAAGATGAGAGTAAATAAAAAGAAAATACAAAAAGATAAACCACATGAGCAGGGCCAAGCAGGAGCTGTTTAGTCACCTACCTCCCAGCCAGTACTCTGCGTAACAAAGAGAATACAGGACATGTGAACGACAAGACGCATACGCCCTCCGACACGCGCACACGCACACGCACACACACAAAGGATGTTACAATAAGGAGAATGAACGCTTTGAAACGAATCCAGGTTACTAAGTTGTCGAGCTGGAGAACAGAGCGTGTGACAGAAATATTCTTTAAAAAACAAACAAACAAAAAAACAGGGATGCTTTCTTTACACATGAATGTTTTTGTCACTATGAAAAAGTCTGCTTTGCAAGAGCAGTTGCTCTGCACACCAGATGACTGTAACCCGTCTGTGTCACACAATCCACACAACTGGCCTTTAACAAAAAATACAAATAAAAAAAACACAGCTGGAATCCAAAATGTCATGCATGCTTAAGTTCATACTTCACAGAAAAGTAAAGCATGGTGGGTATCAGGCATAAATAAATATACTAGGATTTAACTGCCAACTGATAAGATCATGCAAAGCTGTGTCTGTGACAGCTGGTGTGTACGCAACATTAACTGGAATCCATTGTTTTTCTGTGTAGTGACTCATATCGAGACTGATGTATGTACATTTTGAAAGTCCTGCAGATAAGAAGCTTTGCTCCTAACATCCTTTTTTGTTAATTGGCCTTGATACCATCTACACTGGCTGTTTAACATGACAGTTAATCTGTGTGAGAAAAGTGTACTTGTGCATATATTCATATGGCAGTGACAAAAAAAATTCTCCTTTTCATTGTAAGTGCTGATCTTGATACTATACCGTAATTACTTAACTCTAATTCAACCGCACACGTCTTAAATTGTGTTCACTCAAGCAATTTTTTGGATGAGCCGCATGTGAGAACGCAAAGCATGCATTATAAATATGAAACGATTTTTGCCCTGCTAGCTCCATAGAACAAAGTCTATGAATGTCCAATTAAAACTATGTTTGAAGAGAGCCCATGACTTTCTGGAGAATTCCTTTAAGCCCTGCCTCCTGCACCCTCTACCCAGACATTGTGCCACATAAAATAAAACAAAAACAAATGGAGTATTTCCAGCAGCGATAAGGTATCTGACATGGACTGCTCCAGACAATTTCCTGACCCGATTCTCCTGACACCGTCTGGAATTTATTTATAAAAACAGCTTTGGTGGATTTACATAAGAAAAAAGAAAACAGAAGTAACCTTGTGTATCCCAAATTTAATCTTCTCATAGCAGAAGTTAGACAATGAAAACAATAAATCTGGGTCACACTGAGATATAAAAAAATTAATCTTAGAATTTAATTGCATAAATTCAGTGTCAGCTTGGCACCACAAACTGTTGGGAGTTGTGATTTGAAGAAGTAGTCTACTTTGTGTGTGTGTGTGTGTTTACCTGATGAACAATTTTGCCAAAGGCTTCCTGTAGTTTACCATGTATGGTGGCTAGCTTCTTTGCGTCCCTGTTGGCTTCGTGAATCGGGATCAGTACCTTATAAACCTCATTCACAGCCTCATACATGCCGGCCTGGAAGGATGAACAATTATTTTAAATAATAGCAGGTAAAAAAACAAAACAAAGAAATAAGCATCGGTTCATGTTTCCATCTCTCACCATGGAAAAAGAGGCAGCAGCCTGCTCTAGGAGACCCACGAGACCGATCTCAGTGAAATATTTCCCTGAACAGATTCCCTCCTCGTCTGGTGACACTACATCATCAGAGACCGCAGATTCCTCCAGCACATTTGAAGAAATATTCTAGAGCACATAACCACATATATTAAAAACAAATGAAGGTTATGGTGCATGCACAGTCATTGTAAGAAATGTGTTTCTGTAGAGGAGAGACATGTGCACAAACAATAACCACAGGAATGCTCCTACCTGGAAGGTGACACAGCCTACAGGAAGATATTTGCGGTCCTCCAGCATGCTTAGGTATTCTGCCACTAAGGCAGCACTGTGCACCAGACACTGAGCAGCCTCAGCATGATTGTTTCTCTCAGAGTGCTTTCCAGCCATGTTCTGGAGCCACGTCAGCCGCAAGTCTGGAGATGTCTGGTAACCTTTCGCAATCCTTTAAGTGGACAAAAATGCAAATGCACACACAGACCACACAGGAAAGCACACCCACAACCAGATATTGACTAACTAACCAACTACAATGAATAAATGCTCTTATAAGTAATCAAAAGAAATCGCTCCATTGCACATGGGTTTTGCACCTGTACATGAGATCTATCAACATCTCAGGATCTTCCTGGTGTTCCTTCATCTTCACTGTGTCAGACAGGATCATGTGCAGATTAAAAACAAGGTCCTGAACCTGAAAGCAAGAAAATACGGCTCAGGATAAAGAAGCTCCTTCTCCAGGATGATGACATGTTTGCAAAGTAAAAGGTCCAGAGAATCACATCAGCAGCAATCTGGATATTTTCCCTTTTCGAGCAGTGATGGAAAACAACTAAATAGCGAACCCAGTACCTGATCTGGGAATGTGGTCTCCCTCAGCTCCAGATCCTCCTCTGCATAGGTAAGGATGGTCTTTAGAGAGCGACGGAGGAACTCTTCATTGAAATTCTGAGATGTTCCAACCAGTGAGGAAAGAGACATTGTCACCTGCATCTTTACTCTTGCAAAGTTCTAAAAGTTCAAGCAAAAAGAAAAAACACACATGTTGTCAAAGCTGTTGGCTTTCTACCGACATATGAAGAGAGAAGGAAACACTATACATATAATTTCTAAAAAGATATTAGCACAAAGTCTGCTTTCAATAATGCATACATCAGTAACTGAACTAAAGTTTGGTATGACTGCACAGTTTGGTATTCAGATAAACCAGGTGAATTAAAGTTAACAAATATGTTATTTGTAATAGTACAGCCACATTCCACAGCTCTAACTTGTTCAACCCATCACCTCTGTACTTACATTGCCAATCTCAAAGTTTTGCCTCATGAGGAGGTAGAGGGAAGCACTGGCATGGGATCTGATCGTGCTTATGCTACTGCTGCAGCTCCTCAGCAGTCGCAGACACAGATCAGCACACTGCTCTGTTTCTTCCTCAAAGAGTAGTTCGGGAAACTACACAGGCAGAGAGAGAAGTATTTATTACTATGTAAGCCTGGAAGATGAAATAAGCATGCTTCACACATAAAGAAAGCCCAGTAGTCTAACCTTAGATACCAGGGCCCTCTGTGTGGCAAAACAATGCTGAAGGTAGAGGGCGCTCTGGTTGCAGGCCATGCTGTGTAGCAGCACCTTCAGCACTCCACCCAGGATACTCTCCTTGGATTCCGTCACTGATGCCGTCTGGAGGGAAAAGGACTTATAAGCAGCTGTAATAGGCCTCTGAACACAGCCTGACTGGGAATATATGCCTGTTTCCATTTAGTGTGGATACGTCTTCTTCGCTTACATACCTGTACAATAATCTCCAGAGTATCAAGTATTATTAAATTGGCCTCTGTTGCGAGATTACCATCAATAAGAGCTTCATGTTCCAGCTCTGCTCTCGTCCTGCAAAGACACAAGAAGACGCCGTCACAAACTGAACTCATACATTGCGGTGTTGATGATGTGCCACTGAGTGCTGCGTGAGCTTCCAGTCACCACATTAATCCACTGCACAGAATCATGAACAATGAAGAAAATTTAGAGGAACAACATGTTATGTGTGGTGTGGATGCTCAGCCAGCTGTGTCTAAAACACAAAACAGTATGTTCACGCTATTTGGTTTTTTTCTGGCAAAATCAAAGAAAGCCCTACACTGAGAGACAGTTAGCCTAAACCTATCTGCTCTTTTCTTAGAGGAAATATGAAAGGCATTAAAAGACTGGCATAATTTAAAGTTAGAAAAAGCAACCTATTATTCCTGATCTACAAGAAGAACGCAGTGACTTTTATTTTGTTAGTCTACATGTCCTAAAATGCCTGTGATTGAGCATCTGAAACAATACAGAACTGAATAGGTGACCGATAAGAAAAAAGCTTTTGCCACATTTGACTTCCCCCCCGGCAACATCAACCAGGGAGCAACATCAGTCAGGACCCCAGAAAAACAAGCACACTGGTTAAAAAGCAGAACAGGCCCACTGCAACCACTACCAACCCCAATGCAGAGTTTGTTGTTACCAGGACAGAGGGACTGATGGGACAAGGGATTTGAGGGTCAGGGCCAGGATCAGGGGGACTCTCTTGGTGCTCTGATGTGCATGTGTGAACTTAAGTTAAAATGGAAAGGAAATGAATGTGAACAAATCACTGATTGCATTAGTTGCTAAAGTGTTAAAGTATCTCACTCAAAATGATGTTAATTCGAAAAATTGTTCATGACTTGGTGAAAGCTAAGAATCAAATACAAGCTAATCAGTTCAGTCTGCATCCACTTCACCTGTCGGACTTCCCACATGCATGGCAGTACACCTTAAAAGAGGCACTAAAGCAGGGAGGAATTTAAAGGAGCACACAGCAAATGTGGACCATACAATACCTGACTGATCTGTGACTCCTACATTAACACACAGTGACATGAGAGAACAAATGGAAATTAACAGAAGACAAATGCTGGAGCAGAAATGATAAAAGAACAGGAATTAAAATTAAAACAGTAAAACAAAAAGACATAATGCTATATTTTTTGTCATCATCGGACAAAAAATATTGGCAAAAAGATACAAAACCTTCAAGCTTTAAGCTCCCGTGTTATAGAGATACTTTTAGTTGTTGCTTGAACATGGCGACGTTAGCATAGTCATACACAGTACACAAGTACATCACAAAATAACAATGTGTTTGCAATGGGCATGTATTCTTAAGTTAACAGTTAGGACTGTTTTTTGCATAACTGCATCTGTACACCACTACAGTGGATTTTAAATAAAAAAAAAATCAAAACCTGACTGAAGTGCAGACCTTCAGATTTCATTCAAAGGATTTAACAAAAATTAGAAATTATTTTATATTTAGTCCCCAATGCATATACAGGGAGTGCAGAATTATTAGGCAAATGAGTATTTTGTCCACATCATCCTCTTCATGCATGTTGTCTTACTCCAAGCTGTATAGGCTCGAAGGCCTACTACCAATTAAGCATATTAGGTGATGTGCATCTCTGTAATGAGAAGGGGTGTGGTCTAATGACATCAACACCCTATATCAGGTGTGCATAATTATTAGGCAACTTCCTTTCCTTTGGCAAAATGGGTCAAAAGAAGGACTTGACAGGCTCAGAAAAATCAAAAATAGTGAGATATCTTGCAGAGGGATGCAGCAGTCTTAAAATTGCAAAGCTTCTGAAGCGTGATCATCGAACAATCAAGCGTTTCATTCAAAATAGTCAACAGGGTCGCAAGAAGCGTGTGGAAAAACCAAGGTGCAAAATAACTGCCCATGAACTGAGAAAAGTCAAGCGTGCAGCTGCCAAGATGCCACTTGCCACCAGTTTGGCCATATTTCAGAGCTGAAACATCACTGGAGTGCCCAAAAGCACAAGGTGTGCAATACTCAGAGACATGGCCAAGGTAAGAAAGGCTGAAAGACGACCACCACTGAACAAGACACACAAGCTGAAACATCAAGACTGGGCCAAGAAATATCTCAAGACTGATTTTTCTAAGGTTTTATGGACTGATGAAATGAGAGTGAGTCTTGATGGGCCAGATGGATGGGCCCGTGGCTGGATTGGTAAAGGGCAGAGAGCTCCAGTCCGACTCAGACGCCAGCAAGGTGGAGGTGGAGTACTGGTTTGGGCTGGTATCATCAAAGATGAGCTTGTGGGGCCTTTTCGGGTTGAGGATGGAGTCAAGCTCAACTCCCAGTCCTACTGCCAGTTTCTGGAAGACACCTTCTTCAAGCAGTGGTACAGGAAGAAGTCTGCATCCTTCAAGAAAAACATGATTTTCATGCAGGACAATGCTCCATCACACGCGTCCAAGTACTCCACAGCGTGGCTGGCAAGAAAGGGTATAAAAGAAGAAAAACTAATGACATGGCCACCTTGTTCACCTGATCTGAACCCCATTGAGAACCTGTGGTCCATCATCAAATGTGAGATTTACGAGGAGGGAAAACAGTACACCTCTCTGAACAGTGTCTGGGAGGCTGTGGTTGCTGCTGCACACAATGTTGATGGTGAACAGATCAAAACACTGACAGAATCCATGGATGGCAGGCTTTTGAGTGTCCTTGCAAAGAAAGGTGGCTATATTGGTCGCTGATTTGTTTTTGTTTTGTTTTTGAATGTCAGAAATGTATATTTGTGAATGTGGAGATGTTATATTGGTTTCACTGGTAAAAATAAATAATTGAAGTGGGTATATATTTGTTTTTTGTTAAGTTGCCTAATAATTATGCACAGTAATAGTCACCTGCACACACAGATATCCCCCTAAAATAGCTAAAACTAAAAACAAACTAAAAACTACTTCCAAAAACATTCGGCTTTGATATTAATGAGTTTTTTGGGTTCATTGAGAACATGGTTGTTGTTCAATAATAAAATTATTCCTCAAAAATACAACTTGCCTAATAATTCTGCACTCCCTGTATATGCAATGTAAAAACACTGCCTCATCATCATGTGCTTTGGATCAGGAGCTCATTCTCTCCTTCTCCATGTGCTTCTGTTCTTATCATTCTGGCTTCCAACACTTGGAACCAGTTTCGAATCTTTTGTCACTGGAAAATGTGGGATCAGACCTCGTGAAAAAAAACCCTCCTTGTCAGTCAATTAAAAATGTGAAACTACATACAACAAAGTTGTTAAACACCCCGAATTAAAGCTAAAAGTCTGCACTTCAATCATATATTGATTGCTTAAAATCCACTGTGTACATTGTCCAAACCTTGGCAGTGGCCTCCTGTAAAGGGTATAAGTAAACAATTTACTGTTAAATCAAAATAAAGATGCAATAGTGGAGTGGTGCCACAAAAAATGAATATGACCATGAAGCCAAACTTTACATCTGGACTGATGAGAAATCTTTGAGATTCTTTTCATACATGAAAGAAAAACCATTTCCATCTCATGGTTTTCCACTATCTGAGGTTCATTTTGAACTTTAAGTCCTTTACCTTGTTAGAGTGTCTTTCTCTTGAGTGCTTTATTTGCAGCATTACTGAGAAATGGGACCAGCTTTTTAGTTCAACTTTTGCCTATTTTGTGTAAATTTAAAATGCAATTGGAAACAGACCTGACTCGTGCATGTGCCCCTAAGAGAATAAAGTTCCACAATGCCATTAAAAAACATGTATGTGTAGTTCCTCAGTCATCCAGGTCATGGTAATCTAAGAAGCTTGAAAAGAAAAGCGACTGGACTTCTTGTGTCCTTTGATGTGGTCTCACTCTTCAATTGCATACCTACAACCGAGGCAGTGGAGACTATGGAGACTCCCACTAGGGCTTAAATACCATGGACTCTCCACCATTTGGTCTTAGAACTGAAGAAACTTCTGAGAGGTGAATGTCTTCAAGAAGCTTTTCTTTGCAAGCTCCTTAGATTATTAAAAAACTGTTGTGTTTTTTTGTACATGAAACAGTAATCAGAAAAATGCCCTTCAACAGTTCAAAAGACCATACTTGTCCATCTTTTCGCTGTTTTGTCTCCAGTGGGTCATGTCCTTTCTCCATCGAAGGTTTTCCTGGCTGCCAAAAGCACTGCCAGATGGACTCCGCTCTAGATGATGGGGAAACATTATTTACAGTTTCTTTTTTAAACAGTGATGAAAGAGGCTCCCTGCACACAAAAAACGTGACAAACTGGCTGTAGCTGTATTTACAGTACTTTCAAAAGGTACAGCTAAATACACGTATGTATGCATGCACCTGTGTCCAGGAGAAAAAGCAGAATACACTGATTATTGTAAGTATTGGTGTGATCCTTAAATTCTGATTCTCAGCATTTCTTATTTTTTCCTACCTGCAACTGTGTGAGCGTGCCTGAAGTTTAAATCTCACCTAGCTGCCCCCGGCTGCGTCGCACCATTTCCTGTCTGGCCCCAATGCTGCCCAGTATGGCTTCCTCCAGCTTGGCCTTCATATCTTTGGATTTCTTAAAGGTTAGGCTGTTCATGCGTTCAAACGCCTTCTTCCCCTGCATGGTGAACACAACATGGGCCTTGTATCCATGAGGTAGAGGGTGAATGGACGGACAGAGAACACACAGCAGGGAAGTTACTTGCAGTGAAGCACCAAGCAAGCAAAGCGGGTTAGTAGCATGAAAAGCAAATATGCAAGCACAGCACAGCAAACAACAAACACACAGCATAGCATAAAGAGCTTGAAACACACAGAAGGAAATAGATAATTATAGAACCTTTTGAAAAGAAATGTAAAGTTAGATGGTAAATGTGAAAATATTTTTAGTTAAGTTAGTACTAGAGCACATGCAAAAGTTTAGTTTTGTAGTTTCACCAAGTTTCAATCAGAAATATTATCCAGGCTCATGAGCGCCCCCAATTTTAATATAGAAAATAAACAGAAGAGGTGGACGTAACCCACAATGTAGATTCCCCCAGTATGCAGTGCGCTCTCAGGTGGGTAATTAATGCTTAATTAGCTCAAACTGTTAGGCAGTGATTGTTGATGTTACCTTGTATTCAAAGCAGGAGACGCAGAGGTAGAGGAGATCCAGAAGGCGGTTGAGCTGAGACACTGACAGGTCTGTGAACCATTTCTGTAACACTAGCTCATCAGCATTCTTTAGCACCCACAGCAGACAGATCAGCAGGCTCCGACTGGACTCGGCTGAGAAGCTCCCGTGCTGACGACTCGCCTGGAATGCGAGAACACAAAAGGAGGAAGCAGCACACGGCACTGAGATATTTCCATTAACTGCAGATAAATTGATACAGTCACTGTGTCTTGCAGGAAATTACCTGCGAGTTGAGCAAGAAGCTGCTCGGTCGGGACATCGGAGATGCGGTTGAGGTGCCTGCTATTGCCATGGCGACAGTCTGACTGATCATGCTGTTACCTTCTCCCTCTGTCTCTTCTCCGCTGGTGCCTACAGCTGCCCCCTGAGGGCCGCCCGGTCGACCCCACTGATTATGTGACTCTAATAAAACAAAAAGGAAAGAACATAAGTTGCCAAATAATCAGACATGAGACAGCAGACAAAGATAAAAACGGAGGAAGATAATACATTTGCGTTTTGATAAGGAAATTATCTTGACAAAATTGAAAGAAGACCTGAGAAAATATTTAAACTAATCTAAAGGTTTGAAAAAAAAAAATCAAAAAGTAATCAAAAGATTCGTACATTGCTAACTCTTAAGCTGCTTCATACTAAA
Organism: Perissodus microlepis; assembly: GCF_051167445.1. NCBI lineage: Eukaryota > Metazoa > Chordata > Actinopteri > Cichliformes > Cichlidae > Perissodus > Perissodus microlepis. Next base: position 32,065,141 of record NC_140477.1, read on the forward strand.
AATGTCACCTGTACCTGTAAAATCGTGGAGTTGAGGCAGTGCCTCCATGACAATGCTGATGAGAGGCAGGTAAAGCATAGCAACACGGGCCTTGACTTCAGGGTCGGCATAGCGAGGATCAGAGTCGTGGCTGGAAAGGAGGTTGTGAACGACACTCACTACTTTCTTATGCAGACTGAACATCCTACAGCACACAATACGAAAGAGAAGAAGCAAAACAAATTTAAAAGGAAGCGAAATGGAATGTTTCAGCTCAATCACGGGAAGATTCAGACAATAAAACACATTCACATTTAGAATCTTTCTTAATTAAAACATCTTCTCACCCCTCATTGTCTGGGTCCAGTATTACTGACAGTTCAGACAGTACCAGTCCAGCCAGATAATGCTGTTCTCTGAAGGGGACAGACAGCTCAAACATGTTGGCTATCTTTTGGTCCTGGACGTGTGTGGAGAAGCCAGAGCTCTGTGAGAGATAAGAGACACTATTAATAGTGTTTGACTGTACATAAATCTAACATCTGTACGCTGAAATTTTCAGAGTGTCAGCCTTTTAAGGGCAAAAAGAGTAAAAATTGACCTGCGATGTTGCTGAGGACACAGAGGGAGAAGGAGAGGCAGGTGGTGTGAGCAGGCTGCAGGGCAGGTTGAGGGTGACGTAGTGTTCATGACTGCAAACAATCCTTAAGAAATCAAGCCGCAAAGACTCCAGGGTTGGGTTCTGTAAAGCATAAAGCTTTGTGGACACCTAGAAAAAGGTAACAGAAAATACTCATTTACATATTAAAAACAAAAATGGAGCATGTGCAGTAAAAGAAAGTGTTGAAATGTCATCACATATTAGGCTGTTATAGTGCTGTAAATAAAGCTGAAATGCACAAAAAGGAGATCCACGCTTTAAATAGTTTAATGAAGGCCTAATCAGAAGTTTCGGCACTCACCTGGCTTTTTTTCAGTCATACTGATCCTGACAGCCATGGCAATTTAAAAATTAAAAACCAAAAGACCGAGAAAAACAAACTCATTTACCTGTTTCCAGTATGCCCTAATCAGGCTGAAGACAAATCCTCGGTCCATAACTGACAGCAAGTCATTGAGAAAGAAGGCCAGGCTCATGTTCAGCCTCTCCACCAGCTCCAGATCCTGAACGGATGAGAAAACATGCTTTATACATGTCAAGGGCATGCCTTGGAAATTACACCTCCAAACTTAATATGCCACAAAATAATATCCAGAAATGACAAAAATATATGAACATACAACTTCTTTTACAGTTTTAACAACTCATAAGATTCCTTTTTCCAACTTTCCCATATATAACAATCCTGCAAATCCCTGTTCCAATCCAAACTGACAAGCCTCTTACAAACACCTCAAGACACAGAACTGGGTCATTATTTACCTTTTGGAAGCGAGACACAATGTCACCAGCGATGGTGCTGACCAGAGCTGTGATGTCGTCCATGAAGCGTTCTGGGAAACGGTTCTTCCTGGGTGACTCTAAGCGGTCAGTGAAGTAAAGGTGGTGGATAATACTCTTCACCTGAGGTAAAGGTGTTCATTGGGGTAAAACATAAGCTGTTGCCAAGTTTTATTATCATTATTAGTATTATTTTTTATTTTTACACAAAAAGAACAATGTCAGACAGACCCACATATGTTACACTTTATCCAGATTTTGTTTTCTTACCATGAGTTCAAAGAAAAACCAGGCCTGTTGCAGAGCACCCTCACGTACACTTCCACTGCTCACCACCCACTGGAGAGCCAACTCTTCATGGAAGAGCTGAGTCAGAAAATCAAAACAGAGACAAAGAAAGAGGGATGGACAGAGAGGGAAAGGGAAAGCAGTACAGCCAGACAGAGATAATGTGAGGCACCAGAAAAAGTAACCAAGCATAATCTATACTTAGTTCGCCTGGTCAGATAGATCTCAAAATGTATTTATTTTCATGGGTTATGACATAAAAGAAGTTTTAGATTGGCTACAGACATAACCTGCTAGCAGGTATCAACTGTTGTGACCAGGAATATAGAACAAATAAGAACGCGTACTAGATTCTCTATATGAAAGAACAAGACAGCCCAGTAAAGCTTCTGCTCCTCCAAAGCTGAAAATGAACTTCATTGCAGACAAAGTTAGAGATTAATAAAAAAAACTGTTATAGACGTGTGCAACATTTTTGCTTTTAACAAATGATGCACTCCTTTCACCATGGAAACTGCAGTATTTTGTAGTGCGACCTAATGTATATGACTAAAATACATTTCTCTCTTTTAAAGACAGAAAAATAATTCTAGTTTTACAAAGAACAACATTTTTTTATTTATTTATTTATTTTACATTTGGTCGTCTTATTATGCAAAAATAACATTTTTCGAGTTGTGTGTATTTTATGCAACACTAAAATCCACCACAAGTCTGGCTAACATACTGACTTTTCATCAGACTGGTAAGTCTTAAATACATCATTTTAAACCTGTATTGTACTGCCTACTGGAAAGAAATATTTTATTAAAGAGTTTAAGGTTGTTATAGCAGACACACAGCTTGGTATAAAACACCAAGTAAACTAGACCTGCTTAAAAATTCTATTATAAATTTAATTTTTTCAACCTAAGTGAAAATTATGAACTTTGCCCCGATTGACACTAAACATACCCGCCCACCTGTCTGTATGTTTACTGGTAAGTATTTCCTATGGTAATATAGCACCTGACTGAAAGTCAAACAGTATCAGATTTTTTAAAATGAAAACCAAATACAATTTGCACCCCCTGACTGAGCGGTGGACAATAAAAAAGACTTTCCAATAGTCAGTGTTAGCCAGATTACAACCAACATTCACATCACATCAAAATATCCTCATATTGAGAACAAGAGGCAGATCGGTGACATACAGCATTCAACAAGACTCCACAACAACCAAATACGACATCAATCAATCCAGAGGCACACATCCACAGACAAGACAGGTGAGGAGGAGGAGGACAAGAGGTGGCTGGGGGTCGGCTCCTCCCCCAGTGCAAGTGGCTCTACCTTTTTTGTGGGCAACCGTCCTGTTAAAGTTTGCAAGAAACTGGCGCTCTCAGTGTGCGAAGACATGCGATTGCCACAGCGCTCCATGGCCTATGAGTGGGATGAATGGAACGGTGACAGCAAGGTTAGTGGAGGAGCAACGAGAGAGTGGGGTTGCACCTTCTTCCTCAGCACACAGGCAAAACGTGCGTGCTGAGTAACACAGCCCCCTCACACACACACACACACGTACACTTTTGTGATCTGTTGGACATTTTCATACATGAAGACACAAAACAACAGACACAGGACAGGGCCACAGCACTTGAAAAGCATTGTACCCATAATCTAAAACAGCTGATACATCAATAGTTTGAGCATCTTATGGTAGAGATGCAAAATGGCTACACAAAAGTGCAATCAAATGTAGTCTCAACATCAATAATGCTTTTGTGCAACACTCTAGCCATTGCTTAATAATGAGCCATTCTGCATCCCTCCAGGTAAATACAAGACCTTAGAGATGGTTTTATTGCAGGTAGCTGGACAACATCCCATGCTAAATGCTTATTATGAATGTGCTCTGCCAGTCTATGCACATTTACTGTGGTAAGCTAGGTGTGATTCTATGGCTACAATATGCCCATTTATTTTTATATTTGTGTAAATTAATATGTTATGACAAATTAAAATGACAGAGGACTTAAGATCACATTAAGATGGAAATTGAGGCAGACAAAGACAACACACGTAGATGCACAGTCACACTCACAGATATACCATGCTCCAGAAATAAATGAACTGTGGTTGAAATGAGGGGTGTTAGGAGAGGGTCATGCAGGTTAACTAGCTGAGAGCAGAGGAAATCCATAGAGGGAAAAAGGGAAAATTCTTTTTAAAAAAAAGGGGGGTAAAGATAAATAAAAAAAAAAAAAACATAAAAAAGAACGACTAGTCTGCTGATGGAATTCTAACACAACTCTCATTTTCTCTACCAACCCAATTATTCTCTGAAAGATTGTGTTGGATTTAGGCTAGCAATGACTGATCACAGTAAACCTAGAAGAGAGGTCAACAATATCTGAGAAACTGCTACCATGGATTGCTCTGGCCTATATTTGGATACATCTTAATTTTGGCTACTTTTAATGCAGATACAGAGAAAAAAAAGAGATGTGTTAGATGCGATTCGCAAAGAGGGCTGACACCTAAGACTAACATGACTGGAGGGTCATGGAGGCGGCTGTGACTCCCACGTATGGGATTAATGGGAGGGTTGTGACTTGAGGTATAACAGAATACTGTAATATTCTGAAGTTTTGGTCTTTTATGTCTTTGTCTTTAGAGTCTTTGATACTAGCCACTTTGTGTGTGGTTTAGAAATATGTGTACTTTGAATTTTTAAAAAAGCAAAATGTGGTCTGCATCACGGCCAGGTCACTTAAAACCACTGCAAAGAGCTTAAAGGATAGGCTGAAAATATTAATGAAAGGTGTGAGCATGACAAAATAAAAAGACACAAAAATGAAAAACCTTAGAATGGATAAGCACTGATATACCCGATATGCCTCGCTATTAATGATTCCAGCAAAGCACACAAATAAGCCAAAACTCCAAATATCTCAGTATCCCTTAAGTGTAGGTTGTTTTTGTCGTGAGGCAAAGTGGAGGACGGGGCATTCATAAAACCACCTGCATGGTTTCTGGAGCGGACCCAGGGCTGGATCCCCAGGGGGCACTCTTAGAGCCCATGGTGTTCACCCACGAGTTGGATCGGTCTAAGCCCTAGGGGTGCCAGGGTCAAAGGACACAAGGCAGGCGGGAAGCAAGGGAACAAGCGAGCAGCACGGGGGGGAGAAGGAGGAGGGAAGGAATAATGACAAGTTAAAGAGGTTCAGAGGTCAGGACAGCTGGACGATGCCAAGGGCCTCAAAACGGTTAGCTGTCAGTAAATTAAAAATCATCACCACATAGGAGCAAAGCACAAAGGTTCTCTCTCTCCCTTTCTTTCTCTGCGTTAACAACCCCCCCCCCCCCCCCCCCCCCATAACAACTACCCCTCCCTAAGAGACAAGAGAAGAATGGTTTAGTTAAGTATTAGCAGCAAAAGGAAACATTCATCAAAAAAGGGGCTGCATCCATCATGTCATGGTTACAAATATAGCAAGACCATTAAAAAGGCACATTACATCATTCAGTCACTGTTCACACATTTGTTGGGTTTTTTGAGGGGGTTATATGAAAAAAAAAGTTTGAAGTGGGAACTCCCAAATTATATGAGACAAAATACATGACCTCAATTAAAAGAATAAAATGAAATAAAAAGGAACAAAGAAATCAAAAAAAGACTGAAGAGACTATGCTACTGTTAGAGTCCTCAGAAAAGACATGGCTATTGAAATAATATTTAATCTTGACTGATTTGACTTTAAACTAAATACAACGTACATTTTTCACAATGCATAATAAGCATTATTTGTGCATAGCATGTGAGTGAGTGAGTATATGTGTGTGACAGGTTGCTCGTACAACGGTTGGAGAGATAAGATGTTCAAGCTTGTGTTTGCACAACGCTCATGCAGTTTACATGTTGATAAAACTGTGGGTCACTGTGCAGAGGGAGGCCTCTACCTTGTGTGGTTTAAGATACACATATTCAGTACAAATACTTTACACGAGTCTGTCTAAAAATACATCACAGAGCAAGAGCTCCTACATTACAACAGTGTTAAATAATTAACTACAGTATCTGACATCCACATGGAGTATGTATGAGCCAAATTTAGAGCAAAGTGCTCCCAAAAATATGAGCGTGGGTTCAGGCCACATTTGGACCACATGTAAGAATTTTAGTGCTTCGTTAAAGATTTAACAGAAAACTGAATGACCACTCAGAGAAAGGGTCATGTATGACTTGAAGACCTTACCTTGCTGCCAATGATGGAGCGGACCTCATCGTCAGGAGAGGTGGGCGTACCGGAGATGTCGGGGTTACTGTTGCTAAGACTACGGGAGCGGTTGAGGTTAAGGCTGGCTGGTCGAACAGCTGAGCGAGCCATGGTGGCATAGTGAACCGAACCTCCCAACCCTCCTGGGCCTTTGGCGACACACAACAGAAAGGAAATTAGGAAAATAGGACTTCGATGAGCCACTGCACCTAACCATCCAGTAATGAACCCATTATTTCAGAGTAGTTGAATTAACACTTCTGGCAGTGGATGGTTTAACAACAAAAGCCACTGCAAAAACCCCCAAAAACCTGTATATACCAAATACAAGCCAATACTAGGGATGGGTACCGGTATGTACCGGCCATAATGGCACCGGTTCTGACATAAACGGTAGTAACCAGACCGAAAAGCAGCGCACATTTCGGTGGTTTATTTCAGTGCTTTTTTTTTCCTGAAATGTCATACACTTTGGATTCTAGCCAATCATTTTACCTTTGCAAGCGTAGTAGGCGGGCCCAGGTACGTACGTTCTTTTAGAGAAGAGCTACAGATTAAAAATGCCCAAGGCGAAGCGGTCAAAGTCTGGCTGTACTTCACAGCAGAAGATGCAAACTCAGCAGCCTGCAACAAGTGCTTTAAGGTGATACTGTGCAAAGGAGGTAACTCCTCGAATCTGATGAAACACCTGGCGACGTATAGCATTTTGTTAAAGCCGAGAAATGCGCCGTATTTGATAGCTTACTGCGAGACCTCACACCGGGCACATCTACTGCGGGTGGGTTGCCTGTTATCGGACCCGGAGTTAGCAACATCCCCCAAAAACCCGAAGATTAGAGTCCTGGCCCCTAGCCCTGCCAGTGTAGCAGAAATGATGACGGATGATGATGGCAGCAGCAGCCGTTCTTCTCTGCGTGAGTAGCTTAATGTTGTTCGTGTGTAAGTTACGTTGAGTAGGCTAACCACGTTATTACATTAATGCATGTAAGGTGAACTAGCAAACACCGTCGTAGTTACATGAGGCTGTCTTCTTGTTTGATGGCAGATACTCCCTTCACCCTGGCCAAAAAGGCTAAAATGACCAAAGAAAAAGTGGAAAACAGCTAAACATGAGAGGTTTTTGGACAAAGTTTGTGTTTTTTTCCATTGATTAAGCACTGCTTCCAGCCAAGAGTGATGCCATAAATCCCCTATAGCTGCAGAAAAGGCTAACATTGTTATCTTTTTACAAAAAAACAGCAGAACATGAGAGGTTTTTGGACCAATTTTGTGTTCTCCATTCTTTAAGCACCGGTTCGAGCACCGTTTAAGCACCGGCACCGTTTCAAAAGTACCGGTTTGGTACTGGTATCGGATAAAACCTAAACGATACCCATCCCTAGCCAATACACCAAAAAAACAACTGTAACTTTTATCCAAAGGCTAAATCTGTTGTGATGTACAGACGCTGGCCATATCTACCTGTTAAGGATGAGTTGGTGTCTGTGTTGAGCAGGTAGAAGACAAAATGGATGTGGGAGGAAAAAAATAGTAAAAGATGAAAAGAAATAGAAAAAGAAAATTATGGCAGGAAGATTTGATGAGTTAAGGGTTGAAAGGGGTTAACTTAAAAGGAGAAAATAGAAGATTCAGGATAAAGAAAAATGGGAGGACACTGTAGTCACTGTACCTGGCGAGGGCGAGTTGGGGTCGGTGCTGGGCAAGCGGAAGACATAGTGGATGTATGAAGACAGCAGGCTGTTGCGGCCATGCATGTCCTGGTTGGTGTCCAGGTACTTATGAAGCCGGTTCACTATGGAGGCCATCACCTCGAAACATGCTTGCCCAAGATTCACTAAAGACAAAAAGAAGAGCTTTCTGCTAGTTAACATAATTACAAGTGTAGCCTTTCGTTTTTATCTGGTGCAGGCCTTTATCATACCTATCTGTCCAGCAATGACGGGCGGGCGCACTACCAGCAACACCAACTTGTCAAGTAGAAGGTGAAGGAATCGAACTATTGGTTCAAGTTGGGACGAGTTTAGTGCTGCAATGCTGGACTTGAGCTCAGTTTCCAGGTTGTTCTCCATGATTCGCATGTCTCCTATCCTTACTGGGAACATGTGCTCATCCAGGGCATGCACCAACGCAAAGAACTTATCCAGGTACTGGTCCTAATGATGGAGAGTTGGAGGAATGGGGGTAGAGATGAGGTTAATAAGAGAGAGAAAGTTTTTTGGCAAAAACAAATGTCGGTACCATAATGTGGAAGTGGCAAACAGAGAAAATCACGTAAAAAGGAGATAAAGGAAGAAAGAAATGTGACAAAGATTAATGGATAGAAAAAAAAATACCAAGAGAAGAAGAGGGCAAGAATTAGAAAACACAATTGCGTACAAGGATGAAAAAGCTAAAGGGGAAGAAAGTAAACAAAAGTAAGCTTGGATCTATTCTTCAGTATTCTTTGCTAAACCAGCAAGTTGGCTCCCCGAGTAAAAACCGCAAGCCGAACATTGCTACAAGTACACAGGAGAATCCAACAAGTCTAATCTGTGCCAAGAACAGTGATTTATGAGCACATTAGTCCCAGCTGGGTTCCTAGAAGCCATGGTCAAGCTCCTCCCAACACCACAGTCAAATCAGAGATGGAGTAGGCCTCAGTAAATTACTGGCAAGGTAAGAGTCACTACCTAATAAACTGGTGCTGGGAAGGAATTACAGTTTAGGTATGAAAATAATGTTTTTCTATTAACGTTAAGTGAAATATTTTGAGTCACATTACAATAATAAATCTGTCCATCTTTGTTTCAAAATAACAGGTTATGTTGATATTCTAAGGTTTTACATTCTAGGACATCATTTAACTAATGAATCTGAAAAATGCACAAAACTACTGTAGCTACTGTGAAGCCGTTGTGCTTAGTACTATTACCTGTGTGTGGATGGTTGAAACAGCGACCACTTCTACATTGAATACTCCTCGATGGTTGTCTACCCACTTCATGCCCGGGAGAGGGACCTGAAGGTACAATAATGGGAGAGTAAATCCGAGTGGCACTTACATAACAGAGAGAAACAATGAAAGGGAAGGGCCAGGTTATCTGATTTGCTTGTGATAATGCAGTATTATATAATAATGATTTCTGAAGTGCATCCTGGGAATCCCATATATAGAACACTAGTTATATTTAATATAGAAACATTAGAAGTTCTCCTTTAGCTCATCTCTCTGCATTATGCTTGTTTCATTCAATATAAGCTTAAAAAATGCTTACATCTGGGGAGAGAACAGAGTAGGACTGTGGTGGTTTTTCCAGAGACACAGGCAGACAGAAGTGTCCCGTTCTCAGACGCCCGTTCTGCAACATAGGAATCCACTGCACACAAAAAAAGAGAGAGATAAATGATAAACAATACACATACATCTTCTAAATTCACTAGGAGAATGTGAGTGACTGTTTTGAAAAAGATTTGTAGGCTGTGTAAACATCTCGCTAAATAAATGAATCTTTTTTTCACCCTTTCATATGTTGTACTTGTGCTATTTTCAGTTAAATTTCTTTCATTTGTGTCTTTTTGCAAATGGGGTTTGAAGTGGGTGTGTCTAAATTCACAGCTATGAAAGAACAGAGCACAAATTTGAAATTATACACACGTGCATTATCACATGATTTTACCGTGTATCCCACAGGGGTCTCCAGTGGTGTGTTCTGCTTCTGCTGGCAGCTGACATGGTAAAAGGTGAAAAGAATGTGGTGGTGGTCTGACAGAGAGGCGGGCAGTTTGATCTTAATCTCGTCATGAAAGTCAGGAGATCTACATCAATTAGTAAAAAAAACAAAAAAACAAAAAGAATTTCATGAGTATCACAAACTGATCATTTTAGAGTCAGATAATTGAGAACTAATCTCTTTTGAGTGGCTTGCACTCAATCGATTAAACTGTGTAGGCATATCATACAGTTCAGGCCGCTATCTCGATGTTGCTTCACTTGGCTGATGGTTCCAGCTACAGCCACTATAACTATAGATCTTCCACTGTCTGAACACACTGTATAAGCACAACTTAGGCATAGAGAACAGTAGAAGAGTTTCTTAGCTGTATCAAATGTGCAAGTGCGCTGTTCTACCAACTGCCTGCTCACTGGTTAACACCTCTTCAATACTGGTGATCAGTATATGTTACTGAAGGGAGCACACGTCAGTCAGAAATATGCAAAGGCTTTTCTCAATGCTTTCCCAGAAGGCTTTTAGAGAGTTAATTGCAAAGAATATTGAATACATTAGGCTTGTTGTTTTATAAACTGGCTTAACAGGCTTATGTGCTCCATTTTCACTCCCACAATTACAAATATTTATATCAATTGACCTAAACATATTCCATTTCCACCCTCAATTTTTAACTTGGGAATATTTGTCTCAAGTAAAGCAGGGGTTCAAGTGATCTAAAAACAAAGAAATTATATAAACACATTATTATTCACTTCAGCTGAATTCTTACAAGTCCCTCAGGAGGAAACATTCAGAAACAAACAACCACAGCTATAGTAAGCCCATCAACAGATCTACTAAGATAGCTTCAAGGATGGAAACAACCCAAACTGCTTAAAAGGGTCATAGAAGGCAACTGATTTCTCATGGGAAGAAACAGTTTGGTTCTGGACCAGAAAAGGAAAAATCCTGGAGCAAAAACAGCATCAGGAGAAACTTTTATTGGAAATGATTGTAGGTTATTGGCAGGGCAACCTCCATTAAAACCAACAGCAAATTCAAGATGGAGAAAGCAGTTCTTTCTTATGGCATTTCTTATTTTTAGAGATATACATGGTAAAATATTTTGTGCTAGTTCTAAGCGAAATGCAAACTGTATTGACATTTCTTCTTTTGCAGCAAATTCCTAGTCAAAGTGCTACTGTCACTCAGATATAAATAACAACAAATGCACTGTCAACAATTTACACTAGTTATTAAAATGAACACCACTTGAAACCATCTAAAAATGAACTTAACCCATTTCTAAAAAATAGCACTGAATGTAGGACAAGCGCAGACTTTACAGTGATGTTGAAGTAGTGGTGATTTTTCCCCACCTTTTAAATTTCTGGCCTTTGTAAGCTGGCATGCTGGTGCAGTGATCAGCACTGTCACCTCACAGCAAGAAGGCTCTGCGTCCACACCTGAAAGCAACCTGGTGCCTTTCTGTGAGGAACTTGCATGTTCCCCCTGTTCCTGAGTGGGCTCTCTCCAGGTACTCTGGCTGCCTTCTGCGTGGTAGATTGAGTGGTGATTCTAAATTGCCTATAGATGTGAATGTGAACGTCAACCGTTTTTGTCTTTATCTACCAGATATTTTCCCCAGTGTCCGCTAGGATAGGCTCCTCCCACCCTTCGTATCATTGATTTGGTTTAGTGGTTTAAAGAAAATGGATGGATGCATTTCTGTTATTAATCTGAACAGTGTAAAGTATATAAAATAATAAAAAACGTGCAAATTAAGAAAATATCTTTACAACTTTGGTAAATAATAAATGCTATTCTATATATTCCTTGGTTTGCAGTGGGGGGGGGTTTCTCCCAAATGCTTGATTTTTGTCCTCAAAACAATGAGGATGTTTTACCTGATCTGCTTGTGTTTTGTCTTTTAGGATATGTTTTTCTCTCATTTTGATACAGATCAAAGTTAACATCCTTTTTCCTGATTTTTCTGAGTAGAGTTGATTTTTGACGACGCGTTTGGAACAGCACACTATGTAGCTTATTTCAACCAAAACACACCTGTTGTGGTACACCACTGCAGTGTAGGCCTCTTTGTAGAAATCAGCACAACTTGACTTCCCAAATATTACCTGAGGAATAAACAACAGTTTTACAATAAATCAGATAATGAAAAATCTATCTTTTAATTATTACCAACTGCATAATAAAAGTTGCCAAGACACTAAAAGGTCTGACAGATATTACATTCATAGCTTGACTAAGATTCAAAAACAACAATCTTCATGTTCTGGAAAATCATTGTGTACCGGCATTGCATTGCTTGGATCTTCTCCGTTCATAAATTGCACTTTCACAGTGATGTTGCGGGCGGAGCCTTGGCGGTTGGCAAAGTTCAGACTCTGAGGGTTCACATATAGCAGATTTCTGAAAAATATATGTTCAAGAGCACAGACACACAAAGGAAAAAAAATGCACATCAGAGATTCAACCACACTAGAATTAAAAGACAGGAATAACACAGTAAAGAAGCATAACATAAACCTTAGAGCAATTTACTTTTATATCAAAATCTTTTTGCAACTGAGACATTTAACATACAGATTCATATTGTTTACATTTTCCAGGCCTTAAAATACATCTAGGAAGCAGCAGTGTTACTCATCATCATAAGCTAAACTATTATAAAGTGGTAACTTTAATACACCTCAGCAAATTTTATAATACTGCGTAGCACATTTTCAAATACAGATTTGAAAAATAATCCAAAAGGAGGGCCATATCATTTGACTACGTAAAGAGGATTAATGACCTTTAACTCTAATAACCAAGTGTCTCTGAAAGTGCTTGACCTACTTACCTAACACTGTTACATCAGTTTCCACGAACTGATCAATTAAAAGGGGCAAGGCTCCCACAGCAGCTAAACCTATTCTGACTGGTACTTAAGGGAGGCTTGGCCTGTCAGTAACCATGAAAGGTAACGATTGCAAATAGACTTTACTTTTCAGAATGGGTTAGATAAGAGGGGAATGGGAACTGTATAAATCACTACAAAAGGATATTAACTATCTGCAATGATTTCTAATATTTTAAGATGGGTACTGAGAGCATGGCATTATCGTCTGTAATTTCGTGCAAAGAAGGAAACCAGAATAATGTGTGGAGAATAAACGGCTGAGGGCCCTGGGGAAAATTTTCCGAATTTGAGATGCTATTTTTCCAATTTTGTCAACTGCCACTTCACAAGAATCGCTTCCATGTGAAGTAAGTCTCCCTATAAGCCAGACTACTTTGGTTTACACTGGATGTTTTTTGCAATTAATTCATATACATGAGATAAAAGGCACCTGGTCAATCTCTTGTTTTACTTCACAATCCCATTCATTGTTGCCAAAATGTGTGTGGTATACTCGCTACTGGACTGTTGGGAAGGAGGAGGAAGCCCCAGAATAGGAAGTGTAAAGCAACCTGGGATCAGCTGACAAACCGCAATGACGTAGTCGATTCTGTGGGGGATAACCCCACAGAGACCGCAGCTGGAACCACAAGTGACAAGGAATCGTGGGAATCTTTGTCTAATGATTAAAAATCTAATCCATCTTTTCCTCTGTTAACATCCATCTAGCATGTCCTAGTAATTGTCATGGCTGTTCTGAAACAGGCTGTTGAACTGAAATAGACCCCAAGATGACATTACTGTGGCAGAGCTGAAATACCCATAAAAGCACAAATGGAAGCATTCCTGATTGGTCACTTCACCTCATCCGATTCAACTTCAGTTAATAAGTACACATGTGAAAGCAAACTTTACAATGTAGATGGCACTTAGGCACAGTTACTATTTTGAGATGAGGGGCTCCATAAGGGAAAACTGGCACTGTTTATCAGCTCTAAATAAAACAATAGCTTTCTAATAAACAGATTAGATGTCGTTGGAAAAATTTCCCAGTACGAGTAATTATAGAGTATTAAAAACTGAATTATTAATTTAGTAGGATTCTTAAGTGCTTCTTGATCTATGTGACCTGGTAGAGGTAGATCACACTCCACAAGTCCAAAACATTACCTTTGTCACACAATGTTCTGAAGGATTTTTCATATATTCTTCAAGACTGACAATGTAGTAAAATAATGCAGTGAAATAATTGTTCTAGACTTGTTAAGGTAAGATTTCAGAGTTACTTTTTTAGACCCATTTTAAATTTCTTTTTAAGCTAACAAAAATCTATGTTTAAACATTGAAAAGTGAATTTCTTTAAATGCATTACATGGAGACAATTTCCACTTAGTCACAAATGTCCCAACCTGCTAATTAACCAGTACAGAAGAGTGGTGTCCTACCCACCAGCCAACATATAGTGAGATATTCAAGGACATGAAAATATGTTTCTACATGCCTTGAGTGAGAATTTGAAATCAGATGTCTCTGACATCAAAACATTAAGCTAGCATGTTTGAGATCTGCCTGAGTCACAGTAATAGGCGTCTTTGGACATTCCAACAAGTTATCAAATAGATGCAGTACGAGAAAGAAGTGAAACAACTTTATGGATGCCGACTATCAACACAAAAATTCGAGGATGTGCCGTCTACAGTTAAATGATGAACTCCAGCATGGGAGGTTACATGTTAACTCTCAAGTATCTTCAAGTTAGTCAAAACAATAATCACTGTACTGGAATGGAGGCTAGAGAGCTAAATATTGTTAGGAACTTTATGCCAATAAAGTAAATTTCTGGCCCATTTACTCAGTCCTTCTTTTCCTTACCAAGTTTGGTTCCTCCCCTTTTCATATAAAAGACCAGTAATCACTCCAACCTGAGGTACTAAATCCTTAAAACCACAAATTACTAGCAAGCTCGTTATAACGACTGGGTGGTATTTTAATGCATAGTAACTGTAAATTTAACAGTTTAAGCTAACGCTAATTAAGAAAATAAAGAAACAAAACTAAAAACTTGTGTTTTTATGGACAATTTTAAGCGTTTAACTATTTGCTTTATTTTTTAAATGCAGCAATGTGTTACTATGACAAAATTACAACATTTATATTCCGGTTAAATATTACACCAAAACATTTTTACTGATTAGTTCCACCATCCACCACAGTTGAAGGTCAGCATATTTCACTTCCACAAGGGACAAAATGAGTGAGCAATAAAACTGTGATGATGAGTACATAATATCCAAACTCTCTGAAATCATCCATACCCAGGAGCTCAAACCTGGCACAGATGACAGACTCAATCCCATCTCCAGACAAAAAGAGAAAGAAGAGCAAGAGAGCGAGAGAGAGAGAGTGTGTGTGTGTCTGGTGTGAGGCTGATTCAGCAGGATGCTAAATCAAACCCAGGAGCATTAATTACACACAGCATTATCAATCAGAGCCCAGTGAGTGCAGGGTTATAAGGTTTGAGATTGATCAGGCTGACGATCCATCAAAACAGCAGTGGTCATTGTTGGCTTTCTGCTGATCAGCTAAAGTGCTGGAGAGCAGGGTAGGGTGTGGTATGGAGAGGGGATTGGGGTTAAATGGTTAGTGTGTGTGTATGTGCGTGTGTGAGTGCGTGTATGTGTGTGTGTGGGGGGGGGGGGGGGGGGGGGGGGGCGGGGTAGACACATGTCGTTTGCACACTGCTGTGATTTGTTTGTTCAGAAGAGGGAGGGGTCAAGGGGGATTTGGGAGGAGGTGGGGTACAAGGCTAAAAACATAGTAGGGATTAATGATCAGCTAATCCCCCCTCCTTTACTGAGAGGGCAGTATATAACACGAGGCAGCTCGACGTTCTCGTATTGCTTTAGCAGCAAAGAAGTCTAGCTTAGCAGCAGAGGCAGCAGAGAGAAGAGTGTAGAGGAGAACACGAGTAAAGCTGAAGCAGGGTTCTAGGACTGGAATAGAAAAATCATCATGAAGGTATTTTTCCTGTTGCTGGTGCTAACCAGTTCAACCGTTGCTGCCCCCCTGGAAGCCTCGGGTAGACAAGAACACCCGACCCTGCCTTCCCAGGCTTCCACCATAGCACCAATCCAACCCGAGCCCAGGTCTCGCTTTGCCATGCTGGACGATGTTCGCCTACTAGCAAACGGCCTCCTCCAGTTAGGCCAGAGTTTACGAGAGTTTGTCCACAAGACCAAGGCACAGATCAACGACATCTTCCAAAAGCTCAATATTTTTGACCGCTCTTTTTACCAGCTCTCAGTCGTCACATCGGAGATTAAAGAGGAAGAGGAAGAGCTCAAGAAGACCACTAGCTTTTTGAAGGCCAACAATGAGGAGATCAAGAATTTGTCACTGGAAATCAACTCGAAGATCAACAACATTCTGCAGGAGCGCACACAACTGCAGAGCAAGGTGGGGAACCTTGAAGAAAGACTGAAGGGCTTGTCGCAGAGCATGGTCCCTGCCGATCAGCTTAGTGAAATCACATCTCTCAAGGTAAGATGCTTCAGCAGCTAAAACTTAACAACACAAGTCAGTCAAGATATGCTCACTGAATAAGGAGCAGATAAGCTGTGTTTGTGCAGTGTTTGTCCACTAAACAGATTTAACTGCATTTTACAAACTGAGTTAACTGAGGATAATTTTTGTTTTACATTTTTCCTGAAAAACTTTCACATCAACACATGAGACTCAAAGTATTATATTTTTTAGGAAGTGATTGAAGCTCAAGATAAAACAATTGGCAATCTTCTGAAAGCTGTGAAGGAGCAACATGATCAGCTGGACTACCAGAAAATAAAGATTAAAAACCTGGAGGAAAAGGTACTTGTACTAGAAATCATTATATTTTGCCTTTCAAGGGAAAATATCTGAAATCACTGAGAATCTAATTTGTTACATTACCAATGCACATTCTGTTTAAACTATATATAAAACCATTTAAAATGAGTGACTCACTTGCATCTCCTGCAGCTCACCTATGAGAGTTTTCAAGATACAGCTGATAAACTAATGGACTCTGACTACGAAACTCTTGATATGTTTGAATATCTGAAAGGAAACTCAACTGGCCTGGAAACAAGTGGTAATTACTTAATATACTCAAATATCTTTCTAAATGCCAAACTTACTTAAATAAAAGTAGAGTTAAGGAATTCATTTGGCTTTTCTACACTTTTTTTTTTTTTCAGATTTTCCCATGGACTGCACTGACGTGTTTAACAAAGGAGAAACAAATAGCGGTGTCTACGTTATCAAACCAAACCAATCAGAGCCGTTCAACGTTTTCTGTGAAATGAGTTCAGGTGGGTAAGCAATCTCGAGTTCTCATCAAAGACGTCCAAATACCATTTCTGCATTCACAAGCACTGACATTTTTTAGATAACACACTGGCATTTATGATTTCTACAATGACTGAGGAAAGAGCAAAAAAAAGAAAAGAAAAGAAAAAAGAAAAAAAGTTGATAACCTACTCACATTATTTATGACAAAACTTTTACATTCCCTGAAATATTTCTTTGTTCTTTTACAGAAGGGGGTTCAACAGTCATCCAGCGCAGGGTTGATGGTTCGGTGGATTTTGATCAGACATGGGAAAAGTACGAAAAAGGTTTTGGAGATCTGGAAAGTGAGTACACTTTATGGTTAAAATTTTTAAATAAAATATTCTATTTTTAGAATTAACAAAAAAATGACAGTCTTTACTCGTAATAAACATTTATTTTTCACAAATGTCATGGCATATTCAGGAAAAAAATATATACTGAAAGCAGCAGAAAACAATAGGGGCTGACACAATATAAAGAAAAAGCCATAATCAATTGATCAGAACAGTTCCTAAATATTTTCTATTAAAGTAGAAAATCTACTGTGTCAGCAGTGTCTTGGTTGCAGGAGCATTTGTAAGTGCTCCCTATAGCCTTGGTCACAGGAAACAATAATTGTCAGATATCGGCCCTGAACGACTTCCTGTATTATCCGAGCACACAGCCAGTTTGGCAGCCTTCCCTACAGCACTTGGTATGCTCATACAAGCACTCATAACCCATTTACAACAAAAAGGCTCTTCATCTGCAAAAGATGAGTTTCAACCTTCTTTCACAGCCTAATGATTACAACCCACATGCTACTAACAGTATGCTTTTAAAACCTGGTTGACCCAAAGTCTGCTGGAAGTTAATTACAATTTTCAATCCATTATAAGATGAACTGAGACTTCAGAGTTTCTGAGATTTGTTTTTCCTACAAATAAACAAAATAAATTTGATTTGTCACACAGAGGACTTCTGGCTGGGCCTAAAAAAGATTCACAGCATTACACAGGAAGGTGTTTACATCCTTCGCATTGATTTGGAGGACTGGAAGGAGGAAAAACACTGGGCTGAATACCGCTTCTCACTGGAAGGTCCCTCCAAGGACTATAGTCTTCGTGTCAGCCATTTCTCAGGTGACCTGCCTGATACCATGGCCAACTGCACCGGCATGAGATTTGCCACAAAAGACAGAAACACAGACAGCAACCAAAACTCCAACTGTGCACGCAGCTCCACAGGTACAATCCCAAGTCACAGTATCTTGGAATGTTTCTCCACCATAGTAATAAAATAAATAATTATCTCTGATGAAGACATTTTTTTCTAAACAAGACAAAATCACATAGCTAAGACTGATATATGCTGATATAATTTCCTATCTTGACTCCCTGGCAGGTGGCTGGTGGCTCAATGCTTGCGGTGAAACCAACCTTAATGCTAGGCATGTGTGGCTGAGACCAAAGGGGCGCTTGATGAGGAGGAAGGGCATTCACTGGAGGCCAACCACAGGCTCCTCATACTCACTCAAGATGACCAAAATCTCCATTCGACAAGCTTCAACTGCTGATATCTCCAACTGAGCCCCCTGTCCACACACTATATAATACTATTGGCTTTTTTTCCCAATACACAGACATCCAAAAAGTTCAACAGGAGGGGGAAGTGACATAACACAGGCCTTCCATATGTCCAGTCTTAATTCACCCACATCATTGAGCAGATTCCTCCCTAACATTATTCGGCCATTGGCTAGTGCTCACCACCAGATAGCAGAACAAAAAAATGTCAGACGTCAGCAAATGCCGACCTGTTGCACCGTGGCACACAGGTTGTTAACCTACTGTGTCTGATCCGACAAGGACAGTAAGTAGAACTGTCATTATGCAACATCTGTCATCGCTTGCAAAACAGACATATTGATCCACATCAGCAACCTAATTCAGAATTGATTGCAAAGCAATACATTGCAGTTGTATAACAGCAAATTAGGTTTCTGAGAATAGACTACAATTCTGAAACCCACACTGCTTAACAACCATTAAGGTGAACTTGGATACATTTATGACAACAACAAAACAAGGTATTTTAAAGTATGTTTGGAAGAACTACATGTTCAAAGTGGCTAAAGGGACAAATACCAACAGATTACTACATAAAGCATGCAAGTTATGCAAGTCAAGGTAAAAAAATCATCTCCTGCTTCTGAAAAAAGTCCACTACAAACTACAAAGCTTTAGACAGCGCACTGATTTTTCTTTTTCTTATTCTTTTATATTTTTTTTATTCTGTATTTAAACTATGATATGATATGATTTATGCAGGTACCGCTAGAAAATTATAATTTCTGTGTGTTTCCTACATTATTGAGTCATATTGACTTTTGCTCATTATTACAAAATAACCAACTGTACTGTAAAGGTTCTCATACTAACACATCACTGTGAGAAGCAGCTTTGTGTGCTAAAATCATATTTATGAGGCCAAAAATACATCTACCTGTATAAAAACAATACAAAACTATGGTACTATTTCTTTGTTTAATTTTGTCTTGAACCAAATGGAGTTAAATAAGTAAAGAGGACATGTTGAAAGGTTGACACACTAATGAAAATGAGATCTAAGGAATAAAACCACTGTTAAAAAAAAGCAAAAACTGTGATCCCAGAAAACCACTGTAAACAAATCCACTTAACTCAGTTTGGTTTACTATCAGTCACAGGCCAATTGCATCTGCAGACAGTCAGACCCTGTCAGCACCTGTCTGGTAACGTCTGGATGTAATCACCTAATATTGGTCTATCAAAATATACTGCTCAAAGAAAAAAAAAAAAAGAAGAACAAACTGAAAATCTTTACTGATATAGACTCATGTAACAATAGTAAATTCATACTTCATGTAATCCCTTGAAGTTTTCAGCAGTACAACATTGTATGCTAACATAAAATGTTCTGGATGGAACACAACAGAAAAAAATGGCAGGTGTAATTTTTAAAATACTCCTCACATAGTTTATACTGCACAGTAATATAAATCCTGTCAACACTGTTTCATATTTTCTAATTATTATTAATTATTATTAATAATTATTATTAATTTATTTTAACCCTTAAATAACCCTTTTTTGTTTTTAATTAACTTTAGCTTCAATTAGTTTCCAGATTGGAATTTCTTGTTTCACTTCAGTTTTTATTGTTTGAAAATGTTAAGTTTTACTTCATTTTTGATTAATTTCACCGTTAGTTTTGGTCTTTAAAATTATTACTGAATAAAGGCCAAATGTCAGAGGCCAAAATTGAGGACAATCAGAAAAGATATTAAAATAAAAACACACTTTTTGACTGCGAGTTGACTCACAGCCTTGTAGACACTGCAGGTCTCAATAAACACATCCATTAATAAAATACATTTTTTAACCAGTGAGCTAAAGAGTGAAGTAGTATTTAGATGTTAAGTTAAGTACAAACTGGTTTGTAATTAATTTTTTGTGTAATCTCGATGTCAAACAGACAAATAAACTACCATTAAGACGTTATTCATTCACTACAGATGTTTTTTTCTGTACCTGTATATGGTGTTCGGCACATAGACGTCCCTGGCAGGAAACTCAAGGATCTCCCTGGTGGGACGCACCCTGCTGTCTGGGTAAGGCTTAACCTGCAGGAGGTCAGGGGTCAAGCAGTAGTGGGGGTTCTCCGGAGCTGGAGAAATGTCCAGCTTCAACTGGGCTGTGGTGAGTGTGTGAGTAGTCAGAGAAAAAAAGGAAAGGAGTGTTAAAGAAAGAGCAAAGAATCATTTTCAGATTTCAAATCAGGACAATCAAAGGAAAGCATAAATTCCACTTTTAAGTACCTGTGATAGGTCTGAGTCTCCTCAGCACTGAAGACGGTCTTCTCATATCAGCTAAGAACTTATACAAATCCTCATCACTAAGTCTGTCTCCCTCCTAAAATAACACGTAGCATAAAAAAACCATGAGAAAATGACAAAGGGAAGGAAAAGTAATCTAATACTAATAATCTACTATCATGTGAGCAAGCACATTCACATGGACCTGTTTAAAGAAGTTGGTGATGGTAAGTGTTGCAGGTCTAAAACCTGTCAGGCTACATGATTCATCTCCACTTGTGGTTCTCTCCAGAGAACGCCTTCCCATAATGCTCGAGTTCCTCCGTTCAGACCATGAGCCTTTCCTCTCTAAAAAGATACAACAAAAACAAACTCAACATTTTAAAGCCCACATTTATTTTCCACTCTGAACATGCAGACATTGTTCTAATCTGCCATAGCAACAGAAGGCTGTCGCCACCAGTCAGCATCAAAGATAACCTCTAAGGTCAAAGGGTAGTCAAACACCAAGGGTCACAGTAAAAATAACACAGCAGGGATCAATATGATGTTGCCCTGTTTGCTTCTAAAGCACACCAATTTACTGAAATGTCCATGCACCTAATGCATGACTGCCATGTCTGTTATGGTCTCTTCAACTAGACCATGTGTGATACGGAAAGTGGGCATAAAAAATACTGCCATGTTTTTTTTCCTACTCACTGGAACTTTTGATATCATTCTGAGATACACGGTCAACGTCTACAATTACAGTTAGAAAGCTTGCATTAAAAGAAGATGGTTAGACCTGAGAGACTCATCTCTAGCTCTGTATCTCTCTCCAGGCTGCCGGCACTGTTAACAATGTTCATTAGATGGATGGCGGTCCACGCAAAGGGCATTCGGTAGCGCCCCAGACGTTGGCAGAACTGCTCTGACTGGCCTCGAAGCTTCTCCAGCTTCTCCTTGTTCTATAAAAAAATAGAAATGTTAACGTAAATACAGGGTTTGTGGTACATTAACAATGAATCAGAATTCTTTTTGTTTTAATTTTTATTCACTGCAACATATTGGTAGTAAAATTAGGAGATGACCATGAAAAGGAATGTACTTTTAAATGAGTACTTGCAGTTGCAGAAACAGTAATGAATAAAAACATTTATTATGACATCACATATAACTGAAATACATCTGAGACTGAGCTTTCGTGGTATTCATCATCTAATTCACTCTCATTGTACCTTGGCAGCATCTGACTCTTTGAAGACCATATAGGGCTCTGCGCACTCTCCAATATCACCCTGCTGCAGTACTTTTTCCAGCTGTTGACAAAGCAAACACAGACTTCAGTAACTACACTCACGTGCAGTGAAACAGGTCAGAAGATGGGTGTCAAATTGTGAAAGGATAGCA
This sequence comes from Perissodus microlepis, assembly GCF_051167445.1. Taxonomy (NCBI): domain Eukaryota; kingdom Metazoa; phylum Chordata; class Actinopteri; order Cichliformes; family Cichlidae; genus Perissodus; species Perissodus microlepis. The sequence continues at coordinate 32,087,297 of NC_140477.1, forward strand.
GGTTTCTTCAATTAAGCTTTATCTTTCATACTAAGTCAAACACTGCAATGAAAAACTGTCCAGTGTTTGTTTTGGTTGATGTAATGTATTCTGGTGCTATCAAAGAGGGACAATAAGTCAAGGTTTTACTTGTAATTTATTCAAAGACATTTCTGTAAGAGAAAGATGAAGCCTCAAGCACCCTTATACTGATGGCATTGCATAATCATGGATATCTAACATTCAGGGAAACCCGCTATTAGTACTCTTTTACGTATTACAAAACAAAAGTTGACAAGAGAGATGAAATTCTAGCATGACTGTTTCACCTTGATGACTAGGAAGACATCCTGGGAGGGGTAGGTGATGGAGAATATGGCAGAGCGAGCCAGCGTGGAGATGGCTGCTGTCTGAATGTGAGGACGCAGCATCGCTTTTGTCTGCTCAGAGTTTAGGTCAAAGAAAAAGTTTTCTGATATCTGAAGGACACATGAAACAGACACACGGATAATTATTATTTGACCAAAACACCTGTTAAATGTAATCATAGCACTACGCCATCACAACTATTATTATTTAATTGTAATTTCTGATGACTCTATTACTAAAGCATGGCTTCTTGCTCGTGGAGGCTGGCAAACATGTTAACATCTCAGTGATGAATAAGCCACCAGAGAAGTTTATGGAGCCGTGAAGCGGCATTATATATGAGAGATCTACTTATCAAGGCATCTGCTACCCTCTAGTGTTTGTTAGCTAAAAGGGAACAGAAAGAAGTGGCACTAGATAAGGTTGTTCAGATATATACATAGTTCCAGAGTATGATTTAACGGCATTCCCAAAAACATAACAGGCCCACAACATAAAATTTAATAGCCCACTCATCAAATTCGTTTGGCCTCCCAACGATTTTAACGGTTTGCAGAAGTGACCCAACAACTCAGAGCTGAGGAGGCACTGAGTAAAGCATAACAGCTTACCTTTTTCTTTTCCTTGACATCATATAAGGCCAAACTAGCAAATATGGGTTCAATTTCGATCTCAAACCTTCAAGGTGGAGAGAAAAAGGAGTGGATCAGCAGAAAGCAGCAGTTAAATAAAAGAGCTACATGGCGGTTTTTTTCTTTTCTGAAAAAGGCCGTCTACCACTTACTTCAAGGACAAGCACTTGACGAGTAGCCTCTGTCCAAAGTGTTCTTTAGGTACTTCAGGCACACAGTGGCGCTCAACGGGCTCCTCCTACACATTCACACAAACGTGTGGGGTAAAAAAAAAAAAAAAAGACTGAATTGCACAATAATTTTATCAGTTATGTAAAACTGTTTAAACTATAAATTTAATGGAGACTAGCAGAAAAGGTTTTAAGGATATGGAAAGGTGCTTACTGTACCTCATCGAGGGCGGGGTGCAGAGCAAAGAGTTCACGGTGGCGGTTGGCCTTGCGCTGGTCTTCGTTATGCCGGTCAATCTCCTCATTGGGGGCACGGTCAAGGAGGTGAGGAAGCAGGGCATCGGGGAGGGAATTCTTCAAGTCAAAAATGCTACAGGCCCAGCTACCCCTCGGAGTGTCATCAATAGACATTGACCGTCGCTTCAAGTCATCCTGCAATACAACCAATGCAAAAAAGACAGACTAGCATATACACTGTGGGACTGTTTTAAACCTGTATCTTGATATTGTCAATCTGAAATTAAGACACATCATTCAGGTTAATTATTTTCCTAATGAAAAAAAAGGATACCTGGTCATCCTGGTAACTGCTGCTGTCTGGCATCTCATCAGCTTCAAACACCTGTTTGGGGAGGCCTTTCTGGCGCTCCTTCTGCTTGTCCAGAGTGTTGGGATTAAAGCCAGTACCAAGCTTATGATATCTGAAGGAACAAGCCATTACTTAGAACACTTTAATTCATTTACTAATATTATTTCAGGATTATAATGTGTATTTTAAGAATATTTTCACATGGTGAAGCCTTACTTTCTATTGACGACTGCCCAGTCTTCTGTGTAGGATCTGACGCAGTCTCTAACATGAGGATCAGTGTCCCTGCAGCCAGACAAACATAATCAACCAAACAAACATTATTTTAACAGCAGAGTCAGACTCTAAATGCAGGCTTACTGATATGGATGGCAGACCATTAAATGTGTTGAAATAAATACATCTTTCTGGTATATCACACGCTGAAGCACACTTGTAATGCTTCTGCCATCTCTTCTGAAATACTAAGAGCCAGCAGTACATTAAGTAAAGACATTAAGCCCACATAGCTTGAAGGATTCCAAGGCGCTCATTAACTTAGTAACCAAACAGTTTACATACACATCTAATGTATATTAGATGTGTATGTAAACTGTTTGGTTACTAAGTTAATTAAAAATCAATCAAAAATTAAGAATGGAAGTCAAATGCCTGTATAGGCATTTGACTTCCATTCTTAATTTTTGCACCTCTATTAAACTGTAGGTAAGCTTATCTTACTATATTTAATAAGATATAGTAAGATAACACAGCCTCATACAAATGTAGCAAATGATTTAAGGACAGTGCCTTGACATATAAATATATTGCCGTTGAGTAAATGATAATTGTTTTTGGAAAATGAAATATGGAACCAAGATCACTATTCCTCATTAAAACCTGCGATTTCACATTAATTTGAAATATGTGCTCTCAACTTTATCTAAATTATTCAATCTCCACTATATATTACAATCTTTTATAGCTCATTTGTTTGTACATTTAACACAAATTATTTGCATTACAAACAATTACTAGTCTCTCTAGATCAACACATTAAATTCCAGATGCTATTAAATGAAGAAAAGAAAAGAAAAAAAACAACAAAGAACACTCCACATCTTTCTTCCACGGCAGCCTTACCCGTCTTCAGGGACAGCTTGTACCACTGTGCGACACTCCCTGGGTGTGTAGATGACCTCAATGTCATCTGGGGGAAACTCAATCAGATCTCTCAGGGGACCTGACTCAACAATGGGAGGGTGAGTGATAAGGTACTCCTCAAAATCCACCGGCTCCACCGCCTCCGTGAGCGGAACCTGGTGGGCGATGAGAAAGTGTGACAGGGAGAAAATCAGAGGGATGGGAGAAGTTAAGTAGCTGTTAAGGGCATACACGCCAGTACAGCTCGGCTACTTTTTTTTCTTTGTCTACAAATGTCTTAATAAAGTCGTCTCTACTTTTAAGCAAATGCTTCACAAATGCAGTTATTGAGAAAAAAGGGAGAGCTGGTGTTATATGTCACTCTATTATAGAGCACCATGTTCTGAAATAATAGATCTAAAATATGAGGTGATTTATGTCAATTCTGTTAGGGGAACTGTTTTAGATTTCAGATCATTGTTAATTTCATAATAAAAAAAATCAGTTGTAAGAAAGATCCGTGTGGGATTTGAGAATATCCTCAAAGCTGATACAAGCAGCCAGATTATCACAGGCTAATGACATCATGGGTCTTACTGCGCTGACACAGGGGAGGATACTAGCAGTAATGTGGTAACCACACACCGTGTATGTCAATGAAATTCATTTTGTAACTTGTGGCGATGAAAAGCAACGACCTGTAGAAGCAAAGAATACTGGTGATGGACATACGAAGGAGTGATAAAAATATACACAACCGGAGCTAACACAGACCTACAGTTAACTGCAAAGCAACGAAAAACAAGCCAATCACTATATATCTGAATAAAACTTATGGCTGCATCCTCTACTTGGGTTTCTTTCTAATGCCCGCATCTCTACACCATTCAGGGCCTCTAAAACAGATATCTTGCCTGAAAGGGCTTCCAACTCCATTTCAGTTTCAAATGTCTGATAATATAATCAACTCTAGAATTACTTTATATGCTAATTATAAGTCACTTTGTCTGCTTCTCTGATTTGCACATGTGTTGCTAACATTGTCGTCTAAGCTAGAAGCTTTTATGCTTATTAATTCTGAGTTTCCACCTTGCCATTCGTCCTAGCAAAAACAAACAAACAAACAACTCGCTGGTCTTTCTGTTAGTGCTGTTCTTATTGTATTCTTCCACCATAATATTTTCTATAGCTAAGCAACCAGTCCTCTGTTTCTATGTTAACATTTTATGTAAAAAGTGGTGTCATATGCTTTTCAGCATTTTAATGTGGATGAAGATCCTTCTGAAACATTCTGAAATGAAAATGTGCTAGTGTGGACGCAGCCTTTACCTGCTTCTACAAGTGGAACCCAGGGAGAATCTGTTTTAGCAGCTTCATTTTAAGGGTCTGTCTGTGCGTGTCTGTGTTTGTCTGTGTGTGGGTGTGTGCATGCATGTTTGTTTTTCTTCCTCTTGAGGAATTTGAACACGAATATCTTTCACAGTTTTAATTAGAGACCAAATGTAGCCTAATTAAGTAGTGAAAGTGGGACCATGTGTTGGTGTTTCGGCTCAGGAGTACTCAGGGTCAATTGACACTACTCCTTTAACAAACATGAGCCATTTTTACACAGATGCTAAGCCAAATAAAGGTAGCATGATACTGCCTACAGCATGTGATTTTAGATACCATGACCTTGTTGTGGAATTGAAGGCACAACAGTTTATACATCAGTACTACCATTGTAATATTATCATGCCTTACTTGCTAATCGTTTCTACAATCAACGATTGTCATGCTCAAAGCTCAAAGTCAGAACAATAACGATACAAAACAGAAAGGGATAATAATGATGGTGCTGCACCAACACCTTCAAATGTCTGTGTAAAAAGGCTTAATGTGGTGAACGGGACAATCAATAATGATCCCGCATGGCACTCTGCTAGACAGTTGTGCAGCTTTTCACATGTACCAAAAACCCAACACAAAGCACCCCTGACCCCAATTAGAGAAAACATCGATCTCATTTGAAGAAAACCAAACTGCTACAACTGTTTACATGTAAACAGAATGAATGATCAGCGGCCTTTCAGACTACTCACTGTGTTACTTGTTGTTGTTCCGACGTTGAGGTTTTTGAAGAGCTGTGGGGAGCCTCCATACTGTCCAGCTATCTGTTTCCTAACCTCTGCTGCCACAGTCCTGCAAACAGAGGAGTAACAGGTAGAGAGGACAAGAAATAATTCAGCTTATGCAAAAAGTCTCTCTAGATATCCATTAAGTAGATATTGCAGGCTTATTAGTATTTAGAATCATATTAAGACCATCCCAGTATATTTCTCACAGTAAGGACGAGATTCAGTTTGTAAGGCTAATCTGAAATACCTCATGATTGTTGATGATTGTTAAGCAGCCATGAATGACGGATCCCAGTACTGGTGTGATTAAAACAGAACAGAACAAACCAGTGATGGAAATGTGTCTGTGTAAAGCTGCATACACACTGCAAGCAATTCACAGCAACGTGACAGCCAGAGATTACAGAAAGCGAATGATATTTGGTAACGTCAAGCAACTATGGGCAAAATAACTGCTAGCAGCATGAAGTGGGCAAGACCTGTGATAAACTTTCAGGCAAGCAACTGAAGAGACTCCTAATGAGAGTGAAAAATACCGCTGATTGACATATGACCTGCTACTAAAAACATTAGAAGGTCAGCTGGGCAACCGAACCCTGCAATGTCCACAAGCAACTAGACGGCAATTTCAAAGTGATGTGCCACAAGCGAATAGCTTCAACTATGTATACAGCTTAAGAATAAAAAAAAAACATCCAAGGACAGTAATGTAACTACTAGTGATATAGCAAAGCATGAATATTTTCATATTCTCCAACATATGAAATGGATTCTTGTATACAAATAGTGTTCTACAATAGTGGTGCCATTGTAGATTTAGTGGAATAACCCATAAATTTAACCCACCAATTTAACCCATCTTGGCAAAATAATGCCAAGATGAATGACAGAAGCTACATTTGAACTCGTGTGATTTCACAGTGCAAGCTCTGATTCATCCAAAACTGTGAACAACAGTGGCTGCACTGGGAAAATACAGCGCTACAACCACAGAAGTATTGTAAGTAGTAATCTCAAATATGATACTATGTGGTGAATGTATTTATATCCTTTCAGAGGTTTTTGCTGGGACTGTCCCAGAAACACCAACAAAGGTTTATTGTACAGTGAGACCTTTCCAGTAATGTATGGTATGTGACTGTCCCCGGTAGGGCTGGGCTATATCATACCGTTCACGGTAATACTGGTGAAATTTTGGGCAACGGTAGGAAAATGAAATATCGTGATAGAATATGGGTAAAACGCGCATGCGCGGTTCCTATGTTTACATACGCACATGGTGGCGACGCAGAATGAGAAGAGCGAAAGCGGATCGTTGAAACGGATGAACCAGAATTGGTTTGTAAAAATGCTGCAACTTCAGTGGTGTGGAACTGGTTTAGCTTTCGTCCGTCAGATACACAACAAAGCACTATTTTTGGTAGAGCATGCTAGCAGGCCGTCGTTATCACCGTGTTTTTTGGAAAATATGGCACACGTAAAATCAATCCTTTGATTTTTCTGAAAATCGACAGTGCCCCTTATAATCCCGTGTGCCTTATCTATGAATTCTGGTTGTGTTTACTGACCTCGAAACGATTTTATGTGGTACACGGCGCTTGAAAATCTGTCAAATGTTTTAGTACGACTTTGCTAAGCTACGAAGCCGCACCGCTTGATGGATTGTCGGAGCATCACGGCTGTCGTAGGCAGGAGCCTCGCGGAGTGATACCTACTGTGCTTCAACATAATATTACCGTATTGTGTGTGTGTATAACTTCTTTTTAAGTTTTGTGGATATTATACATGGTTATGCTGAGGATATGTCGGCCAATTTCCACTGGAAATGCCTTTTGGTTAAACTGTCAGCAAGGAATTTGCATTTGCACTGTTACATTTTTATATAACTTTAATGCACATAAAAAACAGCTGCTTGTTTAAGTGAAAATACATTGATGGGGTTTTTTCACTAATAAAGTTGTGGAGTTGTAAAGTATTTTGTCTAGTGTCAATTATATCGTCAGTTATTGCAAATTTTCAAATGTATATCGTGATAAATATTTTTGGTCATATCGCCCTGCTCTAGTCCCTGGTACAGTCAGTGTTCTACATTAAAAAAATGTCCCACGCGGTCCAAGTGCAATAAAGAGGGTTGGATCTATCACAAAATATTATTTCCCCTATACAACATTAGGTAATAAGATTGCATTATCTTTTTCTCAATTTCATAATGCAATTCTAGCACCAATCGTATTTATGTGGAAAACATACTTCGCTCTGCCTCCAGTATATCAAAATTTACACTAACAACACTGGTACCACTATATCAGTTATGTAACACAAGATTAACTACAGTATCCAGTATGATATTTGTCTCAGTCAATGATATGGAGTACTGACAAAGTCAAAGTTTGGTGAATTAAAAAAAACCAAAGAACTGCATGATTGCAATAATGGCATATTTATTTACTTTAAATTCCTTGAGCTAAAAATGTAGGCTTTTTTATTGAATCATTTGGGTTATCTCATAAGATACAAAGATTTATTTAAAAGGCATGCTGAAGGATTTTGGCTATGTCCAACTAACTACCTAAATGCAGTTGCTACTTCAAGCAACTCACTGGGATATGTAAAACTAACAAACACAGAGGATCACATTTTTTTGTATTTTAACTCTCCTTCTGTCTCTGCTGAGCTTCACTGTGTTAGCTCAGACAGCATCATGTATTACACCAATACACAGCAGAAAAAAAAAAGAATTAAAAAAAATCCCTGGACCCCAGTGGTCAGCACAAAGCTCTCAGTCTTCAATTGTGGCTGTAGCCACGCACATTCGAAGGTCCTTTAAATCACAGCAACCACCAAAACCACTTAAAGATTTTTGCCTTGAACAGAAAAACAATGCAGCAAGAGGCCCAAAGCGACACAAACAAATTAAAGCCAAGGAAAAAAGCTACAAACTAAAGGGCCAAGGTTATGTTACACTGCTAATGCAGAGTGTCCATGGTTATGATGTTTTTTTGTAATATTTTTCCTCATAAGCAACAAACTCTCTAATGTGTCTGTTTCTCTCCACTCTCATTCTAAAAGTTGTATCATAACGACTAGCTTGAAGGTGACTTTAGACTCTGGCCCATAATTACAGCAATTGTGAGTACAGATCACTTGTGATTGAGTCTGTGAGATCATTACAAAAGTCACATCCTTTTCCGATTTTCTAAATCGGCTAAGATCATCTCCACTCCTGTAATGCATGAGCATCAGACAAGACTACAAACAAAATGTCACAGTTATCATTTTAAGCAGGAAAACAAAACAAAAGCAGCATGATCCAACTTTCCAGCTTAAGATGAACAAGATTATGTTCTGTGGGAGAGATCAGGAGGTCTCTGCAGAGCCGTGCTGTCACAGCTGGAGAAAAAGCACAAGGCTGCACTGACAAACACATTCCACACTGCTCCCCGAGCCCTCCTGCCAGACCTTTACTTAGCACTGGTCACTGCACAGAGGAATAACTTGATTAAGCAAACAGGATATCTGACAAAGACGGTAAAAACAACAACTTCTCTTTCCAGGCGCAAAATAGAAAGTGGAAGCAAAAGAAGAATCATAGCTTAACAATCCTGAGGCAGGACTGTGCCTTCTGAGTAGGAGGAAATTTGACTTAAAATATGTGATAGCGGGCACCGGTTTAAGTCGCTGGGATGAGCAGGCGACCGTATGCCCGTGGCTGAGAGTGGCAAGCCTCGATTCGAATCCGACCCACAGCTCTTTGCCGCCTGTCTTCCCCTCTCTCTCTACCTCTGCTTTCTTGTCACTCTTCACTGTACCCTTTCAAAAGGCCAAAAAAATATGTGATAATAGCTTTCATTAAAAAGAAAGAGTGTAGCTAAACAAGTTCATCAGAGAACTCTTGTCCTTTGTTACGTGAATAATTTTAGCATGTTAAAAAGCATTCCAACAGGCTGTGAGAAGATTAACAGGGAACCATTTCAACTTTTATTGAGGCCTGTCATGCCCATAATACAGATATAATATCACAACTGCAATATAAAGCAGCCAAATTCAATAACAAATCTACTTTGTCTACTTAAACTGAGCCAGAAAAATGTCATTAAATGCCACAGGTTTCTTAATGAGGGCCGCGACTTATATTACTCTGTATGCTCATGTGCATGCCATCCAAAAGGCATCTCAGAATCATCCTGCCAGTAATTTAATAATAATGTAAAGTCCCAATAATACGATGGAAATTTAATATATGGTAGATTCATATTCTTTCAGTCGGGACATAAACAACTTCTACGGGAAAATGTCAAGATGATAGTGAACTTACTACAGTTCAATAATGAAAACACACTTGCTTCAAATAGATTATCGATTTTAAAATAGACAACACTCAGGAGCATGTCTGTGGTCTTATGTAATCATCTTTCCCTTCACTGTGGATCACAGTGAAACGCTCTCCAGAGAGATGTAAATTCTTATCTCATCTAAACAGCACCACACAGAGAACAGGTCAACCAGCAGGCACGCATGCATATACTTGCTCAACAATTTGTAAAACGCCTTCATTGTTCGGACATTAATTGATCAGGAATAACAGTGATTAAATACGTCTATGTTGATCTGTACTGTACAGCTATCTGAACACTGACTGGGAAGATGGCATTTGACAGCTTGCACAAAGCCCTTTGTTAAAGAGATTACTTTGATCTGACTGAGGGGCGGGGAAGAGATTATAATATCAGTATTTGATATCAGCGGAGGGAGGCTTTTGTTCCAAGTAATAAATGTGCAATCTCGTTTCAGTTCGGTAAATCTTTAAACATAACAAAGTTCAGGCACATCTCTCCCAGTGCCAGTAGTACCTAGCTGCCCATCGTTAGCTACTGTAAGCGAGATAGCTACTTGTCCAAAATTAACGGTTATCAATTTACAGTAGCTACGTTCATTTCGGTAATTATAATTATTGAAAGTCTGTTTCCTCTCCACCCCGGACACATACATAAATATGATATCACCCCTTTGTTAGTATTCACTGGTAAAGGACAGTAGCAGCTAGCAGTGTCGCTGTCTGTCTGGGTGGGTCTGAGCATCTTTGCAGTCACAGCTAACAAGCGGCTAGCTCAGTACAGCAAGGCTGCGCTGGCGGCTGGGCCTCCATAGGGTTCCCTCAGCATTGGTCTGAGGGCGACCTACATGGAAGTCCTCGGTGGGCATTTTGCGAGCACGTTGCGGTATGTTAAGTCTTTACCTGCTAATTTTTTGGGCGAAGGCGCGGCGTTCAGCCATGGCAGTGGCCGCTGATGTGCTTAAGCAAATTCCCAGGCAGGCAGGCAGCAGGCAGACTCCGTTTTCCACTCAATACGGCCACAGGGAAAAACGGGAAAACAGGAGAATGGATCATTACCGTAATGAACGTAACGCTGTGCCACAGAACACACCCAATGAAAAGTACTTGCGCATTCTCATTTCAAAAAGAACTCGGATGGGTTAAGGAAGAAGGATTACGGATAAAATACTATTAATGAATAGCGCAGTTTTGAACATCTTTCAAAACTAAAGACACTTGAGAATTATCGGGAAAAGCAGTTATCACAAAATTATAGTAAAACCAGGTGCAGGACCTATAAGAAGCTGAAATATGTAAATAATACTGATAATTTTGCATGATTATACATGTCAGATATTTTTACTTGCATTTTTTTGTCTTCACGGGTAAAGCAGCAATATTTTTTAATGGATAATAATAATTTATAAATTAAGTTGTAAGTTAAAATATTTGTTTCTCAATATATATTGGAGTAGAAATAAGTAGAAGTAAAATATTGATGTATAGTGCTTCACATTTGTGCTAAACTTCAACATTTGATACTTGAGTAAAAGTTACTTTGTATGCCGATTTGTATGCATGAGTTAAACAAAGGAGTTTTTTTTAAAAAGGACTGGAAGTTTGCTGGAAGTTTGTGCGACATAACTGAGAAAAATATATATATGAAAAATGAACTACTTCATTGTCGTCCTTAACAACCTTAAACAACAATCATAATACCGTGTTCGAGAAGAAATGAAAACAAATAGCATAAAGACTCTGTCAATTGTAGATAATGCAAATGAAACACATTCAAAAGAAAAGAGACTACATTTTATCATCTTCTTTTATACGGATTATTTTAGAAGCCACTGAGTAATGTTGTCTTCAGGTTTTGTGAAATAATAGAATAAAGTTTTTTGTTTTTTAAAAACGACAATTTCAATAAAGTTTTTATTTCCTGAAAATCGGTTTATAGTAAATGTTTAAATAGACTGCAGTACGCTGTAGTAAAAGCAAACACGTAAATTTAGAGAACCATTTGTCAACATTATTAAAATAATTAAGTCGCAACCGTCTTAACACTGTTAAGACTTAACAAGTCTTAACAGACTTAACAAGTCTTAACAGAGCTAAGACTTAACAAGTCTTAACAGTAATAGGAGTTAAACTAAATAGTCGAATTTCTGTAAGAGAAAGAGAAAAAATGAATATTATCAGGATAACTGTATAACATTGATAGGTTAAATCTCTTCTGTATATTACTGTAACGGTACACTAAATCCATAAAAAATAAAGGACTGAATAAATAAATACGATGAAAATGAACATCAGCGTAGCGATGTAATTAAAATATTTTTTTATACCACGCCCTGCCCATTTGTACGACAGAGAGCGCTTGTTCTTATTAAAAGAACTACCCAACTACCCAGAGTGGAGTTAAAGGCAGTTAATAATGGGAAACCGCTTTTAACGCCGCCCTGTCGGGTTGTCTGGATTTATTTTTCAGGCTAACCCTCGCCGGTTTTACTACTTCTTCCCAGCGGAAGCACCGCGAGATCACCTGACTTCACTGTTTCTACTTCCTCAAAATGTAAATATTGGCGTTCGTGTTTGGGGTGTGAGTTCAACTACTGGACGACAAACTGTGTTTTAAATTATCTTTATTGTCTTTTTGGCGTGTTTCAACGCGGAGCTGCAACGCGCCTGTGAGGGAAACGCGAACGGATGGAGGAAACTAAAATGAAGCGATGTTCTCACTGCAAGCTTTAATGTCATGTCATTTTTGTACCTCGAAGTCATAGTTAGTTAACACTGTGTGTGCGTCACGTAAAACGGTTGTAGGCTGAATGGGAATGGGTTTCCTCCCTCACTGTTTCAAATGGAGAATAAAGGGAGCGACGAGGTGGAAAAATTGAAGACAAAGTTCTTGTCCGTGTGGCACAATGTGAAGTACAGTAAGTAATTGGCTGCAGGCTTACACACACACACACACACACACACACACACACACACACACACACACACACACACACAGAGAGATGTTTAACCCTGAGTGCCTGCTTTGTTTTCAATGCACGCGTCACTGTTGTGTTGCTTTGACTTGTCCATGTTCTCTACAACAGAACACACACTCACACAGTCTTATGCTGCTTAGTCACTCCTTAAAATAGTTCTTCATCAAACTTTTCCACATTGTATTGTATGTTTTCCCTCTACTGGCCTACTTTTGTCCAATGGCGAACGCTCTCCGTCTTATTAACAAGAAGTCAGGAGTCACGGAACTGACCCAGTACACTTACTGATTAGTTTCCTAGGATAGGTGTGTCAGTTAAACCACGCCATCGATGAAGCTATGACATATTGTCTGTTTACTCTGTGTCTTAGGTTGGGCTCTCAAACCAAAGACGTCATTCAGTAGAAATTCTCCTGTGCTGCTTCTGGGAAAATGTTACCATTTTAAGGCTGAAGGTATGCATGAACACATGCAGGTACATAAATAAATGGACACTTTTATGCTGATTGAATTCCCTGTAATGACAAAGTCACAGACAATACTGGTTCCCCAAAAGATGGGTAACTGTGTGAAACAAAAACAAAAAACAGAATCACACATCATTATACCCCACACAATTATAGGCTCACTTTTAATTATTTTATGCACACTTTACCCAGCACCCAACTTTATTGAAAAAATTTGTATACAGTATATATGTACGTAGAGTATGTAACAAATAACTTAAGCACCAGTATTAACTTGTGTAATTTTTATGAATCAACATCTAAGTAGATATTGTTTAGATCATTCTCATATGTGGTTAGTGAAATAGCAGGATTGTCTTTGATCCATCCATTGAATTTGTAGATAAATTGCGCTAAGCAGGTACGCCAATTAGTATGAGCCACAAGTAAGAAATGGCAACAAGAAAGTTAAAATGATCATTTTGTTATAATTGACACAATTAAAAAGTAACTGCAAATCCCTTTTATCTTTTTTTTAGCCACAGATGAAGAGAGTCCTATTGAAGCCTCTGTTGAGGACCTTGTTATGGGGGATGTGGATGCTTTCCGGAGGGATTTTGCATCCCGTGTCTGGCTCACCTACAGGGAAGAGTTTTCCCCTCTGCCAGGCAGCACGCTGACCTCTGACTGTGGCTGGGGCTGCATGCTGAGGGCTGGTCAGATGATGCTGGCTCAAGGACTTATGTTGCACTTCTTGGGAAGAGGTGAGGAAAATGATGGTACTGCAGCTGTGCTACAGTATAACCCCTTACAACAAGATCTATGAAAAATAAAAATCATATATCATTCTAAGTTTAAATATTCAAATTAGTTCATTGTCCAAATGTCTTTGGTCCCAAGCGGCACAGTGTTGCAGTGGTTAGCGCACCTGCCTTTGAATCCATTGGCTACGTGGGGCTTTTCTGTGTGGAGTTAGCATGTTCTCCCTGTCCATGTGTGGGTTCCTCCCACAGTACAAAGACAGGCATGTTAGGATAATTGGTGATTCTAAATTGACTGTAGGTGTGAATGTGTTATCCCTGAGATAGACTTGTGACCTTGTGCACCATGTACCTGATGTCTCACCCGATGACATCCCTGGCAGTTTAGGTGTACTAGTCTGGTGTTTTCACCTGTTTGTGTTTCAGACCAATTCTATTGTCCTAAGATCTCTGCAGTGTAAACTGCTGAGTTTTTCTCTTTGTTTTCCAAAGACATCAACTGTGAGATAACATCTTTTGTCACTTTAATTAAGCTTAAATTTAAACTTTTCATGTACACACACACACACACACACACACACACACACACACACACACACACACACACACACACACACACAGATGCCAGTTTATTTTTTGTTTAATGCTTATTTTTGAAAAACTCGTTTGAAGTTTGAAGAGTTTCCTTAATTCGTAAGTTTTTAGTTGGTCCAAGGCATCCAAATGAGCGAACTCTTAATATCTTTGTAAGATCCATTGTCTCTCAACAGCTCTAGTCTGCATAATGAATGACTGCCGGTTTAAAGCAGTCATTTAGAAAACAATATTTAAAACTTGTTCTTCTGTCAAATCTAAAATATGTCACTAATGAAATATTTCTCTATAAAATTACTAATGGCCACTTTAGGATATTTATTGATCAATTTTCACTTTGATTCACTTTGAATCAAGGTCATTTAGTTAATGCCTTAGACTCTATTCTGGTCCATTTTATGGACTGGGCCACTCCCATTCTCCCCGCCTTCAGCTCCCTCCCTGTTTGTAAGGCTGAGGCACAGTTAAAATGAAATACTGGGACACTCAAACTTGTAATTGAACAGAATGACTCCTATTCCTTTACAGAAGCACACATGGTTCAGAGTCTTTAGGGCAAAAACCTTTAATTTCAAGGTCTGAATGACTTTTTGTTCTTAATGTTCTAAATGGAAGTTTGATATGTTGAATGATCAGGTTCAAAGATCCTCATAAAGACTTGGTCAAAGGAGTTGACTCTATTATTTTCTACTTCTCATATCAGGCTTTAAAAACCTATAGCCTGTCCTTGCACTGCAAGTACTGTGTCGTGTATGAATTCTCTAACTATTTTCTGTCCCGCTAGAATGGTGCAGATTACTTATGTAACACCTTTGAAGTAACATTTTGTAGTTTATTTTACCCTGCTTTTGAGAAGACTGCAGAGAAACCCCAGTAGGGGTTGGAAAAGTAAGCGATCTCTTGAATTTAGTAGCTTTTAGAGCTTCTCTTATCAGCAACTGGCACCATTAGACGTTTGCTGTAGCTGCTTGCGAAAAAATTTTTTCAGTTAAACTCTTGGTGTGGTTTGGGTCATTGCCATGTAGCATCGTCTAACGATTCCTGATGATAGTGTCCTGGAAAATCCTTGATACAGTTTTGCTGTCATTGTTCTCTCAATGGCTGCAAGGGGTCAAGGTTCTGAGGCAGCAATAAAGCCCCAAGCCACAAAGGTCCCTCCACTGTGCTTCGCAGCTGGAATGAGATTTTGGTGAATGCTGAAAAATTTGTATCAGTCTACAGAACTTGGAATTTGGAGATTTTTTTTTTCCAAACAAACTTAAGTAGCATTTGTGTTCACAGAGGAAATGTTAATTGTTGCTCACTCTGTTGGTCAGAGGGCCCGGTGGCGCCTGTGTCCGGCAGCCTCGCCTCTGTCAGTGCGCCCCAGGGCAGCTGTGGCTACAATGTAGCTTGCTATCGCCAGTGTGTGAATGTTTGTGTGAATGGGTGAATGACTGAATGTAGTGTAAAGCGCTTTGGGGTCCTTAAGGACTAGAAAAGCGCTTTACAAATGCAGGCCATTTACCATTTACATGTTATATTTGTCCAAAGACTGGACTTGGTCAGAAGCACTGACACTCCAGCCTTTAGACACAGAGACGTGGACTACAACTGCAGCCAAACGTCTGGTGGCCTCTCTGGAGGCTTCCCTGCAAGGTGCTCCTGGACCCTCTGTACGTAGCTCATCACCACAGGCCCAAGCACTTTCCCTTGGATCTGCAGAGGAGGCAGATGCACATTTAAAGGAGATGTACCACCGCACTCTGGTGTCTTGGTTTGGAGATAGCCCTTCGACTCCACTGGGCCTCCACAGACTCGTCCGCTTAGGCCTGACAATGGGAAAACAGGCCGGGGACTGGTACGGACCAGCTGTGGTGGCACACATCCTCAAGTAGGTTTAATGTTATGGCCTGAACTTACAATTGTTTCCATTTGATTTGATTGATTTAATCATGACTATGCATCAGTGATGGTTTAGTTTTGTTTAGGACAAAAATAACAGGGTTTTGTTACTGATTGAAGTTTATATTAGTTGCCATGTTAGTCATGTTAGCCATTTTTTTTTTTTTTTTTTATATCTACGATTTAAAACATGTAACAGGAAAGAAAATGTACAAATGCATCTTTGTCTTGACATAAAAAAAATTATCATAAAATAAAAGTAATTCAACAAAATAAACATTTTCTTGAGGTCAGTAAATCATTTTAGCACGAGGAGGGAGACTACACCAAAACATTTGTACTGCTGAAAAATTAAAAAACAAAAAAAATAACCTGCTTAATGTATGTTTAATTGTGCATATGTAACGTGCCTGTATTAAAATCATTATAGCCATTATAAAGCCTCTGCATAGCTGTTCCACAAAATTCATTTGTGCCAATGAATCATCATCTAATGCAACCATGTTTACATTAAATGATGGAGACTTAATTTTTATTAATCATCATGAAATAATTATAATGTATACAATCTAGTGACCATATGTGTCTATCAACAACTGTGTAATTATCTGGAAATATCTTCATATATTTTAACCTGTTTAAAACACCCATCTGTTGCTATTTAACTTTGCAATGTAATGATGAACAAAGCCTCGATGTCGGGTTAGCGTAACCTCCAGATACAAACTTCCATTTCTCATCCATTTCCTCTCTGTTTCTTCTTCTTCTCGTCTTCCTTCCCTTTCTCTTAGGAAAGCTGTCGAGGAAGCGATGGACCCTGGTTTGGCGTGTATAACTGCCTATGTCTCCCAAGACTGCACAGGTATGAAAGATGAGCCTGCTGTTGATAAAACAGGAGACTGGGCACAGCGCCCAGGCGGACCTTGCGTTTTCCGCCATCTTTTTGCTGCCGTGAGATCAGAGCTGCGTAAAGCAGTGACAGTAGTCTCGCTGTGTCTATTACCCAACAAACACATCCATTCCAAATCTATAACCTCCTACTCCGGGCTCTTCTTAACCTCAATAACTTGAGAGCTGATTCTAAAGTCAAAGACAGACAGTTATTGGTGATGTATTTATCTAAATGCAAACTTTGACTGTTTCCTGCTTTCCATACTATGATAATTTGTGTATCCTCTCTTGTTTCATATGGACAGAAAGTGAAATCCAGGAACATTACCTTGAGCATTTTTAACTGTGCCATTTTAAAAAAATATTTTCTTGAGAATGAGATATTAAACAATCAGTTTATTGCACAGATAAAACAGCTCTTTAAATTCAGTCTGCTTAATACAGTAGATTTTTTTTCTGGTTCATAGTTTGAGTAATTAAAAAAATTATTATTGCTACTACTTTTAGTTATTAAGTAAAAAAGGATTTAAAAAATTACCATAGCACACACTAGTATGCACCAGACTTAATAAGTGTCACATGCTAACTAGCACAAGCAGTATTAGCAGATTAGCATTATACATACAAGTGAAAGTCATGTGATAAAGAAAGCACAACCATTTTTACTTCTAAGATTGTATGTGTCATGACATAAAAATTACCTGATCCTTTGAAGATCTTAGAATTCCTTAACCATAGTCTCAAATGAACACTTGACAAATGAAACCATACCGTGAGACCATAGTATAGAAGTCATCTGTGGAAAAGTGGAGTTGTGCATGATGGTCAGACACCTTCTGTTTGGTCTCGTCTGCCAAATGGACAGAAGTCTTGTAGTTTGTTCAGGTGCGACTCTGCAAACCGGAGCCATGCTGCCTCTTTTTAGAAAAAAAAGAGGCTTTCTACATGACAACCCTTCCAAACCAGTCATACTTGTTCAGTCTTTAACTATACTGTCATGAATTTTAACATTTAACATGCTGGACTGAGGCCTGTAGAGTAGATTTTAAAAAGGCTAAAGAGGTGCTCGGTGTTCTTACCCACAAAATCTGACCAGCCCCTGATAGATAGTAGCTTAGCTACAGTGATGACGTGATCTTTGAGTATCTCTCCCATCATGTAGTTCCCCTGGTTACATGAATGTAAATAAAGTATCTACAACACGTGGACGCTACTTTGAAAGTAATGAGCTCTACTGCGGCAGCAGCAGGGGGCGATATCATAACAAGAGAAGATGGTACACGGTTTACCCTTTAAAAAAAAAACAAAGTTTTGTTTAGTTGTATAGTCAAAGTCATAATCAAATAACAAAATGATCTTTCTAAGGCAGAGACTTTACCATAAGAGAAAAAGCAAAAGCCACCCTCCTTTTTAAATTCAATATAGTGGCATAACTGTATAAGGTCACCATTCTGTGGCAGCTCTTAGCTAAAACTGTTTTTGTTTTGGGGTTTTTTTTAATTAAAAAAAAACAAAGCAGGAATGTGACAAATAACAACATTTACCAACTACTTACTGCTGACTGTTCATCCAAATAGATTTTGGTGAAAAACACAGCAGACTGAATGACCTCGATCTGACCTTATGTGTTATTGATCCTTTGTAGTATACAGCGCTGATGTCATCGATTGCCACAGGGCACCAAGAGCAGAGCGGACCTCTGATGAGACACCAGACGCCCCTACTCTGCCACAGAACGACCATCCAGTGCATGCTTCCACCTTACCGGAGAGCCGAGCTGTAATCATCCTCGTCCCTGTTAGGCTCGGAGGGGAGAAGACAAACCCAGAGTATTTTGACTTTGCAAAGGTGAAAAATGCATCTAGATTTGAGTGGTTAAAAAACAAAAACCCTACAAAACAAATATTATATTCATATGAATAAGAACGAAGATGTTTGGAGATTAAAGAAAGTCAAGATAACTGGATTTTGCCACTGGGATGGTGGGAAACTTAAGACCGCGCATCTCCGTTCTGTCCTTCTGTGTCCATTTAGAGCATTTTGAGTCTGGAGTACTGCATAGGCATCATCGGAGGGAAGCTCAAACAGGCCTGCTACTTCGTGGGATTTCAAGGTTAGTAATGGAAACGAGGGAAAGAAGACACACAGAGAGGTTGGTGCGAATAGCAAATTACTTTGCATAATATACCCTTCTTATGTGAAGAGACAAAGTGAGTTAATGTATTCCTGTTTGCGCGAGGAAAACGGAGAGGAGTGGAGATGGAAGCAAGTGAAGCAGGGCTTACTTTATTCTCTCTGACCCATCAAAGCCTTGCCCATTTATCACAAGTAAACCTCCCAAGTTGTGAGCCGTAATTGATTTCCATAGGAGGCATGCATTAAATTTCATCTGAGCCCCAAAGTGAGCCACTCTTCATCACCTTCAGGAGCCAGGAGGAACCTTCAGTTGTACATCTTGGCAGTCAATATTTACGCATTTACATTTTACCAATTTGAAATACAGTGGTGGATGATGTCTAAATGACAAGCAATACATTCTCCCTGCCAAGGCGCACCTCGGCGCGGCATTTATCATATGCAAATGGTCGAATATAATTGTGTGTTTGTAAAAGTAATTCCCCCACACAAAAATTAAATGACAACCTCTTTTTGTGGGTGTAAAGGATGGGCTTGTACAAACGCATCTGATTATGTAGAATTTAATCCACCCCGGTGGATATTAAAAAGCAACAACCTTCTGGGAGGCATATTTGACGCACCACAAGCCTAACAGTAGGCTAAGCGTGGTGACTTTGAGCTGCTCTGCATAGAAATTGGGGGAGAAACGCATTTTTGTAATAATCGGATGTTTTTGAATAACTTGTCTTTTGTTTTGTCCTTGCAGATGACAGCTTGATTTACATGGACCCTCATTACTGTCAGTCTTTTGTGGATGTCAGCACCAGCGATTTCCCTCTTCAGGTAATGTGAAATTACACAGACGAGCTGACTTGGGGGGCCCGGTAATGTGAATTTAATAGTTGCTGTTAGTACTTAAGGGTATGAATCTTAAAGCAGCACTCGGTCCAATTACAGAGTCCCCATCTGCTGATTTATTTGCCGCTCGGATAACTGAAGCTGCCACTTAAGAGAAATACGGCAAATACGGGCTCGGGCGCCATGAGCCTTAATATTTCAGGGCCCGTACATACAGATCGGCACACAGCACTGTGCCGAAACTTTGTTTTATGCTTTTTGCACGCCGTGGTATACAGTGTGACAAGGTGTTAAATTTCGGATGCTGTGACAGCAGATAAATAGGATTGCATTCATCATGTGACGCAGAATACATCTTATTTGGTGTCGATGCTGTCATGGTGTGTATGTATGCCCCGCAGTCACCTGGCCCTTCAGCTTGATGAATATTTTCATGTATTTTGTCTCTCTTTGTCTAGTCGTATCATTGCCCCTCGCCAAAGAAGATGCCTTTCAGCAAGATGGACCCGAGCTGTACCGTTGGTTTCTACTCCAGAAGTGTTCAAGACTACGAGAGGATCAGTCAGGAGCTGTCTAAGGTGAGAACACAGCAAAGGATACCTTGATAGTTACTGTGACTCTACACAATTCCTCACAATTTCTTTCCTTATTTTACATGCTGTTATTGTTGTTGTAATACTGCTGTATATTCATTGTTTCCTGTCCTGGCAAATATATCTGTCAGTTAACCTGAGTTGGACAGCAGGTGGCACCATTTAGCCATAAATCTGTCTCAATTCTTACTTCTCACACCAGTCGTTTTGTTGTTGTAAACCAAAATCCGTCCTCCTTAAATTTAGAAAAAAACCCTTTCTCTTTAAGTGAAATGAATGTGATTTGCATCTTCGAAAAGAAGATCCTAAGCCTTGTTATCTTAAGCCTTTAAAAGCAAAGCCATGAAACACTGCTTTATTGTTCCAGCTGCTGCAGCCATCAGCGAAGGAGAAATACCCCGCATTCACTTTCGTGCAAGGTCATGGCAGAGATTACAACCTGTCGGCAGGCCTGACCCCTGAAAAGAGAGAGTGGCCCTTCATCCGTGACCCGCGGAGGACGGTCACCACCGTCGGAGACTTTGTGCTGCTTTGACAGCCCTTTTTTAAAGTACAGAGAACAAGTCCTCTTCTGATTAATCAAATTTGTTAAAGTCCAAAGCCTCATGTAAGTGATATAGAGGTTTATGGAGCTACACGAATACAGTTTATGCATCCCAGACACTTTACTGATGAATTTGTAATTAACTGGTGAGACTTATGTTTGTAGGCAATGTGAACATGTTGAATAATATGCCAGGAAGCCTTGGAACATCTTTTGGTGCTCTACTGAATTCAGTGACCTAACATTTTTTTTTGGTGTTGTTTTGAAATGGTATTTTAGCAAAAGGGAGCATTTGGGAGAGCACTGTTCATTTTACACCATTATCTTATTTTTGAGAGAGATTTTGTGAACTCATCAGATTTCAGAGGACTTGAGATTTTGCACCTTAAATCAGAAGCTTATAATGATCGCCAGGTCAAGTTCACACCTCAGTTTTGTGAATTTAGGACTGAGAATGCCATGTCGAAGTAGTAATTATAAACTGAGATCAGTGTTAGATTATTTTTTTTAAAATCATAGGGTTGCAACTAGAGACCTCTTAAGTGTAGGTAGCAGTAGCCTAACAGGTATGGTAAACGTCTTCATTAGTATAAGCTAGGCAGTCTATGAAGATGGGCAGAGCAAGTAATTTTTTCAAACATCTCTGCCAAAAAACAAGAATGAAGAGCATCTCAGCAGCAGAATGCAGAAGCATATGCTTTGAAGGAGTGTTTTAAAAACACTGTTAATATCTTTTTTATAATTAACTTCTTCGTCTTTGCAACATGGTGTGGTGTATTTGCTTGCCTTTGTGCATTTTTGCCTGCTTGCATCACAGTGAAAGGGACTAGGATTTGCTAAGGGGTTAACTGTGCCATGTTCTGTAAAGCACAAAGCACTATCTGTTATAAATGTAATGTTAACAATAAGATTCTCTGTAGGATATCACCTCTTTGTAGCTAACACGTTTATAACAGCAAATGAATCAAAGAGTTAAAAAAGACTTTTAAATCTGATTCAGGGAATTGTAATCTAGAGGCTGCTAAAAAAAAATTTGGGATTGACAATAGAGATTCAAGTCAACACTAGAAGCACTGTTATACTACTTTACTCCATTATTTCCACATTTTTGAGAGATATTTTTCATACAAAGGGGGTTTTGTAACATTTCATGCCATGCACCTTGCCATATTTCACTTTTCTTCATTCTGTTCTCCAGCACTGAGTGAGTAAGAACCAGGTGTGACACAGTTTCATAGTAACTATACATGATGAAGGAAGTATTCCGTCTGTTAAACACATGCTTTGTCTGCTTGCATAAATTAACTTATAAAATTACAATGTTTAACCACTGCCAAGCAAAAAAAGTTAAATAAACTTGAAATCATTTTTTCTTTCTTTTGCTTAGTTTGTTTTTTGTTCACTTTAAGAATCCTGAGCCATCCTAGGACAAAAAAAAAAAAAAAAAAAAAAAAAAAAATTCAGTGCTACATACAAACCTCAGTGGTGTGTTGAAATGTATTCAGTTCCTTTCTCTCCCAGTCAAATGTAGTAGATTAAAACTAATCGTACGTGCTAACCATCTCTACAGCCCATTAACCAGGAACTGGAAAAAATGTGACCCAGTGACACTGGCAGCAATTGTGTTCCTCTACGGAGGAAAAGAAAATATCCTTGTGTGCAAAGCTCTGTTACCATGGATAATCTGTCTGTTGCCCCTTTAGTTTGAGCTATGCCGGACTGTTTTCCTGTACAATACAAATTCTTGTATCATGATGAGGCATGCTTTTTAAGGAGGAAACTGTCCCTTCTGTGTTGGAGACAGGGCAAGGGTTAGGATGGAGGGACAGAAAGAAGAATCCATCTGTTCTCTGCCATGCTGAAGCAATGGCAAAGTGCATAAAGGCATCATTTAGATCCACTGTCTGATCTGTGTGGCAAGTTTCTTTTTTTTTTTTTAGTGGCTGGGCAACTGACTGTTTGGACAGAGCAGGAACATCAAATATGCAAGAGCAAAAGATCTTTGTACGATGAAGAGGAAGGGTTGAATGGGCAGGAGGGATGATGGGACATTTGGGATTTTTTTTTTTTTTTTCACAGACATGAAAGAGCATTTGTGTCGCAGAGCACAGCGGTCTGAGGGCTGACTGTGTTCTCCAAGTATTTACAGGGGACGTATGAATATTTGATTAATATTCCCCTGAGGCTCAGGGGAAATGCAATAAGCAAGCGGTGGCTTTACAAAGCAAGCTGATCACATACACTGTGCCTTACTGTTTAACACAGCTGTCTAAAGTGTCACTCATATTGCAGATTCCTGAAAATCTAATCTGCAGCCGAGCAAATTCCTCACAAACAGGGGAGTCCATGAGAGTCATTCCTCTGTTACGCAGATGGATGGATGTGTGTGTGAGGGGGGTTGGGGGGTCAACACAAAGACATGGAGACTTCCCATGAAGATTTTATTTTGGTGTCATCGGCAGGAGGAAATGACCTGTGGTGTGAAACTCTTAAGAGGGATTGGTAACATATCTTAAGATCGTGCTTGACTTTAGAGTAAACCCCTGATTAGGTCTCGTCCTACAGTGACCTAAGGGACGAGGAAACCTTTCAGATTTGGCACTCACTCCAACATTAGGATGTGAGAACAGAAAGCTGGATCATGATTGCAAGATGAGCTGTTAAAACAATTTTCATTAAATTTTTGAACCATTTCCTCAAAAGAAAATTAAAGCGAGACTAAATAAACTAGAAGATTGTCTCGTGTTCATTGGATGTGATCTAGTTTGGCAGTACCGTAAAAGTTAGTAAACCTAAAATTCTCAACCTGTCCAATTACAAGACGGCCATGTGATCACAGTACTGGGTGGGTGTCGTAAGCAAGCTTAAGTCTCTCGCTCGCAGGGTCAAAATGTATAACCATTCTTTTTTTTCCTTCTAACTTCACTTTTCCCAGGATGTCCTCCGACCAAAATCAGGCCATGACGAATGACACTGGGAGCGTTCATGGGAATTACATTTAGCAAAGAGGGAAAGACACAGGTGAACCTCTAATATCTACAGTCTGTGTAGCTGTCTGGACATTAATAATGAAAAGTGATGTGTCTGGTGCTTTTCATTCGTAAGTGTGTAAATTTATATGGATGAATCTGTAGTTTACACATGTACGGCTTGTGTGTTAGACATTCTAAATCTTAGGTGTCATACTCCCTCCCTGTCTTAACGGCAGGTGCAGGGGTGCTAGATTTATACCCAGTAGCCCTTGCCCACCCTTGTGGAATGCCATGCATCTTCAAACAGGTACTTCACTTTGAAATCTCATCTCAGCGCGATATCTCAAGGCGGCTAAATATACCCGGCTCCCGCAGCCGTCAGAGCGTAAATACCGCCTGCGCTGCATCAGACCGTATTCAGAGTCGCAAGTCTGTCCATTGCAACTGTCCACTTGTCTCCGCCCTTCTCCTCCTTAAACCCTCAACCCCTAATCTATCCTGTTCACAGGAGCTCCTGGAGAAGTGCTGAAGCACTGCATGTCTAACACATCTCTTCTGGGCTGAAGCCAAAGAGATGTCATGGTGCTGTGATTAATCAGCACCACACAGGGCAGAAGTTTTAAGAGCACTCCACCCCGTGAACATGACCTAACTATATACTAGGTCAAATGTTTGTCACCTTTTTTAAATTCTCCCAGTTTGGAATGTTTTTCTTTCATACATAAGAAACATATTCCAAACTATCTTCCGCTATAATGCATATTCCAGTATAATACTGTTCAAATTACAGAAATTGGTTACCGTGTAGGGTAGAGAGCTTTAGTAATTATGAATACTGATATTTTTTGTATTGGTGAGGCTCTAAAGTGGTTTTAAAAAATGTTCATTCTCTATTTTAGTTAGATGTTGCAAGTTCAGCAGAAATAGATCGGAATCATATTATCAATTTAAATTGTCAGTGATCAATTATTAAAAACAACATAAACAGCCAGCTTTCACTCAGTGCAAAGAGTGAAAGCATACCTACCAACAGCGCTATTTTCTATATCATTTAAACTGACTTACAGTAATGAATTAAAGAGAACATCTTTTATGCATGCAAAACAAAAGAAAAAAGTGGGGATATTATTAATATGTAATTTTGCATACATTTTGAGTTATTTCAGTGCCAGAAAGTTAATCTTATAAACACTGGGTTATCGATTATTACATGGACCTAAGTAATTATTTGTCAGTCTATTATAAATCCCACTTCCACTTTAAACATGATGGATGGATGGATGGATGGATGGATGGATGGATGGATCTAACAAAAGGACAATAGAAATCACAGTAAATGCAAATACTGCAAATCTTAGGTATGGGTCTTTTAGCAACTATGACATCTGAAGATACTGTAGAGAGGCAAATTTAGCGCTCTCTGTCAGCTGGAGTCCTCTGCTTTGAATCAATCAAATGTAAATCCTTTTGACATAACTCCTTGAAGTGACACCTTTTTAGCACCATAAATTTTCTTTGCGACAAAGTCAGTAGGGAACTTTTGGAAAAAAAAAAAATCTTCTTGCATAAATCTACTACATAAATTCAAACATTTGAAAATAACAAAGCTTGGTGAGGAGCTCACACATTACCTCTTTTCAAATCTTTAAACTATTAACAAATAAAGTAGAACTTGAGTGAGTGGCACAAAAGATCTACGTAGAAATACCCTCTGTGCTTCTCTGCACCTCCATGATGTTCATGATGGAGGCAAAGTAACACTATGTACACATGATATTGCAGCAAGCTGCAGTGGCTTTGTATCAGACTGTGCCTGTCTTCCAACAGGGAAGGGTTTCTGTGGCAGAGGCCCAAAGAAAAGCTTCTCACCTAGTGTTGGCTAACCTTGCCCGCCTGTGACAACAAGAAGGGCACTGGAGTTAACATTTAGATAACGGATGTGTGTGCCGCTTTCCATTTCCATTCCTGGTGACAGGGCATCTTAGGAGTACACCAGTTGTGTTTGTGTGTGAGCGGCTGCTTGGGGTGGGAGGAGCGGGGGCGCTCCTGTGTTTCCTGCATCTCAGGGGTGATGTGGGGGAACGCCGAAATTCCTCATTCTGCTCTCCTTTGAGGCATGGCCAGCCCTCTGTCAGCTTTTACTAACCAGATGCATCCGAAACAGGCACCGAGGCTGAAGGGAGGGGATATTGCCTGCTGTGTAGCTGTCGACTTGTTTCTTATTGCATGCTTGTGTCGAGCACGGTGGCAAGTGTGTTGTGTGTACGAGTGGAATGGGGTGGAGTGGAGTTTAGGAGGTTGTCAGGCTGTCTGAAATGTGTGTGGCAGGACATGCTATGAATTTAGGGGAGTGCATAACACACACACACACACACACACACTCCATCTGTCTTAGCTCTACCAGATTTTTGGATTGTAGCTAGCATCTGTCTCTGCTACGGTGTAACCTTAAAGTTTTGTTCTGTTAGTATTCTCCAACTCCTCTGCTTGATGACATACAGTAGAGTGAATGTGTATGACTAAGAGTGATAAATCCTGAGAAAAATGGAAAGAAAGCAAAATGAGGGTTTTTTTTAACCTTTTGGGCTTTTTTTTCTTCATTTTTTGTGGGCGAATAGGTCAGTCCACCCCCCACCCCTGTTGCGTGTATGTGTGCGACTCTCCATCCTGTAGATTTGTGTCTTTGTGTGATACTTTGCAATCTCATCTCCATCTAAAACTCCTGCAGGCCCCGTGCACCATTATCACGCAGTTGCAATAAAACCCACAGTAATTAAAGGGGATCTGGCTGTAATTGCCTCAGTGAATCAACTTAATCAGCACCTGTGCTCACAGTCAACCTAATGGTGCAATCTAACCTTTTAATACCCCAGAAATTAGAATTGTAAAAAATTATACACATGATAATCATTCTGTATTTTGAAACTCTTGAGTGGACAATGAGTGGACCATTGTCCAAGGCAAATATTAAAGCTGGAGTCTGCTGAGTGGGCATTTGTGGGTGTGAGTGAGAGTGAGAGAGCAAGAAAGAGAGGAAAGAGTCAGATGCAATAAGTTCAGGGTGGTGACATCACTCAGTCAGTTTCCTAATGTCTTTAGTACCTTTAATACACCTTGGTGAAATTCATTGTGTTTTGCTGCATCTGACTTACAGGCTGATAAAAGGACAAATAAAGTAAAACAGCTGACTACAATGTACACAAGAAGAAAAAGGTAAGACTATATAATACGGCCACTTAGATGTGTAATTTCCCTCTAATTAAATTGAATTTTAGTGTATTTTATTTGAAATTACCATGGAATTATATTTACATACAAATACCTCAAAGTAGTTTCATTAGAAGAAGGAGGTAAAAAGTTTATACAGGAAACAAACAAACAAAAAAATACTGTTAGTAAATTTAAGTAGTGCTTTTTTTAATTTCAAAAGTTGCATTGCTAATTTTAAATGGTGTGTAATTACCTAGTAATTTGTGGCAAAAGAAACGTATTTTCCTGTCCAACCTTGTATTATAGGCTGTAATTTTCGCGGCCATATTATGAAGTGACTTTACCTTGCCTTTTTTTTACATTTTTATTTTCTTTCACTTTGTTATTTAATATTCATTACCTTGATGTGCACGGTGGATTTTCTATTATTCAAGCCAACATTTTTTTTAGTATAATGTGTGTCTCATTTCTAGTAAAATACCCAGAAGTCTGGCAACTTTAAGCTACTCCATAACAGCCTGTGCCCCAGGAAGTATACTGGACTAAAGATGCAAGATGGGAAAATATTGTTAGCTTTTCCACTACATTACTTTCACTACATGAAATTATGAAATATTTAAAATGACTTATGCACTACTTAAAGGTACTTGCATTTACTTACTTACAATTATTTCTTTGTTTCCTTTAAAAATCTGACTTGTTACCAACTTATTCTAGTGCACCGACCTTTACGTATTTGTATGTAAATATTATTACATTCTAATGTCATACAAAAGACATTGCAAATCCATTTAATTACTGGGGAAGTATGCCCTTAGTCGCAGGCTGTGTAATAAAGTG
Organism: Perissodus microlepis; assembly: GCF_051167445.1. Lineage (NCBI taxonomy): Eukaryota > Metazoa > Chordata > Actinopteri > Cichliformes > Cichlidae > Perissodus > Perissodus microlepis. Next base: position 32,115,296 of record NC_140477.1, read on the forward strand.
TTAACAAAACGAACGAGCAGGTGATGCAACCTGATATTACTGCAAAGTATACGTGCAGAAATTGCATTACCAGCAGGGGGAGACAATATGTTTAAAGCCACAAAGTAGTAAGCAAAAAAACGTTTGAAGTACATTCCACGGTCCTTAATCGTCAAAACGATTAAGCTAGGCAGCTAATATGTATATACATGCAAACGAGTTAATAATGTCTGTTTAAACACTTTCCCGTGATTACTTTTATGGTGGTTTGAAATAAAATCCCTCCCTCTGCTGTTACTGCAGATTACTGCAACTTACTGCCACTAATGCATGCGCGTGAAATAGACACGGTGAACCAGCACCTGTTGCCCTCTCGCCCACATTTGTTTCTGACTGTTTAAATGAAATTAAAGTTTGGTTTATTCATAATTGTCTTCAACTTACTGGTAATAAAATTGAGCTCATTCTTACTGGCTTCAAATCTACAGTTTCTCATTATCTACTGATAACTCTGCTAAACCTTTCTCTCAGGTTAAGATTCTGGGCAATATCCTCAGCAGTACTCTGTCCTTTACGGAACATACATCCATACATCCAATCGGCCTACCTTCGTCTTTGCAATATTAAGCACCTTTGTTCTTAACTTACCTTCATATTACCACCATACTTGTCAATGTTCTTGTCACAACTCACCTGATTAATCTAATTCTCTTCACAAATTTCTCCATGAACTTCAGTTGGTTCAGAAGCTGCCCAGATCATATCCAGAACCAGATGAACAAATAACACCTGTTCTTAAAAAGCTCCATTGGCTTCCAGTTCACCCAAGCATCGCCTTCAAGATCCTCCTTCTCACCTTCAAAGGCCTTGGCAACCTTGTTCCGCCAATATGAATCTGATCTTGCAGCCTTTACCTGCTCTTTCCCAAGACTCTGGATGCACTTCCAGCAGATCTCTCATCTCAAGACCGATCTGTTCGGGCTTGCGTATCCTTCATTGTAACAAGGTTTTAGTCTGTTGTTACCTTGATCAGTTTTTATAGTTCTGTGATTTGTCTATGTTTATATATTGCTGTGCTGATGTAAGGTAAACCTGAGGGTTTTGAAAGGTGGCTATAAATAAAAATAATTATTATTTTAATTTCACTTTAAGTGTTGTGCATGTTAGCTTACTGAAAAGGCTTAGCAGGACAAAGAACTGAGCTAATATCAATTAAACCTGTGCTTTACTCACTGCGATGTGTCTAATTATTTCATTACAAAGGTCTACAGTCAAACCCTTCAGTGTCTTACAAAGCAGCTCAAAAAAGTTAATGTGTTCACAGCAGCCACTGAATCATTTTCAGTGGCTGCTGTGGCTTGCAATCAGCAGCAAAGCAAAATTTCACAGGACAAATTTTACAGTGTACTATCAATAAAAGTGACACGATGATGTAGAGAAAGAACAAATAGATGGTGACCAGAATTTTTTTTTCCAAGTTGCAGAAACGGGCTTCTCTTGGACATTTTCTGGTAAACATCACTAATAAAAATACAGTAAAATTTTGACTTTTGTCACAGCAGGAGAAGTATTATTGAAAATTGTAAAAAATTATGAATTGGCATCCACAACGTCATGGTCCAGAAAGCACAGTACAGCCACCATGCATCTGTAATTAATAAAATTACAGATGCATTGTGGAACTTTTTGATATATGACTGAGCAGATGAAAGCAGATAAATGTAAAAGTTATTCTATGCACCACAGTCTTAAAAATAAAAAAAAATCCTGACCTAAATATAGTCTCGAGCATATGATGTGTGCAGAGCAGGTGTGCATAAAGCCACGAGAGAGTCAGCGGTTTAAAAAGAATACACACACACACAGATTGTCTCTTTTTAAGTGTTTAGAAGTTTATGTGAGCTTTTGTTCCACAGCCTCATAGACTCGAAAACACACAACACATACTATTAAACAATAAAACCACAAGGAACAACACAGATAATGATACGGCTAAAATCATGAATAAATTAGCACACTCATTACTCTCACACCGCTGGCCCCACAGCCTCATTGAAATATAGGTCTTTTCAACACATATACCTAATATACTAAAAAAGAACATTTAAAATGATTCAGTGGCTGGTGTGAACGCATTAATTTTCAGTACTAAAAATATAGTTTTAAGCAGGTCTTGGGCCCTACTTCTTTCTTGTGTGGAATGCATAATGGATTCCTATGTAATCCATTATAGCTGCTGAGGGAGTGGGAGATAAAGAGTCTTCAGCAGCAGCCACCCGGGGTTGTTCTTCTTTAAATGAAGTTTTAATAAAGAACGACTGAGAGGCTGTACAAGGTCAATTATCAGACTTTGCCGATTCTCTGATGCTGTCCTCCAATCCCTGCACTTGCTTAGCCATAAGAGCTGTCAGTCATAACTTGCTGATCTACACGTAAAAACGTCAGACACCCAGACGAAGGCTGAACCTATCTATCCAACACCTCTGTCAGCGCGCGCTTATTGTTGACTATTTTTCGTCCTGACTGGCACATAAGGTCGCCACTGTCACAGACAGGCAAATCAGGAGAGCTGACTATGGTCGCCGTTCATTTGTCAGTGCCCTCGTTGAGAAGGATATCTCTTTATGCATCAAGAATATGTTAAAAGTCACTGGGGGGGAAGGTGGAGATATTAATTTCATCTGTCCGGGTGCTCGTTTAGCATTGAAAGTTGAAAAGCCCCCCACACGAGCACACACACACACGCGCACACACACACACGCACACACACACCCTACCACCACGAACTCATCTCAAAGACTGAGGTGGATTTCATGTACAGGGTGCTTATGAATACACTTATGTATTCATTTGAGCAATAAACGCCGGGCTGGGTCCCACACAGAAAAACAAACTGCCTAGCTTCCGGCAGCCGTTTTAATTAAATGCCATGGATTGTCAAATTTATCGATCCCCCCTGCCCTGACACGAGCCTGAAGGATGTCCTGTGCCATTTCCATATCTTTAGCGTCTTCTCCTGCTAATGTGAGGTGAGGGATGGAAGGAGATGGAGGTCTGCTTGGCTAAATTGGGCCTAGCTTTAACAGCTTGGAGCAGAGGGAGCAATGCAAGGTGTAAATGGATGTAGATAGGCTAAAGAGGAGGGGGTTGCACATGCCCTGAAGCAATAGCCTGAGAGTTGTAGCAAGGCCTCACTCTCTCTTGCTCTCTCAGAGCAGATCTGTGTGCAGATGGGTGTCTGACAGGCCTACAGCTGTTCTCCTAATTGTTCATTAAGTGTTCTATTGATTCCCTTATTTCAAGTACATGTGTCTTTCAGGCGCTGCTCTCCATGTGAAGTGGCAGACACGCATGCCTCGCACACACACACACTAATGCACGCTCACACCTACACTCGCATCCTTGCTTGGGCCGAGATGACAGGGCCGGCTGATGGTGAAAATGTGAACTGCCACTTCTAATCCAGAGCTCGTCTCTCTGTGGGGTCCGGCAGGAACCTGGAAAGCGGGGCCGCTCACAACGTACCAGGCTTTTATTTTCCAAACTTTTAGCATCAATCAATTAAAGTGCTGGCAGCAGCATGGAAAAATGTTTAATTCCTTGTTAAGCGGCAGCAGCCTCAGATTGCACCTGGCTGATAAGGGAGCTTGTGTGAGTCAATTAGATCCTGATACTCTTGCCTTGATTACTCAGGGAGAGTGCAAGCTTTATTTAGGCGGAAGATGATCGAGAGGAGAGGAGAGGAGAGGAGAGGATGGGGGAGAGGAGAGGAGAGGTGAGGAGAAGAAGCAGCATCATCTTAGAGCAGTTATATTCTAAGTAGTTTAGTAGTATTCTTCTGCCGTGTAGTAGGCCTATGAGTTTTCTTTTGAGCGGCTCCTAACCTGTGCCACACTTAATCTGCAAACAGAGTTATTTAAATCCTGTTTGTAAAAACAAATTATTGTAAAAGCTCCTTTTAGCCTATGCTTGAGAAAGCCCAGGTCTAAATGAGCAAGCTTTAAGCACTTAACACAAGTAAAGAAAAAAAGATTTGTACAAATTGGACAAACACTGGTTTCACAGTCCTCTTTGTGGACTAAGAGTATGCAGAGCACGTAGGGAATGCAATTTTTTTTAATGCTTTTATGATTTTATAGAATGGGTACCATTGTATGGACTGGTCAATGCTAAAGGGAGAAAAATCACCACGCGCTCTGTGACCATTTCTCTTTTTTCCCTCCTTTGTTCTAAGCCTCACAATTTGGCTTTCAAATTGGACTTAGCGCTTCACTGAGTCAAGTCATATACTCCCAGGCTGGGTGGTCGTCTCCATTTCTTGGGCGAGGAAATTCTGTCGGCCCTCCTGCGTTGAGCGGAGTGATAATGTTCTCTGTAAAACACAATCAGTCACCTCCTTCCCTGCCTTTGTCTAAGGCTCGAGGACCCCCAATCAATACTGGCTGGCTGGGTGACTTGTCATTGCGGCTTGGTCGCGAAGCTGAACTGAACGGGCCTGCGGACAGCGGGCTGCATCCTGATGCAGACGTGAGCCGAGGCCTGGTGGCTGCATCAGTGACCTGCATGCCAGGCAATGATCAATTTGTTATGAGGTAGTTTTGAGAAAGATAGGGACGGATCACGCAGGCAGTGCATACAAATCTACTGTCTATGGAACTAGAGAGAATCTGCTGCATGAATGTAATCAAAACAGTGGCATTTATGAGTGAAATTGATTTTCCAGCACGTCATGATCTTACATTTTTATGTTTCCGGAGACCACCCCCCCCCCCCCGCCCAAAACTTTTCTACTTCTCAAAGTACAGCGTGCACTTCTGCTCATAGGCTAACGTTTTTCACTGTAGTCCACAAATTAAAGTGTAATTATGTGGTCATTTTGGAAGACTCAACACTATCATGCAGTCGTTAGAGTGGAACAAAATAAAAAATAGAGAATCAATTCCAAGAATTATTATAAGCTTGTAGAAGGAGAAAAAAATACTGAGTCCAAATAGCAGATTCTTTATTTTATAGGCTTTTATAGACTTAATTTTCCACTGAATAGTTCTTAATCTTCCTGTTCAAGTTACTTTGAAGATAAATACATTCTATCTATCTATCTATCTATCTATCGACTTTGTTGGAGTTTGAGACTATACAGGGAGTGCAGAATTATTAGGCAAGTTGTATTTTTGAGGAATAATTTTATTATTGAACAACAACCATGTTCTCAATGAACCCAAAAAACTCATTAATATCAAAGCTGAATGTTTTTGGAAGTAGTTTTTAGTTTGTTTTTAGTTTTAGCTATTTTAGGGGGATATCTGTGTGTGCAGGTGACTATTACTGTGCATAATTATTAGGCAACTTAACAAAAAACAAATATATACCCATTTCAATTATTTATTTTTACCAGTGAAACCAATATAACATCTCCACATTCACAAATATACATTTCTGACATTCAAAAACAAAACAAAAACAAATCAGCGACCAATATAGCCACCTTTCTTTGCAAGGACACTCAAAAGCCTGCCATCCATGGATTCTGTCAGTGTTTTGATCTGTTCACCATCAACGTTGCGTGCAGCAGCAACCACAGCCTCCCAGACACTGTTCAGAGAGGTGTACTGTTTTCCCTCCTTGTAAATCTCACATTTGATGATGGACCACAGGTTCTCAATGGGGTTCAGATCAGGTGAACAAGGAGGCCATGTCATTAGTTTTTCTTCTTTTATACCCTTTCTTGCCAGCCACGCTGTGGAGTACTTGGACGCGTGTGATGGAGCATTGTCCTGCATGAAAATCATGTTTTTCTTGAAGGATGCAGACTTCTTCCTGTACCACTGCTTGAAGAAGGTGTCTTCCAGAAACTGGCAGTAGGACTGGGAGTTGAGCTTGACTCCATCCTCAACCCGAAAAGGCCCCACAAGCTCATCTTTGATGATACCAGCCCAAACCAGTACTCCACCTCCACCTTGCTGGCGTCTGAGTCGGACTGGAGCTCTCTGCCCTTTACCAATCCAGCCACGGGCCCATCCATCTGGCCCATCAAGACTCACTCTCATTTCATCAGTCCATAAAACCTTAGAAAAATCAGTCTTGAGATATTTCTTGGCCCAGTCTTGACGTTTCAGCTTGTGTGTCTTGTTCAGTGGTGGTCGTCTTTCAGCCTTTCTTACCTTGGCCATGTCTCTGAGTATTGCACACCTTGTGCTTTTGGGCACTCCAGTGATGTTGCAGCTCTGAAATATGGCCAAACTGGTGGCAAGTGGCATCTTGGCAGCTGCACGCTTGACTTTTCTCAGTTCATGGGCAGTTATTTTGCGCCTTGGTTTTTCCACACGCTTCTTGCGACCCTGTTGACTATTTTGAATGAAACGCTTGATTGTTCGATGATCACGCTTCAGAAGCTTTGCAATTTTGAGACTGCTGCATCCCTCTGCAAGATATCTCACTATTTTTGACTTTTCTGTGCCTGTCAAGTCCTTCTTTTGACCCATTTTGCCAAAGGAAAGGACGTTGCCTAATAATTATGCACACCTGATATAGGGTGTTGATGTCATTAGACCACACCCCTTCTCATTACAGAGATGCACATCACCTAATATGCTTAATTGGTAGTAGGCTTTCGAGCCTATACAGCTTGGAGTAAGACAACATGCATGAAGAGGATGATGTGGACAAAATACTCATTTGCCTAATAATTCTGCACTCCCTGTAGTTTGAAGGCGTTTACGTAATACTGGGACTATTTGTCTGCGCATTGGAAAACAACATTTTCTGAAACCTTTCACTTTCATTATTTAGATTAGTTTAATTGGTCTTGCAACATTTACCAGTTGTCTCAAGACTCTGTGCAAATAGGTAATTGACTGTAAAAATAAAAAATCAATTTTAAAAAATGGTTGGAAGGATGGAGTTTAGCGTAGTTCAATGATGTTTGCGGCTAAGCAGGCCTCTTAATGGCCTCTAGTTGGGTTAGTAAGGAGAAGATGTTGACATTTGCTATGTGCTCACAGTCCAGAGCCTAGCTTTAGCCATTATGCTAATTCAACCATTATATATCTGGGGGTATTAATGGGACTGACACAAGTGATGTTACAGGTAAAGGACTGTGAAATGGTCTATAAACAGAGGGAATTGATTCCAAGGCTAAAGCGATTGTCACCGACCTGCACTGAGCTGACCCTCCACCTTCCTTTTTTTGCCGTACTCCATTCCTCCTTCTCCTTCTCCCTCCTCCCAACCTGGTCCAGCCTGTCAAATAGTCTCCGACAGCATTCTGCAGAAGCTGTCAGGGCCATCAAAAAGGTACCCAAACACAGCGTGAAAAGCCGTCTACTTACAAAAATGAGACTGGATAAGGATCAATACAGTTTACCCTGTTGCCCAATACCAGAGCCCATCCATCCACCAGAAGCGTCACAGACAAGCCTCAGAATCAGTTGCACTTCAAGTACAGACTCTATGGCTAGCCAGCTTGCTGTCATATAGAGTGCGGGCTTATTTAACAGGAGCATTGCTTTTGAAAGCCTGGGATGGGACACAAAGCTGATTCACAAATTTTTTTGGTGAGTTCGATTTATTGTGAGCGCTGTCCCCCTTAGATGATCAATTATGTTCTTTTCTGGAACTGTTTGAAGTGGATACACAGGCTGTCTGTGTATATGACGAAGGGGTAAACTGTAAACTTGCAGAGACGTTATAAATACATTTACATGCATTTATCGGGCTGAGAATATTTACTGTGTAGTCCTGACTTGAAAAACTCTTTAAAAGTACATTTTTATAAGACTGTTAATTGTAGGAGATGAAGTTTTCATGAGCTCATACGTGCTCAGACATAAAAAAAAAATCGAATCCTTTGACCAAATTAAAATATTGTTTTATGCCTCATAAATATTGCAGGAATCCAAGGCCTGGTTTATATTATTACTGAGGCAGCCTAACAGCTATCTTGTAACAACAGGGGGAGATGACCATTGCCTGCCATGTTCATTTACCTGTGGATGTGTTCACAGTGCAGAGAGCAAGCTATAAAACTAGGTCTGCACTGCCACACAGTAATTGAATTACTCTACCATCCAGCCTCGCATTCATTTACTGTTCTGATGTCTGCTAGTAATAGTAAAATGGTACATTTTCAATCTCATCCTTCTGGGAGGCAGAGAGGACACTAAAGAAGTTTCTTCACTGTATATTTCTTTTAAAATAATCATTTGCAAAGTGGTATTGTGACGTGTAGTTATGTCAGTCAGTCTAGGTGCTGCAGTTAACGTGGATATCAAATAACAGCCTGCTAACCAGATCTGTCAAAAACATGAGGCTAATAATTATCTGCCTCCATGTGGGGGGGCTGGGAGGAGGCGCTGCATAATAAATCTGCTGTATTCATCCAGAGAAAATTCAACTTCTTCCCTTTTTTTTCTTGATAGGGTTTGAATGCGAAGGCCAGGCTAATAAAAGATTGGCCTGTCATAATGAATCAAGAGGGCCAGTGTCAGGTAGGTAGTGTGAGTCTATCCTCTCACATATCCATCTCTGGAACAAGCCCCGGTGTGCCTATATGGCTGGAGAAAAGAGACCAGTTGACACCCTATTTGGCTCTCTCCACTGAAATTAACTTTAGGCCTAGGAGAGAAAGAGAGACAGTGTTTGGAGCAGCATGGCTTCATTTTCTCCCGCAGTGAGCACCGAGGCCCCAGAGGGACACCAAGACAGATTTGCATGCCACTCGCTATTCTCTGCTACCTGCTGCAAATTTATTATTGTGGCAAGTCAGCTTCCCCAACAGCAACTTGGAGGACTTTTCAAACCTAAATGGTATCTGCAGGCAGTCAGGAGACACAAAGAAATCACATACACACACTGTCTGTCTCTCTCTCTCTCTCTCTGTGACACACACAGACGCAGGGGAATGGAAAAGCTACATCAGAAAGTAATCATGGAAATCAGAATACAGCTGTCAATGGTGGCAAACTCAAAGTGATGCCTCTGATGAAGTGTTGGGCTGTTTTAGAAGCAGCTATCAACTTTTAGGACCAAGTTTGTTGCCTCTCATAAGTCTGTACAGAAGGGTCATCACCTTGGCTCAGCAGGACAAAAGATGTTACATACAGTATGTGTAATTTTGTGCTTTAATTCACCCTTAGACATGTTTCGTGTTGTCTGCATTTTTTTGTCCCTTTACTCATACTCTGTGATTACGTCAACACAGGAGGGATAGGGGCATTCAGATAAAATTCACAGTCATGTAAAACTAAGACAGTAAAAAAGAGCAAATCCTCACAGTGGAAATTTTTTTTTGGCATCTTTTAACTGAAATTACTTGAGAAAATTATTGGGCTAGCAAAATAGCTGTAACAGCAGATTTTACAATGAATGATTAAAGGTAATTTTTTAAATTTTATTTAATATTTTGCTCAAGAATACATAGATAAAAACATAAACACATAAATCGTGTGTAATCAATCATGTCTTCTAGTAAAACTTGAAAGAAAGTTTCACTAATAAACAGCAGCTAACAGAGGCTAACAGGGCAAAACACCAGCATTCACCCTCAGAAAAGTTCAGCATATCTTTAAAAACTCGCCTCCGTATCACTTACATCGAACAGACGTAAATATCACTAATTCATCAATTTCTCACTAAATTTTATAGTTTCCTCAAGAGTACACAGACAAGCACACTTCTCACCCGGCATTGACAGCTGAAGTAAACAGTAAAAAGAAAACTCTGGGGCAGATATAGAGTCACTCTGCTCTCAGGGTTAAAAATGTAGAATACTGCAAAATATTTATACACTTATTCCTTTTTTATTTCCTAATTTATTGCTAAGTGTTAATATTATTAAAATATGTTAAAATGTAATGTTTACAAAAATGTTCTTTTTCATACAAACAGTTGTAGAAACGTGCTTACCGGCCCAGCTGTTAGGGGCTACGGTCTAGATTTAATGTTATTGTTCTTTTCTTGGCTGACTCAAATATGTTCTGACATCTAGCAGTAAACTTATACACACTATAAGTTAAAGCATTCGAGGTCAAAATAAAATTGTTAAAATTTAACATTCAATTCAGGTGAAATGGTTGTGTTCAACAAAAGTAGAGAAGAGCAACATTATTTATCTACATGGTTTTGTATATGTTTTGTTTTTTTATTTGTTTTTCTCTATACGTTTAGAGAAGCGGATGCTTTTACTATCAGAATTTTGGTTAAAAGTCAAAAGCATCCTGTGAAACTTTGGCCAAAAGCACAAGTTTTTTATCTGGAATTGAACTCCCCTGCTGACTGTCAATCATTTACCGTAGGCCTGTGCTGAGACAAGCTCAAGGTCAAACACCTTTTGCAAGGTCATGAAAGAACAAAATAAAGAAATATGGTAGAGTCAGGGTCACCAGTACCCATCACCCTTCCTCTGTCCCCTAAATGAGTATCGCTCACCTGATTATCTATTATCATGTTATTGGACGTAAATTTAACAAGCTGTTGAGAGCACTGGAAAATCAATACCTTTTAAATGCTGTTTATGTGTGATTAACGGTTAATATCCTCACAAATTATTTAATATAATAAGGTCATTTGTCTTTCACATGAGCCCGGTACCCTGCAAAGAATAATAGAATAATAAATGAGGACACTAGTGAAGAGGAGATTTCTGATGCTTTCCCCAGCTCCGTTTTATTACCCATATCCTCTTTACAGCTACAAAGCTGCACTATGGTTATTTTATGCAAGTCATAAAATTAGGCTGAGATGGAATTAGCAGACTCGGGGCTCTTTATAGGTCAAGCCGGTAGTTTATGAGCCCACGACTCCCTGGCACTATTGTCAGGAGGCTAGTTAGAGGGGTCTTTAAGCATGATTTAATATGTCCATGCCTTGGAAAATAGTTAAATAGCTAATTAAATGGAGGAGTTAATTTACATATTAATTGACCTTCCAGTAATATTTATATTGATACCTACATGAGGATCCCTTGTCTTCATTGCCTTTCATCATAGTTAGTCTGAGCAAATATGGTGTAACTTTTTTTGTTTAAACTCAAGTTTCTTTTTATTGTCGCCAGAGAGCGGCTGTGTATTCCCCACCATGTCAGGCACACAGCTGGCTGGGGTTTTTGGGTGCTGAGGGCTCCTTTTGTTGTCGGATAATGGACGGAGCACCATAAACAGCGATGGGAAGTGGCCCGGGGGGCTTTGCGGGTTGGGTGGCTGGGGCTAGTCAGAGTGTGTGTGTGTGTGTGTGTTCGGGGTGGGGGGTGACAAAGGAGCTTGAGGAGGTGGAGGACTGTGTCTGTGTCAAAGCTGCTCTTAATTATATCTCTAATCACCAATCAGCTTGCCAACAGAACAGGACCCGGGGGCTCGACATTAGCCCAACCTGTACATAATTCGCACAACACTTCACCTGCGATGCCATCTAACACACGAACACACACACGCGCACATGCATGCAAAGGCACACGCGCACACACAGTCTCTGCTCAGCCAAGTTGCCTCCTTAGAGGGAGCACAACATCAATCTGTTTGTTTGCTACTCTCCACACCAGCTATAATGCTTCATAAGAGATTTGTGCCACATTCTCTGTGATAATAATCTATCGTGCTAATGCTGCCCCTGCATGTTGCATTGTCATGTTGATGCCCGCATGGCCATAGAGGGATAGTGATGACACGGATCAACGATGATAGATTGGAAGCACATTGTTTGTTTTCGACAGGGGGCGCGTCCGTTCTGTGCACCGTGTTGCTAGCATGGTAAGTGTGTCTTACAGCCTATTATCAGGTTGATCATTTGTCACTAGCCTGTCTTCACTTTGTCTCCCACATTCTCTTTGGATAATGGCCCTTCAAGCAGATCTGCATATGAGGCCTGCGTTCAACAATAGCTGTCACAAATGGGTCTTTTCAGGCCATGTAAACTAAAAATGTGACAACATATCGCACACAGGAGGGGTTTTCAGAGGGGCGACGGCAAACAGAGAGAGATAGCCTCTGAGGGAGTTCAGGTAAAAGTTCCTTAAAAAGACTTTTGAAAGCTTGCTGTCCATTCCAGTACTTGGATTAAATTTATCATAGAGATGTTTTCTAGCAACCAGCCATATTACTTAAAGTATGCGAAGCAGTGTCCATGCATGGCCTCTCCTGCTGGTTTTGACAATATTGCAGCCAGCCTGGACCCCTGATCCAGCCACAGGCCAGCAGCTGCCCCGCAGACCCATGCTGCAACACCTCGGGGCCATCAGTGCTCATCACTCACTGGGGCTAAGTAGCCTGTCAAAGGTTGCTGTGACTGCAAATTAAATATTGTTATCATCCATAGAATTTTCTCATCATTGCACCCATGCATACACTTGTTGTTAACAAGCTGATAGAAGACAGAACAGCTTGCAAAGCTAAAATGTGAAAACCCATTAATGGCAGAAAACTGCTCATGTCTAGTTAATTTGTTACTACCTCAAGTAACTCAATTTTAAAAGTAAAAGAGTTGGCTCATTAACAGCTGAAACAATTAGCAAATTGTTTTCATAATCGCATCACAACATTTCAATAACTTAGCCTAGTTTCTGCACGTAGCTGCAGAAACTAGGCTGAATATTTTGTTGTCTTAGGACCGTTGGCTGGATAAAACAGGCCACATAAACCTTTCAGATTTTGTAATCTGGATTTTAACTAGTACCTAGTAGTACATTTTATAGACTAAACAATTAATCAGGAAATCAAGAAAACAACTTTCAGCTGTAAATCCATTTAATGTGAAACATGAATTGAACTAATATAATTCTAATGGCTGACAGTTACAGACGAATAAACTGACCAACAGCTGGTCACCTGTAATTCCTCTTTTGCTCTGTGTCGTTTGTGCAGCGATTAGTGTCTAAGTGGCCCTGTCGCTCCAAGCTCTGCAGAAATAGCCTTGATATCACCTCTGGCTGTGGGATGCTCTGAGGCTAACAGCTATGTAGGGTCCCAGGGCCAGGTAGCAGCACAGAGAGGATACTGGGAGATGTCAGCTGTGCTGTAACAATAATCTAGCCAGGCCTCTCCGCCCCATCCTACGCCTCAGCCAGAGTCCAACATTTCCAACTGAATAACTTTATAAAATGGACACCTGCCACGAGACCCCACATGCATCACTAGTGCCAGAGTGGCGAGCACAATCGCCCAGCAGTCACGGCCAGTTGCTTGCTGATATATCAGATGCGATCCTAGAGAAGGAGTTCAGCGCCCCAGCCAAATGTTAAAGTTATTTGTTCTTGTCATTAAACTAAACTTTATTGTGACCCTCTCTTGCTGTTATTGCACTAGTAGCGATTTTCCTGAACTGGACTTTATCATTGAGACTGTCTATGAATCTCTCGGGCTTTGCCACTGCACTCCACTGAGTCATAATTCCTTGTTGCCCTTAAAGTCTAGAGGGCCAGAGAGAGGAGAGGAAGAGAAGAAAAAGAAAAGGAAAAACAGATATGACAGCCAGCCTTATTCACTTCGTGAGAATAAGCGGCTTGTACCATTTTAGCATATTAAATGTGACTACCAATTCTGCAATGTTTAGTTAACAACACTTTAACAAAAAAAACCCCAAAACAAGAACATTTGCACATTAAGAGGCACAAACTTGGACATGAGAACTCTTAGGTATTACTGGTTATTTGTTGAACATTTTGTTTGTGATTCTGTCAAACAGATGCTTGAGCAGGTGGACAATGTCTGTAAGACAAAGACAATATTAGACACACAAATGGAATTAGTGAGGCAAAAAAATGTGGGTAAATCTTTTGCAAATACGAGTACTAATCACGGTGAGGTACTCACACACCCATTTTTCATCCTTTCCAAAGCATCGAGGCAAATGTGTCCCTGGGATTTTGAACACAAATTCTAAGTTCCAGGAAAGACGAAAGATGAAATAGTGTGGAGGAGCTGCTTGGTGTTTTAAAGTGTTTTTAGCTCTTTTTTTAAGGGCTTTTAAAGTGTTTTTAGCTCTTTTTTTAAGGGCTATATTGTGTTAATGTCAATGCAGGACATGTAGGTGGTGTTGATGGCAGTTTTTATTATGATTTATAATATGGAAAATTGTTGCATGGCTTTATTTCCTTTTATGAAACATGTTATAAACACAGTGTGGCTCGTCAGGATCAGCATATAAGGGCCTTCTGCCCAGTTAGGGGTTGCTGTTGGCGGAGTGCTCCATAGACATTCAGTGCTGAGCTCCAGAAATCAAACGTATTAAATAGAAATAGCAAAAGTTGGCCTACACTAATTTCTGCCTCTGGCTTCAATGATTGTCACCCATCACAGTCCCTGTTTCTTACTACTTAAAGAAGCATCTTTTGCACTCATGACAAGCTCTATATTTTTAATTCTCGGATTCTAATAGATTCACTTTGCATGATTCACTTCTCATAATTTCATTTATCTCATGTCAGACCTTGATTCAGCACCTCAATTCTTCCCCTTATGAAACAAGCATTTCTAGCATCTTTCCCGCTCCAATATTCTTCCCATTGGCTGCCGTAGGACTTGAACAATTCTCACAAGGCTGTTCTCACAAGGAAAACTGTGCCTGTAATGACCATATTAGGATATCCTCTTACATCTCTGACATCATAAACATCCAAGCATAGGAGCATTTATAGCAAAAAACTATATGTTAATACTGTCACTGTTATTCTATTTTACTTGCACACGTAGGGAAACCATTATTTTCTATATCATATTCACATATATATAAGTATTAGGTCAATTTTAAAATATATTTAGTAAGCTTTAGATAAATTGCACAAAAATGTGCAATTGGAAGATTTCGGCCTCTAGCGTTTATCTACCAAAAAACTAGGCTCAGGAAATGTGTTTCTCTTTCAGTTTAATTCTACCTGAAAGAATTCTGAAAATATATTCTCTTGTCTGTCTGCACACTGCTAAGATCCAACCCATTAATCAGTAAGTACACAGAGAACCATTATTATTCTTTTTATTATAGAACTTTACATCAAAGTTTTGGTTTTAACGTTTAAAGCCGATGGTGAGAAATGGAAAGTATGGATCCTCTTACTGTTGTAATGAAAAGGGTTGTGATCCATGGGTGTTTGCCGCGGTTCAGTATGCTTTATCGCTGATGATGAGGGCATCCCTCACTAGCTTTATACCATTTTCAGAATGTTTCATTACTCTCCTATTTTCCTCTTTTTTCCACCTTCACTGACCCAACATCTGCTGCTCAGGAAAAAGCATTTAAACCAATATTGGAGAGAAATATCTTGCACAAAAGTGCGTGTGGATCATTAGGAGGCTGCAACTGTTACAAAAACATTAGCATTTGTGAGGTACAATGCAGACAAAAAAGGTGGCCGTTTTTACAGCTTGTGTATTTTCCAAAGGTTCTTGAAAGAGACAATGCGGTCATAGAAAATATAAACTGCAGATAAACGATGTGACATAAAACTGCAGCCCATGTCCTGTCAAGCTCGGGTGGCTTCCAAGCTCAAACTGCCTTAATTTTCACCTCCTGTGAATAGCGCTAACATCCTCTTTCTCCTCTAGCATGAAAAAGGGGATATTTTGCTCTGCTTTAATGAGATGGTGTTATGCCTGGTTTATGCCATTTTACAGCTTTAGACATAAATGTGTTGAACCTATGACACTATGTTGGGTAGAAAAAGGGGGTCTCTATTCAGGTTCACGGTTGTCTTTCATTTAAATTTGGTGGGAAAAAAGACAACACGGTTAGGTGGCACACAACAAGAAGCATTTTAGTCGGCTCCTTAAGACAAATCTGGCCTTATAACCTTGAAAACTACCAGCTTGTCTCCAAAATTCCCTTTTCCCTCAAGGAAGTAAAAAGGGCAAGTTTTTGCTCTTTAAGATGGCGGTACATAACCTGTCCATGGAACATAAACGTGTCTGCTGGTTGGGGAAGATGGATGGAGGCCCACATGCCTGCCTTAATAAAAAGGTCTTTAAACTCTTGTCCAGATCTTCTTCCCAAGGAAGCATGATATTAAAGAGGGGCAGGGAACTGGGTTCGGTAAACGTAATGGATCGGCAGGAAAGTTTAAAAGCACCAAGGGGGTAGGCCATTATGTAAAACAGGGCTCGCTCAAGTAATCTGCACCCTGTCTCTAAGCTGCCAAAGACAAAGAACACATGCAGAGGCCCTGATTGCTTCTTAAGAAGCTCTCCCCATGCCGTGATGGATTCTGGTATTTTGACTGTTAATATGTTTGAATGAAAATTATTTATACATTTCGGTGAGGTTGAGTGCCTCTCCCTGTGATTACTGCATCTGAAAATGAGATCAGAGGAGCAGGAAATTTCCATGTCACAGAGACCTGATGTATACTCAGATTATGAGCTGATTGCCGCTCAGACGAGCACCGCGCGCCATTTTCCCTGCGCCTGTGACAACTCCCCATCCCTGACAAGGCCTCTTAGTTTCCCCAGTTATTGATGCATTCTGCATAAATACAATCCATTGATAGCGTCTCCTGCAGAATATAGGTAAGAAACTGTAACATTTAGTTGTGTGTGTATGTGTGTGTGAGTGGACTGAAAGCGGGATATTTATTAGAGTCAGAGGCAAGGAGGCGAGCAGCGAGGAAAGCATCCTAAATGTTCTTTATCCAGCAGCGTAGAGAGGAGCTGATCAAAAGTGAATCTGCATGTACGATGATGATATCTGGGCAGGCATTTATCAGAGTCCCTGCACTAGTTCAATAGGAACAAGAAGGATAGCATGATGTGGAGGAGAGAAACCGAGACAAGAGTGATTGGTAATGAAAAGATGCGCGGGAGGTCGTTGAAATAAAAGGTTCACATATACAGAAAAGTGGTTCTGTAAAAAACACTGCGTTGACTTACATAAATTCCCAGAAGCTTTAATGTCAATGTTTAATCTAACTAAGCACATTCAGTCAGGCAACTGCAGTCTTGTTCCAAATTAAAAATTCTAGTTTTTACTACATAACTACAGCTGTAATTTTACATAATTGAGTTCATTTCATTCAACTCAGTTTTATTTATACAGCACCAATTCACAGCAACACTCATCTCAAGCAAGCACTTGGCAGCTGTGGGAAGGAAGAACCCCTTTTTGATAGAAAATACCTCCAGCAGAACCAGGCCCAGGGAGAAGCACCCATGTGAGAGATAATTATCTATAAGAGCAGAAATCAAATGACATAAACTGGGTAAAGATATTTGGTCAGTGACCACTCAAAACAAGCTAATGTCAGCTGACAACCCTTCATATCAGGAAGTTTATATCTGGAAGTGAGAAGCCTGGGAAATGGTTCTTTTCAGTGCTTTGGGAATAATGGTCTTACACCTTACATATTACATTTTAAATGTATGTTATTTAACATCGCTAAATAAAACTTTCAATATGTGTCCCTAAGTTCTAAGTAGTGTACCATATTTTAAGTGTTCAAAGTCAGTGACTTTTTCATTCATTTTTTATGTGTTATTATTTCTTTTTTAGACATAAGCTGTAGTTATTAAGTAAGCTAATGTGTTTTGTAAGCACAACAGCATGCACTTTTATACCTAACTTTAAAGGATTAGAAAACAGTGGTAGGCTAAATTACTGGGAAACCTCTTCTTTTTGCTGGAAGATGAAAATAAACTCACATGCTTTTGTGTGCCTCTTTCTTTCTTCTCTCATCAGCAACAGCATGTCTGTACAGAGAACTACGGATATACCTGCTTGGTCCCACTCTTCCATCTATATTACATGTGTTACTGTGGGTGCTATATAAAATTCCTGAGCCACCACCATTCCTGAAAGCTTTTCTGATGGAAAGCTACTGAACACTTCATAAAGCCTAAGCATAACCCTACAAGAACACACCAATTAAAATGCACATCTTTGTTTTTGTCATTTCATTTCTAAAAATACCTACAATATCACTCACATAGAGGATACAGAGAAAATAAATTGGATTTTGTTGCTAATCTCACAGCTCTAATCATAAGAAAAAATCTACTAGTTATAACTTCTGTTTCCATTTGAGCCTAAATTTGGAAAACTTGAAAAAAAACTCAAAAGTGACTCGTGTTTTTTTCACTTATTCCAAAAAGGCTGACTTTTGATGATGAAAAATAATTATCTAACAGCATCAAAGACTTAAACAGGGCCAACATCCACCAAGCTCCAAGATAAAATGATTGATAGATCCACTTCCAGCGCAACAACCCCCTGAGAACAATTACAACCTCTTTAATAATTCTGCAATCATGGCACTTGATCATAACTCATTCATTCTGGTTTGGGCAATATTCAGGAGAAACTTTTGTCTTTTCCTTCTGTTGAAGAAAAACTAATGAAAATATTTCAGTAGCCAACTTTTTAAACCCATAAAAACCCAGCCAGAATAAAAGAGCCATTAAAGGGGATCGTGAGCAGTGTCATTCTGTAGTTAAATGGAATTAGCATTACACAGTGAAACAAATTGGGCCCCCTCCACGCAGACGCACACGCATACACACACCCTTATAAATGCACACATTCAGTCAGCACCCCCAGGCACGGGTTCAGTTATCCTCGTCCCTGTCTCTCTTCGGGGGCCTGATTTGAATATGTGCCTTATTTTATGGAGGAAGGTAATTGGAAGTCGGTGATTTACTGCAGTGTATACAGGGACTGCATCCAACAAAATATCTGGAAGCAGGGAATAATCGCTTTGTAGCCTGCTGCCGCATTTATCTGGACACAGGTATATTTTAACCACTGGGTGTTGACAGTGTTGACTATTAGCCAGCAAATAAATTATTCAGCACTTACAAGAGGGGGAAAAATGGGAAAAATCTCCTTTCCACAGCTGCAACAGGACAAAGCAGTGTGCAGCGGTGTAAAAAAAAAAAAAAAAGGGCAGTCATTTTTTCTTCAATTACAAAAGGCAAATATTTATTATTTATAAGTACTTGCCTTGTATGGGCTTAAATGTTATTTATGAACCTGTTGCACAGTGATTTTCAATGTAACTCATTATTTTTAGCTGGAGGGTGTTGTAAAGGAGCAAGGATATATTTAATGACACTCTGCTAGTCGGTGCAATTACACTGTAATCATTATGTAAAATGTCCTATTAATTAAACCAATTTCTGCTGGGGGAACATTCTTTTCTGCAGGGCCTGTGCCTCATCCTTCAGCTGCATTGCTGCCTCCTGTTTTTCACCAGGGCCCCTATTATGTTGTGACTTCACTGCATACATATTTATAAAAGAGATTTAATAAATAGAAAGTGCCACGGAGGTTTGAAAGGCAATTAGATTACTTTCCAATCACACACTGTTTTGGCCTTTTGATTGGTCTAGAACTTGGTGCATTTATAAGTTGAGAATTTGACTATTTTTTTAAGAGAAGAGAAGTGCATACTAAGCTACTTGATCCTATTTGAATAACATCTCGTGCTCACAGGGTGGGAAGCTCAGTGGTTGTATTAAAAGAAGAGTTATTAATTCAATTTCAATTCAATTCAATTCAATTTTATTTATATAGCGCCAAATCACAACAAAAGTCGCCTCAAGGCGCTTCATAGATACAGAGAAAAACCCAACAATCATATGACCCCCTATGAGCAAGCACTTTGGCGACAGTGGGAAGGAAAAACTCCCTTTTAACAGGAAGAAACCTCCGGCAGAACCAGGCTCAGGGAGGGACGGCCATCTGCTGCGACCGGTTGGGGTGAGAGAAGGAAGACAGGATAAAAGACATGCTGTGGAAGAGAGACAGAGGTTAATAACAGATATGATTCAATGCAGAGAGGTCTATTAATACATAGTGAGTGAGAAAGGTGACTGGAAAGGAAAAACTCAATGCATCTTGGGAATCCCCCGGCAGCCTACGTCTATTGCAGCATAACTAAGGGAGGATTCAGGGTCACCTGGTCCAGCCCTAACTATATGCTTTAGCAAAAAGGAAAGTTTTAAGCCTAATCTTAAAAGTAGAGATAGTTTCTGTCTCCCGAATCCAAACTGGAAGCTGGTTCCACAGAAGAGGGGCCTGAAAACTGAAGGCTCTGCCTCCCATTCTACTTTTAAATACTCTAGGAACAACAAGTAGGCCTGCAGAGCGAGAGCGAAGTGCTCTAATAGGGTGATATGGTACTACAAGGTCATTAAGATAAGATGGGGCCTGATTATTTAAGACCTCGTATGTGAGGAGCAGGATTTTGAATTCAATTCTGGATTTAACAGGAAGCCAATGAAGGGAAGCCAAAACAGGAGAAATATGCTCTCTCCTTCTAGTCCCTGTCAGTACTCTTGCTGCAGCATTTTGGATTAGCTGAAGGCTTTTCAGTGAGTTTTTTGGACATCCTAATAATAATGAATTACAGTAGTCCAGCCTGGAAGTAATAAATGCATGAACTAGTTTTTCAGCGTCACTCTGAGACAGGATATTTCTAATTTTAGAGATGTTGCGCAAATGGAAGAAAGCAGTCTTACATATTTGTTTAATATGTGCGTTGAAGGACATGTCCTGGTCAAAAATGACTCCAAGGTTCCTCACAGCGTTACTGGAGGCCAAGGTAATGCCATCCAGAGTAAGAATCTGGTTAGATACCATATTTCTAAGATTTTCAGGGCCGAGTACAATAACCTCAGTTTTATCTGAATTAAGAAGCAGAAAGTTAGCGGCCATCCAGGTCTTTATGTCTTTAAGACATTCCTGCAGTTTAACTAATTGGTGTGTGTTATCTGGCTTCATGGACAGATAGAGCTGGGTGTCATCTGCATAGCAGTGAAAATGTATGCTATGTCTTCTAATGATGCTGCCTAAGGGAAGCATGTATAATGTAAACAGAATTGGTCCTAGCACTGAACCCTGTGGAACTCCATAATTAACCTCAGTGTGTGAAGAGGACTCTCCATTTACATGCACAAATTGGAGTCTATTAGATAGATATGATACAAACCACTGCAGCACAGTACCTGTAATACCTACAGCATGTTCTAATCGCTCTAATAGGATATTATGGTCGACAGTATCGAACGCTGCACTGAGGTCTAGCAGGACAAGCACAGAGATGAGTCCACTGTCAGAGGCCATAAGAAGATCATTTGTAACCTTCACTAAAGCGGTTTCTGTGCTGTGATGAGCTCTGAAACCTGACTGAAACTCTTCAAATAAACCATTCCTCTGCAGATGATCTGTTAGCTGTTTGACAACTACTCTTTCAAGGATTTTTGATATGAAAGGAAGGTTGGAGATTGGCCTATAATTAGCTAAGACTGCTGGGTCTAGAGATGGCTTTTTGAGTAAAGGTTTAACCACAGCCAGCTTGAAGGCCTGTGGTACATAGCCGACCATTAGAGATAGGTTGATCATATTTAAGATCGAAGAATTAATCAATGGCAGGACTTCTTTGAGCAGTTTTGTAGGAATGGGGTCTAAAAGACACGTTGATGGTTTGGAGGAAGTAATTATTGAAGTTAACTCAGAAAGATCAATTGGAGAAAAAGAGTCTAACTTAACATCAATGGTACTAAGAGTAGCTGTAGATAATATTACATCTGTGGGATGATTACTGGTAATTTTTTCTCTAATGATAAAAATTTTATTTGTGAAGAAGTTCATGAAGTCATTACTAGTTAACGTTAAAGGGATGGTTGGCTCAACAGAGCTCTGACTCTTTGTCAGCCTGGCTACAGTGCTGAAGAGAAACCTGGGGTTGTTCTTATTTTCTTCAATCAGTGATGAATAGTAAGATGTTCTGGCTTTGCGGAGGGCTTTCTTATAAAGCAGCAAACTATTTCTCCAGGCTAAATGATGATCCTCTAAATTTGTGACACGCCATTTCCTCTCCAGATTACGAGTCATCTGCTTTAGGGTACGTGTTTGAGAATTATACCATGGAGTCAGGTACTTCTGATTAGAGACCTTAGTTTTCACTGGAGCTACAGTATCCAGAGTCGTACGTAGTGAGGAGGTGAAATTATTAACAAGATAATCAACCTCTGTTGGGGTAGCGTTCAGATAGCTGCTCTGCTCTGTGTTGGTACAGGGCATTGAAGATGATAACAGTGGGTGGATTATATTCTTAAACTTAGTTACAGCGCTTTCAGAAAGACATCTACTTTGATAAAATCTACTCTCCACCGCTGTGTAATCAATTATTGTAAATGTTATCAGGAAATGATCAGACAGGAGAGGGTTTTCAGGAAACACTGTTAAATGTTCAGTTTCTATGCCATATGTTAAAACAAGATCTAGAGTGTGATTAAAGTGGTGGGTGGGTTCTTTTACATTTTGAGAGAAGCCAATTGAGTCTAATAACAGACTAAATGCCATGTTGAGGCTGTCATTTTTAGCATCTACATGGATGTTAAAATCACCCACAATAATTATTTTATTTGAGCTCAGAACTAAATTAGATATAAAGTCTGAGAAATCAGACAGAAACTCTGTGTAAGGCCCAGGTGGACGATAGATGATAACAAGTAAGACTGGTTTCTGAGTTTCACAGCTGGGGTGGACAATGTTAAGCATCAGGCTTTCAAATGAATTAAAAGTCTGTCTTGGTCTTTCATTAATTAATAGGCTGGTGTGAAAAATTGCTGCCACACCGCCCCCTCGGCCTGTGCTTCGAGGTTTCTGGTAGTTAGAATGACTCGGGGGTGTTGATTCATTTAAACTAACATAATCATCCTGCTGCAACCAGGTTTCTGTAAGGCAGAGTAAATCAATTTGTTGATCAATTATTAAGTCATGTACTAACAGAGACTTGGAGGAGAGAGACCTAATATTTAATAATCCACATTTCACTGTTTTACTCTTTGGTTCAGATGTGGATACTGTATCGTTCTTTCTTTTTGATTGTTTATGTTTAAGTTGTTTGTTGCTGGTTTTTAGTTTGTTTTTTGTCTTTTTGGAAGCTGACACAGTCTCTATGGAGATGGGTTTTTGGGGGGGTAGCAGGAGGAGAGAAGCTGCAGAGAGGCGTGTAAGACTGCAACTCTGCTTCCTGGTCCCAACTCTGGATAGTCATATTTTGGGGGGTTTAATAAATTTGTCCATATTTCTAGAAATGAGAGCTGCTCCATCCAAAGTGGGATGGATGCCGTCTCTCCTAACAAGACCAGGTTTCCTCCAGAAGGTTTGCCAATTATCTATGAAGCCCACATCGTTTCTGGGACACCACTCAGACAGCCAGCAATTTAAGGAGAACATGCGGCTAAACATGTCACTCCTGGTCTGATTGGGGAGGGGACCAGAGAAAACTACGGAGTCCGACATTGTTTTAGCAAAGTTGCACATCGATTCAATATTGATTTTAGTGACCTCCGATTGGCGTAACCGGGTGTCATTACTGCCGACGTGAATTATGATTTTACTGAATTTACGTTTACCCTTAGCCAGCAGTTTTAAATTTCCTTCAATGTCGCCTGCTCTGGCCCCTGGAAGACAATTGACGATGGTTGCCGGTGTCTCTAGCTTCACATGTCTGAGAACAGAATCACCAATTACCAGAGTTTGACCCCCGGCGGGTGTGTCACCGAGTGGGGAAAAACGGTTAGACACATGAACGGGTTGGTGGTGTACCTGGGGCTTCTGTTTAGGACTATGCTTCCTCCTCACCGTGACCCAGCCGCCCTCTTTCCCCAGCTGCTTGGGGTCTGCCGGGGAACAGCTAGCGGGGCCTACGCTATCTTCGGCTGCACCAGCTACAGGGGCCTGGCTAGCTACGGGTGAATGAAGGATGCGAAGCCGAGTCTCCAATTCAGTAATCCTGGCCTCCAGAGCTGCAAATATGCTACATTTGTTACAGATATCATTACTGCTAAAGGAGGCCGAGGAGTAACTAAACATCTGACACAATGAGCAAGAAAGTGCAGGAGGGACAGGTGAAGTAGCCATGGTGCTAACGAGTCGGCTACGAGCTAAGCTAAGCTAGCGAAACAGTACAGAGACAGTGAGTGAATACTTTGGCTATAAATTAGGTAGTGAGTACACAGAAAGTGTGCTTCGGATGAAGCACGTGAAGATTATACTATGAAAGAAGAATGTATTTAAAAGTTGTTAATTAAATTGCTAAGCAAATAAGCTACTCAGAAACACCACTGTGTTTGAGCAGGAACAGGAAGTGATACTCTACCGCAGAGCGAGCGAACACCAAGTGACAGCGCCACTAATGCGTTTAATGCATTTAAACTTCAGTCAGAGGATGTCAGACTGCTTTAATGAATTCAAATCCTTTGATAAATAAGATTATATCAAAACACCGGGCTCTTTCTTTATCTAGATTAATGGTTCTTATTCTTTAAAAGGCAAGAAACAAAACAGAATTTGTCTCCTTTAAGAAAATGTTGGTGCTAGCAATCATGGAAGGACAGAGCAGCTGACCCATCTGGCTCTTTATCTGCTGTTCTGGCAGTCCTAGTGTTGCTGTCGTGACCGGGGGTCATTGGCACTTCCAATGCTCTTCAAACACAATCTGTTTTCTTTACTTCTTGGCACAAAGGAAACGATTAAGAAAACAATTCAATAGAGAGTGAGAACACACACGCGCATCTACATTGCAAATGGAGAAACTGGGATGTTTGCTATTCAGAAAGCATCGGTTGGGATAGGCCCTCTTTGCAAGAGTGCTTATACAAGAGGTTCACTCCTGAATACAACAGTCTGACACAATACTGCTGAGAGGATGACTGATTTTAGGTCACCATGCATAACCAATACCATAGATCTGGTGAAGGACTCCATTCAATAAGTCCAATAAACAGTAATTCATTAATGATGAGAGAAGAATTGAATATTATGAGATAATAAGGCAAACTACACTGCAATAAAAAACCCAGCCTGTAAGACCTGAGGATTTTGAAAGAGCAATGCCGCACATTTTAATTATTTTACAATTGCTTCTAAGTTGAAATTTGAAAAAAAAAAGGTAGTCTAAATATCCGAGGGTCTCTAGGAATCTGAACAGATGGCAACAACATCTCTAACCACAACTGCCAGCCTGATCTTTTTCCCATGCAGCTCGCCACGTGTCATGTCCATTCATGAAGTTGTTACAGATGACTATCTGGGTGCGTCACCCATGTTTGGCAGCAGACAAAGCTGGGGAGCACAATGGCTCGGCTCTTATCAGGAGCGAGGACTAAAGCTCCTTGCAAGAGCGTGACTAAAGTGCTGACAGGCTGAGAGGCTTATAAAGATGAGTTGTTAAAGTCAAGGCACCTGCTGTTAAAGAGAAAGGGTGGATGGTGATGATGATGATGATGAACATAAAGATGATGGATGAAAAGAAAAGAAAAGAAAAGACTTGCCTAAGTAAACAGGCATGGAAAAATCTCCCAGTTAAATGAGTGACTCAAAAGATGAACAACTGTGGTACAAAGCATCGTATTCTTTGGTTAAAAAAATGTAACCCCATGTACATAAAGTACATTGTTCCATGTGGAAAAATCAATTCACTCTAAACACTCTGGGTTCATTTTAGATTTATATGTTGCTTTCCTTTTCTGTTCAACAACGAGTGTGATTTCATTGCATGTGCTTGTGGCTATTTTAGTGTTTAGAACAGGACTCTGTGCCAAACTAATCATCAAAATCTTGTCTCCTACACAAAAAGGTGAAATAATTAAAATTGTGCATCAACATACACAATCTCACACAACACTGAGACTGTGAGAGCCCTATTTCAAGTAATACTGAGAATATTGTTTAAAAAATGTTGATAAAGAATTCTATAATCATGTAAATAAAATATTAATGACAAATAAACACTTTGCTGCATGTGTTTATTAAATGACTCAATATAAATGATATGCAGAAGAAGATTAGAAAACAAAAAAGTTCCATATTTCCATAAGAGGTGGATGTTCATTCACTTATGGACATTATTTGCAGAACAAGCATAAATTCTAACACACACATAAACATGCACATAGTCAGAGTTTTCTAATCTGCAATACATCAGCAAGTTAAGATTATTATCGCATAGGCGAGAGGTGGCACCATGATTCCTATCATAGGTACGAATTACAATATTTATACTGCATGCTTTATTTGTGGCTGGCAGACGGATGGCACTGTTGCATTTTAATCCATTACACTGCGGCAGGGTGTCAAATTAGGCCGCTTCATTAATACACCATCCACAAGCCAGAGAGAAAGAGGAGAGAATGAAAGTCGATGGAAAAAAAGAAAGGAGGAGGAGGAAAAGGGGGCAACTGTACATCAGGGAGAGATTATTATTATTCTGTCTCTCTCTGAGATGAGAGCAAATTATAAGAACATACACCTTCTTCATCTGTTTGGATAAGTGGGGGGCCGGCGCCTGATGGATGACTGTGTTTACAAATGAGGGTGATAATGTTAAGCAGAACTGCACTACATACATTTCCCACCAATGAAGCTCTGGATGGTCACACACATACAAACTCACATAAACACACACACACACACACACACACACACACACACACACACATACAATGTAGAGGCAGACTGATGATGAGAGTCCCTTGGCTACCGGATTAGGCAATCTTCCCAGCCGCCAGCAGATTGATAGAGTCACTGCTCACAGACACAATTGCAATAGGGAGGACTAAAGTTTGGCCTGCTGGTATCATCTGTGCTTACCACCAACTTGGTATGAATCTCTGAGGAAGGATGACCTGTGAGGGGTGAGGCATGGGACATATTCCTCAGTTTCCTTTGTGTCTGTGCAGCTGTGTGGCTCACCACAGTGAAAAGATTACTGTGTCTGCCAAAGAACAAATCACATTGTTCTTATCCACTTGGTTATTAGACTTTTCAATATAAATATTAAAGGGGATAGCTTTAGGTTGGATAAAAACAAACTATTTGCGCTCTGGAATTTATTTTACATTTTTTCATACATTTTTGTGGATTTATCAAGAAAATCCAGCGTGGCAGATAAGGAAAACTGATTAGGTTATTTGTAGCTCCTGTCTGTCCTTGTTCTTGTTCATTCTATTCTATCATTTGTGTAAAGCAACTTAAAAGTGTAAATGACAAGGTGGTGGAAATCAGAGGCTTAAACATCTGCAAATATGGATATTAAAATGATATCCTTGCTTTTCATAATATAGGGCTGACAAATAATTTCAGCCAGCTATGCATTTTTGGGGGGAATATAAAGTCAATAAAAACCTGTGCGTCCCATCTTATTTATTAAATTTGACTTTTCAAAAAAATTATTGGTCAGTATTACCATGGAATTACTTTGAATTTATACCCTATAATTTTTATAATTACCCTGTAATTACAGTATTACTTTGCATGTGCCTTACTTTTGCTTGTATTGCAGAAAAATAGTTCCATTTAGTAGTAGCTCTAATCATAATTACTATTATTGCAATAATGATACTACTACTACTACTACAACTATTAATAATAATTATATTAATAATAATAATGATGATGATGACGATAACTCCATAGGAGGAGGATTTTTTAAGGCCGATATTTGGTGATTTAAAAATCTCTAATAACACCTGCCGATATTTTTTGAAACATGAAACAAATCTGTTTGTGAAACGTAAATTCTGCTCACACTTTTAATGTGTAGTTATTTATGAGTCATCGCTAAGATAATATGACAATGTAGTTAAAAAACCCAATAATAATAATTTAACTGTCACAAGCTGTGGAATACTCGTTCATGAGCCGCCTGCTCAATTTGGCTTTTTGTTTTTGTGATGTTTCAACATGTTTGCCCACAGGGAAGTTGTTGAAGTTATTCCCTCAGTTGAATAAACTATGCTGCGTTAACACTCATAAAATGATTTAAGGGTGTTTCTCCTGTCTTCAGTTAATTCATTTCCATTTATTATAGATTCCGATGCAGATATGTCGTCCAATATCTCATTCCGGCCGATATATCGACCCACCCAATATATCAGTCTGGCTCTAATACTAATATATGAAATATGAAAAACTATGAAATATATTTCAGAGTTTTCAGTGTCACTGATTCAGTCTGTTGTCAACTTTCTGACATGCTGCTGAACAAATAATACTCGTAGTTTCATCTGCAGCCAGTCTCTTTGGCTAAAATGAATGAATGGTCCGAGTCATTTAAGAGCAATTGCAGCTGAAGAGAGGTTAAATGTCTGCATTAGAATGTGTTTGCCCCCCAAGCATGTTAAAGAGCCCTTCTTTCAGGATGCCCCATAATTTCACAGACCCTAGCATGTCATCTTTCTCCGAATGTCACAGAAAATAGACTGATGAATCACTTCCTGATGTCACTGCGGTGGACTGGTGACAATCAGTGAAATGATAGTGTCTGCCTGCCTACACATATCTGTAATTGATAGCCCAAACCCCAAACACTCGCCTCTCTCCACTAGCAATGATGGAACATTGGATTGAAATCACCCCGGATGAGGTGGGGTCCGGGCCATTTGTTATTTACTTCTCGCTCGCTTCGAAACAGCCCCCCACCCCCCCAAAACCCCTCACCAACATCACCACCTCATCAGCCCCCACCCTCACTCCCCGCCGCCGCTGCCAGAATTTTTACCACAAGAACACATTATGGTAATCAGACGGTATGTGTGTATAGGAATCAATCAACAGAAAAGCCCATCGTGAGAGTTATGACACAGAGAAGTCTGTTTGTAACTTTTGATTAATGGGGAACACGTCGTTGTTTGACTGGATGAATGGGGAAGTGGGACGACCTGCAGGACCAGTAAAAGGTTATGCTGGTGTCTTTAGAATCACTGTTCAGGTGGTGAAAATCCGATGTTCTGGGGAAGGGTGTTGCCTTCAGTTCAGCAAAGCAGGGTTTAACCCATTTTCTTGACAGTGTTATGTCAAGCGCCACAGAGGTGATGAATGCCATCTCAGATTCCTCTCATCAGCATTACTGCCACCTTGGCACTGCCTCTCCCCCTCTTTCTTCTGCACCTGCCATCCCTCTGCCTGCCTGATTTATAAAGTTGTTATGGCAATTCACTCTAATGTTATTTCCTGCGACATAAATACATATATCTCAGGCAGGTATTATAAGGCCTGTAATGGAGGTGCATCAGGGGTGCTCTGGGGATCCTTTTTTAGGATATTTGGCAGGATGTTATTGGTTGCGCCGAGAGAGAAACTTACATTAGCATTAATCCTCAAGGTGCAAGATAAAAGACCGCAGAGGCTGTTTTATTATCATCAGACAGGCATTGTGCTTCAGCCTCTGCGTGTTCCATTTGTTTTCGGTGGAGTTTTAAAGCAAAAATTGTTCTTCGGGTGTATTTTTGACCCCGTTTCAGAGTTCCAGCTTTTTTTTTTCCATTGCAGCAGTTAAAGTGCTTTTTAAAAAAAATGTTTTCCGTGTTTTCTCTGATTGTAAACAGCAGACACAGCACACACAACAGGACCTTGATGCCTCTGGGATCATAAAAGCATTTCTATTGTGAATAAATCACAATGTCCAGTAATTACATCACAATAGTATTTGTTTGTCTTTGCTGACCATCAAATACTCAGGTTGTAATACACATTCATGTCCTCTTTTGTTCCTGAGTTTTAAAATCTAATAATGGTCAGGAAATTAGAATTTTTGACTTTTTAGATATAAAATGCTATCACTTTGTTCTTTATCCTGTTAAGCAGTTGTTATAATAAGCCTATGTGTTCTTAAGTTGAGGCCAAAACATGTTTTGTGAGGTCAGAGTGAACTTGATGTTTGACTTGTAAATCCTTGTTGTGTAATAATCAACCCAAGTGAACCTTTAGGCCAAATTTATCAGGGGATTCCTGAGATTAATGGAAGGATAGATGGACAGCTCCAAAACAAAATACAGACAAAATCAGATGCTCCAAGCTTTAACGTCTACAGAATCCCATAGTCCTCGAGCAACTGATACTTTCTTGCCCTTGTTTTAACATTACTGTATGTGGATAGACAAACAAATCAATCATTCATTGCCCTTTTGTAACTTCTGCAGACAGTTGGGGTTTGCAAATCCAAGGAGCAAATTGTTTTTGGAATCTCCATTATGCCCCTTTCTAATGTTGCCATTAGCAATCAGCTCACTGGGAAAACAGGACAGCTAAAGCTATAGGAAAATCATTTGAACCTACGTCCCCATCATAGATCCCCTGTCGCTGAGTGGGGTCAGGGGTGCCGGACAGGGTGACAGCTTGGGTCAATACTCGGGAACCGGTGGAGGATTGTGCAGTTGGGGTTTTAGTGTAGGTAGTCATCCTAGATACGCCAGCATTAAGGTGGAGTCTGCAGAATGTTGAAAAGACAAGGCGTATACGCATGTATTCATTCTGGTGTGTGTATGTGGTAAATATTAGGGGGAGGGAGGTACAAGTGATAGTTGCTGACGATGCCAGCTCAAATCAGAAGTTCACACACACTCACAGAGAAGCTAATGACAGGCCGAGTGGAGGTATTGAAAGGCGTGACGGCCTTATCAGGGAGTGTCCCTCCCTGTCCTCTGCTGCCAACCTCCTTTCTCCTCCCGCCACTCAGGGGGCATGGCACGCCACACAAGACTGACACCTGAAATATTGAGTTATCGATACAGTGTCTCTGCGTGACAGCGTGAGTGTGTGACAGCGTGTGCACCTCCTCGTACAACCGAGTGAGCTATTGATACAATGCCTGCTTAACGTAAGAGCGTTATGTGCATTTATGTGTGCGTCTATGACTTTTTTTTTCTAAGCGTGTGAAGTGTCACTATACGTGCGATGGAGTTATTGATATTGCACACTTGGAGTCAAACCACCTATCGATTCCTAGAAACACGACACCTGCATGCAAGTCAGGTAAAGCCGGCATGCTTCAGGTTTACCGGCAGAGACTAAAGTTTTCAGCAAAGACACCCAAGGACTTCAAAGATACATGTTCCTGAAACTAGCCAATCTGTAGATGTGTTAACATTATGGGGCTGGTTTTATATGTACACAATTGATGACATTTGGGTGATAACATTTGCGTGTGGGCAAAGAAAAATGGAGGAAAAAAAAAAGAATAAAAAAGATGCCAGTGGGTAATAGAAAAATCCAGAGTATGATGTCAGGTATGGATGTGAGATATTAAGACATTTTTTCTGCCAGGCCTATTTCAGCCAGACAGTAGGGGGCTATTTGGAATGGAGGAGGAAAGTAATAACCTCCATTTGTTCCCCCTTGTCCCTCGGCTTATGAAAAACGCCTTTACAACTTGCTTTGCCTTACCTGGGTTTTCTGGGGGATTTTGAAGTTTGGCAACTTGTCACTAGGATTGGAGCAGGTGGAAATATGATGTTCAGGTCATGCCTTTCTCTGCTAGTTCAATATGTTGCTGTGCGATGGAGGTAGGCTTGGCAAAAGGGGGATTTGGTATATTAATAAAGCACAAGGTGGTTCGGGGGCCTCTACATACTCCTCTGCTGTTGTCAAGAAAAAAACACCCCATCATGATTTCTCAGTGAATAAATTACAAATATATTTGGTGTAAGGTGTAATATTTCATTATATGTGAAGAAGGAAAATAATAAACAGCAGCGTCTATGCTATGTGTTATTCCACATTCTGTTCTAGCTCTCCCCGAGCCCCCTGAGAGCCCGGGCAGCCGGCTCAGCTCCCCCGCTCCCACTGGCTCCATCACTATCAATTGTCTTTGAACAGCTCCGATCATCACCTCAATTATCCGTTGTCCTGCCCACCTGATGGGTTTTTTGCCAACTATAACTTCTCTGTGGATGGACAGGGAATAATGACAGCTGAGGCCTGTGCTTTGGCAGCAGGGTGGAATACAAAGAGGGCGAATGGATGTAGATGTGGCTGCAGAATTCAGCTTCTCTCTGGCACACACACACATTGATACATGAGAAAATACACATACAGTCTTGCAGTCACACCAAAAGACTCAAAGAGTCCACAGATGTTGATGCAAAAACACACACACACGCACACACATATGCAAACTCAAACCCCTATCCCACCTCCTCCTGTAGAAAAGCCATTTACTGACCGAGCGCCGAAGTGTCAAGCTCTAAAGTGAATCTAAGAACGTGCTTGATGTGTTCTCTCTCTCCCGCTCCCGCTCTTTCTGTCTCTCTCACTCTTTGAGGCTGAGAGAAACTCATTTATCCTGCAAATCCAAATACACCAGCAGAGTAGGGGAAATGTATTCATACCACAGGTGATCTTATTATGGGCGCAGTAAACTGAGCAATGAGAACATCATCCAGCGCAAATGACACCTAAACACATATCAACAAAGGAAAAAAAGAAAAAGAAAAAAGAAAGTAATATCATCTGCATAATCAGAGAAAAAGCAGTCAGCTACCATCGTCTGGGAAATGGAATGAATCAAAAAGTTCAGCGCCGGAGCGTCGTGCTATTTATGCACGACGGTGATTCGATTTAAAGTCCGCCAGGAATCTCCATGTTGTTACTGCGTGGGAAATAAGCATGCTGTGGGAACTTTAGCTATTAGCCAAGCAAAATTCACAAAACCTATTGAGTGCTGGATGCATATATAGTTCAAGGGGAATTGGAAGTGACACATAACACATAACCATAATCCACTAAAGCAAGAAACACTGCAATTACTTCAAGATTACATACTTTATTTAGTCGAGTGCAGATACTCTAGCCATCCCTCAGGTAGCAAGAAGTTGATGCTTAATAAAGTGTCATTTTGACATAGAATGCAGTGATGGTGTAATCCTAATTTTTCCCAAATTGAACTCCATCTGACGCTATGTTTAATCTTCAAACCAATGCAAAGAGGCTATTTTATCACAAAATTACAGATACTGCACATTTTTTACTCATGCTACTACAAGAAATATAAAAAAACCCAGACCTTTTTTTTTTTTTTTTTTTACCAAAATGTGTTCAAAAGACATGCATGCTTTGAGAAAATTGTTGGCTTGTGTGATGAGTCACATTAATGAATGAGTTTTAAAGCTTTAAACTAATTAATGTGTCCTAAATAACCAAGAAAAAAAAAATCTCTGGTATTATTTGAGGAAAAAATCCAGAAACAAAGTAGTAAGTTTAGTGATGCAAAATATAATAATTAGAGCCTGGCCAGTTTATTGGCTGGCTGATGTAAAGCTCAACAATATGATTCTGTAATTAAAAATCAGATTCATATTCCCCATAGGAATTTTGATTATGAGTCATGATGTTGTATCTAAAGCAGACTTATTTTGGGCTGACATTGTGGAATGATGGTATGTGCTTTGGCAGAAACAACAATTCTGCATGACATGTTTTAACAAAAACATGTTTTATGTGCATTGTTGAGGGAAAATAACTACTCTACCCACAAAATCAGTGACAACTCTAATTGGTGGAGGTCATTGGAAATACCTGCAAACTTCAGGTCACTTAGTGAACAGGAAACCTCAGAAGCACCCTGAATGGTGCTTGCAGTTACAAGCCAAGAGCTGTACTATATGGATAAGCTATACAATACACAGAGACACAACACAACATATATTTTCTTTTCTCCAAAACATTTATTATGGAATACTAACACAATGAAAGAGTTAAATTCAAGAAGGAATAAAGTCAATGGGTATGGGTTTTGGGCTGAGTAGTAATCATGTGTGCAGTCTTGTACCTTTGCATTTTTTCCCCCACTTCCCTTTATTAAAACGAAAAAGAAATCCAAATAAAACCCCTTTATGGTCACCTTGCAGCTTATTTCCAGAACCAAAGCCTTTAAAAAAGTGGGCAGACACAGTTGAGCTCTAGTATAGGCTGGTATTAGCTATTTGCTGATCCATTGCTAATGTCATTTAAAACTGTCGATTAAGGAAAATTAAATGTGTAAAGACGAAACAGGAAAAAGTCTCTTCAATTCCGTTATGAGTGTTGTCGTTACATCTTTTGTCCACCAGCAGGCACTCTGCAATTTCCCTGTTGGCAACATACCTGTTTGGAATGCCTCAAAGAGCAATCAGCTGATCCAAGTAGTAAATGACTAAATAAATAACTCCACATAAAAAAAGTTAAGGAACTCTGTTTAAGTTTTGCGTCTCTGAAAGAAAAAAATCCCAGGCGATATATCAGAATATCACATTTTAAAATCCTACATCGGTTGTTCTCTATTAGGAATAATATGCTATTACAACAGAATATATTATCATCTGTTTCAGGTGTATAATGCCGTGCTTCCATCCTATAGCAACAATGGCTGCTGACATATAAATAGAAATTCTCGTGTAGAAATCTCAAAGGTTATAGTTGGCCTGTGATAGGAAATTATTATTCTGCATTGTCTCAGGGCCATCCAGCCAGATAGCTGCGCCATTAGCATTTTCCTCTTTGTTCCCATCTATAAACATTTTTGTTGTCCTGAAGGGTCATCTCTGTATTCTTCCATCTCCCCCTTCCTTTGTAATGAATGAGTGTAATTACCAGGCCTGATTGGTTGGAAGGTCATTGGGAATCCTGTAATTTTTCACTTATGTTAAGCTTGTGTTTGTGATGAATGTACCCAACCTTTCTGCATCCCTCCTTAGATTACTTTAGGCATAGAAATGCATCCACAAATTAAGCTGTTCATTGAACACTGTTCCTGGCCGGCCATGAGTACGTTTATACAGATAAACAAATGGAAAGAGGTGGTGTGGTGTTTTTTTAATGCCTGGCCTATTGCAGAAGAGGCATGCTGTGTTTTTATGTCACTCATAGTTTCTTTATTTATACATCGGGAAATCCGTGAGAATAAAGTTTCAAATCTTTGTGTACATATCAGCTAAAATCATTGGCAGTTTTACCTAAAGGGTTATTTTAAGGAGAAGCACTGATGTGGATTAGATACATTTTTGAGTGTCATAGTATATACTAAAATGCTTTTTAAAGAGATATCTAATCATTATTAGATTCCTCTTTAAAGAAGCTTGTTCACTAACTTTGTAATTTAATCGAGCTTCTTCTTGTATTGAATTTAACTGAACAGCAGATTTCCCAGGTATCCATCTTCTCATCTGTACTCTTTCAGACTTTCATTAAAAGTCCATCATTGGAGTAACAGTAAGATCTCCAGGTCTTAAACCCACCACCATGCCTGTCTTTCCTAGTTCATTTTCACATTTTCTAAACTTTTCTTCCCCTCTCTTTGGACCTATAATCTTAGTGTTTGGTTGTGGTTTCTCTTCTGTTGGTTGAATTAGTGGCCTGTCAGAGATGGTTCTGCTGCAGGGCGCTGGCAGCTGCCCCACTCACTCCACAGCCTATCAGCCTCACATTCAGCTGTCCATGAAGGAGGGATGGAAGGACAGAAGCATCATTGAATGGAAAGAGCGAGGTAAGGCTTCAGAGGGCCAAAGGATGGAAAGATGGGAAGATGTGGTGATGGAGAAGGGAGAGAGGGGCACTGTTGATGGAAAGAAAGAGCAGAAAGTGGTGTGGCTAAAGAATGGAGGGATGAAGCAAAGGAGTGAATCGGCTCGGGGGCTCTGTGGCCGAAAGCCAGGCAAGTGAGTCAGTGGTTGCAGAGGCTATAGTCTCCTTGTCTTCCTCTTTTTTTTTTTTTCACTTTCTTGCTCTCCTCCTGTTTCCCTTACAATTGCCTTCTTGGTGGACTCCTGGGCTTCTATCTCTCTTCTCTCTCTTTCACCTTCTCTTTTCTTCCATACTCAGGCAGCTGACAGGCGGACCGGGGCCATGATGGACGATGCCCTCTCCGAGTCCGACAACATTTTCTCTCAGTCCCTGAAGCAAGATCAGGCAGTATGAGACGCAGGCCAACGCTGGCCTCTTTCAGTGTTTGTGAGGTCCAATTGCTGTGTTCAGTCACCCCTCTCACGACCCCCATATCAGCTGCACGGGGCTTGTGCAAACTGGAGCTGACCACACGGCCCTGCTTCTCAAAATCTGCACAGTGGCTATGCCACAGCGAGCGGGCAACATTTAACCACATTTCAGCCCTGTGACTTTTCTCTCTTTCTCTTTGTCACAGGGCGCAAAACAGTTTTATGAGATCATAAACAACAACAAAGCTTACATATGAAGTCATCAAGCCCTGTCAGAAAGTTTTCCCTCTCACTATGCAAATGAATCCACAAAGATTTTTATAAGCCTCTTAACAATTCGTATAACAATGCATGCATTTTCATTATTAACAAATTCACTAATATCAGCTTAATTCTTTGGACTCTTTCAAGATGAGCGACATGGTAAATATTTGGTCGAATTAGAAAACAACTTGAAATGTATGATAAAATTCAAATGTCTTCAGACAATAAGGTTTCCCTGCAGCCCCAAACAAGAAAACAGCCACAACTTAATTCAGTCTCATTAATTTGATAACGCTTAATCAATGAGCCCGCTGTGTTAAAAAGGTCTAGTTCAAACATCAATTACTGCCTTTCAATTCTACCTCAACAATAAGCTGGGGGAGGCAACGTACCGTCAATGGCCTTAAGATGCTTTAATCTGCATTTTCTGGGGCATATTCATGGCATAAACACTGGAATGTGCTTATGCATGCAGGGGGTGGGTGCTCGGTCTTATTATTGCTGTAATATCAAGTTTACCCCACCTCAACACACACACTCACAGTGTTGGTACACCAGCGGCCACCCACCCACCAACCTGCCAGAACCCCAAACTCACCCCATCCCCAGCCTTAATCCAATTTGTTCAGTCCCCCTGTCTTCTGCTGGCACAAAATTAAAGGCCTGCTCCCACAAAAACACCTCACATTTCCAAGGTATTGGCTGCCCTGCAAGACTAGAAACTTCATTTATTCTGGCTAACTTCTCAATTATCTTCCCAGTAGTGGAGACGTGTAAAAAGTACAAAAATCAATAGGATTCCATTCCCCTTGTATTGGAAAGGGGAAAATTAATGAGATAGGACACTCTCTTAATCAGAAATAAATGTTTTAATTCAGACAATGACATAGTTTTCCCTTGCAGAAGGATGACAAATGCCGAAGCGCTAGGAGCCCCACCAAGAAGCCGTTTCAATTTTATTGTAAATATAAAAGGTATTGATCTGTGAGATGTACAAACCCTATTGCTTACAAAAGCCATTCAGGGGGACTGGGAAAACTATTAAGCGGCGGGTCAGAAATCAATAAACAACACTAAGAGGTGGCTGTGCCTGCCCTCTCTGGCAAATCTCTGGAAAGCCAAATGGCGGAGTTAGTGACAGACGGCTGAGCAGTGGAGCAATGTTAAGGATGATAGGGTCAGCTGGTTAATGTGGTGAGGGCCCTGACAGGTCGGCAGCCCACCTCAGAGCTGAAGGCCTGACAAGCTGCCATTTAAAGAGACACTGACTCATCAGCCTGTCGCTACAGTTAGTGTTTCACTGCAGCGGGCCTCAGCTGACAGGAGCCATTCTGCTCTTTCTTTCTTTTACTTCATGTTTCTCTCATTTTCTTGCACTCTCTCATCTCCTTCTCTTCTGCTGTGGTTTTATCTTCTTTTAGCTCGTTAATCTAGCTTTCATTTCTGTGTCTTTTTTTCACTCTGAGGCAGCCATGTTTCGCCTTATCCCAGCTTCTTTGCATGCACCTTAGATCAGGCGGACAGCAGTAGTTACATATGCGTGTGTCTTTATGCTGGAATAAACAACTCAGTGAGAACAAGCTGCTTGGCTCTGAATTGCTCTGGCTTGAATATATAAGGCCGATATAGAGGTCACAAGTTATTTTCAATAAAGCTTTTACAAAACAAGTCAAGAAAGGTCTGTGCGACACATCAAACAGCTCTTCTTGAAGACCTGCCATTTTTCACAGGCTTTTGAGTTCTGTCTATATTTATTGTGGCTTAACGTTATTGAATGATGTAGGCATGTCTGTATGTGTCTAAATGTGTGTATATATATATATATATGCATTTGTACATAGGTGTGTATATATTGACATATATTATGTTGTTTAAATGTGCTATACAAATAAAGTTGACTTGACTTTTCTGATGCTTTCAAGCAGCTGTCATATATCAAGACATCCAAACGGGATTTCGACGTTTTCTAAAAGTGCATAGTGTTTTGTTTTTTTTAAAAAAACAAACAAACTCAGACCTTGTGCTAAAGTGTCTCATTTGATGACTCAAAGAGAATCTGACAGATGGACTCTGCAAAACCAATAGGTAGAGGTTATGTCAGAGCCTGAAAGCCAAGAGGTTATGGCAGGTCTGAGGGATGGATTGGTGTTTATTGAAGAGCGGGAAAGGGGGAAAAGTTTGGTTGTCTGTGCAGTAATTATGAGGAAAAGCATGCAACTGACCAGCCAGCCGGGTCAGATGACTTAACCCCAGATCTATGCACTCCATTGGACTGTAAGAGGGTCAGGCGCCCCCTGGAAACTATAAGATCCCCACCCTTCATTGATGTGAAAGCAAATTAATCATCTTAATAATACATTTATGACTGCTTTAGACAATATGACAGACGAGATAATGCACAGAACAAGATCGGCTGTGTTAGACTTCCAAGCGATTCCGGTACACGTGGTCATTTTTGATTGTTGAGCCGCTGGGACACCGCGGTAAAGCTATCTTAGCAAACATTATAAATTGATAAATCATTGAAATACGCTGAGGGACTGTATCTGCAGGGAGATGCTAAGCAGGCTTTAGAGGGGATCAGTCTGTGAGTATTGCCATCTTCAGCAGGGGACATCCGCTACATCCGCCAGACAGATAAATAAATCGAGGGCTATGCGTCTGTATACAAATGAGTGAGCCTGTAAAAGAGAGACAGGGACAGCAGCTGATAGTGTGAATGGGAAAGGGGGTATAGGAGTGGATGTCAGAGAAAATCCCACGCCATCTCCCCCTACGCTGGGCGCAACGATGATGAGATTTAGGAAGGGTCAATGGCACCTATCAGTAGGTGAAGTGTTTAGTGAGAGTGTTTCTCCACCCCCTCCTCTTGGAGTGTCATCCCATGTCACTCTCATCTCCCCAGCCTGATGATGAGGGGGCTGGGGGGCCCAAGGTGCTAGCTGCCTCCTCGGGTGTGGGTCATTTGACCCCACTGTGTAATTCCTCCCTAATGCCCCTCGTACGAACAAAGCCAGCATCCGTGGCACACTCAGACCCCACTTGACCCCCGCAGCCCAACACAATGCAATTGGCCGTGTCATTATATCGGGCCTGCTCTGTTCCATCTCTCCCTACATGCAACGCAAGACTGTATAAATTGATTTCCAGCTGCCGGTAAAGCACCTTTGCATCTCTCCCAGTGGCGTGGGGAAAATGAGAAAAAAAATGACAAGGCAGGAAAGGTCATCTGATATCTTAGATGATATCCAGGGAAAAATGGGTCTAAGCAGTGACGGAAAAAATATTTATCTACAGCTCCATCTGAATTTCCATTTAAAACCAGCAGCAGCGCCTCCGTCTGAAGCAAAATGCTCCATGTCTGTAGCGGATTTTTAGCAAACGGGTATCACAAATAAATGCAAACAAACCCGTAACATCCATCCATCCATCCATCCATCCATTCGCTACCGCTTATCCTTTTCAGGGTCGCGGGGGGTGCTGGAGCCAATCCCAGCTGTAACCCGTAACATACTGGAAATAAATTTGAATGTTAAAATTGCTTGTGTCAATTTCAAAACCAGAGCCAATAGTCGCACTGCTAGTATCAGAACTGCTATGTTTACATCTAAAACACTTTGCGCTCACAAACAAAAGTAACTGTTATCCTTCCATGCACACTTCCTACTTTAATAAAAACTACTTCCACTTCTAGCAGGTACAAACTTTTAACAGCAGGGTGCCTGCTTTTCTTTTTGTTTTATAGCAGAACAAACTCCTCATTTTTCATGGCTCTGATGTATATGGTGACCGTGACTAGTCCATAACTCAGGCTAAAGAACACAGGCACTTTCCCCACTTTGTTGTCTCACCAAAGAGAAGACCTTGCACGGCATGGCACGGCGCAGCACGCGGCTAGGGGAGAGACAATTTATGATCCGGTGACACCGGCAGAGGGGGTGATTTATAGTTTAATTTGCTGTGGTAATGGACAGAGGATAATAACATGTAAAATATTAATCAATGTGTAGCAACAGCAGACATCATTTGCTAAGCTTGTTATCCGCTGCTCTGCCCCTGACAGTGAACAATTAAACTGACATGAGGAAAACAAGGCGTCGAACAGGCATACAAGGACCGGGCCCACAGGGCAAGAGGAGGGTTCAAAGCCTGGGTCGGGACTAATAACGGGAAACAGTTGCCTTTTTTTTTTTAAACAAAACTATGTTTGGATTAGTAGTTACTGAACAACTGTTTGGCCTTATTAAATTATAAGGAAACATAAAAAATGACAGATAAAAAATAATGTGGTTTATGGACAAAATTTGATTTTACCTCCCAACCAAAAAATACCCTGACATTCAGATTTAGCATGTTTATAATATTTGGTTAAAGGAATAAATAAATCGAATCTATTTGTGATATAGTGTAAGTGAGTAATGTTAGTGTCAAACAGACGAGGAGATTTTATGGGCTTATTATTATGCTGTGCTATCTAAAACATTGTTTTCTTCAGACGCGAGAGCCAAAACAAAATGCCTTATGGACCACTAAGTGAACAAGCACGCTATCTAAAATCATGTCCACCTGACTGACCTTTTGTTTTCCGTTTCCATGAGACACATACACATGCACGCACACAGAGCTGATGAATGAGCTCTCCGAGGTGCAGGGCCCAGTGTAGCGGTGTATTTTGAGTGATGTCTACATAATTAACGTGCAGTGGTTTAGCCTCGGTGATGAAGTGTGTGTATGATTAGGGCTGTTACAGGGATTCATCTCACCTTGTTGGAGCAGTGGCGAGATAGTAATATCCCCTCTCCGCTATGCTCGGATGGGACTGAATGATGGATCATAATCTCGCTTTATGCTGCAACCCTATGAGAAGCACAGGCTTGCTAAAACATGTTTGCACAAATGTTTTTGAAAACAACGCCTGAAATTTATGAAAGAATGTGATAATATGGGCAAAATGCTTGTTGGGTTATACATGCATGCATGCAGGTAGGGTAGATTATTGATAGATAAACAATAATGATGCTAATCTAATCTAATCTAATCTAATCTAATCTAATCTAATCTAATCTATATTGATTTAATCCAATCAGATGTAGTCAATAATATGGTTATTCATATGTCAGAAATAATATATGTTAAGGTGCCTAACTTGTCATTCAGGGTTAATAAATACAGTTTAATAAATATTTTTTTCTATTTTAAATTTATAATAAGATTTAAGATATGATTTAGCATTATCTAGTTTCATAAACAGCTCAACCTCTTTAACAGGCATTCCCATTGTATTTAAGACACATGTAGGAATAAGCTTTTCCACTACAGTTCTCTTTTTCCTTGTTTTTCTTCTTTATTCTTCTTCTTCTGCTCCCCGCCCTCATGTGTGGGGCTATCTGTGTGTGCACGTGCGGATGGGGGGTGGGCAGACAGTCTTTGGCGTTCGATGTATGTAAGGTCA
Organism: Perissodus microlepis; assembly: GCF_051167445.1. Classification (NCBI taxonomy): domain Eukaryota; kingdom Metazoa; phylum Chordata; class Actinopteri; order Cichliformes; family Cichlidae; genus Perissodus; species Perissodus microlepis. The sequence goes on from NC_140477.1 coordinate 32,156,657, forward strand.
CAGTGGGAGATGAGCGCTTGGACCACAGGAGAGACTTAACAAGAAACCCCTCTCAAAAATTCAATTACAGGCACAAAGAAATTAATAAATCCCTCCTTTTTTTCTGTTTGGTAGGAACAAAAATTTGTCAACCTGTCCATTTTTCCCGCATCTCCCCCTGACCCCGGTCAATTACATTGCTTGTAAATAGTTTTTATACATGTTCAAATAATTGCTCATCCTAATGTGCAGTGATCTGTATTCGTCATGCTCCGTGGCACCGAGCCCATCACTCGACTCCGCCACCCGGAGCCATTTTGCTGCCGTGGCTGTAAGTGAAATTGAAATTGAAGTTATAATTGATATCGGGGCCCATCACCATAATGGGTTCATCATAGCGCCATCTAAAATATTAATTTTCTAATTATGGATAAATGATCAGACAAGCTGAGCTGGCGCTGGCTGCGGAGCCCCTGGGAGCTGGAGCGATGCGGATGGGAGGACAGGGCCTTGCAAAGCCCACAAATCTTCTCTAATCCTCTCCCGCACGGTGCCTCAGCTCCATTCCCCCCATAATGGATAAATAATAGTTAAGAATCAGGCTGTTAAGCTCAATTTTGTCTCTCGCGCTCTCTCTTTCTTCCTCTCCCTTTTTATGTTTGTATGGGCTGCCAGGGCATTGTTGAGCGCACTGAGTGATCCTTTTTTTCCCCTCTCTGCCTTCTGTCTTTGCAAAGCCTCCATCCTTTAACCAAATTCTAGCACACACAGGGTGGCTGAGTCAGAGGGGGGCCCCTGCAACACAATTTACTTGCAATCACTTACCAAACCAACGAGGCTACTTAACAGTACATCTATTTACACAGAAACCGGTAATTGTCATGCAGGCGGGCACACACGCACACACACACACATGCAGAATTTCAAGATATTTAACACAGCGATTAAATGCATTTAGCAGAAGATTCCACAGTTCTTTTCAAAATTCAATTCAATCATATACCCACAAAATTTCCATATTTATTCACAAATGCCGACTGGCTCATTAAAATTAACCTTTTCACTTGGCAGGTAGGAGGCGAGGGAAATGTCCTTTTTTTATGTGGTTATTTAGGAAGGACGACACACACACACGCACACACACACACACATCCAGGAATTAAACATGCTTTGGCAGAACGTAAATTTCCGTTTTATGTGGCAATACTTTCTGCTAATTGTTTCCCTGCACCTTGATCCCATAATTAGGCCTTTACTGATTACCTAATTACCCAGCAGCAGAAGGGCAGGTTGACGGCAACATTTCAGCCATCGTTCAAAGGCTCATTATCCCTCTGAAAGTCACTCTCTCTATCTCTGCCCCCCTCCCTCCCCCTACACATCTCTCTTCACCCTGGCTCCTCTTCTCTCCTCTCATCTCCTTCCGCCCTTCCTTTCCTAGCATCACCTGCTCTCCTACTCCTCAGTGCACCGGGGGTAACAGGGAGGAGGTATAGTATGTGGACCACGACGCTCTACCACCCCCCTGCATTTGTCAAGCTGTCCGTTACAATGGCAAGTTTGCCACATCGCAACTGCCCCTCTGACAGCCAAGTTTATATTGCAATGGGAAGCTGCATGTTGAGTGGAGTCGGGCAGGGAGGAAGGAAGGGAGGAAGACGCGGGGGTAACAGGCACAAAGGAGGACATTGGTGGGAGGAGGTGGGGAGAGAGCTAAAGGGAGAATGAAAGAGGTAATTTATTGGTAGTGGGTTTGATTTGCACTAGCGCTCTTGTCTTGCGGCAAGATATATGTCAGGAGCGGCTTGGTGGAGGAGGATGGAAGAGGGGAGAAGGGAGGGGAGGATCCTGCTCAGGCTCTCCCATTGCCTCGGGCCCCTCCTGGGTTTCTCAGGTGCACGGAGCCTTTCTCATTTCACTGCACAGTGGGGCCTCCAGACATGGCACTACTATGTGCCCCGGGGATACCCCCCTCCCACCTTACTGCACTTCTCTCCTTTCCCTCCTTCAGTTTTTTCCCTGTTTGTCCCCTATCCCTCTCTCTCTCTCTCTCTCTCTCTCTTTGGCTCAACCTTTCTCTCCACTCACCCCTCCTCCTCCCCTCCTCTCTTTTCCTGGGGCATCCCTTCCCAGCAGGGTGGGCCAGAAGAGTAGGCGCCGAGCACTTTTGAGTCGCCACAGCCATTTGACTCAATGCGGGACAACATGGTTAATCACTAATCCAATTTCGGGGGCCCTGTGCGCCAGCAAGGGATGTTTTGTGCTCTTGTCACACTTCATTAGGGCCATTACAGGCCATTTTATTTTTTGTCTACGGCCTAATGTTCTCAGTGACACATTAAACACCTCAGGGGCAGTTAGAGGGGACAGTAGAGGGAGCTAGAGAGATGTAAGGGGCAAGAATTAAAACTAAACATCATCAACCTTTCAGTCACACTGGCAGTATTCGAAAGAGGATGCGAGAAGCGCTCACTTAGAAGCTAGCTCAGTGATGGAGTTTAGACTGACAGCAGCGATAACTGGTTTGTCTTTTTTATGCTGAAATTTAGGACTGTGAATCTGCTCTTATTGCAGGATGTGCTGGGTGATATGAACGCTGTTTTAGCAAAATAAAGACAACGAGAATTTAGCTTAAACCCACCTCACATTTCAATTTTTCTTGGCAATTTTTTGCAACCAAAAAAAAAAAAAAGAAAGATGTGCATAAATGCCTCCTCTCTCTCTGTTCAGCTCCATGTTGTGCGATCAGAGCCGGTGATCAGATGGGCATCCCGGTGCTAGCCGTGCATTTGCTGTGACTATATCACAGAGTCTAATTGGCATGAAAAGAGCCACACAGAGCTCGCAAGCAAGCTGTTCTATTATCCCCACGGACATCTCATTTAAGGGAACTCATGTAGAGAACCCGAGCGCCGACTTGCATGGTTTAGCATCTTTGACAGGAACATGTCCTCCTGAATGCTGCTTTAGTGACGCTTATTCAGAAAGCATTGGAGCGTGCAGAAGAGGGGTGGGGTTGGGCATACAGTATATTTACAGGGACGCATTCACAAACAGGTTTATGCTCATGAGGAGGAACTTAGTCCTCAGTGATGTCTGAATGTTTCAATAAAGTAAGGCCTGATGATGATGAGCTTTATTTTAATTAAGAAAATATTTTTGCTTAAATGTGTGCTTTCATTCAGTTTTGCTCATTTGTGGGGTGGAGTGGGTTCATTATTGCAGACTATAGAGATGCTCTGTGTTATATACCAGCACACTGATTGCCTCAAAATATGATTATATACATCTAAAAACTCTTACTCAGATCGATGGAGGCCAAAAAAATGTTTTTAGATAACCCTCACAGAGATGAAGGTCGTGAAGCCTGATGAGTGCACAACAGGCTACAAAAAAAAGCTCCATTTGAGTTTGTTAAGGGTAACTGTAGCTGAACACTTAAAAATACATTTCAAA